>NC_026659.2:0-2400000 GCF_000004075.3 Cucumis sativus | reverse complement strand
GTTGATAGTGATTAGGAATAATCATAGGAAAAGAAGATTGAGTAAATAGGCAACAAATTTAGAATGAGCATTTGAGACACCATGATGATGGATGAGTCTTTCTATACTTCTCTTTAATCAATTTTATTCCTCCTTTTGATAGAAAAGCCCATCCATTTGGCTTATCAATCAATTTCAGTTTTGAAAGCATATATATATATATATATATATATATATATATATATATATATATATAAATACAATTTATATATATAGACTAACAAAAAGTCTTTTTCTATATATTTAGATATATAGATTATCTTTACTTAGACACACATAGCAACCCCTTTGAGATCAAGGTTTCAACTAAAGGGTTTTGTCTTCCATTAATATGATTCAAATTAGGTGTGGCCTCACAGCATCAAACACAAACTAGTCAAATGTGAATCCTACTTTTAACTCAATTTTCAATTTCATTTAATTTATACCGTGTGTACTATTTGTTTCATAAAGTTCGAGTATGAACAACACATACTAGTTATTTAAGTGGTGTTGTGTTTGATGGTGATTACGATGAGGATATATATACATAGTTTGTTTGTTCGTTTTATAAAAACCAAGTTTTGGAGCAAAAACATATTAAATGATGTTATAATGAAAAGAAAAATCATTTTTTTAAAAAATAATTGAAAATAAAATAAATCAAAATCAAAATGAGAGAATCTATATCAAACAATCTCATCAAGCTATGTCAAAGGTCCAAGCCAAACAACCTATTGATAGAGTGATAACCACTCAACTCTCTAAAGATGTCAAATGCAAGTTTATTTATGAACCACAAATGCATGGACGTATTTTACATCAACTTATTGAATTTTTACATTCATAATATTTGGATGCCATATTTTCTATTTTGTAAAAATCATGAGCATTTTCTAGTGATTGTATTGGAAAAGTTACCCTAATTTTTATCTCATTGATCACTTTATTGCAGATTTTACCTTGGATTTATTGTTATTTTATGGATATAAATGACTAGACTATTTGTCTCGGGAGTTTATGTAACAATTGATCATCGTGGTTATGAATTATGGTTGAATGCTTATTTTTCATCTATACAATATATATTATTAATGTTTTTACATTTTGACTCTTAAATTGAATGTTCTTTAATTTTCATAAATCTTATGCTATAAAGAAGGTGAATAGTTAGAAGAGGCTTTAACTATATACTGTGAATATAAAACTAAATCTTTCTTGTCTTAATAAGTAAAACTAAATAGAAATTAAATATAGACAAGTTTCTTACTTAATTTAAGAATTAATTATGTTTAAGAGCGATTGACAGTAGAAATTCCTAACCCATGAAATATTGTATGGTTGTTCCATTGAAGTAAATTAAATCTTAAACCCATCTGCTTTAAGTCAGTTTCTAAAGTTTTGTTTTCTATCGATTTTCTAATTTAAATTTAATTTCAGCTGACTTGTATCTTTCTCCAAAAGTAATAATCTTGAGGACAAAATATATGTAATCCACATATAGAGAACATATATTACATAAAAACTTGACTTCTACTCACCCGAGAAAAAGGCTCTAATAATATTAAGTTATAAGTTTCAAGTTTATTAAAAGTTTACACAGTAAACATGAGTGATTGTATTTTAGATTAATTTTTTACCTCACATTTGACACTATCTAAACAAATAATTTCTCGCCACGCTTTTAAGTTTGGTAATCTCGTGTGAGTTTCAAGCATAATTTGATCGATAATTCCGTCCCAAAAAGACTCTTTTCCTATTCAGTAATATTTTGATAATATCACATTAAATAGTACAAATAATCTAAAAGAGAATCTCCAACTAATAAGTGAATCTGATGACATATAATTGGTTGAATGTGATGAAATGAGTCTGCTTGTGAGCAGAAAAGTAATATTTTATGGAACACATTGATTATTGTAATACTATACTCTTTCTATGTACGGCTATATTATTCTCCACTCTAATTTCATCCTTCCAATATTATTGGCTAACATGACCAGCTTCGTGCTTCTAAATAAACAATGAAATGGGTATATCTTTTTTATTCAAATATGCCTAGGAAAATGTGAACATTATTTTCCAGTCAACCTGCTCTATAATAATTCATAAATGGAATAATCATGCGTGAAATTTTGAATAAAACAATTGATTTAATCTCTGAAATTATCCTCCAAATCTCATGTATAGATATTATTTACGTTTTTTTTACTTTTTAAAGATGTCCCATCTAAACTTCGGTTATATATTCTAATTTTTTTTCTAATAAAAGAGTGTACCATGTAAACTATTATGTTGAATTTTTTAAAATTATTTTACCTTATTTATTTATGGATTCCATAACATTAAAGAATAAAAATAAAATAGTTAAGCCAAAGGTTTGCAAATCCAAAAGAGTTAAACAAAGTGTGATACACACCGATTTGGATAAGTACTTGATATAGTTTATTATTTTTTTTTAAGAAAAAAAGGCTGACACAATTGTTTTTATTACTGTTTTGAGAAAGAAATTATTATTCCTTGATTCTTAAATTTATATAAACTCTTTATTATTTGCTTTATTTTTCTGTATTTGTTTAACATTATTTTTAATGTGAATATTGAAGAAGAGAATATATGTTGTAAAGAAAAAGGAGAAGAAGAGATTAATATATAGATAGTGATATCTTGGAGATTAAGATTGTTGTCTACAATATGAGCATTATCCCATGAACTTTTTTTAGCTGATTTTTGCCATCAATTCAAATGCACTATATAGTCTACACCTACTTTCTAATCCCACGAAAACCTTAATCAAACTAAACCGATAAATCACAATTGTGAATAGAAGTTTTCTTAGGATACATTTGAGAACGTTTTCATTTTACCTCTTTTGTTTCATTTTTTCTAAGATTTTGAAATTTAAACATGTTTAATAACTATTTTTGGAAAGAAAAAATGTTTGATATTCTTTTCTTCTTTGTTTAAGTGAAATTATTACAAATTAGATATTACATATAGTATAATAAACTATAAAGTAGATAAGAGGGTTAAAACAAACCTAAAACCATTGAAAAGAGTTAAACAGGACTCAATATATAATTTCAAGCACAAAGAAAAATTTTAAAAATATGATTATATGATAATTTTTATTATTCTCACCGTGTTTATCAATGCTTTTAACAGGCACAATGTCATATGTCACTTCAACTAATTTACGTTATCTAATATTCGACATTTAGTCCAAATTAGACCATTATAAAAATAAATCTAAAATCTAAAAATGAGAGAGAACGAATTCTTTGGAAATAAATGATTGTGAAATATCTTAATAATTTCGTGAGGCTTTCACAAATAGAAAAAATATTAACCTATTTACCAAAATAGCAACAAAAGAAACGGATATACTTGTATCAATTTCTTCACTAACGAACAATATCAAACAATAGACTTATAACAATTTCTTATGATTGTTGTTGGAGATTTGGGTTATAGAAGAAGAGGATGAAGTTATATATGTCTCAAGGGAATTGTATTTGGTGTTTGTGGAGTGGGATAGATTAACAGGCATGCTGACTATATAGTAAGCAGAGGTGTGAGGACTTTGATTGTTGCATGCCAAGCTATTTGTCGAGGAGAATCTTGTAGTAGCACGTGAATGTTTGACAATTTCAGTAAGGAGTGTTTTGAAGAACAAATAGTTTTCAAAACTTTGAAGAAAGTACAACGAAGAAAGGAGAGAAAAAGAGAAATGTAATGAAAATGAAAAAAAAAAAGAAACAAGACAAATATTTTATTTCATCTTTAAAAATATTTCTAAAAAAAAGTTAGAAATAAGAAACTAAATATTACAAAATGGGATATAAATATTTAGTAACTACTAATCATAAAAATTAGAGTTTGGAATAAAATGAGTTTTAACCCATAGTGTTACAGTGCTATCAACCTCAAGTTAGAGTTAAAAATATAATTCTCTCACTCCAACTCCATACTTTAATTCAACATATTTGAAAATATTATAAAAAGAATATCATAGTTACTCAAAATACTTTTTCTCAAATATTTGTTGTGTTGTAATTAGATAACATATGAACATATTCCAAGCATCAATCATATCTAAGTTTTTTTTCTTTTTTCTTTTACAACATGAATCGTTATCTTCAATTCTCAAACTTTCTCATATAAAAGTATTCTTGATAGAACAAATATGGTTTTATATTCTTGATTTTTACCATCTACATTCCTTGAAAAGAATCTGAAAAGATTAAGCAAATTACTATTTATTTTTACTTTTCAAAAGTTATGATTGATTTTCAAATAGAGAAAACAAATAAAACTTGTAATTTGAAAAAACAGAAGATTGGCCGAACAAAGAAATTTTATTTTATAGCCAAAAGATTAGGGTAGAGAATAACAAAAAAAAAAAATCAAAATCAAAAGTTCAAGTCATATAAACTTATAGTAATATATTTTAGAAAGTTAGTTTTAAAAGTTGGCAAAGAAATCTACGGTTAGATATATTCTAAAGCTAAGTTGATATCTTGGGTTTGAGATGCATAAATTAAAGCATGTCGGTAAGGCATTACTTGGGTCGATGCCTAAGCTAATGTCTTTTTCTAGGTCGGTTTTGAACCTAATTGTTTTTACGTGTTCAATTGAAAATACAATGTTTATAAATGCTAGTTTGAGTGGTGAGTTTATAATGAATATAAATCTTAATTAAGCATTTTGTTTTGATGTTTTAAAAATATAGAGATATGTAAAAATAGTTTGTAAAAAGTGTAATGTTTAGGTTTATGGTGGAAGGTTGGGTTTAAATGGATTGTTAGCCGAGGGGCCCAAATGTATAATTGAGCCAAATTATTGTGTAGTTGATGATATAGGCACTTTTATTAATATTATTTTGAATTCAATATTGGATACTTTGCATAGGTATGGAATTTAATAATGATAAAAAATAATAAAAAGAAAAAAAGAAGAAGAAGATGTAGTTATTAATCACATAAATGAAATAATTTGAGTATTGATATGATTTGAAAGTAAAAGTGTATTTATGAAACTAAATTTTAATTATTTAAAAATTAGTAAAAGGAAGTAGAAAAGAAAAAGAAATAGTAATAAGTAATAATAAATGATTGAAATAGTGGTGAATAATTGAGGTAGAGTTATTAATTATTATTAGGAAAGAAAAGAAGAGGAAAAAGGAAATAGGGAAAGAAAGAAAGAAAATAATTGAAGTTTGAAGAGACGTAAATATGGTAACTGTAGAGTCAAAGTAGGAAGGGGAAGGGGGGGTGTGAAATGACGAGAAAAGGGCTAGAAGTGTAAAGAGAGGTAGAGTGAGTGACATCAGAAAGAAAGGAATGGTGACATCATTTATGTACGGATATATTTTGACTGAAGTAGAAGTAGATCTCTTCGTCCCATGAATCTATCCTCCTTCTCCTCCGCTCACGGGGACCACGTGACTCCTTTTTTCTTTTTTATTATTATATTATTTTCTACAGTACACTCCAGAGTTGGCAATAACCTGCACGTGGGTTCACACCAATATTTCTTATATTTCCCTCATTACTATTCTTTTTTTACACCACAAAGTTTCACCACCATACTTCTTCTTCTCAAGTTCTCAACTACATACACACGTTCCTTCTGCTTACCTCTTCCCTGAACTTCTTCTTAAATGTTTCAATTTTTTTTATAACTTATTGTAAACGAGACGGAGACATTATATATACACATAACTTTTTATTTTCTTTTCATTTTAATTCAACTGTAATCATCTATCATTTAATTTTCTATTAAATCAACAATTTAAAAGTTAAGACCAAATATCAAAAGGGAACCTTATTTAATTAGTAGTAACTGTAATTAATTAAAGGATTTGGAGACGTAATGAAAAAGAAGTAGTAGTAGTTTAAAATAAAAATAATAAAATAATAAAAATGAAAACAAAAATTGCATAAAAAGGGGGAGGGGGAAGTGTATTGAAGTTAGGTTGGAGTTAAAGAGGTAGAGTGGGGGTGGGACCCAGAAAAGTCAAAGAAGAATGGCGAAGGGAACCCAAAGCGTGAAAAAAAAAAAAACAGATAATAATAAAATAGAAGAGGAGTGAAGTGGAGTGGGGAGTATGGTGTAGGGACATGCAGCGTATAAGAACCCAAATGTAGGTAAAGTATTATGATTCCAAATAAATCAGGTATCATTATTAGTTGAGTGGTGGGCCACACCGTACGCCCTCAAGCACTTTATAAACACCATGATAGTGACACGTGCCTCGGATACCGATGCTCTTATTATTTCTACACTCTTTTTTTTTCACACTACCTTTTTTTTAATATATATTATAAAAACAATAATTTTTCTACTTATTATGTGTTATCTGTTTCCCCAATTTTGCTACTCCCACCACCTGCCCTCATCTTTTTCAAAAACCTAAATTTATTCATTTCACTTTTCTTTATTATTTACCACAACTTTTATATGTTTATATTTTCAAATATTCCAACATTACATCTTTAATTTTATTTTTACTTTTCTATATTGTAAGTATTTAATACACCATTTTAGGGCTGAAACTTCTATGCACCAATTTCAAACGTTTACTTATCAAAATTCAAGATTTTGGCTGGTTGAGTTTACAATTTTACATTTTTAATTAAATACTCGCTCTCTCTCACTCTCCGTCATTGACAATTAATTAAAAGAATTATCTCAGTTTAATTAACCAAATGAAGGTGGGAATTAGAAGTAAAATGTAAAAAAGTAATTAGTGGATATTTAGAAAAGTAGTTTGAAAAGGTAGTAGATGTGAAAGAGTAGTAGGTATACATATTTAAGAAAGTGCACTAAAAAAAGCATATAATATTAAATAGGGTTTAGAAAACTTTTGAAACAAGTGCTTAAATTATTTGTACAGATCAAATTTGTCAAGATCCTCAATATAGGTCTCCATCCATTATTAACATATTGATTAGGGAGAGGACAATACGAATCATATAAAATTTGAAACTTTATTTACCTATCTTAATTAATCTCCATTAAACAGATTGTTTAATTTTCCAAAATTTCAAAATTCAGAAACCCTATTTGATAGTAAGTAAGAATTACTAAGAGGACAAAATAAAGGACATAAAAACAAAACCCAAGTTGTAGATAATAAATTTTAAAAACAAAAATAAATAAATAAAGGGGGAAAAAAAACATTTGTGCATAGTTAGTTATTGCCCTATAAAGTAATGGTATTTTATTAGGAAATATTTTGAAGAGCATGTGAAGGAA
The DNA here is from genome assembly GCF_000004075.3 of Cucumis sativus. NCBI lineage: Eukaryota > Viridiplantae > Streptophyta > Magnoliopsida > Cucurbitales > Cucurbitaceae > Cucumis > Cucumis sativus. The sequence continues at coordinate 2,392,722 of NC_026659.2, read as the reverse complement.
CAGGAGAGAAACTCAATCAAAAAATATGCTCTCTTTTTTCCCAAAATTAAATACACTCTTTTCCTTTTTTTTCTTCTTTTTTCTTTTTACTCTTTTGGTCTTTATTTTTTCCCAAAATGGTTATGTGAATGAAAAATAAAAACCCAGTAAGGAACTGACAAGTATTGACCATTTTAGGGCAGTGTAGTATGGGGAGGACAATTTGGTAATAATAATTCAACCAAAAAGTTTTATTTTTTCTAGAGTTTCTGACTTCTTTTTTCTTTCCAATATTGACACTATTTTGTTCAACACCCAACCCTAAACCCCTATTTACTTCAAATTTTACCTATATTACTTGCATCTCTATATTTATTTATTTACCTTAAATTATTGGCTCCCCATACATGAATTTTCAAGCTTTTTTGTACACTTCCCTGTCTAATTGCTTATTTTATTTATTCAACTATATCTTCTATTCATTTTAAATATCTTTTCTTTTCATCTTTTTAATTGAATTTTAACATTTGGTTCAACCATTAACAACTTTTGTAACTGTGGGTCAAAATATTTCATGATCTTTAAAACTAAAGGAATTAATGAAACAAAAAGTATACAAACCAGCAGAGTTGAGTATGATATATCGAAAACTCAATCCAACTGCTTAAAATCGATCGAATCTAAGGTGTTCAAGCATTGTCAAGTTGGAAAAAATTCAAACTAACAAAAATTTTAAAAAATTTCTAAGTCTTAAAACGACTGATCAACCATCTAACAATAGGTCTGTAGTTCTTCATAGTTGAAATTTGTTTAATTATTTACAAAACCGATCATAGTCGTTTTAGTCAGTTGACTCGATTTTTCAGTCCATCATGTTTACTCATGGTACATTAATTAATGTGTTTGCTTTTTGTTATTTGATATATATTTTTTGCCATAATATATACATGTTTACCATTTGCTTTTCTTAAATCAGATGTACATATGAAGTGTTAAAGTAAGTTGAATTCAATATATAATTATAAGGTCAATTCTTTTTTAAAAAAGTTGAGATTATTGGATTGAAAATTATACATACATATATATAGTACTATATAATTCGGAAGATATAAACTTTTGTTTGTTGTTTTCTCATGTTTATGTGTAACGTACAATTTGATCATTCAATTTATGGTACATATTCTATAAGTTGTTTTATGTAATGAGAATAAGACAAGTCATTTAAATTAAATTAAAAGCTCACTGTACCTTTCGAATTATTACTTATAGTGACATCTTTGTAATTTCTTTTAAAGTAAAACAACTTTTTATTTATTGTATTAATCAAGTAAATCGATTTTTAAAAATAGTTCATTAAATGACAAAAAGTACTTTCTCAACCAACACTCCCTCGAAGGTATCTAATAATAATATTGTGAACAATTTTCTTCTTCATCTTCTATTTTTACATTCAGTTAATTCTTGTATATTTAGTGAAACATGATTTAATTTTTTCAAATTAAATTGAAGGGTATTTGGCATTTTCTTATTTCTCGATATTTATAGAAGTGTGATTTAGGAGGGTTAACTTATAAATTAAATCATTTTAGTCCATTTAACTATAACTAGTTAATTTGATTGATTGAATGATTGAGTTGGTGCAAAATAAATAATTAATTATTTAATTAAATAACAATTCTTATTTTCTACATTTTAATTTTAGTTTTCATTGTCCATTTATGTCATCGTGGTCCGAACCTTATGTGAAAGTTTACCAAACAACCTTGTTCATAGTGAATAGAAACAATAAAATTAGCATATGATACGACCTTTAATCTTTTTTTTGTTATGAGAGTTTTTGAAAAAGGATAATTATTATAAATTGTAAATTTATTTTAACAAATATAACAAAATTATATATTTTTATCTTCTTTTTTTTTTTAATTCTTGTTTTTGTGTTGTCTACCTTTTAAACATATTATAGAAAATAGGCCATATCTGTAAAATTAAGAAAATGAATGTAGCTTAGAATTATTCTTGTTTTTTTTAAATAGTGAAAAACTTAGCAAAAGGGATTATGAAAGAACAAAACATATGTGAAAGACAAAATAATGATCAAATATTTAGAATACAAAAAGTATTTGGAATAATATACCATAAAAATGTAAGCTTTATTGTTCATTTCTATAAACACTTCTAAAAGAAAAAAGAAAGAAAACTTTTTAGTACAGAATTATCCATCCCTTTATTCATAAATATCAATAGATTTTATATTAATATTAATAAGTTTTATTCTATTTTAAAAGTATTTTGAAGTGACACAATATGAAAAAAAATCGATAACACTTGAAATTTTAACGATGGAAACATTGATGGCTTCAAAGACGCAAAATGATATAGAAGTGCAAAAAGAAATATATATACATATATATATTTGTTAAGGATGAAATAGAAGAAAGAAAATAGAAACATTAATCATAACACATAGGGGTAATTAAGAGAGAAAGAGAGAGTATAATTAAGAGAGCATTGGAAGGGGGAAAGATTCTTTGTGTAAAGGTGAGGCTGTCGTCTAATACTAATCATTATCTCTCTTTTTCTTTTTTTCTCTTTTAGAAATAAATAATAATTCATTAGACAAAAATCCGATATACCTTCGTGGTGTAAAATCTGCCTCCATCATTTCACTGTGTACATGAATTCGTAATTTTGTTTAAGAAGCATAAAATGTCATTTATTTTTCAATTTAAAAAATATATTAACTAAAATAGGGTAAAAAGAATATTTAAAATTATTTTTCAAAATTATCCATCCACATCAACATTATCATTATTTCATCCTAAAATTGATATGACATTTCTATGAACGATCACATTATAAATATTGTATTTGTATAGCATACAAGTAAAATAGCAAAGGGAAAAAAATGGGTTGGTGAGCAGTCAGCATTAGTGAGGTTTGCCGACAATAATTTGTCTGTCCACTAAAATTAGTAATTAAAATCCTCAACCAATGACCTAAAACAAATACACGTTATATATATTATTATTTACTATACTTTTATACTCTATTCATTCATCACCATAAAAAAGTGAAAGAGGAGACCCACTTATATTCTTTTGCTTTTCACTGTGTTCTTTCATGCGGTTGCTCCATCCCCCCCCAAAAAAAAAGTCATAAAATATTAAAAATTTCCTCTTTTTTTAGATTAATTTTGTGCAATTCATATATAGACTTGGACAAAAAAAAAAATGTATCAGTTATCATCATTTTTTTTTTTTTTTGCAAGTGAGTAGTTAATTTGTTTTTGTTTTTGTTTTTTTTCCGTATAATTTGAGAATCCTTGAAATGGTTGTATTTCACCATATCTTTTTAGCATTATTATTTAAATGTTGGTGAGACTGAGAGAGTATTTGATATCACTAGTTAACTTGATAAAAAAAATGGTTATTATAGAATTGGAATTTTAGAAGAAATGATGAGAAGGATAATGATTTTCCAATTCCATCAAGGAAAAGGAAAAACAGGCTTTTGGAAACAGCTTTTGAATGTGTGAATGATGAAGAGAAGGGTTGAGTTATTTTATTATTATTATTATTATTTGTAATATTTTTTAAAAAAAAGGAAAGGAAAAAGAAAAAAAAAAGTGGGTTTTGTTGTTTCTTCAATGTTCTATAGACTGAGAGAAAAATAAAGGATGGTGGCTTTCCATAATTGGGAATTTGCTTTAGAAAAAGAGATTGGAATTGGTTGATGAGTAGCCATTGTCAAAATGGCTCAATTCTCTGTTTTGCTGTGACTCAAAGCAGCAAAAAATATTATATATATATATTTGAAGAAGAAAAAAGTGGATAATTATTTCCCTTGTGTCCTAAGCATAGGGCATTACTCCCTAAATAGAAGTAGCCCTAATAATGCAAAGTTGAAATGAAATTAGAAACCCCGTTCTATTTTTCAGCATTTTTTCTTTTTCTTTTTCTTTCTTCATTCAATTACATTACTTCAAAAACCCTTCTTTTTACTTATTAGTTTAAGTTTAATCAATTTGACTTTTTGTATCATAGTGAGAAAATTATGTTGAAGAGGACCCAATACGACACATCATTACACTTGATTACAAAATTTAGATTTCAATGTCATTATAGTTTTCATCACTATACAACTATAGTATGTGTATTTATTAAAAATCTTATTCAAGTTGAAATTTTGAAACAAAATACTTTAAAGCAGATAATAATAATAAAAAGATGAATGAAATCATGTGATGACAATTCAATAACTAAAAATAAGATTGCATCATATTCTTATTTATTTGTTTAGAATTTCAACAAATTCATGCATTCCCAGTCTCTTTCTTTATTTATTTTTTCAAAAGTTAAGCACAAATTATAGAAGGGGGAAAATGCAATTCTTTTTGTCCCTTAAAAGTTATGACATTGTGGTTTTTTCTTCCAAAGGAAAAAAATATTGATGTGATATTTTGTTTTCTTCTTCTTCCTACTACTTCACAATTTTTCCTCCATGAAATATGTAAGTGGTATTACAAATCAGTCTACTTGGCATTATGCGAGAAAACTTTCGTAGTACTTTGAATTATAATCACAAATATTCAAATTTACCTATCATGTTCATAACAACAATTTGAGTACGACTCATTAGATAGGTTAATGATTCAATTCTTTCCCTTCTTCCGTCAATCAATGTGTTTTAAATTGAAGTTTATGATGCATTTTTGAGGAGGTTTTATGACAATCATGGGATGCATCAAAGGATTAAAAAGAAAAGAATTTAAAGACATAAATTGAGCGAATAGAGTCAACATGAAAACAAATGTCCATGAGTTGAGGATTTTAGAATGTTTAAAAGAGAAGTTACCAACAAAGGCTTTGATTTGATGGCAAAACTCCTCTCCTTCTCTTTTCTTTTCTTTTCCTTTTCTTTTTTTTTTTTTTTTTTCCCTTTATCCCTCTGGTTTTTGTCTCTCCATCACTCACAGTCACAAACCCAAAAAGCTTAGAAAATGACTTCCACTCCTTTCTTTCAATGGTGGGTCTCCACTCTCTTTCACAAATACACAAAAAAAACAGGACAATTTTGGACTGAGCTTCTAATAGTATAACACAAATCACTCCCTTAAGTGCTTCTCCAGCTAAAAAGCTTCCTCCTTTCTTCTCCTCTTCCTTTGCTTTTCCTCTTTTCCTTGCTCGTATCATATCCCTTGCACCTCGTCATTCGTCTCGGCAACCCGACAGTTCTCCATTTTGTTGTGCCTTCTTTTTCGAACGCCAGAATTTTCAACTCAAATCGTTAGGCGTTCAGTTTATCGAACAACCCACCACGTTTGTGTGTGTTAAGGTGGTCTTTCAAGTCCTAGGATATCTTTGTCAAATGTGTCTGCAAAGAATAAACAGAAATTCAAACACAATTATCTTCCAGGTAAGACGTCGATATTTCGTTGTAATAACACAACGACGAAACGTGCGACTGTTTCAATGAATCAAACAAGACATACTTTTGATGTTTTTAAGTAAATGCAAGAAGAGCTTGCTTTTCTTTTCTTTTTTATTTCTTTTGGTGCTGAAAGAAAATGAAGCTCAGCTTCAGCTATAGGAGATTGTGATGGAATGGGCCCAATATAATTTCTCATGATATAAATTTAACAATTTCAAACGAATCTGCCTTTAATCATTTTCCTATCTACAAAAAAGGACCAGACATAAAAAACTGTACTGACAGTAATGCTTATTACTTAAGGAATATAAAAGATAGGACGGACAGACGGAGCGAACAACGTCGAATAGCAGTTTGAAGCAGCGCGTTCAATTTAACTGTGGGAAAAATTCAAAACAGAATCTTAGAACCCTATTCATATACTATAAAACCTTGCTAAGCTAAAAGATTGGAGAGGCAAGAAATGGGTATTCTAAAGATCACATGACGATGTTTCTAAGAAAAATGAGGAACGTTATGAATGAAAAATGAAAAAAGAGATTCCTTTTTAGTAATGAGTATTGACAACAATGCTAAACTAGTAAAAGAGTTTACAGAGTTCTAATGTTGTTTGTGGCTTTCTTAAACCATCATTCTCCAATATGGAAGCTTTTCTTCTCTTTTTTTGCAAACTGAACTGACATGGAGAAGAAATAGAAGAACAATAAGGATAAGCCAAGCAATCGCCGAAGTCACGAGGGCGCAATGCATTTCGAGAGGAATACAAAAGTCAAATCTCATATGAACAACCCTGTTTCTTCCACCCTACATCCCCCAAAATCTTCTAAGGAAGGTGAAATAAATTTGGTACAAATCAAAGGAGAAAAATGGTGAAAAGAATTCAATAAATCCTAAGAATCTAAAAATTTAGATTGGGGAAAAAAATATATATTGAAAACCGTTACACCGAGGATGTATCCGCGAAGACTTCGTTAAGCACATCATCCTCACCATTGGCTAGGGAGAATAGCTCGGCATCCTTGTCTTCATCGGTGGAAAAATCCCTCCGTTCGAGCTTCGAATGTGCTGAAATGAATATCAACTTCTGTGCCCTATCCATACCAGCCTTTTGGTGAGTATGAGAAGACAACCATCTCAACAAAGACCAATTGCATTTGAAACCACAGGAAGTGGCATGAAGGAATATGAGTCTCACGGCAACTTTGCCTAAGGACTTGAATTCTGTAAGATAAGTTTCCCAAACAAGTCTACTGCTTTGTGGATTAGCAACTCTCATCTTCCCAGTTATAGGGTCTCTTTCTTTCATTTGCACAGCTCTTGCATAAACTGGATCAAGCCCTTCTGTCCTCCATTTCATAAGCTCCATTAATGCAATGTGAGCTTCCTCACTCGACACGAGCCGGGTTATGAGTTTATCCACATCTTTCTCTTGATCAGGAGTCAGGCATTTGAATGGTGGGAGATACTTCCCGCTTGTGTCCCTTATCAAATACAATGGATCGAGGATAAACGACGCAGCCCAAGCCGGGTGGTAGTTCTTTTTGAACCTCTTTTCAATCACTTTCTCAACAGGACCTTCAGCAATCTGAAATTTTGAACACCAATCTTTGACTTTCCCCCTCAGTTGATCCCACAATGGAAGGCATTGCCCAACTAGTGGCCTCTCTTTCTCAATCTCAACAGCCATGTCTGTTATTAATTTAACCAATGAGTGAACGGCCTCCAATTCATTCCAAAATCCCACATCCCCAATCAACTCCGCAACTTCTCTCGCTATCGGGTCGTCCACCGAAGCGATTTTCCAGGTCTCATCAAGTACTACCAGCTGCAGAGCTCGAGAGAAGCTGAGAATGTCTTCCATTAACGTGAAGACAGGCCCAAAGTTGAGCTTCTCGTGGTTACGGGGTGGCACGCGGAGTAACATGGCATTACCGTACTCTTGCAGCTGAACTTTATGAAAACAATTACGAATCTGAGACTTGTAATTAACGAAATTAGCCAGCTTCATACAATGCTCAGTGACACTATTGAACAATGGGAGCTGTTTGCTGAAATCCTTAACCAAACTGGAAAAACCCTGAAACTGACAAGAGAGATTAACCATCCAGTTATTTTGATTCTCCAAATTCTTCAATGCCTTAGCCTTGAACTTGTCTGCTACAATCCCAACACACTGTTGAACAACATTCCCACTGATATCAGCGACGGTTTCCCACAAAATTTCCTGAGCATAAGAAGAAGGAACAGAGCCACTCACGAACACAGCCCGCCGGTACAAGCTAGTCCCATTAGGGAGATTCACAGTGAGATTCACAAGCTTATCAATGCCAAAAACGGCGTAGTTTTTGTCCTTCCACCCATCGGAGGCGAGCTGGAAAAACATAGCATCTCGAATCTTAACTTCAGACTCTGCTTTAGCGTCCTCGAACTTCGAATTCAGTCGGGAATTTGTAAAATCCCGGCGAGAGATTGCAGGTAGTCCAACTTGGTTAAGAAATGCCCTGAATTTAGGATGTTCCAAGCTCGAAAACGACACAGAGCCACCGGATTCGTACACCCAATCGGCAAGAAAATCAATTGCACAATCAATCTGCGTCTTGCTCAGCGTTGGCCCGGGTGAAGTTTTTGGACTCTTTAACTTCTTCACACTGTCCTCCAACATAGCCAAAGCTCCCAAGTCCTCCTTCCCCCCTGACAGCATCAAATGCGGCTGCTGCCCCAACAAGCCCCCACCTCCGCCGCCACCGCTCACCCCCACCGACGGTGAATACGTCAGTTCCCCACAGAACCGTGAAGGATCCACAATCGCAAGAGGTGGGACTTGGTAAGAAGACCCGCCACCTCCGGCGCGGTCGCCGGAAGAGGCGGCGACAGCGGAGGAGGTCCGTTTGCGGTTATTGGAATGGTGAAGAGGCGGTGGAGAAGTGGGAGTTGGAGGAAGAAAGGAAGAAGGGGAAACAGTGGAAATGGGTTTAGGGAGGGAGTTGAAATTGGGGCAAGTGCCGCGTTTGAGATGCTCGGAGGCGGTTCGAGAAGGGTTTGAGGCGGAGAAAACGGCGTCGCATAAAGAACACCTGAGTTTAACGGCTTTGGGCAAACCAGTGTCAGTATTATGGACGAGGATGGGTTCGAGGTGAGCCCAGTACCAAGCCCCTTTACCCTTTATAGCCTTCGTCCGTACCATTACCAGTCCTTCGTATCGCTTCTGTACGGCTTTAGCAGTCACCTCATCAGCTGAGGAACTCCCACTCTCCACTGCCGGAGCCGCTGCCGTTGCTGCTGCTGTAGTAGACGCGTTCGTAGCCGCCATTGCCGCCCCCCCCAAAAAAAAAGCTTTGAATTTTCAACAATTTTCGAACACCCTGTTTCTTTTTCAGGATCTAGACTTCATTTTTTCCTTGCCCCCCCTCTAACTTCTTCGTGATTGTCGAGTGCATTGAACCGGCCGGAGCCGCCGCTGGAATTTCCGGCGAGTTCCCATGGCGGAGGCCGGTGATCCGGGGGTTTTGGGAAAAAGGGTCAAGGGTCAGTTTTTGGGGATTCAGTGATTGATATGAAATAAGTTTTTTCAAACTGTTTGAAGACGAAATTCAGGAGGAGAATAAAGGGGAATTATCAAAAATAGGATAATTTGGAAGGATGTAAAGAGTTTTGAGATGAATTTTAAAAAAGATGACTTTTAGGACAAATTAGTTGGAAAAAGTCTATATTACCCTCAAGTTAAAAAATATCCTAAAATCAATTTATGAATCCTCTCTTCTCCTTCTCCTTCTCCCTCCGTTTTTTCACTTTCTAAAAATGTTTCATTTTTCTCTCATCCCTCCCTCTGGTGTTTCATTTTCACGAAATTTCCTTTTTCTTCCTTTTCCATTCTTTAATTCGTTTTCTTGAAATTTCTTTCTCAAGCTCTTCCCATGGTCTCCACCGGCCTTTGAAAACCATTTTCTCCATTTTCTCACTTCCAAAAAGAATATTTCATTTTTCTCTCATCTCTCTCCATTTTCATACATTGTGGGATAAATTGGCCTTCCTAATTCTAAGAGCATGAGAATGTTGCTCTCACCTGCATTGTTGTACATTATATAAAAGTTCTGCACACTTTACAATTTTCCAAGATAATGAAATAAAAATTGCATACCAAAAAACAAAAATGGTATTCATTCCATTATATAAAACTATTTATGTACATAGTTTGGAACATATACAATTCCTTCAAAAGTTTGGAACTAAAAGTCAATACATGGGATTGTTGGTCCATAATTGAAATGCCAATTGTTTTCTAAAATATGACATGTTTTCTTGACATAATGTAGCTACATCTAAACCAGAAGCTTCATATTCGAAATACTTAATTGTAAATACACCACAATCACTATTGTTGCGTTGAAGTGGAATGGAGTCGACAATGACAAGTGGCCAAGGTTCCTTGTGTGTTGATGATCCGCCTCTCCTAACAAAGAATCCAGTAGCATCGAGCAAATTTGGCACCATCTCTTGAATTGGCTCTAATATGCTTCTCATATCTTCGGCACTCGTCAGCGACGGAAGCGAATCCCATACCTTAACTTGACAACGTACCAAGTCCAAGCATAATAGAATCCAATGATTGCCATGGATATTGAATGGAGAGTAAATGTAATCAACATTCACCCAAGGATCTTGACAGTCTTGTTTTGATCCGACAACATAGTCAACCTGCTTACTAAATGTGATAAACTACTTACTATAGACTGAAAATGATGAGCAGGGTCAATCTTGTACATGGGACCGTTAGTTGATGTCGAAGCCATACTGAAACCTGCATAAAAAAAAAACTAATTAAATATAATTGCATAAGAGACTTACTAAACATGGATGCACTAGCATCTTGGGACTTCTACTCAAAATTTTGGAAGGTGAGAGATAGGTGCTGATAGGTGCGAGATGCTGGAAAACTGCAAGGCAAAGTTGCTAAGTCTAATAAAATTGCTAACCCTAAAGCCTTAACACCTAGTAGAGTAGCTAAACATGCATTCTAAACGGTTTAGGAAGTTAACACTCTTATATTGGGACTTCTACTCAAAATTTTGGAAGGTGAGTCTAATAAAATTGCTAATCCTAAAGCCTTAACACCAAGTAGACTAGCTAAACATGCATTCTAAACGGTTTAGGAAGTTTACACTCTTATATTGGGACTTCTACTCAAAATTTTGGAAGGTGAGAGATAGGTGCTGATAGGTGAGAGATGATGGAAAACTTCAAGGCAAAGTTGCTAAGTCTAATACAATTGCTAACCCTATAGCCTTAACACCTAGTAGACTAGCTAAACATGCATTCTAAACGGTTTAGGAAGTTAACACTCTTATATTGGGACTTCTACTCAAAATTTTGGAAGGTGAGAGATAGGTGCTGATAGGTGAGAGATGATGGAAAACTTCAAGGCAAAGTTGCTAAGTCTAATACAATTGCTAATCCTAAGGCCTTAACACCTAGTAGACTAGCTAAACATGCATTCTAAACGGTTTAGGAAGTTTACACTCTTATATTGGGACTTCTACTCAAAATTTTGGAAGGTGAGAGATAGGTGCTGATAGGTGCGAGATGATGGAAAACTTCAAGGCAAAGTTGCTAAGTCTAATACAATTGCTAACCCTAAAGCCTTAACACCTAGTAGACTAGCTAAACATGCATTCTAAACGGTTTAGGAAGTTAACACTCTTATATTGGGACTTCTACTCAAAATTTTGGAAGGTGAGAGATAGGTGCTGATAGGTGTGAGATGATGGAAAAATTCAAGGCAAAGGAAATGGTCTTTCAACAATGCAGCTTATGATAATGTCTTTAGAATACAATCTTTAGAATGCATGTTTAGCACATATCTATTGTACTGGTAACTTTGCAGAGTTTATATGGGATACCAAATATATGTTCGAATTCAAGTTCTAAACTCCAAGGTATGGTTTTTCTATTATTACAGTACATTGCAAAGGAAATGGTTTTTCTTCCTAAAAACAGAATGGCTCCCACGGTTCTCTATGTCTGTGTGCATATGACATGCATTTCTTCTCTAAAATGTGCCAAAAACAAAAAACTCACATCTCAACAGACAACTTAAACAAACAAGATGGAATACTGTAATAATAAATAAGCTACAACAGACTAACTCTAAAAAAAAACTGAGATTTTATTACTCACTTGACTTCAAAGATGATGGATACGGCACTGCCAATGTAGAGGAGTGGATAAGAAATGGAGAGGTCCGGTGAAAACAAACCTGAAATCGAAATGGATGGAAGTGGAGAAGCGTCCGCCGGAGATGAAGTCGAAAGTAAAACAGAGACCCGTGCAGAAGAAATGGAGACGTTCCGTGAACAAGTTGAAATCGGAAAATATAGCGGAGAGTCGTGGAGAAGAAATGGATGGAAGTGGAGAAGAAATGGACGGAAGAGAAAAACGTTCACCAGAGGCGGGAGAGAGTTGAAGGGGGTAACTGCAGACGCGGGAGAGTTCAAATGCTCTGGTTTACGTTTTTCTTTTGAACGGCCTTCTGTCTTCGGGTTGAAGAAAAGGAAAAAGAAGAAAAGGAAAAAGAAGAAAAGAGAAAGGAAAATAAAAGAGGGTATTTTCGTCATTTCACCTCCAATTTATCCTAAATCTCAACTTTTTTACAATCAATCCTAAAACTCTATTTCTACCCCATTTTTGGCCTATTTTTGTCAATTCCCCGAGAATAAAACACTACGAGGAGGAGAAATAAGGAGACCGAGACGAGAAAAGAGATCTGTGTGTTTCTAAATGTCACGCGCCTACGCTCAAGTTCATGCCCGTGGGAAATTTTTTCTTTTAAATTTTTTTTTTTTTTTACTATCCTCTAATCAAACTTTTTATGTTTTACAAATTATTTACATCAATTTCTATGTCTCAATATAACCACAAATAATAACACAAAAAAAAAAAAAAAAAAAACAATATTTAAAGGCTATTAAGGTTTAAATTCGTTAATTAAATATTTTATCTTTTTCAAAATTATATAATCTCATTCACATTAGTAAATATTTTACCGGTTGTATCACCGTAACGATGATTTTAAATATTAAAAAGACACAAATTTTATAAAAGTTATTTAGATTGAAAATTAAGTAAATGTTACGAGAAATACGTATGGGATAATGAATATGGAAAGATGTTTGGATTTAAAGATATAATGGATATATAGATTATATATTTTTGTTGAAAGTTGAAAGGTATAAATATTGATTGAAAAACGGTGGTGTAGATACTAATTTAATATAATATTGGATTAGGATGTTAATCTCAGGTAGGAGAAGATTGTGAAATGTAATGTGTATTTTGTATACTTTATGAATCTCTCCTGATTGGATAGTGTAATTCACGCGCATTACGGGGTTTCGTTTTTTTATTTTAATGTTTATGAATCTTTTCAATTCATGTTTTTCTTAATTTCAAAAAACAAAAAAGATAATTAATAATAACAATAAAAGTTTATTTATTTTAATTTTAATTTAATTTCTTTATGTTGTTGGGTCTTCTTATTGTGGGTCTTTGTGGGGTATCCTTTTCTTTGTCTGTTTCTTTCTTTTTCATTTCCTTTCTTAAATATTTATTATATTTATAAAAAAACATTATAATAAAGTCATTAATTTGATTTTTTATTTTTATTTTTTTTATTTTAAATAAATTATAAAAAAAAAGGCTTTGGAAATGATTTCTTTCACAAAGTCAAGTTGGATTTAAATTAGGTTATTAATAATAGCTTCTCATAATGGAACTTTATACTTTCACTGTTCCTTCTATTTCATTTTTCCCTCTTCACATTTTTTACTTTTTCCTTCCATTTTTTTTTCTTGACCTTCTTTAGTTAGATTTCTTCTTTTTCTTTCCTTTTATTTTTAAAAAAACATCCTATGAGTGATTGGGGAGGAGCCAACCCTTTTGGATAAATAGTTTTTTTAAAAATGGAAAATTTTGTTGATAAAAAAAATTGTCATTTTACTAACATGGTTTTTAATTTTTGTCCAATGAAAGTTTAAACTAAATTAAAAGGGTGAAATTATGGTAGTTTGTTGGTTGTTAATTGTTTGTAGGGAACTATTTTAACATCTATTAGAAATAACAAGAGAGAGATTTTAAATAATAATATAGTAAGTTCATTGTAGATGGTAATAATTGAAAATATCAACTTGGAGGTTGAAATTATAAGTGGCTAAATCGTTCATGTAGACTGTAAATATTATATTTCGTTATTGTTTTTTTTTATATAAATAATGGTTCTCTATTTATTTATTTTTCTTCAACTAAATTCTAAGATAAAATAAAAACCTAAAATTGAAGTAAATATAGCTATTATTTATATTATATTTATTAATGTCATATTGATATTTATTTTATTGTGGTTTATAAATTTTATAAGATGTAACGAAAATATAGGATTCACCTCTACTGTTGAAAAGGTGAAAAATGTTTTAACTTAAAATTTTTGTTTTTATTTTGGTTGCTAACAATTTTGGTGTAACTTTTGGATTTATGAAAGTTTTTTTTAAAAAAAATTAAAGGTATTTATGAAATTTTTTCATAATGTTGAGTATTTTATGAACAAAACTTTAACGATTTCCATCCAAAACTAACGAAGTATTTTATAACCATTCTTAAAAGTTTAAAGACATTTTTTGAAACTTTTAAAGTTTATGAGTGTTTTTTACACAAACCACATAGTTTATAAATATATTTTATAATTTAACCTAAAAGATATGTGTGTTTATATATATATATATACACATTCTTGTAGGTCCAACTTTGATAAATTTGAAAATTCTACCTCCATTTCCACGATTTTTATATTAGAAAAATATTTAGTATTTATTTTGACATAAAAATTTCTCAAGGCAGGAAAACATATATTCTTTTTAAGCTACGAACAGATTAAAGATCAGATTCATAAACATATAATTTATTAAAAAAAGATTATTAATATGTAGTTAAATTTATAAGGTTGGATAGGGATGGGTCAAAAGAAGAAAAAGCTAAAACATCCCTTAAGTATTTGAAATTTAAATGGAAGAATTACTTTAGGCCAAAATTTGTGGGGGAAAAAAACAATAATATTAGAAAAATAAAAAGGGAGGTTTTTTTTGTGGCATTTTGTTCATGTGGTTATTGGGATATGATTTAGACGCCATAGGGGTAAATAAGAGATTTTGTAATTTCAAGGGGGCATAGTTGACTACCAAAAGTTAAAATAAAATGTTTTCAAAAAGTCGAACAAATACAACGTGACACATTTCTTCCTTTCTTCTTTTCCTTCTACCGATTATTTTTTATTTTCATTTTTGAGATTGATTTTTCTATGTTTGTGAAAAATAAATCTTGTATATTATATTAATTTTATCTCGTAATAGTTTACATCTCAAACATGTACTATTAAAATAATAATTTAAGAGTTTATATTTTTTCTTTAATAGAAACGGACTTTTTAATTATAATTTGATAGTATATTTAATTAGGGCTATCCTTCTACCAATTATAAAAAGTGTATTATTGATATTGATTATTATGATATTAAAAGGAGTCAAGTCAAATAAAAGTTATTTAAAGAATCCTACAAATATGATGACCTCATATAGTAATAATATTTTTTTCCTATGAAAAGGGGGTGAAAGAATTAATTGTTTTTGTATAAATACACTTTTTTAAAAATAAAATAAAATAAAATAGAAATATAGAACTTTTATACGAAGAAGCACTTTTTTGGTATAAGCACCAATTTTGAGAAAGAAGAAAAAATGAAATCCAAACAAAGTAGCAAACAATATCTTTTTACGGTTGAAAATAGGAACATTTATTAAGGACAATCTATTGCCACGTGATTTGCACGTGCCCATTCAAAAACCTTTTAACCATTTATAACTTTAATCAGTATGATGATATATTTCAAAAATAAAATCCATTCTTTATATAATTTTGGACTTAAAAGAAGGATAAATTTCATAAACAAAAAAACAGCATTCGAGTTAAATACCTACTTCAATTTAAATTTGGAATGAATATGTGTTTTTGTCTAAATGTCCAACACATGTTCGAACCATAACGAGGTAATCAAGTGAAATGGTTCAATTGCTCACCTTGATCGAGGTGGACATGTTCCATTACAAGTTTTTTGACTCGATTCTTGCATAACGCAATTGGTCTCTCGTTTGATTTTAATTGAAAATACTTTTTTTAAATCTATAGAAAATGTGAATAGGAAAAATCATAGGTTTACTTATTTTATAGACATATTATTATCGAACTAAAGAGAGTGCGTGGGTCTTCTAAAAAAAAAAAACTCTACTACATTATTCAATATCTTATACAAACTTAAGCTCTTGAGTATTTGTGGCTAGCACCACATCGATTCAAGGTGTTATTTTAATTGTATCGATGATCACTTATTCCGTCATAGTAATAGTTCATAATTTTTGGTTGATATTTAAAAAAAAAACAAATTGTTAGGAATAATAGTTCATAATTTTCGGTTGATATTTTTAAAAAAATCAAATTGTTATGAATAACGTTGTTTAGTATAATTTTTCTAATACATGTGGTAGCTCAAATCCTTCCTAAAAGATAAATACATTAATATTTAATATAATATATTAAAATGAGTAATTTTTGTTATGAAAATATTTATTAAAAAAGAAAATTAAATCACTACATCGAGATGTCTATTTTCTTTCAATGTGCAAGTAAAGTTGAACATATATATACAGTACCATTTCATAGTAATCTCATTAATTACTTTTTTTTTCCTTTTCATTTTTAATCCATTATTTTATTTTAGTACAATTTCTCTAAAACAAGAAGATTTCTTTAACGTATTTAAAAAAAAAAAATAGAAAATGAATAAAAGTTTACTACAATTTTACAATTAAAAACAAATGACAAAAATAGTTATTTGAAAATGAATTAATGAGTTGGATAATGTTAGGAAATTGAAGTGTTTGGACATAGACATAGTGAAACGCGATATAGTACGATGTTGGTAGATGTGGCATGGGCACAAAACATTGATTAGCCTTTATTTGTCCCATCCCTAATTTTTCTTAACATAAATACACTTTTTTTCAAAAAAATTAACTTTAATTTACTGTTGTCTTTAGCCATGTAAGGTTGTGGTATTCTAATTTACACTCAACAAATAATTAAAAACACTTTTATTTTCTTGTGTCTTAATATAAAACTCTTTTTCTCCTTGTCCTTTCCTTTTCCATTGAATAAAGACAATAATAAATTTCCATCACCAAATTGTGCAATAATTTATTATTTGGGTATTTGAGCTTAATCACTATTGCTAAACAACCATTAGTGGACGATATTTTGTATGCATTCTTATTTTACACATTTGAATCTATCTAGATAGGGGAGAAATAGTTTAATTTGTGTGGTGATGCTTAAAACATGTATTCACTTTCTACTTCTTTTATTAAATTAATTTATTACACATATTTTATTGATTTGTTCTAATTAAGTACATGGTGGTAAGAAATGAGCCGATGTTTTTAACCACTTATTTAAGTTTACATTTGCACATATTAATTAATGCCATGCCAACATAGATTTTAAATCAATGCTAGGTTTATGTGGTACATATTTACTTGTAAGTTGTAATGCTTTGTAA
Source organism: Cucumis sativus (assembly GCF_000004075.3). Lineage (NCBI taxonomy): Eukaryota > Viridiplantae > Streptophyta > Magnoliopsida > Cucurbitales > Cucurbitaceae > Cucumis > Cucumis sativus. The sequence continues at coordinate 2,375,660 of NC_026659.2, read as the reverse complement.
AACTAAAATGCATGATGATAGTTTTCAAATGTTTAGAAACTATAATATGTTAAATACTTTAAAGAAAATTATTTCTTGAATTTTAGCTAGCATTAAAGAAATTAATTTAATAGTATTTTTTTTATTTTTTTGTACGTAGATAAAGAAATGGAAGAAAATGACAATGTCATCCACTAAGAAATGTACTTGAAAGTAGGAGTTAAAAAGATTGTTATGTAATGAGAAACAAGAAAGAAAAATCAAATAGAAAATGTTAATAGCTAGATTTGAGAACTATTCTTTGGTAGGATGTCTAAAATAGTACTTCATAATTGTTATTATTATTTTCTCTTGTGTTCAAATAAAATGATTAATTATTTATAGAAACATACCCACATAAATAGAATTGCATAAATACAAACAATAGTAGATTAGCCTTAATTATATGCTCGACTATCCAAAAAAATAAAAAGTGATTTAGATGATAGAGATGGGACAAGACTATTAATCGTTGAAATGTCTTCCATTTCAATATTAGTTTTGTATTATTGTAAATCATATACATTCATCTATATTTTATCTTCAAATTTTTAAAAAAGAAATTAGTTGTCATTCTATGGTGAAAAAACTTGGCTAATTTTAGCACAATACGGTACATATATAATCCAATGATTTGAATACTCAACAAGACTATATTGACAAACTTTATCAAAATTAAGAAATAAATTTATCGTTAATTATTTTACATAAACGATTAGTTTTTCTTTTTAAACACTTGTAAATTAAACTTTTCGAATTTTTACCAATACAATCATGTACACTGAAAAAAATTAGTATTGGTCTATAAATAAAAGATGTTAGTACATAAATTAAAAAGTGAGAAACATTGTTTGCTTTATACTTCGTTTGGCAACTATTTTTTTTTCTACCGTCTAACACTCTCTTAATTTTCTTTTCTTTTTCGATACACTTTTACTCTCCTTTTGTGAAAACTTGAAAATACCATAATTAAGATTGAAAATAAGTTATACGTTAATAGTTGAATATGCATGGATATATACTTAAAACTCAAGTATAAAAAACGTGACAATTTAGAATTTAGACCATAATTTTGAGGGTAACTAATGAGAGAGAATTCTCACAATTTTAAGTGAATCACAATTTAGATAGTTACATGAGACTGTGACACGTGTATAAAACTTATTTAAGCATAGAAATTAACGTAAATTAATAAGAGAGGTAATAACAAAATTGAGTGGATGGTAGGAGGAATTAAATTGAGGAATATAATTAAGGGATGGGATTAAAATGGTCAACATCAAAAGGGAGAGAAAGCCCAACTGTAATCCACCTTAATTTGTAGGCTGAAAATATGAACCCATTAAGACAGATACCATACTTTTCTCCTAAATTGACTGCTCATTATATTAACAAATCTCCCACCATTACACAAACAAACTACCTTCTGCTTTGCCTTTGATTAACCTCTATCATTTTTTACTCAAAAATAATCTCTCTTCTTCATCCTTCAACTTTTACATAGAATATTCTTTTGAGTTTTGGACAAATTAAACTTGGTGGTATTAATTGTCACAAAGATTCATGATTCAAAAGTATTTTTGAAATATTTATGAAAGTTAAAAAGGTGTAAGTTATGAATATATTTTTTTAAAAATAAATGTCAAAATCCAAGGTATATTTGTGTATAATTTAGCTAAAATTTTGGTGATACAGTTTTTTGTTTGTTTGGAAAAGAAAGGTTTGGAAGATGTTCAAAGAACCTTGTGTTGTTTGGTGGCTTCTCAATTTCTATGTATTTTTGTGCATCTTTGCAACCAAATAACAACTACAAACCTTTTCTCCCACATTTTGTCTCATATCATTAATCTTTCCTTCTTTTGTTAACTACACACACACACATATAGTTATTACAACCCAATGCTGATCAATTAAAAATCAATTTATATATATAAAAAAATCATAATTCAACGATAATTTTGATACTTATAAGTGATGTAAAGGATGAAATTGTCTTCTATTAATTTCTAATTGTGTATTTAAAAAAAGAGAGAGAGAGAGAGAGAGAGAGAGAAAAGAAAAAAAGAAAAAAGAAAAGTATTTGCAATGAGTGAAGGCAGCATAAGTATTGTATTAATTAATAGGTAGTAGCATTTTATTGTAATTAAAACTAAAAAAGCGTGTGCAAAGGTATATAATTAATTAAGATTATAATAATGAATAAGTTTTTATTAACTTTGTTATTTGGCGTACTCCCGTCGCAATTCGATGATTAAATTCCATTGTTTGGTATTATATATTATGGACCCAATTTGCATAATTAATTAGCCTTTAATATTTCATTTTCTACTCCCAATCATAAATAAAAACAAAACTTGTTTAAACTCCTTTTTTCTTTTCCCTCTTTATATCTCTTCTTTTTCCAACTCTAATTTCAATTGGTTATTCAATCACAACAAACCCCCCTTACTTTTTTTTCTTTTTTCTTTTTATAATCTCTCTCTCTCTCTCTCTCTCTCTCTCTTTATTTCCCTTAAATTAATGCTTTAGGTACCATGGAATTATATCTTCATTTTACATTTTCCTATTTTATGATACATATATACTTTTTATTTAATAATCCACTACTTTAAAGAGAAAATCATGGTTTACGATTATTATTTTTATTATCTTTAGATCTAAAACCACAATTTTCATAGTACTTACACACATCGTTTTCTTAGAAAAAAAAAAAACCAACTACTTATTCTACTAAAAGTCAAACAAAATGTCTTGAAGTTTCTATATAATTTATATTGATTTTTAGATTAAATTATCTAACTAGCATAAATCTCATCCATATTCTTAATTAACTTACCATTTGTTATTGTTATTTAAATAAGATTACATAGTCATCATCTTCTAACTTTAATGTTTTTTTTTTCAAAAATGAAATTGAACTATTATAACAAAGTTAAATTGTGTTGGTTTTGGCACCTTAGCGGAAAGATTTAAATATATTCCATGATTTGAAGATATATACGTGTTCTTAACCATATTGTGATTGGCCAAAGTATAATTACAAAATAAAAGGTTAAAAAATATGTAGAATAAGTCCAACCATACTACCAAATCAGTACTTTAAACTATTTGTTTGTGTAATTTTATTGAATGAATAATTACACTTATGCCCTCACTGGGCTTGAAATCACAACCGTTCGGCCCATGAGATCACTCATATATTAATTTGAATAATATTAAATAGAACAAGTTGTCAGTTGAAGTTTTATTCTCCACATTTGATTACATCATAAACAAATATTATGATTTATTATTTTATGAAGTAAATTCGGAAGAAGAGAGAGGGTTGGTAGATATGATTAAATTTCAGTATAATTGATGAGATTTGGAAGAGGCACCGCATGAATTGCAACTTCAAAAATGTAAGAGAATCTTAATGATGGCCTAGGCCCATTATGATTGTTCTAAATTGGGCTTATCTCAGTTATTGGGCTTCGATTAAAGGAAAAGGAGTAGGGCCCATGACCGTACATGTCGGCCTATGATTACAAAGTATGTGGACACGTGTACGGTAAAGATGAAGTGGGTGACATTATTCTCCATTATAGCCATACAGTAGAAAAGCCGTAAAAAGTCCAGCAAATGATTAAAACAAGAGAATCATTTTTTTTTCTTTTAAATTTATTAAAGTTAGGAGTAATAATTAGGGGAAAATAGATAAGATTTCTTTTAAGGGAATATTGGCCAATGGAAATAGCTTCGTTTGTTCAAATCAATGTAATTCAATTGCCCCCACCATCCACTAGTTATTTACCACGTGCTTACAATACTTAATCATAATTACACTTAATCTTTCCATTTCTTTGGAATATCTTATTTAATAATAATAAAAAATGTATTGTTTTAATTAAGTTGATTTTGGAGAATATTGAATCGACGTCATGTTTAATTTATAAGGATTTTGAATTAAATAACTCCAACAAATAATATGTTTATCAAGATATTGTCACGTGTATGTATCGAAAGTAGATAGTGATTGAATAATAGACTTATGGCACAATTTAGGATATAGAGTATACGTGTGAAAGTTGATTGTTGTGTTTGTTATCACTAAATTCATTCAAAAAAAAAAAAAAAAAAACAGAGAAAGGAAGAAAGAAAGAAAGAATTGTATAAGTTTCAAATCAAATTTGGTATTTAGCCCTAAGTTTAAATAATTGTGACAATTGATGTTTCATTTGGATTGAAGGAATGAAAACAAGAAAAAAGTGATAATGAGTAAAAGATATCGTACTCTTACTTAGTATACTAGAAAATGATGAGTTTAATAAACACATATTTGTTCTTAGGACGGGCTTATGACTCCAAACTTTCTTTGAGTCACGAGAGCAATATAATTCATTTGTGAGGTTTATTCTTGAGAGGGGCTTGACACGATTTCCATCTAATTTTTCTAGAAAATAAATAAATGAATCCTATAATATATAAGTTTAAATTTTATTTTAATTTTATTATATGACAAAATAAAATTTTCATAATTTATCGATTATTCTGTTTTGCTATATTTCAATTTTAAAATGTAGTTACAAAAATTTTACTATTTAAAACAAAATAAAATTTTAGAAATAATTAAAAGCATATGTTCATTTTAAAGGAGTATAATTATATTAGATAGCAAAAAATATTCGAAAAAAAATAGATGTAAATCATGAATCGCCCACCGTGGGGCTCGAACCCACGACCACAAGGTTAAGAGCCTTGCGCTCTACCAACTGAGCTAGACGGGCTTGATGTTATAAAATATGACACTATAGTATATATTTAACTATAAGTCTTTTTTGAGAGATTGATTTAATTTGGTTGCTTAATCTTAAATCTTTAGGTTAAAATATTAGTAGGTCTTTTTTACTTTTGATTTATTCACTTTTACTATTTATACCCTCAAATGTCTAATTTTAATATTTAAAATTTTAAAAATTATTTTAAACTTAGTCTTCATTATTTACTTTCAACATTTTTAATGTTAAAAACCTATTCACATTTGACATTTGCTTAAATGGAATTCATTGTTATTGTTTATTCAATTTCATTAAAAATTAACTCTCTATAATTTATTCGCTCTTATAAAAATAATAATAAACAAAATATTTATACTCATGAAAAAAATTCCACTAAGAGAAAAAAACACTACACATCATGAAGGGTATAATTTTTTTCTTTCAATTTTACCACTATTTTTACAATTTCTTTAATTTGTAGTACAATCAACATTTTATTTATTGAAATTCACGTGCGTATGAAAATGAATGTTTGATGAGCTAGAGAAGTTTTTGTTATGTCGTTAACATGGACCACAATATTTAAATTTTTTTAGATTAGAGGGAAGGATAATCGTTTTTTAAAGGAAGATAAGTTTTAACAAGAACGAGAATGCTGTGCAATCTTTCATTTTCGAATCTTCTTGTCTTCCTTCTCTCTAAACTTTAATCTATCATGTTAGTTCTCATGTTAAATATAATATTTTTATTAGCCTGAACAAACTTATCTTGAGACGAGGATTAGAGATATTGTTAATGTTTTGATATTGAATGTCAAACTTCTCTTGAGACGAGGATTAGAGATGTTGTTAATGTTTTGATATTGAATATCAACACTTAAGATGTTATATCTTACAATGGGCTTACAACAATTTTATTACTATTATTCTTGTTTTTGTAAATCTTTTAATCTTATTTTTTTTATAAAGTTTGCTTAAACAAAAATATTACACGCAATAAATATGAATATAATTTAGTAATTTACTCATCTATTATCATTAAATCCAATGCATAGGTAGGCAAGAAATAGACTGTAGAGCCCAAAAGATGGGAAATTTCCCGTTGAGCGACGAGTCAGATGAACGCAAAGGGTGTGGATTCAAGAACCGCTTCCAGTTCTGATGCTCGGTTCGGATCTAAAGTTCTTCTTGAACAGCTCTGTACATGTCAAACAAGCTACTCAAATTCATGCCCAGATTCTTGTCAATGGGCTTCCAAATCTCGAGTCTTGCTTGGTCCGTCAAATCACTCGTTCTCAGTTCACTTGCGCCAGAATTGTATCCCGTTATCTCCAACGAATTCTTCACCATTCACGAAATCCAGATGCTTTCACATGGGCCTGCGCCGTTCGGTTCTTTTCCCAGAATGGTCAGTTCATGGAAGCAATTGCCCATTATGTTCAGATGCAGAGATTGGGACTGCATCCGAGCACTTTTGCCGTATCCTCGACTTTGAGAGCTTGCGGTAGGATTATGTGTAAGTTTCGTGGGTGGTGTATTCATGCTCAGGTTTATAAGTTGGGATTTTGTCGCTGTGTTTACGTGCAAACTGCTCTTGTGGATTTTTACTCAAAGCTGGGAGATATGGGTTTTGCTCAGAAGGTGTTTGATGAGATGACCGAGAAAAATGTGGTTTCGTGGAATTCAATCTTGTCTGGTTATGTGAAAATTGGGAACTTAGTTGACGCTCAAAAATTGTTTGATGAAATGCCTGTGAAAGATGCCATATCTTGGAATTCGATGTTGACAGGATTCTCCAATTCTGGAAATATGGATCGAGCGTGCTGTTTATTTCAACAAATGGGGGAGAAAAGTTCGGCTTCTTGGAATGCGATGATCGGTGGCTATGTGAATTGTGGAGACATGAAGGCTGCGAGAAACCTGTTTGATGTAATGCCTAACAGAAATAATGTTACACGGATTACATTGATTGCTGGGTATTCGAAGCTTGGGGAGGTTAATTCTGCTTATGAGCTCTTTGATAAGATGGAGGAAAGTGAGAAGGAGCTTCTCTCATTTAACGCCATGATTGCTTGCTATTCACAAAATAGTATGCCTAACAAAGCATTGGAGTTATTCAACCTAATGCTTCAACCCCATGTGAATATCCAACCCGATGAGATGACTTTTGCTAGCGTTATATCTGCTTGTACTCAGCTGGGAAATCTGAGCTATGGTACTTGGATTGAGTCATATATGGAAAAACTTGGGATTGAGTTAGATGATCATTTGGCGACTGCATTAGTAGATCTATATGCAAAATCCGGGAACATCAACAGGGCATTTGAGCTGTTTAATGGTCTGAAAAAGAGGGATTTAGTCGCTTATTCAGCTATGATCTTTGGATGTGGAATAAATAGTAAGGCCCATGAAGCAATCAGGTTATTCAAAGAGATGCTAAGAGTTAACATCTGCCCGAATCTAGTGACCTATGCTGGACTTCTTACAGCGTATAATCATGCCGGTTTAGTTGATGAAGGTTACCTTTGCTTCTCGTCCATGAAGGACCATGGACTTGCGCCACTAGCTGATCATTACGGGATCATGGTGGATCTGTTGGGGAGGGCGGGGCGGTTAGAAGAAGCATATGAGCTTATACACAGTATGCCAGTGCAGCCAAATGCCGGTGTCTGGGGAGCCTTGCTTCATGCATGTAAATTACATAACAATGTTGAGCTTGGTGAGATAGCAGCTCGAAATTGCTCGAAGTTGGTGACTGATACAACCGGATATCGGTCTCTTCTAGCCAACATTTACTCTTCTATGGAGAGGTGGGATGATGCTAAGAGGATGAGAAAAGCCATGGGAAATAAAATATTTGCCAAGATATCTGGGTGTAGTTGGATGGAGCAATCTGAAAGCTGAATAAATATCCTCTGAATTTTGCTTCAAACATCCTTTCTCCATGAAAAAACAGGTACTAAAGTTAAAAATTATAAGTTCTTGATCCTTAAGTCCTTTCTGTTCCTAATATTAAGTTCTTGATTGTTAACTTGCGAATTTCACTTCTAAGATGAATTATTTTCATGAATTGGCTTCTTTGAAATAGCTGGAAATGTCCATCCTGTTTCCTCATTTGTATTTTACTTAGTTCCAATTGTTAACTTGTACATAATTTTATTTAAGGAAAATTACCTAAAAAAGTTTAATCTTTATCTTGATGTTTTGAGTGAAATTAATATTGGGTCTTTCACTGTTGCCTAGCGATATAAAAATCGCTCAGATCAAAATCCAACCAGAGGTGAGGAAGATGAGAAAATCAACAAGGAAGATAATTTATGTAACTCAAATTTGTCTTTATTTTTTATTTTAGAAAAAATAGGAATACGTCAGACAAATTTATAATCTATAAATGTATCAAACTGCAACATGATTATATGTCATCACATCATTTTTTAAAATTAAAACCACCCTGTCAATTTATTGACATAGTATTGATGCATGATTTCAACCTCGGGTTTAAATACTTCCATCAAATTTTCTACTCATTGAATTTTAGTTTTATTATTTTTATGATTTCAACTCTTGTTTTCATGACTTCTGAAACCATATTCGATAAGATATAGTTATATCTCAAATCAAATCAAATTGACAATAGAAGAAGTAGCAAATTTCTTAATTTTTCTATTTATTAAACTCTAAATACTAAATTGTTATCAACCAAAAGTTTGACTTTATTTATCAGAAGTTTGACTTTATTTGTTAGAGATTTATCTTAATAGAGATTAAATTATAATAATTTTCAAAGTAAAAGAATCAAATTGTTACTCATTTTAAATTTAATAATTTAAAGTACTTAAACTATTTTTTTAAAACAAATATGGTATTTAAGATTTAAATTACTTGTACATCATTTTTTAACTATTTAACTTTTTGTTTTTGAAAATGAGTATTTAAAATGCTAGAATTAAAATTGTTACAACTAATTACTCATAGTGGTGCACATACAATTTAAGTCGAAATTCAAGGTTACGAGTTATCATTATTATTATTTTTTTATTTAATTCAACCATATATAACCATAGTTTTAAATTTCCATGGATAGTTTTGGATAGACAACCTATTTAAATTATCGTAAATTTAGCTTTTGATTTTTTTTTTGTTTTTATATTTTTTAAAAAATATCCATTAGAATTAAAATTTTATAGATCATTGAAATTTCGATAAAATTATGACACTATATCGATATTTTAAATATTATATACAACCCTTTTAAATGACTAAAAAAGCTTAAGCTGATTTGGATTTCACTAGTACTTTATTAGAAGAGTATAAAATCAGAAAATTACAAAGTAGAATTAGAAGTATGAATACGCGTTTGGGTTTGATTAAAAGAAACTGTGAACTTTTAATACGAAGATGACGTGCATGGTCGGCTACGGCGGGGGCCCACCTCGATGCCTAAACAAAGTCATGAGAAGGCGTTTTCTAACCTCAACATATAAACGACGCCGTTCCTATCGAAGAAAACGACCATAAAACAATCCCCCGCGGAAAAGCCAAGGTCCCTCAACTCCCACGCTAAAACTGTCAACTACCCCTTTCCCCAATCACTTTCCCTTCACCCATTTATGTCGACCACCAGTTTCCGGCGAAGAATTCCGGCCATTTCCAGTACATCCAACAACCACACACGCCATATTCTCTTTCAATCTCCCCACCGGAGAACTCCCTCGACGAATCGCACTCCTTCCAAGCCCTCCAAATTCACCAGATGTTCCTCGGAACCCAACCTTTGGACCACTGCCATCACCAGCGCCGCCGCTGATCGGAATTTTTCCTCGGAGAAGGAAGGGGAAGAGGTTGTTATTTTTCGTCCTCATACGTTTTCGGAAGCCTTTGCTTCATCTCCTCTGTTGATTCCTTCAACCGATCAACTACTCGAGGTTAGGGCTCCGGTTATTGTTATTGCAAATCAGCGATTATTGCTTTTCTTTAAATCAGATAATCAGAAAATTAGGAGATATAATTATGGCCTAATTCTTCGCTTCTTTAGATATTTATTTTCCATTTCTATCATGTTAGTGTATTCTTTGGTTTGGCTCTTGATTTGTTTAGGATGACTAAGAACATCTTGAATATGTTATCTACTGCTCTATATGACCAAGCATAATTTCTTACAGTGAAATTTAGTTGGCGTGCTATTTCTGATTTTGACCAAAAAAGATTTAAATAATTGTTTTATATAAACTTTCATAGTCTACTAACTCTCTAAATGTTTTTATAAAAATTGATTCTACCTAAAATGTAACTAAGTTAGAGTTAGTTCATAGCATATATATCTATGCATCGATTTGTTGTTGTTTACTTTTTCTTCTTCTTTATTTGTAGATTTCATAACAAGTATATTTCTTTAAATTAACTTCATCTTAATTTTAGTATACAAAACATTATTGATATTCAAAAGGGATTCTTTAATGCAGGGCTACAAGAAAGATGCTAAAGTAGTGATCAATGTGACGGTTGAAGGGAGCCCAGGACCAGTACGAGCCATGGTTAAACTAGGATCTAATGTTGACGACACAATTAAACTAGTTGTTGCTAAATATGTTGAAGAAGGAAGAACTCCAAAGCTTGAACCAACTACATCACCATCCTCCTTTGAATTGCATCGCTCTTATTTCAGCCTCCAGAGTATGACAAATTATTTCTTAATTTACTATACTCGCTTTGAAATTTAAGAAAACGACAATTGAGTTGTCATTCTATATCATTTGCTTAGGTCTTGACAGAAGAGACATTATTGGAGAACTTGGTAGTAGAAGTTTTTATCTTCGAAAGACCCATGGAGGAGAATCATCGACTACTTCACCACGAGGTATTACCAAAGAAACAATGGACGATGTTGCCTTACCAATTCCTCCTGGTTTCTTGCTTTCTAGCTTCTTTGCTAGAAAAATGGGCAAAATTGTAAGAAGAACAAGAAAGCTCTGGAATTTTATTATCTGTTTGAAGTAAGATCGTGTCTAACAAATTTCAAAGAGTAACACAACATATATATGTCACTCTCTAACCTTATTTTTCCATTTCTATTTTCTTTATCATTTGGTTATTTTGTCATTTCATAAGAGGAGATTTGTCAAGCTTACTAATGGAAAGAAATACCATTTGATTTAGGCTTTAATTGTATATAGCATATATTCTTATTTGTGAACCATTGAACATTGTATGGTTACAAGATTGTTATAGTAAATAGAGAGAATTCAATTCCTAAACTTTTATTCACATTCTCCATTATGTGGTTTCTATCCATGTGTATGTACTCTTCTTTAAATGATTGATTCTCTTCTACCTTGATTCAACCATCTAGTCCAAATAGGGTAGAAATAACTTTTAATTTATTTGATCTTTCACTATTAACATCTTCGTTTATTGAAATAATGTTTTTAATCAAAATAAGCAACATAACGTATGAGTAAAAATGTTTTATTTATGTTCATCGTACATCTAAACAATCAATGTTTTGTTTTGGATTTTCTCAATATATTATTGATCCATATGAAAACTATAATTATATCTCATCTTGTAGGACTTAATTACACATTGGGTATTCTGTTTTGGTAAAAAAAAAAAAATGCTTGGAATGCATCCCATTAAATTTGATTGTTTGTCACATGTCAAATTCACTTTTTTTTAAAAAAATATTTTTATTTGAAGAGTTTTTAGGTGCATTTAGGGCGACAACTATTTTTCCACATCTTACAAAACTGTCCAATCAAACGTTGCGACGGTGGCAAATTCTGCATTTTTCTTGAAATTTTCTAGTGATTTTTTAAAATTCATTAATGTAAGTGAATAGGTATCTTAGAATGGATCAAAGTATTACTATTTCATCCTTTAGGTTTGTTGTGATTATTGATTAAAGTAGGATGATACATCTTGTCCAAAAAAAAAAAAAGAAAATGCCACGTGGGAGTGTTGAATCGATTAGAGGTGCTAAAAAACAAAGTTTGAAAGGACCCAAATGCAACTAAAAATAAATTTGAGGACGAGAAATATACTTTTGTGTGGACTATAAAAGAAAATGGAATCGCCTCTGGAAGAAGAAAGCAGTTTAGAAACTTCAAGCACTTCTGTTTCAGAAGACGAAAAAATCAAAAAAAGAAAAAAAAGGAAAAAAAGGAAAAAAAAGGAAAAAAAAAGAAAAAGAAAAAGAAAAAGAAAAAAAGAGGTGGTGTTGAGAGCCTGCCGTCGCCTTGAGAAAATTTAATCATCCCGATGCGATCGGTCGTTTGCACCCAGGAATTTGTCTCCGGCGCCGTTCACTCTGCATATTTCTTTTAAACTCCTTCACCACCTCCTTCAATTCATTTCCCCTGCCGCCGGCGCGTGTATTTCCGATGGCCATATTGCGGCATTGAGGTTGATTTCAAATCAAACACACAGGGAGCAAGTGGAGACACAGACACACAAGTTTAGGGCATTACTATGGCTGATATCTACGTCTGGCTCCTCTCCTTCTTTTTTATCATTGCCCTTCTCATGCTTGTCGTTTTTCAGGTTCTCTCTAAACCCTAGAATTTCTGTTTTTATAACCATTTCCTTCACTTTTTTTCTCTTGATTTGTTATAACTAAATTACTCGATGATGGAAATCTTCTGGCTTATTATATATGTTTATTGGGTTAGTTCTGTAGAATTGATGTCTTAATTCTCCAAGTATGTCTTATATATGAATATTTGAATTAGCATATATTGTTGTTAATTGCCTAATATCATTGGTGAAAGTGAAACAATGTTGGAACTATGGAACTTATGATACTTTTGAAACTTGTTGCAGCTAATGTGCCTAGCTGATCTTGAGTTTGATTATATCAACCCTTACGACTCCTCATCACGGATAAACAAAGTAGTTGTGCCTGAGTTCATCACCCAAGGAGTCTTGTGCATCTTCTATCTCTTGTCAGGGCATTGGGTTATGTCATTATTGTGTATGCCGTGCCTTTATTATAATTTACGAATGTAAGTTTCTCTATTTCTTTCGTCTTTGATCGGACTTTTTACTATTAGAGATATAGATGCATAATATTTAGTGGGCTGTACGTACTATCCTCATGTTGGTTCCCAATTTGAGCTATCTGAATTTCATATTCTATCCTCTGGATTCCAAATGAAAAATGAAATGTGTATATTTTGAATGAAGGGGCTTGCCTATCTCTTCTTATATGCCCGGGTAAGTTGGTAACACTTAGTAGCCAAGTCCTGTTGAGTGGATAGCGGGTGAAAGCATCTAAGTACTGAATTTTACAACCTTTCCTTTTAAATGTATGAATTGCTTCAAGGGTAATTGCAGTGGTAACACTTTTAGGGATAATAATTTAGTGTATGGTAACATTTATAAAGAATTAGAAATATAACAAAATCTATTAGTGATATACTATATCGTTGATAGATTTCTACCAGTGATATGGTCTATTATTGATAGACTCCCACCAATGATGTGGTTTATCATTGATACTCTTTGGGAACTAGATCTAAATTTTGCCATATTTTCAAATTATTTTGTGTTGTGCTATATCTACAAATACTTTGGAACTAATTGCTACATTTGCAATTGTCAAAGCACCTAAAATTTCTGAGATTTAGATTAATAGTGTTAGTTTTCAGATAAGTTAATCTTTTGGGATGGTTAAGAATGTAAAGGACTAGGGACGTCTCATGGACAATCCCTTTGAACTTTCATACTACAGTTCTGTGACTGGAACTTGAATGGATATCATTTGAGATAAGCCAAACTTTCGTATTTGAGATTGGGTTGGTGCACGTATGGTTTATTACGTGACTTGTTTGTTGTTGGTAATTCTTCATGCCAACTTAAATCCGTCTAATGTGTGTTTTCTCATGATTTAGGTACACTCAACGAAAACACTTGGTAGATGTTACTGAGATATTTAATCAGTTACCTTGGGAAAAGAAGCAAAGGCTTTTCAAACTTGTCTATCTTGTTTCTCTTCTCTTTCTTTCCATATTTTGGTAATCCAATTGAAGAGAGCGTTTTCAAAGTTTGAGATCTTATTGTTGACATCATTTGTTTTAATCATTGTCTTCTCTCTTCTTTGTTTCTCCAATTTGCAGGTTAATTTACAGCGCGTTGGAGGATCACGAGTCTTGAATAGATTCTGCAAAGTGCAAATTGTTGTCTTGTAGGAGATAATGCCACTGTGCGGCTCACTACAAAGCTTTGTGTAAAACTTGTCTTAGGGTATCTTCTTTGTGTTGTAATTTTTGACAAATAATTGCCTTGTGAGTAAGGTCTAAAGGTTTTGATAGCCACCAAATGCTGCCCCTGTTTTGCAGTGATGTCTATAAACGAAAATTTTAAAAACTATAAAGATGAGATTCTTGTTACGTTTAGAGAAAGCCTTTAACATGATGTAAGAGAATAGAGTTTGTTTATGGACCGAAGACGTATTTGCATTTGTCAAAAAAATCGCTTTTTTATGTTAATTATGTAAGAATTTTAGGAAGAATTTAGTTCAAATAATAATAATGCATAAAAGAATACTTGCACCAATTTGATATGTGTTAATGGAGATTGAAGACGATCGTCGTTTGAGAATTGGAAGTCAATTGTTTGCATTATTATAATCGAGAGAGAAATTCGTCCATAATCAGCTCTTGCATTGATATGGATTATCTACTAAATTTCATAATTTATGGAAGGTTCGAAGTCATATTGTCTATGCAAGAAATAGATTTACAAAGATAATAATGAAGGTTATTCATTAGATTTAGGTTTCAGCCACACCACAATATGATTAAAAACATCCTAAAATACTGCAAAAACTAAAAGAGATTAAATGAATTACTAAGTCTACACCACATAATATTAAATATCCCTAAATACTCAAGGGATAGTTGCAAATTTAGTCATTAAAGGTAAAATAATTAAGTATATAACATTATTAATTATTTTAAAAAAATTGTAAATATAACAAAATTTGTCGAATTCTATCAATGATAGATGTCTATCGACCATGTTGTAAATATTGATAGACCATGTTGTAAATATTGGTCCATCATTAATAAATCATACAAATTTATCAGCGATACAAGTCTGTCTATCAATGATAGTTTTACTATATTTATAATTTTTTTAAAATGTTGCTATATTCTTAATTATAATTCATAAAATGATCATCAATTATAATTACGATGAATGATCTATCAATTATAATTGAGATAGTTGCAAATTTAACAATTAAATTCAAATTAATTAAGTATATAGCACAATTTTAAAAAATTTGCAAATATAGCAAAATTTGTCAAATTCTATCACTGATATAAGTCTATTACTAATAGACTATGTTGCAAATATTGGTCTATCATTGATATATCATATGAAGTCTATCAACGATACAAGTCTATCGGTGATAGTTTTGCTATATTTACAATTTTTAAAAATATTACTATTTCATTAATTATTATTGTCATCATTCCAATTTTTCTTAATATTAAATACTCAAACGCAGACACAATGGGCCTAATTGGAGCCCACTAATAATTTATCGGGTTGAGCGTATTTCGTAGAAGCCCAAAAGGCCTAATTTAGAATTTGCTGACGTTATCTGATCCTTCGGCGCTGGCCGCTGTGTCATCTTCTCCAGAATTAGACCCAAAACGGGTCTAAGTTCTTTTGCATTGAGAGTTCTGTAATCGACTTGGAAATGGCAGTCACTTCTATTCCTTGTCTTCAACCTCAAATCAAAGTTTCTCAGCCTTCTCTCAGGTTTTCCTTCTCTTCCGATTATCAGTTTATCTTTATGCTACTCTCACCGCTTACCTGATTTCGTTTCGGGTTTCTGAATTTTGCTAGCGTTGCAACCAAGGTTTACACGGGATTAAAGCCTCAATCAGCTAGTGAGCTTCCATTCCCTTCCTTTTCTTGATGCTTGTTACTCATCTGTTTGACTGCTTGTTATTCACTTATGGTATCTGTTTGTTTGTTTTTTTCTTTCAAATTTTAAGGTCCATTCGGAGGAGCAAAACCTAATATTACTGCTGAATTCTATGGAAAAGTTCACAAAAGTTTGCAGACCAGGTAATTGTAGCTTTAGCTAAGCCTGCATCCTGTTTTGCATTTGGAACTAAATTCTGATGATATTAATCAATTAGAGTTCTTGGACCTTCATGACATTCTATGCTTATTCTTAAGTTCTCGTTCTTCCTAAAATATATTTATCTTGCTAAAATTTCTTCCTTTATTACTGCTAGCTCCTAGGTTGCTATATATAATGACTATTTATACATAATGTTTCATTTGTTTCCTTCATGAAATAGTATCGTTTTCCTGTTTGAAAAATCATGTGACATAAATGCTAGACTAAGGAGAGATTGACTTGAAATCTTTTCTTATAGTGGGTGGCGTGCAGAAAATACTATCGATTTTATTCCTGTTCTAACTGAATATGGGAATTGCACTACTTCTTTTGGATATCATTTCTTTCCCATCAGTTACTGAATCCGAGTGTTTGACGGACAGTGGATGTGTGCTGAAATTTATCATAACATGGTCATACCTTATGACCGAGGAGTTCCTCCTCGATCTGTCTTTTGGAGAGAAAGGCCAATTTCTCTGGCTTGCTTGAGTGTGTGCAGTTCTCTGGGTTTTATGGGGTGAATGTAACAGTAAGATGTTTAGGCGAATGGAAAGGGATCTTAGAGAGGTGTGGTCCCTTGATCATTATCATGTTTATCTTAGGACTTCGATTTCAATAATTTTATGTAATTATTTTATAGGTGTTACCTCGCATAGTTGGAGTCCCTTCTTGTAAAGGGAGTTTCCTCTTTTTGTCGACTTGATTTTTTGTATGCCTGTGTATTCTTTCATTTTTATTCTCAACGAAAGCTGTGATTTTCATACAATAGATACATACATATTATGCAACTATTTGTAAACATTTAGCCCTGATTGACATACCATTTAGTTTTTGTTTTTCAAATTTATGTTTGTTTTCTCAAATTCTCTTTACAATCATTTTCATCTTTCTTATGGAAACATTTGAATTCTTAGCCAAATTTCAAATAGACCAACAAGTTTTTGCAAACTACCTTTCTTTAATTTCTAAAAATTTAATTTTCTTCTTGAAATTTGACAAGAATTCAAATGTTTTTTTAAATAAATTTGAAAATCATACTCAAGGAACAATGGTCAAGCACAATATATGTGTGTGTATATATATATATTAAAAAAAGAATCATTATCAAACGGGGCCTGCTATTTCCTACATTTTCCATTCAAAATCTTTATTTCCTACATTTTGATTCTACTGATTGGTGCTTTCTGTGTCAATGACATCTGTAAGGACTACAAAGTTGAAGAGCAATTAAAAGAGGTGTTTCTGTTGCAACGTGCATTCATCTGGCAGTTAATGTGTTTCTTCTAATTCATTACTTTACATGCAGGACAAATAACAAAAAGGCTGCTCGTGCACAATTTCAGATGATGCCTATAGGGACTCCAAGGGTGCCTTACAAAACTCCTGGGGAGGGATTTTGGCAATGGGTTGATTTGTGGAATGCACTGGTAAGTGATAGATCTAGTTATGTAATTTTGGCTCTGACTAAGGCTGAGCAGAATTTCAGTTTGACATTATGAGACTCATCAGCCACGACACGAGTTTCCTACAATTAAGTTACCACAAAATTTACTATTAGCATCAGTGTATTTTTCACAGTAGAAAGATGCTGCTGTTGGTTTTATCATTTTGTTACATTATTGCCTTTATTTTCTTTCCTGTCCATTTATACCAAATTTAATTCTTTTGGCTAGAATCTCTGAATATAAAAACCAACTTTTTGGTAAATAAATATATAAAGTACCGAACTTTTATAACCTCACGATTTTTCTTGTGTTCAGTATCGAGAACGAGTTATCTTCATTGGGGATTACGTTGATGAAGAGTTTAGCAATCAAATTTTGGCAACAATGCTGTATCTTGACAGCGTTGAAGCTTCCAAGAAACTCTATATTTACATAAATGGCCCAGGTGGAGATGTGAGTTAAATATGTTTACAAATTTATATCTTTTATTTGGATCCGCTCCACCATATTTATCCTTTATATTTTCTGTTCTCTCAATTATATTCTAGTGGTTCATTTAGTATTATTAGTTTTCTGATGAAACCTTGCATCTCTGCAGCTAACTCCAACTTTGGCCCTCTACGATACAATGCAAAGTTTGAAGAGTCCTATAGCTACACATTGTATGGGTCAGGCCTATAATATGGCAGCCTTTCTTCTAGCAGCTGGAGAAAAGGTATACAGATTCAATTATTGTTAAAGAAATGTTGGATTTTGTAGGGAGTTTTTCGATATATTAAACGTGAACACTATTTTTTCAATCAGTCACATCATTCATATTCATCAAAACATATCTTATGCAACTTCATAAGATAAATCTCAACCTCTTTATTTGCATTAAATAAAATTGGAAATGCTCATTCCTTTTGCCTAACTGTCTCCTTCCTTTTTATCTCTTTTAAATCTTACCACGCCTTTCCTTGTCCAGGGTAACCGCTCTGCTATGCCACTATCACGAATTGCTTTGCAATCCCCAGCCGGATCTGCTCGTGGCCGGGTATCATTAATTTGTTATATCACGTCACACACATTGATCATGTATTGCCTTGTTAAGTTCTAAACATTTTGTTCTGTTACATTTTTGTTTGAAAATCGTCTTGACAGGCTGATGATATTCAAAATGAAGCAAACCAGCTCTTAAAAATCAGGGATTATCTTTTTGATGAGCTTTCTAAGAAAACAGGCCAGCCTGTTGAAAAGGTCGGTTCCTCAGCACCATAGCATATAAATATATAATAATATCTTCATTCATGACAAAACCTACTCTTGATACTAGTGAGATAACCAACATGACTTTTTTGGTTTATTAATCTTGAGCTACTCTTGCTACTAGTGAGATAACCAACATGACTTTTTTGGTTTATTAGTCTTGAGCTTTTACGAACTTGCAACATAGCTCGCAAACACCAAATTTGAATTTTGAGTTGTGAATCTTACATTGTACTGATTTGAAAACGTTTTTGAAAAATACAACCTTAACTTAAAGACTTTTTATAAATGGATAAATGCAGATTCACAAGGACTTGAGTGGAACTAAGCGATTTAATGCGCAGCAAGCTCTTGAGTATGGACTTATTGACCGTATAGCTAGGCCAGCTCGCATTAAGGCTGATGCACCTCGCAAGGATGATGGAACAGGGCTTGGTTAGAGTTAAGTAAATCCTTCACATGTTTATTTTTAGGCTCACATGAAGCACACAACTAATTAATTATAATTTATTTATGAAAGTTCGTATCTAGTTTTGATCCATTATATTTAAATGGAAGATTTTTGGAAACATTATGTTTGTTAATTTTTTCTAACATGGTTCAATCGGTTAGGTCTATATCAGGTTGAATTTGGACATTTGTGGCAAGAAGCATACTATTTATATCTGTAAGCTAATAAATTCAGCCTAGACTTAACTACTAATTTTAACCCAAATTAAATTTTCTTAAAGATTAGAGATGATCTAAATATTTAAAGGGATTTTGACAAACTATTTACACATAGTGAATTAATTCAATTCATTATCACGTATAAATATTTTGTCAAAATGTTCTATATTTGACATTTTTTTTATATACTTTTAAATGGATATTTTTTAAAATATTTTTTTTTTCCTATCATTATTTATATTGCTAATTTCAAAACCCTCGGAACTTATTAAGGAAAAATGGTGTTTGAAACTTTAAAGAAGTTGGAAACAAAAATAATAAATATGTGGCTTGGTAGAGTTGCAAAAGAAGCAAAGAAACTTATGTGTATTGTTAGTAAGTTTACAATTTGTAATTAAAATTTTTTATCTTGTTTTCATTGGAAATATGTGTGGAATTTTGTAACTTTTCAAAAAGCCAATTTGTCGTCCCAAATGTTTTTTAAAATGTAAAAAAGGCCTTTTTATAAATTAAAAAAATTGAAAAAAATGATTTCTTTCTTTTTCTAGATTTCTTTTTTAACTATAATTATTATTTAAAAATCATTATTGATGGCCTTGTCATCTTCTTGAAGTGACTTGTGAGTTATCTACTTGCAACTTGATTACATTTTTAACATTTTTTTAGAGACTTCCATAGGAAAGAAATAATATAAATTTATAATTAAAAGAAAAAGAAAAAATGAAAGGTAAGTTGTAGGGAATAGCGAGACAATAAATCTTAACTAAATAGAGGACTAACTCATTCCAACTCTTCCAATTACTCAAGTTGTCAAACTTCCTTTAAATTTATATTATCAACATTGACTTAAAAGAAAAGTAAAAATGATCTTCATACTTCAAACATATATGAATGTAATAAAAATGGACCAAGTTATTTATGGATTGTTGGAGTGAAAAAGTGAATTATGAGCTAGACCCTTCCGTGAGAATTTGGATTATCTTGGTAATTCGTTTGGATTTTTCTTTTGGAATGTACATTCTCATATACCTTCTTCAACTATCCTATTGTCTTAAGGTTGTCCATGTTATCTATGGGTATTTGAATCTTGTTTTGGATAATTCTCAACAAATGTTACAATATATAAAAGTAAAATTTCCTTCACTTTAAACAGTGTTGTAATAGCTTTATCAATTAACAAAATATTTTGGATCTTTTTATCCTTATTTTACATGCCAGTTTAACGTGCTTTTGGATGTTCATTCCCAATATGCAATATTTCAAGTTTCTTTTCATTTTTAAGAATAGCAAATGACATGTTAAATAACTCTTTTTATTTCTATTTGCAATATAATATTTAACATATTAATACTTGTATAATGCAAAGGGTTAAAAGGACTTTAAAAAAAGGAAAAGAAAACTAACCTAAACTCATACTTCAACTTCATGTTAAACAAATTAACTCCTCAAACACACATTTTTTTAAAGTCAAACTAAAATATTTATACTCAAACGTAGATTATTCAGCTTCACAAATTATTATAATCAACTTTGCATATGCAACAACTCATCAGGGACTATCTTTTGCAATAACTCACATTAGTATTATGCATGTGTTGCAAAATTTACAAAACAATTTGAATTTTCTAAAACAAAATTTTAAGATTCAAAATAAGAATCGAAAATGTCAAAAGATATAACTGAAACTTACTCCGACTTAAACTAAAACAAAGCTGAAATTTTTCTTGGTACTTTGGTTTAGTCGTAAATATAACCAAATTATTATTCAAATCATTGTCCACATCAATATTTCAATTTTTTTTGGAAGATTTTAAAAATAAGAAAGGTTAGGAAAATCCAACCTATAAAAGCTAAAAAAAAGAAGCCAAAAGTTGATTTAATTAGATGATGAGTTAACCCACTAAAATAAGTGATTATGTTCAAGAACTGCTTTAAGCCAAAACTTTGACTTTTAGATAAACTTGGCCATGTTTAGGTTAGCCTTGAAAACTAAAATTAAACAATTAAAAAATGATAATATCTTATTAAATGCTTTTTTAAAATTCTTTTTTCCTTATTGGGCCACTTATAAAATTAGGGGATAGTTGCAAATTTAGCCATTAATGAAGGATATAGCAACATTTTAAAAAATTTACAAATATAGCAAAATTTGTCAAATTCTATCAATAATATAAGTCTATTACAGATAGACCATGTTGCAAATATTGGACTATCACTGATATATCATATGAAGTCTATCAGTGATAGTTTTGCTATATTTATAATTTTTTTAAAATGTTGCTATATCCTTAATTATTATTGCTAAAATAGTCCTCTATTGTAATTTTTCTAAAATTAAATGTCTTCAGTTAGCATCTTTTAATTTGAGATTGATTTAGCTATAAAATAAAGATGAGGTGGATAATATTATTAATAAATTTAAATGCTATTTTCACATTGTTATTTAATTTCAATGAGATAGAATAAAACAAGTTTGTAAAAATAGGTAATATAAACAACATTACTTTTTTTTTTAATCTTTTTGAAAAAATAATCCAAATCTAAGTAAAAATTTAAAAATTAGAAAAACAGGTTTGAAAAACTCAGTCTTGTTTTTTCAAAATTTTGTTAAGAGTTAAGAAGTATTTAAAGAAAACTGAAAACAAATAGAAAGATTTAGAAAAAGGACATTAATTTATCAAGAAATTTCATAAATATCACGGATATCTTAATTTGAAAATCTTTTTCTTAAATAGAAAAAAAAATATTTTATAGACAAATTCTAACATTTCAATAACTATTAATGGGATGTTAGGATTATTAATAAGATATTTTATTTATAATATTATTTGAAATATTTTTTTATCGAAAATAATTTGAATTTAATATGAATTCTATAACTAATATGATGAATATGGTAATAAATTTTAAGTAACTTTTCAATTAACTATAAATCAAAATATATTATAATATGAGTAATTTTATTCTAATTTGTAATAACCGTATGATATCATCTTTTCAAGACTATCCTTTTACCTATTGTTCTCCACTGCCAACAGTCATTATTGTCCATCACTTGAAGCTTTAAAAAAATTCAATCATAAATTCTAATTTCTTATTACTTTGCTTTCACAATTTTTCGACAGTCAAATTTATATTCAATTTTGTAATAACCGTAAGCTGCATATTCTTTACAAGTTGTCGACATTTACAATTCTCCATCACCTGAAGCTAAGATAATTTTCACAGTAAGTCATTTGTTCTTTTACCTGTTTAAAATTAAATAGTTAAACACCAAAACTACATTATTAGATCATTGGAAGTATATCATCTGCGTATATATTGTATATTTTAACGATATACCCCTCATTTTAATGGTTTTATGATGTGATTTAGTAAATATATACCACATATTATTTATAATTATACTAATTTTTATAATATTATCACAATATATAATAGTTTGTATATGTGATTTATTATATATACCACATCTTGCTTACATTTATATTAGTTTTATAAATTACTGGTAAGATATAATACTTTTTAGTTGATGTTTTATAATATATATATCATATATTATTTACAATTATACTAATTTTATAATATTATTGTAATATATAATATTTTGTATATGTGATTTATTATATATATATCACATCTTATTTACATTTATATTAGTTTTATATATTATTCGTGGGAAATAATACTTTTAGTTGATGTTTTATAAAATATATAATTCGAATGAGATTTGATTTTTTTTAATATGGAAAGTAAGAAAACTGTGATTTGATATTTTTGAATATGGTAAGTGAGAATATTTCTGTATATAGTTCATGACCCATGATCACGATCTTCTCCTTATAGTTAATATTTCTGTATATTTTAAAACAATAAAAAGATATCATATGAGCATATTGGTAATTTGAAATTTTTATGTAATATTGTGGCTCATTTGATACATTTGTGTAAAATATTAACAATTTGTGTTTTTTTTATAATATCATATGGTAAATTAGGGTACGTTTGCAATCAAAGAGGGCCTACAAAAACATTAAAACTTACTAACTTAAATATGGGAACTTTTCTCAACTTGCATGGCTGAGTTAAATCAAATTGACCCTATTTTAAAGAAACCTTCGATTTGAATAAAGTCTGAATAAGTTTTAGATTTAGTTCATTAACTTTGAATAGATTTTAAATTTAGTCATTGAAAGTTGAATTTTATCAAAATTGTTTAAATAATATTAACAATGATAATTGGGGTATGAGAAAAATCAACAATAAACTAACTCGAAGAATTGATTTTAAGATTCATTAGAGGTATAGAGAACCGGTTGTTAGAAGGTTCCATTATGATTGAAGCAATTGGAGAATTGATAGGGAGCTTTTTAAAGTCACCATCAATGTTGTAATAGGCAGGAACAACAAAATCTATCAAGTCAAACTAAAAGCTTCTCTTTTCTATAATACATGCATAATTCACTTCACTTCCTTCATTGATTAAGCAAGCTTTATATATTGATTTGATAAGTTCAAGCTAATTACGTATTAACACTAATCTAATCAATAATATATATATATATATTATATATGTATGTATGTATGTATATATTATTGATGTCGATGGTAGTTGACTTGAATTCTATCCATTATTTAGTAATTGATTTCAGATTTCATATGAGATTCTTGATACCTTATGAATTGGCTTTTTGTTTATTTTAAAGGTTCCGTTCATTTGGTCCTCCAAACACATCCTCAGGAGTTTCATCAAAATCTAATGAATTTGGGCAAAGAGAGACAAAAATTTGAGACAGACATGTTGACTGATGTTGATAAGGACAAAAAGAAGGAAGCATAAAATCACAATCCATTGATATGAAACAAAAAGTGAAAGTCGTTCACATTACATCAAACTATTCTACTCGGCTCGACGCAGTAGCATCGGGGAGCCTATAGCTACTCTACCAAGTGAAAAACTAATTGAGAAGAATCAACAGGAGTAGTGTGGGGGTTTAAAATTCTACATATAGGAAGTACAATGGTAAGTTACAGAGATCATGAAACAAGATGTGAAACATCCACCAATTAATAAGTTTGATGATGGCAAATGGGAGAGAGGAGACTTCCATAATAAGCTATGGAGCTCAAAAATCAAGCACTGGGTAGTGATACATTGATATCAGTTGACTTATTTCTCGAATCAGTTGGCAGCATCGACCAGTTATCGCCTCGAAAGGAACTGGAAGGTGACAGGTTGGACTTAGGATCGACACAAGATATTGGAATGGCAGCAGTTGGCGGGGCCGGTGAGATAGTATCATGTTTTGGCTTTTTCGGTTTCTGTTCATGTTGATTTCCTGATAGAAAACTCCCTACTACAACCTATTTTTGCAAAGACAGTAATAAGCGAAATCTTAGTTTCCATAGCTTTTGTTTGCAAAGTAAATACAATCTGGCCATATCGATAATGGATCACTGATTGCGTGGAAGAAACAAAGAAAGACCATACCTGAACAGGACTAGCAGCTACTAATAGACCAGCTACTCCACCGCCTACTACACGCCCATCTGGACTTGCTAAGGAAACACTCATTCCACCAGATCTACTTCTTGTTGCTCCATTGTCACTAGGCATGAATGAGCCGGACAGGGAAAGTATTTCAAATCGTCCCTGTGAACCAAATGAGAAAAATATCGATATGAGATATATTTTGCAAATGGATGAAAAACATGCATCCTAATCCTCTACTTGATCCTCTATCCACCACGTTTTAGCAGAGAAGTATGCGAGAAGAACAATCTTTATATAAGGTAGTCAATTAATCAGAGAGATTTTCTTGGCATAGATCAGAAGCAAAACTTTGAGGTTTTCAGAACAACCTGGTGCATTAAGAAATGAAAAGGAAATCTTTCAGCATTACTTGAAAAATAATGATTATGCAATGCTGGACTGATTGAAACTATCAAAATGGAAACTTTTATTGTAATCAATATTTACTAGCAAATTCATTTTAATGACCAGGTATCTGAAGAATATACCCCACCAATCCTTAAGAAAGCTACTATTCTTTTTTTGCAACGAAAACAAGACTTTCATTAAAATAACGAATGAGCCTGATGCTCAAAACACAGTGCTGAAGCAAAAATACAAAAATGCAAGAAAGCTACTATTTGAATGAGTTTCTTTTCCATTATTTGGAACCGTCAGTTATAGCCTCTTATGACCAAAGTTTTTACTGCCTAAAACATGTGGATAAACATTAAGGTATTCAGTGTACTCCCATGAATCAACTCTTAAACAGGATTGGCTGATTGCATCTTGACTGAACCGCCTGAGTTGAACAACATAAACATAATAGAACAGATCGAAGATTCCAAAATTGAAAAAAGAAAGCAGCGAATTCAAATTTAGCTACATTACACAAAATTTTAAATGAAGGTTCTTTGTTGAGGAATGAAAGTGATAACTCAAGAGAGACATGCTTGGAAGTCATTTCACCTATAGGAGTTGATAACTGAAAGAAATAATAAAGAGCTATCTAGCTATGACTGGCGTGAAGGTTAGAGAGAGGATGGTTTAACCCAACGAGCAGGACGGAAACAGTAAAATATATGTCGATGTCCTAGTGCAAGGTTAGGAAGGTAATGTTAAGAATTGGAAAGCCATGATTTTAAAAGAAAAGTAGACAATAAATGCTCATTAAATTTCAATTTAGCCTCCATAATATTCAACTTAAAAATTTCTGAACCATAATTAATATATATGGTACTATTTCTCAGAACTGCTTCATATAGATGTCTGCGTATACAAATTGTTCTTATCTATAATGTTCGAATTTTTAATTTCGATATTTTGTCAGGAACTAATAATGGCATGTTATTTATGTACTGGATCCTAAAGCATGGTAGCAAGAGCCAATAGACGGGGAAAGACCATTGCAAAGTCCATGAATTCATACACAACCGAATTACCATTCAATTAGGCATTTTTTCATTAGAGGGCAAAATAAATGCATCACCTCATAAGTTAGTGTTCCTCCAGAGGAGTCAGGCTGGCGGAGAGTGACACTTGAGATTACACCGTTTGCAGATAAAATGCATATAGCTCGAGGCCCTTGTTGAGAAAAGGATATTATCTTCATTGTGACATCCTACAAAACAGGAAAAACTTGGTCACATGAGAGAAAAGGATGGATGAAAGTGTAATTTGTTACCGTTTTTTTTTTCTTTTCCTTCCCTACATCACAAGACTCAGCTCCTTAACTCACTTACCACAAGAATAGTTCAATAGAAACGAGTGTTTTAAGTCACTTTTGTTTTAACAAATTGAAAACTACCTATTTGGAGTGGAGCAAATAGTGACTAAATGAAACAACCAAACTTCAAGACTTTCATCTATTCTCACAGTTATTTACATAAATTTGATTTCCCCCCTATAAATTCCACTTCAGAAATGGATTAGACGTGAAGAGAAAAAGAATATTAGTCTCTTTATTGATCAACCATATGAAAAAAGAAGAAGAAAAAACTCTACCGCAGGTTTTACCCCAACTTATGTGAAGAAGATAAGTTCTTGACATTTTACCTCGCCCGCATTGACAGTGATGATATGAGGCGTAAAATTTGCACCAAGAGAACACGGAACCCAGTCACCTGAGAAGGACGGATTTAGTGACAGGATTGTAACACAACGACAAACTAGATTGAATGATTGGTAATTTAGCAGCAGAATGAATCTTCAAAGAAAAAAAAATTTGAAGTGGGCAACATTAAAAGAATCTTTGCAACCATTACAGAATCCTAAAACTTCCATATCAAGTGACAGATTTAGAGATTTCTATCCATAAACCTCTAAGAGAGAATTAAACTGGAGCTGAGTAGAGGCACGTAATGGAAAAAACTTAATTGGGTCCATGTAGAAAGATTTGAAGATAATGAAAGATCATGGAGTCTATGAACTGGTAAGAAATAAAAATCAAATCAGAACCCAACACCAGAACAAAAAAATTGAAGACCCCTTTTCTCGATGTGAACGAATCATGAGTTTTCAGGATCAGAAAATAGTCAAAATGAGAGAAAGAGACAGAGACAGAGAGTTCAAACAAGAACTAAAAAAACAAGAAGATTCCGACATTCTCAGACCAACCTAGAAAGCTCTCAATCTTTTGAGAATCAGAACAACAATATGCTTCGAGAACTTAATCAAAGAATCCAAACCAGAGGACCCACATCCTCCACCCAGCAAGAAAAGAAGTTCTCACAGAATCACTAAGTAATAATCTTAAAATCCAAACACTTCTCTCCAAAACCCAGTTCCCAAATCATCCCAACGAATAACAGTACTAACTAGCCACGAACATCAATAGAACCAAAACAAAGCTCTATTTTCATTTTTAAAAAAACTAAGTTGCAGAAACAAAAAATCCCTCCAAGTTGAGCAGAGTGATTAAATCAATAAATCCCCATTACCTAAATTATCTACTTCGAACTTGCTTTTACTCACAGCGCTCGCCGGCCGTACTTTCCCCTTCTTCTCCGTTGAGAAGTCGATGACCGGCGGCGGCACTGATAACGATATCGGCTTGGGAGACAGAGCCATAGAAACAGAGCCATCGGGTCCATATTTTCTGGGCCTCCCTCTTTTCTTCTTTCCCGGTACTGATGAGGCCGCCGTTGGCGGCGGAGGCTGTCCCGATACCTGAGCTGAAGCCGACGGCGTCGAAGTTGATTGAGTCCCCGGCGGCGTCGTTGATCCACCAGTCTGCGGTGGGTTATCGGAAGTCCTTGGAGCTATTTTGTACTCCGACGGAGCATCTGATCCCACCACAGTAACTCCACTACTTGCACCACCACCATCCCTTCCCTCCATTACTTAAAAGGAAATAAGAGAAAAAAAAAAAAAAAAAAAAAACCCAACAAATATTTCTTCCAACTACTTATGAAAACTCATTTTTCATTCCTAAATTTCCAATCCCTCATCAGAAAATAAGAAGAACATGAAAGAAACTCTTCAAAAATCAAAACCCAGAAAAATGAAAATGAATTAGAAGCTCAAAAATTAGAAATCTGGTAGTTTCTTTCTTTATTATGAATAATAATTATTATTATTTTTTAAATAGCACGAAGAAAATTATGAGAAAGGACTTTACAATGAGATTATAATCACAAAATTTAAAAAAGAACTGTTTAGTTGAAGAGTTTTGCTAAAAAGAAATAGTTAAGTTCAACACAGAGCCTAAACCATGTTGATCTATTTTAAGAAAAAATAAAAATAAAAACATTTCCTTTTTTCAGAAAAATGAAAAATACGAAAGATTATGCAAAAAAAAAAAAAAAAAGAAAAGAACTTAGCTTTTGATTTGAATGGGAAAATGGTGAGATAATGAAACCTTGTTTGTGCAGTTTAGATAATTGGAGGCCTAACTTAACTTTACCAAAGACTGTCCAAATTTAGATTCAAAATATTAATTAATTAAGTAAAAAGAATATTGAATTATAGCCATAAAGAAACCAATTTTCTTAGGGGTTTGTTTTTTTATTTGTTAAAAAATGGTAATTGAGTATGGTTGGGAATCCGGCAGAGAAATATTATTATAAAATTTATTTGATTTTTCAAAAGTGGGTGGGTGATTTTTTTTAATAATAATAAATCCATATTATTATTATTATTATTATTATTATTATTATTATTATTTTGTTTCTGAAAAAGTAGCAATTTGATAGAATAAATATTAATAATAACTGGGACTACTTTTTCTAGAGAACCAATGCTTAATAATTATCGTTTTTATTTTTTAAATAATATAATAACTTGTAAGGAATTAATAAATTGTTTGGGTAAAGGGAAAAGTAAAAATGAGGTTGCCAGAGGCTGAAGGAATTCTCATGGAAAAAAGATAAAAGAGAAACTCCTACTTCACCCTTCTCCTCTTCCCTTCTTTTATTTTATTCTATTTTTCTCATTTTCTCTTCTTTTTCTTTTCTTCTACTTTTAAATATTTTATTTTTATAATTATGTATAACAAAATTACATTTTGGAGATGAGGATCTTTTTACACGAATTAAGAAATTTCTTCCAAAATAATTACTATCAAAATATATTTGAATAGGAAAAATAAACTTATGAAAGTAAATAGATATTTTAAATTTACTACAAAAAATTAAGATTAGGCCATTTTTATCTATGATTTTAAAAGATGAAATTTCATACTTGAAAATACTATATTTTAAAAACATTATTTCTTTTTGCCATATATTTTTTGTGGATTAAAATATTTTACATGGTATTGTTATTGTCATTAGTTTAGTTATAAACTCTCCATGTTTTATATTTTTTATTGTTAATAATATTTAAAAAAAAAAAAAAAAAAAAAACTCCTAGAAAACAGTATTACTTGACTATTTAAATAGGTCAAGTAATCTCGTGTAAAAAAAACAAGAGAAATATTTTTTTATTGAGTATAAGTATCCAGTTCAAATATAATTGATATGTTATTTTATTATATAAATATTATATTTAAATTTCAAATTTCTTCGTAGTTAACTTGTTGAATGACATAAATTTCAAAGGTAATAAATGTGTTTGAATTAAACATTCAAATTTAGATCATGTACATAAGCTGCTGGCATTTAATTTTTCCAACTATAAATTTTACACACATTCGTGAAATTTTGTAGTATTTAATTAAAACTTTTTCATTGTACTTATTTAAGTTCATGATTTTTTAAAAAGAAAGAACCAACACAAAAAGTATTGGGAGGAACCATATATGGTGCCTCTTACTCAATTATTAACTTTTAACTTTGAAATTTATTTTAGATAAAGGAAGAGTTGTTTTCATTGAATACAACTATAAATGACGTGTAACAAAAACCATGTCAAATATTTTAGACATGCAATAGTATAATTTACAACATCGTCAAAACGAACTTGATGTGGTAACTAAAATGTAGACAATAATAAGTCTCTAGATGAATTTAATATTACATTATTAGATGAAATAAATTATAAAGATCTACCAATAATCTTTAGTAGGTTGTAAAAAAAAAAAAAACGAATGAAACTAACATTTTGCTTATAGAGCATCCTCACCAACATTTAAATGCATCGTCACGTTAAATAAAGATTATAACTTTCATATAAAATATTATATAATATGTGATTATGTTTTTAATATTTATAATAAAAATGTTTAAAAGCATTAAAAAAAAGTCTTTTTTTATGAAGAAAACAAAACTAAAACTAGCAATGGCACGATGGAGAGTACATCTAACATTTATTTGAAAGTCCATGAACTAGAATTTTAAATTAAATAACTTCGCAGTATAATATGGACCAAAATAGAATATTGATATTGGTTTTATATTTATTGTCTTCTTTGATTTATTTTCTCTTTAAAAATTTATAAACAATAACAAATAAACATTTTGATTCTTTTTTTATTGTCAATCACAAATCACGAGACTATCTAACCTATTTATTTTAGAAAATTAATATACAATTAAATGCAATGTATTATACTTATACATTAATCTAAAACATTAAATTACACAATCAAATATTGATTCTCAATCAATAACAATAAAATATAGCTCATACTAATAAATAAATCAAGAGTAAAATTCAAAGACAAAAAATCTTAATCATATTATCGAAATACTCCAAAAAAAATATAATGAGTTTCTCTAAAATTCTCTAAAAATTAGAAAAGAAAAAAACATAAAAATTTTACCTTACCACAATGGTAGAAAATATGAAAATATTGAACTTGTTACCATTTTGCTTGATTACATAAAGAAGATGAAAGAAAACCTAGAAATTAATAATGTAGGCGGATAGAGCATGAAAAAATGAAGAGAGAGTGGTAAATTTGTCCAAAATGACCACCCATATTAAAAGATATGACCTAATTACTGAAGTGTTATCTTATAATCGCACGTAGCGTTGTGGTGCGGTAAGAAATCGTTTGTCATTATTTTTTAGTTTCACCCATGCTAACCAGGGTCTTAGATGGCAATTTTGTAATTTTTTTTTGTTAATCTCTAAATTTGTTTGTTTTAGCTCAATTTTTCCTAAATCTTTACTTATCTGATATTTAAAACCTATAAAATAATCAAATAAATACTACTCCTCCCTCCATATTTTTTTTTACCTAAGTCAAAATTAATAACTAACAAAAAGCAGCTTTTTAAAAAAATATATTTTTAAATTTAATTGAGAATTCCATCGTCATATATAATTAATATGCAAATGAGAAAGAGAAAATAGGTTTTTTTTAAAAAAAAAAGAAAAGCAAATAAATAAATAAAATGTTTACCATTGCACATAACAATTCACCTTTACTCCAAACAGCTAAATTAAAAAGAAAATTTGATTGGTCAATCTCAGAGCTTATATTTTGACTCTTTCAAGAAAGAATTATTAATTAAATTTTGTCAAATTGCAAGTTGAAAATTATTCAAGAATCTTTTTCATAAATACAACCTTTAATGTTTGAAAACAAAGACTATCCATTTTGGGTTATAGGATTATTATTATTCTTCTACAAAAGAAAATACTTAGCTTTACACATTTTTTTCCAATAATATTTTTAAATTTCAAAAGCTAATTTGAGAAGAAAAAAAGAAGAAGTTTTATTATTAATTAAAGAATGAAAAAAAAATACCTAAATGAACATAAACCATTGGTAACTTATTTAAAAAATATGTTTGAATTTTTAAAAATTTCAAAAAAAGGTTAATTAGAAAAATATAAGATGGTTAATAGTACTAAAGAAAATAAAGAATAATCTTTTCCGCCGTTCAAATACAATGGTAGGAGCATATATTAACTATAATATGATTGATAGTAAGAGAGTTGACTACACCAACTAAGTAGATCTTCAAACAAATTGACTGTATTGATACCCATAGAATTTTGATCATTGTTTTTCAGATACAATATGATTTTTCAAAGTTCATGAGTATTTTTAAATTAAGGGTTTAATGAATTTCATAAAATTATTTATTTTTTAAGTTGAAAGATATTATTAATGTATTATTTTCCTAACAAAATAAACTAAAATATTTACAAAATATAGTAAATATTACCGTTTGTCTATGATACTATCTGTATCTACTTGTATCTAGTCTATCTTACTCTATTGTAAATAAATTGTGATATTTTGTTATTTTTATAAATATTTTAAGAACTTTTGTCGATTAAAATATTTTCAATAATGAATTCTTTTGTACAAATAATTATCTTAGATTTTATCATATCATTTAATAAATAATATATGTAGGCTAATAGTTAATGTGGACTATTCCCTTAATTTAGTCAATTAATTAACAAATTGACCCATTGAAATGAGTTTAGATCCCCACAATATGAATTGAAATTATACTGACTTTAAAGACCTTTGCACTATTATATTTATAAAAGAAAAGTTATATATATTTTTTGTATTTGTTTGAAAGTTTGTAACTTAGAATTTCACTAAATTTAATTAATTTTATATTCAAACCATACTTCATGATGGAGGGAAGCATATATGATATTTTTTATTGATAATTTTATTCAATATAGTTCATGAATTTTGTCCATTTTGTCAATAATAATTACTGAATAATATGGAAATTGCATTATGACCCCAATTTCTTTTAATATAATTTTGAAGTGCGCATCAACTTTTTTTGTATTTTAATAAGGAATAAGGAATTGTAAAGCAATCCAATATTTTGTTTAAAATGGATTTCCTTTTTTTAATTGCATATGACCGACTCCTGTTTATTTAATTTATATGCAAATTACAATTGCTTAAAATTGTTTTTATTTATATTTTAATTTAATATGTCTTTCATTTTCATTTGAATCTCGTTTATACAATTTTAAATTTAATTTATTAACAACAAAAATTGAAACAGCAAGTTAAAGATTAAAAATATTTTTTTAAAAACATTATAGTTAGTAAAAGCATATTACTCTAGACCAAAAAAATAATAAAAGAACAATTAATAGAATTAAGAAAAAATAAAAATATTTCACTTTAAAAATAGGCTGTGAGTAAATTAACTTAAACATTCATTTTCATAAATTCAATCCTTCAATGTCTAAATAAAAGGTCAACTTAAATTCTATAATTGAATAATAAGTGGAGGAATATAGCATATACCTTCCAGATTTGATTTTTTTTCCTTTTAGATGAAAAGTTACTATTAAATTTTATAGCCTTCAAATGTATATTTTTCAATTTTCCTATCCTATTCTATTATTTTAAGATTATATAACTATTTATTGACAATTTATTTTAAAATTCAGGTAACTATAAATAAAAAAGTTACTCACAATTATAGTATATTAGATAAATTAGCTGAAACGAGATTATGTATATAGCTAAGTAATTTTCTTTATTTAATTTTAAAAATCTAAGTATTTACAAATTACTTATTTGGACAACATTTAAATTTAATTTAAAAAGTAACAATGCTTCATTTTATAAGTATTTTACTAAAATATTAAAAAAAAAAGTCATATTTTCCTAAATAGTTTAGGACATATATGTCCCATTTTGACTAAAGAATTTTAAAAATTTATTTGATTGTTTTAATTGATTTCATCCGTTGTTATTATGATTTAAGTGTATTTTAACGAACAAAAAAAACTACCATCATCCTATTTTTCTAAGTCTGTCAAATCATTTTGAATAGGTTATTTATTCTCTTTTTGTATTTCAATGATTCTTTAAAAAATGCATATGATAAAATGTTTCACTTTGATTTTGTCATTTGTTTTCCGAATAAAAAGATAACTTAACATTTTAAATGTATTAGTCGTAGTTTGAATCTATTTCAGTTATTCTCTAAAAATAATTTAGAATTCAAGTTGAAGAGTTTGTTCACAAGTTTTAATTGCAAAGTTGTAATTTGGGAGGCACAAAAAGTTATGTTGCTGTTAAATTTCTATTAAATTGGAAGGTGGTAGGTTGGAGGCCACTGCTATTATTATTATTATTATTTACTTTGATTTCAATCCATCTTTTCTTCTTCCTTTGTTTTAATTTTCTTTATTTTTTTCGTTTGAATTATTATTACTTTTTGACTCTTTACCAACCATGGCAATTTTTTTAGTAATTTGTTCTACATCTACTCTTGATTTGTTTGGTTATAATGATTATTGTGAATTTTATTTTATTATTTTCGATTCACACCACAGTATATATATATATTAATTAGATAGAAGACACATTAATTACCTAAATTTTCACAAGTATAAATTCTTATTGTTAGTATAGGAAGAGAAATGGTTAATATGGCATCTCAAACATAACTCTAAAATTTCAAAACAAACCAAAACAAAAGTTTTTAAATGCTTCTATAATGATCACAATCTTTGAATTTATTTTAATTCGAAAAGAACCAATTTAATAACAAATGAGACGTATCATTATTTTTTTAATTAGATATTCTCATTTTCCTCAAGAGAGAAAGTCACGAATGTCGTCAAAAAGTATAGTGACATTTTCAAACTAAGAAATTCCAAAGAATTTTGGAGTCAGATTCAACCCAAAGATGAGAAACAATGCTTGCTTCTAGATATCTAGAAACACCATTGAATGGTCTCAACAAGCTCAAAACTAATATCCATAGCAAGAAGTACGCCACCACGATGCTAACGATTGCTCCAATATCTACATCACCATTCAAGAAAGTTATATTAGAGTTTAATTTGAAGGAAATCAGAGGAGGGGCAAACATGAACAATCATCAGGAGAGGAAGAACCATCAACAAGAAGATCGACTGACTTAAAGAATCAAATGATTCCACCGGATTTGTCGCCCAACGAATAGGATCAATGTTAAGGTTATTGTGATCGTTAAAAACCAAAAAATGAAGTCTATGATAGATAGCAAAAAACAATAAACGAGAAAATTATAATATCTAAAGGGTTCAATAGCTACAATGCCCTGAAAAAAAAAGAAAAAAAAAACATTTTTTAGAAATGTAAATTTTTGTTGTGGCTAATAAAACTCGACTATAAATAATTACGGCATTACTTTTTAATAAATCATTGTTGACATAATAATAAATATTAGATATTATCTTTATAAAAATATAAGAAGTGATGAGTTCAATTGATACTATCTACTTATGAGCTATGTTTTAATATCGTGACATGTAGTTTTTTTTTTTATACATATATAATCAAATCTTATAGAATTAGACCCATGAATCTCTAAAATTAATTGATGTGAACATGTGTCCACTAAATTAGTTTAAATAAAGCAAACATAATTATTCTCAAGAAATAAGAAAAATAAATAAAGGCAGCATAATTAAAAATTATTATCACAAAAAGAAAAAAAAACCCATAATTATTTAGAATAAGATAGATGGAAAACCACTCGTTGCCACCCTCAATCTCCAAGAGGGCACCATTCTTTATGCTACATTATCAAATCCATATATATCTTTTTAATTATGACATCAAATTTATAATTTTAATTTTAAAGTTAAATTAAGTTTGTCTCTATTTAAGCTATAATTTTATGTAATATTTAACAATTTTATTTTAAAAAATCAGTTTTATGTTAATGATAAGTTTTCAACTTTAAACATGTCATCCAATAAATTCTTTTAATTTTATGTCTAACTTATTTCTAAATTTTTATTTATATTTAATAAGTTTTGAATATATAGAAAAATATATTAAACATAAAATTTATAGTCATAGACATGTTTGCAAAAAATTATTAATGGCTTTTAAGAGTTAGGATCGATAAGCAAAATTAATGGACTATACTTAATATCTTAAATTTGATTTAATTTTCTTCTAAATTTTCTTAAACAATTCGTTTAGGGGTTGGGAAAAGCCAATTTCAAGAGTATATAAATAAAAAACAAAATACTTTAATTATGGAGCCACAACCATTGACTAAATATGCATGCCTATATTTCTTTCTTTAAAATATATATATATATATATACACCTATATATATAGTTATTATAATATATATTAAAGAAAACACAATATGTAAAATTAATATTCTCAAGGAAAAAAAAGGTATCTACGTCCAAGTTGTGTTTAAGATAAAGTTAAAAGTAAAATCCCATACCCCAATGAAATAAAATAATATTACTAAAAAAGTGAGAAATTTGAATTAAAGTTGGTTTAGATAAGATCGATACTATTATTTTATTTATGTTTGATATAATATTATTAACATAATGTTTTGGTAATGTTATTATATTCTATTTCTTGTTTCTCACTCTACGTTTTATTTCTTGTTTTTTTAGCAAGAAAAAGTAACGTTTAATAATTGTATTTTATGTTTCGTGTTCTATTATTAATTACTTCAAATAATAAATACTTATACAAATATAAATATAATCATTCTTTTTTAATCTCTCAAGTTTTTCCTTTTATAAAACGATAAAAGTCTCAAATAATTTCATTTAAAAAATAAATATTCAAAATTTCATGTTTTTTTTTTCTCATATTGTAGGAATTATGTATCATGTAATAAGTTAAATATTACTAACAATAGAGTTTTTCTTTAATAAAATTATGCTTTTTTTTTCTTTTAACAATTAATTGGCAGAAGATAAGCTATAAACTTTTTTTTTCCATCTCAGGTATATGATTGTTAATCCTACCTAACATTTATTTTATTTTACTTCACAAACCCACCAAATTATTTATAAAATAAACAAGGTTAATTATTAATTAATTAATTTGGATTAATTAGTGGAAAAGCTTTGTTTATGATAGAGAAAATCATTACAGGAAAAGATTAATTAATTAGCTTTTTTTAAAGAAAATAAAATGAAGTGGTGCTTCAAGAATTGATGGTCTATTTCAAGGTCTTAAAATAGCAATATCTTGTCGAGTAATTAACATAGTTGAGAGTTACTTTTAATTTCTTTTATTTATTTGTGGTCATTATCTATTGCAAAATTCACCCAAATATGCTAATTGTAAATGTTTGAGGACACCCTATTATTGAATGATTTTTAAATTGTTCCTAATATTCTTTTAAAATTAAAAATAAAATTTTATGATATGAAAATTACATTTCAAGATGTAAGATTAAATATTAAATTAATTTTGAATTGTTAAAATGAGTTTTGGAGTGATTTTTTCTTTCTAAAGTTTGAAAGTGAAAATAAGTATGTTATTAATATTTGAAAATTATATATATATTTAACAATTGTGTCTTTTGTTAGGTTTATCTCCATAGCTAATTAAATAATCTACTCAAATTATTTCCTAAACGAAATACACTAATTGTATGCGTTCTTTTCAATTGAAAAGGTTCCCCTGATTATATATATATTAATTTGGATATCCCACAAGCTTATCAATTTTAATTCACATAATT
Organism: Cucumis sativus; assembly: GCF_000004075.3. NCBI lineage: Eukaryota > Viridiplantae > Streptophyta > Magnoliopsida > Cucurbitales > Cucurbitaceae > Cucumis > Cucumis sativus. The sequence continues at coordinate 2,338,044 of NC_026659.2, read as the reverse complement.
GTTTTTTCCATTTTTCATCCATCAAATATTTGAGGATACATTTAAAAATTTAAGAACCATAACAAATATCAAAATTTCATAAACTAAAATTTTAATTTAATTTTTTTAACCATGATTACACTCATCATCCGTTTTTTTTAAAATTCAAAATTGGGCAAATTATTATTATTATTTTTGCCATTTACATTTAATTAACCAAGATTAAATAATTATTATAGCATTTTAGTGGGCCTTGAAAACGAGGCCCACTAAAATTTAAAGATAGTGAAACTTTGCCTCGGCCTTTGTTAGTTTCAGCCCAAAACTCAAAAGCAAGGAAGAAAGTCATAAACTTCAACAACCATAATCTTACCTCTATCTCTCTGTATATATTATATGTGTGTGTGCGCGCGCGCTTTAGACCTTAATCTTTATTTATTTTATTTATAGATTTAGTCTTTAACGCCTATATATGTTCTTTGATTTAGTCTCCAACCATCAGTTATGTTGGTGAATAGATGTGGCTGCAGTTTTGGGCTCATAGACAAAGCTACTTTTAAGTTTAGTGAATGTATTTGGACCAACTTATAAGGGGATTTACACAGTGTGTTGATGTCGAGCAAAACACATTTTGGTGTCCTTTTCTAAGGAACTGTGCATGTTCTATATATATATATAGTTTGAGACTAAAATAAATGGTAAAATTATATTAATCTCCCACGTGATTATAAATTATATTTCCATATATGGCTTCAAATTTTTGTATTATGCAATTTGGAAGTTGGAATAATTTGATAGGTAAAAGAATATTTTGGATGAGAAAATGAAAGTTATAGAGGAGGAGGGTGTAGAAATAGTAAATACTAAGAAAAGGTGCATTAAAGAAAAAAGGAAAACAATTTAGCAAATTTCTTGTTTGACCAATCGAAAAGGTGTTTTTATTCTTTGTTTCCCACAGACCCATTTTTCGAGCAGCAGAATCTCATACTTAATTAAAAAGGGGAGTGGGAAATGGACAAAAATAAATAAAATCAGATGTGTGAAACAAAGAAAAAGAGAAAAGAAAAGAAAAAAAAGAGGGTGAAAGTTGAGTTGAGGCCATTTGGGCCCCCAACACACACACACACACTCTCTATAAACCCTAATATTGTGAGGATAATGAGATTACATACATACACCAAACAAAACGCCAGCCTTACTTTTCTCAACTTAAAAAACATTGGGGATTTCTTAACACTAGCTAATGTTCATGAATCAAATAGAGATGAATTTAAATACAATAATTGATCAAGTAGATATAAATTCGAAAGATGTAGGGACTAATGAGCAAATTAACCACAAATTAATTCATAAGTTAAAGAAGGAAAAAAGAAAAAAAAAAGAAGCGAAAAGGGTATGTAAAGCAGAGCCTCCCGGCCCCGTGGGATAAAAAAAAAAAGAAGCTTCGTATTGGTGTTTGTGATTCTGGAGCTCCTCTTTTCTTTTCTGTTTGTTTTTTCGTATCTGATCGGCAAAAGGCAGCTTTGGTCTTTGCTTTTTGCCTCTTAACATTTTATTGTTATATTCATTTGTTTGGATTTTATTCACTTCTTTTCTTTTTCTTTTTTCTGTGTTGGGTTCTATCAATTTTACTATTTCTATATACCAATATGGGTTCCAGTTTTAGACAAACCCCTTATCTGTCCTTTTCATTTTTTTTAAAGGTATTTTGGGATAAACCCAATTTTATTTATTATACCAAAAAATTTGATTGCTATGGTCCTTACATAGTTCTTAAGTCCTATAATATTACAAATATATTATTGTTTCTACATAAAATATTAATCAATAATAAATTCACAAAGGTACGAATATAACTAGGTTTTACAATTGAATCAAATTCTATATTAAACAAAAATTCTAAACATATCTAAAAACATAAAATAATTATTTCCCCAAACACGATCTAAATCGCTGTTTTTTTCCCTAACTTGAAGACAGAAGAAAAATAGCAAACGACAATTAGGCGTCTCCCTTGCCCTACGCATTCACTCGTCTAATCTTTTTGACTATAGTTTGAATTTTGAGTAATTAAAAAATATAAGCATCATGTGGGGGAGTGACAGAGAGAGAGAGAGAGAGAAAGTCAAAACATTGATTCAAGTACTTCAAAAAAAAAGCTGTTATGTACAATGTGTTAAGCTGTATACAACCCATTTCCCTTCTACCTTCTCACCAAACATTGGTCCGCCAGCTAGTAGCAGCAGCAGCACATGTCAGACCACACACCATAATAAACACTACTCTTTACCCATTTTAAACCTTTCTTCTCTCCTCTCTTCTCTTTTCCATCAGAAATAATTCCACCAACTTCTTTAAAACAAATTAACTATCAACAAAGTACCCAACTCCTTTCTTTCCTTCCAATGTTTGATTCTTTTATGTACACTAACTATTATGCTCAAACTTCAAGCAAAGAATATGCTATCGGAAAAGGTAGACATATGGACAAATTTTTCAATAACTCTATTGGTTTTTCTTTTCTTCTCTCTCTCTCTCTCTGCCTCTATGCCTACGAGTATGACCTGATTAATCCCAAGTTGTAGAGATTCCTTCTCAATATGCTCCCGAGAGATAACAAAACAGCCCCACCTACACTCGCTGCTTGCTCCTCCCCTTCTGTCTTTTGTTGAGAAACCAATGGTAATTCTTTTACTTTCAAGTTACTCATCCCAATTTTCTCTCTAACGGAGTCTATCATTTTTGTATCTGCAGCGCTCCCATGTCCATCCGTTACGTAGAACAGGTTTAGAGCTACCTCCTGTGATGTGGATACTTCTGCTCTTGTAACGTTTAAACCGTTCTCTCTAAACGTTCTCGTAACATCTGCTAAGAGACATGGCCTGTCGGTTGTGCATAACTCCAATCTCACACCCTGTTGTAGACATAACAGTTAATGTCTGCAATAAATAATGCAACAAGGCATTTTATTAAACAATAATATGTTTAAACAAGTCATGTACCCGTGATGTCCTTCTCTCTATCGAGGCTTGGAGGCATTGAATGACACGCTGCCTTTCAGCCTCAGAACTAATTGGTGTTCCATCAGTGTGTCTGATGTAAAATTCCTGTGGAAACCAAAGGAAATATGGTGTCTTTGTCAATAACAAGATGATTGAACCATCGTGTGAAAGAATGTGAACCCAAAAAAGTAAGAAAAGTATTAATACCAGATATGCTCTATGCCTTGATGTAGTGATTGTACCATGGAAAACTACGTAATCCATGTCCGTCATCGTGCAAATAACATCAAATAACAGCTTCATTCGGTCTTTACATTGGATATTCACAACTGAGTAACCCCTTTCCACCAAATTCTGAACAGTCACAACAGGTGAATCCTCAGTATGCTGCTGGACAGGCTTCCTTTCATAATCCCGATCAGCAAACATCATTTGGTGTAACCTTCTTTCGGTATGTGTAACCGTCATGGAGACTGAAGTTTTGGCATAAAGAATATCATCGTCGCCTTTCAGAACATTCCTCAACCGTCCAACAATGGTGTCTATTCTCTCGGACTCTTTGATGGGGGAACCAGAATTACAGTCCTTGACGTATATTAAAGAAGCTATTCGGCCATTGTGAGTCCACACTTTGGCCTCAACAACATCGCACTGAAGCTCAGCCAAAACTGCAAATACCTCCGAAAGAAGACCGACACGGTCTGTCCCGGTTAGCTCCAAGGCCGTCAAATCATTTGAGGTGGCAGGTTTGCCACAATGAATCGTTGCAAGTGACTGTAAGTCAACCCCATAATGCAAATAAGTTACAAAACACTAATGGGTAACAGATGCATTCACTGGATCATTAAAATTAATTGTAATTGGAGTTAGGTGACTATTAATTACCTGTTCGAGGTAGCTAATAACGCCCTCGTCGGTTAATTTATTTCCCTCAAGATCAGTCACATGAAAAACTGCAAGCAACATTTAATAGTAAGAATATCATTAAATAGGTTAAATCAAGTGGCTATTCATTAGCATTAAATGCCATTGACAAGAAGAAGAAAAAAAAAAGACAGATAAGCTTACCATCCATGAACCATATTCCGTCTGAGGAAATGTAAGCTTTCTGAATTGAAAGGTTCAAGTCCGTCAACACTTGTACAGCTTCCAAGAGGATCCCATGTCTTCTAGCACTGTCAACCTTGACCAAAGTAGCAGTTTCGCAAACGGCATTATCTATCACAACCCTGCAAATGGGTCAATTTACGTCAAGTTTAATTACATTATAATTCGTAGTTTTGAAATTTGAAAATAAGAAACCACATGGGTCTTTGAAAAGTCTCAAGCAAAGATGTTTGAACAATCCCGCTAGACAGAGTCAAACAAACCATAAATTAATAAATACTTGATGCAGACCGATGCTATGTCTAAACAGAGAGACCTTCAAAATATTCTAGACAATTAGAAAAGTACAAAGGGGAAGAAGAGAGAAAAAAAATCCCTGGTCGGTAATTTCAAATCTATTTTCAGTGGAAGGTGTGTGAAGGCAGAGATCGGAGTCGGATCGAATCTGAAAACGTGTGGGAAAAGAAATCTCTAAGAAAAGGGAAGGGGACATTACGGTGCTGAAAATAAGCAAATAGTGTTCCCTGATAAGGCAAACCGCAGATTTACAAATCGGACAATAACTGAAACCCTAAAACTAAAAGATGGAAACAAATAGAAATAAATTCCAAAAACTAATAAAAACAGGACAAGATTAGGCGACTGTTGACCAGAAAATCATGCTATTAGGAAAGAAGAAGAAGAGTGAAATGAATGATTGGGAGTGGTTAACGACTGAAAGGAAGAGAAATTCTGAAGAGATTGAAAGAAAGAAACCTGGGAGTGTTCATCCGATTGATAAGCTTAGAGTATTCATCAAGACTCCCGGGCCACTCTATTTCCACCATACTAAGTTTCATTTTGAGGCCGTAAAGAAGAGAAGAAAAGACAAATTCAAGAACTGAAAACACGAAATCTGTCTGCAGATAAGGGAGTATCGAAAACAGGGATCTGTGTGGCCGTACGAAAGAGAAGGGTCCAGCGAGAAATGGCGAAACCTTAAAACTTCCGTTGGGTTTACTTGTTGGAGTGGTGTTGGAGAAGACAAGAATCAACAAGTTGAAGAGTCGGAGGTCACCGGTCGCAAGAAATCCGCCGCGTGATTTTCAGAGTGAAAGTTTCTCTCTCTAGAAGGTCAGTAATCTCTCTCTTGCGAGGGCAAAAGCACGCCTTGGCCTTGACTCCCTGGCTCCAGGATGGTCGCACTTATATTTACAACTAATTTATTATTTTCGCTTCTTTTAAATAATATATACATATATACATATATTCTATTTTTAATTCAAAAATAAGGAATATAGTATTGGGGGCTCACACGCCAAAGGCGTGAGGATTGCCACACTCAATTACTGCTCCCGGCACTTGCATTTTAATTCCCCCTCTTGCCGTTAGGGGGACCACTCTCTTTCCCCTCGACACGTGGACAAAGCCAAATAGGATTGGAGAACGAGTCCAGGTAGGACGCCGCGTGGGATAGAATTAAGGACGTGTTTGCTTGGGTTTGACTCAATTAGCGGGGGATTTGGTAAGCTACCGAAATAAAGCAAATAAATAAATAAATCGAACGTGATGGTAGGGATCCTCCACGTGGTCAAAAGTGGGCCCTACTGTTCCCTTCAAGACCGGCTTTAGCTTCCTAATTAAGTAGGGAATGGAAATGGATTGGCCGACCGGAATAATGACGTTCACACGTGACAACTCACCGCCTTCCTTTTATTTTCCCCCATTCCCTTCAATTAAATTACCGTTTCTTACTTTAAAGTCGTTACTTAATTATTTTAATTCTAAAGAATATATGGATGAAGAAAAAAATAAGAATATTTTATTTTATTTGCCGAATGGACCATACTACTGTTTGGGTGGGTGGGGGGATGGATCTCTTTCTTTCTTGTTAAATCCAGATTATTCCAAATCCCTTGATTCAAAGCATATTCCCCCCACATACAAGGGAGGGCAAATTCGTAAATAAACCATCGTCCTTTCATTTTCAACGTGGCAGGTTTTGATTCGCTTGACGGACGAAAGACAACTCATTTCTGGCTTACGTAGCCATGTCATCATCATCCATCCCCCGAAACGGCGAGCTTTGCATCCTACGTGTTGTGAAAAATGACTGTTCACGTGGGGTCCACTGCAGGAAACACGTTCGCTTGTTGGCGGGAATCTACGTCTATACCTATGACGTGGAACTCCATTAGAAAGAAAGAGGAAGAAAAAAAGATAACCGTCGTGTGGCTCCGTTTTGCCGCCTTTTCCGGTTTCTTAATTTGAAATTTCCAGTGCGTTACAATGCCAAATAGGCAAATAACTATAACGAACAAAACACGGCCGTTATGTCCGGACAAGAGGACGCGTCGTTTCACTACAACACCACATTATGTAATTAATTCTTCATTCAAATATAATATATCGTATAAACGAAAATTTTCAAAACCAACCATTCTCAAACTTACTTCAATGATTGAGAAACTTTGCTCTAATTTTAATTACTTACTTCAACAAATAAAATTAAACAGAAAAAAAAAACTTTAAAGAAAGCTTTAACCATGGACGGATTTATTAAGGAGTCAGGGGCACGTTCCCCCTACATTCTTGGTTTTTATATTTTATATTAATTTAGAAGTGTTAAATTACAATATGTTAAATATTGCATTACTTTTAGTATGTTTTGTTTTTTGTATAATGATTGTGCTCCCTTTAAAACATCAAAATCTCGTATTCAAATCTCATCTACTACAAAAATTTTATTTATTATTTTTTTTTTTGTTAATAGTGCCCCTCCTACAAACGATTTAACCATATTTATAAAAGTTTGAAAAACTAATATTTATTTTTGCATGTTAAAAAAAAAGAAATGAAACATATTTTGAAAATGAAAGAAGTAAATAGGGCCACTATTGTTAAAAGTAATTTTTATTAAGAAATGAAGTCCATAATTTTGAAATTTACAAAAAGTAGCCATAGTTTGGCATAAACATTTGAATATGAGATAGGAAGTTGGGTGTTGGGTGTATTTAAAATGATATAGTGATAAGTTGAAATGAGAATTAGGAGCATTTAGAAAAGAAAAGTGTGGATAACATGGTAGCTTTCAGATATATATTTGAAATGGGATTAAATCCATATGTCTTAATTATGGACCCCTAACAAAATCCTGTGTATCTTTTTATTATTATTATTATGTTATGTATATGCATAAATGAAATAAATTGTGGACTTTGGATATGCAAGTGGGGGGGGACATGGCATGGCATTGGCGGGAGAATATTAACCCGTTTCCCGCTAATTGGGACGGTCAGTGGGGACCACTACCTTTTGGATCAAATCCTACCGTCTCTCTATTTCTCATCTCATCAAACCTGGAAAAACAAAATGGTGGACTATTCATTTCCAGCGTGGCAATTATTTTACATTAGGAAATAAAACCCAAAGAAAGGGAAAGGGAAAGGGATAGGATGGCTTTTGGAGGCACGAAGGGACCCCAAACGAGAATTGACACGTAAGCAACACCTCATTCTAAGTGGGTCCCATTGCCCCTTTTCCTTTTCTTATTTTTATATAAAAATTAAATTGTTGGAAATCCCGCTGCATATAATCTTACGCCACCCCTTTTTGACCGTTGATGAAGCAGCAAGGGGGCGAACTTGGCGCCATATTCGAAATAAACGAGAACCTTTAAGTCCGGTTCGGATCTCATACAGCGGCGCCCCACATTTCTCCGCAAAACACTCTTCACTCTCCCCCATCTTTTCTCTAATTCTCCCCCTCTCTCACTCACGTGCTTCATTCACCTCTTCTATTCATACTCACTCACACCACCTCCCTTTTTAATCAAATTCATTCCACTCACTTCACTTCTCTCTCTCCATGCTTACCTTCATTTTAAATATTACAATCCAATTTAAATGATTACTGAAATTAACATCTTAAACTTTTATCACTGATACAATACGACATAAAAACAGTAGAACACAACAAAAGTCATTTAAACGATGGTATGTAACATTCTAGTGGAAGAAAGTTGGTTCAATACAAAGGTAGGTTTAGGTTGTGAAATTGACATATATCTATATATATTTGGTATTCTACATGTGTCCTAATCAAAGGATCTCACTCCACCTACGCATCTTTCATAATATTTGTTTTCATTTTATATTCACTCTCACAATATATAATAATGAAAACTACAAAATTAATTATTTATATAAATTAACATAACTATCTATTAATAAATTTTCTAAACAAAAGTTTTATATAATATCAAAATTAGGAATGATTACCGGTCGATAAGAATCAATTTTTTTACAAAACCGATCCCAGATAGACAATAATCGATTTAGTAAAGTGTTAAACCAATCTCGATGTCGATTAGTAACAATCGATCTGTTGGATTAGTTTAACACTTAAAAATAATTTTATTTAAAACCTTTTTTGTTTTCCAACTAACCAATTTTGATTTGGTCGGTCAACTCAGTTTTTTAACCTAACACAAGTATTTAAAGATATTAAGTTGGATGAATGGGATATGAAGTTAATATGTTGAGATATTGGTGTGAAAGAAAGGAAAATGGGATCTGTGATGTAAAAGTAGTAGTAAGGTTGAGTTATTTAATTTGGATTGAAATGAGTAGTTGAGATTGAGATGAGGAGTTTTATTTGGTAAAATAGTTAAATAAATAAAAAAAGAATACCGACCTAAATAAAAAAAAGGGGGGGGGAAGAAAGGGAATTTTGTTGTCCAAGTAAAAGAGAGTAAGTAAGCATGGCCCCAATAATCGTAATGACGGATTATGAACCAACAAAATAAAATTAATAAAATGCGAACAAAACATCCGTCAATGAACTATGTTGACTCACAGAAAGCCAAGTGGCAGGCTGTGGATGGTCGAGATCGTTGTTGGGTAATAGCGAGCACTGAGCAGTTCATGTACGTACGGAAGGGATGAACCCTCGGATGATAATCGGATGGACAGTGTTGATTCCCCGTAACAAACCGGTAGATGGGTGACGTGAGATTGAAGGAACGAAAGAAGAGATAACGTGAAAGGGAAGTAAGTGTTTTTGTGGGTCAATTTGATTTCCAATATCCATGGCTTGCCTTTCAAGGAAGGATTTCAACACCTTCTATACAAATTATTACTACAACAGGGGGTCGTCCTCAACTAATAATATACTCCATACTTCTCATCTTTTTTCCATATAATACAAAGTATACATGGATAAATTACAAGTTTTGTTTGTATTTTAAAATATGTACAATCAACATTTCATTTTAAAAGCAGTTATAAATATACCAATCCAACCATGAGTTGATTTAACATAGTTAGTTATAAAAATATATCTACTAAAATTTAAATTTTAGTCTTCAAGTTCATAGATGATAGGGTATATCACTCATAAATTTTGATATCGATAGTAATAGATTTCACTAATACATTCGTACCAATTAGTAAAATTTAAGGACAATTTTAAAAATAGTAAAATAAATTAAAATATTTACAAGCTATAGCAAAATTTTGAATTATATCATTGATAGTCTTCTATCACTATATCATATTTATCATATCAATGACTATCAGTGATAGAATTTGCTGTAAGTTGTAAATATTTTGTAAAATCTACTATTTTTAATATTTTCTCTAAAATTTATCGTTAATTAAAATCTATCGTTAATAAAAAATTATAAATGACAAAGTTTATCATGATAGATTTTTATATTATAATTTGCAATTTATCAAGAATAATTAGGAAAAAAGATTTATTGTTTTCGATTAGAAGACCAACTATATAATTTTATCGCACATATACATTTAAGCCTCGTATGTAGATAATTTAGTTGTTTAATTGTTTCTCGATCTTGTGGTTACTTTCAAAAGAAGAAATTTACCATCATAGAATTACAAACTTAGTTCAGCTGACATATATAAGACATAAACTTTAGATTAAAAAAGTCAAAAGTTTAAATGCTACCATAACTGTATTAAAAAAAAGAATGATAAACAATAACAAAATAAGAGGAGGGTAAAGGAGTTTGTATAGAAAAAGAGAAGTGAATGAAAAGCATACATAACATGTGTTGGTAAGAGGTGTGTTAGAAAAGATGTACATGTAAACATTTATTTTGATGGAGAGTATGCATGAGGAAGAAGCGTGGTAGGTTAATGAATAACATGGAGTGAGAGTATAAATTACAAGAAGCACTTCACCTCCAAGTGTGACAGCTTTGATAATGGTACGGCCATATATATATAATATACATTATCAAGAATGGGAAGCCACACGTGACTTTCATGAGACTGTCTTCCTGCCAATGGGACCAATAATAAGTGTGAATCATAATAATAAAATAATAGTAAAGTTAAATTGCAATAACTCTTTTTTAATTTTTTTTTATAAATTTCTCTTTGTTGATATATTATGGATTTTCAATTTTATATTCCGTGGATGCAACAAATACTAATCAAATTTTTATTTTGAATAAGTAAAAAATATTTATTAAATGTAAAATTATAAAATTGAGTATTTTAAGAGAATTTTGAATTTATAATTTGTAGAGATAAAAAAGAAGAAGAAGAGAAAAGCAGATGGCTTAGTCAACTCTGGAGCATGTTAAAATTCTGGATTAAGAAACTATAATTAAAAGATTATAATAAATTCAAATGTTAGAATCTTGTAATTTAATAAAATAAACAATAGAATGAAAAGGGAAATTGACGAGTTTACCCATGATTGGAGGAGTGTGAGGGGTAGAAGTGGAAGTAGGGGTGTGCCGTAGAAGTTGGTTAAATAAAAAGAGAGACAGGTGGGTGTGGTTGGTGTAAACAAACCCACGGTTGGACCCATAGAAACAAAACCACCAAAACTTATTAAAGAGAAGAGAGAGAGAGGGAATTGAATTTCTCGAGATACAATAGAAAGAGGGAAGAATTAGAAGACAATGACATTTCAAACCCCAAATTTCTCTTCACATTTGTTTTAAGGGGTTCCATTTCAGTTACCCTATTATTTCACCTTAATGCCCTTTCTTCTTCTTTAGTTTTTGTTAATATTAAAACCGATAGTTTGAATCTTATTTTTCCGAGTGATTTTAGACTACATAACATAATCAACATCAAACATGAATAAAAACAACATGATCAAGAGAATAATAAAATTCATGCCAAAAGTAGTATATGAGGATAACATTATTCTAGGACCAAAATGGGCCTAGTGGAGGTGCTAACATGTCCTAACCCATAGTGATAAAGAGGGCTATCCTAATGATGTAGCTTTGAAACTCTATTTTTATCAACACTATCATAATAGCGGTAAGGAAAGTAATTAAATTGGTTTCAAACTCTCAAATACTTCAACTTTAAACACTTTTACTCCTTTAATACTTTAACATCAATCACATTTATGAGTACATTTCATTTGTATTCTTATAGGTCGCATTCTTCTTTCCTTAAAGACAAATTTACTGTTGTTATTATATGAATGTCGTGATTTTTCTCCTATTTACATTTTAACATCAATGTTGATGATTCATGGAGGAATTGCAGTTGAAGAATGAGCAGTCTCATCTAATTTTATTTGTTATATATGGAATTTAGATTTCAGTTCGGTTTTTCCATTGTAGTACTTTTTAGTTATAACTTTATTGTAATATACACATGTGTTCAATGTTGTTTAGATATGGAATCAACTAATATGCTCATTCATGATATTCAACACTTACAAGTTTCTACTATGATAATTATTCGCTTGTTTAAGTTTTTTTTAGAGACACAACTAATTAAGTTGAATGATATATATTTTAACTTTTTCCACACTCAAACATTTCATGGTATTTTCACAGATTAAACTTCAATACGTAGGACTAATTAGCGCCAGTGCAAAATCTTCGAGGAATTTCAAGAATTATTGTAAAACTTGTTTGAAAAGAAAAACGAATAATTATAATAGCTATCGACTCATTATTGAAAAAGAAATTATAGAGAGGCTATTGTTGTTTATGCATAGTCGAAATTAATAAAAGTTAGAGGTAGGTATTTGAAATAGTGTTTAAGTGGGTATGTATCAACTTTTTGTTAAAGGGAATTAAATGAAGTTGGATAAGACTAAACCAAGAAATGGCTCCTTATTCATTTTTGTGTTTGATGTTGACAAATTGGGCAGTGTTTAATAAAGAAGATTCTCAAGTGGTTTAAAAGCTTTGGTTGGGGATTCTATTTTACTTTCTTTTTTTCTAAGTCAAATTTTCTCTTTAATATAATATATATACATGTGTTACATGTTTTTATAGGAGATGGAATCTACTCGATTGGGTGAGAGATAAAATCCAACTAAACTAAGACATATCATAATATCATTCCCCCTTTACTTCTTCTTTTTCTTCTTTTTTTGATATCATTCCAAGTAAGGAATAATTATATTGATAGTCCATTAACATATAATCTTTTTTATAATATTTGTGCTTGTTTTGTTGTAAGTTTTTAGCTATGGTTTTAAATTTTGTTCATTAAGCATTAGCTTTTCTAGTCAAATTATATATAGATGGAAACTGTGTATTTTGTAATGTTTCTAAATTTGGTTTAGTTTCTTAAAACATTAATTGTTAATTGAGAGCGAAAAAAACCATAAAAATTTATGTACAATGGTGAGATTTATAATCTTGAAGGTTAGTTTTCAAGGTTATCAAATGAGGTCGTAGTTGTTTGTTTTTCTTTTACAACTTTGTTATCGTGGTTTTTATCTTTTCTAGTAAAACACACTGAATTTTTTTACCAAATTTAAAAAACAAAACAAGTTTTTATTGACTTATGTTTGATAACAATTTTGTTTTTTGTTTTTTATTTTAAAAGTTAGGAGTATTTTTCTTCAATTTCTTACTATATATTTCATCTTAAGTAAAATAATTGAATTCTTACCCATATTTAAAAAAACAAAAGCAAGTTTTTAAAAGCTACTTGTTTGAGTTTTCAAAACTTGATTTGACATTTTAAAGTATTGGAAGAGAATAGATAACAAAGTACAAAATTTATGGATGAAAAATGCGTCTTGGACTTAATTTAAAAAAAAAAAATACCTAAACATTATCGAACGAACTTTAAAAATTACAAATTTTAGTTTTCAAAACTTGACTTTGTTGTTATTTTTTTAAAAAAAATACTCTTTAAAATAGATAATAAATGATTATAAATTTAATTTTAAAAAATCAAATAGTTATTAGAGTGCGTCGTCCAAATACTACTCTTAGAAGAAAAAAAACCATGGCTATATAAGTAAATACAAAACATTTCCAGATGAAAGTCAAAGTCAAAAAAACTATATGGTAGAAGGATGAAAGTTAAAAATAACATATAATAATTATATAAATATAGGAAGGGTTTCTTGCTTACTTGTATACTTCTATGTTTTCTCAATAACATAAATATTATAGTATAAGTCCAATATCATTTTCATGTCATTAACATATTAATTATACATTAATGAAATCAACAATCAATAAATCATAAAATGTTTTCACATCAACACATATTTTATGGATAGTACTCTTACAACTTGCTACTTATTACTTACCATAATTTTATTGTATGCAAATTTTATTTTCTTGTCTAATCGTATGATAATTATACATAAAAAAGGAAGGGGTAGAGCCTAAAAAACTCACAACAATATACTTCTTTGAGGAATATTTATTTTAGGATATGATTCCTTTTCTAGATTTACTTTTCTTTAATTATGGATAAGATCAATTTTTTATTTATTAGAAGAGTGATTTCAAGTATAATAAAATGATTTAAAATATTTATAAATACAATCAAAGTTTATATTTATTTCCGTACCAACAGACTTAGTAATATTAATAAATATTGATAGAAGTTTGTTGCTCCCTATGGTGGATAAATATTCCGTTATTTACAATGATTCTAAAAAATTTAACAAATCTCCTACACTTTAAAATTAAAAAATATTATGTACGGAATCTAAACCTCCCTATTTAAATACTATATATGAAGACCTATTGACTATTATATATTTAGAGACTGGATGGAATTTAGTTTGGTGTATTATAATAGAACTAAAACAAGTTAAATCCAATAATCCTATTAAAGGGAGATGTGAAACTTTTTAATATCTTGAGTTTTAATTAAATTTCATTTGAAGCAAAGTTCTACTTTAATTTTGGGAATAATTTATTAAACTGAAGTGTATAGTGTTTTATACATCATGCTTACATTTCCTCACTCTAAACCTGCTCTAACACCACCTTAGCTAATATAAATTAATTAAAACAAATTTAAATTTCAATATTTTAATCATCATTTAAGTACTTCTCCTCCATGTTTGTCATTTAACATGACGTCATAGTTTCTATCAAACTTTTATATGATTGTGAAAATCTTATGTTCATTTCATTTTAATTTATTTTCTTTGTTTAGAATACAAGTGGGAAAAAAAATTAAAAGAAATGAAAGATTGTCAATATAACGGTCTTCCGCAAGTCTTTTTTTATGTGGTGTAGCTTAGTAAGCACCTAAGTATTTTTCTTTTTATCGATTTAAGATTTCTATTCTAAAGGTTCTATTTAAGATTTGATGCTCTAATTTGATTCTTTATTTTCTTTCACTTTTGTTGGTCGTGGGTATTTACCTCTATCTAGTTGTTAACGTGTCTTGGTATAAGTTTTTTATTTTTCAAAGATACCGTAATTTTATGTCTTGTTTTTTCTCTTAAGATATAATGTAATTTTTGAATGTTAGATTTTGTTTAGAAATTTCTCATTTGTACGTAGAGTTACGTTTTTCTTTTCTTTTACGTAGGTTTGTATTTAAATATTATATTTTAAGCGTAGATGATAGATATTGAGGACGTTGGTATATATAACAACATTAAAAAAAAAAAAAAAGTTGCAAATATAGCTATATTTAAATATTAACTTCATACATGATGAAGTACTAAGTAGGTAACCTTTGGGCCAAGAGGGTAGCTAGTGACTTTTCTCCTTTGGGCCTAAATATTTGTTCATAGCAAATTACTCCACATTTTGTTTCGGGACTCATACACTCACATGTGTAAAATAGAACTACACATTTAATTAATTCATGTGCAATGATAAGGTTATACTCCATGTTTCCGAGTTTTGTCTTTAATCTTAACGAAGAGTTCATGATGAAGTAAGTTCAATGATTTTGGGACAATTTTTTTCTTTTGAAAACTTAATGTTGATAGTGGCCTTGTTACGAAGATCTAAGATGGGATGGGTAAGAGGTGGATTATTAGAAGTTGAAATGGCTAAGTGATTTTTATTAGATAACAAGAAACTTCATCTCATATCAATTAACAACGAAAGGAGTAGCTCATCTATAAGAAATGTGAGTTCTTCAACGTAAATTTCTCAACAATTTTCAAAGATTACAGTTATGTCCATCACAGTCGTTAAGTGTAAGTTTGAAGCTAAAACTATAGTGATGGTTTGAAAGAGTCATACATGGAGTGGAATGTCAAAATCCCTTAGTGGGATGGAGCTAGAGCTAGATTCAAGTGAAGTTCTAAAACTCTACCATCTCTTTCGAAACTTGTCTGAGTAATGAGAAATTTCTTTCTAGCTCTTGTCTTATCCTTCATTACATAGATTAGACTCAACCGACACGTTTATAGAAAGGTTTCTCAAATTTCAAGTTTAAATTTAGAAACCGTCACTATGCAACCTCCTTGATACCCTTTTCCAAAGTCCACGTCTGTATAACTTCCATTAGATCTTTAGTACAACATAGAACAAATGAGCTTATTTCTAACCTCATGTTTTTACATTATCAACAACAACAATCTCTCCATCTTTAGCCATAAGCTGAGCCCTTTGAGCTTCTTTCCCCCAATCAATCCTCCAAACAAAAACCATTAACAAAATCAAACACACAAACACTCCAACCAAGAACCCAATCAAAAGCCCACCAAGCCCAACCCCAACTTTAAACCCCAACACCATCCCCAAAGGCAAAGCCACTCCATAGAACCCACCAAGACTCGCACCCAACCCCATCAACGGCTTCCCCACTCCTCTCACTACTCCGCCGCAAACCGCCACCGGAAAATTCACCACCTCAATCGCAGCCATCAAAACCAGCATCTTCTTCACCATTCTCACAACCCCTTCATCTCTAGTAAAAATCCTCCCCCATTCCCCTCTCCCTGCCACCATCGCCGCCGCCCCCATCAATCCAACCACCACACTCCCCACCACCGATACCCCCGCCGACCACCTCGCCGCCAACTCACTGTTCCGACCCAACTCGTTCGACACACGCGCCGAAGCACACGTGGCTAACGATAACATAACAGAGTAAAGCAAATAATCGAAGTTTAATACTATAGCTATAGTCCCTACGGCTTGTTTAGCATTGGGAAGACGGCCGGTGAGAAGTATCAGAATCTCGTAACACCACCATTCAAGACAGGTGGTTAAGCAACACGGACCTGAAAGCTTCAATAGGCGAACCCAATCTTGAACAGTTTGATCAAACCACCCCCCACCTTCTTCATTATTACTCATACTTTGTTTCAACCAAACGTAAATCGCTAATGAAATCATTGCTACAAAATCTGTTACCCAAATCGCTATTGAAACCCCAATCAATCCCTTGGATTTAGCAAGAAAAAGGTTGATGGGTACATGAAGGGCCAAAGCCAGAGCAGAGGACAACATGATCGGGAGGGTCTCTGTTTGTGAACTGAGATAAGATTTCAATGGGCAGAGGAATGAAGTGATTAACAAATCAGGGAGGAGATAGAAAAGATAGGTTTTAGCGGCGATTGAAAGGTCTTTTTGTTGACCGAAATGGATCAAGATTGTGTCGACGTTGAGCCAGAGGAATGAAATTGGAAGTGTAGCGAGGAGTAAAAGGAAGATGGACATGAACAGAGTTTTGTGAAGGAGTTGGAAGTTCTTGGCGCCGAAGGCTTGACCGCAAATGGGCTCCATGGCACAACAGAGACCATTCAAAACGGAAAAGCCAGTGACATTTGCGAAGGTGAAACCGAGTGTTCCGGCGGCTAATGGAAGATCGCCGAGACGGCCAAGGAAAGCGGTGGTAATGGCTATCTTTACAAACCATGTTAAGTTCATAGCGACGAGTGGAAGAGCGATGCCTCTTTGTAATTTCAGCTCGGAAATAATGGAGTTGATGAAATCTTTTGAAACCCATTTCGTAATTCTTGGGCTTGATCCAGATTCCAAGGTTGAAGAAGATACAGTTACAGACATCGATTCTTTTTGTTTTTCTTTTTTGAATTGAGGGAAGAGTTTTGTTGTTGAGTGGTTTTTGTAACTTAATTTGTAAGGCCTGGCTAAGATGGAGATTTAGTTGAGGTGATCGAGATACTCTTGATTGAACTTTAGTGAATTAAAAAGAAGAATGTGTATATGATATAGATGTAAAGATGATTGGGTCTCTTTTTTTCACACTAAATATATATAGAGCACTAGTGGTAAAGGCAAAGGAAATAATGCAAAGGATTGGCTCAATAATAAGGCTTTGTGTAAGTGTGATGCATGCAAAAGAAAAAGATTGAGGAAATTCTTCAATTCTGAAACATAAATTCAAATCACTACTCTTTCAATGAATCTAACCTTTTAGAAATTGTTAACGTATAAAATTTTCAACAATATTTAAGGGAATATGTGTGTGGGTTAAGTTTATTTATTTTTATTTTATGAAATTAAACTCTTTTTAATTATACAAAAGATGTCTTTGATAAAAGTATTCCAACTCGAAAAAGTTGAAAAATCCAAAACTATATGATTGATGGACAGGGGAAGGCAAAGTAAATATACATCATACTTTAATTTTCTTTTTTTTTTTCTTTTGCTTAAATTATTAAAACAGAAATGCCCTACAATCAAGATGGTCCTAATTTTTGTATACATACTTAAATTCATAAGTATCTATTATCTTCTTCCTCCTCCAATTTAATGATCTTAATTTCTTTTATTATTTTGGTTTATAGTTTCTTGACTGATTCCTACTTTTGGATTTACTTCCTGATTGTATTTAGATTTGTCAACTTAAACCAACACATATTATTTTAGAAATGCAAATAATGTCTCAAATCTGTTAGAAAAAGAAGTGAAGTGATCATAGTTATGTAAGAAAACATTTATCATTATATCTTATGATCTAAACCTAGATATATAGGTAACACTAAGTACACTCCATAAAAATGATTTGTGGTTGCACTCACCATTAAGAAAAAGATTATTATGATCGGTACAAACAAATTTTTATGTTTTTAAATAATGAAATGATCGTAGATATATAAGTAACGAATATTATTTAAGGTCTTCTCACGAAATCTTGAGAATTTATACTCAAAATGAATCCTAAATTTTGTTGTCTTTTAATTCCTTGAGACCATGGAAGTGTATTGTCTCGTTAGATTAAAACTTTGAACCATTTTATTATTGTTTATGTTTTATGAGAATTTTTGCTGTTCTTCCTTTTCTTCCTTTTTTTTTTTTTTAATTTTTGTATTTGGAAGTTTGAGGATGCACACCATATAAACAAACTTTAATTCTACAAATATGCTTAAAGAATAAGTGTTGTGATTTGTTATTTATACTAATTCCATCCCTATCTAATCCAACTAATAAAATTAGTTTATATTTGACTTATATGTTTAAGTTGTTATTTATCTCTTAATTTATTACATCATATCATATGATTTTTTTTAGTTTGATAAACTTTTAAACGACAATTTTAAAATAAACATCTTTAAGTTTTTAATCAAAAGATTAAAATTTTGAATCTCATCTTTCAAAGTATATATTATTAAAGTAAAATAAAAGTATGCATATTATTTTTTGTTCTTAATTAGAAACCTGTTTAGGTAATGCGATTAATTTGTTATTGTATATATATAAAAAAGAGTAACACTGTTGAGTTTTTACTAGAGCTAAAGCATTAAATCTTTTAACTCTAAAACCAACACTTGGTAAAAGATAAACAAAAATTCCAATGAAGTTCAACAAAGCTTATCTAAAATGAAAAGGCATGGGAGAGCAATAGTTTAATAATATGATTATATATTTAAACACAATCTTTTGATGTCCCTCTTTTTCTCTTGAGTGAGACCCCATTGCCAATCCCACTTGGTTACCCATTTAGGAGAGTTATGATGCTTTTCACCCTAATCCCACTTACCATATTTTATATCATTCTCTATGATTCACCACTAATCTCTCAAACGCCCACACACTCACACATACATATAAATTAATAATAATATATCTATAGGCCTATTCTTTTCTAATCAATCTTAGGTTTTACAATAAAATTTTATCTAGTTCAAATAATTATTGAATTAAAAATTAAAAATTTGATATTTTTTATGTAGGAAAACAAAATGGTAATTTTGCGATTTTAAACATGGGATGAATGATGACAAAAAGATAGACAAAATGACAAGAAATATTAATGCGCCATATCTATTTATATATGATACGTATTGAATTAGGTTTAAGTATAGGTGAGAAAAGAAATTCCATTTAGTTACATTTATATTGGTTGCTTTACGTAACCTATAATGCAACACGACATTCAAAAGAATAAAATGGTAGCTTTTTTCCCTACTTATCCGTACGAAGTTTACTAGAAATATCTATATAGTTATTTTAAAGAGAAGAATATTTGGTTTGGTATAGTTATATGATATAAAGGAATACATATTATGAAAATTAGGCATCCAAGGCAAGAAGAAAGAGAGGGAATATAGAGTTTTTTAATTGATTAAATAAATTACTTCCATGGCCAAATGAAATTAAAGTATAGGAAAGGAAGTTAGAAAAATGTAGACAAAACAAAAAAAGAGTGAAAGTTCAGAAGATGTTTCTTTTCGTTTTTGTTTTGCTCTTTCCTCCTTTGTTAAGGAACAAACAACGATTTTATTGTGAGAGATTAAACAATAATTTGTAATTAAAATCCTTTTCAGTTATAACTATAATTTTTCTTTTTTCAGTAATTAATTTTAAAAGTGTTCTCTAATCAACTTTTAGTTTTTGTTTAATAGGTTATTGAAATATTCATAAAAACAAATAAAATTATTTCATCTATTTGATATAAATTTAAGGTGTATTACACACTCCTAAAAATACAAAATTTAAAATTCATCCAACTTGTTGTTTAATTTATTTTTAATTTGATTGTTATTTATTTAAGTCAGTTTAAATGGTTAAAAGTTTGTTTTGGTTTGTATTCACACTTGATTTAAATTTTCAAATTTTTCTATTAGAACGTAATCGAATGTGTTTTAAAATATAGTTAAAAAATAGAAGAATTTGATTTTGTTTTCTAATGAGTTCTTTTGTTTTGAAAAACAAATTTTAAATTACAGTCTAAACCAGAATCTAAAAAACCTACCAAATATAATAATAATGTCATTAAAATATGAGAACTCCTCTTAATTTTAGCATCAAATTTTAATTCTAAAAGTGTGAACAATATTTGGTCATGTAGAGAAATGATGTTCTAAATGTAATATTTAGATTATAGGATAAAAGGATTAGAACTTGATTATCACATGGTTTGGGATAAAAATTATTTTCCATTTTTAAGAAACATAATATAAAATAATATAGTATGGAAATGTAACATCAAAATGTTGCTAATTAGATCAAAATTTAGGGTGTGATTTATAATTGATAATATTGTGTGTACACTTCTCAATAATTAAATTTCAAGAAGATTATTAAAGATGAACCAACAAAAAAAAAAAGAATGAAGAAGAAAATGTTCCCCACACACAAATATTCTATGCCTAGTTTTTAAAAGAAGGTTGAGGAATCTACTTTCTTTAAACTTTTTTAAAATGAAAATGATAGATATGAAGCCACTTTTTTTTTTAAATGACATTTTATAACCAAACCCATTTGCTTTCAAATAATTGGGATTGGCTTCATAACAATAGAATTAGTCAGGGCCAAATAATACTTTTAATTGCCCTCTATTGATGCTTCTTTAGTGGGTAGCTTCATAATCAATAGAATTACAACTCCATTTTTTTCCCATTTCCATTAACTCTATTTATATTTTATAACTATTGTCTACTGTAACGTTTAGAATTCAAAGTTTGGATTCGATACTTGATGGTGCATCACTATTATTACGGCATCTTTTACCACTTATTATTTACTTACCATTTGTTTGTCTTGAACTATTTTTAAAGGGTGTATCCTGGCAACAAACGAAATAAATTTGATATTACAATTTGAGTTCAAAATGATCAATGCAAACATGAATTTTGGATTATATCACAATGCGTTTCAATTCCATTATGGGTGTCCAAATCCCTCCTTATTATAATCAACAGTTGCACAATCTCTCCCCATTGCTCAACCAATAAATTAGATTAAAAACAAAAGAGCTTAAAATATTGTAATAATTTGGAAGGAAGATAGAGATGTTTTTTCTTTTATGTTATGCTAATCAACACCATCTCCTGATCATCTCCACTTTGCATACCCTCAACATCATATGCTTCTTTTTCTTTCTCTCTTTTTCTCTTTTTCTCTTTTTTCTTTTATTCTCTTTTTTTCTTTTTTCCTTTTTTTATTATAAAGATTTTTTTCCAATTTCTTTTTCATCATTCCTCAAAATTTTGTTTTTTTTTGGTGCAATCGTTGCTCCTACCTTTATTATTATTTTTTTATCCCAGTGATCAATAAACCTAACAAAAACCAACCACGATGGGCATGGGCCATGCTAAAAAGAGCTCAACGGATGAGTTTAAAGCCCAAAAGGTATTGGTCTTTCAAGACAGTAAGCCCAAATCAAATGACATTTGGGCTCTCCTTCAATTTAACACAACATGTTAACTGCATCTCTAAGATCAGAGAACTCCTCATCTCCCTAACTCAAGTTTAGTATGAATTTATTTAACCCAACTCAAAGTTTGAGGTTGGATCTCTTCATCCCATATATTATCAAATGAAATATTGATATGAACTCACATATTTTAATTTCAGTTTCATACAAATAAGTTATTGATCCAATCGAGATATTCTCAATCATGAATCCATCATACAAAAATCTCAATTTATTGTTACCTTTTACTTAAATGGCACCTTACAAATTTGTCAGAGTATTTTGTAATGTCACTATCCCAAAATAAATACTCAAAACAAAAACAATTTAATCCTATTCTTTTTTTTTTTTTTTTAAAAAGTTCCCATGATTGTTAAGGGAAGTTGAAGAGATTAAATCATTATTTATATGCACATAAACAATGAACTCTAATCCTTCCTCCGAGTTTGGAGAACCTACAATCTATTAATATATATATATATATATATATATATATATATATATATATATATATATATATATATATATATATATATATATACATACATATGCTAAAAACTTTATATATTTATATAAGTTTCATACTTGGCTCAAATTATAAAATTTGTCACCCCCACAATTAAATCTCTTTCTTTCTCTCTCTAGTTGTGATAAATTTATGATATCCAACATAAAGAGAGATGATGATTATTATTATTATTATACATTAGAGGTTTTTTTAATCGCTTAATATATTCCTAGAAAAGAAACTCTAGTTTTATTTTTTTTAAAAAAAGAGTAGTCTTTTTTTAATTGAGAATCAACATAGACAAAATGATTTTGATGAGATTTACAAATATTGTAGTTTTTGTTGGTTGTGTGTGTTATTAATTTTATTTTTTTCTTGTTGGGTGTCCGTACAATTAGATTAAAATTTCCAATGTCTGCTTGTAAATAACATTTCCTTTTTCAAACCCTTTAATTTATAGATTTCCTTTTTCTTTATCCCCAAAATCCAAACGTACAAAGAATGAAATGTTATCTTATCTTAAACAGTATTTTGGAACTTTCAAGGTTAACTAATTAATTAATTAAAGTTTTAGTTTTTGTAAGTTAAACAATCAAATCATTATTAAATAATTGATTTGATAATTTCTATATTTGCTTTATGTGTGTAAATGCTATAAAATTTTAAATAATATTTGGAAAACGAAAGGGGCATCCCCCAAGATGGGAGATCCATATATATATTAAAGGAATTTGGATTTTGGGTACCCATATTCTCTTTTAATTACATTATTAAACATAAATTCATTTGGTTTTTGTTAGAGTTCTGTAAATTAAGAACAACACAGATAATTAATATATTTATTTATTTATTTATTTATTAATTGATATGAAAGTTTTTAGAGTAAACAATATGATTTCATTTTGAAAACATGGGATTTAATTTTTCTTTGTTATCTATAGCAAATTCATATATCTTTTAATTAAAAGTAGAAATGGGAAAGAATAACATGTATGTCCATGTAATTATATGATACAATTAGGGTTTTATTAGAGGAAAAATACCAAGAAACTTTTAAAAAAACAAAAATTGTTTTTTCATACCACAATATTCATACAGGTTCGAAAAAAAAAACAAGTAAAAAATTTGAATCTAGCATGGTAGGAATACTATTACGGTAATGATTTATAGTTAATGTTTCTAATAGAAAATATGATAATAATAATTATTGTTGTCATTTGAATCGCTACAAATATTTTAACCCTTTTATGGTTATAATGTTATGTTTTAATATGCTAACCGTTGTAGATCTAAAACTATATTTTCATATAAAATTATTATTCTTCATAGAATTTTTTATGGGTGTTTAGTAGTTTTACTTCTCCCTTTCAAAACTTTTATTTTTTGTTTTTGTTTTTCTTTCTAAATAATATTTTTGTTGATTTCAATCATACTCCGTCGAGGACATACTTGAGTTGAAAAGTTAGGTTAATTTTGGGAGCAATTGATATATGCAATTTAGTATCAAAGTCGAGTCAAATTTTACTTTAAAGGTAGCAGTTCATCACAACTCAACAACAATCGATATTTGTTTCCAACATAGCATACCTTGTGTTATATAAAAAGGACACAAAAATATCAATTTGCACCTTGAACTATAGGGATTGTATCAATTTAAACCTTAAGCTTTGGGGTTGAATGAATTTAAATCTCAAACTAATAGTTGTATCAATTCAAACCATGATCTTTTACAAATGTATCAAATTATACACCACACTTACATAAATATATCAATTTAAACCCTGAATTTTTCACAAGTGTATCTAAATAAAACACTATGGAGGGTCGGTTTAAATTGATACAATAATGTAAATTCATGGTATAAATTGACACTTATAAAAATTTAAGGTTTAAATTGATACAACTCTTAAAATTCAAGGTTTAAATCAATATAATTATAAATTTAGGGTTTAAATTGATACAACCCTATAGTTTGAGTGTAAATGAATATTTATATATATATATCGATGATAGTTCGTTATTTCTTATATTTTTTTTTCATCGGACAGAAAAAAACCATAAACATTCTTGAACAATCATTTAATTGTTTTTAGAAATATTAAACTAAAAATATACAAAATTTAAAGGAAAATTTTCAAAAACTTTTACGTTATATTTTATTAAAAGATATATAGTATGGTTTTTTTGTAGTAAACAAAATTGACAAAATACTACATTAATAATTGTTTCTGAAAAGAAAAACAAATAACACAAAACTTGGGGTTCTAATTAGAAACCATTTATTTTTATTTAAAATGTATTCTTTGAAAATTAAGCAACAGAAAAACTTTAATTTTCTTTTTTTCTTTTTAATTATATACTTTGTACCAAAATTTTAAAAAACTTGAAAACCTACACTTCAAAATGGTTTAGCAAACTGAAATTTGGTTTTGTTGTTTAAAAAATGAACAAAACTATATATATATATATTTAAAATAAATTATATTGAGGTATAATTAAAAAAGTTGATGATATAATATAAATGTATTAACTTATAATAATGTTCCAAGAAAACAAATTACTGTAATAAGTTAATAAGTAATAAGTAGTCAACTGATAAGGATGAGGTTTGTTGAACCAATAGGAAGCCAAAGTTAAGATGTTTAATTAAAATAATACAAAAGATTCTTAAAATGAAATCATGTGGGTTTCTTCATCTTCCATTGTCGTCTACCTATAAAACTCAAACCCCCATGGCACCATCATCAATTATATTCATTTTGAATTTTATATGTATATATATATTGTCTTGAAATAAGCAAAATTAGGTGGAAATAGAGAAGAGAGAGTTAGAGAAAGCATCCCAGATTCGAGGCATATTATTGTTGCCTCTCACATGGCCACCTTCTTTAATTTCTTCCCTCTCCACCTTTTTATTTTAATCTTTTTAAATTATTATTGGCTCTAAAAACCTCTCCATTTAATTAATTTATTAATTTAGTTGATTAAGACATGGTTTTAAAATATGTATAAATATTGTTTTTTTATAATTTTGTGTGTCACTTTCATCATTGCTGTGACAGTTTCCTTACCCCATCATCCTCATCTTAATTCATCTTCTTCGATGTCTTTTTATTTTCATTTTCTACATTTGTATTAATTAATATCATCACCCTACCCTTTTCCTTTTTCTTGAATCCTTCAACTTTTTTCACCACCACTCTATTGCCTTGCCAATGGAGCCTCACTACTTCCTCTCTATTTATTGCACATACATTCTGCTACTCATCTCTATTCATTTATTACTCCTCTCTTACAAAAAATTATGTAAACCCCTGCCTCAATCTTTTTAGATTATTATTTTACGTTTTATAAATTAGAGATATGTTGATAAATATTTGGATGAAGAAAACAGACAAATTGACAATAACGAAAAGGAACTTAGAAGTAGGGGAAAATATGGTACGTGTGGATGTATTTTCTTAACTATGCCAATTTTCAATTGGCTGCCTCTTAATTATATTATTGAATTTTATGTCTATTAAATCCTACCTTTCTTAAAATAAAATAATTAAAAGAAATAATCACATACAGATAGATAAATATTCTATATTTTTTATAAACATTATAGATGGATAAAACAAAATTTAAAAGGAATTTGGAACACCTTCTGAAAACTTTGTTGCCGAGTGTGGAACACTTTTCCCTAAGCACATTGGGAAGAAAAATATTTAAATGCTTCGTCTAAATTCTAAAAGTACTTTAAATACCTCCTTCCTCTCTTATCTGTTTCCAAATTTTCTCAAATTATTTTCCATTATAAAAGTATTTATAGTTTGTTTGAAATATATTATTGATAGTATAATATAACAAGCAGAATAGAAATTTTAAGACTACCTAACAATTATCTTTTTTTTTTTTTTTTTGAGGAAATAGCAATTTAAGTTATAATAATATTTCAAACTATATAATTAGTTGTCCCTTTATTAATATTGATTAAAAACTGATGACTAGTTAATATGTAACAACTCGATGATTAGTGAGGTACAAACTAAAAGAATAATTAATTTATATATACTTTATAACTAACCCATTGTTTTATAATCCTTAAATTGAGGCTACAAAGGTTGAAAATTGAGTTAATTAAATATGGGGTGGCCATCATTTCCTTATCAAAGAATGGAAGTTTGCCCCTACATGACCTAAATGATTTTGTCCTAATAAACACCTTTAGGTTTTGGTTCATTTACTACCTTTTTCCCCCTTTAATTATTCTTCCCTCCTCTTCCTTTATACTTCTATAAAAATTTAAAGTCAAAGCAAAAAGGAAAACACATAATGTTTGTTTTTTTTTTTTTTTTCAATTTAGTATATACCTAATTTAATCTTACCTGTTAGTCATTATGAAGAAGTCTAAGGAGTGATAATTAGTTTAATCATAATTTATGAAAAAGCAAGATATATTTAAAGTTCATAATCAAATATCACTGAAATTCATATCTCACTTCCTATCACAAACCCTGAAGTGACTATTTTATAGCCTTAAAGAAAGATAATTTTAACATTGATTAATCCAAATTAATAGCTAAAGAAATATTAAACTCAAATATACTAACCAATAGTTTTCAGGGAGATTTGCATATATTTCAAGAATCGGGAAGGAATGATATGTCTATCAGTTGAAATTTAAATTCATATTTATGATAATATATTTGAATGTTTCTCGTTACCTTGAACTCAAAGATTATTTCGCTCACAAGTATTTTCTCACCATTTCTGGAATGGATTTTAATTTTTTCAAATGAATTAAGAGTGAATTCTAAAAACAGAAAAAAGATAAGAATGGCAAAATGTATATCTATTAACGTTAATTAGTGTTGGTTTAAAACAATTATCCAAAAATTAATCCACATGTTTTATAACTCTAAAAATTTGGTTGGATTTTGAAAAGAATATTATAAAATAACAAAATAAAGAGATGAATTAAAGTAGTGTTGATAAGCTAATATATTAGTAAATGGTATGAAAACAAAATGATAAGAATGAGATTGAACAAAATGATAAGAATAAGATTGACCTTGTTGTTGATGTATTAGAATATATAACAATAAAATGTATAGTTTTAAGATTAAATGTATGACCTTTAAACTGTCATTATCTTTCTGTAACATCGATGTTTCCTTTCCCTAATTTCCTGTCAATTTTGATGATTTCGAACAAATATATGTAGCTGTCTTGACTTTTATATTACGTTCTTTGTTTGTTTTAAGCAATAAGTAAATTTAATAAAGCCAATGGTTAAAGAATTTCAAGTGGCCTACTCAACTTCTAATTTGCAATTACTACAGAGTCTTAATTGATAAATGATAATTTTAGAACTGATTTGTAAAACCATAATTTGAAGTTGTAAAGTATGTTTTTGTGTTTAGATTTAGTATTTATAAGAAAAGTTTTAAAAATAAGTGAGAGTATAAATAGCTTTTTACCTATGTGTTTGATAAGTTCATATTGGTAAAAACCTATTCAACATAATTTAAGACTAAGTAAATATATATATAGTGAGGATCATTAAAAAAAAAAAAGAAAAAAAAAAGACTTAATTAACGCAAAATTGAAAATAAAGGTTTGGTTAATTAGTAAAGATTTGAAGGGATAGCCGAGGGATGCGTTTGTCAGCGCAACCCACGCGTCTTTACCTCCCCCAACACTCTGGATTATACGGTCAAACTCAAACCCTTCCTTTCTCTCTCTCTTTTCTTAATAAATTTTCATTCGTGTATATAAAAAGAACCAAAAACTAAAAATTATTTTCTATGAAAATATCAACTTTAATTTTAAGAATTATGTTGTTTCTGTAATCATTCTAATTAATAATAGGAAAAAAATTAACAATTTGGTATTAATTTTAGAAAAAATTGTAGAGACGACAAACTACAGCCATGACATATTAAAAAGTGTATGACTTTTATCAACCAAATTTAGATTCTCTTCAAATTCCAAAACCAGTTGGCTTTGCCTTTAAATTATTTCATTTCATTTTATGCTTCATTTGTCTTTTTCTCCTTATTTCTTTTAACAATTAACATTGACTACATTTATTTTTATTAATGAAATTAATTGATTGATCCACTACATTTATCCCCTTCACTGCCCTACATTTGATCTTACATAAATGGTGTCTAAAACTTAAAAGTGAAGCTCCCTGAAGCATGCTGATTAAAAATGAATGAATAGGCGTGACATATTAAAGTTTATAGATCCTAGATACATTGCTTTATAATCTCAAAGCTCAAAAAAGGTATTGTACATAAAATCTTTTATCTTTCTTTGGGTGTGCATATATAAATCAGAATAGATAATGCTATATTTTGAATAATTAATTGCTGGTGAAAATATTAAATTAAAGTTGGAAAAGAAAAAAAGAAAAAAGGATGGAAATAATATATATATATATATAAATGCCTTAAATAGGAAGAAAACGAAGGGCATGCATCATCATAGTTATATTTTCGTATAAAGAAAAGGGAGGGGAGTAGGGGGTGATTCCGGTTATCGTGAAATAGACCCGAAAGAAACGGGGGAGAATACACGTGGCAGAAATAGGGTGTGGACCCAAGTGATTTAATAATAATAAGAAAGAAAAATAGCGTTAAAGGAGTGAGTGTGTGTGTGTTGTGTTGTTTGTGCCCAGTGGCTTTGACTCGGTCTTAACGTGGGAGCAGATCATTTTTTCAATCTTTTATCTCTCCCCCCCTCTTTAATTTCCCTCATATCCTTCCTCTTTTTTATTACAACTTATTTCAAGATGATAAATTGTTTCAAATGTGAGAAAATAAATGGTACCTATGCTTCTATTGTAGCTACTTTTCCATTAAAATAATAAATCTAGTAAATAAATAAAAAAGATGAAACTCGATTGAAGTGAAGTCAAAAAAGTGTTAGGCCGAGACAAGACATGCTAGCCACGCAAAGAGAGATAAGACGATCTTCTTTGCTCTCAACCTCCAAAGTTAAGAAGTCCAAGTAACATACGAGGGATGCCCCCACTCACTTTCAATCCGATCAAACCACAAATTATTTTATCAAATTAGGGAGATAATCGAATTGTCAAAGGAGATAATGCATGAGAGAAACTCCAAGTAACTTGAATCATCTCTTAAACTCCTCAACTTTTGATTTTTTTTTCACCTTTGACTTACTAAAGCATCAAAGGGTATACATTGTCGTACGTGCAAATTTTCTCTTTTATACAAGTCATATTTTTTTTCCTCTTCAAACAAATTTATTGTTGGTGTCACGTGAATTAGATTAGTTGCATTTTTTACCTCAAATTTTTTCGTATCAACAATACCAATCGTCACTAAACTAACTTTTTCTTTTTGACAATTTGAGGAGTGAAAATGTTAGATCTTATGCTTTAAAGTTGATTAATTAAGATGAGGTAGGTGATGTGTTGGACAACATTCAGTTGTCATATAGTTTGAGAGGGAAAAGCATGAAAATTAGTTTGAAAATTATTTGTCTAAGTATTAAAAAAGAAAATAGAAAAAAGAATCTACATAGAATCAAATTGATGCTCAAGAGAATATATTATTTAAAATAAGAATATACTGTCAAAACTTAGATCCTAATTATCAAGTAATTAATTGAATGATCAGATGAGTTTGTTATCGAGATCTGAACAATCCTTCTAAATATTGTATTATTTAAATAAACATAATAAACTATAAATAAAATTTGATTGAGAGTTGAATAAAAGTCTATACAAATGACAAAGTCTAATTTAAACTTCCAAATATTTTTAAGACTTCAAAACTACCACCATTAAATGTATTTTAAAGTTTTAAATTTAAATTTTACCTTCACAAAATAACGTTAAAGTTTAAATTTCGCACTTACAAAATAATATCCTCATCCAAAAGATAAAAGAACCATTTAAAGTTTTTTTTCTTTATATAAAAGATTATTGTTCTTCCAAAACCTTTCATAAATAAATGTGTAAAAACATCTCACTTTTTATTTTTCAATATAATTGTAAGATAAGAATCCAATCATAATTTTGAGAAAAACAAATGTCATAACTTTGATTAATAAAATTATTGGATTACATTTTAATCTTTTTTTCTTTAATTTCATTTCTATACTTGTAAAGACTATTACAAATTTAAATTATGAATATGTTTATTTAAATTTTAATTTCAGTTTTCAAAATTTGCAATATGCATTTTTATATGTTATTTTAATTTTAAAATTATTATTTTTAGTATAATTGAAATTAATTAGAATTTTACATTATTTAATTACTTTTACTAAGATAATTATTTAGGCTATCTTTTATATTTTACAACTACGAAATATTTACATAATTTGAATCGATTTAAAAAGAAATAAATTGACTCACAAATAATATTTCAAATCAAAATTTAACTAACCTATCATTAATAAAAATTATATGTATTGGATAATGCTAAAGTTTATAATAATAATAATTATTATTTCATATTTTTATGAATTCTATATAATTTTTCATAATTAAATTAATGCAAACTAAAAAATAAGTAAAAAAGTTCAGAAAAAAAAAACGAGAAAGAAAAACAATTATTAAACAAATTTCGATAATTTATGTTTGCGTTTCTTTTTCTCTAGAAACAAGAAAACAAAAATAGTGTTATTAAACGTAGTCTCATTTTTTGTTTTTTTCTTTCAAAAAAAGAAACATAGAACAAGAAACGAAAACGTTTTCAAATATGCCATAACTTACTGAAAAAATTTAATATCTCTTCCTAGCTAACTATTAAAATTCTCATTTTATTTCTATTCTATAATATTTTTCATGTTACTTTATTTTACAAGTGATACCTTTATAAAAGCCTAACTACTGGTTACTTATATAATTGAAATTATCATTGACTTTGATTTTAATAAGTCATTGGTATTTAACATCCTTCCTTATTTTACATGGATCACTTATTAGGATAAAAAGGGTTGATTTGTCACAGGTTATCATACCTCAAAGTAGACTAATTTGATACAAATAAAGCCTAAGAATCTAATAAGTTATTTATTTTTTGAATGCATTTTAAGCTAAAATTTTAGTCCGTACACCAACTATCTTTTTTAAAAAACAATACATAAAGAGGATCAAACTTTTTGCATTAAAGTTTTGATAATACATTTTTTAATGTCATTTGAGCTATGCATCTTTCGACTACATCGACTACCTGATTCATATGTTTGTTTCAAAGTAAAAAAAAGAAAAAAAATCTACACGACACTTGTCATGCTTCTTAACAAAAAGTCTATATGGTTTTATTTTATAAAACTAATCTACTTTGTTTGTATCATTTTATTCATATCTTATCAAATCTTGATTCATTAGGTCAAGCAAGTAATGTATATATATATAATCATTGACATTTTAAATAACCTTATTAATTAACATCATAACTTACAGAAACAAGTCTACATATGGTCTTGAAGAGTTTAAAGTAATAAGGAGGTAAAATATGGATTAGAATTAAATTTAAGTTAAGAAAAATAATATATACATACATATGTATATATGTAAGAGGTAAGAAGCATCACGTGCCTCTTGAATTCTTCACATTAGTTGCACGTGTTTTCTGTCATTTTCTTTGAAAACATGATCGTGTTGTAACTTAATTGTACCCATGTGATGCTCTTTTTCTTCTTCTCCCTAATTCAAACAAAAAAAAAAAAAAGGAAAAAAAGAAATGCTATGAATTTATATATAAAATTACAAAATTTCCTCAATATTCCACAATATTTAACTTACGTGTCAACCCAAATGATGGAGTTTTGTATGTGGAGAACATTAGCTTCAATGCTACATTAGTGGCAGCGACTTTGAAGCTTTAACATTTTATAAGACGACTTTTGCTTTTGGATAAGGACAAAATATATTTATTATTTTACTATTACATGCTCATATATTTTAATTCAATATTGTTCATATCATATAAATTCATTACTTTCTACTGTACATTTACTTCTACCTAGCTACTTAATTTGGTTGCTTCATGTATTTCAATTCATATATATTAAACATTAATTACCATCTCAAACATTATATTGGTATTGGGTGATTTAATCAACTTTGAATCTCTTACATTAAGAAATTTGAGGTCATAAAATTGAACTTATCTATTCTTTAGAAGAAAAGAAAAGTACTATTATTCTTTTAGATTAGTTAAAGATTAAAGAAAAAAAAATCATATTTAATGAGCATGTGTCTTCAATCTAATTGGAAGGAAGAGACATAAAGTTAAAATGAACAAAATTCTAGGAGACAATTAGCTTAGAGAGCAATTTTTAATTTTCCAAAAAAGTCGATTATGGAGAGAGAGAGAGAGAGAGAGAGAGAGAGAGAGGGAGGGATATGGATTAACTATATTATTGCCAAACTCATCTCTTTGAAATCCGTTTTTACCTAAATAATTTAGATATATAAATGTAGAAGTACTTTTAAGTACTTAACCAGATTCAATCCAACAAAAAGAAATATATACATACATATATATATATATATATATATATATATATAAGAAATCTCTTGTAACTTTGACCATAGTATGATTAGGAATGAATTGAATTTCATAATCTCACATATAGAATAAATATATTCGTGATGATGGAAAGCTACTAGGATGTGGAGCATGTCAATTTGCATTTAGATTAAATTAGCTTAGAATTAATTAACCAATAAAACTACAATAATCTGTAAACTGTGGCAGCCTTTTTTCAATTTATGAGGATTAATTTTATTTTTGTTAAATTATTACATTCTTGTTGTTTAGTAATTTTAAGGTTCAATTCACTGTGTATATATATATAATTCAATTCACGCCTAAGTTTATACTGTCCATTTTGAAATATTAGTAATTCAATGACTTATATCCATAGTCATAGAAATAGTTAAAATGTCTTTTAATTAAGTTTTATTCTAAGTATCTTTTAAATAGTTAGTATTCACACAAACCATTATAGTGAAAAAACGTGTTAGGTTAAGATTCACAAGATTTATGTAATAAACAGTTTATAAATGTAGAGAAGAAAATTCACAAAAGTTTCGACAAATATTTCTGAATAGAAGATCAAGTAAAAAAAAGAAATGAAAAGAGTTGGTGAGAAAATAAATGGATCAAAAGAGAAGATATAGTGAAAGGAAATAATATCTAACTTGTTTAAGAAATTGCTTTTTGAAAAGAGATTGTTTAGTATGTTTGAAAAACTTTGAGAAGAATGCTTTTTAAATAAAATTGGATTTTTGATAACCACCCATGAAAAGTGTTTATTAATGTTTATTTGGTGATTTTAGATTATCAAAATTGTTCTAATAAAATTCTTAATAGATAAGTTGGAGAAAAACTTATATTAATTCAAAAACCATCTTTTGTAAAATAATTAGGTGATCATTATCCAAAAATGACTCTTAAAGTAATTAATAAAAAAAATCTTAAAATTAGTATTTAAGTAAATAAACACATTTATTTATAGTTTGATACAATCACTTTTGGTGTGCAAAAAATAAATTTATTATTTAAAATATGTTTTTGAAAATGTAAGATATAAGCATTATATTGAAAATATATTTTTGTATAAATGCTTGAATTGGAAGTTATTTTAAAACCAAGATATGAAAATATATTTATAATAAACAAATCCTTGCTTTCTCTCTTTGACTCTATATTTATAATTATAATTAGATTAATCTACTAATTCCTTTGAGAAACATTTCAAAATTGTAAATCAAATATGTAACAAATTAAATACATTAGATGCTGACCTAAACATATAGTCTTATTTTCCATGAAAAAATATTAAATATGATAAATTCAGTTTCCATGTTTTTTTTTTTAAAAAATAGTATAAAGCTTTCTATATATTTTTAATTCTTATACTTAAAAAATAATTTTAATATTTCAAATTACACTCAAGCAAACTTTAAATAAAAATAGATATGTACAACATAACAAAGAAAATCTTATTATTTGATGGGATGGTTTAGTTTTTCAAAGTTGTGTTTGTAATTTTCTCTCAATTTCTTAACATTAATCTTCATCCCATCTCATGCACATTTAAATGGTTCGTGAAATTCGAAAAACCAAAAAAATAAAATTTTAAAAACCGATCTTTTAACAAGTTTTCAAATATTTTATTTGAAAATTAAAAATATTCTTACAAGAAAACAATAAATCAAAAGATATATAGAAGTATTCTTTTAAAACAAAAAGTTGAAATAGTTATTTAACGAGAATCATTCCAAATTATTTTAAAAATAAAAGGAGTATTGGATAGATAAATTAAAATCACAAAAGTTTTAGAAATTTATTTAGAAGCCTCCAAATGGGGAGACAAAACTGTGTAAATTTTCCTTAAAGAAAACAGCTTTTTTATGGTTAGAATAATTATAAAAACATTCATTTTATAAATTGAAAGAAAAGTAGAGAAGGGATTAAAAAAATTATTGGTGCATTTAGGACATATATATTTAGATTGACTAGTGAAAAAACATATATTTTAAAAATAATATCATTTTTATTTTTATTTTCAGAAAGTGGTTAACTTCAAAAAAAAAAATTCAACTACTATTTTACTAAATATTATTTTTCAAAATTAAACTAAATGCACTCCTAGCAATGAAGGTGACAAAAGTACTCCAAATTTTAAAACAATCCATCGTAAAATCAACAAATCAACATTTTCGTAGTTCATTTCTATGTATTACACTTAATTGTTTTATTATAGTTTGTTACGAGAAAAACTCTTCCTATTTATTTTTTAAAAATATTTTTGAAGAAAATTATATTTATCTTTATAAATTTTGTTCAAGCATCCAATTAAAAATTGTCAAACGATGATTTTTTTTTCTAGGAAAAGTAATACTTTTATCCCTTCATCTTTTAATACTTGTTTGTGTTAGAAATGAATGAAGAGGATTCATGCATGAAGATAAATCTAGCCACTAGCCAAGATTACACTCAATTATCACTCAATCTTTCAATACTTGTTTGTGTTGGACGATATTGTGATTAGAGCGGGATGGATAAACCAAAGTTATTTATTTATTGATATCATTTCTTATTTAATCGTCATCTCATGATATCTATTGTTGTGATATGGAAATCAACGTCTTCAAGAACTTAAAAAATTTTAGTTATTAAATATTTTGGACAAAAAAGGAACACGTTTGTCCTTCACATGATAAGTAAATTTGTAATTTAAGAAAGAAAGACCTACCCAAGAATGAAAATAATAATAAGAAGAAGTAAAAAAAAAAAATACAAGTTTTGAGTTGCACACCTAAATCAAGTTGGAGTACAGAATTTATATATATTTACAGGGAGTGTGATAGGATATTGAAGTTTACCATTTATTTTTAGGATATATATAATAATGATATGAGTTTTTCCTAATCCTATAAGTGATGATTATATTTGATAAGATGATTGATTGACTAACCCTGCATCAAATCCAAATTCACCAACAATAAGTATAGAAGGAGTTATCAAAGATGGTAGATGTCCATGTGAAATCAAGGAAGCTCTATGGTTAGTTTAGTTTTTATATATACTCATTTTAACACAAAGTTAGAATGGATTTAGAAGTTGATTATATTAGAGAGAGAAAGTAAAGAAGGGTATATTAGAAGAGAAGTGATGAGGGAGGGAGAGAGAGAGAGGGACCCATGGCACCGCCCATAGGCATAAGCACGCAGCTCTAACGAATCCCAACCCATCTCCCATCTATTTTCTCCCCTCATCTAACCCTAACCCACAAATATATCACTCTCTCTCTTTCCTTCCTTCTTCTCTTCCAAATCTTCAACAAATCCAACCCCACAAAATTTCTTCCCCCAAATTCCTTCAAATTTCTATGCTTCTCTTCTTCTAATAAAACTAAAACTCCAAATCTTTGGAATTCAATTCCCATATGGATTCCCACTCCCTTCCCCCTCCTTTCCACACCCGTGATTTCCATCTCCAACAACATCCATTCCACACCAACACCAACAACAACAATTCCGAAGAAGAACATAGCACCACCACCACCCGTCTCAAACGCGACCGTGATGACGACACCAACAACTCCAACCCCAACTCCGCTGGCGACCCCACCCCCGACGGAGAAATCACTCGTCGCCCTAGAGGACGCCCTGCTGGATCCAAAAACAAACCTAAACCCCCCATTATCATTACTCGCGACAGCGCCAACGCTCTCCGTACTCACGTCATCGAAGTCACCGATGGCTGTGACATCGTCGATAGCGTCGCTACCTTCGCTAGACGTCGTCAACGTGGTGTTTGTATTATGAGTGGTACTGGTACGGTTACAAACGTTACTCTCCGTCAACCCGCTTCCCCCGGTGCAATTGTCAACTTACATGGCCGCTTCGAGATCTTATCTCTTGCCGGCTCGTTTCTTCCTCCTCCTGCTCCTCCAGCGGCTACTACTTTGACTATTTATCTCGCTGGTGGTCAAGGGCAAGTCGTCGGTGGTAGCGTTGTTGGTACTTTGATCGCTTCTGGTCCTGTCGTTATTATGGCTGCTTCCTTTAGTAACGCGGCGTATGAACGGCTTCCATTGGAGGAAGACGATCAACCACAGCTTCCGTCGCTGCAAGGCGGCGGGGGAATTGGATCACCGGATGAAGTTGGGCAGTCACAAA
Source organism: Cucumis sativus (assembly GCF_000004075.3). Lineage (NCBI taxonomy): Eukaryota > Viridiplantae > Streptophyta > Magnoliopsida > Cucurbitales > Cucurbitaceae > Cucumis > Cucumis sativus. The sequence continues at coordinate 2,300,961 of NC_026659.2, read as the reverse complement.
TAACGGCGCAAACGGCACATCATCAACAACAGCAACAGAATCAACAACAACAGCAGCAACTACTTAACGATGGGAATGCGCCGTTATTTCACGGTTTGCCTCCGAATCTCTTGAATTCAATTCAAATGCCACCGTCGGAATCACCGTATTGGGCAACTGCCCGTCCTCCCTACTAACCCACCACTCTCAAAAAAAAAAAAAAAGAAAGAAAAAATTCCATATCCTTTTGAGTTGTTTCTTTAGCTTAGCCACTCAGCCATGGAGATTATTAATTAATTTGGGGTTTGTTTTTTTTCTTTTCTTCTTTTTTTCCAATTATTTTTCTATTTCCACAAGCTTGTTTTTCTTTCATAATTTTCAGGATATTTCTTGATCTTAGTTGGTAATCAAATTAGATTACATGTCAAATTTATCATATTAATTACTACTTGTTTTTTTTGTAGATGTGAATTATGATTATTATTAATTATTCCTTCACCTCCAATTTAATATTTGCTACATTAAATTTTACATATTTTTTCTTCTATACAACATATTGTTGGCTTGTTTCTGAAATACCCATGATGGAAAAATGAAAACTTTTGTAGGTAGCTGAAATCAGAAGCCAAAATGATATAAATTTGGTTGAATTATGAGGTGTGTTTTATTTATTTTTAATTTCCCCGTCCCTCATGGATCATGAGCTGATGAAAGTCAAAGAATGGCTAGGTTTCAGGATACAAAAAAAGAAAAAAAAAAAAAGTGGATTAAATTGAAGGGAAGGCAAGATGGTAAGTGAAGTATTTGGAATGAATTGAATGAAAGAATGGGTTTTTATGAATTATTAGTGGAGAGACAAATGAAAGTATTGGACACGTGCAAATGTTGAGATTCCAGAGCCAAAGCTCTTTCTCGAGGCAAAATTTACAATTCCCATTCATCAAAACAACAACAACAATAATAATCTCTTTTCTGTTTCCTTCATTTTTAGTTACAGACAGAGATTATTCTTTGTAATGGAAAGCTTTCAAACTTTGGTATCAGAATTAAGAGTTGTTGTGTTTAATTTTTGTGAAATTATGGTTCTTCCTCCAAAATGTGGAAACTTTATTTTGTTTTGTTTTGTTTTATTATTATTATTAAAAAAAATAGGCAATAATTATATAGATGTTTAATTTGAAAAAATTACTTTTATTTGTTTAGTTTGCACAAGTTCCTATACTCTTGCCGGCTCAAAATATGGAGAGATCACATTGATTCTCTTGGGTTCTGTTGAATTTTTAATATCTCACGATCATTTTCAAATATACTTTTATTATTTCTATTTCCTCTCAAGGGAGATTGAATCATAATATTACAATTTTAGTTAGTAATTTTGTGTTTATTTAGATCATATACATGGGTTTTTCAACTATTCTTACCAGTTTTTAACCATTAACTTAGCTTTCTTCTCTTCACTTTACTCAAATCTTGTATAAATTTACTTTACATCATCCGTAGGTTAAATAACACTTTGGTTCAAAGTTTCCAAGTGAAAGTAATATTAGACTAAATCAATTCTGTATTAATTTAGTCTTTAAACTTTGGTAGGTGACAACTTAGTTTTCAATCTAAACAAAATTCATCAAATTTGATGTCAAGTTTTACTCTTTTATGATGTAAACATTTTATTTATTTCATTTTATAAAATTAATTAATTTAATAATTTCTTTAATTTGGGCAAGAAATCTCATTAAATTTTCTCACTAAGACTAAAATATTACAAGTTTTAAAGGTCAAAGACTAAAATTGTTATAAAATTGAAAGTTTAGGGACTAAATTGTTACGGATCAAAGTTTAGAGACTAAATTGTTACTTCTCAAAGTTTAAAAGATAGATTTTTTTTTTCAATTCAACAATGGTTGAGCTAGCAATATACTCAGATTCACTAATAGGCTAATTATTTGATTTTCAGCTGTAAAACTCTATTTAAATATGTAGCTTGTTATCTTAGGAAGAAAAAGAAACTTCTCTTGGAAAATAATGGGACTTAGATTGGTTGAACAGTGTTATTAACTCTTTTGTATCATCCAAAATTGTATGCAAGAAAATGTAAAATGTTGACATGCAAACAAAAACGTGATACCATAGAGTTAGTTCTCATAAAGAAAAATCTTTCTCAATGACTAATATAAAAATAATTCAACTATTAAGATTAGTTACAAAAAGGTGAAGGGTTTAAATAATCCGAAAACTTATTTGATTGTAGTTTAACTTTTAGAAATGAAGCAAGTTTTCCAATAGAAAAGTAAACTTAAACATCCCCATATTCCCAAAAGTGATAATTTACTTTTATTCTGTTTAGGGTTTTTTACAAATAACCTTACTGATCTCTACGAAAACAAGAGTTTTTCACTTGAGTTTGTTATGTAGCTTCCTTTTCTTAACATCGCATGTTTGATCTATAAGTTTTTATACTATAAGGTAACAGAAATTAATAATTGAATTATACATAGTGGCCTGATCATCTTGTTTAATACAAGATTAAATATCATTTACACTCATTAAGTAATAGAGAAATCATAAAGACATAATTAAAGTTGATATTTGTTGTTGACAACAAAAAGATTTAATGAACTTTAAAAAGAAAAAAAATAAAGCTTAAAAAATAAGGATTTGCATTACATGGTAAACACATAACTTTTCTATAAGCTACTTTTATTTACTTAATATACAAATCAATTTACACACTAAGTTTGAAATTACAGATCGGGCCAGCTCCTCAGTCTGCCTCTAAGAAATTAATACGATTTGATAAACTATTACAACCCAAATCTCACACTACTTTTCATAACAAAAATTCAGCAGACTTCTATGTTTTTTTTTTTTTTTTTTTTTTTTTTTTTTTGCTTTGATGGGAAACAATGCAGGGATGCAAGGCTGACTTTGGTGCCATTTCAGAAATGATTGCGCTAATAAATATAAAATGTTTCTGTTAAATCTACCAACTTGGGATCAATCAATAATCTATCCGTAATCGTCTCATTTCAGCTTGAAATGTTGGACTTGATATTAATGTTCGATGTGCAAGAGTTCTTATGTCTTCCCGTGAACAGTCTTGAGATATTCGAACCAGTTCCCATAGGGCACCTCCAATGATCATGTCTTTTGCGTTCACTTCTGCAGAATCAGCAATTTCATGGTTTTTTGAGTTAATATTTCCTAAAGTACTTGTCAAGCTTAAAAGTTCAGATATAAGAGAGAGACTGAGACTACCATGCTGTGCTAAATGACAGAGTGCAAGTTCAATATGTCGTTTGATAGTTGATGCTTCATTGTTGGCATTCTGTACAATCCATGGGAGTGCTCCATCTTCAATTAAGAAAGACTTTCCAGCCTTGGTCCCTGTTCCTTTCAACAAGCCGAACCCGGATCAGATCATGAAGCATTCTTTCCCAAAATGCTACCAAGATTTCATGTTAATCTAAATGTTGAATCAAACTGAAGGAAAAAAAAAAAAAAGGCAGGCTAGAGAGACCCAATTTTGGAAAGATTACCTTGTGTAGAGGCCCTCGACTCGCACTTTGCGAAATTTGCAATTCCTCTAGCAACTTGTGCAAGAACATCAGGATGTCTGCATCTTACCATACCCAGCAATGCCCTAATACCGCCTTCGCCCCTTAGCTTCATCTGCAACTTATCTGAACATAATATTATACCTTGTAAGTGAGTAGGATGTGAATATTTAAACAGCGGGGGCAAGTAATGAACATAAATTTGCATGGATTAATGAATGAACCTTTTAGACAGATTGCAACACTTACCATTGCCACATAAATTGGCGATTGCTCCAGCAACCATACGAAGCGTTTGGGGATCATCAGCGTTGGCAGCGGTCATGGACAGTAAGCTAATGCCTCCTTGGGACATAATGAGCTCTTGGTTGGTCTCTGATGGAAAAGACAAGGCAAAAAGTCAAGAGCAACGAAATCTCGGCTTAAAGACACAGACAAGCAAGTGGGGTATGAAGGGTCGAGGCAGGAGATATATTGTATTCCCACAAAGAAGAAATGGAAACTAACCATTCATTGCTAGATTTGCAATCGCCCCTGCAGCAACTCTGTGAATTGTCTCATCCTCAGTGCTTCTGAGTAGCATCAGCAAAGATGTAAGGCCTCCAGCCTCAACAATCTTTTGCTGATTTGTTTCTGCATATTTGAAGGAAGCATATAAGTGCACCTTCCACAGTAATAATTATTATACATTTGTTCATTAGTGATAGTTCAAATGCTGCATAATAATACCAAGAACTACAACTATGGTTCAGATTTACAGCAGCAGATAATCAAAAGTAGATTTAGAGTACGTTCATATTCAGTGACTAAATGAATCTCACAGCCACAGTTCCATCTTCTCAGTTACTCTTCCCCCCAAAAATAAAATAGTATTAGTGGCATCTAAATTACAAGATAAAGACCATTGAGCATGAACCCGATAAGCAGAAATGGGCGGTTATGTCCTGCCAACTTCATCAACCTTAAATCAGCCGGTGAAAATATAACAATCACTTAATTATCAACTTTAATCCAGCCTTGTGACTGTCAGATATATAACAGTAACTTGAAAAAGCAAGGAAAGAACAGTAAAAGCAATAATGGCAGATCGCCAGTGAACATTGTAATGCTTTTTGGTACCTTCAGCTGCTAGATTTGCAACCACTTTCACAGCATGAATTCTGACGTCATAATCTTCAGCTTCCAGCAACGACAAGATCTTTTGCAGTCCCACTGTCAAAATATTATAGAATTAATGGACTATTTGAAGTAAAGTACAAGATAAATCAGGAAGCGACTAAAACCTTGCTCAAATAGTTTGGCCACTGAAGCCTTCTCCCCGTTTCCAGCATCCTGTGCCTGTGAGTGCTTAACTTGTTGCACGAGAGAATCGAGAGAACCGAGGACTTTACCAGGCTCACCTCTGTCTAGTCGTCTACTGGTCTGCACATAAAGCATATGCTCTCTTGTTAAAACATAATGCTACACAATCAAGATCAATAAAAGCTAAGCCAAAACTTACCTCATCTGCTTCAAAGCTCAATTGCAACAACTGGCTCTGTAGCATAGCTATATCTCCTTCTAGTTTTTTTTTCTGATGTTGCTCATCTTCCAGAGTTTTGCGGAGCTTTGAGATCTCTGAATTGCATGAGATCTAGCACATGAAAGACACCATTAAAATAACTACAGCCTTGGGTATGGAGTGGGAGAGCTAGGGGATGAAAAAACAAGGCTAAAATTAGCTACATAGAGTTGAATCAAACATACCTCTGATCTCTTCAGTTGGGCTACTTGATTTCTAAGATTGTTAACTTCCTCTTCTGCTGCTTTCCTCAAAACTATTTCCTTTTTAACCAGCTTCTTTAGCTCTGCCACTTCCTTGTCAGCAGACACTGCCAAACCCTATATCATTTAAGAGAAGATATACATGCTTTAAGAGAAGGTTCGAACTGTTGCAACAATCCATGAAACTGTTGCCATAATCCAAGGAGCATAGTTTTGACCTTGCTATTTGATGAATAGTTATACTGGATAATTTTTTTTTACTTCTCAAGTCAATCGGAAATAAAAAATGGATGTTGGGACAAGCAATAGGTATTGTACTATAGACTGATGCTTCAAAAGTGTACTATCTTATCATATTGAACAGGAAACTTGATCCTTGCTTGATCTAAAACCATCTTTTAGGCGCTATAGAATGTGAAGAAGATCAAAGCACGCAGTTTTGAGACTGAAGAAGATTGAGATGTGAAATGAAATACACTCACTTACAATCACAGTTTATATTTTAATTTTTGAATGAGATTCAAAGGATGAAAGTAACAAGGGAGAGATATCAGGATCACAGAAATCTACAACAATTTAATTTGGTAGCAGGTACCAGCCAAGGGGCAAATAATGCTAAAATAATTTATGTTTTAGCACAATTAATAGAATCTAATGATGTGAGAGGAAAATAGCATATAGAACTTTTATATTCCATATGAAACAGAAAGAACAGCTGATGCATGTAACAGGATACCTCCCCATTAGCAATTACACTAGAAGCAGATGCAACAACTTCTTCATTAATTACTTTCTCCCCACCAAGCTTCCTCTGCTTCACCATCAATTGATCTTCAAGCTTCTTGATTGATTCCATGTAATCCTTCTGATATTTCAGCCTTTCCTTCTATAAATACAACAAACATTCTCAGACATTAAAGTTGTAAGCGATCAAACCTTGAAAACTGCATAGGGGATACTCAATACCCAGAGAATTTAATCTAAAAGAACCCTTACCTCTAGGGCATTTGAATGACTTCTTTCAGCCTCAGATATGCGATCCTGTGCTTCTTTGGTAATTCTCTCAATTTCAAACTCAAATGCCTTTTGCTGCCTTTCATGTTCTGCAATCAGTTTGTCTAATTGAATGTCTAACCTTCTTGACAAACTTTTATAATCAAATTCTTCTTTTATCTTCAGCATATTTTCCACCTTCATAGCCTGAGGGCAAGAAGTTTTAGAAATTAAAATCTTGGAAATAGAACAGAACAGAATGCATTCAAAAGTTGATAAATAAGGCAAACAAGAGTAGTGATAATAATTAACATGCCCACAACCACGCAAAACTAAGCTCCCATAACCTACCCGTTGGCCAAACATTATTGTACTCGTGGTCTCTCCACGATGCCGAGGTGAAGGACCAATAGTAATAACCAATGAAGTTCTTGCTGTTCCTGTTAAAATTTTGCATGGGAATATTCACGATTAGAATTCTAAAACAGGGAAACATGGCTACGAGAACTAAAAATAAATACCACCAAAGAAACTACATTTAATCAAGATGTTTGCAGAGTTGTCTGGAAAGTTTTGTATGAATTTTAACATGCTTAACTTAGAACCTAGCTAGATTTCTTTTTTACAGTCCTAGTCACTCTTTCTTTCTAAACCAATTTGAAAGGCATTCTGGGTCCCTTTTTAGTATTTCATTTTGGTCTAATTCACAGTTTTGTATGGGGGTAGAGGAGATGACAAAGAAAACTCTCAATTAATACCGTCTAGCAAAAGATCCTGTCTACGAACCCAATGAGGAAAATGGAAGCATGAGCATACTTCTGCCATATGGAAGTTATTGCTTCAGTATATGTTGGAGAAGTTTTATAATATGAACTTAAATACCTTTAATAATGAACAATCCAACTTCCATAACTTCATTTCGTAGATATCTTAAATGCATAAACATAATATGGAATTATATGAAACGATAATAGATTTAATCCATAAAGGCGGCACCTAAAATAACATTAAAATCAGATCTTACCCCCAAATGAATCCCTTAGTAATCTTGTCAGCTTTGAATCCCTAACTGGAACGTGTGCACTATTCTCCGCAAGTGCATTTATGCACTTCCCTAAGGCACTCAGGGAGAGATTGATGGATTTGGCTTCTTCAAGTGTATGTCCTTCACTTCCTGCCTCAACAAAAGCAAATAACCTTTAACGTGTGTTGGTATTAATTGAGAAAGCGAAGTTTTCTAATGAAAAAGTTGCGTTTTCTAATGAAAAAGTTGCGAAGTTTTCTAATGAAAAAGTTGAAAGACAATGCTACATCTAAAACGAACTAAGCACGAAAACAAGAGAGACTCATTAGTAGGTTATTTTTCCAAAAAAATACTACTAATAAGATATAATCAATGTCCAGTGGAGGGAGTAACAACTTAATTTCAGTAGAGTAGACAACTAGCATTTGACAGTAAGTGCTAAAGACATACAGAAATACTAAAAGCATGTAGGCACAGTATATTGAACCCAATGTGCTGGCTTAGTTGTCAAAGGGGAACCTACAAAGATAAATGTATTTGATTACTGCTAATTGCTAAATAAACATACCTGACTTGTCAATACGCTCTGAACCAGCAAGATCTACCACCACTAATTTTCCCTTCCGAACAATTGGAGGTTTCAGGGTCTTAACTAAATGAGAACTATCACTTGACAGAGTTGAATCCCTTCCTTTTAGAGACCGTTTTACGTGTACCTTCAACAAGCAGTAAACATCTAATTCCCATACGCAACTAGCAGTTTTTGAGAGATTGAAAGACTTCAAAGTAACCAGCATTTGCATACCATCAGAATTGCATGACTGCGGGAAGATTCAGTGTTCAGTTTTGTATTCGCAGCAAACCGATGAGCTTCCCCCAATCTTAGTAGTTCCAAAAAGCTCTCCTGGTGTCTAATTTCTACGAGGGTAGCCCCAGGTACTGAAACATCTCCAGTTTTAGGATCTTCAACAATGGAAATGTTATCATTTGCAGGGTCAAGAAGGTCCTGTATGCTCTCCATATAAAGCTGGACATATGTTTGTAGAAAATGAAGGTTAGCAATTAAAGGTACTTCTCATACAAATACGAAGAACTCAAATTTCGGCACACAAGAACTTCTTAGAGAAAACACAATCAAAATTGCTCATCAAGCAGCACTTGAGTTTGCAAGCTACTTCTAGTAGAAAATAGTAGCAGAGTGTCTACAAAAGGAAACAACCTGCAGGTAGGACACTGAGACGGAATCAGTCTCCAAAGAAACTTCAGCCAAGATGTCCTCCATAGCACGCACCATGATTCCACGATCAGCAGTGTCTTCCTCTCCTAGTCTTCCAAGAGTATATGTTTTACCAGTACCAGTCTGACCATATGCCATAATTGTTCCGTTGTACCCATCCAATACACTCTTCCGAATAAGAAAAAAGACCAGTCACTCAAAGGAAATTGCAAAAAGATTAGGAAGGGGACTGAAAAGAATAGACATCAAGTGAAGTTAAATAAAGATCAGAAGGAGATTATTTGGAAAACTTTTCACTTCATCATATTCCTGCTAAGAGGTGTATATACGAATAAATATTTGAATGAATAGTCTTCTTTTTTCTGTTTTTAAATGAATGAATGAAACAAACATGTAAGCATAATTTATTTTATTACTATTTAAGAAAAAAAATGAAATACAATGAAGACTGATAATATAAGTCAAACATACCTCCACAACAGGTTTCGCCACGACTTCATAAACACGTTTTTGAGATGCAAATTCAGTTAGCACTTCATCAAACTCATAAGTATCTGAATCCCAGTTGTTCTTCCGAAGTTTCAACCTTTTAAGCTGAAATAGATTGTGATATTCTGACTGACTCCATGAAGACAATAATGATGATAAATATGGTATTTAGTAGTGTAATATTGTGACCATTGTACCTCTGGCTGCAATTCTACACAATCAGCAAAATCAGCATCGGCTATTGATTCTTCTGTATTGCGCGGTCGCAATCTAACAGCCACTCGAACTCTTCCAGGAACTACACTCAACCATTATGAACAATGTGTGAAAAAGGAAGACCATCTCATTAAAGTGACCTTCCTTGACAATGAAAGTAGTAAATGATTATCAAATAAAGCAATAAAACAAAAATTAAATTATCAAAAGGTTAATACCATCCGGACAGAATTAAATCATTGGTGCAAAAATACAAGAAATGGAATTTTGAAATTCGAACATAGAAGCTTGCGAAACGTCAATCAATTTACCAACTTCCCCAAGCACTCAATAATGAAACTTTGTCGAAAGCAAATTAACGTTGTTTAGAGGGGAAAAAATGACATGTCAAAACGGTTCTTATCTGCTCCAAGCAGACTTCAAACTTCCATCCTGTTTGTCAATTGAAAGGGTTGAATAACCCCGTTCTTATTCGAACAAAGTTATAGTTTTTCCCTTTCAAATACAAGAAACCAATAAGAAAACACCAGAATAATTCACCAAAACCATCCCTTTTCAAATACCCTCAATTCCAAATCACTTGGATGCAACAACTCATAAAGAAGAAACCAGGATCTCCAGAATAAAATTAAAAAGGAACACAAAAAATAAAACCCCATAAAAGAAAAAGGTAGAAAATCGAAGAGACAAACCTCCACCATCATCCTTGGCAACTCCAAGAGCAGCAGGGCTGCTGCGGCGAAGAGCAGAATTGGGAAGAGACTTTGACTTAAGAGAAGACTTGGAGTTGGAGGAATTAGCAGAAAAGGGCTTATCGAGCTTAAGGGAGTTTCTAGAAGTGGCACCATTTCTATAACTAGTACCCCCAGAAGCAGCCATTGGAAGGACAGAAGAATTGGGGGAAATGGGTTTAGAAAGAAGTCATTGAAGAATGGAGTGGTTTCGGTTTTCAGAGAAAAGGGAAGAGAAGGAAGTGAGAAACTTTGAGAGAGAAAGGGGAAAAAAAGAGAGGGAAATGGGACCCAGAAGAAGAGGGAGAAAATGGTGAAAACGAAGCGTGGAGGAGCAGTAAGAAGAGGTACAAGTGGAAGTGGACGTAAATGGTGTGGGGGATGTGATTCAGACAAAAGAAAATTGGGTACCTTTCTTCTTCTTTGTTTTGGTTTGAGGCTCGGACGGAGTTAGAAGAAAAGAAAAGGGCAAAAGAAGAGGAAGAAGAAGAAGAAAGAAGAAGAAGAAGAAGAAGAAGAAGAAGAAGAAGAGGAGACTGAAGAGAGGTTGAGGGGAATGGATGATGTACAAACTAAAACGACGCCGTTATTATCTGAATTTACACCGTAACTAATTACGGGGTTGTGTCTCGTGAGAGTATTAACTAACAAAACGAATCACGTCGCCTAAACCATTATCATCATGCGCTTCCCAATTTACTCTTTTCACCTTGACGCTTTCTTCTATATTCTCAAAATTATTTCTAGTCCAATTTTGATATCCTTACTCAATGTTAAATCCTTAAATATGGTAAAATACATGAAAATCACTTCTAATTTTGCTTTAACCAAACTTTCCTTTTATAAATACATTTAACTTTTCACCAATTTTATCCAACCAAAACTTTTGGCAAGTTTGTGAACTTCAAAAAAAAAAAAAAAAAAGAGAGTTTAATTATAGCCATTGTAATAGAAAATCTTAAAAAAATGACTGTATAGCTTATGAATGATACAAATTAAATTATGAGAGGCTGAGTTAACTTAGTAGTATTACACGCTTTAGAGGTTAGTTCAACCTCCGACTTTGCCTCACAATTATTATTCTCGAAAATAAGAAAACTAAACGCCTAAATATAAATTTTTCAAAGTCTGTGTAATTAATAACTTCCACGATATATTGGATAGTGGTTTCTAAGGGTGAGTGTAATTGTAGTCCTACTATTAAAGATGAGTTTGATAGATCTAAAAATCAAGTTATGGTTGGAGAAGAAGAAGGGCCGGTCGATGTTGGTTAGAAAAAATCAAATTAAAAATGTTCTAAGAAATATTTGTAAAGGTTGAATTGACTAACTTTTATTTTTCAATGGTCGAAATGAATACGAATAATTTTTTAAAAAACAAAGTAATATCAACTCGGATAGTCTTGTATCGTTCAAACGTGGTTTTTTTCTCTACAAATTTGATAAAGATTTCATTTTCTAATTAATTAAAAAATAAAAGACAAGATAAATTAAAGATGTTGAATGCATTTAATTAATTAGTTAAGATGTTGCTTAGTATGGGTGACAATGTTCAAAATCTCGCAGTTCCATAAATAAAAATAAATGTTTACTAAGTAGGAATTATATAATCTATAAAGCCAATGTTGACGTAAAATTAAAGGATTGTATTGGAAAATGAAAATCGAAGTTGCTTTCTAATATTATCATTTGTCGTATTTCATATAAGATTCTATTTGATTATTCTTATAATTTGTCGTATTTCATCTAACATCCCTATTTCACTTTCCTCATATTCCAATTTTATTTTGGAGTATTCTCTTCAAACCTTTTAAACTTTTTTTTTTTTTTTTTTTAAATTTAATCTGTAAACCTCATACTTCAAAACTTTAAATTGATTCTTTTAAGAATTTTATTATAAACTTTGAGTAAAAGATGTTGATTCAACGTAACTATCATACTTCATATATTTTGACTAAAAATTTGGATATTGAGATGAGTGTATAAACAAAACAAAACAATGTTTTTAAAAATGTTATCAAATAGATTTCTTTTGTTTTGTTTCTTTATTAGAAATTATGGTACGATATTTTAAATAATTTTTGGTGTAAGGGACTAATCTTAGCATATTAGTTCGAATTTGACACTTGACTTTCACCATTTTCTTAATGTGTTTAAATTCTACATATGTTTTTATTTTTTACAATAATTAGGCAATATATATAATAAGTTTTTAAATGTGAAGGTGGGCTAAAGGTAAGTGTGGAAAATATTTTCCTTTTTATTTTCTTTATTGATATTCTTCTATATATATATATATATATATCTTACTTTTCATTTTACCCTCAAATTCAACTTAAAGCAAAAGCAAAATTTGAATCTATATGTGAATGCCTTATGCCATCATACTCTTCTATATGATAGTTGGACCATATATATCTTCATTTCATTCAAACAAAATCCCTCCCCCTCATGCACATATTTAACTCTTTCTTTTTATCTTCTAACAAATTATGTATACATTGTTAAATAATTTTAAATCTTTTGTAAGTACATGGATTGAAGTAATGAAAATAAGAATAACTTTTCAAATATATATATAAAAAATAAACTAAAATATTTTAATGTATAGCAAAATTTCAATATTTATTAGTATCACAAATATACTACTATCATGGTTATCACTAATAAATTAGTGTTTAGCTATCATTGTCTATCATTGATAGACTTTGATATTTTGCTATATTTAAAAATATTTTTAACAGTTTTAATTTCTTATTTAAAACAATGGTATGTCTATTAGTCACTATTCAACCATATGTGATGAATTTGAATTCAAAAATTAAAGGTTGAGTAAACTTAAACTAAAGAAATGAGGTGAGAGAGAGCATTGTATGAAAAAGTAAATGCAAAAGACATTGAAGATGGGAATGCCTTTTCTTCTTTTTTGTGGTCTCTTTCTTCAATGATATGTACAAAATTTTGAAATGAATTGGTGCCAAAATTAAAGGGTTAACTTTACTCGACCAAAGATTAATTAACTAATACATAATTACATGAGAAAATCTTCATTCTATGAAAAAAAAAAAAAATCCAATGATGAGTTTTCCCACATCTTCAAATTCCAATGAAAAAAAATTTAGATTAAAATGTCTTCCCAAAAACAAAGTTACGAACTTAATTAAGCATACAATTAATTTCAAAACTGAAACCCTAGTAATGATAAAAGCACCCTTTAATCTCACATTTTAAACATGAAATTCCCCATATATTTTATTTTACATCATGAAGAAAGAGAAATCAATATTCAGATTAAAAACTAATTATTTAAGACATTCCATATAAAAACAAGAAACAATACATTAAAATGAGTTTTAGTTCACCATGAAATGATACCTATATATATATATATATTATTTACTCAATAGGGGGCCTTCACAATCTGTTTAACGGCCCCTCAAAATCATTCTTGGAGTACTTTTATTTCTCAACTTTTGATTTTCTTGGCTATCTCATTGCACTCCAATAATTCTAATAACCCACATGTACAAGACGACAAACAACAAGAACTACAACTAACAACAAAAATATACGTTACAAAGTCAACAATTAAGCAAATAAAAAAAAGAGATCGACACACAAATATACATAATTTTTTAACAATGTATTGTCCACAAGAGAACAATAGTATTAGAGAAAATGTGTTTAGAATACAAAAACGGCACTACTAGATTAACGAAAATTTATATATTACACTCCACTAAATCATACGTTTCTTAAATAACTACATATATGTGCGCTTAATCGTTGAATTGAAGAGAACTTTTAAGGTATTGTGTATGCCCTCAAATACCCACTAAAGTGTGGTGCACTTAGATCTCAACTCGCTAATTTGGTTAACGAGATCTTTGTACTAGATTGTTGATAGCGCACGCCTCATAATGAATTCAAAACATTGCAACAAAATATATATTAAAAAAATTTCATCCATATCAAAATATGTAGCTAGCCTTAAACACATCAATAGAAAGTTTTCGCTTGAAAATAAACAATACAATAATCAACAAGAAGACATATAATATGCCAAGTATTTGGTACTAATTAACTTTTTATAATATGGTTCTACATTTGATTCAAGTGTCTCATCGTAAACTTTATAGTAAGTTAATGACAAGAAAGCATAGATTATTTGAAGAGTTTGATATATACATATATATATTACATTCACTGTTAGTCACATGGTGGGTCTAAAACTTTTGTTGAATTAAGGTACAATGATAATAATATTTGGAGGCAACAAAGGGTTGGGAAGCCAAAATCATTTAAGTGGGCAAGTTTTTATCTTCCAAATATTTTAATGGTTGAAAAGGTTCTATCTAATCTTTACCTACCAGTTTTTAATACATGTCTGTGATTAGAATGAGAAATCAAAATTCAAAATAAGGAAACAAAACTATTTTTCTTTTTAGAAAAAGGGTCCTTTAGGCAGCCACCAAATAAGGTGGTTAATATGTCTTGTTAATCCAGATCTTATGTCAAATTTAAATACAACTATCTATCAACTCTAAAGAAAGTAAATTTAATGTTATATATAACACTTTAACAATATACTTCTCTACTGTTCGAGGAATGTAAAATGTATATAGAATGTTTTAGTTTACACGTTCGATGAAATGATCACTATGCAATATCAATAAATAAAGTATCCTAGCTAGGTAAAGTAAGGAAACATGAAAGGGCAATATATTTTTTCTCTGAATGCCTGCAAAATATTTTATGATTGAATCTTTTTTTTTTTTTTCTCTGGAAATGACAGAAGAACCCAAACAATTAATGAAAATAATAGAAGAAGAAAAAGAAAAATATTTGAGTGTAGTATGAAATGGCCAAATTAATTGTCTAACTAAAACCTGAGATTGGGCAAAATATTTTTGAAATTGTTATGTTCTTGTTCTCGGATAAATAAAGAGGTTGTAGAGAGAGAAATGTTGTCAAGACTACATTTGATCATTGTTTGCTCGAAAAAAATAGAGGAAAAAGGGTGAAGTGTTTGTTGCCATCTAAACCTTAGTTAAATGGAGGTTTAAAATTTTCCCAAATGTGTTTAGGCAAAACTTAGGGTGTTTTCAAGTGGTTTCTTGAAATAGAAGAAGAATGTTTTGAATGTTGCCAAACTCATTGTCTTCAGATTTTTGTTTTAATAATGTAACATCTTACCCATGTGATTATATTGATCATTCTTTTAATATATATGTGTGTATAGCTTTTCTTAGCAAAATCTTGAATTGTGAAGAAGTTTTTGAAATCTCATTTATAATAGGCTCCTTTTGGAAAGGATATTTGGAGTGAACACGGTATAAGACTATGATAACAACTTCTTGTTACAATAAATACTATTTAAAAGTCTAAAAAAAATTATGGATAGAAAAAAGAAATTAAAACTATTTATAAAATACACCAAAAATAAATATGTGTCAGGAGAATTTGATAAATCTTGTTCTATTTTGTAAATAGCTTCAATTTTTTATTTTATTTTTGTTACAATGTTTATTATTTTCTTTCTCAAACAAGACTAGTGTGCAGTTCAATACACAAAATAACTATTATAATTCAAGTATAATAGTTCACTCTTGACTCAAATGTCCCTTCATGTTTGCTCGAAGAGAATCATTTCAAATATAACAACCAAGCTTAGAATATTTGTAGACATAACATAATACAAAAGAATTTACAAATATAACAAAATTTAGATTTAATTCTCAAATTCTATCAATAATAGATTGTATCATTAATAGAAGTTCTATCAATTAATAGGAATCTAACCCATATAGATTTTGGTATGTTTACAATTGTTTAGAGCTATTTTCATGTACTTAATTAACCTCAAACATAATTACTCATACTCATTTCTCATTACACGTAAAATTAACTTAACTATATGTTAGGTCTTTGTTTTTAATTATTCAATTTCTTCTCCATGTACTCAAATATATATAAATTATTACAAATCATAAAAATTTCCTTTTTTAAAAAAAATAACTAATTATTGAAGAAAAATAAAATGAACGGAGAAATTAAATATTATTCCATTCCGAAAGTGACTTTTTTGCTCCTTACTTTAACACAAATCGGGAATAGTTGGATACCTTCCATTCATACTTATAATGTAACAATGACTTCATTACTAATATCAACAGCTTTGAGGACCTCTAAATCAAAAGTTAATCCATATATTATCTTCCATATTTCTTTTAAAATAAAAAGAAAATTAAATGGTTTAGTTTTTGTTCATTTTCTCAATAAAGTTATAAAATAAATTTTGGATTAAAATAAAATTTTGATCCCAGCCTTTTCAATTTTAATTCATATACAATTTTATCCAATTTTAGTATATAACGTTAATTGTTAGTTTATTATTTGATTTTTTAAAAGGAAAAAGAAAACTTTTTTTCTGACATTTTTGTTATAAATTTTAAATCATATTCATATATATATTTACATTTTTCTGGTATGAAAAATATTACTATTCAACCAATTTCAGTACCAGTAAATTTTCTTAGCTTTTTTAAGTCAATATTATTATTTAACCATGAAAAATTGTTAACTTTGATATGTGTAATAAAGCGTCAGAATTGCTTCTTGCAGTGAATCCCATGCAATTATTTTTGTGGTGCTTGATTATAAGTAAAATGTAATGATGTTATAATCTTTGTAGGAATCTGTACGGTTTGAGTTTAGGATGAAAAATCCGTATATTTTCGATATTTTTTTTTCTTACTTTGTTAACGTTGTTTAAACTTAATTTACTGCCATTTATTTATAGAACGGGATATATATTTATTTCTATCATACTCAACTACTTATAAAGACATGTATTTTTAATCAAGAATAGTTACAAGTTTAATGCCTTTAAGTAATAACATTGTCTAATAATTGAACGGACATAGTTCTTTACAAAGAACATCACTAGGAAACAGAAATGAGATTTGAATCTTCGACGAATTTATGTTAGAAGACAAAAGCATCATCTTGTACATATGTATGAACAGTAAAGCCCCAAGTAGTCCTCTTCGTTCTGAATTAAACTCATAAAACCAAAACAAGAGTTGGTCTTTTGGAAAACTTTGCATTACAAACAGTGAAAAAGGGGCATTGTGCAGTGCCACATTATTTGATACTGACAATACAAAACAAAGTAAAATAAAGCGAGAGGGAAATGTACCTACAAAATCTTATGTGTGTGCGTACGCAAGCTCATGATCAAACTAAAATAGCTGAGACCAAAATGCATATCATTGGTTTTATTAAAGGATATTATTAGACAACAACTTTTGGTACACAACCCATATGACTGTCAAAGTTTTATTCACAATATATTAGATTCTTTGAATCTACAATTGGTTTTCAAAAAGATGTACACATGACCTGCAGCCTCACCTCTAGACCCCTTTCTTTCTTTATGGAAAAATATTAAAGCTAATTTGATAACGATTCCTTTTATATTTATGGTGACTTTCAATGAAGAATGCACACGAGTTGAATTGAGACAACATCGATTCAAACATTTGAGTTGGTCGAGTCAGCTGCTACTTGAAAGATCATAACATGATCCTCTCATTATCGTTCTTTTGTTTTTCTTTTTACTCCACTGTGTTATGGTATTCTGTTTTTCCATTTCCCTAGGTTTCTCTATCTAATATTTGTATACCTCTAAACATATAGCAACCTTGGTGGTCATGCTTTTCTTATATATCATCTAAAAGACTTCATCCAAATAGAGATATATATCATGATATTTGTATTTCCAATACGGAAAGAGACAGGTTATGCTCCACCAATTTGGTGACCTTTGAGTATGTAGCTTCCTGATATCCACTTAAAAGAAATGGGCAGGCTTTTGTTTAATTGTTGGGGTATATACCCTATGCCCTTTCATTATTTAATTTTTTATTTGCTTTTCTTCTTTCACTTTTCTAGTTGACCCGAGTTCTCAACCCTTTAAGAAAGTTTTGTATGTTGAGGTCCTTGTGGTCCTTTAACACAATTCTTAATACTTGAACAACATGCCTCTTTTAATTGATATATATTAATAATATGAACCCTCAACCAGCTCTGAAGTTATCTTCACATTCATCATCAACATCACAAAAGAAATAACCATCAAAAGTTTCCAAAATTCCTTTCTTAAAAGTTAAACTATGAATAATTGAAGCATGTAATGTAAATCCTAAATTACAAACAAGTAGAGTCTGTCTATCTCAATGATAAAGAATTTGTTTAATATGAAATTTTAATTTTGTGAATATATATATTTGATATCACATATATTTTTGTAAATAAAAATTGATAAAAAAATGTTTCAATCAATAATCAAAGGCGTTTGGTCTGCTTAGTGGAATATTAATAAGTTTTGCTTGCTTAATAATTTGTGTGATTGAGTTACTCGATAATTAAAAGTTAGTAGATTAAGAAAATAAGACAAAGTTATTTGGTTAAATATGAAAGATACTCATAGAGAAAAAAATTGAGTTCCTCGATAGATGTGAAAACTATATTAAAAAAAATGTAAAGAGATAAAGTTACGTGACATACGTGCAAAGTTCAACCGTTGAAGTTGAGTTATTCAGACCCAGTTGGTGTAAACATTATGATATAATATATATACTTGTAAAAGATGCTAGAGATATCGATTAGTCTTTCAAAATCAATAATTCTTTCAATTTTCAACTATTTCGACGAATCGACAAATATTTCCATAAGGATATGAATATGAGATATTAAACCTGAGTGGAGTGAAAGTGAAAACGTAGGCAAGGTGTTAAGGGTTTATTATTGGTGTATACATTTTGTGGTGACATGCCTTTATTGTTGATAGGTGTTTGAATTTTGGGGAGAGGTATCTCTAATATAACATGCTTTGGTTACCATTTTCATTTTCATTTATGACCTTTCATTCTTCTCATTTCTTATTATTTTTTTTTTCTATTAAAACCAGCCATTTGATCTTGCTTTTTATTCTATGATATCTATGGTTCAAAATTAAACTTAAATAGAATACAAAAATTTGATAGGGCTGTCCTATAATCACTTAAAATATTAATAAAATATAGTAAAATTTTAGATTTTTAGTAACATAGACACTAAATATTTTGCTATATATTTTATAAAAAAAAATGTTTTTTTTTATATTTAATAATGCTCCAAAATTTTACATAATCTTGAAAAAGCAAAAGAGAGAAAAACATGAATAGCTAACCAAACACGCGTGTGTTTCTCAAAATAAGCTTAAAAATAAGAGAGAAAACAAAATCGTTATCAAATGAACCAATGTATTAGTCAATTATTTGTATTAGTCAATTATTTGTTTTGTGGAGTTGCTTACTTTTATAAACTGTGGGAAGCTGCATTTGCTGCCATAGCAGCTGGTGGGATAAGGCCAGCCTTTTAGACGTATTGTTCATTGAGTCCACATGCAATGCAAAAAACTCTTTTCTTTCTTCTTTTGCTTCTAAGCCATAACATATTTGAAATTGGGACATTCTCTTCACTTCGTGCCCCCCTCAAGATAAAGGTTTGTTCTTTTTCTTTCTTTCTTTCTTCTTTAAGTTTTATAGAGAGGAATATTGTTGAACACTCCTCACACATTTCAACCAATTCCAAAAGTTAGAAAGTGACGTTTTTCTTTATCTTTAAAAAGAAAAAAGGTTTCTAGATAACAAAAAAAAAAAAAAAAAGTCAATAGAATAACACAACTTTTATATCATCTTGATCACTACTCGTAAAAACTAATTTATCTTCACGAAAATATTGGATTTTAGGTAAATAGATGATAGTGTTGAAGAAGTTAAAATAAAACTAGGCCTATAAAACTATTCCACAATAATGTGGTACCTGATCAATCACCCATTTGAAAAAGAGATACCACCAACCACTCCAAATTCATTTCTTTGCAATAATCGACCTTCCATTTTCAAGGCTTTTTACAAATAATTCTCTTGAATTTTGATTGATACTCTTGAATATTATTATTAATACATTTGTGTTTGAATTGTGTGTTGAAGTAAAGTCTTTCATATATTGAAATACTTTAGTCAAAAGTTGATTATTTTAACCTCTATTTATAGAGTGGTGTTTTAATTAAATATAACAAATGCTTCTTTGTCAAACACAAGCATATAGCTATAATAAATATTCATTATGTTTTGTTGGAATTTTCTTCTGTATATTATTTGAACTAAGAAATAAATAAATAAAACAATGTTATCCATTTATTTAACCTTTTCATTTGTATATTTCTTCTCTGCTCTCAGTCAAAGCATTGAACGTCTTTGGTTGGCTTGGCATAGTTCATCCTCTTCGACTCCTTCACAGAGCACCAAGCTATATCCAATAATTCAAACCCCATATGGACTTTTTTAGCTTATACTTGTAAAAATCTGGACCATTTAGGATATTAAGTGAAGTTGTGACTTCCGAGGGCTTGCAAACAGTCGAACAGACAAAGACTGGAGTTAACTTCATTCCACCAATTTTGTTGACAACTATGGTAACGCAATTCGAGTATCATCCATTCCTTATTTACAAACATTTTAAACAATTATATCTTCCAACTTCAGTACACCCTTAGCAGAGTATTGATATAATAGAATTTGTGTTCCTTCTATTTCTTTAGGTGTTGGATGGGTAGCTGAAAACTACTCTAAAGTTCATAACTTAACCTAATTTCTTTTTGCAAATTCTATTATGTTTATTATTATTATAAATCTGCAAGTTCTATACTTGACTTCTGAAACCCAAGTTTCACAATCTCACATCCAGTAAAAATCAGTTTAAAAGTTAGATCACAAAGTGAAAACAAAGTCTCAAGAATTTGAATAAAAAGAAGTCTCCATGTGAAATGAACTTCTAACATTTGGTTACATGAAAATACAAAATTGATCAATGTATTTTTACTAGAAACAGAGATGAGGATTCAAAGCACTTTTTTTAAGAAGAAACGCTCCACAATCGAACCTTTTTGTTTAGATATTCTCTAATTTTAAAATTAATTCAACACCAATTCCTTTTCAATTAAACTTTTGAAAGTGGGAATCACAGCGCAAATAGAACTCCAGACTACAGTAGAAGGCTTCAAATGGAATTCAAGTTTTGATCAAAAGAAGAATAATGAAGAATTGCTTCTTCTTGTGTTGATCTTCAAATTTCAAATTCATAAAACCACTGCCTAATCTTTACAAACATTAAAGTAAAAGGAAGGGAAAACCAGAATCAAAAGGAATCAAACTTGCATTATTCACCCATAGTTGCTAACTTCCCCAGCAAACCAAGCACAAAGAGCTTTTCCCCAAATCAAAATGAACCCAACCCAAATAAACAGACACAAAAAAGAACAAGGACAATCAATCAGAGCAACAAACCAACTAAGAATTTACCAAGTTCCTACCCAAATCCTTCTCACAACTCAGAACCTTTCAACTTTATCGGCCCTCACCACAGGATTGGCTATGGCGATCTCCTCCCGTCCAGCACTTTTGAAGTCGTAACAACAGTTGTGTTTCTCTGGGTACCGGTGAATTCCACAGAAGGTTAGATCGCACTTGCATTTGAACCCCATCAATCCCACCTTCTTATTGCAGCTCCGGCACCGGTTTGGAACATCCGGTGATGGGGATTTGTGGGAACTGCCGAGGGAATTTCCAGTGGATGACGACGACGAAGCTGAATCCACTGATGAATCGGAGAAGACAACTGGAGAATTACCTTCAGCCGGCTTTAAAATTTTGGACTGAAGGGATTTCTCCATCGCTGCTTTTGCGGATGCCGCTTGCTCTTCTTTGATTCGAGAGTCTCTGTAGCACTTCGAGCAGAGATTCTCGGTACCGGCTGAACCAAAGAAGCCGCAGTTGTTCACGCAAAGCTTCGGCTCCGATGGTTGGTAGCTTGTGCCATCGTTTTGCTCTGAACCCATATTTTTCCAACTCGTTTGGTCTAATTCGCTGTAGTTTCAGAAAAAAAAAACACAAAAAAAAAAAGAAACAAAACTCGATATCAGTATTCAAATTGAACATATCTTTGATCAATTCCCTTTTTCATCTTCTTGCTAGAAACCCTAAAATTCTCAGAAAACCAAAAAAAAAAAATCCAATCCAAATACAGTAACAAAATCCAAAACTCATCAAACAAAAAGTAGAAAGAAAATTTCCTTAAAAAAATCAGAACTCGACCAAGTATTTCCAGTATCATAACCCGCAAGGATTCGCAGAAACATCAAACAGAACAAAACAAGAACATCTATCTATCTACCCACCAGAGTAAACAAGGAAGACGAAAAGACAAGAGAAAAAAAATCAAAACCTCAGAAAACGTAAAAACCCAAAATTTTCTTCTCATCCAAATAAAAACGATCTAAGATTATTCTGAATCAATGGAAGTCAAACATGGTTTGAAAAAATCCATACCTCTTAAGCCAGTAAAAGATCTAAGGAACTCAAAACACCAAAACCCTCCGTTCAAGGATACAGATTCAAATGAGGAATTAGAACAAAAATCAAAGATTTAGGGAAGCCTCAAGGAGAATTAAGGAAAACAGAAAGAAAGAAAAGAAAAATCAGATTATGTTGAGGTTTAGAGGCTGATAGAACGATAAAGATGAATTACCCAATTCTTCAAGCTACCCCTTGTTTATCATTATTTCCACGGCGCCCCCCTTGTTTCAATGTCGGTGTAATACTAACATACGCCACATCTACATTGCACTCCTACTTTCAGCCCTTCGATCATATTCATCATATTAATAACGGGTTCTTTACTTTAAATCTGACGGTTGGGATGCTTTCGTCCGTGATGATTGTTTTCTCTATTGGAATCTTTCCTGATGATTTATTGATTTCTTGACGAATACGAATGGGCCTTTTGGTAATTTAATGTTTCACATAAAAAAGGGAATTCTTTTTTTTTTTTCTTTTCTTTTTTGGTAACACAATTAAATTATCCAACACTAAAATATTGTTTAACCTACTTTTACCTTTTCTTTTCTTTTCTTTTCTTTTTCTTTCTATCTTGCTTTTATATATATAAATATGCCATTTATTTTGCTGAATATATATTGGCAATATAATAATTTATCTTGATTAATTTTCAAAATTCAATTGATATTCGTATTATTATGTTTTTTAATATTTCCAAAAGTGCTAGTTTTTTTTGGTAGTCATGGTCCACCATAATGAAATATTTTCTTAAATTGATTTGATTGTCTCCTTCAATCTCGTTAAAATATACTTATTCTATTTTGCAAATATTAAATTGGAAAAAAAATAAGAAAGGTTTGTCACAATTATTAAAATGGCCACGTGTCGAAATATAACAACCTCGATGATCCTTCAAATAAGCTCCGTCCGTCGATGATCACTTCCTGCACGCGCCCTCTTCTTCCCGAGGAGGCGAAACCCGGTTCGGTTTACTAAACAAACCGGTTGGTTCCGGGTCCCACGTTTTGCGTGAAAGGTCTTTGCTTTACCCAACCTAGCAGTTAAAACGGCTCTAAAATTGCGGCAGAAGTTTGTATTTGTGTGTTAATTTTTATTTTTTTAATACCAATTTGTTCGACTGCGGTCGCTCACACGATCATGCATAATTAATCTTTTAATATTTACCATTAGATTTGTGGGGTCTATGATATTGAGGGGCTACGATTTGGGAAGTTTAGGAAGTATTCTGAGATTGGCGTATTCTAGCAACTTCTCCTTTTTTATAAACTATTGGGCCGGCTGAAGGCCGCGGGGCCCAGATTTTAGGTTCGACGGCGAAGCTTTGGTTTGAAGGGCAATGAGTTTGAACGAACGGGTGTACGAGGTCTTATCGTGAATCCTTCTTTCTCACCGCTTGATCGGAATCTTGATTCTTAGGCGTTGGATTTTATTTTTGTTGTTTGTGAAAAGATTTTAGTTTTGTTAATCTCTTAGCTATCGCATTTAATAGGCTTACACGAGCATTGTCAAATAATTATTGCATTATTTCTCTTCCAAATAAATAATTGACAAAAATATTAATACATTGATTTCAATATTTGGCATTTTTTATTATTTGTAGTTATTTAAGCTTAAAACTATATAGGCTTAAGAAAGTCATTTATTATATATAGCATATACATTATTTCTAATAAATTGTTCTCTATTCTCTTATTTTTAAATAAACAAAAAAATATTAAAACTTGGATATATATATATATATATATATATATATATATAAAATAATACTTTCTAATAATTTCCCTAATAGGGGAGACAATTTGTATAGTGGTTGGGCTGATAGGGTACCTCAAACTGCGCTAAGAGCCTAAGCTAAGCCCATCCAAATATATTATGTATATAATGCAAATTTTGTAGGGTTTTGTCTTTGTTCTTTAAAAGAATTTTATTGCCATTAAGAATCCTAAAATGGTTGTTTGAATGAGAAATGTGAGAAAGAAGGGGAGGGAGGTGGAGAAGAATTGAAGAGAGTGGTGATTCACAGTAATCATAGTAAACTTAGTCATCACATATGAGCAAATAAAAACAAAATCAGATCGCGATAATTAAATTATTAAAAACTTGAAAAACAGATTACTACACTCATTCAAAATTAAAAATACAGACTAAAAGTGTTTATATTAAAAATAGACGTTACACTTACACCTCGAAACTAAAAATATTTTTTTTGTTTTAAAATAAATCTCTAATATAAGATAATCAACTATTTACTATTTTAAAATCAACTATGGCATGGAACAAATTAATATAATTGTTAAATTTTAGGTAGTAAAAAGGTTTTATGCTTCTGTTTAGTTAAAATATAGTGTTTCCTTGTAGTGTTTCAATGTGTAATAAGAACTTTCATACCTACCGATCTTTTTAAACTATACGAATTATATTCTAACTTTTTTCAAACTTATAAATTAATCTTATCAATAATTTATGAGTATATTAAATAAAATTTTAGTTGAGAGGTCGAGTTTTAATAACTATTTGGTTTTTTATTTTTTTAAATTTTGAATATAAGATTTTAAGGGAAAATAAGTCTCGAGAAATGGTTTGTGTGGTATGTGTTATAGAAAGCAGATGTAGGTAAAGTCTACAAACAAGGGAGTATGGTATATTGGTATGTGTTTTTGTGGTACAAATTCACAAGTCTCAGTTTTTCTTCTTTTTTTTTTATCGAAATATGTGATTATTTGTATTGCTATCTATAGTCATGAATATATGGTTCTTTTATCGATAATAAAAGTTCTTTAAGATTTCTTATAAATGAAGATTTGTGGTTCCTTTGTGAGAATAGATGTAGGTGAGAATTACCGAATCACGTATATATATTTTTATGTTCTATAATTGTATGTTTTTTTGTATATGATTATTTTGTCTTCGTTAATAATTTTTCTTAACGGTTGTATTTGTTGAATGTGTTTTGATATGTCTTGTATTTCCAGCGTTTCTAAGAAAAGCAAGCTATAAAAAGTGAATTTTTACAATATATAAATTCTTTTCCACTAAAATAATTAAATACTGTGGTAAAGTGTGCGTATCTATGGTATATGCAATATCTAGATCTAATATTTTAATCATTTATTTATCTCTAATTTTTTTGGTTTTTACACTTATTTATTTATTGGTTTTTGGGTTTTACACTTATTAATTGAATACATATATAATGGTTTGGTTTTAAACAAAAAAAAAACAATAAAAAAATGTTAATTAATGTTCATCAATTAGTTTTTAATTTCGAAAACGTTTTGAAATTTTTTGATTTTTTTTGAAAATTTACTAAAATTTCATTAATTATGACAAAGACATTTGTAAGTTGATCTATTGTATTTCAATTTTGACCCACTTTTAAAATTACTAAAATTCAACGTTACCAAGATATTTATCTAAAATGTGTTCAAATAGAATATGCAATAGTTTTTATAATTTAAATTAAATAAGATACACACATTCTAATTTAAAGTTTTTTTAAAAAACTATTTTTACAACAAATAGTTTTATAAATACATCCTATTTATCAATTTTTTTTAAAACAACTCAAATTGAGCATTATATTTTTAAAAAAATAATATGTCCACAAAAATATTCCATATATACAATGAGATAATATTTGAAAATATAAAAAGCAATTTTTAAAAATAATATTTCCCTTTAATTCATAAAAAAAAATGGTTAGTGGCTATTAAATGATGAAGATAAGTAGCAATAAGAAAACGAAAATGATTGCATTGTTTTGCCCTCCACTCTTCCTCAAAATCCTCTCTACCCTCAAAGTTTATCCAATTTTTACTCTTTCAAATTTTGATTTCTTCTTCATATTTTAAGGATTTTTCTTAATCTAGCATTAGAAATTAGGTCATTAGAGTATGAAAATCTTCCATTTACAACAAATGGTGATAATACTTTAGCCAATGTAACTAATTGATGTATAGGTTTTGCTTAGTCTTGTGTGAAAAAACAAAACAAAACCAATTTTTAATAATTAGTCATCGACTATAATTTTTATTCTCTCGTCTTACCAATTTTGTAATAAAAAAGATAGCATTATTGTGGTTGTTTCACAAATCTTTACCCATTATAGTGATTGTGAGAGGTTATGGCATTATTGACTAGCTTTATGTATATAAATAACACTTTTAATTGACTAGCTTTAACATATATCATACCATATGAATCTAACTTAATCAAATATATTATTGATAGTAATATTATAATAATAACAAAACACACTATGCATATAACATATCACCTTTCTTGAGTTTTGCACAAATTTTGTAAACATTTAAAGTGAAATGGTAAAAAAGTTAAATGCTATTTTGTTCTTCGTTAAATTTTAGTATCAATATTTTGAATAGCTTAGTTTTAGTTTTTTTTTTACCTTCAATAAATCTTAATCTAAAGTTACTTTATTATTATTATTAAATTTTTTATTAGAATAAAGAATTCTTAATTGAATTGATGGACGGATGTCTAATTTTAATAGATTTATAAAAGTATTTTAATAGATTTATAAAAGTTTAGAGCTTAAAGTTTTTGAAGTGGTTGAACAAAGAACTTAGTAATACTAATTTGATATTTGCTCAACATTAAAATTAGTTATAAAAGAAAAATAAATTACTTGGTATGATAAATTAATTATATCCATTTTATTATTCTTTTAACCAATTATACATACGAACTCAGTAATTAGCATAAACTTGTATTATATCAACTTTAAAGTTGGAAGCAAGATCTTCTGTTTCATATATATACATGTATATATGTTCTCATCGAGACTCAAATTCTTTTGTTTTAATTCTCTGATAAGTAATTTAAATTTTAACATTACTTGTCAATCCGGACTTCATTTTTTTCCCTTCTTTTTTAGTAACAACTTTGAGAGCATTATACAAATTACAATGGGTTAACTACACTATTTAAAAACTTAATTTACACAAATATGAAGAGTTTGATTGCTTTGTCAAATAGTTGATTCCATTGAAGCTCAAAATAAATTTAAATTTTACATATATATCATTAGAATAAATTTGGTAATATATACATCTTCAAAGATACAAAATATTGTTTATTTTAAACATAACATATAGCACTTCATGATTTTACTTTTGGAATCACTCAAAAAAAACTTCGAATAAATAAAAATAAATATCCTATGCATAATAATACTACGAATCTCTCACATTTTATAACCAACGTGAAACTTTATGCATATCATGAAATTAACTATAGCATGGTTTTGACAAGATTGATAGTATATAATGAAGAAAGGGAATAACACCAATTACACACACTAGGGGAAAAAGACTTAATGATGCATAGCATTTCATGATTGGTGTGCATGTGATTGGTACATCAACTCAACTCATACACAATAATTTCTATGAGCAAAAAAAAGAAGTGCAAATCAAATTAATATAATCACAAAAAAGTGAAAAAAAAATGGAAAAAAAAAGTTGACATCCCCTTCTTCATTTGTTTGTTGACTAAGATACAATAGTCCTCTAAGTTCCCCTCTTGAATATATATATATATATATATATATATATATATATATATATATATATATATATATATATATATATATATATATATATAATATATATATATATATACATACACATATAACTTAGGGTACAAATTAAAGGGAATAATGAATTGGTAAAAGAGGAAACAAAGGGTGCAGGCTTTGTAGTGGGTCTATATATATATCAATCTATCTCTCTATATATATTCTCTCCTCCCTCTATTTGTATTGGACCAAAAAAAACTTCATTATTTCAACTTTTTGAATTATTGAGTACCTTGTTAGTAGTAGTAGTAAATGAAGAAATCATACTCACTACTGCAATTCACACCATTACTTCCCCATGGATACAGTGCTGCCCTTTATAATTACTTCTCCAAATTCATAATTCAACTAGCCCCAACCATGATGTGACAACAATTTTTTTTTGCATAACATTATTGCTCTATATTGTAAAATGACATCTCTAGCTCGTATATTCTCTCGTATATTTAATAGAGTATGAAATGAGTCTATCATAAACCCTAGCCCTTACGACGTTAAAATAATATGTTCTTTTTAATCTATTATATATAAAAAGTTGCATGCATTCTAGAATTGGTGGCTATATCAAATTTATGTGAGATTTTATCATATTTAATAATAATGTCTCAATCGTTATTTTTGAAAATTTAGAGATCAAATTGTTTGTTTGGTAACATATGAGGACTAAATGTAATTTTTAACCTATACGTAAATAACTCGATAATTAGCATGTGTATTCTTCGTTATCGCTCATTCTAACAATAATATAAAAGTGTACAAGATTGAGAAAATTTATAAAATAAATTTACACTAGTCAACCAACGAACAAATAATTCTTTATACTTGAGTTATACTGAATTGTCCTATAAAATTAGTTGAGGTACACGTAAGCTAGTTTGAACACATATATATGTTTGAGTTGTATTACACCGCTAAACTTTACGCCTTTTTTAATATCTTTAATGTGTGTGTATATATATTGATAGTGGATATCTTGTCATCGTAAAAACTCTTAATCTAAATCTTTTGAGAAAATTAAAATAACAATTTTTTAATAAAAAGTGATGAAATTATTGGAGTGCCAAAGAAATTGAAGTTGAACAAATCTTTATAATTAAGCACAAATGCTCTACACTTACTTACTCCATCTTAACGTTGAGACAAGTCTTGGAGAGTGGGGCTGTATTATACTTTTGGGGTATATATACAAATAATCTCTATGCATATATATTATATACATATTAGTGGTGAGAAGGAAATGGGAAAAGTGAAGAGAAAAAGATGGCATGATTGATATCGAAGAAGAAATAGAGAGAAAGGCATCATTATGAAATTTGATAATGTGGAAGGAAAATAAAAAAGGGCTCATTGCAAATACAGTCATACACAAATATACAAATTAGCATCATACCTTCATTTCACAGTGTCAATAAATTGCTCATTACACATTAACCAAACAATATGGGCTCACCTCAAGGTTGTTCTCAATGTTCCATTTGACTCTTTACAAAATATCTATTCAAAACCAAAATAATGAAACATATAAAAGGTCGATAAGAAAGCATCGCGCCAGGTTTGATCTTTTAAGCATCGACTAACACGAGCCCGTGGTGTCACAAGTCACTAATTATTAACAATTGTCTAAGGCCTTAGCCACAGGATAAAGAAGAGTGCTTAATCAGAAGTCCACCAGCCATTATTATTATTTGTACAATTTGCTTTCTCTACCTTTTTTTTTTTCTCCTCCTCGTGAGTCTACACAGTCTATATATAAGTATGAGCTTCAACTTTCATACAATATTCTACTAGAAAGAAAGGCAAAAGTTAAGAAGCTGCCATAGAAGAATAATGTGCGTCAGTGCAACACAGAGTGTTCTGTTTCATACAATTCAGAGTTCAAAGAACAGAAGAAGTTCAAAAAGATCAAATTTTCAAGTTCTGAGGCTTACAAGGTTGCTTTTTCACACAACCCCATTTAACCTTTTTGATGGTTTTTTAGAAGACTTTTGTTGATGGGTTTTCTTTTCTTAAATTTTAGCAGGAGGAGATGTGAAGAGAAGCTGGGGAAGGATATTGAGCTGAAGAATCTGCAGCTATATCTGGAGAATCAAACCATAATTGAAGAGAATGAGAAACTAAGAGAGAAAGCCAATATCCTTCATCAAGAGAATTTGGCTTTATTGACTGAATTTCAGAAAAAATTCCCACATTTGGAACAGAGAAAGTGATGGGAATCATCAAAAGAGTGCATGGTTTTATTTCTGTTCTGAGTGATTTCTAGATGTATTGAACTCTTTATTCAATATATATATGCCATTTATCTAGAGTACTTGATATACCTTGAAGAATACTTGAGTGTAGTTTACATAGTAGTGAGGTTGAGAGTTGAAAATCCTTTTTCAGGACCAGTCATTGTTGAACTTTGTGAAGCTTAAGAAGCAATCAGATCATACGAACACAAACTATGGGACCAAATATGATATAGGATCAATCATATAATTTCTTTTGTAGGTATTGAGTTTGTTCGTAATAAGTATTAGTGGAAAAGATCCTTCTCGATGGTTAGAACTGTTCATATGGAAGAATAACACTGTAGAAATTTGAACTTGTACGATCTATTATCTAGAGCCAATGGGAGCTGGAGCAATTTCTAGTGCAAAAGAAGAAGCACAAACAAAAAAGAAAATTTCTAATGATTTCTTTTGTAGGTGAAAAGTATATGAATAAACCGAATCTACATCGAAAATGAGAGATAACAAGACTATGCATGTATAGAAGAAGAAAAGAAAAGATTGAAAGGACTCATAGACCTTACATATACAAGTAATGGCTAGTTTTGCTTGTTTCATTAATTCCGTCCCTTAGAAAGAACAACAGAACTTCATACTAAACTTCATTGATCAAGTATAGACCGTCTTTAATCTATAGAACTTTTTTAAACATTAAAACGTCATACATACTTCAACGATTTAACGCTTCAATAAAATTGTTACATGGAGTTGGCATGAGGATGAGGATTCTCTCCCTGAGGCGGATTGCGAGTCTTTGTTATACATGGGTAGAGGTCACTTCTCTCTGGTTTGTGAGAAGAAAGACTCAACTTTAGTTCACAAAATGGTTCCAACTGAAGAAGGTTCAGACATATCCTTGTCTACTCTCAAAAAGTTATAGAAGCTAGTAATGTAGCATCAATCGATCATAACCCTGTAGTACTACTTTGCAAGTCTGCCGCCTATAAACAACTATGAAAGCCTAGAAAAAGTTTGATAGAATCAATACATATCTACAGAACAATAATTGCATTTCAAGTATAAGATTTACAAGCTTCGGAAATTCTCCGAATTCGGTCCATAACAATTGGTATTTCTTTATCTATCAAAGCTGTAAAACAGAATCCAAACCATCCCGGTTCAATACAATTACAACAAGAGCCAGGGGTAACACTAACTTTACCTATATCCAACAACTTTTCCCAGAGCTCAAGTTCCCCTTTCTCGCTGTAAGAACGGATTAACTTGCTCATATCCGCCCAGCAGTAGAAACCACCATTGCTCTTTGCACATTTGATGTCGAGTTCCTTCAGCCCTGCAGTGAATTTACTATTCATTTCTCCAAGCCTCTCTCGATTGGTCCGAATGAACCTCTGAATGAATTGCGTATCTGAAAGCATAGAGGAAAGCAGGTTCTGGGTTATGGCAGAAACAGATGAGAACCTTGCCAGTTTTCGAGCAGCAGCCAGGATATTCTCATTTAAAGAGTAGATTGCAGCAACCCTAAAACCAGGAAGTGACATGTCTTCAGATAGGCCATATGTAATATGAACTCTGTCTCGGTCATTGTCTTCTAAATTGATCATTTCAGCCATGCTCACAAACTCTTCACTTCCATAGGTTGATCCTACAAATATTTCATTTGATATGATATGGATGTTTTTCTCCCTGGCAAAGTCTAGAAGGTCGTAGAGTGTTTCTCTATTTAGTTGATTTCCAACGGGAATTGAGGGATTTGAGATAATAATTCCACGAACTTTAAGGCCACGATTCCTTGCCTGGTGGAATGCTCGATCAAGAGAAGTTATGCTTAAACTGAAGTTATCGGCACTGCGGCAGGGAACGGGTACTATCTCCACCCCAGTTCGCCATTTTACATCATTGTCAAGGCTGCATTTGTGATTTAGACTCTTAGTTTTTCCAGATAAAACTGAAGAAGTATTTCATGAAAGAGGAATGAACAAGTACCCAGGGTAATATGGCGTAGGAACAAGAAATGCATTCCCTGGGTCTGCTATGCAAAAGCAAAGAGTTTCGATTGCAGAGGTCACTCCGGTCGTAAATACTAACTGGGAAGGGTTGAATGAAACAGAGTTCCCTACAACTTGAGACATGAAACTTGCTACAGCCTGTGAGAAGATGCTTGACTAGATAAATCTTTTGGGCAAAAGTACATCCATTATAAGAAACTCCATATGAAAGTTACCAATTAAATGCAGTATAAATAAAAAGGTAATACTAAAGGCAACACAGCTCACAAGCTGGAACTAGGACATAAGTAATAAAAAAGCCAATACCTATAAATAATGGAGAAAGTTTAAACGTCTTCTCTAACATGTTAACAAAGAAAAGGTAGCAATAAAGTTAGAAATATGAAAAAGGGAATACTTTGAGCAGATATAAATATTGGAATCAAACATTAACATCGAGGGTTTGAAAATGATTCTTAATTTCCTCGATAGAAAATGAAAGGAGGCACTTAATTGCAACAATAGACCATGCTAACCAGTATATTAATTGGAGTCAACTCTGCGCTTCATAAATTGAAATCTCACTTCATTCACTATATGTTTTACAATGCATTCATTCATATGTTGAAATCTTCTCCAGTCTCCAAAAGCAAAAGCGATATCCATATCAAACTAAAATAATAATCAAGAGCGTAAACAAACAGAGGAAGAAGGTCCTTACAGGAGTGAAGCACATATTCAAATAAAGTCATCAGCATTTGAAAAAGCTTAGAAATTTAATATCCTTATACTCTATGTTAGCACAGAACACAAGTCCAAGCACATGCAACATACAAAAAACAGAGCTGGTCAAGCAATTCAATTTCTCCATCTTAAAAATGAATTCATACAGACAAGTGCAAACCCAAATGATTCAAAACATCAATTACAGAAAGAAGACAAATAAAATTGATTACCAGTTTCAAATCCTTCAATCCATCTGAAGGCTGATAACAAACAGTCCCAGCTACACTCAGCTCATTGTGATTCACCCCTAATATAGCATCTCTTCCATTCTCCGTTAGCCAATTTTGCACCAAGTCCGAGGATAACTTCATCGTTTGATTAAACATCCACAATCGTCAACACAGAAACCGAGAAATTCAGAGCACAAAAATCTTGCTGACTCATATTCAAACCAACAAAAAGCATAAAGCCACCCACCTTATTCTCAGCAACAGAAAGCTGAATAATCCCCGTCGGATTATCCAATTCATCAAATGAGTCCTCCAAGAACCTTCTCATTCCAACGAAAATCGAAGAATCCCCAACTCTAGAAATCGAATTAGCCCGACCCGAAACGCAAACCGGCCCAGACGACCTCGGCGAGAGAAAATTCCGAGACAATGTTCGAGGCAGTACAGAGAGCTCCACGAACTGATTACTAGACGACGGCGAAGAGTCCCCCGAAGAATCCACTTCCGGTGAAGAAGGAGGGTCCCGGGTGGGGTCGGACCGGTTCCGTTTCAAGTATAGCTGAAGAAAGTAGAAGAGAACGCAAGGTATAACAGAGCCCAAAACGACGCCACCTCTTCCTTGAACGACGCCTTGCAGAGGCACTATGACTCTCATGGCGGCTCCTCCGCCACTGCTTGTGGTGGGTTCTGCTTCTT
This sequence comes from Cucumis sativus, assembly GCF_000004075.3. NCBI lineage: Eukaryota > Viridiplantae > Streptophyta > Magnoliopsida > Cucurbitales > Cucurbitaceae > Cucumis > Cucumis sativus. The sequence goes on along the minus strand of NC_026659.2, from coordinate 2,267,041 downwards.
TGTCCGATTTGGAATTGCGAGTTCTGAAGAATCGGGTCTGGGTCATTGCAGAGTCATTTCAATTCACCGGAAACCAAACAGAAACTGCCACCGGCAAGGGCGAGATTATGAAGTTGGTTCTTTCACCGGATAGACATGGAAAATTCCGGCGGGCGGCAGGGGAGGAGCAGAAATGACAAAATTGAATAATTTGAAAATAAATTTAAAAAATAAAAGAATTTATATTACATTGGTACTTTCCGCGCCGATTCTTTGGGCTTTAAGGCGGCGATGAATTTGTCCCCTTTTTTCTTTCTTTCGTTCTTTTTTTCTTTTTTCTTGAAGGGTTTCTTGTTTTACGATAATACCCTTTATGAAATTTCTTTAGAACATATACATATAAGAAAATAAGAAAGAATACAGCATTACTCACATACACATTAAACTCTAATAAATTTGATTTCTTTTTTGTTAAAATATTGTTTTCGTCCCTTTTAATTTCAAAACTAAATTGTTATTGTTTTTATTATTTAACAAATTTTGATAATTAAAATTTAAAACTAAAAGTAATACTCATGTATAATTATTATTTTCAAAAGAGAAGGTGTAATATTTAGTAATGAATTTTTGTGATTTCTTGTAAATAGTTTGTTTTATTATTATTATTATTCTTAAAAGAAGCCATTAAACTAATTAGAATGTATAAATTAATAGAGATGTAATGAGATATTTGGGTTGAAGACAAAAATTGGAAGAATTTGTCACTTTCCTTTTCCATCACAAACCACAAGAGTCTAAACAATCAAATTATGGCAACGCATAGCCAGCCATATATTCCTATTTTTATTTTAAATCTTTTTCAACAAATACGAATACAATTTTACTATTGTTATTATTTTAAAACTGCTCATAAAAAACATGGTCTAAGAATACAACAAAGGCATACAATATTGAAATTCACTAAATATACCACACAAACCTCAAAAATCAAAAGACTAACAATTTAAAAAACTTTCTTTAGTTAATTGCCTTTTCCTACTAATAAGTTTAACATAATTTTTGTTTAATCAATTGGGTTTGTTTGTATTTGAATCAAGTTGTTTTCAACACAATTGATTGGCCTTTAATTTTTGGGTATTCACTAAATTTTGGCATGTGAGATGAAGCCAATTTTTTTACCATAACTATATAATTTTATGAGTAAAAAGAGAGAAGAAAAAAAGAAAAAGAAAGAAAGAATTAGAACCGTTCTTTTTCTGACAAAACTAAAATAAATAATAATAAAATACTAATTTATTTATTAATAAAAATATGATTATTTGGGATGGATCCTATGCAAGTAAGGGACAAAAAAATTGAACCACAAACTTTGGATAATTTAATTGGGTCCTTAATTTGTACTTGACACTCTGCTGGCTACATTCTTGAAATATTTATTAATTAATGTTCAATTATAGATTTTTTTTTTCTAAAAAAGAAAAAAATGGATTAGACTTCCTATAATATAACTAATAATATTAACTCGTCTAAAAGAAAGGTAAACATGTTAATTTACTAATTTTAAATATATATTTTTTATAATTTTTTAAAAAAGTTATTCGTTAACAGTTTTTTTTTTTTTTGTTAACGTTAACATTTTAAACCTTGTTAAAAAAGTAAGCCCACCATCAAAATATACAAAGCAAATTAAAGCTTGTGAAGGAGTAAGAGTTTGATTATATGAGACAAAATGAACCTAGCTTTGATTTGAATACAAGTGTACTAATAATATTATTTTTATATATATACAATTAAAAAAACCAGCATTGTGTTATCTAATTGCCACACATATTAATTTAACATTTATTTAATTCTAATACTATTTTAAGGGAAAAATAATTCATTGTATTCCCAACAATTAATTATATATAACAGATATATGATGGAATTAAGAAGAATCATATAAGTCGAAAGACATACAACAAGATATTTCTTCACATTTCCTTACCTCCACTTAGTTCCTATATATATAATCTGATAAAATTTCATTGATAGTCACTATATTTGATCAAATCTTTAAAAGATAGTCTATATATTGTAATGAATACTTATGAAAGTTAATCAAATGATCATAAAGATTAACATATTGTAGTTATAATAAAATACCACAAACCCTAAATTTGGTGGGCCACTCCATACTCTTTAGGGTTTTGACTAAGTTAAATGGACTAAAAGAAAACTAATTAATCCAATTCATGACAATTGATCTTACTTAGAAATAAATTTTAAGAAAAACTAATTTTAAAGGAAATAATATCAGCAATAGATTTTGAAGTTTTAAAAATGTATATTTTTTTTTTATTTTCGTACAAAAACATACTAAAAAATTTGAACACATAACCTTCTTCAACCATATGTTTTTATAGTTGGACAAATGAGATTAAAATGGTATAGGATGCAATAATTGATCAATAATAGGAAGAAAGAAAACAAAACATTAAAAAAAAAAAATTGAAATACATGGTGATCAAAATTTAAAATCAGAACCCAAAAAAGAGGAAAAATAAGAAGAAGAAAAAGATATATGTTGGGAAAGTGTGTGGTGGGTCTCAAAGTATACGCAATGTTAGGGGAAAGGGAAAAGTGTGGAGATGGTGAAGCTTAGGTTAACCAAAAAGAAAGGATTTGGACGTTGATGTTTGAGGCCAAGAGAAAGAGATTACCAAATTTCTCTCCCAATTTTTTGCCTATGCGATGGCATCGAAAGGGATGCTTCTATTATTGCATTTTGGCCTACTTCCTTAACATCATTTCATCTCAGTTTGATACTACTACTATTGAAGGACGTTGGAAGAAAGAAGTGAATTATTATCGTCTTATACGGTATAATATTTTTTGAAGTATTATAACTATTTTAATAATATGTGTTTAATATTTAAATTATTTTAGTTTTAATAAAAAAGATAATAAAACATGGTAACAAATAATTAAAAAATTATGAATATAAAATAATAAATATTGAATATATCTATCTATCTCAACTATACAAAGGTAGAAGGATGAGTTTGATTTTTAGAACTGGAAACATGTTTGTGTGATATATATCTCTCCCTAACTTGTCTCTAACATGGGCAAATTGATATCCCCTCTTTTGACTTTTCTCTACATGACTTGCATGTCTCTCGGCCTAATTACATATTGTAAACTAAATTAATTTATTTTCCACTAATGTATATATGTATGTATCTTTCTAGCCTAACTTTTTTATTTCCTAACTTCTCTCACCTTCTCAACCTTATCTCTCTCAAGCTTATATTTGACTTTTAAGGATAAAAGAATATATTATATCCTACATCCAAGAAAAATTATCCAATATAGCCATGATATCCAATTTCTAAAAAAAAAAAAAAAAAGAACTTAAATGTAGGGAGGTTTTTCATTTCTTTATGTTGCCTTGTTTTAGTTTTTGTGAGAGAATTTATTGATTTAATTTTATATTGGATTTTTTCATTTAAATATTTTGAAAGTAAAACCTTACAAAAAAAAATATAATAAAAGAAAAGCAAAAATTAGGAAAAACAAAAGATAAAGATAACATTGTTTTCAAGAAGTGTGTAAATTCAAAAATCCTTTACATCATTTGAAAGGGAGTGAGTGAACTTTCACCCGCTACCTAACCTATTCAATCAAATAAAACAATATTAAGTGTTCATCTTTTCTTATTATCATTTTTGTTATATTAAGCATCAATTAATTACTCATATTGAATGCAAAATTTGTTATAACATTATTTACACCCCTCGTCAAAGTCCTCTCAATTTTATGCTCTTTATTTATATACATACGTATATATATAAATAACTAATTGAAATAATGTCGATAAGAGTAGCTTGTTTAATGGTACAATTGTCATACAATTTGCTTTACACTCAGATTTAAACTTTACTTTTAACATTTTTTCCAATTTATTTTACTAAATTATAAAACTCCATCAACCAAATTCAAGAGTTAAAAGTCCACGAACAGACCATAAATATAAGTTTTAATCAATTGTAAAAATCCTAAAACACATACCCTCTTTTTTAAGGGATGCCCTAAGCATAAACAAAACCCACAAATATACTGTTCAACCTTGAAAAGATTCATATAAGAACGACAAAAACAAATACTAGGGAAAAAGGAAAACAAGTTAGTAAATCTGTGCTACACGCTTCAATCAATAAGAAATTTTTTGCTTAGACTAATGGAATATAGACTCATTACAAATTCGTAATTTGGTTAAATTAAACAAAAGAGTACTTGTCATTTAAACGTAATAGCTAATATATATATAGCCTTGGAATGATGAAGACGTACAAAACAATGTACATCGAATTGTCTTCTTTTTCATTAAGCTCAGCCGGCAACTAACACAGTACACAGCCATGGCAGACCAAAATAGAACCATATAAAACATATTCCCCCTCCATATTGTTAGCAGATATATGTTACCAAAATCCACCCTATTGCCGACGGGCGAATGGGGTGGCGCAGTGGTTGTTGTAAGGTGTTGGCGATAGTGGCCATTTTACTACCTTGTGTTTTGGGAAAGGAATATGTAGTTGGAGATGAACATGGGTGGAGCATCAACTTTGACTACCAAGCTTGGGCTCAGGGGAAGCTCTTCTTTGTTGGGGACTCACTCAGTAAGATAATTAATAATATGATCATCTTAAAACAATTAAATAGCTTTTTCTATAACTTCCATGTTTTTAAATCACTCATAAACATTCAATTAATTTACGGGTTGGTAACTACATGGTTTGTACTTCAAATCCAAATACTCGGATTGTATTGAAAACGGTTATATAAAGGATAGTCTCACAATATAATACCTTTTAATTATATCTTTAAAATAAACCTTAACTACATTTTTGTTTAAACTTATGTTGACCATAACATAAACTTAATAGATATTATTTGGTAATTATTTTGTTTTTGTTTTTCTTTCAAATTATGTTTGTTTCCTCACAATTTTTTACCTATACGTTTCAAATTTTCTAAATAAACGTGTGTAGTCTTAATCAATTTCTAAAATCAAAAACTACTTTTTTACTGGTTTTAAATTTAAGCTTTGTATTTGAAAACAACTCTTTTGAAACAATAAACAGATGAAATTAGTTACTCTGTGTTTATAAGCTTAATTTTCAGCAGTTTAAAACCAAATGATTTTATAAACACTACCTTCCTTTTTAAGAGTTTATGGTTTCAACCGGCAGTATTCAACTACCAGCAAGAGAGGCACAACGTATTCAAAGTTAACGGCACAGCCTTCAAAGAGTGCACTCCGCCGGCCAACGTTCCACCGTTAACGACCGGAAGTGACCGAATTCAGTTGAAATCAGCAGGAAAAAAATGGTATATCTGCGGTATCGGCTTCCACTGTACTGCCGGACAAAGGCTCGCCATTACAGTGCTGGACAAAGGAGCTGGTGTTCCTTCTCCGTCTCCATCACCACGGCTTCTTCCAACACCGCCAGCCTCCCTTCCGACCAACTCAACCAATGCACCCCCACCCGCACCATCAACCGCCACAAAAGCGGCTGTTTCCGTCTTCCTGATGGTGTTTACTATTCTGCTCGCTGGGATATTATGATCAAAGCTCTTGATATATATATTTTTTTAACTTCACTCTCTTGTTTTATTTTCATTTGCGTTTGAGATTGCTTGTTTCTCTTTTATATTTATTTCCAGTGTGTTTAGGGGAGAGGTTGGAAAACAATAAATTATTATAATTGTGGTAACTGATCAATTTTGTTTTGATATTAATATTTATGTAATTAGTACTCTGTTGATTTTTCTGAAGGTATATTGAATTGCATGAAGTATAAATTGACTTACACAATGAAGAAAGTTAAGAGAAAAAAAAACAGACGACTCAAAGAAATAGTTTCTGAGGAGAAGAGCCCTCTCAAGTCCCGAATCCTACGCTACTTTTCTGAAAAGAGTATTAATGGTGAAGAGATATATATATCAGTCCCAAAAAAAGAAGCTCTACGCTACTTAAAATAATAAAGAAAAACATCTTCAACTACACAACTTGACTAAGCACCTGGGAACATCGCATAGTAACTAGCTCCGCCTCCATGACCACATAATTGATTACGTTTGCGTCAAAATAAAATATATAACAATAAATCCAAGCGACTCTCCCAATCTTACACCTCAAACTAATTTCCGACGTTAAAGTGACAAATCTAACTAAGCTCTATATCTCAACGAGAACAAGCATGTCTCCTCAATTAGCCTAACTAAAAGGCATCAAATTTAATTAATGAATTAACATTTTTCTTTTGACTATGTGACGACATTGCAAATGCAAGGGAAGAATATATGTAAACTGTTAATGCAAAAAAAAAAAAAAAAGTTTAATTTTTACTTTAAACTTTAATTTAATTCGCACAACTTTTTTTTCCTTATTGGAATGAATGAATTACACTTTGTTTTTGTTAAAGACGTAAAAATTAATGCATACACTTTTTTTTTTTTTGTCGAGTTCAGGTAAATTTTGATTTTGTTTTTCCCCTCAGTTTGTATGAGATAGCAAAATCTCAAATCTTCCATCGATGATCAAGAGGTACAGTAGCTGGACCATGGTTGGCATAATACATAACAAAATATTAACATTCTTAGTTAAACACACATATGATGCCACGTAAAAAAACCTTATAATATAAACCTTGTTTCCATATTATAAGCCTAATTTATTACAACCAAAACAAGCTTCAATAAAGTTAAAAACACTTTTTTAATAAGCTGGCCTTAATTATCTCATGTAACCAGTCCAAAACCAAAATTCATTTTTATTTATTGTCGCAGTCCATGGCCGGATTGGGCTCAACAAATAGCCTTTATAAGTACCAATTCACCAAAATGGCCTTACACAAGTGGTTTCTCAAAATGGCTAACTACTCTCATCTCTTCCTTCTCTTCGTGACATTTTTTGTTCCTCGAGTTTTGGCAGGAACCAACTATACAGTCGGAGATAAGAGTGGTTGGAACCTTGGAGTCGATTACTTCTCTTGGACCAGTGACAAAACCTTCTTTGTTGGCGATAATCTTGGTAAACTCTTTTGCTAAGTTGTTTTTCACTTTTTTTTTACAACAATCGAAATTGAGGCGTAAACCTCATGTGATTAGGATGATCCAGTGCACTTATCGACTCATGCTCCGCATCTTTAAAGGAAAAAGAAAAAAACAAGTGGAGAAATAAGAGATCTAAATCTCCAACCTCAAAATTTTGTTGAATGAATACGTATGGCAAGTTATGAATTTAATTTTGCTTTCCTAAAAAAATTGTTCATATAGCAACTTGATATCATAGATAAAAGTGGGATGCATCTAAATATTTTTCTTAATTATTGCCCAAAACAACAATTTCTTTGTTGTGTTATGTAGTCCAGTTTTTACAACTTGTTCTCAAATTTTAAGCTAACTTTTGAAACTTAACATGATTAATTATTAAAAAACTATACAGATTTTTGAAGTTTTGGTTGGTTAAGAATAACTCAAAGATTGTCTCAAGAAATATATAAAAATTATTGTAAAAATTTGTTAGAAAAAATAAGGAATAATTTTCAAGACCAACGTGCTACCAATCAGAGCCTAAATATTACTTAACATCAATATAATGACATTGTAAGTTGAAACTTAAAAGAGGGGTTAAATTAAAGTTTTAGTTGTATTGTTTTGATCCTGAATTAAAAAATAAAAAATAAAACATATACTAAGTCTTGAATGTAGTCCTTAATGTTAATTATTCTATCAAAATTGGTTCAAGAATAACAATAAGTTTCACGCAAATAAATATAATACGTTGGTATATTTTTAAGTTTTAAAGTAAAAATGCTAATTAGATAATAACTTTTTTTTAAAAGCTCAAGTATATATAAACTAGCATTTTGAAGATAATTAGACCATAAAAAAATATAAACTAAAATTAAATAAACTTTAAAATTTGAAAAACCACAGTGATTTTCTAACAAAAAGTAATAATAATAATAATAATAATAATTAAGCATCTAATAGATCATTCACTTTCAAAGCTGTATTCAAGAGGTCCTTTCATACATTTGAAAATGGTAAAAGTTTAGGGTTCTAATTCATTCATGTGCAAATAATAATAAAATTTTATTTTGAGTGTGCATATTTTTATGTGAAATTTTTTAATTTTTGTTGTAGTATTCAAGTATGAGAAAGGGAAGCACAACGTATTAAACGTCGACGTCTCGTCGTTTTCACAATGCGCTGCGCCTAAAGACCAACCACCGTTGGTTAGCGGAAACGACGTCATTACATTGACTACTCCTGGAACCAAATGGTTCATTTGCTCCATTCCCCACCACTGTAACTCCGGCCAGAAGCTTGTCCTTTCAGTGGACACCGCGCCAGCCACCCCCGGAGAGGCTCCTCCAGCGCCACCCTCCGCCATACAAACTCCTCCAGTGCCACCAGTTGCTGTACCGCCTCCTCCACCGTCATCGTCTGTTCCAGTGATTGTCCCAGCTCAGCCGCCATCGCTACCTCCAGCCTCTCCTCCTTCGGTACAATCGCCCGGTCAGAACCAAACTGCCCCACATTTGCCAATTGCTCCAATGCCAACCCAAAACATTCCACCATCGGTATCGCCAGCTACTCCGAGCCCCACTCCTGTTGCTCCGCCGCCATCAGCTGCCGTGAAATTCGCTGTTTCGGGCCATCTTGGTTTTTTGGCGATGGCGGTTAGCGTTCTTGCTGGGATTATGATATGATCATCATGGATTCATATTTTGAACATCATTATTCACTTTTACCAAGCTTTTACTTTTATGTATGATTTGTTTTTATATATATATATATATATATATATATTACTTGAACCTTTTTCAATCATTTGAAAAATAATTTAAGAATTATAAATAAATGTGCATAACTTTCTTTTTATTATTCTGGGTATGAAAAATGACAAAATATAGAATAAGAAAAAACATAAAATAGCAGAGAATCAAACAAACAGATTTATACAAATATACAGTGTCTTATAGCTAGCTTATCTATGGTGGTTTTCTCAAAACCTTTGGATCATATACACAAATTACAATAAAGACCACGAATACGTAAATAACAAATTTTGGCATTCCAATAATGCAATGTAATGATTTTAAAAAATATGAATAGGTGAAACTCTTATCAAACATAAAATAAAAATCCAATGATTATATGAACATAAAATGATAAAAAACAGTAATTGATTTAATAATAAAGATCCATTCTATACTTTTTTTTTTTTAATTTTTAAGTTGAGACCGTGAGATGCAACCTAGACTGCACATAATCATTCTTTAAAAAAAATACTCGTTTAAGTTATATATATTTGAATTGATACATCAAATAAGTTATTGGTATAAACTTGAACATTATATAGGTGTGTCATTCTATATATTAATTTTACAGGTTTAGTTGATAATGTAAAATATATAAGGAATGTGATTGAAGTGGAGCAAGATCACAAATTCACAACTATACAATAGACGCATACAAGAATAGTATGACGAAAAAGAAGGAAAATAATAACATAACAATAACACCATCAATTTATGTAGATAGCTTAGCAAATTAGATGTATATTTAAAGTACTATTTGGCTCACCCATTATGATTGAGCTTTCTATCATTCAACATTGAGATTTTCCTCGTTTCTCTAGTCTTTTCTTTTTCCATGTACCTACATTTTGGGTTGATCTTTATTATATAAATTAAAGGTGGAATTTGGCATCTCGTTTTTTAAAAAAATATGTAAAACATGAAGCTACAAAATGCCAAAATTTCGTCTTTGAAATATCCAAAGCTTAGTCTACAAATGTGAAATAGGCAGTATAATTAAAATGTGTCCAACCCAAACTAAAAAGCATTCAATAGGACTCTAGAAACCTAATGCATGTAGAAATAGTTTGGTTGAGTAAAAACTCTCATATATAGTTAGCCATATATAACTTTTTACTTTTCTTTTTTTGTATAGAAAATAGTTAACTAGCCTTGGATTTTCATAATAGAAAACACAAACTTCAATAAATTCATCCTAACCCTAAACCCTAAAGTTATTTATGTTTTTGTGTTTTTTAAATTAAACTACTTCTTCCAATTTTAAAACCACTATATCATAGAAATAAACAAAAAGGCTAAAAAGTAAAAACTACTTGTGATTTACTAATATGCAAAGTGGTAACCGAATACTACCAAAAAATCATAAGTCATGGATACATTTGGGGTTAAATAGTTTATACAGTGCACCCTCGAAACAGTAATAGCTTGTTTAATTAATATAATCATTCAAAACGTACCCGCTAACGTATTCAAGAAATTTCCTTCACTAATTAATTAAAAAAAATAAAATCAATATAACAAGTGCAGTTTATAATCTAGTCATAAACATTTTATATTATTATTTTTATTAAGGAAAAGAAAGGAATAAACTCGTAGAAATCCAAGTGTTTGAAACAAGGCATTCTCACACAACAACAAAGACACACAATTAGCTAGCTCTAAACAATATATATTGCCATTGTAAACATCTCCACATGAAAGTTTCTAAGCATTTGCCATATTGCGCTGGCTTTTCTCCACAAGCTGTCAAAGTCCCCAACCATACCCATCCTCTTGTATCCTTCAGCCCCCATTCGGCACCCCACAGCCGGCCGCCCATGGCCGGCCCCCTACACCAACCCCATTCAAACAAACACATATATATCTAATATCTATAAATACCAACCCAACACAATCCTCATTTTTCCATCTCACCCCTCATATATCAAATTAACTACTTAATACTACTACACATCTCAAAGCCTTCCTTTTCCAAAATGGCCATCTCCACCTCTCATCTCTTCGTCCTTCTCTCAATGGCGGTTGTCATGTATGCGCCTTCGGCTCTGGCCACCAATTACACCGTCGGAGATGATGCTGGTTGGAGCATCAATGTCAACTATACCTTGTGGGCTCAAGGAAAAATGTTCAACGTCGGCGATATGCTTAGTAAGTCGTTTTATTCAACTCATTATGCCATTCGTGTTTTTCTTAAATGTGTTAATTAAAATATTATAAAGATGACCTCCTTTATAATTTATTTATTTTTGTCTAATGGTCTAACATGGTTTTATAATAAAATACGAAATATATATCATACAACAGTCAAAACACTAAAACACACTATAAAACAAGAAGAAAAATAAGTTTTTCGCCATAATAAGTATATATAGGTAGAAAATTTGATAATAAGTATATTTAGGTACATATAGGCTGCAAAAAGATGGTGCAATGCACTCAAGATGACATTCGATTTTTCATAAACAGATAGGTTTTAAATTGTTATATTTATAGACTTAAAATAAAAATTAGATAGCAAAAACTAAAACATAATTATTATATTTCATATTTTTAGATATTTGTTTAGTATACACATATTTAAGAATATAATTGGATTCTAATTTTTATGCAGTGATATTTAATACACTATTTAATTATCAACCATAAAAGTATTTGCAGTTATAATAAAGTATTATTAATTAACACATAAACATTTTTTACTAAATTTTCAATTGTAATATTATATAACGTAATTCACATTTTTATTGGAAATATATATAGAGTTCGCAATATTTGGATAAGGGGAAATATAGAGTTTTGCAATATTATATAATTCATAATATATAACATAATTTTGTTGATCTTTTGTTATTGGGATCAGTTTTCAATTACCCACCCGGAGACCACAACGTGTTCAAGGTGAACGGAAGTGATTTCCAGAATTGCACATTACCAAAGGACGGCCAAAATGCATTAACCTCCGGAAGCGACGTCATTGTGCTAGCGAAGCCTGGAAAGAAATGGTACATTTGTGGAAAAGAAGGCCACTGTGGACAGGGCCAGAAGCTGGTCATTAATGTCATGGATATGGGTCCGGCCAATTCCCCACTTCCTGGTGGAACCGCCCCTCCTCCCCCATCTGCCGCCACCAAAGCTGTTGTTTCCGCCCAGTTTGGGTTCGTTGCACTGGTGGTTGCCGTCCTTGGGATGATGATGCTTTAGAGTGATTTAATTTAATTGATGGGTTTCTTACTATTTTAATTTGCAACATTTGACAAGAGAGACGACTTTGCTGTTTTAAACATTATTCCCATTTATGTTTGGTTTGTTTTTGCAATTTGTTGAGTTTTTCCATTTCAATTTGAGACATATATTTGAATTTTAATTTGCTTACCCTAATAAATTTGCTTCCTCTTCAATAATAATTATCTAACATCCTTTTGCATCATTATTTCATTACTTGTCTCCTATGTATCTAAGAAAAACAACAAAATTTTGTTTTCACCTAAAAATTTAGTCAAAATTTGAAAAGTTAAAAAAAGAATTATTATTTTTCAATAAATCCAACTATTATATCTACTAAATTAAGCTGAGTTGAGTAGTAATTGAGATGTGATTTTACATCTTATTCTTAAGAAAAGCTATTATACTCAAACATACAAATGTAAACCATTGGTGTGAGTAAATGAGAAAGAAAGCAAGCTTAAATATGTTCATATCATCAATCCTTTTCGTAACTTTTAAAAAATATATTATTGAAATAATAAAAAACTCATAAAATTAAAAGAAAATAAAAATATATTGCTAAGATGTTAAAAATGGTAGTGAAAGTGACCCACCCCTAGCTACCTAATTGTTCACCACCCCAAACCATGTTTACATTTGAGAGAGAAAATTTCTTTTTTCGTACATTAAAAGTTATTTGAGGGTTGTAAAGATGGTATAGATATTAGAGCTCTCCAACAAACTTGCAAATGATATATGGAGTGGTGGTTAATTTTTTTTATGCATGTAGTGATTTTGAACGTTTATAATTGTTTTCACATATATAATAGCAGAAACTGATATGCTTCTATCATTCAAGCATAAAAGTGTTTATCAATATTTATTATCGATAGAATCAACAAGCTTTAATATAAATATTTTATCAAATTTATTATATTTTTAGAATTCTATTTGATTTATTTTAGTTTTGTAAAATGTAATGTAAGAAGATGGAGATGAAGATGGGGAGAAAGGTTTTAATTGGTAGGTGTGGGTAATAGCTGGAGATGAAGCAGGGCCAGCTTGTCCGATTCATTTGATGTGACACGTCATATAAACAAAATCCTTTTTTCATAATCAAACACAATTAAACTCCTTTTTCTTTCTCTTTTTTTCTTTCACTTCATTTCTCACCCAATTTCTTCCTCTTTTCATTGAATTTTATGTAACTTTTTAAATTTTATACTCTTTCTATATGTATAAAGCAGGCACAATCCACGAATAAAAAATAGAATAAAAGTTGACAAGGAAAAGATGTATGTGATTATACAACATAATATATTTGAATTTTAAAGAAATAAATGAGGGTATATTTGAATTTGATGACAAGACAGTATTTATACCATATATATATAGTCTTATATATATGAAATTAAAAGATAAAAACTTATTACTAAAGTGTAGTCATAATTGAAATATTACTAAAATTTAAGATATTGTGAAATATTATATAGTTATGTAGGAGGTTAATGGTCTGAATGTTTTCTATTATATTTATGAACTTTAATGAGGCTAGATTGGAAAGCTTTCTAATTTGGTTGGAATTTATTAGCTTTTGCCTCAACTAACAAAAATGAATTCAATATGGCTTTCTAGCCAACAAAAATGGATCAACACCCAAATGGGAAAATAATTCATTCTCTTCCCATACCTAATATTTCATCATGTTTTATATATTGTTAATTAAGATTATTCATTTAAATTTAAATCCTTGCTATGTTATTTCTATTTCTATTTCTATTAATGATTTTTATTTGTTGCGTCTTCTACAAATTTCAAGCCCCCTTTGTGATTTGTTAAACTAAATAAATAAAAAGAATAAAAGCGAGGTGAGAGTAAGTATTTCCACAAACTTACAAAGGTTACAACGATGTATTTGTGATCATATAATCCAAATAACAGTGGGAAAAACTAATAAACTAAAACATTTATTAGTTTATAGACAATTTTGCATAAGAATGCCAATTGTCAATTACTCATTTCATTGATTATATAAAACATAGAAAATAAAATTATAGTTAAAGAGACATTAACAAAAGAAGAGAAAGAAAGTAACATATTTTCGTAGATACAAATTGCCTCCTCCTTAGTGTCCTCTTGTACTACATCTATCACTGCCTTAGCATTTACATGAATGAATTTGATCATCTATATAAAGTTCACCGTAAACAAATTAACTTATAACAAACAAGATTTAATTTAAAAGCATCCTAAAAAAGAAAAATGAAAATGAAAAGGGATGGGGGCAGCATTGGGGTCATCTTATCCATATTCCTATACAAATAAGGACTACAAATTCCATAAATGACAGCTGGAAAAGTGGACTTAAGAGAACTTTACTCTCACTTCTATTCTCCAATCAATTAAAGTTTATAAAGTTGAAAAAATAAAGAAGAAACCCCCACAAAGCATAATTCTCTCCCGAAAGAAATTCAATTAATTCTCATGACCCATAATCATACCAATATACTATTCAATTCTTCCACTATACAATTTCGTTTTTTAAATTCTATATATAAATTAATTTTTGATTTCTCTTTTTCATCAATTAAAGAAAAGTAATTAATTTAATTTAAAACAAAATAACACAAATCTTGCCCCTTAATCCGTCGTATTCTTCGATCTCTTCTTCGCCTCACCGTAAATCACCACACCCATTACCGTCACCGAGAATCCCGCCATTCCCATCACCGTCACCGGATTCCTAAATATCAGAATCGACACGACGGCCGCTACTGCCGCCTTTGCATTTCCCAGCACCTGCAACGTCAAAGCACTCGTGTGTTTCGTCACTAAGAAATTCGTCAAGTTCACCAAATACGCCACCGTTGCATTCCCAATCAACAGAAATAAAATATAAGGATCTGCCCGCGCTTTCTCTGCCGTGATCGCCGCGACATTTCCTTCCACATAGAGCGTAACGGGAAGCAAAATTCCCGCAGCCATCGGCGCCATAAACCGCAAAAGATTCATTGAGTGAAGCTTTTCCCCTTCAGCAGTCAACAGAATCCCCTGTACCACGGATTTCAAAGCCCGCCCAGCGGTGGAGCCAACACAGATCAAAAACCCAAGAAAGTGAAACAGAGGTTCGCTATTGCTAGCTAGAACGATCCCGAACACTACAGGCAAAAGCGCAAAATAAACCCCGGCAGGCTCCCTCTTACAAGTAATCAGAAAGGCAAAAATGGCAGTGAAGAAAGGGGTAGTTGCGCCGATGGCTTGATTGAAGGAAACAGGTAGGTAACGAAGAGAAGTGTTGCCGCAGACGACGGAGAAACAGAAAATGGCGCTGAGAGCGAGGATTTTAAGAAATTGGGTACGAGATTGGATTTGCTGGGTGGGTACAATTTTGAGGAAGAGAATAGAGAGGTAGCTGTAGAATGTACAGGAAACCATGTGGAGCATGGTAAGGAAGATGGGGAACCGGAAGCCATAGAAGCTGAGGAGGTACTTGTTGAGAAGGAGGACACCGATGTTGGAAAGGTACCAGGAGAGAACGATGAAGGCGGTTGAAATGGTGGGGGATCTGGCGGGAGGGGGAGCGGTGGTTGGGAAATCGAGGACGTGATCGACGGTGGAGGGAGTTTGGTTGCTAAGACGACGGGTGGCCCATGTGGGTGCCTCGGCGCCCATAACGAAATGGAGTTAGGATTTTTGGGAGTGTTTGAGAGTAGAGAGAGTGAGAGGGAAAGGAAGGAGTGAGGGAAGAGGAGGATAAGGAGGAAGATGGTAGGGATGAGATCGGACGGTGCAGGTTTTTTGAAGCGTGGATGGATGATTCCGCGTGTCGGTGGGACACGTATTTTGTACTATTAAACTTAATAATTTTGTATAATTACTTTTGATTAAACTACTCCTTATTTACTTTTCATTTCCCTTCTTACATTATTTCTAATCCCTCAATACTCTTCTTCTTCTTCTTCTTCTTCTTTTTTCCAATCTTTAAACAAATTAATTTTACTTCTTTTCTCTCGATTTCTCTTATCCTCATGGTTTTTTTTTCTATAATACCAATATAAATATATTTGAATCCTTTTTAAACCCAAAAGTACAAGTTTTACAAAAATTAATTTTTTTGATTTGTATAATGTATAGATTTTTAAATAAATTAAACCCTCCTACCATCTAAATAACAATACAAATAATCTCCATTTCCTAATCATTTGTGTGCTTATACACATTATTTCTACCTCAACTTTTCTTTTCTCTTTTCTTTTTTAGAGCCTTCTTTCTTTCTTATCTACATTCTACCCATGTTTTAAAAAGCCAAGCCAAAATTTTGAAAAACAATGCCATTCAACACCATTAGAATGCATAATGTTAATGCCTAAAGTTGGATTATACTATTGTTTGTAGAGGTTAAGTAGAATTAATGTAATAATGTAAATACAAAAGTTGAATGTAAGGCCATATACATATACATATGATTTGTTGTTCAATAATTTAGAAGTGTTTGAATATTTCAATAATATAAGAAAAAACAAATTGAATTGCAGAGATGTGTTTGTTAATTTCTTTTATCAAAATTTTAACTTTTAGATTGATTGTTTTGAATGTGAGGTGTTTTTATATATATTCACCTCCCATCTAGTTAATTTTTTTATTTGATATCTTTACAGAAACAATAAATTACACCTATCAGCAATTTTGAAATTAAATGCTACAAATATTGATGAAAAAGAAAGAATAAATTGATCTTTTTTTCTCTCTCATAAGATGAGAAATAAATACCCTCTTACAAAGAGCCACGTCAGGCATAAAAAAGTTTAAGTGAAGTATTGGCGTCGCCCGGACTCGAACCGGAGACCTTCAGTGTGTTAGACTGACGTGATAACCAACTACACCACGACACCATTTGATTTGATGAGTTATAACAAAAATAAAAAACTGTTAAGTTTTCCATTAGAGGACAACATGATATTTCCCTAACTTATTTAAGGCAGACGACCTCCACCGGCGATGATGATTGGTTGGAACCATGATGGACTTTGATGGACGAAAGGTTCCTATCGAAAGCTGATTCACAAATAGATTCCATATCAGCACATAAAAGATGATCTTGTAAGCATTTTGTAATTACCTGGTTTTCTTCTTGGAACTTCTTACAAACAAAACCTTTTTTGAAAACTATATTTTTAAAACATAGTTTGGAAGGACTTGGTTTGATTTTCTTTTAAAGATAACAGAAGATAGAAACCTATGAGTAGGACACAGTATTTAAAAATAATATATATCTTGACATTTGGTACTATTAAGTTTAGATATTTGGTATTATATCTAAAGTTTCACTGCTCTTCCCTCTTTTTCATATTCTTTTATTATTAAGATATATTGTTTTCATTTTTTTCTGTATAGTTAAGATGGACTCCAAAAAGAAAGGCGATTCACACTTTAGTGAGATCGTCTTACTGTCATTTTGTTATTTACTAATTAGAACAACGTGCACGTGTTTTTTTTTTAATAACGAAAAAGACAATAAGATCCCTGAATGGAATCATATATGGTGGACACTCATATAATGTAACTGGAGCCCAATAAAAAAAAATTCATTATTTCTGGCTCAACACAATTTCAAAGTCACCATTTGATAGTGGGGTTCTTTGGCTTGTTGGTTTGATTGGAAAACTTGGAGAAAGAGTCACACCAATAAATGATATTATATGTCGTTGTTAGAATTCTTCAACCGAATTGAAACAACAACTAAATTCACGCTCGTGCCGCGCACGCAGGCATAGGTGTCGTCCATGTCTGTGCCGCGCGCGCAAGTACCACCCACGTCCGTCAAAACAAAAGCTTGTTAAATCTTTACAAGGGATATCTAGTTAAAGAAGATCACTTCACTACAACCCAGTTAAATATCTGGTTAAAAGAAGATGTTCTATTTCTTTTACAAAACATAACTAATTTGTCAAGATTTAGAAAACCGATGGAGGAAAACGAAAGTAGAAAAAGTATCTGTGGGATCAATCACGCAAAGCTGATAAAGCTGAGAGTGGTACTATACTTGAAAAGACTTTGAATTATTGCCACGCCAATATGAAAAACATTCAAATCCCTTTGCCTCTTTCTTGACCATTAATGAGCGAAGAAGACGATATGGATTTCTTCACCTTCCCTCTCTTCATCTTTCTTATCTTCACTTGCATAAACCTCTGCCGTTTGATTCCGGCGAGACGAAACCCCAAGCTTCCCCCCGGACCAACCCCTCTTCCCATCATCGGAAACCTTTTGGCTCTTGGAGACAAACCCCACCTTTCTCTCACCAATCTCGCCAAGTCTTACGGTCCAATTCTGTCGTTAAAGTTCGGCCAAGTCACCACCGTTGTTGTATCGTCCCCGGAGACAATCCAACAAGTTCTTCAAACACATGACAATGTCTTGTCTTACAGATTCATTCCCGATGCGGCAACGGTTTACGACCACGCCGAACTAGGACTCCCATGGATTCCCATCTCCCCTAATTACAAAAACCATAGAAAAATCTTCAACAACTATCTTTTATCTCCCAAGGCTCTCGACGCCAGTCGAAATCTTCGCCGCATGAGGATAGACAAACATCTTGATAACATCCGACGATGCGCAGTGAATGGCGAGGTGGTGGACATTGGAACAACTTTATTTTCATTGGCGCTTAATTTGATATCGTATTCAATTTGGTCCATGGATTTGGTGGACACGGATTCGGAAATGACTAAAGAATTCAAGGCAACCCTGAGAGGAAGCTTGGAAGAAATGGGAAGACCAAATATTAGTGACTTTTTTCCTGTGTTGAAGAAGATGGATGTTCAAGGTGTAAGGAGACGCACCGCCATTCATTTTGGAAAGATGTTAGGTTTGATTGATGAGATGATTGACAAACGGTTGAAGATGCAGGAAACACCTGACTTCACACCCAAAAATGATATGCTACATCATCTTCTCAACATGAAGGAGGACAACAATGAGATACCTCTTGATAGAAACCAAATCAAACATTCAATATTCGTAAGCCACTTTTTCTCCTTATCTTTTCATTTTAATTCTCTAACACTGTTGTTCTCATAAATCTCATATGGTAACTATTTATTTATTTTTCCTATCTTTGAAGAACTTATATTCTTTTGGTAATTATATCTACAGTGATAGAACTGTCAATCATTAACGGATTGAATTCCACCGATATGATTTTAATAGTTTATTCCAAAATATTTGAAAATTGATCCTGAAGAGTACTGTAATAAAAGATGGAACAAGAAAAGGAAGCGTTATTCCTAATTAAAGAAGAATAAGTTGTTTAAATTGAATGATATAGTGATAGATTGGGTAATTGTTATCTGTCACTAATAAACAAGTCAGGTTAGAGATAAACTTCTATCGTTATTTATTAGTGATGGACAATAATAATAATTTATCACGGTCTATTATTGATAAACGATAAACGGTTTTTTTACTGTCTTTCAATCATAAAATACGAAGAAGGGACAATTTGATATTTATAAATATGTAAACTTCCAACTTAAAATGTTCTTTTAGTTTTTTTTTTTTCTTTGGGCTATATTTGAAACTATTTCATGTATTTACCCTTTCAAACAAATTTTCGATTTATTTTTCATTAAAAAATTAATAAAACTATTTTTTTTTTCAAAAATTTAATTAGAAAAATTATTTCAAACTATACTCAAAATATTTATAAATATAATAAATTTCAGGTATGGGTAAACACTAATATAAGTCTTGAATTTTGGGATAATGGTAGATATTTGATTCATTTTGCAAAACAACACCGTGTAGATTTTTCTTTTTAAAATACCATTATCAAATAGGGTTTTTAAGTTTTTAATTATTAAGTAAACCCAAAAAAAATTACCGAACATATTTTTTGTCTTTTTTAAATTTAGAAAGAAAAAAAAAAAACAACCAAACTTTTTACGATCGGACTTGTCTATCATTTAAAAAAAAATCAAATGATCAAATTACAACATCTAAAATGGAAAACTGTTATCAAAGGAAGACTTACCTGTAAGTTTTAAACTTCTAAAATTTTTGAAGGTATAACCAAAAGCTTAAACTTACAGTGCTTACGACAATAAATTTAATTATATCGACATGCTGAACAGAAAACTGAAATTAGAAATTGTGTTTTAGGTTTTATTTTCAGGAAGCTCTGATACAACAGGATCAGTGGCACAATGGGCAATGGCATATCTCTTAAAATATCCAAAGGTGATGTGTAAAGCCAAAGAAGAGCTATTAGAAGTGATAGGTAAAGGGAATCCAATTGAAGAATCACACATGGAGAAGCTTCCATATTTACAAGCAATCATCAAAGAAGTCTTAAGAATGCAATCATCATTTCTAATTCCACGGAAATCAGAATCAGAAGTAACAATTTTAGGATTTACAGTTCCAAAAGGGACTCAAATTATTGTGAATTTATGGGCTTCATGTAGAGACCCAAATTTATGGGAAAATCCAGATGTGTTCATGCCAGAAAGGTTCTTGGAAAGTAAAGCAAGAAATTTTGAGTTTATTCCATTTAGTCATGGGAGGAGGACTTGTCCTGGTAAGGGAATGGCAATGAGAATGTTGTATTTGACAGTTGGTTCTTTGATTCATTGCTTTGATTGGAAGCTTGAAGATGGAGTTACACCTGAGAATTTGAATATGGATGCAAAATATGAACTTATTCTAGTCAAATCTCAACCAGTACGAGCTATACCTCTTCTTATTTAAATTTTTAAATTTCAATTTATGTTATTCCATCTTCTCTTTTAAATATTAGTGTATCTGGGATAACTTTTTTCGTGATGTGTATTCTAATAATTAATTCTAAGATTTATATCGTAAATTGTCATGTTGCGAATTTGTTTTTTTTTTTTTTAAATTTTCCTTTTTGAAATACCACTAGTAATTCATGTGTGTGATTCTAGTGTTTAAGAATTTTATAGTTTTTTTTTTTTCTTTTTTATGTCTCGCGAATGTTGAAAATTAATTTATATTTATTAATTGAAATTTTTGTGAATGTCTTTTTTTCCCTCTCTCTCATTTTTTTAATACAAGGGAAACAAAACAACCAAAACCAAAACACAAAACAAAGAAAAACAAAGAGTAGAATTCCCCCAAGAAGCTAAGGAATGTCTACACCTGAAAAGAGGAAAGATATAAGCTTCAAGAGCTCTAAAGAGACATTCAAACGTGACAATGGCCTCAACAAACTCAATATACTCCAATAGTAAAATATAATGTCTCTTCATAGGCAACATGGTCATGCAATATTACACTCTTAAGGTGCACATAATGATGAGGAAGCATAACTCATATTACAAATTGATTTTTTGGATCAACACTACAAGGTGAGTAAGTTTATATTGGTTATTCATTATTATGATTCTTCGATCTCATATAGTATTCAATACTGAATTAAGAGAGAGGAATAGCTCTCAAAGGTTGAGCCATCTCCAAAGTCAATCCAAATTTGTCATCCATATTCAAACTCTGTGGTGTAACTCCATCTTCAAGCTTCCAATCAAACCAATGAACCAAAGAACCCACAATCAAATGCACTATCCTCATTCCTAAGGGTTGTCCAGGGCAAATTCTCCTCCCACTACCGAATGGAATGTACTCAAAATTTCTACCTTTGGTATTGAAATTACCAAAAAACCTTTCTGGTATGAAACAATTTGGTTGTTCCCAAATATTGGAGTCTCTACCTAAGGCCCAAAGATTGACAATTATTTGGGTACCTTTCGGGACTGTGTAGCCAGAAATGGTGACTTGCGATTGGGCTTTACGAGGAAGAAGAAGTGAAGATTGCAATCGCAATGTTTCTTTGATGATTGCTTGTAAATATGGAAGCTTCTCAATTTGTGATTCTTCAATAATTGCATTTCCTTTTCCTATCATTTGGTTTAGCTCATCTTTGGCTTTTGACATAACTTTTGGGTTTTGTAAAAGATATGCCATTGCCCATTGAATTATTGTTGCAGTTGTATCGGTGCCTGCTACAAATAGATCCTACAACCCATAATCAAACGAAAATAATTATCATTATTTTAGGATTAGATACATCTTAGAAGTTGTGATGAAGTAAGCTGGTAATATAATAACTTAATCCAAACTCCAAGTTTGAATTTAGTATTTTGAAATTTATTTCATTCATGTAATTTATAACTAAACCCTATATTTTTCACCATTTAAACATTTCACAATCTTATATTTTGTTACACCCTAGATTTAACATGCATAAATTAGATTTTCAATAATTATGATAACATCCTACCCTTATAGAGTAGAAAAGCTCTAAGAGAGAAAAAAAAAAAAAAAAAGCATTTGAGTGATAAATATAATTTCGATATGTTTTCTTATTTAAAAATAATGAAATATTTATTTATAATTTAAAGTTAATTATTGATTATTTTTTATTTTTTTATTTTTATATAAATATCCATCAAAATCGACACTTTGATTGATATTCAATCGAAACTTTCATAAAAATAAAATCTACATATTTTCCTCTATCGATAATTCAAACCTTTGTCTTTTCTTAGCTTCTCAAATGAATATTAATTTCAAATTAATTGCACGGTTTTTAGCTTTTTATTTATTTATTCAAAGTGAGTTAAAGGTTAACAAAAGGTTAACAAAGTCGCTGCATAATTTATAAACCTTATTTATGTGTTCTCATTGACTTGTTCCAAAAAGAGCCCTTCTTAGTGTCATCTACAATTCATTTCTAACCCAAAAGTTATCTTAAAATAATTTATACAAATCCTATATCTAATACAGTAATAAAATAAAGATCTTACTATATACGACACGTCAACGTCAAGATTATAATAAAAATGGTCCTTTTCAATACGTCATCTTAAAGGATAGACTCCAACAATGAATGATATATTTATAATTGGTTAAAATATTGTTATTTATATAATAATTCATATTCTAGTTATCATGTTTGCAATGGTTTTTGCATATTATCATTGCAACTATCCACCTATTTTAAGAAGGTAATTTTCTAAAATAGAAAAGAAAAATAATAAAGAAAGTGTAAAAGCAAATGAAAGAAAGGCAGTCTCACCAAAATCAAATGTCCAATTTGGTTTCTGTCCATAAGAATCTCTCCGTTCTTCTCCTCATCCAAATTTAGAAGATGATACAACGCATCAATTTTGGGTGTAAAACCAAGAGATTCCTGCATTTTCAGCCGTCCGTCAATCATCTCATCGATCAAATCAAAGATCTTTCTCAAATGAACGCTGTTACGCCTCCTCACTCCTTGAATATCAAATTTCTTAACCACCGGGAAAAAATCACTAACATTCGTTCTCCCAAATGCTTCCATCACTCCCCTAAACCTTGACTGAAATTGTTTCACCATTTCCGAATTAGTATCTGCCAAATCCATTGACCAAATCGAACAGGACATTATATTAAGAGCCGTCCTAAACGCCGCCGCTCCAACATCTACAACCTCGCCCTTTACGGCGCTTTCCCGGACGCTATTCAAAAGCTCTTTAATCTTCGCTTGCCGGATACTTTCACTGACCTCCAGACTTTTTTGGGAAAAAAGTCGGGTTTTGAACAGTTTTCTAACGTTTTTCCAAATTGGCGAAATAGGGGCGACCCATAACGTACCTAATTTGTCGTGGTCGAATACTCTTGCGCCGTCCGGGATTGCTCTGGTGGATAATACCTGGTCGTGAGTTTCAAGGACTTGTCGTATTGTCTCCGGTGATGATACGACGATGGCATTGACTTGGCCGAGCTTTAACGACGCGATCGGGCCGTAGATTTTGGCAAGGTCGGCGAGATATTTGTGGGGTCTGTCCCCAATATCTAATAGATTTCCGATGATGGGAAGGGATCTGGGTCCGGGTGGAAGATTGGGTTTTTTCCTATTTAATATGAAATGGATGAGTATGGAAGTGACGATGAGACATACTATGCAACTGAGAATTGAAAGTTCCATCTTTGATCCACTTCTGTGTCCAGAGAAGGATAAGATTTATGATGAAGATGACAAGATAGAACTTGGAAGCAACCGATGTCACAACAAATAATGGGACCCTAAATTAGATTATTGAGAAAACAACCAACAAGTTTACTGATTGACTATAGAACACTATATATTTGGTTTTTTTTTTTTTTTTTATCAAATTCTGACATGATCCTCATGATGCTGAGTTGTTGAGAATTTTGTAATATATATGGGGATGAATTGAATATGTGTGTGGATTTACACTTCTCCAACAAGAAGCTTTTCTAGCATAAGATGTAGCAAAATCTAGCACAAGTGACCACTCTCAATATGCTTTCCAACGTGATTTTTTAAAAAATAGATCTCTAGTTGGTATTCAAATTCTAAATTCTGGAATTACATATAATTTGTTTTTCTAAAGGCCATTTTCAAATTAAATATAGCAAAACAAATAAATAACTAAAATTAAGATTTATTCAAATTACAATAATAATTAAATTTTGCCATTGAAAGTATATAAATTGAAAATAGGATGGAATCTCAATTATTTGATACATGCTACGATGAGCTAACCTCGGATTAGATGACATTTTAAATATAAAATATCATTTTGGTCCCCTATATATTTTCAAATAATTTGTGCAATGTTAAATCATGATAATTCCATTTGTCAAATTTTAATCACTGTATTTTTTATAAATATTAAATTTAGTCTCACCCTTAATTTGTGTCAAAATTAATATATTAATAACATAATATATGAAAGTATAATATTAAATATAGAGGAGTTGTAAAAATAGCAAAATAATTTATGATAATAGAGTCCATGTCACTTATTTTTAAAGTTGTAAAAATAGAAAATTTAAAAGTAGATTACCCTCAAATTACATCTTATTAATGTTATATTTGGCAAATTTGTAATATGCAAAAATAATGTGTTATGAATTGTTTTTTTCTAAATTTTTTTGTCATCTAATGCTACTTCTCTTTAATATATAGGAAAGTGATAAATAATATTATTTTACTCTATTTAAAAATATTTCTAACCATTTTGTAACCGAAAATTAATAATCTCTAGTAAAAATATTAATAGAAAGCAATTTTTAAAAAACGAATAACAATAAACTAGCAAAGGACAACAATTAAGCTAATCATGAAAAGATGTTAGTGATATATAATTAAATTTGTCTACAACCATTAACTTAAACTTCAAGCTGTACGATGAAGGTATGGTTTTACAAAAGAGACAAAATATGGAAAACAAATATTTTTCCTACTGTCCTTCTTAAATAATATAATATAGATAGTTGTGCTGTAATTGGTAGATTATAGAGTAATATTGTTTTAGGTGATTACTTTTGGGTTTTGTTCAAAGGCTAAATTATATATATATAAATATGTCTCACACGATTAGCATATTACATGAAAAAAAAAAATACTCGTAAATTTTTAAAGTTTCAAAAATATTCTAACATTTTAAAAAATGATTCAAACATATTCTTATAGTTAATTTTAGATAGAAACCATTAAAGTTTTGTTTAAAAAATATCCTTAAATTATATTAAAAAGTTTAAAAAATATACTTGAACATAGAAATAGTTAAAAAATTTATTCCAAAATTTTTTAATATCTAGTTGCATAGATAACTTTGATTAATTAAAAATATCTCTATCGTTAAGATAATGATAAATTTATTTGAAACTGACAATGTTTTGTCTATAAATTTAGGTTCTCCTTAAGCTAATAAATCACAATGCACAATAGCAAGAAGAATTAAATATGTCTCCATTACATGTAATGTTTCATTCTTCCGACAAATCGAAACAATCAAAATAATGTAAATGTTGCTCGGAAGACAAAATGAATGACCAAAACTCTAATTAACGGGAGGACTAAGTATCGTTAAAATATGCACAATGGACTAAAAAAATTGAGCAACTCTAACTTCCATAGAGACCAGGTTGTGTATAGGAAAATGTCAGCAGGAAAAACAAAAAAAGAAAAGAAAACCGTCAATAAAGAAAATATTTGGTAGAACCAAACGTTTTGGTAGACCATCCATTTTTCAAAACAACGATGTAATTATGACCTTTTTGATATCCAAAACTATAAAAAAACGTTGCAAATTTGATAAAAGCTAACAGCTTCAAATAAATTTATGGGTATATTAACAGTTTCACTTGATAGAAGGGTATTTTTGAAACATTTTATGTTTTCTAGGAAAAGTACAAAGTTGATTAGCATATTCTATAATTTAGCATAGTTTAGACTGGACAATCAACATGTGGATATTATTTTGAAAATGTTGAATAATAATATCTCTATCATCCAAATTCATTAAAGTTGACGTGACAATTTCTTGAAAACAATAAATTAACTAAAATTAAACAATAACTACGGAAGAAAAAGGATCGTTGTTCTCTTCCCCTAACCACCTTTGTCCACCATTTTTCCTTCATCGTCTTCTCCCTCCTAACGGCAAACTTTTTTATTTATTCCTTGCTCTCCACAATTTCAAAGTCACCATCTCATACTGGTTTGATTGGAAAGCTTTAACAATAGGAGTCTCACCAATTAGTTATATAATTAGTGTGAATTAAGATGGCTCATCCTTTAACTACGTACGAACTATAGCCTTAATCCTTTTACTTAAACTAAATTTTCAAATTTTATTTTTCTCTTTACAAAAAGAATTTATATATGCTATGTTAAAAATGACAATAAAAAATTCTACAAATCTCTTTTGCCCTTGGATTCCCTGGATTCCCATCTCCCCTAATTACAAAAACCATATTTACAAGCAATCATCAAAGAAACCTTAAGAATGCAATCATCACTTCTAATTCCACCTAAAGTAGAATCAAAAGTAACAATTTCAGGCTTCACAATTCCAAAAGCGGCTCAAATTATTGTGAATGAATTTATGGGCTTCATGTAGAGACCTAAACTTGTGGGAAAATCCAAACGTGTTCATGCCAGAAAGGTTCTTGGAAAGTAAAGGAAGAAATTTTGAGTTTATTCCATTTGGTAATGGGAGGAGGACTTGTCCTGGTCAGGGAATGGGGATGAGGATGTTGAATTTGACGGTTGGTTCTTTGATTCATTGCTTTGATTGGAAGCTTGAAGATGGAGTTACGCCTGAGATATTTTAATATGGATGCAAAGTTTGGTCTTACTCTTGCCAAGGCTCAACCAGTACGAGCTATACCTATTCTTATCTAATTAATTTACATTTCAAACTATGTTATTCCATCTTATCTTTTATGTTTATTTACGAAAAATAATTTGTTTCTCTCAAACAACTTTTATCCATATGTATGAATTCTAATAAAGTGTAAGATTGTAATTTGTCACCTGTCAAATTCTAATAAAAGTAATTGACAGTGTGATAAAAGGTGTCTAAGAATTTTATAATTTATTGTTATTATTTATGTTTAAAGGTTTAGTGTGAATGTTCAAAATTCATTTATATTTATTAATTATGAATCGTGCTGATGAAGTACAGTGAAATAGTTTTTACTATATAGTTTATGAATATATATGATATAATTGTAATGAAATCTCTCTTTCTAAAAAAACTGGTAATAGATGCAGAGTTTGAAAATGTAATACCAACCACACTAAAATATGGTTCCAGTTTATTTGTTATCATCAAAATATTTGGTTTTGATTGAAGCCCTAATAAAGCTAATAATCTCCCTCCTTTTGACCATGATCCATCGACTAACTCATATGAATGGCCTCAAAAAGTAAAAACTATTTTCTTTCTCTCCCTCTCATTTTTTTAAATACAAGGGAAAAAAACAAAATCCAACACAAAACAAATAAAAACAAAGAGCAAAATTCCCCGAGAAGGAATGTCCTTAAGTGAAATTGGCACATAACAATGTTATTCCGACGCTTAAATTTGCGTTGGGATTGAAGTTAGAAAAAATAAGTCGGAAGAGAATCAATCGACACACAAAATGTTGTGTCAGAAGATCCTTTATTTTTTTAAAAAAAATACTGCAACCTAGAAGAAATCCAGAATGAAAAATTAGAAGAAAATGAATGAAAAAATATTAGCATTAGAAAAAATCCGAAAGAGATCTAATCGGATCCTAGATCAACAACAACAAAGACTAACACACATATTTAATATTTTTTTTCGACCTCAAACCAAAATAAATAAAAAAAATAAAAACAAAGACTTACTGGCAAGGAGCGGATGAGGGCAACAGTAGAAGCGTAGTGGCGGATGACGACGACAATGAGAAAAACACAAAAGAGATGGCCTTGACAATCACAAAATTAACATACCTATTTACTATTTTTTTTTTCTCAAACTTAAACCAAAACAAAAATAAAAAACAAAAAACAACCACTTACCGGCGAGGGGCAGACGGCAGCTCACAAGCGTCGAGGGTGACGACAAGCAATGAACGGTGGACGACGATAGACCTTCTTCTTCCTCTTTCGGCCTTCAAACCTTTCATTCGTCTCCTTTGTTTTCGGTCTCCCTTTCCTTCATTTTCGGCTAACACAAATTTGTTTTACAGAAATAAAAATGGTATTTGAAGTGACGACATTTCTAACGCATGACTAAACACGTTGAGAGAAGTTAAATATATTAAAAAAAATTATAAACTTCTCCAAACGTCATTCAAAACAGCGTTGAAAAAAGTTAAATACATTAAAGAAAATTATAAACTTCTTTTGACACCATGCATAACGATGTTAGAAGAAGTTAAATATATTAAAAAATTATGAACTTTTTTCGACATCATGCATAACGGCCTTGGGAGAAGTTAAATATATTAAAAATTTATAAACTTCTCCCAATGTCATAAATAATGGCGTTAGGAGAAGTTTGTAATTTTTTTATTAAATTATCTTATACCGAGGTCGCCTTATGCCGCGTCGAGATTGCCAACCTTTTTCGATGGAGCTTTTACGATGTTAGAAGAAGATTTTTCTCACAACATTGTCACTTATCCCGATATCTATGTTGTGCATCGAAAAATACATATTTTCTTGTAGTGTATGGACAATTAAGTTTTTGTCAACACACATTCATGATTCAATGATTAAGCTCTCTGGTGGTGTGTTTGTGATCCATAGATGTTTGTGTGGTGTTGAACACTTTGTTTGTAACCCCTAGATGTAGATGTTGTGTCATCGGACTGGAATACTAATGTGTTCCTTTTTTTTTTTAAGTACAACTTGGGGTATGAGAATTTGAACCCGAGAACTCTTGTCCTTATGTACATACAAGTGTCATTTGAACTAAACTTCAGTTGGCTACAAATAGCTTCTTAGTGATATTTTTCTTCCACGTTTGCCTCAAAACTCCTAAAATTTTTTTCCAACAAATTATATAAAGGACCTTGAAAAGGACTAAATTAAAAGGTCGTGGGCCGCCCTTATTACTAGTTATCTTAAACTTCCTTAAATATTATAGGATCAGTCAAATTGTTATTGACGTTTAAGCTAGAATAGGACAATCATGAATATCATTAACAAAAGAACTTAATTGAAGTAAAATTCTCCTTCAAATTATATTTCTAAACGTATAAAGATCAGTTAGCCATTTCAAAATTTCTTCATCTCTCTTAAATATTAGACAATTTGAAAAGAAAAGAAAAAGTAAGTGTAAGAAACATAAACGTATAATTTAACAAGAGCAATAAACACTTAATTAATTAGAATTAAAGTCATGGGTCAGTTCTTAACTCTTATAAAAAGGCAACTAAATTGTGTATGGAGTGAGAGAAAGAGTGAAAAGAAAATATGGAGTTTATAATTATGTGCATGCTCTTTGTTTCCTTCATCATCTCATGCCTCTCCTTTCTTCTACTCTTCAATTCAAGTACCAAAAGAACCCATTCCAAGCTCCCTCCTGGGCCAAAAGGTTACTTAGTCATTGGAAATTTAATGGATATTGGTGACAAACCCCACCAATCTCTAGCCAATCTAGCCAAGTCCCATGGCCCCATCATGAGCCTCAAACTAGGCCAAATGACCTCCATAGTGATTTCCTCAGCAGCCATGGCTAAGGAAGTCCTCCAAACCCATGACCAACAATTATGTGACCGTACGATCCCTTACTCTTCCACAGTTTACGACCACGACAAGCTCGGTTTCGTCTGGCTTCCAGTGTGTGACGTCTGGAGAACCCTTCGAAAAGTATGCAACAATCATATGTTTTCTCACAAGATTCTCGACTCAACCAAGATCATTCGCCAAAAGCAAATCCAACGACTTCTAGACAACGTACGAGAAAGGGCTTTGAAAGGCGAGGCTGTAGATATTGGAAAAGCTGCGTTTGTGACCATTCTCAATATGCTCTCGAACATGGTTTTTTCGGTAGATTTAGCAGACCCAAATTCAGAATGGGCGAAAGATTTGAAGGAAACCGTGTGGGGGATTATGGAGGAGTCTGGGAAACCGGACATTGGAGATTATTTTCCTTTGTTTAAGACGATGGATATTAAAGGTAGTCGAAGGCGTATGATGGTTTATATTAAGAAATTTTTGGACATGATTGGGGATATGATAGAGAAGCGAATGGAGTTGGAAGGAGTGGAAGAAAACCATGATATGCTTTATAATCTTCTCAATCTTGCGAAAGAAAATGATGACTCTATGTTCGACGTCTATTTAATCAAGCATTTAATATTGGTAAATCTCTCTCTCTACCTTTGGAAAAAAAAAAGTTCTTCTACTCTCTCTAGAACTGTAAATAATATAAGTTGATTTGGTAAAAATAGTTTTCTGTTTTTTATATGTTTGTTGGTTTAAATACAAAAAAAAAAAATTATATCAATTAAAATTTTTGGGTTAATTTTCAAATATAGTGAAAGAAATGGACCAAAATTAAAATTTATTAAAATACAGTAATTAAATTTGGCTATAAAATGTATTTGAATTTAAATAATTTTTAATAGTTTTTTTTTTAATTTCATGAAAGGAAATATAATATTATATGAATATATATTTTGTAATCTATTATATTTTTAATCTCTCGTAAAAATATAATACAGAACAAAAAGTTTTTTTTTCTTCTAAATAGCAATAAGCTAGCAAGGGACAATGATTTATTGGGAGTGTAGAGAGATGAACACTAATAAATTTTGAAAATGAAGGGTAAATTTTGTTATATATGCAATAATTTCTTTGTGTCGTACGAATACTTTAAATCTTATTGTTATATCTATAACTATTCTAACCTTTTTAAAGATATTGAAAATTGATTTTAATTTTTCAGAAAGAAAAAATATATATATTATGTAAAAAGTTTAGTGGTGGACAAGAAAATCGTGGTTGTAGTATATAAAAGATTTAGTTCATGCTCTAGTTGAGAATGACGTTTTTTTATTGTTTAATTTAAAAAGATTCATTAAATAAAACAATTATTAAAGTGTCCTAATAACAAATTTAACAAAATATTTACGACTTATAAAATTTTTAGATTTTATTAATAAAAGATATTCATACACACTAATATTCTTCTACAAGTGATATTGATTGAGAGTGATATAAATTGATAGAATTTAAAATTTTGCTGGTAAATATTTTAATTTATTTTTTATTTACCACAAAAAAAGATTGGTGTTATATTTTAAATATAAACACTAAGGTCACTACACTCACCTTTAGTCCAATCATATATATTCACGGCTCCACCTATTTTGTCTAACCATTGCTTTTTAAGCGTCCTCTTTTTTGCTTTATTTTAAACTACTTTTAAGTCAACTGGGGCAACACACACCAAACTAATCAATGTTCCAAACCAACATCAATTATTGAACACAATTTTATAATAACTTTGGCATCGTTTTTAGATAAATGTGTATACTTATACATCTACTTGGTACTTAATTATACTGTTTCTCCACATAAAAAAAAAAAGGTTCTATTGCCCGCTGGTACCGATACGACTACATCTATGGTAGAATGGGCAATGGCAGAGCTATTAAAGAACCCAGAAGCACTATCAAAAGCAAGAATAGAACTCATGGAAGTTGTGGGAAAAAACAGGCCAATTGAAGAATCGGATATCTTAAAGCTCCCTTTTCTTCAAGCAATTGCAAAAGAAACTCTTAGATTGCACCCGCCAGTTCCTTTACTATTGCCAAGAAAGGCAAGACAAGACACTGAAATTGGAGGCTTTGTAATACCAAAAGATGCTCAAGTTATTGTGAATGCATGGTACATTCAAAGGGACAAAAACATTTGGGAAGATGGTGAATTGTTTAAACCAGAAAGATTCTTGGAGCTCTCAGAGATTGATTACAAAGGTAGAAACATGGAATTGATTCCATTTGGTGCTGGTAGAAGAATTTGCCCTGGATTGCCTTTGGCTAATAGAATGGGGCATTGGATTCTTGCTTCTTTAATTCATTCTTTTGATTGGAAGCTTGAAGATGGAATCACACCAAAAAACATGAACATGGATGAAAAAGTTGGTCTCACTTTGGTCATGGCTCATCCTCTTAAAGCTATTCCTATCATTGTTTGATCTTTTTCAGCCTGTTTCAAATGTGTGGACTACAAATAATCTCCTACTTCCTATGTTATTATTGAAGAAAAATTATGTTTTGGGTTTGGTTGCTAATAGAACTATGTATTGTGTGTATTTAGTATCTAAATTATAGGAAAATATTTATGAATAATTGACTTTGTCCAATATCATATATATGTTTGCTCCTATTTAATTAGTAACTAACTGAATATAAATGCTTTTAACATAGCTTACCTTTTTCATACCCAAATTCTTTAATGTTTCTAGGCTAGTTTTTTTTTTTTTTTTTTAATAAAATGAGTCGTGCTCTTACCCTTTTGTTACACCAAAAACACTTTCAATTTTCCTTTTCCGCAAATTATGTTTTAATAACGACATCAAGAGACCCTTCCTTTTGAGATTGACTTAGTAGTTAAAAGAGAGAACGCCTGTAATATATCCTTTACATGGGAAGTTGATTTATAAATAGAGTGTGTATACAATCTTAGAAGTGACACAAGTGCTCATAGTTTACACATTTGAGTTATGGTAGAGTAATAGCCCTATTAGGCTACTCATGTGTAAATTAAAATAGGATAGTTGGAACCATTGTGTAAATTTGACATTTATATAATTACTGAGCTTGTATGAGTACTTGAAAGTCCATAAATCTAAAATAGTTACTGTGGGAAAGAGCAACTTATTCCTGATTAAAAAACCTATAAGAAAAACTAAAGCTAAAAAATATCAAGATTAAATATAAAAAGTCGAATAAAAGAATAGAAAAAAAAGGTAAGATAAAAGCTATTTGAAACAAAAAGATTGGAAGATAATATGAGACCTGAAAAAGCTATTCCTCTCAACTTAAACCTAAAATGTTGAACCCGAAGCTTAGTTCGATTAGCACATGTATATATATGTGGACAAAAGGTTACGGATTCAAATCTTCACCCTAAATTTTGACAAACAAATTTGATAATAAAAATGAGGCATGTGTTGTAAACAGAGTGATGGTCGATTTTTGGAAGGTTGGTGGTTTCGTGGCCAACCGTAAGGTCGAACAATGGATCTTAGTCTTTTATTTTTTCTGTCTCCACTAAAGCAGTAATACATTTTTATGTGTTATTTTTTAAGATGAGTCGATCCCATTTCTCACAATTCCTTGATTGATAGACAGATTGGTTTATTGGTTCACAAAGTCAACAGATCAAATTTGTACAACCAGGTGCTCACCATCAATTTGGTTGGTTTTGGTCATTTGACGCCAATTTTCAAATTGTCTTGACAAGAGAGCTAGAACTTGAATAAGCAGACATTGTATTATATTTTAGCAATTTAAATCAGTTATATGAAATAACAGTCAGGTAGATAAAGTACTAATCAAGGTACCATCTCAAAAGTTGATTCAATCTTCTAGAAAAAGAAATAGAAAACAATAATATTATGGTGCTCAATTGGTAATCAACAAACGGAATACGATTGCGTAGTTGAGAGTGATAAATTTGATTTCCTTTGAAAAATTAAGTGAGATGAGATCCATTAGTTGTTAATTAATTGATTAACGATTACACCAATTCTTATTACAAATTTTATTTCAAATGATTAAAAGAAATACAACAATGTATGAAGTAGGTTTCATAACTTCCTTAGGTGAGCTTTACAGAGATTGGACTTCTCACTATGTGTTTATTAGAAACCCATATGAGATACCCTTCACTGAATTCACTTCTTGTTCTAACAAAGTCGATCCGGCTGAAAGTTACAGAATATGTCAATTTTTCATTCAACTTTGAGAACTTCAAATTTCTTGGTGTAACTCTCACTGAAACTCCAGCTGGTGCCTTAACAATGGCGTAATAAACTGAATTAGCATCACCCACATTTGTCACTGTTCTATTAAACGCCTGTGAATCAGCTCCCAAACTCACAGCAAACGAAGGATAATTCAGATCGCCTTCTCGTATTCTTGATACCGTCGAACACGTTACTTGTCTACGAACAATAATCGACACTTGAGCATCTGTGTACAAATGGCAAAGATAAGGAACATAATCATCGGGCTGAATGTCATAAACCAATCCTGGGTTAGCTGCTTTTGATGGATTAACATGTCCGGACCCCATAGCGAAAAAGTTCGCTGGTTTCAAATCTTGATCCACGATTGGTTTCCCTTGAGGATTTCTTACATCTGCAGAGGTCATAATAGCAGATTTAATGGCAGCAGGGGACCAATTAGGATGATTACTCTTGATCAAAGCTGCAATTCCACTTAAATGAGGACAAGACATTGATGTTCCTGATATAACATTAAAAGTCGATTTTGTGTTCGTGTTTGTGTTGTTGTTTAATGGGAATGGCCAAGCTGCGAGAATGTTGACACCAGGGCCTGTTATGTCAGGTTTCAAGATCCCAGGGCTTGCTTGACATGGCCCTCGTGAAGAAAAAGAAGCCATAGCAGGGGAGAAAGTGGTGGCTCTGTTTCCAAGCAGAGTTCCTTCAAATGAAATTGAAGCTTTTGGATTATGTGATGAATTTATATATTCTTTGATTTTAAGTCCATCTTCATAGCTTAAATGGGTTGTTGGAAGAACATGAGCTTCAGCTAAAGTACTAAACCCATCTGGTTTTTGGTTTACAAGAATCATGGCAGCGCCGCCACCATTTTTCACAACCAACCCTTTTGCTATTCTGCCTATTCCTCCTCCTCGTTCACATACCACGATTTTTCCTGTCACATTCAGCTTTTCAAGTGAACCTTCAACACAATATTCAGAACCTTCGATTCCGCTTTTGCCAGCGTATACAAGTGGTAAGAATTTTGATGAGAAATCTCTTGGCTGGAACAGAGATTCACCGGTAAAGACTTTGCCACTTTCAAGCTTTGCCAATGCCACGATTTTTCTATCAATGGTGCTAGCTCCAACAGTTAAAATCCATGGTGCTTCGTTGGCTAATGTATTTTTGGAAGGGCCTGAATTCCCTGCTGAACAACTCACAAAAATTCCCTTTTTAATGGCTGCAAATGCCCCTACGGCAATTGTGTCTTTGAAAAATGGAGTCGAAGGGGCACCGAGGGAGAGCGAGAGCACGTCAACACCGTCGTCGATTGCAGCATCTAAGGCAGCAAGTATATCACTACTGGAACAACCTTTTGGAGAACAAACTTTGTACACTGCAATATGAGCTAAAGGTGCCATTCCAACTGCTTTGCCTCTTGCATTTCCCAAAGCTTCAGCACCTTTAACAAAAGTGCCTGCAGCTGTGCTTGCTGTGTGTGTGCCATGTCCATTTTCGTCATTTGGTGATTTCCCAATCGAAACATTATTAGCAAGATTGAAAGTTCTTGCACCAATCAACTTGTTGTTACAAATAGAAGCACCAAATTCGCATCTCCCTTTCCATTTCGCCGGTGGTGACGGCATTCCTTCATCGTTAAACGAAGGATGATTTGGATGAATTCCAGTATCCAATACTCCTATGATCACTCCTTTACCAAAGTTTGAATTTTTCCATAACCCAAAATGTTGGTTCAACCCCAAATATTCAGGTGTGTGAGTTGTGTGCAAATTCAATGTGGTTTCAGGCATGGCTGAGATGAAACCATCCTTCTCTTCCATTGTTTTAACTTGTTCTTTTGTAAGTCTTGCAGAGAAACCACTGATCACGTGTCGATATGAATAAAGTAACCGTGATTGTTCGTTGGATGACGCTTCGATCGTTTCTGGTAAGAATGATGTGTACCAATTTTGTAGATCAATGGTGTCACCCAAAATCTCAACCTCTGGTTGCTTAACATGAACAATGTAGGTTTGTAAATTGGTGTTGGAAGCACTCCAAAGCTCAGTTTTCATGGCAACATAGCCATGAAAATTGAGGAAGAAAAAGATACAAATGAAAGGAAGAAAAACCATGGTTTTAATGGAAACTACTTTGTGTTTTCTTATGTTTTTGGTGCCTTTCTGTTTGAGGACCCAAACATATTTATAGGGAAAGGAAAATATGTTGTTAATGGTTGATTATGAGATTTTATGTACTTTATTATATGTACATGTGACAATTCTTCATCTCATCAAAAACTTTGACTTTACCCATATACAGTACAGCTTGGAACAAATTTTTATAAATCTACATGATAATGTTCACATTTTTTCTTGCAAATAAAGCTTCTAATTATTCATAGTTTTTTAAACAAAAATGCAATCTTGTTGATGAATTATTTCCATTCTCAAAAGCATAGTGCTAACTGTTTCTCCCCTTTGGTTGTTGCATCTTCCAAGGAAAAAAAGAACGTGTACAGTTTGACAAGAAGTTTTTTTCTTTTTTATTTTTAGAATTCAGTAATAATTCACTTCAAACTATTTCAATTCTCATCAAGAAATGAAGTTAATTTTAAAGAATCAAACACAGTGGTTCCCAAATAAGACTAAAGCCTAAGTGTTTTTCTTTTTCAACATGAATATATGCAATAATAGAGTTCAAATTTCTTTCTTTTCGTTGAGTTTATATTTGTTTAAGGCGTTGGTCGAGTTTATATCTTAAGTTTTAAACCTCATTTTTTATTTAGTCTAATGAGACTCCATGCGTCCACGACTAAAAAAACAGCAATTTCATACTTTATTGACTTATTAAATTTTTATACTATGAGTTACATTTTAGAGGTTCATGATTCTCATTTCCATATACTCCACCTTTTGTTTTCTAATTAAACACCTCCCACAAAAAGTTGTATGATATACTTTGATTTAAATTAACCAAACAATATGATTTTGTGTAAAAGATAATTTGATATATATGAACTAACTAATTTTCAAAAAAAGCATAATAACATTAAACATGTACACAGCTTAACCGTTAAGATACGTATATATATTAAAACAAACCTAGTGATTTTCACCTTGTATTTAAAAAATTACAAATGTTAGTAATTTTCTTATGGAAAAATTGCATCAAATGACAAAAATATTTAGAAAAAAAATAGCTCATGACACCAATTTACGAATGTAGCAAAATTAATAATATCGTACAGTAATTATAGGACTATAGAGAGTCTATCACTTTTAAACTTGTAACTTTTGAAAATTTAGAAAATGTCGTGACATGAACTCTATTATCATAATTGTTTTTTCTAGTTTTACAAAAAACACATTCCTTCTAACCAGAAATAATGTTCAAAATAATTGTAAATTACTAAAATTTTGTCCAATTTATATTTTCGAGTATTATAATAAAATGATATAACATGAAAATTTGAACCTCCCCATGTTCGGCCTTTATAGCCAAATCCATATAAATGCATAAAATAATTCTCAATTATTTTATAAAATATTTTGATTTAATATAGTTGAAGTTATAGTGTTACACACTCAAAAATTCTTCTTAATAATAAATTAAAAGAAAATACAATTAAAAAAAATACATCACTAATACGCATGTTTAGTTTTCATAATAACTATTAGTTAATAACATGACTTACATTGTAGCCAACTTGATCCTTAGTATCATGTCATGAATAGCTGTATATATGTTATATTTTCCCCACATTGATTCCAAATATCATAATGATTCAATATATGCATTCCCCTTATTATAAAAATATACATTGTGTTATACATGACTTTTATTTTAAAGATTTATCAAGTTAAATATTAATAAGATGGCTTGCGAAATTACAACAAACAAAAAAAAAATTAATGTAAGTGTTATATTTACCATGGTGAAAAAAAATGAGCTTTTGGGACAATTTTTTTTATAAAAAAAAACATAATAGTGAATTTTTAAGACAATATAACAATAAGTTGAGTTTTTTTAAAAGATTATAAATTAATGAGAATTGTTATAATAGATTTAGCTAGGCATGATTTGATATATTGCGTATATTATAGAATTTTATTTTTATCTTTGGTTGGATATGGGTTTACGTGCTTGCACATATTGGTTGGTTTAATTTCTTTAAAAATATCGAGTTGATTCGTAGATTTCCGTTAATTAATAGAATTTTAGCTAAAGTTTGATAATATGTTGTACTTGAATACAATTTTTTAATTAGAAAAAGTTACAACTTTTTTTATCTCCAAAGTTTGGTTTAAGTTGCATCTCAATCTCAATATGTGTCACATCCTTCAAATATAAATTTAAAATTTTTTCTAATAAACTATTTTTAAAAAATGTCAAAAATTATATAGAAGATCTATTTTATAGGTTGTACAACGATGTAGTCATTGAATTTCAAGGATATAAAATAATCCTACGTATTACTTATATTTGAAGCATGATATATTTTTAGACTATAAAACATTTACAAATATTTCTTTTTTAATTTTAAAACTTTGAAAAAGATTTGATTATAACCTTGAGATGTGATCAAAATTTTATAAATAATTTACTTGGTCGTGTGATGTTGGTGAGGACGCAACATAGTGCATTAATTGATAGTTTAAAGGATGGGTGATATGGGATTGTGAAGGTACATTTGTTGCGGTAAGTGGGAAGAGTGTTGAAGAAAAATATTAACTTGTTATCTACATAAATTCATATAATTGTAAATAATTTCAATCTTCATCAATATCTTGAGCAATCTTTCATCTTTAATCTCCAATCTTGGGAAAGTAAGAACACATATAATGTGAGAAACATCAAACTAATTTTGTGTTTGTACATTAGGTTGTTTGGACTCAATTAATTATTAGCTGTTTTTTTCATTCCATTTAAAACTCATTCTATAGCGGTAAATTAAATTAAAGTCATTTATAATTAAAATCCATATAGGTAATTAATGGGGTACCAAACCCAATCAATAATAACAAAACTCATCAAAAGTGACTCCAAAACAAGGAACGGCTCGGGCGCGCGGCTCGCGGAGGAGATCGTGGTACACGCGGCTCGGAACAACAGAGACGGCTCGCCCAAGAGATCGTGGCTCACGCGGCTCGGTGAAGGGGGAGAGGGAGGATGTAGAAGAAGGTGAATAGTGAGTTAACGCTTACCGAAAAATCCTATTTAATAATAACAATATTAATTATTACTGTTATTATACCTATTAATTAATTATCTCTCTTTTTACTTTTCCAACCATAACAAATAACATCTATCTCCTCATTTAATAACTCATTTCATCATCTTTCTCTTTTTTCCAAAAATAAGAAACATTTTCCTTCTTAATTATATTTATTCCAAAATAGTATTACTCTCCTTCCTCCCTAACTTAATACTTACACATATAAAGTATTATCCATAAACTTTTACTTTACCAACCTATTTCACTAATATCCATCGAGCTGTTTTTTTTTAATATTTTTATTATTTAATGTCATTTCCATTTTATATATTATATTATAGATTTGGGGAGCCATCTAATACAAATTAGTAAGAGATGGATTTGCTGTGGATCTTCATTGTTCTACTCTCCATTGCATGGCTAATTTCAATGATCTCAAAAACAAGACCAATTACCAACCTCCCTCCCGGCCCAAAGCCATTGCCACTCATCGGCAACCTTCTTGCTCTCGGTGATAAACCCCACCAATCTCTAGCCAATCTCGCCAAATCCTATGGTCCGATCATGACCTTAAAACTCGGCCAAATCACCACCGTCGTCATCTCCTCCTCCGCCATGGCCAAACAAGTCCTCCAAACTCACGACCAATTTCTTTCCTCCAGAACCGTCCCTGACTCCATGACCACTCACAACCACGATCTTTTCGGCCTCCCATGGATGCCCGTTTCACCTCTCTGGCGAAACCTCAGACGAATTTGCAACACCCAGTTGTTCGCTGCCCGGATTCTCGACGCCAACGAGAACCTCAGACGAGGCCAAGTGGCAGAGCTGGTGACAGAGATATCTAGATGTGCTTTGAAAGGTGATGAGGCAGTGGATTTTGGAAAAGTG
Source organism: Cucumis sativus (assembly GCF_000004075.3). Lineage (NCBI taxonomy): Eukaryota > Viridiplantae > Streptophyta > Magnoliopsida > Cucurbitales > Cucurbitaceae > Cucumis > Cucumis sativus. The sequence goes on along the minus strand of NC_026659.2, from coordinate 2,226,614 downwards.
GCGTTTGTGACTTCGATGAATTTGCTTTGGAATACCATTTTCTCGGAGGATTTTGTGGACCCGAATTCGAAAATTGGGAGAGAGTTTAAGGTGGCTGTAAGAGGGGCTATGGAAGAAGCTGCGAAACCGAATTTTGGAGATTATTTTCCATTGTTGAAGAGATTTGATGTGCAGGGGATTAAGAAGAAACAAAGTGTTCATTTTGATAGGATCTTTGATGTGTTGGAGCAGATGATTGATGAACGGATTGATGAACAGAAAAAAAGTTGGGGTTCTAATAAGATTAAACATGATTTCTTGCATTATCTTCTCAACCCTGGTGATGAAAACAGCGATATCAAGTTGGGGAGAATTGAGTTCGAACACTTATTAGCGGTATCTACTTCAACTCCTTTTTCTTTTATTATTATTACTTACAATTTGTTGTTAAGAATCCAAATTTTAACATCATTTTATCTTTAGGGGAATTTGAGTTCAAACACTTATTCTTCTGTTTAACTTGATTTTATTAGGGTTTGAATTTGTTGATTTATAACCTAGATGGAGTTTTTTTTTTTAAGAATCAAACGTCTCTTATCAAAATAAACTAATATATTGAATATTTATCAATATAGTAAACTTTTTTCTGATAAATTACTATAAATTAAAATATTTTAAAATAGAAAATGTAAGAATAATTTATGGTCTTATACGCTATGACTCCAATTTTTACTCCACTAATTGGGTTTAGAAAATAGTTTTGCCCCCAATGTAGTCTCTTTAGGCACAATTGTTTGCTATGTGTTAAACTTTTTTCTTAATATTTCGTCTTAAACAAAAAGCGCATTCAATCCAAATCTCAAATCTCACACATAATTCATTTCATTGATATTAATCATTTTAAAATCTAAAAAGAAAAAATAAATACTATTTTTAGTTAATAACTTTCTGGACCAAAATAGACAGATTTTGGAGAATTTCGTAGGTTTTCAAAGTAAATTATGAATAACACATTGGATGATAAAAATTCTATCTTAATAAATTCTTTTAACTTTCTCTTTTCTTTTCAATTACCAACCATAAACATGGAAATCTAAATACATCCATTTCTTTTCAATTACCAACCATAAAATGGCTTTTTCCAAAATAGAAAAAGAAAACAAGTTATTTACACTTTAGGTAAAGAAAAACCATGAAAACAAAACTTATTATACTTATTTACTTTTCATAATTTTTTCTATTTTCGAAAATTTGTTTTTTAAAAATTTATTTGAGTGTGACAATTTTTGATTAGACAACTTTTCAAATTAGGAAAGATATATGGTTGATATTGAATGGCATCTATTATCTTAGCTTTCAGCCTTCAACAACATATTTACTTTTCACGCGACAAATAATATTTCTTCTATTTTTTTTCTTTTCTTGGATAGTTGAGTTGAAATGAGTGCCCCACTGATCAATTATTGGCCTTTCCATTTTCTTTTCCTTTTCTGTATGTGGTTGGACTTGGCTTATCCCAAGAAAAAATAAAACAAAAAATCTGATTTTATTTCCTTTTCTTTCTATGATTTTGTTCTTTTTTGTTTTCTTTTTAAATGTACTTTTGTATACATAATACATCCCAATTTACAACTTCATTTCTCTCATCCCACAGAATTTGTCTAATCATAGACGTTTGAAGTGAAAAATTCTTCTCTTTTAAAAATATTCAAGTTTTTCGTGTTTATTATGATACTAGAAGGGGAATATGAATAACCACGGATTCATCTTGTATTTTTCTATAATCCTAGCAATAATGTTATGTATTTCATACACATTAATTTGTATTATTTCCTAAGTTTCTAGTAGATTTATTTCTGAATTCCACCAATCAAAATTTTAGTAAGAGCATTTTTTTTATTAAAGATTTGATTGTTGTTCTATAGGTATTATTCATTGCTGGAACCGACACAGTTTCTTCAGTTTTCCAATGGGCAATGGCAGAACTATTAAGAAACCCACAAAAACTATCAAAAGCTCAACAAGAAATCCGAAGTGTAATAGGGAAAGGAAACCCAATTAAAGAATCAGACATTTCAAGGCTACCTTATTTACAAGCAGTGATTAAAGAAACTTTAAGATATCATTCCCCTCCTTTTCTACTACCTCGTAAAGCATTACAAGACGTCGAAATATCAAGTTTCACAATCCCTAAAGACGCTCAAGTGCTGGTAAATTTATGGGCGATGAGTCGAGATTCGAACGTATGGAAAAATCCTGAAATATTCGAGCCAGAGAGATTCTTAGAGATGGACATTGACATTAAAGGCAGAGATTTTGAGTTGGTTCCATTTGGTGGTGGAAGAAGGATTTGCCCTGGATTGCCATTGGCTATGAGAATGTTGCCTTTGATGTTGGGTTCGCTTCTTCATTTCTTTGATTGGAAGCTTGAAGATGGTTGTCGACCTGATGATTTGAATATGGATGAAAAGTATGGAATCACTCTTGCAATGGCTTCTCCTTTGAGAGCTTTCCCACTTCTTGTCTAGTTTTACCTTCCTTTTCATGAGTAAAAACTAGTTTTATGTTTTCTTTTATGAATGTTGATTCTCAAAAATAAATATATATGCTTCACTCAAAAGACTATATGATAAACTTATCTAGGGGCCATATTCTAGGGTCTGTTTACATCATGCACAAAAGTAATTAGGAAAACTATAGCAAATAGTAGAACCGGAATTAAAATAATTTGAAAATATAACACAACTTTAATTAGGAAAGTAATTTGGTTGGTAAAGAGATGCGCCTTCATATTCTTTCCCACTTCCAAGCTTGGCAACCGCCACGATTCTTCGATTAATCGTACTTGCTCCAACGGTTAAAATCTACCCGGTAAAGAAATTATTTATACATCTCACTAATTTATTGAATCGAAATCTACAATGTAACTTCAATTATGGTTGTTGAAAATTCAATGTGTAACAAATATAAAATGAAATGACAAAAGAGAAGATAATAAATATTTTTGTCAGATCATTTAATTTCATTTTATGGTTGAACCACAATTTTCTTCTCGACCTTTCTCCGTTCCACACAATTTTAAATGCATTTTAAGTTGTATTTATTGTTTTAGAAATAGGAGTAGCTATTTTGTTATGGTTCCACTTTTTTTTTTTCTTTTTAGATTATATATTATTTTATTTCCATGTGTGACTAAAGTAAGTAAGTTTCAAAAAGTAGATACAATTATGGTGGCAAATTTCCATCATATTCAGATATCAATGGAAGAGAAAATCATTTTACTTTCTAATATTCATATACATTTCTTTATCCTCCTACTTTGTAGACAGGTATTGCATATTTTCACTTAAGTTATATTGAGATTACCTTGAGGAGGATTATACACAAATCATCTCAATCCTACAACTTCTACCTGCCTACGGTTTATATTACGTATTTATTCTCCTAAATTTAATAAAAAAATACCCTTCCATACTTGTCACTTATAACCATTTTGGGAGCCATGTGAATAACAATTATGCATCGTTTACAAGTCAAACATGTATCCTTTAAAAAAAAAAAAAAATTTTGACAAGAAAATAAAAGTGATTTTGTCTAATCCAAAACTTATTCTACCTGTTAAAAAGTTAAAAAGAATTTCCCTACATATATAATCAAAAGTTGAAGCTTACATTGCTTCATTTCCATTCATAAGAGTAGTAAGAGATGGATTTGTTGGGGATCTTCATTGTTCTACTTTCCATTGCATGGCTAATTTCAATGATCTCAAAAACAAGACCAATTACCAACCTCCCTCCCGGCCCAAAGCCATTGCCACTCATCGGCAACCTTCTTGCTCTCGGCGATAAACCCCACCAATCCCTAGCCAATCTCGCCAAATCCTATGGCCCGATCATGACCTTGAAACTCGGCCAAATCACCACCGTCGTCATTTCCTCCTCCGCCATGGCCAAACAAGTCCTCCAAACCCACGACCAATTTCTCTCCTCCAGAACCGTCCCTGACTCCATGACCACTCACAACCACGATCTTTTCGGCCTCCCATGGATGCCCGTTTCACCTCTCTGGCGAAACCTCAGACGAATTTGCAACACCCAGTTGTTCGCTGCCCGGATTCTCGACGCCAACGAGAACCTCAGACGAGGCCAAGTGGCAGAGCTGGTGACAGAGATATCTAGATGTGCTTTGAAAGGTAATGAAACAGTGGATTTTGGAAAAGTGGCGTTTGTGACTTCGGTGAATTTGCTTTGGAATACCATTTTTTCGGAGGATTTTGTGGACCCGAATTCGAAAATAGGGAGAGAGTTTAAAGTGGCTGTAAGAGGGGCTATGGAAGAAGCTGCGAAACCGAATTTTGGAGATTATTTTGCATTGTTGAAGAGATTTGATGTGCAGGGGATTAAGAAGAAACAGAGTGTTCATTTTGATAGGATTTTTGATGTGTTGGAGCAGATGATTGATGAACGGATTGATGAGCAGAAAAAAAGTTGTGGTTCTAATAAGATTAAACATGATTTATTGCATTATCTTCTCAATCCTGGTGATGAAAATAGCGAAATCAAGTTGGGGAGAATTGAGTTCGAACACTTATTAGCGGTATCTACTTCAACTCCTTTTTCTTTTATTATTGTCATTATTTTTAATTTGTTGTTAAGAGTCAAACTTTTAACATCATTTTAGGGGGGAAACATAGTTTCAAGCATTTATTCTTCGTTTTAAAGTTTGGAATTGTTAATTTACAACCTATAAACAGTTCTTTTAAGAATTAAATTTAGGTTAACAACATAAACTAAAAATTTTAAAAATATCAATATTTAAAAATATACTAAATTTTCACAATACATTTGTAAGTATGATAAATTACTATGAATTAAAATATTTTAAAATAGAAAATGTAAGAAAAATTTATCATGTTATAAACTATGATTGTTGGATTTAGGTACAAAAATAAGAGAGTCACAATTTTTACTTCACTAATTGGGTTTAAAAAATAGTTTTGCCCCCAATTAAGTCTCTTTGGCCACAATTTGCCATGTGTTATTTTTTTTTTCTTAATATTTTAGCTTGTGAAAAAGGAGAGCAGTGCATCCAAAGAGTATGATTTTCAAATCTAGAATGATTTTAAATCCTATTTTTACTTAAAAACTTTTTGAGGTCAAAATGGTCCATTTTGCCAAATTTCATAGGTTTTCAAAGTAAATTACCTAATTAATTGACTATCATTGTTAAAATTTTTCATTAACATATTCCATGATAAAAATGTATGGCGGTGAATTATTAACTTTCTCTTTCTCTTCCTCTTCCATTACTATCCATAAACATAAATTTTAAATACATTCCTTTCCAATCTAATCAAATAAATTATTTAAAATCATTTTGAAAATTTAAAATCATTCTTCCACAATTTTTTTTTTTTCATACAGCAAATTTGACACTATAATTATATGATAATCTATTTTAAATTTATTATTTTTATAATTTTAAAAATGTAAATAACATGAACTTTATTTTCGTAATTTTCTTTTTTGCTATTTTTCACGATGACGATAATAATAACAATAAAAACTTATTTTTATATAGAAAAAAAAACTATTTATCCATACTTAACAAAAACCACTAAAAACAAAATTTATTTTATTTGAATTTCTCATAGAATATAAATATTTGTTAATTTTCTATTTTTAACATTTTTCTTTTAAAAATTTATTTTAGTGCAGGACAGATTTTTATTAGACAACTGGTGGAAGAAAATACATTGTTGATGTTGAATCGCATCTATTATCTTAGTTTTCAGCCTTCGACCACATAGTTTTCATGTAACAAATAATATTTCTTCTACTTTTTCCAAAATTATTATTTTTGTTGGATAGTTGAACTGAGTTGCATCACTCAATTATTGGCCCTTTGATTTTCTCTTCCTTTTCTGTGGTTGGACAGAAAAACAAATCATAGAAAGGAAAATAAATAATGTACTATGAAGACTTAAACATTGACATGAAGGGACATGTGAATAACCAAGTACGCATTCATGTTGTATTTTTCTATAATCCTAGCAATAATTGTTCTGTATTAATTCACACACATTTATTTCCTAAGTTTCTAGTAGATTATTTCTGAATTACTTCAATCAGAATTTTAATAACTGCGCATTCTGTTTTTTTTTTTTTTATTATTAAAGATTTGATTGTTGTTCTATAGGTACTATTCATTGCTGGAACCGACACAAGTTCTGCAACATTCCAATGGGCAATGGCAGAACTATTTAAAAACCCACAAAAGCTATCAAAAGCTCAACAATAAATCCGAAGTGTAATAGGAAAATGAAACCCAATTAGAGAATCAGACATTTCAAGGCTACCTTATTTACAAGCAGTGATCAAAGAAACTTTGAGATGTCATTCCCCTCCTTTTCTACTACCTCGTAAAGCATTACAAGACGTCGAAATATCAGGTTTCACAATCCCTAAAGACGCTCAAGTGCCGGTAAATTTATGGGCGATGGGTCGAGATTCGAACGTATGGAAAAATCCTGAAATATTCGAGCCAGAGAGGTTCTTAGAGATGGAAATTGATATTAAAGGCAGAGATTTTGAGTTGGTTCCATTTGGTGGTGGAAGAAGGATTTGCCCTGAATTGTCATTGGCTATGAGAATGTTGCCTTTGATGCTGGGTTCGCTTCTTCATTTCTTTGATTGGAAGCTTGAAGATGGTTTTCGACCTGATGATTTGAATATGGATGAAAAGTATGGACTCACTCTTGAAATGGCTTCTCCTTTGAGAGCTTTCCCACTTCTTGTCTAGTTTTACCTTCTTTTTTTCAGTAAAAACTAGTTTTATGTTTTCTTTTATGAATGTTGATTCTCAAAAATAAATATGCATGTAAAATATGATGCTCCAATTGATATGGCCAATTTAAATGCCTATACGATAAACTTATGTATGGGCCCATATACTAGGGTTTGTTTGCATAATGCACAAAAATAATTACGAAAACTATAGCAAATAGTAGAACCAGAAAAATATAATTTGAAATTATAACACAACTTTAAGATATTTTGTAAATATAACAAATATCGGCCAGTATTATAATTTTTGTGCATGCTATAGTTTTCCTGATCAAATCTATATGGGTCACTTGATGATCATTTTATCATCCAAATCATCAATCTCTGGTAGATTTGTTCGATGACTACCTTTTGTCTACCAAATTTGCGTTCATATTTCTATTTCTGTCATGATACAAGCTTCTCCATTTGAGTTTCCTGGACGTTCATGTTCATTGCTGTTCATACCAAATCGATTGGAAGATTTTCTACTTCGCTTGCTTCCTCCTGAAACGTTGCTCTATCTGACATGTTTATTGGTAGGTCTCTCTAATAAAACCGCATCCATGCTTAAATATCCAACAAAAGTATAGTCCAAAAGAAAAATATAACCAAGCAAAAAAAACTAAAACAACAAACAAAGTCCGACTAAACAATAACTTGAAACTACAAAAAAAAAAAAATTGTATCGCACAGGAAAAAGATTACACAACAAAGATTCAAACAGATCGAATGCAGCACAAAACAAAACTTAAGAAAGACCGATAAAAATTGCTATTTTTTAACCCATAGAAAGAGGATGACGACGTATTGGGTTTTTTTTAGTATGATCATGAGGAGAAAAAAAAAAAGAAGAAAAGAAAAGAAATACTGATGGGATGACGCCGGCAAGAAGACGACTGTGAAAAATTCAAAAAAGAAATCAAAAGAAATCCAACAAAACGGACGCAAAATCAGTAGATTTTTTTATAAAAAAAAGTACATAAAATGTGGCCCAATTAATTTGCACCACGTAAGTGGACTATTGCAGCCCAGCCTGCACCTAAATTTGAGTCAAGTCTTCAATGGCAGTCGTCATCTTTCTTCATCCTCTGCCATTTTGCATCACTTTAAGAAATAAGTCAGCTTAATCTGATTAAAAAATGACTCACTTTCTTCATCCCTCTAGTTCTCTTCGTTTGTTGGGCAAAGGGTTTCTATATCCCTCTTCTTCCTCTTCCCTTCACTCTAATTCCATCGCATTGCGGTCCTTCTCGTGTCAAATGTCGGCCGATTCTTCAATTCGGACTCAATACATCACCATCCCCTGGCAACACGACCAACCCGTGCAGATTCTCGCCGCACCTGGTGTCTCTGATTCGGACTTCCGGTTAGTTCGATTTCCTTTCTAATCTTCTTATAATACCAATTTTTATGCTGGCTCTGTTGATTACTTTTGAATTCCTCGATTTTATCTTCTGGGGTTCCTTTTTCAATGCTTTATATTGCAGTAATGCTATCTATTCACCGTTGTTCAAACAATGGCTGATGAACTTGCAAAGTGAGAGTGGGATTTTGACCAAGGGAGCCATGTCCCTGAAGCGTGTTCTTATTCAGGTTTTAGAAAATTACCTCGTCGAGTTTTACTGTTGTTTTCACTTTTTGGTTGTAAGGTAATTGAGGAATTTTTGGTTTAGGGAGTTGATATGTTCGGAAACAATATTGGATTTCTCAAATTTAAAGCTGATGTCTATGATAAGCAAACCGGGAAGAAGGTAATTGTGCGATTACCATTTATTTGTTCTGTTGCTTAATTTGTTTAAGTCTGTTTAATTGAGATAACGATCAACTTAACTGAACTGTTAAGAACATAACGATTACTTGGGAAGTGATATTTAGTTTTAAAGAACATGCTCTAGTCGTATCTCTTCCCTTTATGTCAGTTCGTATAATGCTAAAGAAATCAATGAGACACTAATGTAAATTTGGGTAATCGATCAATGCTGCGGTTTCTTTAATTTCTTTTTTTACAAACTAAAACTTGTATAGGTTCCAGGCATTGTTTTTGCAAGAGGACCTGCTGTTGCTGTTCTTATCCTTCTAAGTTGTGAAGGAGAAACTTATGCTGTCCTGACTGAGCAGGTTGATCTTTATTTTATTTATTTTGTTATTACTTTTTGAAGTTCATTGGTTTTTCTGAGATTAAAGTGTTTGCCGTGTTATTGAATGCATTGACTGCCAGAAGTTGCAACTTTTAGGTTAGTTATGCTGTGAAACACTTCTTGAAATTTGCACTCTTGATCACACTGAACTAAAATTTTATGCTTAAGGTTAGAGTTCCTGTTGGGAAGCTCATGTTGGAATTGCCTGCTGGTATGTTGGATGATGATAAGGGCGATTTTGTTGGCACTGCAGTTCGTGAGGTCTGATTTCGTCTCTTGATCTTGATCTCGTGATGTGATGCGACTTTATGTTATTTTAATTTGGAAAAAAAAGTTCCCAAAGTTCATGCTGTTGTGCTAATATGTACTGTAATTTGAGATTTCATTATTTTTTTCTTTATGAAATCTTTGTTTTATTTTACAATAGATGTTTCCCATTTTATGTTGAAGTCGAATGAAATTTTGGTGAGGTTGATACTTACAGACCTGTGGAAGAAAAAATTATTGCACAAAAGAAGTATTAACATTTGAATGAGGAATCCAAGTTATGCTGGTCTTCATTAAAAGAAAATTGAAGGTTTTCTTTGGTAATTTTTTGATGTGCCATTTGATGTGGTAACAATGCAGGTTGAAGAAGAAATTGGCATTCAGTTAAAGCTTGAGGACATGGTTGATCTTACCGGCTTCTTGGACCAATCAACTGGATGCAGAGTCTTTCCTTCTCCCGTAAGTTCACATAATTTTAACATATCTCGATGTTTGAAGACTTGGTAGTCATGACTTGTGCGTAGGCTAATTCTTTTTTTTCTGATTCTTAAAGATCCGTGATCGGTTAATCTGCAAAAGGTTTATTAAGAGCTACTTTCTTTCGGTAATATAAGGTACTCATTGAAGAAGAACCATCTTAATCTTATAAGTTTGTCAAGTTTCCAGCCAAAGAGAATTATACTAAGGAAATAAAATCAGGCAATGCCGATTACAACTTCCAAGTTCCCTCGCCAGCCTACGATGCTCAAACCTCACTCTCCCTACCGAGTATTACCATACAAGTTTCATCTTTTCCAACTCACTCAATTGTGACTTACCCTTTTTGCAACTTCTTGTGTACGTCTCAACACTTGGAGGTGTATCACAGTTCTAACTTCTAAGGAAATCATCACACAAAAGCCTCATCCAACACAACATCTTAGGTTTAGCCTTTAGGCATCATATTTTTGTGGATTTCCCAATCGCTTTTATTTTGCATATTAACGTTATTGTACATGTTCATGATTAGGGAGGATGTGATGAGGGAATCGGTCTCTTCTTGTATCGAGGATCTGCAAGTAAAGAGACAATAGCAGAGCTGCAAGGAAAGGAAACTGGTCTCAGGGATCATGGTGAGATGATTAAGGTTCGTGTTGTTCCTTATGAAAAATTATGGCGAGTTACAGCAGATGCAAAGGCTCTAATGGCCATTGCACTCTATGAAATGGCTCAGAAGGAAGGGCTTTTGCCTTCTTTAAAACCATGATAGTGTGTTTTCTATTCACCCTATATATGATCTTTCACCTTGAACCTTGGCAAACGTTTTCTTTCTTCAGTTCAACTTTTGCTGGGTTATGTAAAAGGGTAACAAGTTCCTTAACACACTTGTCTCAAGACAAGATCAATAATAAATTACCTTGCATTGACCATTTAAAACTTTAGGATTATAGTGTGCCTTTTAATATTTTGTAACGACTTAGACCACCAATAATTCATCAATACAGTAGAAGAGAAAAGAATAAAGGAAATAATTTGGTGAAGGAGAGCACAATTGAAGGGGGGACCCCGGGGTAGAGTAAAGGGATATAAGTAGAAAAATAAAGGAGGGAAAGTTAGTTTTCTGGTGAAGTCATTTCTGTTGTATCCTTGAGAGATAGGGTAACAGATTTGGGGGAGAATCTTGTTCATTGAATTGAAAGTAACATTCAATTCGATTTTCCTTTCATCCTAATTCCTACATTACTATCATCAATAAAGATTTGAATTCATCTTCGTTGTGAGTCTATGTTGGAGATTGGGTTCCAACATATTGGTATCAGAGCAACATCCTGGGAAAGCATAAGAAAATGGCAAAAAAGCATGAAGAACGATTCGAAGCGGTAGAACAATAGATTTCCGAGGTAAAAATCGATATGCAGATGATACCTACAATGGTTTCTTCCGACATTAGTGAAGAACATGGAGCAATGGTTTCTTCCGACATTAGGGGGCTCTCCCGACGTATAAAAGCGTCAGAAGATATATAAAAAGCGTCGGAAAAGCCTTTCTCGACGTATATTTATGCATCGAGATACAAGTCGGGAAAAATGTGTCGGGAGTTCCTAGACATCTCCCGACGCTGTATGAACGTCGAAGACGCTGTCAATATAGCGTCGGGAGATGTCCAAGAACGCCCAACAGTGAATGTTGTGCGTCTGGAGTTTCTCTATTCTTTTTTTTTTTTTTTTAAATACCTTCCATTATTAAATGGAAGGTATATACATCCTGCCCTCAACATTACATTTTTAAAATAAATAAATTAATTAAATGATAAGGAAATAAAAGAGCAAATACAACTAAAAGATCTTTCATTATTAAAATTCATATCAATTGAGGGCAAAAGAATTACCTTACAAGGATCTTGTAATTCCTTGATGTCGTATGGATTTTCTCCCTCGTCACATCTATAATTCTTTAAACCTAAGATGAAAATATTGTTGCCAAGGTCATAGATCTTGAAAATTTACATGGAATAAAAAAAAATCTCAATTCGAACAACTATGCTCAAGATACGTTAATAAAATGCTAACTTTATGATAATAGATTTAAAGATTGTGAAAAAAGCATCAAATTAAGTGGTTAGACATGAAATGAGTTAGCATTGATGAAGATATGAAGCTCGAAAGATAAATGATATACATAAACGAAAAAGAACTAATAAGCTTATAACTTGGAGAAGTTTATTACTAAACAAAACCAATAACTTATCAAGTACTAGTTCAACTAACTAGTAGTCTTATTATCAAGTTGAACCACAAATATTGATACAACATCTCACAACAATAACATTCATACATAAACCAACTCTAATTCAATCACTCCTACAAAATCAAATATAAAATCAATTCAACCACAAACTAACTATAAATTAAAAAAAACAATACTTTTCAACCAAACTTTAACTAAAATGTACACAACGGTGACATTCACCAACAACATTCATCCACATATAAGTTATTTAGGGCAATGCCATCTACAATCCACAATATAACCCCCCCTCCCCCCCTCCCCTCCCCTCTCCCACCCCAAACTCAACACTTCATTCTCAACTTTAATACTTCAAATTCAAATTCCTAAAACTTACAACTAGTTCAAAATCCTAACAACACTTCAAATTCAAATACAATATTAAAATCTACAACTAATTCAAAATCTAAATACTAAAACTAATTTGAAATCTAAAACCTAAAACTAATTTGAAATCTAAATACTAAAATAAAACAATAACTAAACTAAACCACTTACCAGAATGAAGAGTGACGACGGAGATGACGACGAACGGTCAGACAAGGATAACGACGAGCGGCGGCGTGGATCACTCTCCTTCTCTGCCTCTCTCTCTCAACTCTCTCAGTCTTCTCCTTTTCAATTCTGTGAATTACATAACTGAAAAGGGTTTTTATAAGAGAATTCCCGACGCATATCGAAAACGTCGGGAGACACCTCCTATTCCCAACGTCATAAGTAAAACGTTGGAAATAGTTTTCACCTCTCCCAACGTTTTACTTATGACGTCGGGAATGATTAAACTTTTCACCTCTCCTAACGTTTTGAACTACAACGTCAGAAATACTTGTATCGGCCGACTTGTATTTTTATGCGTCGAGGATTGGTCTTTGTTTTGATGTTGCTTTTGTCGACGCCTTTTTTTGCGTTGAGAGGACTCCGATATCTTGTACTGTGATAAACAACAACAACATCAACAGTTATTGATGAAGAACTTAGATCGATTGAATACTCAAGCAGATAAACAACAACATCAATTGTTGATGAAGTATATTAAAAGTTTGATCAACGAGAAATCGACAACGTCCGATACGGAAGGATCTTCCAGTAAATTTTCTATGAAAATAAGAAGGAAGAAAGTGAAGCAACAGTTCTCGAATTGATTGACGAAGCAAAAGCAAATAAGAAAGAAGAAGAGGAGAAGGCGTCTGATCGAAGTAAATTAAAAAAAGTAGAGATGCCGGTAATTAGTGGAGACGATCTCGATTCGTGGATTTTTCGAGCGGATCGATATTTTCAAATCCATAAACTCACTGATTCTGAGAAGATGTCAAACTATGCTTTAAATGTGATGATAAATATTACTTAGGGCATAAGTGCAAAGCGAGAGGGGAAAGAGAGTTAAGAATGTTTGCTGTGAGAGCAAATAATGCAGAAGAATAAATCATAGAAGAAGATTATTACGAACAGAAGGAGTTAAAAACCAAGTCTACACTTCTAGGACCTGTTTCTTTTTCATAAAAGACAGATCATCCTTATTTCAACCAAGTTAAAGAGTTTAACTGTGTAAAGTTAGCTGTACTAATATTTCAAGCCACGACGGATTTCACCACATCAATTTGCTGTCTTGATGTTTTGAGGCATTATCAAAATTCAAACTTCACCCTCAGTCTTATTTAATATAAACGTATGGATATGAGTTCTTCAATTTAATAACTCTAGTCCACAAATATCAGTTTTTAATTCCTTCTAAAAACCAAGAGCATAGTTCATAACAAAATGACACATATGAACCTCAAATTTGCCAATCATTGTAACATACAGTTACATAACGACCATTTCAAAGCCTAATAAACAAATAGTTAGTAAAATTAAAATATCCTATCATACATTATTGTCATCAATACGGATCATTTAACTTAACCTGCCAAAACTCCTAGCAGGCCTAATCAGAAGCCTCCAATAGCAATATGTTAATGCCTTCGAAAGTTTCTTACACAACCGCCGGCCATGACTGCTCCCTTTGTCACAATATAAAACTTCCTCTTTGGTGTGAGTTCACCAACACCATCAAGCCCTAGCCTTTTTGTCTTAACCATGGTTCTTCTGCCTTCTCTTTTTCTCCTTCTCTTACTCAACTTCCATGTCTATGAGGCTCAAGTAACCGAGCTTCCATTCAGTAATCTTCATACTTACATTGTCCATGTGAAGAAACCGGAGGTTGTTGATGATCTTGAAAGTTGGCATAGATCATTTTTACCAACGAGTTTGGAGAACTCAGAGGAGCAACCGACTTTGCTATATTCATACCGAAATGTCATGAGTGGTTTTAGTGCAAGACTTACTGAAGAACACGTGAAAGCGATGGAAGAGAAGGATGGTTTTGTGTCAGCTAGACGTGAAACGATAGTGCATTTGCACACAACTCACAGCCCTAATTTTCTAGGATTGAACCGTCAATTTGGGTTTTGGAAAGATTCGAACTTTGGAAAGGGAGTGATCATAGGAGTGTTAGATGGTGGAATCACACCAAGCCATCCTTCCTTTGTTGATGCGGGAATGCCGCAACCGCCAGCCAAATGGAAAGGAAGATGTGAGTTTAATTTCTCTGCTTGTAACAACAAGCTTATAGGTGCAAGATCTTTGAATCTCGCATCACAAGCCTTAAAGGGAAAGATAACAACATTGGATGACTCTCCAATTGATGAAGATGGCCACGGAACTCACACGGCAAGCACTGCAGCCGGTACTTTTGTCGACGGTGCTGAGGCACTAGGGAATGCTTTCGGTACTGCTGTTGGGATGGCACCGTTAGCTCACCTTGCCATTTACAAAGTTTGCTTTGGAGAAAGTTGCTCTAATGTTGACATTCTCGCAGGACTTGACGCGGCGGTTGAAGATGGTGTTGATGTGCTCTCTATATCACTCGGGGGCCCACCAGTACCATTCTTCGCAGACATTACGGCCATAGGTGCATTTGCAGCGATTCAAAAGGGGATTTTTGTAAGTTGCTCAGCTGCTAATTCAGGTCCTTTTAATGCCACATTGTCCAACGAAGCTCCATGGATTTTAACAGTTGCAGCTAGCACAATTGATAGAAAAATCACAGCGACTGCAAAGCTTGGAAATGGAGAAGAATTCGATGGCGAATCTCTGTTCCAGCCAAATGATTTTCCTCAAACATTCTTACCACTTGTTTTCCCTGGTGAGAAGAATGAAACGGTAGCATTATGTGCTGAAGGATCATTGAAAAACATTGATGTAAAAGGAAAAGTTGTAGTATGCGACAGAGGAGGAGGAATTGCGAGAATTGCAAAAGGGGTTGAAGTGAAAAATGCTGGTGGCGCCGCCATGATCCTTCTCAACGCAGAATCAGATGGCTTCACTACTGAAGCAGATGCTCATGTTCTTCCGGCAAGCCATGTCAGCCATACAGCGGCACTGAAAATCAAAGCCTACATAAACTCAACAACATACCCAACAGCCACAATCGTATTCAAAGGAACCACAATTGGTGATGACTTCTCTCCAGCCATAGCTGCTTTCTCATCTCGAGGTCCCAGCCTCGCAAGCCCCGGCATCTTGAAACCAGACATAACTGGTCCCGGTGTCAGCATTTTAGCAGCATGGCCATTCCCATTAGACAACAACACAAACACAAAATCAACATTCAACATAGTTTCAGGAACATCCATGTCTTGTCCTCATCTCAGTGGCATTGCAGCTCTGATCAAAAGTGCTCATCCTGATTGGTCACCGGCTGCCATTAAATCCTCTATAATGACAACTGCTAACATAACAAATCTGGAAGGCAACCCAATTGTTGATCAAACTTTGCAGCCTGCGGATTTGTTCGCTATTGGAGCAGGTCATGTAAACCCATCAAAAGCAGTAGACCCAGGATTGGTTTATGACATTCAACCTGATGATTATATTCCTTATCTTTGTGGATTAGGATACACCAATAACCAAGTTTCACTTATTGCTCATAAACCAATTGATTGTTTAACAACAACAAGCATCCCAGAAGGAGAACTCAACTACCCATCATTTATGGTCAAATTAGGACAGGTGCAAACATTCTCGAGAACGGTTACTTATGTTGGCAGTGGACGTGAAGTTTATAACGTCGTCATTGAAGCACCGGAAGGGGTTTCTGTAACAGTCCGACCAAGGAAGGTAATTTTCTCGGCATTGAACCAAAAAGCAACATATTCAGTGACGTTTAAGAGAATTGGTTCAATCAGTCCCTCGACTGAGTTTGCTGAAGGATATCTAAAATGGGTTTCTGCTAAACACTTGGTTAGAAGTCCGATATCTGTTAAGTTTGTATGAGTTTGGTTTAAACAATGACAGACTTGCATTTTTAGAGGTTGTGGTAAATTGTTGAATAACTTTAATAAAACCAATGTGTGTTACCATAAATGTTGCAATCTCTATTTATTAGGTAAATTGTTGAATAACTTTCTTGTATTTTTTTTAATTATCATTATTATTATTTTTGCATGTGTACACTATTCTAAAACTCTTTGTGCACACGTAATATATTTCAATAAAATATCATGGAGTCAGAGACCCAAGGTTTTACCTCATTCAGCTTGCCGAGGTCCATCCGATCACAGTCGATGGTGGCTAATCATGCAGCAGAAACTGTGACACTTGTGGTCAGTGATGCTTAAGATCTACCGTTGGTCCTATCACACCCTGCCCGACCTAGAGATTCAAACTAGATTTTGAAACTCTAAAAATGGTAAGATTTTCAAAATATGTGGTAAAGCACAAGTTTTCCAAATAAGAGATACCATGATTGTTTTAAATAGAGATTCAAACTAGATTTTGAAACTCTAAAAATGGTAAGATTTTCAAAATATGTGGTAAAGCACAAATTTTCCAAATAAGAGATACCATGATTGTTTTAAATGATATAATTTTAAAAAATATTTACAAATATAGCATTATAATCGATGATAAAATCACCATAGACCAAAATAAACTATTATTTGTGTCTATCAAATCAAATGATACATATAATAATTTATTAAGATTTATTTCTAGTGAATTTTTCTATATTTGAAAACAACCTATAAAGTTAAAAATTTTGAGCGGAGTTTTTCTTGAAATTTTGAAAGAATAGTCCTAACCCTTTAAAGGAATAATAGAGTAATCTTTAGTCATGCATCCAGCAGTCTTAAAATATTTATAATAGAACAATCTATAGTCATACTATAGACCTAGCAATAATCTCCAAGTATACAATATCTTTGGTCATACCATACCCTGAGTAATCTCCCAATACATAACAGAACAAATCTCTAGCACACACATGTGCATGCAGAGTGACCCAAACGTCAAACCCACCCTGACCTGTGTGTGGCAAAATGGGCTCCAAAAGTTTTCATATACATCATCCATACATTGAGAGTATAAGTATGTTTTGAAGTGTATACATCATTTTTCATCTCCTATACTCACAATGTATCTCCTATACTCATTTTTCATACCTTCCTTTTTTTCTTTCTCGATTTTCATATTAATCATTAGTTTTTTTTCTTGTAAGTTGTAAGCTAAATTAAAATTCTCAAATCATCAAAGTTATTGACCAAAAAGTAAGAAAACCTATAACTATTTCTCTTTAAAATATCCACCTCTCAAAAAAAGAAATGCAATCAAATATATATATTACACAACAGATTTTTAAAGAGAAAATTCCAATTTTAAAACTTTGAATTAGGGGCCATTGATTGACTTGAAAAATGAAATTTTAAAAAATTCATTTCTATTTAAGCATAACTTTGTTAGATAGAAGTTGAATATAATACACTTGAAATGTTATTCAAATTACAAATGAGTCCTAAAGATCATCAACTAATCCTAAACGTATTAACACAATTAAAAGTTATTCGAAGCATAGTCATTAGATCTATCCTTCTACGTCAACTAAATTACATTCCCTAGAAAGTGTCTGAAACTAAATATAAAATCATTCGGATTGAATTCTAGTGGTAAAGCGTTGTATTCTAGAACAAAAATTTATAATTAATCTGTAATTTAACATTTTAAAATAAAAGCTAAACCAATAATTTATTGAGCTTTTCTTGTTTTGTAATATCTTCAAAAAAAAACTGGGCATGGGTTTCCATCTTGAGAAGGGAAAGAAGAAATATTGGGCATGATTGGTGTCTGTCTTCTTGTTGGATTAATAATTTATGAGATTGTTTAAAGCAAAAAAATACGGTGATTGAGATCCGCATCTCGTGGCTCTACGTTTCTTTTTGACCTTTAATTTCATTATATTAATACAATCGTGATTGATTTGTACATTCCCAACTGCACATGTACTCAGTTGGTAAGCTATCTTAGATTTTTAGTGGAGAAAGTTTCTATAAATGGATGGTTCGAGATCTATTTTACTTTTATTTGGTTCAAAAATCGATGATACAAAGATTGACGTGCTTCATTAGATAGCGTGTTAGTTGTGTCTATAATTAGAAAGAACAATTTATCCCTATGAAGAAATTATACTATCATATATATTAGAGATTCAATGACATGAATAGACAACGATCATAAATAACGAAAATAATACAAATAACTAGACACTTTCGATCGTTAAGAAAATCAAATAACATGTTTAAGATAGTTCAACAAATTCGTTTACTTTAAAGGTCATTATATATATATGTTTGTTTTTGTCATACACGCGTGTATATATACAAATATCTATTGAAGATTGTCAACCTAAATTTCGGCTGAGGTTATAGAAAATTGAGAGTTCTCTCATCTCAAAATGGTGATATTTATCACGAAAGAATGAAACCTAAGTTATAGGATCTTATCATCCTATTAATAATTTTTAGCAACTAAAAATACACCAAATTAAAAAATAATTAGTAAAAGAGCTTTTCCAGATGAGATTTTCATTATAATTACTTCCGTGGAAAGTTTTTTTTAAATTTTAAATCATTTATATTTAAAAGAGATTTCCATTCTAATGGCTTCTTTCATGGTTTTTAATTATAAATGATTTTGTTGTTTGATCCATGTTCTTTTTCTTTTTTTAGAGGATTCAACCTCTGATCTCTAAGGAGATCATGCTAATTATGATTCAACTAGACTTGTTTTAGTTGATCCATCCTTAAATTTTGAACATTTTTAAATATGATTTTAAATAGAGTATTTTTTTAAAAAGAAATTGATTTTAGAATAACATATTTAAAAGAACTAGTTTGGGAACAGAAGTTTTAAAATGGTGCTCGAAAAAAACAAAAAACATAAAGAGAATTAAAAAAATGATTATACAAATAAAGAGAGATTTAAAGCTTTGGTAAAACAAGTTAATTTAATTATAAAAAGGGAAGAAAGTAAAATAATTTTAATCTAAAATAGAATAAAAATTGAGTGATAATTTGTGATAATGTGGAATTTTTGAAGAATTAATTTTTACTTAATGCAAAGAAAATGAGAGGCATATAAATTTATGGTAGGTGTAGCTTAATCATTCTCCTTTGAAATAATATTTCATTCAAAAATTATTTTACCAATCAATCACTGACAAAAAAAAAAATCACTTGAAAATCATTTCTGCTTAAAGTGACTTATAATTTAAAGGCCAAATACTATCACTTGTTTTTTCATATATGGAAGTAATTTTGACCCTAATATAATTATTTTCTTTTCTTATGCTAAATCATTTGATTATAGACGCGTGTAATACACGTTACTCATTAATTTAAATTTTATAATTATAATCGATAACCATTTTTAAAATAATAATAAAATATATAGAAAAATCTTTTAAAAAAATACGTACAAATATATATAATAAGATCTATGATCGTGTTAGATGTTAATTTTATCATTACCACATTTGTATGAATATTTTATTTTATTAGTGACAGATTTTACTATATTATCAAATATGTCTAAATTAAAAAGAGGTTGTTTTTTAGAAGGAAAGTAATTATTACAAGTGCACTAATTAATTAAACTATGAAATTTTGATAGCTTAGAAGTCCAATGTGTGATTAAAATTTTACAAAATATATTGTGACTAACGAGAAATTCTTGATTTAGTGTTGGTAGGGACTATTAATGACAAAATTGAATAGTTAAATTATGATTTATGGTTGGACACTATTACTTCACCAACTTTACTTTTTGTCTTTGTTTGTTATAATCACTAATATAATTTATATTAAGTTCGACTATCTTCACGTTCATGGTCCATCTCTAAATTAAATTGACAACAAAATAAATAGTCTTAAGTCTATATATATAACTTACAATATCGGTAAGATAAGTTTTTATTGTTATACTTTTTTTACTTTGATGATATTTCAATTTTTATTTTTTTAATAAGATAAGGTTTCGTTTAGGCTTCTAACTTTCACTTTGATACCATATAAGACTGTATATAAAATTTTATTTCAAAATCAATAGATGATAGTGAGATAATAACATATGTGTCGTATGTTATACTTTTAGTAAGGAAGATCCCAACAAAAATGAAATCATAAAAGATTTCATTGCAATTGAATAAAAAAATACAATACTCTCATTTTTATTCGAGTACCCTGCATAATATATATGTGATTATTGTTTTTCTATCTTTTCTCCACTTTTTTCAAAAGTAAGATTAATTCAATGATAACTGACATTGTTATACTTGCATTATTAAAGAAATTTGTTGAACGTACAATTTTATGGTATAATTGTAACTGAAAAATTTGTGTAAGAAAAATAAATTGGATCCAAATCAAATTTAAATGATTTCATTTTCAAAGTATATAAAGTAATTATATTAATCAAAACATTACAAAACCAATAACAATAAAACTTACATCATTGTTTTTAATACAACAATCGCATGCAGACGGAAGATCCAATCTCCTAACAAAATGAAAAAAAAGCAGCACAAAGTACCAAGCAAAAGGAATCTCATGATTATATATCAAATTAATCAATTCATTGGTCTGTCAAAAGTATCTTTCATATATATATGAAGAAAAAAGAACAAAATTTATTTGATTAAAAAAAAACATTATCTTTAAGCTATTTTTGACCCACTTGGATCCCCAATTTGGTGCTATAAATAAAGGGGTATTTAGATTTCCAAAACATTGTGCCATTTCCAAAAACTTCCTCACCATTCTCCTCCTCTCTTCCTCTCTTCCTCTCTTAAACCCATTTGATATTAAAAGAAAAAAAAAAAACTCTATGGACTTGGATTGTATACAATCTCCATTCCCTTTTGATCAAGTAGATGAGTTATTTCCACTCCCTTCTCTTTCCCCTATACACCTTTCTGTTGCTGATCACCCTCCATTGATCGCTTCCATCAACAACACCAACAGAAATATCTCCGAAAAGCCAAAAAAAGGTCGTCGGCGGAAGTCCCCGAACACTTCGGCCGATATTGAGGACGAGAACCCGAACCCAAACGAACATAAAAAGAAGAAGATTATCCACAGAGATGTTGAACGCCAAAGAAGGCAAGAAATGTCCACTCTTTACGCCGCTCTTCGCTCACTTCTCCCGGTGGAATATCTCAAGGTAAAACTCATCGGTGCCTCATCAAATGTTATTTTATTATATATATATATATATATATATATACTTTGAAAGTAGATGAAAAAGAAAGATTTTGAGAGAGTTCGAGAAAAACAAAAACTATCATGATAATATAGAATTTCAAAATCCCCCATTATTTGGCCTATTGCATTTCACAAGAGAACTTAAAAGAAAAATTAAATAAAAATGGTTATAATATTTGTATGTGAAAAATTACAGGGAAAGCGATCGATATGTGATCACATGCATGAGACAGTGAAATACATACAACACATGCAAACCAAGATTCAAATGCTGAGAAACAAGAGAGATGAGCTTAAAAAGAATATTGAAGATGGTGAGGATTCCAGGAACATTACCACAATCGAAACATTAAACTCCTCAAAAAGGGATAGTGTGCTAGTGATGCCAAGATCATGTGGAGGAGTTCAAATTCTTCTAGACACAGCTACACACCATAGGCTTCCACTTTCCAATCTTATCAAATTTCTAATTACTCAAAATCTTCAAATCATTAGTTGTCATTCTACTAGGAAGAACGACAGGTTCCTCCACACTATTGAATCTGAAGCTGCTGTCGATGTTGAAACAATTGATATGTCGGAACTACAGAATAAATTGACTAACTTGGAATATTTTCCATTAGATTAAATTAGAGTAATACCAGTAGTGTTTCTATATATTTGTTATTTATATTATTGTTTTTTTCTTACTTCATGTTTGATTTATTCAACCAATTACATGGTTTTACTTTAATTAGATTTGACAATTGTGAGCTACTTTTAAACGGCTTATGTTAGACAAAAATTCAAAAAAGGTATTTCACCTTTTCCCGTTTAGTATGGAGAAAGAAAAACAGCACTATGTTTTATATGACAATAATGTGACTCTTTCTTTCCCACTAAAACCATTTGTTATTGAGGTCGATAATTAAAGATGACCCAAAAAACACGTAAACTTAATAGAGAATGAGACATTTGACTAGCGGGTTTTGTCGCCCAAACTTACACCAAATAATATACTGAATCACACATCAATAACTAGTTTTAGTGACAAGTCCAAGTTGATCGCACAGAGCAAATTGATTCTTATACAAATTAATTTTCAAACATAAGATAACCTAAGGAGGGTTTTGCATAGAAATTGTAGCAAGAGAATAAATTGTAAAAAGAAAAATAAAATAAAGAAAATTTGACAAAAGAATCTAGTTTAGGTTAATTTCTCCCCTCAATTTTTAAAAGTAGTAATTTATTCAATTATCATTACTTAATTACATACAATGTTCATGTAAACAATTTAGTTCGAACTATCGTGATTAATTAATTCTAATTGTTTTAACCGGAATGCAATATTAAATTTAATTTACCATTATCATTAAGTTCCATTATATAAAATCTCTAATTTTTTTTTTTTTTTGTGTTTAATTGACATTCAATTGATTCAACTCTAAGTTTTTAAAATTACTATACAGGGAAACATCAAACTAGATTGACATGCTAACCTAGTCATGCATGAATTTGATAAGGAGCAAGAGTTATTAGTTCTTCTTCTTCCCTTAAAAAAAAAACTTTCTTTTCCTTTCTTTTCTCTCACCTTTCTCTAGCTAACTTCTTTCATCTCGAGTTGTCTTCTTATTTTTAATAATCATGTCACTTTTGAAAAAACTTTCTCGCTATTTAGAAAAATATTTATATTTTATTATTATTATTATTATTATAAATAATCTTTTTAATTTTTAATATTTTTTATTGAAATGTTTAAACCTTAATTATTTAACTCAAAATTAATTCTATAAATAATTTAAGGTTGTTTAACACATATTTAACACTTTTCTTTGTTTTTTTGTTTCTTTTTATATCACATGTATCTTGCAATTTTCAAAACTTTAAATGTTGAATCTTATAGTTTTTGTATTATGTGATTTAAGTGATGCTTCTACCTCTATTTTAGAAAATTTATAGATATACTAATTTTTTATCTTGCAGACATCTTCAAAATATCTAACAAGTTATTCTTATTCTTATTGTTATTATTATTGTACTTGTTGTTATTATTATTATTATTTTGTTATTCTATTATATTAGTATTGTTTCTGTTCTTCTTCTTATTATTATTTTCTTACTATTATTCTTTTTGTTGTTATTATTCTTTTTGTTGTTGTGGTTATTTTTGTTATTATTCTTGTTGTTGTACTAATAGTAGTTGTACTTATTATTGTTGTTATTCTTCTTCTTGTTATTATTGTTGGTGTTATTGTAGCCACCTATTTTTTCTAGTCTTATTTAAAATTAATTTAATTTGTCGATAAGTTAATTTTTATCTTAATTTAGTTAGTTTTTAATGATGTGATTAACCACCTTTTCTAAAAAAAATAAATGTTATTTAACTATTCCAAAATAAGGTAGGTGAATAATTACTAAAAGTGGTAACTCTTTTAAATGGTTTTGATTAACCACCAAATTCTAGAAACTTTTAGAGAAGAGAGCTGATAAGTCAATTAAAAAAAACACAAATTAAGAAAATGCAAACCCAAAGCTTTCTTCTTATATATGTACAAGTAAAAAACCAAAAAATTAAAAATTAAAAAGGAAATAAACAACTTAGGATTGAAAACATGCCATGAAACTAAGATATTCCTTCAGAAGTGGGTTGGGTAAGTCGGATTGGTCGGGTTACCGTTTTTTTAACAGAAGAAATTCTTCTTATTTGAAAGGCTAGTCCAAATTGTGTGCAAACTGGATGTAGAAAATGAGGTTTTATAGCCATTCATATCTAAGAATTCTTAAAGGATCATATTCATTGTATTTTGTGTGTG
Organism: Cucumis sativus; assembly: GCF_000004075.3. Classification (NCBI taxonomy): domain Eukaryota; kingdom Viridiplantae; phylum Streptophyta; class Magnoliopsida; order Cucurbitales; family Cucurbitaceae; genus Cucumis; species Cucumis sativus. Next base: position 2,202,273 of record NC_026659.2, on the reverse strand, counting down.
AATTAATATTTAAATGTATTATTAATTCTTTTTATTTAGAAGATGGACCTTTTGATTTTCTTACCTATAAAATTGTTCATTAGTTACGATGAGCATAATTAGTTGATAAGGTAAATAAACTATTCATTATATTTACGTTTTAGAAGTTGAAAATACTTTCAGTTTTTCTAATTTAGCTATTAAAGTTGGTAAGACTTTCGATTTTTGTGAGCTATTAGAAGTTGGAAAAACTTTTGGTTTTCTTAATCTATTAGTTATTCATAAATTACAATTAGCCTAATTAATTCATAAAATCATCTCATTTTTTCATCAATTAACAAAATTAAAATAGGAGAGAGAAAAGACATTGTCATCTACCTAATTACATAAGCTACTTTCTAAAAGAAGGTCAAAAATGGAAAAAAAAATTGCTCCTCATCCAAGCTTTTATATTTACTAAGATAAGATGATTTTGGCTATAAATAATTCCCTCTTCTTCATCCAAATATCTATGCTTCATAGACACACTACTTCTCTTAGCTTTCATCTCTTCTTAAAAAAAAAAAAAAAAATCTACATTTTCCACTTTGTTTTCTCTTTCAACAAAACCCTAAATCTTTATTTTTGTTCAAAAACTCTTTTACAATGCTAAGAATTTAACACACAAAAAAAACTTAACTTATTTAACAGTTTTGGTAAGACTTTCGTTCCAATGATCTATCTTTCGAACAATAAAAGAGTTGAGTGTTTTGAATTTCATTCTTTTTTTCTTTATTTAGTTATTTGTTCGCCTTATTTACCCTATCATCCTTTCTCTAGCATTTATTTCCTTTCTCTAACATTTATTTTTTTATTGTGTTGTGAGTCTCTCTTTCATTTATTTATACATAATCTTTCAGATATGGTTATTTATCTTTATCTCTCTCTCCTTTTTTTTTTTTTGTTTCCATAGGATAATTTATACTTAAGCTTTATTCTTTATATATTTGTATTTACTTTTTTATAATTAGCATTTTTATTTATTAATTTTTTTTCTTCCTTTCATAACATTCATCATTGCTTCTTTACTATTTTCTTATATTTTATATTTTATATGTTATTTAATATTATATTTTCCCCTTATTTTGTGGTAATAGTTGTTTAAACTTGATAACATTTTAAATTATTTTTCTTTTTAAAAAACTAACAACGAAATTTAGAAAATTTGGAGTCAATTATTTCATTTTGATCGACATGGATCTCCAATAATTAAATTGTTACTCTTGTTGTTCTTTCTTAAGGAGAAGGTATTAAAAGTATTGGGAGAACCGAATCCAATTAGAAGTTGATGGTATATAAGGGTAATTAGTTTACTTATAATCCTTTTTTGGTAGGTTTAACACATTTCTTACTATTGTATTTTCATCAAATATCATTTCCCCCCATTATATGATCTGCTTATTATAACAACAATAATTCAATTTCATAATGAAGTTATTTCTATTTTAAACTAAAATTTGGTATATAGATTAAAAACAGAAATATAATGATTTGATTTATTATATTTTTGTTGCTCCAAATATGAAAAAATGAGTCAAAATATTTTTAAAAAATGACAAAGTTTTGTTTTCCACCGTAAGGTATTGTGAACTCTATTAAATGTGTTAATGTGTGATAGATCCAATAATAGTTTATTATTTTGAAATATACATAGACACACACCAGTTATTTGAAACAATTCTTCTTCTTCTTCTTCTTTTTTCTGTAACAATTTTCAATTGAGGATTTTGAAAAAACATAATTAAAGTATTCTTTAAAGAAATTTCTAGTTTGATCATTATATATCTAATTATATCTAAATTTTATCAGTTTAAAATTAATTCATCAAATATATTTAAAACTCGAACTTACCACACTAATTTGTTTCTGTTAGTCTGCTTTTCTCAAACTAAAATGACAATTGCAAAAGTAACTGTAATCGAAGTTCTAATTGCATACCTAACTACTTTTAGTCCGTACTGTCACCAAAATGACTAAATGCATATCAAACATTCGATATAAAACAATCTATCTCCCAAGGATCCAACAAAAGATATCCACACAAAAAATTGCATAGATATCTATGGACCGTAGTGAAAAAATAACAGAGAAATAATGATACTAAGCAAACATAAGTGATGACAATTGACAACAGAGGAAAGAACAATGAGAACATTAAGTTATAAAGACACTAGAAACACGCAACATTGTTAATCCAATTCAATGACACAACATCTACATCTGAGGATCCTTGACCAGTGATCAGAGATCTTATTACTTTGATAATAACAAATCATAATCACCTATTATGGTTTTAGTAGAGATTCACACTCACTCTTTCACTCAGTGTTAATGATACAATTTAGTTTATCACTACAATTTTAAAGTTAGATTATGCTTAAAGAAAATCCTCCCCTTAATCATGCAACCCACTCATCATTAGATTACGGTGTTAATCAAAAGAGTCTCCCCCTGAAAATCGTCCTCCATCAAAACGTAACTAGTGTTTACTAAGGAAGATTTACCCTCTAACATCAAAGAAAACCAGCAACTAATCACATTATCAAAAGATAACTTAAAAACTGTTGGTCCAACAAAAATATCTTGATTGGCAGAGCTTCGACCAAGACTATTCACTGTCTTTCGTCAGAAGACAGTTGCAACAACAAAACCTACTTCTCACTTTTCTAACGTACATTGCAAGGAGCACAAAACAACCATACATAGAAGGCCCAACCCAACACTGAATCTTCACGGATAAGGAAAGAATCATAGTAAAGGAAACAAAATAAAATCCCAGAGTCAAAAGAGAATATTCTTTTTGAAAAACTTCCTTTCAATATTCTCTTTTTGTCACGTCAAACCACCGAGGAGAAAGCTTAACAAAATAAGATATGTGACCTAGAGAACTTCTAGCACATAGCTCATGTCTTTGATCTCTCAACCCGTCCTACGGGAGATGATCGGGGAATATGTGCAAGTAGATATCTCTCCGCAGTACCAAGTACACTTAGGAGATATATCTTATTTGTTTGACGTGTTTAAATGCTTTGAATATGATATGTGACATATTATTTACATTTTTTTTATCATAAGAGATTGTGTGAGTATGCTAAATAAACTCTTCGTTAACTCTAAAGACATCTTTATTATGTATTATGAATTATTCTCTTTAACAATACTATTTTCCTAGAAAATCACGTAAATCTATATCATGTATTGATAATTTATTGTTTTACTTTCTTTATTGATTTCAGAGGTACTTAATATTATCTACTGATCAACGAGTCACAAATATATGCTTTGGAAGATTATCGCTTGACATGTTATTTCTTCCAAATATTTCTTCCTAGCCGTCAAGAGCTCATTTCGTGTATAGTGCATTTTATTTAGTAATGTAGCTTGATAATTAGACGAATGGAGTATATACAATGGATTTTAAAATATTGACATCACTTCTCAATAATTAAAAATTAACATGTCATTCCTTCCCATTCTAACAGGTAGGAAGTTGAATTTGACTGTGTGTACTTTAAAAGTGTGTTTTAACGAACAATATTAATATCGATAATTAATTTAATAATAAAAATTGATTTTAACGAACACTGATCTCTTGAATCGAATTTAAACTCCACTTTGAAATTTGGATGTTGTGTTTTAAACATTATTTTACAAAATTAAAAATGATAAAGTAATCAAACAAAAGAGTAAATGTATGCATTAATTGAGAGAGAACCAAAACAAAAACAAATGGGATGTAAGATTTGAATTATTACTACCCTTTCTAGGTATTAACACATCAATTTTGTATATGTATTTAAGATTGATCCTGACCTTGAATGAATTATGACTAAAGTCTAAAATGAAATTATTACAACATTAGAAGTGATGTTGTGTTGTGTTGCATTGCATTGAAGATATAACTAAATTTTTACATTTCTTAGATAAGAAGACAATCATGAGTACTCAAAAGAATTGATTTTATCTTACAATGTGCTAAAGTAAAAAAAAAACAATTGATAGTTGAAATGGTGACTTGTTGTTAATTTAGAACTTAATACTCAAACCATCACTCGGTTGTCTAATTTTTGTCTCCCAAGTTTTGCTGTGATCTATCTTTTCCAAAATGCATGTACTCATTATGACAATTGGTTTCGTCTCGTGACTTTTTATTTATTTATTCCTTTCTCTACTTAATAAAGTTTTGGTTTAATTATTAAAAAAACAAAAAAGAAAATGTCATGTGATTTATTTTGTCTTTCTCAATTAGTTCTCAAATATTATAGTACTGATCTTATACAGTCAGAAAATTAAATTCTTTTATTATTATTATTGTTTATTTAGTACTTTTTAAGTTAACTGTCCAATTACTCGAGGGATAATCAACTCAATATCAATTTAAATTAAATGTTTTTTTATTTTTGGTTAGAATTTTTTTTATCAGAGTAGTTTTATAGAAAAGAAAAATTGATTAGAAGTATAAATTCAAAATAAGAGATTCCAATCTAATCTTTTAATTTCTATGGATGTTAACTGAGTTAAACATTTGTTGATTAAATTTTAAAACGTCACCATTATAATAATAGTAATTAGTACACTTTTAAGAATTATATAGACTCTTATTAGCAATATGATCTATCATTTACATTCTTCTACTAGTGATTTAATTTTTATGATTAGTGATAGTTGAACCATGCGTTACTTCGCTCATACTTTAGTATCGTGTGCCGCATGACACTTAGAATTTGTTAAAATGTCAAGATTTTGGATGTGATTTCATGAAAGGGCTTGAGCTGATTGTATAAGTAAGTATATATATATATCTCCATCTCCTAATTCAATTTGGGTATTCTCTCTACATATATTTGGTAAACAATGCTCTAATCATATGAATATATTCATTCAAATAGTTTGGATGCAGACCTGAGTCAATTATTGGTGTTTTTTCATTTTCTAATTCTACTCACTCCCATTTCTTAATATTCTTTTAGTTACATATATTATTAGTTTGTTGTTCTTCACTTCCAATTTTTTTTATTATTTACTAATCTCAAATTTTGATTTATTTTCCCTTTAGTGTTTAAGCTTTAATTTCCTTTTTTGTCAATTTAAATAATTCTGATGTCAATATATTTTATCTTATTTTAATAATTTAAATAGATATGGAGATGGTTAGTACTAAATAATCATTAAAAAAACTAGTTTACCTATTAAAAATAAACCAGTAAAAATTAACACCAAATGAATAAAATATAAACTCAAAAGTTTAAAAACTAAATTGAAAGAGATTATAAAGACAAGAAAGCATAAATTCAAATAATAAAAATAGAAGTTATTGTCTATATCAATTAATTGTATCTTACTTTTCGATAGCTCAATAATAAAAACTCAAATTTTGTAAGATACATATGAGTGAGAGTTAGAAACAAACTAAAAGGATCTACGTATGTTGTCGAACATAAGAAAGTATACGTAAATTGAAAGGCAAAGATATTTGAGTTATTTAATATTATGTAATGATGAGGTCAAGGAAAAAAGAAACGCCTAATAAGTTGAAACAAATAATTGATTACAAAGTATTGGTTGAAATTTTGTAATAAAATAAAAATTAGAGTAAGATTCACCTCTCAAACACAAACAAAATTGATAAAGAAACAATGGTCTAGAAGAATTGTAAATTATTGACTGATTTCAAAAATTAATGTCTCAAAATGGAAAGTGGGTTGGACCCAACCAACGACAGCAAATAAATTAAGTATTTGGTACATAAATGCATGCAATAACATATGTATGTATGTATAAATTTTATCTATAAATCTTTAAACCAACATGCACATATCTCGAAATAATCGGCTTGATTTTATATATATTAATATATAACTTTATGAAATTTCTAACTTATTTTTAATTTTTTTTAATGAAATATGTATTTAATTCTTGAATTTAGAAATTAGTCATTTTCTTAACGCTTTTAAATGACAATTAGACAAGCCTTTCCATATATAAGATAGAACAAAATAGAAGAGATATTAGAGAGAGAGGCATATACAAAACTTGTTGGAATTCGAACCCCTAGTGAAGATGCTTTTCAATCATATACATCATTTGTCGCTGACCACTGTTCTATCTCTCTCTACCATTTACCTTTCGTCGACCACCACACGTCTGAGCACCAATCACCTCTATCTTTTCTCTCCTTCTCTATCAATTAATTGTATAAGAATTTATGTAATAAAAATAACTAAAAATTCATAATTCCTAAACCAAAGAGGATTGCAATGTATTTTCAAACAAATTTTGAGAATGTTGAAAGTCATAATGCTAAACCCTAAACTTAATTTCTCTAACATCAATAATGTGCCCATGGAATATCACTTATCAATGTTCTAACTAATTTAATACATACATTTCTTTGATTTGAATATATGTCTTTGAATTTTTCTATAATTCTTTTATAAAATAAATACACACACATATATATATGAGACTCGGGAGAGATCTGTAGATTTGGTTGCTTGTAAATTAATACCATATTTTCCGCCATTACACCCACAACATACATGTGCTCTTAATATTAAATATATAAATATGGTGTATCAATGTGGACAAGATTGGTATCAATGAAATAAAACAAAAAAATATAATATTTTTTTTATGAGAAAAAAGATATCAAGTCCATGTCCTAATAACTGAGCTGGCAGCTCATCTAATAAGAATCCAACCATGTCATCAAATTTATTGTGCTTTAATTTATTTTGAAATTCCAACTAATTGAGTGTGTAAGGAAGAATTTTATTCATTTATGTGACTAATTGTCAATGTCATCTAAAGATTTTCATTATTCAATATGGAGTTTAACTTTTTAACTTTCTTGTCCTACAAATTATGATTTAGACTCCTTTTTATATTGCTTTTTAATGTAGATGAACAATATTACTAAATCTTGAGAACTTTACAATTATTTTATTGACAAAATATTATAATGTTCATTTAAATTATTGAGAGCTGATGTGAATTTGATTTCAAAATTGAAAATAATAACACTTTTAGTCCATAAATTGGAAAATAGTCTCTAGTATAAAAGTTGTTTGGTTTATAGGTTTGTTAAATGTTAGATTGAAAAAACTAAAGTTTATAATATGTTTAGATTATACATAAACTGTTACCTTTATTATGAATATAGTTATGAAGAATAAATAAATATTTTTGGTGATTGCTATCATTTTCTACCTTGTGTCAAGCATCACATTTAATTTACTACGTATTTTCTAAACCGCAGTTTACATAAGATTCTTTTCATTTAGAGATTATCTTCAAGCAACACTATATATTGTATAAATAATGCAACGTTGTTTCTTTTTTAGGGTTAGTCATTTTGTGTGTTTTTGAGAAGCAATACTATTTATATTGCAACATATTCGTGAAGATATTCCTTTTCCTCCGTGATTTGTAAAAAAAAAAAAAAACAAATTAATGTGAAAGACCCCTAAAAAAAACTTGAAAATTTTACCACCATGACAGCAATTACAAAATTTAAGATGTCATTTTATCTATAAAAGTTAAATGTCTATATAATTAAACTTTCAAAGTTTTAAAGACAATTACATATTTAAATCTTATACTTGATTAAATCATCTAACACAAACTTAAATTGGTCAAACTAATTTTCTCATTTAGTATTGGAAGTTCAAGGTAAGTGAAAATCTTGATTTGGAGTGTACTATATGTATTATCTAAATTGCATTTAAGGACTTTAGATTATACTCTAAGACCTCAAACTATCATAGTCTACCTATGTTTATAACACATGCATACAAATTTAAACATACATAAATTCTATATAATTAGATTTTTTAAATTTTATAATAATCTTGTCCATTTAGTTCTTACGATTTTTTAAAGAGTTGAAACGCTCAAAAAAAACTTTTAAATCATTTTCTTATAAATCTTTTAGGTTAATTTATATGTTTAATATCTAACTCAGATCTTACTATTATAAGTGATTTGTGACTCGTGAGTTCAACGAGAATTTATTATATTCATGAACTATTTTAGAAAAAAAGTGATTATCCCATTTAACTCATTTTAATATAACACTTGACTTATTATTATTTTTGTTATGATGAATTTATACCTAAGAAAGTATTTAAAAACTAAGAAAATACAAGGAAAAATGAACCTAAAGATTAAAGACGTAGTTTTAAGATCAAATAACTCCAAATGTTAGTTAATCATGGATCCATTCAATCAAATATAATCTTTAATCAGTTAGGTACGAATGATTCATTTCATATTAGTCCTTGAGGGAAAAAATGGTAAAATCTAGCGTTTTTCTCTGTATAAATAAATTATTGTAATAGAACTCGAGGACTGATGACTTCCTTTTCGTTCTAGAATTCTTCATATCTACCTTTGGCTTTGCAGCTCTTTTTATTTGTTTTGTATGTTCTCTCACGTAAAAGATCTAAGTGCATTATTTTTCTTTGCTTAGATTTTGGGATTAACAAAAATTTTGAAAGAGTATATGCAAATTTGATTGTCTGATCCATTTATAAGTTATTATCCAATCAATTGACAATAAAAAAAAGTAAATATATATCCTAGACTATATAAAAAAAAATAAGTGTTGTGGGTTGCTTTTTTTATTTTTTTTTTAATTTTGTCATTTGATGCAATTTCTTTTTTAACGTAAAATCCTCGACCATATACAAAAACAACATTTACTTTTTAATTAAATTGTAACATTTAGCTAAGTCGTTCACTTTGATGAAATTAAAAATAACAACATCGTCACACATAAAATACGAAATGAATGTTTCACCTACAAAATTTGAGATTCAACAAAAATAAATAAATTTAGGTATGTGTTGCGTAAGAAGTAAATATTCAATTAGATTTAAGATGAAAATACATCAATACAATACCTACACTCATTATTTAGCCATAAATTAAATGCTTGACCCCATGAAAACTGGTGGCTATATAAGAGGGTATTTTGTACAAGATTTTTCACAACCCTTCCAACATTTTGCTTTTCTAGGAAACTCAAGACATCAATTTGTGTCTCCATCTCCTCTTCTACCTTAACTCTCTGATCTTTTTGGGAATTGGCCAAGGGGCCTTTGGTTTCATAAAGGTATGGATTTGAATAATGTTGAGTCACCATTTTTATTTGACGACCTTGGTGATGAACTATTGCCTCTTCCTTCTCTTTCTTGCATAGATAATTGTTTTGTTCCTCAGTTCCCCTCCATCTTGGAGAACAATAATAACTCAACTGTCTCTCCAACATTAAAAAATAGTCGCCGGAAAAAGCCAGTACCGGCCAATACTTCAGATGATAAAGACGATGAGAACAACTCCAATGAACACAAAAAGAAGAAGATAATGCATAGAGATGTGGAGCGCCAAAGAAGACAAGAAATGTCTTCTCTTTATTCCACTCTTCGCTCACTTCTCCCTATTGAATACCTCAAGGTAAGAATAAGATAAAGATAATCTCATGTCTCTCACTTTAATTCACTAAATATTGAATTTAACCCTTAAAATTGCTAAAAATATTTATAAGTATAATAAAACTTCAAATTCTAATAAAAGTGATATTTTTTTACTATCTATTTGTGATTTTTTATATATATTTATTGACATTTTAGTTGATTTTGTTATATTTAAAAAAAAATCTAACTTTATTGATAAATTTTCTTACAAAAAAAAATTGAAAAGAAAAAAAGGAGAGAAAAGTTTGTTTATAGGTTAATACATTAAGTTGGTTCATATACTTAGAAAATTATTAAATTTTAGTTTCTATACTCTAAAATGTTCAATATTATTTCTTTAATTTTTTTAAAAAAATTTAATACTTCTAAATTTAATATTTATTGAAATGGTTTAAATAATAATAAAAAAAAATTAGAATAACATGTTCCCAAAATCTATAGTGAATGCTCATGGATGATAAAAAGGTTTTTCTTATAGTTTGCCACATATATTACTATTTGGAGTTGCAGAAGATGGACACATATCTCACTCAATTTTTAGTGGATACATGAACTATTTTTCACACTAGCTAAATGAATGATTTTGAAATGAAACTTCTATTTATCTAATAAACTTTCCAATAATATGTAGGGAAAACGGTCGATATGCGATCACATGCACGAGACAGTTAAGTACATTCGGTACATGCAAAGCAAGATCCAAGAACTATGTGATAAAAGAGATGAGTTGAAAAAATTACAATCCAATAACCAAAATCCTGGCATGGTAGAAACAGAAACATTACAATCCACAAAAAGAGACAAAGTTGTGGTGAGAGCAAGAGATGGATCAGGAGGAATTCAAGTTATTTTAGACACTCCCACTCAACATAGACTCACTCTTTCAAACATTCTTGAAGCTTTAATTGATCAAGGCTTTGAAATCCTTAGTTGCAGCTCCAACAAACTAAATGACAGGTTCCTTCACACCATTGAATCTCAACCAGCTGTCTTTACCGATACCAATTCTCCTTTAATCGACATTTCTGACCTTCAATATATGTTGGCAAATTTGGAGTATTGTCCTTTGGATTAATATATAATCATCGTCGTTATTGTTCTCGCTAGTTTGATCTGTTAGATTTATGGTGAAACCATTTTCCTGGCAAGAATCTTGAATAATAGGTAGTCTTGTAGTAGATTTTTTTTTTGTTAATGTTCGTACTATGAATATTTCTGATTAAAATTCTACTTTTGTGGGAGAAAGTTATCAACTACTTATTATCTTCAGTAAACTATTGATCACTTTTTCTCTCTTTCTCTATCAATTTTAATTTCATTATTGAACTAATTTCTTTAGATGTCTTTGTTTCAAATTTACGAATCTTATTCGTCCAATTTAACAACTGCACACTTTAAAAATATAAAATTTCAAAGTGTATGAAGAGAATTTAAAAATTTTATTTTAAAGTTCCCAACCGAACATTTGAGTGCAGTTTGCATCTGATTAAAAACTGTCAAAGGACCATTTTTTAGAAAATTGTTAATTTTCTATTTTTAGGTAAGGAAGGAGAACAAAAACTACACCTAAGTATTACTCCATCACGAAATAGGTTTATCTTACGAATGAAAATCTTAGCTAGTTTTGTTATACAAAAACTCCAAATTACCACCAACTCAACTCATTGTTATGACTGAAGCAAAAAATAAAAACCGTGAAATTTAACAGACGCACGTATAATTGTAAGGGTAACCTGAGAATCTTGTAAAGAATTGTGAGCTTTTTATTTTCTAAACCTGAAATCCTCTTATTAAAAAAACATGTTTCTTTCAGTTGATATCATAAGTAAAGAAAAAGTAATAAAGGGGTTGAGAACTAGTTTTTCTTTAGTGAAAAAGCTAGAGTAGTTTGAAATAGCATCGTTTGAAAGTATTATGGAGTTTCTTCACCATATTACTTAATGAAGAAGCCCAGTATGGATACAGGTGCAGTGTTTATTAAATAGAATCATAATGGAAAGTTCAAATAGTCAATGGGTGTAGGGATAGGATATGGCACATTATTCAATGCTTCCTTCATCTGCCCCTCATTATGTTTCCTAAACCCTATGGAATGCTCCGGACAACAATCAGTCACCATCCATTCAATATTTTCCTATTCAATTATCATAAATACTTCCTCACATTTATTGTTGATGTGTGAATAAAAGATGTATGATAATTCTAATTTAGAGGTGCCATCTATTAATAATATAGAAATTGATAAATACTCGAATTTACTATATTTTTTAAATTATTTTAATAGTTTTGTAATCTGAAATAATTTTCTAGTTTTATTTATAAGAAATTCATTTTTATTTATTTAATAACTTAAACCCTAGTTCACGACAATTTGATTTTTGTTTTTTAGTTTTTTAATATTATTTTCCACTACATATATTCAATAACACATTATGTTCAATTTAAAAATATTCTTAATAGTTTGCTATTTAAATCAAGGATCTTTTTTAAAAATGATGTAAAATTTGAAACATATTTCAAAAATAAGTTGTCGCACAACTATTTTTAAAAATAGGTGATTTGAGGTGTGTACACGCGTACACTTCCATGAAGTGGATCCCACCTATTCTATTTTTCTTATTTTTATATATATAGTACACTGGATCCCACATTTTTTATTTTTTAATTATTTATTATGTGAGTCCCACACATTTCACTTTTTCTCCTTATTTATATATATATCCATATATAATAATATATATATTAAACGTTCAAATTCTAAAATATATTTTTTTATTAAATTAATTTATTTTTTATTTTTTTATTTTTTCTTTATTTATATTTAAATATCACAATCTTCAACTTTCCTTATTAAATTCATTTTTCTAATTTAATTTAATTATTTCTTAATCAAAATGGTACATTTTTTTTTCAATTTTCAATATTTTTTAAAAAACTCATATATTAACAAAAATATGTTATTAAAAATATATTAAACAAATAAAAATGGAGAGAAGTTGAAGTTACTAAAAAAATAATAATAACACTTGTAGCCACAAATGCATATTGGTAATTGAATATAAAAAAAATCATGTTTATGGCAAAAGAAAAAAAACAATAATTGGTTCGATTACAAATTAAAAACTTAACGAGTAATTTTCGATTGCAAATTTGTTGTTATTATTATTAGGGTAATCTTTCACTTCTTTTGATTATTATTATTATTTTGTTTTGTTTAATATATTTTTTAATAACATATTTTAAACACAAAATCATAAAAAGATATATAATTTTGGTTAAGTAATAAATAAATTAAATTAAAAGGAAAATATTTTAACTTATTTTATTATTTTTAAAAAGGAAAACTGATAGAGTAGCATTGTGAGAATTTAATATAGCAAATATAGCATATTGTTTTAGAATTTTGTAAATATGACAAAATTTTCACTTATAAAAATATTCTCCATCTTAAATTTGTTATTATTCCTAAACTACTTTTCAATAACTTATTTATCTTCATATTTTCGATGCTCTACTCATTATTTATTTATTCTTCAATTTTTTAAGGTCCTAATTATTTGTTTATTTTTATATTAGAAAAATAATTTATTATTTATGTCTTAATCTTGATTTAAGAATATCAATAGTACAATAATTGCAACATGAAATACTTTATTTATTATTTATGTATAATGATTGTTGATCGAAGTAATTTAATTTCATTTGTGATTTTTTTTTACTTTAACTATTCGATGTGTATTTTGAGTTGAATCTGATTCCAATTGATTTTGTTTTATTTTTTTACATTGATTTTATTTTGGTTTTACTTTGTCTCACTTTTGTATATCAGTGTTGTGATATACTTATATTATATATATTAGTTGGTTAATATACTTACTACGTGACTTTTCATTTTTTTTCAAATTTTATGCAATTTATTTAAGTATTATTAAGTATATGAATGATGTAATTCAGTGTATCATTATAAAATATATCAATAATATATTGTTAAAGCATATCAGTAAAGTGAATCATTATCAAGTATATGAATCAAGTTTACAAGTGTATTTAATCAGTCAAATGTATAAGTGAATAATACTAAGTGTGTCTGCAGTGCATCGGATGTATCAGACATATCATGTACATCAAACGTATCAAATTTGTTGAGTGTACCAATGAAGCATAACAATTTTATTAGTGGTGTATCAAGAAGAATCATGTGTAACGAGGGATATTATATTGTGTATCAAGTTGTTTTAGGTGTGTATCAAAAGGTATCAGGTGTATAAAAGAGTATCAACGACATCAAGTGTATAAATCAAATGTATCAGGGGTATTAGGTGTATCAGATGTGTATAAAGTATATCAAATGTATATTAGTAACGATGACATATGTGACATTTTACCTTTTGATGTGTGAGCTAGTATTTGTTTTTGTCATTTTCGCAAATAATAAAGTGGGTATGCTATGACTTAATTATTATAACTTATTTTTTCCATTTCTACAAGTAACTCTTTTTAAAATGCATCATAAATAAATAAATAAATAGTTCAGTTGATCATTGGGTACATGCAAAACATTAAACAAAATATATTGCAAACTATTTTGATGTGGGTGCGAATCATGCTTTTACCTAGTTTAAGAGATTTTTTTTACTCTTGAGAAGCAAGTTTCATTTTAATTGATCTCACAAAATTTTAGGTTAAACTCTCATATAGAAGGAATTTTAAGATTTATGGTGTATCGGGGAATATGTCCATTAAAGGGTGTTTTTTCATTTTCCAATTTTGTAATGGTATGGTTCATTTGTTACCTAGATGGGTCTCCATGAATGTCAGCATAGATCAATGTCATTTTCGTGAATCCTGAGTGATTGAGATTCAAGATTGAGTTGGAATTATCGAGGTTCTTTTATTTATTGAAAGTATTTTCTTTTTATGAAAAATATATTTTAAACAAGTAAAAAGTTAGTCAATATCACAATTATTTTTTCTTTTCTCAAGTTTGAAATTTGAAAAAGATAAATTTTAAATAATAGCAAATTTTACCAAATATTTATGATAGGTAACAAATTTTATTTTAATTAATTTTGGTGTAAAAGCTGGGAGATAATGTTTTTTCGTTTATCATCAGCACATATGTCATATCCATTGATTCACAAATTTCAAGTTGTCTCTTCTCAATCTTTTTCACATTTTTCATACTTTTAAATCTATGTATAAATCATAATATTTTTATTGATATAATGGTCTTTCTCTATATTTAATATATGAAGAGACATTTATATATATATAAAGAAAACAATAATAGAGATGTTATTATGAGAGAGAGATGTTAAATTAGTTAATGTATGCAGGGTATTAATATTGCATTAATTGCTTCTAAGAAGTTTGGTTGAATGGAAATGTTTAGAGAGAGAGAGAGAGAGAGAGAGAGAGACATATCCTTTTTAAACAAGGAGAGGGACGTAGAAAGCCACTTGACACCATGGAGGACCAACACATTTGTGATTCTTAGGCTTTTAAAATATATGTTGAAAACACCATTTTCTCAAATAATTGTATTCCAAATATTCTCTGATGTTTTAATTTGGAGGAAAAAGATCAAAATGTAATCTATTATTGCTAACTTATATATTAACTTCCCATAATTAATCATTACACATTCAACGATTTTATAATTCTATTTAGTTGTTTTCGTAGGTTGACTTACTAAAGGGTAGAGAGTTTGGAGATAATTAAGGATGAAAGGGAGTGAGCTAAAACGGGTGAGAATAATGTCTAATTACATCAACTATGATCAAGTGATAAAAAAATGAACGATTTCAACTTTTGAAAATATTTATAGTTATAACAAGATGTCACTATTTACTAGTGATATACAGTTAAACACTAATAGACATTTATAATTAGTGTCTGTTATGATCACTAGATAGTTATAGAGATTATTGGATATATATCAATGTCTATCATTATATATATTTTTGACTAAATGATAGTGAAATCTTATTATATTTGTAAATAGTTTGATTCATTTTGGTACGTTTAAAAACATTTCAATCAAAAAGGGACTTAAAAGTTTAAAATTAACCTTTAAACTAATTTTGGATGATTAAATTTACGTTTCATAATCATTTTTAACTTTAAGAAAGTGTAAGAAAGTGTTTGAGTGCCAGTAGTGAATTATTATAATTCTAGGTTATTATAGTTTGTATTTAAGGTGTAAATTATTTTAGTTTGAATTATAATAGTATATGTTTCATGTACAGACTATAAACAACACTGTAGCAAATAGGGATATACAAATATGGGTTGAACCCGAATAACCCGAACTATCCAACCCATATTATAAGGGTTGGGTTGGGTTAAAAAAATTTGATTTTTTCGGGTTAGGTTGGGTCTCGGGTTGGAGGGTTGAAAAATTCAGTTCAACCCAACCTAAATTATATAAATAAATAAATATTATTTTAATTAAAGATATATAAAACTTGAATTTATTGTATGAAAGTTTGAATTATGTATATTTGAAATTTAAATGTAACAATTTCAAACTTTTATAATCATTAGAAATTAAAAAACGGGAAAAATGTTTTTTTAAAAAATTTATATATACAACCAGACAATCCAACCCAACCCATATTTTACGGGTTGGGTTAGAAACAAAATTTGGATTATTCAGATTGCAAACCCAAATAACTCGGAAATATGGGTTGGGTTGAGAATGTCACCCAATCCAACCTAACTCAACTCGGTTTCACCCCTAGTAACAAATAATAAAAGAATGATTGATATTAAATAGTAAAAACTATAGCAAATTGAGAGTTTTGAAATATTGTTTAGAGTAGGTTGTTCGAGACTTTTAAATCAGTTTAGTGTAATAAAATATGATTATTATAGTTGGAAAAGAATTAAATATATATATTTGCAAGCTAAGGGACTTCTTGTTTTAATGGTAAAGGACAACATAGCTGAAGGATAATTAAAAATGTAAGACAATGGTTTTTCTAGAAAATTTCAAATGATGTTGGTGGATGTGTATTGAAGACATCACAGCTATCACAAAAGTTGCCTACCAAACTTTTTTCTCTATTTTGAATTTTCCAACTTTCTAGAGATATACGTTTTCGTGTACCTCCAACTTTATATATATATATATATATATACAACCACGTGGTGGTGGTTTCAGTGGATGTTTTATTTCGCTCATTACCCATCAATCTTAAAATAAAATCTCTTACTTTATATCATTTGGTTGAGAAAATGTGCCATAGTTTATACTTTATCATTATGATTTATTATTTAGAAACAAGTGTTGAGTTATTTTTTAATCTATGTAAATATGTGTTTATTGATATTTTTTTCTAAATTATATAAAGTATGTATCATTTGAAAAGTAATAATATCACTTTTTGTTCCCCTACTAACCTACATATTTGCATTTTTAGAAAGAAAGAAAAACAATGCTTCGTAGTGAGAAAACCTACAAATAGAAGAAGTATGTTAGTAACAGACTAAGTTGCGGATCTCGCTCTTTTTAAGACAATGTAAAAATGTAAACGGAATTGATCTAAACAAATTCCTTTTTAGTTCTAGTGATTTTAATTTCTAGGATTCATATCATCCTTGATATGGTGGTGATGGATTCATTAAAAAGATTGTGGAAATAGAGTTATATTATTAATAAAGAGCGGGAGAAGAGTTGAAAAACACAACCCAAACAAAGGCTAGAAAAACGCTTTCTACTTTAAAATAAAAGATGAATTACATATTGTATTGCTAGTTGATTTTTAGGTGAAATTTTATTGTTGATTTGATAAGTAGGGTAATTAAAATTGAACATTCATCTTTCATATATTAAAATTGAAATTGTTAGCCAAATGATGAGGCCCCACGAAACTCAGTAGTGTGTGGTTGATTTTCAATCTTATCTTGAAATGATCAGAAATTGGCTTGTATTTCTTGTTTTGCCTCTTAACTCGATTCTTCCATGGCCATGTGTCTGGAAAAGTTGCTTTCATGTTTAAAGCTTGTGGTACGGCCTATTCAAATGTCATGGAGAGGGGTTATTGGTGCGATATTTAATGTAATTTTAGAGTGACCCCTGCATGGAGGAGGGTAGACAAATTCGACTAATCTTGTTGCTAACAACCAATTTCTATTTTTGTAATTTGCTAACTCCTCTGAAGTCTGACCTAAAAATTTTAAAATAGATGCTTTCCTCTCAAATAATCTTTTAGGTCAAATTTATCTCTCAACCACAAAACTACGAATAATCGGAAACAATGGCCGTTTTCAAAACTATTTAGGTAAAATGGTGGTTTTTTTTTTTTTTTTTTTTTGCATTTTGTGGAGTGGATGGATCTCACAAGTCATAAAATATTATTATTATTTTATTATGAAAAAATTAGTGGAATGAAATATTTAAGTAGGCAGGTAAATGGTAATTTTATTGTTTAATTCCATTTTGAATATGTTTAACTCTTTTTTTTATATTTTGATGATTTTTTTCTTAACTTTGTAATTTTTGATATTGTATAGATCCAATTTTTGAATGTTTAATTTTGTTACAAAAATATTTAATAATTTTCAATGCATAAAAATTAAAAATAATTTGATATTAAAAAAAATAATAGGAGATGGGAGGATAATTTGAGATAGAATATAAATCAATATCCAACTAATTGTGGGTAGGGTGAGTATATATATATGTGTGTGTGATTAAAGATTAAAAAATAAAATATTTTTATAATTTTATGAAAATAATTTTTACATAGTTTTGTTTTATTTTAAAATTTTAATATATAATAAGTATAATAAAGATAATAAGAAGAAGAAGGATTATGATGATAATAACAAAACAATAATAATGATAATATAAATTGAATGAGCCACTGTCATATAAATTGATGGGCCCACTGACTTCTTTTGATTGTTTTCCGTCCAAAAGGAAAGAAAAAAAAAAAGAAAGAAAAAATAACATGATTCTACCAAAATAGTTTTGAAACCACCTTTTAAGACTGAAATAAAACAAAAGATATTTAAATTATTGTACCTATCTTGTTGGATTCACTCAATTATTCAAATATTATTTAGGATTTAGGGTATAAAGTTTAAAAATGATAATGAGATGAGTTACTTAACTTAACTAATACTCCACTTACCTTATATGCTACAAGCCAATGCCTCTCAAAATATATAAGACTTTGAACTACACTATATATCCCTAAATCTTCCTCATTTCCTTCCTATTTTCACTTTTCCAAATTAAAATCCACTTCCTATGTATATAGTTCAAAGTGATCCATACAGTTACTTTGGACGTGGATCCAATATTTTACAAAAATGTTAAAAGAGTATTTATAATTTGATTGTTGATACCAAATAATGAGAGATATTTGTATATAATAGGTCAACAACAATAGTAATCTTTAAATATTTTATCATCTGACAAATAGTACACGGTTAATATTTAGCATATAAATGATTGAGTCTTTGTTCACCATTCTCGAAATTGATAAATATATATATTTTGGTCCCCAATTTGAACATATGGTCCACTTTAAGAATGTAAGAGATTAAAAAATAGGGTTTTTAATATAATATATATATATATATTTTTTAATATAATCCACCCCTCCATGAAAATTCATTAACTATAAAAATAGGGTTTTTTTTTGGGTAGATTTCACAAACCCTCCAATACTCTCTTTCCTCTCTCATTACGGGTGAAATGGAAATGTTCAATGCTGAGTCCCCTTTTTCTTTTGACGTGGGAGAAGATCTGGTCCCTCTGCCCTCTCTTCCATCCTCCTCAGTCATCTCTCCGCCCTTGGACAACTACGGTAACCGTGTTTCTCAAAAGCCAAAAAATGGCCGCCGGAAAAAGCCACTGCCAAACACTTGCAATGATGATGGCGGCGATGAGAACCATGACGAACAAAAGAAGAAGAAGATAATACATAGAGATGTGGAGCGCCAAAGAAGACAAGAAATGTCTTCTCTTTACACCACACTTCGCTCGCTTCTCCCTCTTGAATACCTTAAGGTACCAGTAATTTCATTGATTCACCTTGTTCTCGACGTCCACCCCAGAAATATCCATACCTTAATATCCATGAAAATATTTATAATGAGGACGTTAACGGATCAATATTATAAAAACAAAATACTAAAATACTTTATGACTATTTTAACAAGTTAGCATGTGTATTGTAATCCATTTGTATTAATTGAAGGTAGGAGATTTTTAGTATTAGTTTATGATTATAAAATAATTAAATATAAAGTATAATATTTACTACAATAATTTAACCATCTTCATTCAATATTTAAATACAAAACGAATGGTTTACGATGGTAAATATCTATATATACAGAGAATATCATTGATATAAACATAACGAACTACTACCATAAAATTGAGTGCTCAAGTGATAAATTTTTTTATTAATGATTGATCGTTATAAATCTATCCTATCAAGTAACAAACCTCAAAATAAATTGAAACATTAACTTAAAAATAAATTACAGTTTTAAATTAAAAATAAATTGGAAAACAAAAAAAATGGAAGAAATTTGGTTAATATGAGAATTAAAAAAAAAACCACGTTTTAAATAAGTTACAGTAACAATAGAATTAAATCAATTTTTTATACAATAACGTGAATAATGGTACGTTTTTTAGAGGAGAAAAATAAATTAATACTTTTCTTATATAAAATGTGAAAGAAGATTCAATTTAGTTAAAATAAGAATTAGTTAAAAACAATTCTCATTTAAAAGAACCACCATGATATTTTTTAAATCAAATTCTTAATTTAGCACATTTTAACCTTCATTAATTATTTGATTAAAACTATTTCTTTTTCACAATTTAATTAAAATTAAAAAAAATTAATAGATCAGTTTTAAAAATAACAAAATAAATTAATATATTTACAAGTTATAGCAAAATTTTGAATTCTATCAATTATAGTCTTCTATCATTAGAGCATATCAATAACTATCCGTGATAAAATTTGTTTTACGTTGTAAATTTTGAAAATTTTGCTATTTTTGAAAATTTCTAAAATAAATAACATTTTAATTAAATTAAAAAATTAACCAAAATTAAGAATGATCCATTTTTAAAATTAGAAAAATAAATTAAAATATTAATAAGATGTAGTAAAATTTTGGATTTTGTGTATGATAGTTTTATATCACACTAGCATATGAAGGAATAAAATTTTGCTATAGATTGTATATATTTTAAATCACATTTTAATTTAATTAAAAAAGTTAAACTAGAAAGATTAAATTAAAAAAGTTTAGACTAGATAAAAAGAATTTAATTAAGAAAGTAAAAAGAAATGAGGCTCTACCAATGTGAATGTGAATGTGAATGCGAATGCGAGAGAAATCAACAATATTTTGGTAAAGAATTTAATTAAGAAAGTATTAAAAAAAAAGGAAATTGTGAGAGAAAAACTAAAAACATCCGATCAACTCTATTTTGCTAAATGATAATGATGCTACAAAGGTTTCCACGTTCCACCTAGTGAAGGTGTTCCGATGTACCTCCTGAGTCATGTCGTATATTTTTTTATATAAAAAACACTAACTAGTTTTGAAAAGTGTTAAATAGATTTGGAAATACCATCATTTCAACATAAGGTTTCTAATTGGTATTAAAATCTATATTTCTAAAAACGTTTCATCTAAATTTTACTATATAGTTGTAACTTGAGAAAACAAACGAAAAAGAAAATACTAACATGTCTTTTTTAATTTTTTATGACATACATCCATCTTCTTCCACAAACTTAACCCGATAGTTAACGATTTCATTCCCACAGGGAAAACGATCAATATCAGACCACATGCAAGAGACAGTTAGTTACATTCAACATATGCAAAGAAGGATCCAACAACTGAAAGATAAAAGAGGTACGCTAAGAGAACTCGCCAGCCAAACTACGGTCGCCATAGCCGGTACGACAGAAACGCTTAATTCCTCAGAAAGGGCCTCAGCAGTGGTGAGGGCAAAAGATGGAATAGGAATTCAAGTTGTTTTAGACACTGCCACAAAACAAAGGCTCCCTCTTTCCATCTTTGTTCAAGCTTTAGTTTCTGAAGGCCTTGAAATCCTCAACTGCATTTCAAACAGACTGAATGAGAGGTTCATTCACACCATTGAATGCCAACCTCTTCTAAATGATGATGGCTGTTATCCAACCATTGATGTCTCTGTGCTTCAGCATAAGTTAGCCAATTTGGAATATTATCCTTTAGATTAGATAAAATTATCGAGTTGATTGCCTTGATGTGCGAATTGCACTGATATATCATCACCATCAAGTTTAGAAATAGTATATTAATCAGGTGCATTTATATACTATCGTATTTATATACTAGAGTACTTTAGATGGTTGTATCATTATCAAGTTTATCAATAATAATATAATCAATCAGATGCGTACCAACTATTTAAATAGTGCAACAGTGTCAAATTTATCAGCAATGAATTAAACAGTCATGTGTATCAAGTTTGTTAGTTGTATAAACAAGGGCAGATTGACAAATTTATCAATGATGTGTATCAGTCAAATAATGCATCATTATTATCCAAGTGCAGTAGTAATTATGATGGATATTCATGACATTTTACATCGTTATATATATATTAGGATGGGCTTCATGTTTTTTTTCTTCTTTTGCTCCTTTTTGCAAACAAATATGTGGATTATGGGCCTAGTAATTATGATTTATTTTTTAGGAAACCAGATAAATAGCAAAAATAGGAAGTTTAGTTTGGAAAAATATAAAAAACAAAAATTAATTGTATAAATGGAAGAGTTTATCAACAAATTAGAACCTCACCCAATTACACTACAATTGAAACACAAACTATGGTAATTAATGTAACGGTCAATTTTAAAATAATTCCTAAATGACAGATTGCTATCCTAATTAATGCAAACCCAAGGACTCTCTCTCACTCTTCACGGTTGATCCGAGTAAGAACCCTCTGTGTTGTTTTCTCTCTTGGGTTTGTCTCTCCACCTCCACCTTCAAGCAATTCCAGCCATAAAATAATAAATGTATGGTAACATCGAAGATATCATTATCAAACACAATTACAGAAAAAGAAAAAAAAAGAAAAAAAAAAAAACTTAAATTCTTTTGTAGTCATAGCGAAACAAAATATGAAAATTTACTCCGTAGCCCATTAATTGTAAATTTAAAAAAAAAATGGCAGAATTTAATAAAGCTTGGCGGACCAATTGAAATAATATAATAGAAGATCCAAAATATCCTGCATAATACGTAGGTTTCATTGACAGCTTTGTTGATGATGCTGTTGGTTTGGAAATCTGGAATGCTCTAAACTCCATTGATGAAAACAAAGCCCCTGGGCCCGACGTATATACCATGGAAATTTTGAAATATGCTTGGAAATTCATGAAAAAAGAATAGTGGACATTTTCAAAGATTTCCAAACCAATGGCATCATCAACAAAGCTGTCAGGAAAACCTACATAGCTCTCATTGCAAAGAAGAACAAATGTGAAAAAGAATCTAACTATAGACCCATCAGTCTAACAACAACTCTTTACAAACTGATTGCTAAGGTGATAGCGGAAAGATTCAAAACAACTCTGCCAGAAACGGTCTTTGAACAGCAAATGACTTTTGTAAAAGGCAGACAAATCACAAATGCCATTCTTATTTCCAATGAAGCTGTGGACTATTGGAGAAGTAAAAAGAGTAAAGGATTCATTATTAAGCTCGATTTAGAGAAAGCTTTTGACAAAATAAAACTACCCTGCAACTTGAAGAAAATGGGTAAAGCTTTTGACAAAATAAAACTACCCTGCAACTTGAAGAAAATGGGTAAAAGCTTGTATCTCCAGTGTTCAGTATTCCATCCTCATCAATGGGAGACCAAGAGGCAAAATTGTTCCCAGCAGAGGTCTTAGACAAGGCGACCCAATCTCACCTTTCATATTTGTTCTAGCCATGGATTATCTCAGCAAACTCCTTACAAATATGGAGAAACAAAACAAAATCAAAGGGGTCAAGATCGGAGAGAATTTCAATCTTACCCACTTACTTTTTGCAGACGACATATTACTCTTTATTGAAGACAACGATAAATATTTTTCTAACCTCAGATATGTCCTACACGCCTTTGAAGTTGCTACTCGTCTCAACATCAATCTGAATAAATCCACTATATCCCCTATCAACATTGATCTAAACAGAGCCGAAACGGTTACTATCCGCTGGGGCATCAAAGTTCAACATATGCCTATAAATTACTTGGGGGTTCCCTTAGGAGGTAAACCAACATCTAAACATTTCTGGGACAATAGGAATTTAAGTTGTTTTAGACACAGTCACAAAACATAGGCTCCCTCTTTCCATTTTTTTTTCAAGCTTTAGCTGGTGAAGGGCTCGAAATCCTTAGCTGCAATTCGACCAAACTAAATGAGAGGTTCGTCCCCAACATTGAATGAACCTCTTGTAAACAATAATGGCTGCTATCCAACCTTTGATGTGTCTGAGCTTTACTATAAGTTGCTCGTCTATTTGCTTCATCGTATGGTAGATGGTTGGTATGAATACGAAGTTTTTGCTTATAAGGAGAAAAATCCTAACAGTCCTTGTAGTATTCATTAAAAAAATCAAATAAAAAAAATCAAATGTCTTGAAGATATAAATTTTGCTAGGGCAACCATAATCTAAATATTTGTGAGAAGTGTCGTATCCTAGCACATGAAAAACTTATAGATTGTTTGTTAGATTTCTTTAATTAAGAACAAAGTTTCAAAAAAGTGTTTGAATGATTAGGAATAAGCCTCAAAATTAATTTTAGGGATGAATTGGAAATTTCGAAATATAATTTTTTTAAAAAAAACTTATCTATGCAATCGATTCATCAAGTGAGTTTAAATTATTAGTAATTAACACGATCCTACATTCTTACAATTAAGTGATTCGATTTTTATCCACACCGTCGTTTTACTAAAAATAAATTATAAATATGTGACTTCTATGTGACCTTAAAACTATCAATGTGAGTGACATTTTTTTGTTAGGAAAGTTATATTGTTTGATTTATAAATTTATCCTCGTTGTTATGTCAAAGATGAATTGTTTTTTTTTTCTTAATATGAATTTTTGCAACAACAAAAGATACTGAGGAAAGGACAATAAATGGAGAGAAGAGGGAGGAATGAGGATTAGACAGAAAGAGGAGAGAGAAATAATATTTTTATTTCAAAATGTTTGAAATAATAAAAAGAAAATACATAATATTTATTCCATTTTTGAAACTCATTTATTAGAATTGACGACTTAAATTGGCCAAATTAAAACTTTTAGGAGGTAAATGAGTCATCTAGAAACCAAAAGACTAAAAGTATAGTTGTTTTTTTATATGTTAAAAAATATCACAAAATAAAATTTGGTCTAATAATTTAGGTTGTAAAAAAGTTAGCCTTGTTGTGCCACACATACAAATAATAATAGCAAGTCGTCAAAGTGACTAAATTTTATGATAAAAGTAAGACATTTGATCTAAATTACTCATAAATATTAAATTGGTGTAGAAAAGAACCTGTATGCATGAGAAAGAAGTACTGATGGTGAAATTAGTAACTAAAACTGATATCATTAATTTAACCATGGTAGCCTTCAATCCATCCAATTAAGTTTAAGTTGTAAAATTAGAATTGACTAAACTAAAAATAAAATGAAACGAAAAGATTAGGCTAAGTGGGTGGCAGACTTTTATGAGTAGATGAAACCTGCAAGCACGTTGAACCCAAAATTTGACGCTATTATCCACACTATATTGAGATTATAATAATGATTCAAATTCTATTCCGATTATTATAATTTCCTTAGTCTCACAATTCATGCTCCATTCTCTATCTCCCACGTATCTCAATCCAACACAGTTTCTCTCACTTCTTTGATTAAAAAGGAAATGCAAAAATCAGCCTTAAAATTGATCAGAAATCTACATGCTTTACCAACCAAAAACACATCGCTAATTTAAAAAAGGGTTTAATTTATGTTATTCCCTCTTAAATTATTTTACATATTTATGAATTGACTTGATAAAGTAGACAGGAAATCTTCGTGAGGGTCACGAAGGGGAAGTTCGTTCCATTATTATTTGGTGGTGGTTTAGAATATATAAGGCCCTGCGAGTTCTTAAGTCAATGAGCAAGAAACTAGGCCTCATAATAATTTGGCAACAATGGCTTCTTCTTCTTCTTTAAGCTTCAATCTCTTCATGGTGGCATTGGTTTTGGCCATCTTCATGAGATCAACCCTCGCTGTGTTCCAACCGAGCCCATGGAAACTTGCTCATGCCACCTTTTATGGCGACGAAACTGCCTCCGAGACTATGGGTAACGCGATAATAGCTAGACTCAACAAATTTTGTTAAAAAGCTCAGAAATGTCATTTTTAAAACGTAAATTAATGAACAAAATATGACCGTTTTGTTTTTCTTTTTTTTCAGGTGGAGCTTGTGGGTATGGAAACTTGTTTACGAACGGGTATGGGACTGATACTGTGGCTTTAAGCTCGACGCTATTCAACAACGGCTACGCTTGCGGGACTTGCTTTCAAATCAAATGCGTGCAGTCGAAGGCGTGCTACGCAAATGTGCCATTCACCACCGTGACAGCGACTAACCTGTGCCCGCCAAACTGGTCGCAGGACTCCAACGCTGGTGGGTGGTGCAACCCACCAAGAGTTCACTTCGACATGGCTAAGCCTGCCTTCATGAAGATCGCTTGGTGGAAGGCTGGAATTGTCCCTGTTCAGTACCGCAGGTGAGTTGAATTTGATTCGTTTTGTTGTTTAATTTTAGAAAGATATTACATATACCCTAAACCTTATTTTTAAAATTTTTGGCTGAATGGGTCTAGTTACATAAATTCTTGTGAGATAACTAGCAACTAGATTAAGATATTATATCCATGACATAGACGATAGAAGTTTAAAATTTTGTCTCAGATAGGTTCTTCAACTAAAATTATAAACAAAACAAAAATAAGGCAACGTTTGAAAGTTTGGTCAGCTCCCGACTTCAAATGTATTAGGAGAAAGGATTATAATAATTTAGGCCTACTTGAATTAAAAGCATTTTCATTTGGGTAATTGCAATTTTTGAGCTAACAAGTTGTAAAGTAACATTTTTAAATAATTACAAATATAACAAAATCTATTAATAATAAGTTTTATTATTTATTGATACACTATCTTATTGATAGACTCTCATTAGTAATATAGTCTATGACTAATAAATTTTTATGTTAACGAATTGTCTATCTCTAGGATTGAATAATTTAGATTTTGCTATAACTATATTTAGAAAAAGAAACAAATAAATTAAAGGTTGTGGGATAAGAACACATATGAAAATCACAACTAGCGAGGTTGACACATACCCCATAGCGCCTTCATCTCACCCTTGTTCAAAAGCGATAATTTATTAATGACCAATATGCTATAACTTTAATTTATTTTGCATTGAGTTCCATCTCTACTAATTCTTTGCATCTGATTGCTATACTTGCAACTGCCTATTTTATTTAAACTCTTAAATCCACGTTCAATGGATATTAGGAAACAACTAGTACGATATTAATTAAACGTGAATGCTATTGTATAATGTAGGGTTCCATGTGCGAAAAAAGGAGGAATTCGTTTCAGCTTGCAAGGAAATGGATATTGGTTATTGGTTTATGTGATGAATGTAGGAGGAGGAGGAGATGTATATTCAATGGCAGTGAAAGGAAGCAAAACAGGATGGATAACGATGAGCCATAACTGGGGAGCTTCATATCAAGCTTTTTCTTCATTGGGTGGCCAATCACTTTCATTCAGAATCACTTCTTACACAACTAGAGAAACACTTACTCTATGGAATGTTCTTCCTTCAAATTGGCAAGTTGGGTTGACTTACAATTCTAAGTTCAACTTCCGTTGAGTTTTATACTTTAAATTTCTTGGAACTTGAAGAGGATCATCCATCATTTTCTTCTAGACCATCTTTGGTTTTTCTTTCTTCTTTTTTCTTTCTTTCTTTTTTTCCTTTTTTTGTTTGAAAACGAGCTATTGATTATTGTTTGTTTTGATGAAGTATATTATCAGGATTTGGTCATATGAAAAGGGTGAAAGAGGCCTAAAGTTGTTTTATTATACTAATTAATATTAGTTTTTAATCTCTTGTTATTGAGATGTACTGTGTAATCCTCTGTTAGGTATTGACATGTCTCTCTATATATATTTTCTTAATTACATAATATATATTGCTCACTTTTAAAGATAAAAATTGTATGAGTTTGTGGTTTGTTTCAATCAAGATTAAATTGATTAGTGAACAAGATTGTGCATGCATCCAAGACTTTAGTTGGTCATTTTATCAAATGTAATTAAAGGAGGCAAAAACTTAAAAGATCAAATCCATTTTAATAATAGTTAGTCAACCCCACAAATCAAACTAATGCAAGAGTATATGTATTAATCGAAAAATTTTAAAACTACGTTTGCTATTATAGTTCACCCTATATTTGAATTCCAATTATACAGTAATTTAAATCATCCATTCTTATAACCTACAATTAGTTGTGTTTACTATTTTTTATATTCTATTTCATATTCATCAAGTAAAATATAGGAAAATAAAAAGCTACTTGTATGGTAAGTAAGTATGAGTGAGTAGGTAAGTACTCGATACAATAATACAATAATTTGATGTACTTTCTATTTGATTATTTCTTTTTTTTGGAACATTATGTCAACAAATTAAAACTAATAATAAATAATATAAGAAGAAGAGAGAAGAGGAATATTCATTTTTTTAAGTTTCAAAGTAAAGTATTACTATATTTATTACATATTGGTAAGTTAAAAGATTATAATAGCACAAATAACCACAAATAGACACATATTACTACATAAGAAAGCTAGAGAAAATTTGACTCTTGGTAGGAAATATATATATAGATATAGATATAGATATATATGAAGAACAATAGCTAGCAAAGTACATGGACATGGCCATGGCCATGGCCATGGCCTGTATTATATATAGATTAATAAAATACTTTGTTTCAATGTTAGTTGTAATTTTATTCAATTAGCATTACAAAAATAGTAACCTAATTCTAACACAACAACAACCACTTCTATCACTTTTCTTTCTTACTTCTTCGTTGACTTTGTTTTATGTAAATTTAGAGTTAAATATACCTGTCTATTTTTATTAAAAAAAATTAAAAATATAAGTTTCATCGTGCTCAAAGTTTTATAACGATGTTTCTTCTAGATTATCATATATAAAAACTACAAGGTCCAAAGTGAGTTTTTTCTATATCAAATTTACCAAACAAGTTATAAACTAATATGAAATTAATAAAATTAAATTTAATGTGAACCTTTATTATAAGAATTGAATCTAAATACCGACCTTAAAATTAAAAAAAAAAAAAAATCACACACCCCTAAGATTTAATTTATGGTAGATTCTTTTGAAAGAGAAGAGAGAGAGGGTGTGGTTGGTTGGCACGCTTGAAATGATTTTTGGAAGAGGTGGAAGGAAACGCAACGTTGAATAATTTTGAATGAAAGCCTTTGTTTTGTACCGACAAAAAGTGTCTTTAACTTTAAGATTCTTTAGAAAATAGATAGATAGATAGATGATAGAATGATAGAACTGAAGTATGAATGGGAAACCAAAACGCCGAACCCTTTCCCAATTTTCATCTCTCAATTAGATGACCGATGCGACAACTAATCACACACATTCCTTTCTCTCCTCTCTTTTTGTCGCCCTATTCTCTACATTTCTTCTCCACATACACCTTTTAATTTAATGCTTTCATTACCGCTTTTAAAGTTTATTAACGATAAATTATATTGTTCATGGGACTCTGTTTACTCGTATACTTTGTTACATTTATAGTTGTTTTAAAAAAAATGTTGTTATACACTTACTTATCATATCTAAAAATTATGTTTAGTGCAACTTGTGGCAGATCTACAAATTCAATATAGAGAACACCAAACACTATATAATAAAGATACTAAAAAATGTTAAAAAATATTTTGACGTTTCACTGATGCTCCAATAACATTCACTAAATTTGTAGCGATAAATAAAAGCCAACAATTTTCACGTGATTTTTTTGTAAGGTAAATATGTGAATTTAAAAATTGCACTAAAAAGAAAAGAAAAGAAGAAATAATAATTACATTCTTTTATGAAATATGGTTGAGAGAGTGATCCCACTTTGTTGCATTTTTGCTATAAAAAAAAGTAAGTTAGGTTTTTGTAACCTTAGGTTATAGGGTGGGATACATCAAATCTACCTAAATCAAGAATTTAGTTAAAATAAAACATTATTTAATATATAAACATTCCAAATTTAATATTAAAACATAAAACTGACAATGTGGGAGAGTCATGCGTTCGTGAGTGCAATTAACGATAATTATAATTCTTTTAAACTAATTAACGGATATTAAGAGTGAAAGTAATTATTTAATAAATATAGATGTTAGAAACGTCCAAATACCATCTTAAATCACACTAATAGACTCAAATACTTCAATGATGGATGAAGATGATTTGATTTTACTTAACAAACATGAAAACGAATTTAATATAGCATCTAACAAATTGTTATCGGTGTTTGATATCCCCGTGGAACTCAAGAGAAAAAAGAACAAAATATCAACATAAATTTATAAACCAATCAATTGAAAGTTTGTTGTGTTTATCATCGCAAACCAATATCAAATGTACAATAAAATTCTTTTTGTTGACAGTTTCAATCACTAATCTTACAAAAGAAAAGAAAAAAAAAGAATAAAACTATAGCTCTAAATCTGAACAAACATTACATTCTCAAATTCTCACCGTCGACGAGACGGCGGCAAATACTCATGTTCAATCGACGGCATAGTCCTCGTCCCCGGCGCCGTCGGAGCTCTTACATGTCCGACCATCGAAACCTGCAGAGCTTCCTCTTCATAAGCCCTGATTTCCAGCTCCTCCATTCTCGTTCTCTTCTTCACTCTCACAAACATCGCCACCAACAACAACCCCAAAAGAAACGCTCCGATCGCCGCCCCGATCGCGCTTCCGATAGCCACCTTCCAAGGCCGTTCCTTCTTCCTCAACTCCACCGGCTCTGGCTCCTCCACCACTAACCCAAAATGCCCCTGTCTCAGAACAGAGCAAATCGACGGCGAAATCTCCTTCGCCAATGTAACTCTCCCATCCCTCTCGAAACTCGCACAAATCGGCCTCGTTCTCGAATTTTTACCCATTCTCGTCGAGTTTCTGAAATCTATAGTAATGGGTTTTTCGCCGGCGGAAATTCCAACCTCAAATGGAACAGGGGAGGAACTCGAACCATTATTTCCAGAGTTGTAAGCCAAAATCCCCAAAATTGAAGAAACTAATTGATACCCAGTTAAACGGTAGTTGTTAAAGTAAATCGAAGACCAATTAGATCCCAAATTTTGCCGGATGATTACAATTCTCTCAGCACATGGGTTCAGAGAAACACCAACACCCACATGAAATTCTTTCACCGATGCACCATACCTCCGTAAACTTCCGCATCGGAACCTCGCCGTGGCAACATCAATGCCGGAGAAATTCTCCGGTAACGGAACACTGTGAAGTGTCCCTGTTTTGACTGTGTTGTCAAGGGATTTCAATGTGTAATCTCTGATATAAAGATCGAGGAGATGCGGCGATTGGAGATTGTGGAACGCCATGGATGAGGTCAGTGAAGAAATGGTGAGAATGAAAAGGAAGAAGAAACCCATTTGGAAAATGGGTTTGAAGGAAGGTGTTGTTTTTGGTAAAATATCAGTGGTTTTTTTTCTTGAGAATTGTATGAAAAGAAGAGGAATGAATGAAGCAGCTTTTTTGTTGCTCTGCTTTTGTTAAAGTGTTCTTGTTTTGTAAGATGGAATTGTGGAAAGAGGAAAAATTTAGAAGAAATTGGGTTTAGGGTTATGAGTTATGAGAGTGAGTTGTAAGGAAAAGGAAAGGGAAAAGGAAAGGGAAAAGAAAAGTTGCCTTTGTTTGTACTATTTTATTGTTGAGTTTTAAATTTTTAATCTCCCAACTTTCTATAATAATTATGCTTATTAAACTTTTAATTATGTTTTTTTCCCACTTCATTAACTTTATGACCTATTTAAGTATAACTTAATAATTCAACAATATAGATTAAAATCTTTCACCTTTCTTTGGGTGAGATATAAAACTTCAATTTCTATTTTAAAACAAGTTTAGTTTAAACATTATCCATGTATCTTCAACAATTAAATTCTTATTTCTTTCACCTCTATTCTTATATTAGTCCTACTATATACCACAAAATACATACCACTTATGCAATTATCAAACTTGAATTAAGTAATTGGTTTGATATGGTATGGTAAATTGTACGGTTGGAATGTCTTAAATTTATTATATGTCACCTTAAATGACTAAGTACGAAAATCTATACTTAACATATTTAATTATGTATGATTGTAATCTTAAAGTTTTATCTCAATTTGAGTGAACCATATAAATATTGATTTTATCTCCATTTGAGTTTTTCAAATTATTTGTTTGACAATTTCAACTCGATCAATAATAAATTTAAAACAAACATAATTTAAGTTTTAGATTTAAGAAAATTGTTTAAACATTAAATAGATTGACGTGACTAAATAGAGGCAAATTTTGTGAGTTGAAGTAATTCAAACTGAGTAAACAAAGGTGAATTTTAATATCTAGGAAAAGAAACATAAGGCATTGCTAAAAAAGGGTTGTAGTCTTAAGTTCATTTTCAGATGGTTGGGATTTGAAATGGGATAGTTAATCTAAAAACAATGATAAATTCTTGTACTTTAAGCATTTTAGAAAGTCTTTTTTTATTATTATTATTATAAATTTTGCTACCATAGAAGAAAAATAAAAGAGAAAAAGATAAAGTATAGAGAATTGAAGGATATAGAGTCAAATGGGGTGGAAAAGGTAGGGAAATTGGAATGATTTAGGAGTGTGGAAAATCATAATGATGCTTCTTCCTAACCCTTTTAATCAAGTAATGCATATTTATATAAAAATAAAAAAGGCATGGGAATTGTAATGTAATTTGCTCTAATCTTTTCTTATATTTCCAATGCTTTCTTTTTATGAGTAAGTAACATGTCTCCCAATTGAACTCTCTCTCTGCTTTTTAATTAATTTGGTTAAACACCTTTATTTATTACCTTAATTTTCACTGCTCTTTCTTCCACTTTTCTAACTCTTTTGCCTAAACAAACAATAACAATTTACTTTTTAAATATTTGGTGCGCGAACTCAAGACCTCTTATTTTCGAATACTTAGTTCATTTTTAACGTTAAAGGTTTCATTTGATATAATCTCAATTGAGAGTAAATTGATATTTGTCCAAATTATTATGTTTATGAGAAGGTGTTGGTTAAACTATTGTTCTAACTTTTTCTTTTTCTTTTTTTTTATTGAAAAAACACACAAATCATTTCTAAATTTTGTTACGGGTTCGATACCTTTTTTTACAATTATAACTATAGACTTTTAATTTGATCAATTACTCCAGCTAAATTGCATGGTTCCTTACATTTACATTTCTAAACATTAATTAATTACCGCTAGTAATTATAAGGGCAAGCAATAAAGATTTCAGGAAGATTTAGAGAAACACCTTGATACTATAATGCTTTTTATTTTTGCTTCACAACCACCGGGATTGACACACTTCTAGATTTACTACAAACATATACAAAGGCAATGACATTATAACTCTTCAAAAGCAACCACAACCACTTAAATATGCACAACAAATGAAGAGGAAACAAACTATGTCATAATCTGTGGAGCACAGAGAAGAAAAATATCCTCAAGAATAAACACATAAATTTTCAATAAGAAAAAAAAGATACTATGCCATAATCTACACATTTTGAGAGACACCATGTATGTATATCAAATGGCAAGCATCTCAAGAGAAAACAACTACAACAACCTTTAAAAAATATAGTAAACGTCAAACTTATAACAATTGTGAGTTTGTTGCAAATCAACTCTATATGATATTAATATATTTGTTCATTTAATGGAAAAAGAAAAAAAAGAACAATAACAAGACATATATATAATTCACAAACTATAACAGGTTGGTATAAATAACAAATTAAGGGATCGACTAATTGATAATTAAAAATTCAATAATGTAATTGCAAACAAATTAACAACAAAGTTGATAAAAAAAATTTCATGAGTGATTAATGGTAACACTCGATATAGTAAAAGACGATTTGTACAATTCTTTTATTATTATGATCATAAAATTAGGTTGGTTTGGAAAGAGGGCTTCAACTGGAGACAATGGGCCATTGTTCATAGTTTCCAGCATATTCAAAGGGAAGCAAATCTTGGTGTATATGGATCGAAGAAACTTCCAAATTGGGCTAAGAGAGCTACCCAATACCATTATACCAATTTGATGAGTGATGACTATGTAGTTGAGAGCCATTTATTTCTCATCCCAATTCCTTTTAGCTCTAATATTCCCTACCTTTCTTACTGAGTTTTCTTAAAGAGAACAAAGAAAAAAGAACTTATTATTTGATTCCAAAATTAATTGAAGAAATAACATAGATTTAATTTTAAAGAGAAATGAGGATGCGTCAAACTCATAACCATAATATTTTCATTTGCAAATTAGCAATAACTCGTGCTTGAATTTGAAACCTAGATGAAAAATAACATCTCAAGAAAATCTATGTCAATTCGTTTAAAATTTAGTGAAATGTTTTGTAAAGACAAGAAACTTAATACGAGATGGACAACCCTAGTTTAAGAACTTATTATCGAGTTTTCTATATTTTAGGGTTGATTACAAAATTATATGGTTATATATAGACTTTGTTGTAACACACTCAAAAGTTTCCTCATAATTTAAGAACCACATACATTGATAATAAGAACTTTCAAAAATTAAATTGTTACTCCTTGCTTTAAAAAAGATTAAAAAGTATCATTATTGTTAGGTTTTACATGGAAAACAACTTCCTATATATATATATCATTCCTTTTTCTTTTCTTCATGTTCTTCATTCTAACACTTGTTTGTAGCATTTGTTGAAATTTTGATATAGTGGCCATTTGATGACACTTTGACAATTTGTTCAAAGAAATATTTATTTTTGAAAGTGCGACTAAAAATCTCACATATAGAGGGTAAATATACGGAGAAGAAAATGCTATTTAAGTGAGACTATAACCATTTTATTTCAACTATATGATCAAACGAGTTAGAATATATAGAACAAAAAATAAAGTCGTGTAGTCTTATGTCAAAATAGACATTATCACACCAAATGATATATAAGTTATCTTTGTCCATAACTCATCAAACAAATAAAAGATAAGATCTTAAAATATCGTCTATCTCTTTTCGGAAAGGATTATTGTATAAGGATTCAAACCACTACCACTTAATTAGTAATTAGTCATTAATAGTCAGCATGCTAACTTTAGACATTCTACTAAAAAGGAATCTGAAAATATTAATTATTTTACCAAAAAGTGTATGTTTTTTATAATATATTAAATGATAAAATCCACTTTGCTAGCTATTGTTCACTTTGAATTGTATGTCAACTAATGTTACGAGTGTTGAAATCAAATAACAAAACTAAAGCCGTTTAAAGAAGTGATAGAAGAGGAATTTGAGAAAGAAGAAGAAATGTTCGATTCGAAACTTAGTGGTGAGAATATTTTGGAAAGAAAAAGTAAACCATTAATGCTAATATGATGAATGTTGTTCCCATCAAATAAATATTTTGAACCGATTTCTACAATAATTTTAGATGGTAGATTACATACTGATATTTTAATATTAACTTTTTTTCAAAATCTATATATATTAGAAAAGGAAAAGGAAAAGGAAAATCAGAAATTAATGAAAATAATAATGGTATAGACTCACTCAAGATCTTAATAAAAGGATATATATAATAACTTTGTAAAAGAGGAATAAAAACCATAGGTGGTCACACTTTCTATAGCTATATTTAAAGATACCCATAAATTTTAAAGGTTCACATGAATGATTCAACCATATATTTACCTGCATCTTATAACTATACATAACAAATCATTTCATATATACTCATCTATCTATATATATATATATATATATATATATATTATATATATATGAACATTTTATTTTTATTTTAATAAAAGTACATCTAAATTATGATTAAAAATATTATGTTCACAATATTTTCTACCCTTCCTTGTCAACTTTAATTTATTGTACAGTAGCTGTGATATTCATGGAAGATTATGCTACTAAATGTTAATTTTAAATTTTAAATTATTTGAATACTTGTTATTGAACTTTTTTTTAAAAAAAAAGTGTTTGTTTTTAATTCTTACTAAAATAATACCTTTTAATTATTATAATTATTTAGTTGTTAGAAGGGTAAGATATGAGGATGATTATGTAAAAGTTTAGAAAAACTTTAAACTTCTATGTAAATTGAGATCTCATTCACATATGTTGAATAATATAGACTAAAGTGCAAAACTAACTTCCCATTAACAACGATGGATTTAGAAGAGATGGAGATTTAGTATCTTTCTTATCTAAACGTTTATAAATATATTGTGTTCTCAACATAAACATATATATCACGATAAGGTACATAATTTTCAAAAAGTTTATAACATGATAGTGAGAGAGAAAATTAATACATACTCTTAAATCTTAAAGAGCATTTCGAGAAAAGAGTAAGATTATGACGTTTGAAGAATTGTTTAATCATGAGTCGCGAACTAACTAAATTAAATAATTTTGGAAGAGAGAAGGTTGGAGCTTTTATGGATTTGGGTTGGAGTAGTAATTTTGGGCCTTGATTGGGTTGCAACTTGACCTTGCAGCCGAGGCCCAATAATAAGAGGACTCTACTGCTTATTTGCATTATTTTTGTCCCTACATAAAACACTAATTATACTCCCTCCATAATTCCAGTTTGGTCCTACAACTTTTTAATTAAATTCTCAAATTTACCTTTAAAATTAGTCTTACATCTTTTTTAAATTCTCAATTTTGCTTTTGATATTCCTCCTACGTCTTTCTAAATTCTCAAATTTACCTTTAATACATTCCAAATTTTTGAATCGATTCCAAATAAATAATACATGTGATATCTATATTTACTAACCTATTTAAAATATGATCATATATACTACTTGGATATGCCTATTAGAAGACGTCAATTTTTTATGTTTGGGATTATATTTTGTTCATGGAATGGTTCGATATCCATTTGTCAATTAGGTACATTATGTTTGTATCCATATTGTAAATATATTGATGAAATAAAATTGTAGTGTTCTTGTAACTTTTTTTTTAAAGAATATTTAACCAACTTTATATGAAAATACTTTATTGGGAATATTTAGTACATTAAAGGTAATTTGAGAATCTAAAAAAAAATATTGAGAACCAAATTAAGAAATATCTAAATGAACCATGATAACCTTTTTTTTTCTTTCAAATAAACCATAGTTGGGTTTTTTATTTATTTTTAAATATATTTTAGAGATAAAATGAATTGTAGGATTAAAAAAGAGATCTTACTAAAATAAATGTATAGCTACCAACTTAGATCACTAGTTAAATGCTTTAGTACTTCTATCCAAATTCTTTAATTGAAGCTGTATGCCAACCTAACTATGATTCAAATGGTTATGAATTTATAAATTAAGCCAAATGTTATAAGTTCAAATCTCATCCCTCCATAAAGTTGAACAAAAACAAATGTGAAGTTTTTTAGTATATTGAAAAGGAAATTCACTTAAAAGACTTTATATATCTCCCCCACATTCTTATACTTTAAAAGGAAATAAATTTAAAAAGAATCAATCCTCTTTTTTAATTAAATAGGGAGCAAATCAATTTAGGATGAGTAAAATCTATCCATTTAAATCCTAAATTTTGAATAAATATAAATAACTATTTTATTTTAAAATTAAACTATTTTTAAATATACAAAAATAAAATAAAATATTTATAAAAGTAGCAAAATATCATTGTTTACTAGTGTGTAGATACTGGTCATCTGTATCACTAATACAGACATAGACTTTATCTATGCATGTGACTCTATCAAACCTTGTTCTAAAATTAACTCAAAATCACTTTATAAAACATTATCTTTCTAAAATTCTACCAAAATACTAATAAAAAATTGAGGAAGAAGAAAGGAAAAGAAAAAAAAAACAGCCTGGAAAAGTCTTTAATATACAACATTTCTTTTGTTGTAAGATGTATTTGTTTCCAACCTTTCTTTCTTTAGAAAATGTCAAATTTCTTGTATCAATTTAAACTTATTAATTGTATCCATTTAAATCTTATATTCTAATAGTTGTATCAATTTAAACACTTAAACTTATAAATGTACAATTTAGATCCTAGAATTATATAAATGCATCAATTGAACTTTATATCATGCTTTCCTTAAATATACTTATGAAACCAAAGAGTTTAAATTAATGCATTTATGAAAGTTATGGTTTAAATTGATATAACCTTCAAAGTTCAATGTTTAAATTGATGCAATTATCAAAGTTTATAAATATGAATTGATATTTCTCTGCAATCTTTAAATTTTTTAAAGTCTTAATACGCATATGAAAGGTATTTATTCACAAGTTTAAAAATAAAATTATCTCAACTAATAATGATTTAGATTGATTAACCTATAAGTTTAGTACTAATCTATAAGATACAATTATTTTAAGTGACAAACTCTAATGTGTGGAGTATAAATATGATGTTTTATTTTTTATTTCTTAAAAGAAGAAAGATAAACAAATGCATTGGTTGGCAATATTTTAATTTCCTTTTCTGAAAACTACATAGTTTAAATAACTTCAAAATATTTTCTATAAATGGATTCAATGTAACATCGATAGCAGATGCTTATTATTATTATTTTCTTTAAAAAAAAAACATACCAATAAAAACAAAATTTTCGGCCATCAACCTCATTATTAAAAAAGAAAGTACTTCTGTTTTAGTCCTAAAATTTTAATAATAAATATATTTGATCCTTAAATATTGTATAATTTTTTAATTAAGATATTATCAAAAATAGAAAATTTAACAAAATATTTACGCTTCATACAAAATTAAAAAAATTATGTATAATAATTTTTTTTGTTGTAGTTTTATTCTATGTAATGTAAATAGTTTGTCAATTTTTTTTTATTAATATGCACACTACATTTAAAATAATTTGTAAAAGTATTTTTTTAAAAAAGAAAAGGGAAAAGAGAATGATTAAATGGGCTCATGCTAATAAAGTGTAGTTTTAGTTTTTGATGATTCAATTAAAAATTTGAATGGTTTTTTAGTACAACAAGTAGAAGAGGGATTGAATGTTAAGTTTAGGAAGATGATGCATTGATAAAACAAAATTAAAATGAAATTAGGAAGGGGAGAAATGTGTTATAATTATTTAAAAGAAAAAAGAAAAAGAAATCGAAAAGAAGAGAAATAAGGACAGAGCACCTAACATCACATAAGGGTAGTTTTTATGTAAATATAATAATGAGAGATGGATGTGTATTATTATTATTAGTATTAAATAGTAATTAAAGAAGCTATAAGAATTAGGGATATAGTAGAGTTGGGCTGGGCCTAATGAAGGCCCAATTGAAGAAGAAAAAAGAGATGGCCCAATAAAACAAAACAAAACAAAAAGAAAAGAAGGAAGAGTAGTAGTAGTAGTAGTAGTAGAAGTAGAGTAGTAGATTTCCCGGGAAAAAGCATTAGCTTTTACCTAAGATTTGCCGGGAACTTTTTTTTTTTTTTTTTTATAATTAATTAATTTATATTTCTATTTTATTTATTTTATTATTATTACAATCCAAGCTGTCAAAAATTCTCTCCGTCTCCGTCTATTACAAGCCCCCCTCTTCTCCTTTTACTATCTCCACTTCTCTCTCTCTATCTCTCTCTATCATCCTTCTCCTTTCTTTCTCTCTCTTCCCTTCAATTTCATCATCCAGATCTCTTCCATTGATTCTCCAATGGAAGATCAAGCTCTTCCTCAACGGACCCATCTATCTTCTTCAACATCTTCACCCTCTTCTTCTTCTTCTTCTTCTTCTTCTTCTTCTATTCAGCTCAATTTACCTTCTTCAATGTCTCGGGCTTCTCACTCACTTGAAACCCTAACCCCATCTCGCCAAATCGACCGTATGATCAATATCAACCACCATTTGTCCCCATCTAGAGCTATTTACTCCGATAGATTCATACCCAGTAGATCTGGTTCTAATTTTGCCCTTTTTGATATCTCCCCTGTTTCCAATTCCCACTCTGATGGTCGTGAGGATACTTCTACTGCTTACGCTACCCTTCTTCGTACTGCTTTGTTTGGTCCTGATTCTGGTGTAATCCCTCCTGCTACTCCTGAGAAGAGAAGCTCCCCAATGTGCCTTCCCAATCATAATATTTTTCGTTATAAGACCGAGACGAGAAGGTCAATGCATTCCCTTTCGCCTTTTGGCTTTGATGCTGCTGCTCCCGGCCTTAATCCCAGTCCGGTTAAGACTCCCAGGAAGGTTCCTCGATCGCCTTATAAGGTGAATTTTTTGTTAACCCATTTTGGGTTGGATTTGTTTTTTGGATTCTCTAATTTTTTGTGTGTGTGTGTTTTTTTTTTTTTTTTCCTGTTATCTGCATTGTTAGGTCTTGGATGCACCTGCTTTGCAAGATGATTTTTATCTCAATCTTGTGGATTGGTCTTCGCATAACGTGCTGGCTGTGGGGTTGGGTAATTGTGTTTATCTCTGGAATGCTTGCAGTAGTAAGGTAATTCTCTGACTGCCCTTTTGATTTTGAGTTTCATCTTTGTGGGTTGATCGATCTGTTATTGACTTTTATTACAGTGATAAGATGCTTTTTCCATTCTTTGGAATTAGTA
The DNA here is from genome assembly GCF_000004075.3 of Cucumis sativus. Lineage (NCBI taxonomy): Eukaryota > Viridiplantae > Streptophyta > Magnoliopsida > Cucurbitales > Cucurbitaceae > Cucumis > Cucumis sativus. Next base: position 2,161,743 of record NC_026659.2, on the reverse strand, counting down.
TGAATCGGCAACCGATCTCGAGATTGATGAATTGTTTCATTATATGTCTGAATTTATGTAGCTTGTGAGACGTTTATTACAGCAAGATCATTCTTTTTGCAGGTCACCAAGTTGTGTGATTTAGGAATTGATGACAGTGTATGTTCAGTGGGCTGGGCACAGCGTGGAACTCATCTTGCTGTTGGCACTAGCAATGGGAAAGTCCAGGTTAGTCATGATTTGTTTAAATCTATGCATGTTCTCGCGTATAAACTTCAATTTGGATTTTTTTTTTCCTTCATCTCTTGTGGATGTCTATTTTCTTGAGATTTGCATAACTGAGATTCCGATGGATTTGATTATTTCCAGTGTTGATTAACCCGTGCCCTAATGATCATCTCTCTAGATTTGGGATGCATCACGCTGTAAAAGGGTTAGGACCATGGAGGGGCATCGGTTACGAATTGGAGCCTTAGCTTGGAGCTCATCACTTTTATCGTCTGGTAGCAGGGACAAAAGTATTCTTCAAAGAGATATTAGGGCTCAGGATGATTTTGTGACTAAATTATCTGGCCATAAATCAGAGGTGAGGCTTATATACATGTTACTTTTTCCTGGCCATAAATCAAATGTTAGGATCGCCTTTGTTTAAAGCATTTGAGTATTGCCAAGTAATAACTCCCACTGAATTTTTAGGACACTAGTATATTGTGCGATCTTACTTCTTGAATAGTTTCTTCATCGGCTCATTATCCTCTGTCATTTTGCATTTCTCTTGCTTTTCTTTTACCAACTTCTTAGCAACATAGTACGACTGTTCTGCTGTAGGTTTGTGGATTGAAATGGTCATATGATAATCGTGAATTGGCATCAGGAGGAAATGACAATAGAGTACGTTATAACCTTTTCTTCCATCTCTGTAGCAGTTTGTTTTTCCTTCTGTCATGATGACTAATATTTATCTGTTGTTATCTGCTTTCAGTTATTTGTTTGGAATCAACATTCAACCCAACCTGTACTTAAATTTTATGAGCACACAGCTGCTGTTAAAGCTATAGCATGGTCTCCTCATCTTCATGGACTACTCGCATCAGGGGGTGGAACTGCCGATCGATGTATTCGTTTTTGGAACACAACTACCAATACACACTTGAGCTGCATGGACACTGGAAGTCAGGTAATTATTTTCTGTCTCTTTGCTTCTGTAATATTTCTTTTCTTACGTTGTGTGATTCAAGCATGGGTTAGAAGGAATCTTTTAATTTAGACCCAACCTCCGCCTATAGTAATTCAAGAATTGTCTGTTTAAAATGCAAATCAAATGCCGGCATAAATTAATAATATGGATCATTGACTTCTTGTTAATATTTATAAAAATTGATTTGGAACAACTTTTTTGGAGTAAAAAAATGGTAGGTTGGATGCCCTTGTAATTCTATGCTCCCAACCTGGCATATATGCTGTTTGGTTTCATCAAAATGATATACCATTGAGATGGTAGTTCAACTGTCTGCTATCAAGACTTGTCTCAATCTCCATTGACCTTTTTGGTCCTGAAGTTTGAATGTATCATTTTAGAACATACTTGGAATATTTGTTATCTGGGGAATGGAATAGTTCTTCAGTGGCCATACATACTTCAGTGTCAAAGTTGACATAAACCGTATCTTCGTCTTATGTGGCAGGTGTGCAATCTGGCATGGTCTAAGAATGTTAATGAACTTGTTAGTACTCATGGGTTCTCCCAAAACCAAATAATAGTCTGGAGATATCCAACCATGTCCAAGGTTTGTTGGCTTTTTAACCCTTGTTCGACTATGATCATATTCTGCTATTTCCCAATCTAAATTTAATTTATGCTCCTCTTTTACAGTTGGCGACATTGACTGGCCATACTTTCAGAGTTCTTTATCTGGCCATATCTCCTGATGGACAGGTAGCGTTTTTACTTGTTTGTATCGTGATCTCTCAACATTTTTTTACCATTTGTGGAAAACAAAAGAGATACCAATTTGTTGTTTTTTACTTGTTTTTTTTTTTTTTATCATGTATAATTTTCCCTTGCAGACCATTGTAACAGGCGCTGGTGATGAAACTCTAAGATTTTGGAATGTCTTCCCTTCACCTAAATCACAGGTAAATAAATTTTTCTATTTTTGGTATGATGTGAAATACATGTGATTTCTTGTGTCCCTTGAATGTAGTCTTTTCAGTGGACATCAGTTTCTGGATCAGATCAAGATGAGTTATAGTCAGACAAAATCAATAGCTACTACTGAGCTGTCTTGAACATTTTTCTTCATTTTAAATGATATCTTTGCACATGATGTGAAACTGTATGACACACACATGTTTGTCTGACATTTGGTTCTTGGGATCCTTATAGAAAGGACTTGTTCTGTTTTCGATTTCATTGTCAACTCAAACTCACACATGGGTTTAAACTATAAATTGCAGAACACGGACAGTGAAATCGGGGCATCCTTCCTGGGACGAACCACCATCCGTTAACCATTGAAGAACCCCTGTTCTTAACACATACCCTTCAACTTTCTTGCACCATCTTTTTTGAGGAATAATGACAAAGATTTTTTGTCAATGGTTTAGAAAGATTCAATATGAAGAACTTAACCAAATCTGGTCTGCATTAGCCAAAGCAAAGCTACATGAGATCTGAGAAAGCTGTAGATGAAAAAAAAAAAAAAAAGGAAGTGATGGATTTTCAAATAGTCTTTACACGGAGGAGATGTTCTCAAATCTCCATTATTTTCTTCTTCCCCACTTCAATAGAAAAATATAGTAAGGTAAATAATTACCCAATATTTTGATTATTACTTCCGTGACTTGTAAATTTAAGAGAGGAGAGATTTTTTATTCATATGATTCATTCATAGATATTTGGGGTATAATTCATGTACATATGTATTATTCTTTTCCATTATAGTTTGAAATCTGAAAAATTTTGATGGGATTGATAACACTATTTAATATATATATATATATATTATATATTTATATGAAAATTTTGAAGTCTCTAGATAAATTCTTCGAGAGAAAAAATGTGGATGATTTCAATAAATTAGTTATCATAGGATACTTTCTTTTAATATTTTAATCTTTGTCCAACTATTAGGTTTTTCATATATGGCTTTAAATTGATGGTGTATATAGAGAATTTTGATTTTTCTTTTTCTTTGTTGATAATTTAGAAATGCATGTGATTTTTTATAAAAAAAAAAGATTTGGAAAAATCAAGTTTGTAAGTTACATCACACCATGTGAATGGTTAAATGTGGCAATGCATTGCTTTTTAGATGAGTAAGATTTTAGTTTCTTTTATTCTCTTGTTCTTTACCAAAGTTTGATTTTTTTTTTTTTTTGAAATAAATTTTGCTGCAAGGTTAAGCATAACTTCGTGTTTGTTATCAAATATTTTGTGTTGAAGAAAAATCCTAATATTATATATATATATATATATATATATATCGTTTTTAGTTCAACACCGTTAGATGTTTGAACTTGCAATGCTTAGTGTATATTAAAATATAAAAAATCTATAGTTTAAACTTAAAAAGTTGAATATCAAACAAGTAATTTTAGGATAATTCATGTCTTATTCACTGCCTTATAATTTTAAATTGGCAATTACAAAATTGACATATCCACGTGCTAATTGTGAAATATATAACACATACCATACTCCTTGATGCTAAAACCAACTCTATCAAATAAAAAATATTCTTCTAAATAAAAATCATATCTACTTGTTTCTATCTTTGAATAAATAAACATATATATAAAAAAGAAATACCATACCTCCTTTCCAAGCTATCATCTTTCTTTTTCGATTCAACTAATCAATTTATTTATTTATTTTATTATTATTATGTATATATATATATATATATATATATATTGTGTATTGTCTTTCTTTAGAATCCTTTTTAATGACACCAACAAGGGCTAACCGAACCACTATGAACTCCAAATACTTTTTGTGCATTTTCAAGTTTCCTTTATAACATTTTTCTCTATTTAAAGTTTCACTTCAATTCCCAAAAAATAAATAAATAAACTCTTCTGTGTCCCATCGTCTTGTCATGTTTATTGATGCACTTTTGTTCAAGATTTGATATGAAAAAAAAAAACATATAATTCGTTCAATAATTCCCTTTTTGAAGGGTCCCACATAAATTATTATTATTATTATTATTATTATTAATTTTCTAATAGTGTTGAATATTAATATATTTGTGTAAGTAAAATAATAAAGAATAGAAATAGATTTATTAGATATGGACTCAAACTTTAGAAGTCCAATAATATAATAAGAAAGAGACAAACCACCAAATAAAGTTTGAGATTTAAAGGATCAATTTGTTTGCATTACGGTAGCCGTCCTTTAAAGGGGTTTCCGATGCCTAACAAATCATTATTTTAAACAACAACAACAACAAAACCACCTACTCTACTCTTTACCATACACCATACTCTTCCCTTTTCCTTTTCTTTCTTTTCTTCGGTTAAATAAGAAACTCATTTTTAAATTTCTTATTTGACTTTTATTTTTTAGTTTCATCAAATTAAATTTATATACAGTAGTTTTAGTTGAGAATTGTTGATCCCCAAATTGGATTTGGCAGCAGCAGTCAATCTGTTTGTATGGAGAGAGTAAGAAAGTTGCAAATATAAGAAGAATAACTGGATTGTTTACTGGTGCTTGTGGATGCCATTTTTACTCTAATCACATGCTTAATTAAGAAAAGGATGAAAGTGAGAATATATTATAGTTGTATAACGTACTCAGATAACTTACTTACTTCTAGTCCATTCCATGTGTTTTTTGGAGTTTCATTGGACTGGATACCGTAGGTGACATTTTCCTAAGGTTTCGCCTTCATATGGACTTTGGCCCATTCTCTTTCTTTTTCTACGTGACCTTTTCTTGGGTTTAAGTTTTTTTTTACACCTTTTTGTACAATTTTTACCATCTTTACTTATTCTATATTTTCATGAATTTAGCATCCTTAACATTGAATACACACACTTTGATGTCTACCTAAATGTACATACAAAATTGATATGAAACACATTCCATAACTGGTGGCAGATACTAGTAAAGAAAACTTGGTTGAACTCAAAAGTAACCTAATGGAAGAAGAGATAAAACATGAGCTAAAGAGTACTAAAAATAACTTCTTAGAAAAAGTGCAAAAATAAATTTAAAACCTATTATAGATCAGCAAACCAACTCCAACTTACTGTCATATATTGACATAGTTTAATTTGATGATTAGTACGCACAATCATAAGTAATTTATATCATGTGTACTCATAGCTACATTTACACCATTGAAATAACCATTCCATTTACATCTTAGAAACACATTCACACTTTGGTATCAAGAAATCACTATATCATTTACTCCATGTAAACACAATAACAATGTGTATTAAGTAATCGCGGTAGGTACAAGGTATTGTGAATTAAAAACCACTTTGACGCTCTTAACTCATAAACATAAATAAAATCTACTAATGAGTCATTATCCTAAAATCATTTACAATATAGAACATAGTTGAATGTTTTCTAAACAATAACACTTCAACTTTAAAAGGTGGAAGCTTTCCCACCAAGCTACACCAATATCAAGTCAATAACATCAAAGTTCAATCATTATACTCAATGATTCAATTTTTTTTTTTTAATACCAACTTCAATTGGTATACTTCTAGAACTTTTTCAATTCCCCTTCCTACAGTGCAAATAAAAAGTAATTATCCGTATCAATATCTTTTGTTTTTAGTGCAAAGTAGAAAGAATAATTTGAACCACAAAACTACATTAGTCAATTAAATTATACTGGTAGCATATTGTGTCAATTCTTCCTTATGCATATAAGCATTTCTTTTCCCTTTTTTAAAAGAATTTTACCAATCCCTCCAAAGCATGCAGGAATTCACAAGTCTGCAACATACAACTGTCTAACTTGTTTTTCTACAATCTTAGCTCGGTTATTACAAATTCATGATATAATTAAAACTAGAAAAAAGATTTCATCGAAACATAACGAGAAATTTCCTTATATTTCATCAAAAACACTATTGAAAGAAGAAAATTTCCACGATATATAATTTAACATCTTAGATACTACAAAGATTAACGAATTGAAATATAAGGACTAAATAGAAAGTTGAAAACATTCAATTGTCATTATATAGTAACAATAAAGATGAACTATTTACATTTTAAGGGCAGTCAATAAAATGAATCTATGTGCTCTCCAACTCATTATTCTTGGGAGACCATGAAATGGAAGGGATGGTTGGGAAGCAACAAGTGCAATCTTCTTGACAAGGTTTGGGCCGCTCCAGCAAGCCCAATTCCCACATGGGCTGGCTTTGAGTGGACCCATCAAGCCCAGTTGAAGGTGGGGCTGGATCCTTCAGTGGGCCCCAACACTCTACCTTGTTGAATTCTGGAATTTTGGAGTGGAAATAAACCCAAACCATAGCCTCTTGTAATTCAGGGTAATTGTTGAATAAATCCACATCTCCATGGACGAAAGCATTCAACACCTTTATATCGTGTGAATCAAATGTCAATTATATAATAAATTATTCAGAAGTGGGGTATGTATTATAATTTTTTTATTGGACAAGTAAATGAAAAATAGCAGACATCAAATGATCCAAATGCAAGTAATTTGCTGATAGTGTAAAATTTATATCTAACTTCTCATAGATCAATGATTGGAGTCTATTCTTTATCCTGTAGTTTTTGTGCATCTTATAGTAAATAATAGATGAAGAGAAAGAGAAATTACCACAGGGAGTTCTTTGCGAAAGATGAAGTATCTGAGATTAGCACAAAGATCTAGAAGAAAATGGCCACCACTGATATGACAATGAACATGAAGAGACATTTTTCCCTTAACTTTCTTCCATTCTCCTACCACTTCATCCCTTTGAAGCCAATTATACCATCCTTGTAACTGCGTAATAATATATTCATCCATCATCATCAATACTTACATTTTTATTGTATTTAACACCCATTCCAGAAAATAAAGTTCCCATATAGTTGGATTGTTGGGACTTCAAAACTCTATTCGGTCACTTTTCTTAAAAAAACTTGAATTTCTAACCAAATTTTAAAATAGAATTCAGATTCAAAATACCGAGAAGATATAGTTTTGTAAACTATTTTTAAGTTTTCAAAACTATAGCTTTGTTTTCTTTTTTTTTTCTAAATATTGGTAAATTTTATTTTAAAAAATATTGAAGAAGTGTCTTCAAGCTAAATAAAAAAGGAAAAGAAGAAAAAAATCAATAAGTATCTGATATGAGAAGCATTATTCAAGAATAAAAAAACACGTTTCACATAATTATAATCTAAAACAAAACTATCAATTTTCAAATATTTGACAAACTAGAAAAGGAGTTTTCATTAAACTAAAAAGAAGAAGAAGAAGAAGAGTTACCTGAGAATTGTTAATGGATTGAGAAATGGCAAGAGTAAGTTTAGAAGTAATATCACTATGTGTGAGCGTATAAGTCCTTGGAAATTTGCCTGGATGTTTCTTCTCATCCACCCCTAAAAACAGAACCTTTAGCTTCGAAGCTTCAAATATGGCTGGCCCAAACAATCTCGCCATCTATAAAAATTAAAATCAGAGTCAAAATCAAAATCAAAACCAAAACAAAACCCAAAAAAAGAAAGAAAGAAAGAAAGAAACTTACAGGAACCATTCCATGGTTCTTCTTCTTGGATTTGCGTTTACAGGGGAAGAGAGAAGAAGAATCGTGATAAGGGTTTGAAGAAGGAACAAGAAGAGGAGAAGAATTACCAGTCAAAACCCTCATCTTGTCCAACAAATTAGCTCCAGAAATTTGGGAGGGTTTGTGATCGGTTTAAAGGATCAAAAACAGAGGAAACTTAGGGAGGAACAAAATATGAGGCTTATGGGAAACAAAAGAAAAAAAGAAAAAAGAGAAAAGGGGAAGAATGAAAAAGGAAATGCTGTGTATAATCTGATGAGTAGTGAAGTCCAGAATTTTTGGGAATTAGAAGCGTGTAGGAAAGGAATTGCTTTTTCTTCGCTGTTGCTTCAAGTAGTAGACTTCGTTTAGGTTTGGTTGTAATAAGCAACCATTATTTTTCCTTTGGGGGATTTTACGTGGTTGATCAATAATACGACACCGTCTCTGTTTTTGACTTTGGATGCTACCCACTACAAATACTTGTATACTCTACCGGCCACTAAATACATTTTTAGACTACATGCTATTCTATCTAAATGCTTTCAAACTTCCATATCGAATTTTATTTACATTAATCTGTTATTTGACCCAAAAATACAAGCAGTTTAAAATAAAATTTCATTTCTATTTTCAAACCCCCACATCTAATATTTTAAAATATATCCCACTTTTATAAAATATATAATTGAAATGAGACAATAATACACCTTAAAGTCAAAATTAGCTTAGTCCAACCGTGATTAACCTGTTCTCTTATTTGAGAGGTAGAAAGTTTGAATGCTCCAACCTCCAATAATTGTATCGTACAAAATAAAAATATATATACAGCTCATGTTATCAAAATGTACCATAAATTTATGAAATATAAATACTAAACATGGGACAACTATATAAAAACAAACAAATAATAATTGTACTATAGTAAAATCAAGAAAGAAAATATCCCTAATAAGCTTTTCAACTGTATATCTTTTTAATATAAAAAAAGGACTTATAATATATTTTTCTTCTTTTATGGGTATATGAAAATAGTCTAACTTGTTTATCGTTTGAGGATGGCTTTTCTTTTGTTATTATATGAAAATTGTTTATGGTAAATTACATAAATATAGATTATAGCAAAAAGGCAAAAATAAATAAATAGAAGAACGAAAGAGGTGTGTCAATAACCTAACATATCTTTTTGGTATTTGAGTATTGAATCCATCTTGGATAAGTTTTTAGGTGAGATTTTTTATTTTTTATTTTAGAATTCTTTTTAATTTTTTGAGTAAGTGAAGCTGTAGTTTTGATTTATATTTTTTTTTGCAAGAACATTGGTGTAACAATTGAACAAATAGGAGAAAATTGGAGTGTCCTCTATTCAAAAAATAAAGAGGACATGTATATAATTTGTAAAGTTAATTAATTAAAAGATGTTTTTTTAAAAATAAAAGAATAACTATTTTTATTCAAAACTCACTATAATTTGACATTTTTGAACTATTTAATTCTAAAGTTTAGCTTAAATTTATTTAGAAACTTTTGATAGTTCTAACGGTGAAACAAAACAAACACAATAAAATAATATTTTGTATAAATTTGTATGTAATATTTTTCGGTTCTAAATTAGAAAACACTTCAAAATATATCACATTCATACCACACACCAAATTGAAAAAAAAAAAAAAAAGGAAAGGAAATGTGAGGGAATGAGAGCAAAAAAACAAAGTGGGGCTAAGAAAATGAAAAATGAGAGCTCACTCAAAAGGACCATGAGTATTTCATGGGGATTTAAACTCTTTCGTTATAAATTTTCAAAATTGAAAGTTTTTAACAAGTGAGCCGAAGCTGGAAGTGTGTCAAAATACGTACATAATCAAACAAAACCTCTTCAATATTGGTGTGCTATGTCGGTGTAGATATCAATGAAATATAGCAATATAATCAATACGGTATTGATACTAATATGTGATCATGTTTGACATATCAATCGTTGATATCGCTAATTTTTTAATTATAACTAATTCTAAAATCTTGAAGTTGATACACATGCTTTTCCATATGTATTTATCTAGTTATAATTAATTGTACTTTAAGATAAATTTTTTGCAAGAAAAAACTCTATTTCAATTTTTATAATATTTTAAGAATTGGAGAAGAGTTTTGAGACCTAAATGCGAAATTTTCAAGTTTATGGATATGGAAATGACAAATAAAATTTACAAACTCATCTTTGTCGACAAACTCATCTTTGATTGAAGTTGTAAATCTATTTTGTATTAATTGTACTTACAAACTCATCTTTGTAAATTTACAAACTTATGATATATAAAAGACATCTTTTATATATCATAAGTTGAAGTTGAGGTTCAAAATATCGTTCTTAATATATCAAATACGTCTTATAACAATTCCTTTTTTTTCCTCATACATAATGCTTATAATATATGTTCCCTCTAAAGATTATTTTTGTCTAAATTTATGCTCCAAAAATATGAAATGAAAACTTAAATGCATTATTTTAGGGTAGATTTTACATGCTGATGATTAGGACCCTTTGATTAAAGGTGATTTGCTAAGGTCATATTTGTTATTAAGACTAAACAGTGATGCGTTAGTTTCATAATTTTTTCTATATATGAGAATTAATTGTGCTGGAAAGAGACAATTATTACTCTTACCTTAAAGTTTGTGTATTTAATCAATTTTACTTCTCAAATTAATTGGAAAAATGAAATGAATTTAATTTGAATTTTCTCAATTCTAAATTAGAATTTTAAGCCTTTTTTAAAAAAAATTAAAACCATAAGCATTATTCGTTTTCTAAATCTTAAATGTTTTATTATCAAAATTTTCATAAATATTTTAAAAAATAAAGCAAAATTTCAAAACAAAAAAAAAAGTAGTTTATAAATATGAAAACCATTATAAAAATGGATTCAATTTTTAAGAAAAAAGGGAAATTACCATACTAAAAGATACCATAGTTTTTAAAATTCTTATTTTTATAAAAAATGGGTAAAAAGTAAATTAAAAAGTAAGAAGTGTTTATAAGCTATATTTTAAAAAACAATCTATAAATTATAAGTTTTTAGAAAAAAAAAATAATACAGAAAAGGGATAAAAAAGAAAAACACATTCATGTTAAGGATGTTCTGTATGTGTTGGCAAATAAACCAATAATGTGTCCAATCTTAGCATATAGTTAGGTCGCTTTATATACATATATATAAAAGCTAGGTTTTCACTCATTTAAAATGAAAAAATATAATATATAGTTGTAGAAGAAATTAAAGATGGTATAAAGAAGATATTTAATAAATAAATTAGGGGAGGTCACTGTCATCAATGATCAATCCAACTAGAATTAGGGGGAAAAAAAAGATTTTTGAGATGAAAAAACCTGTTTTAGGTAAGTTACGTGTTGGATTCCAAAAACGAATGAATGAATGAAGAAGATGATGATGATGATAATTTCCCAAATTGGGGTTGAAACTTTTGGGTGCTTTAATTTAAATATTCCATTTGGGAACTCACAATGGATAATCAAACAAAATACACAACTCAAGCTGCCTAATTGGAAATTACTCTTTTTCATTTTGGCCATAATATCCACCAAAACCAGCCTGACTTTTTCCTTATTAATTTTAATTTTGAATTTCAAACAATTCATTACAATTCCCTAACACAAACAAAAAAATTAAAATTTAAAATTTAATGGATCTATATTAAGTATAAATATGAAATAAACTTACCATTTGGTGCAACATATTTTTTTTTCATAAAATGCAAAGTTGAAATACTTATCAAAGGCTGAATTAAATGATTGGAAATTTATTAGACACTATTTGAAGTTTTTTATCTATTATTCGATAATTTTTTCAATTATTTGTTTATAACGTAATAAAGAAAAACAACAATTTGAATGAAAATGGACGAAGTTAAATTCAACCATAAACTTAAATAGCAAATATTAAGAAGATTTAGACAACCATGTTGCAATTTCTTTAAATCAATTGATCTGGATCACTTAATTAAGTTGATGTGTGGTTTTCATTGTTTGCAACCCTACACTATTCTGAAGTTTTTCAAATAATGGAGTCACTATTTTTAGATGATTTGACCTCAAATTTGAAGAATTCATGGAGAGTGAAAAACTCAAAATTATAAAAGCCAACAAAAATATGAAAATCAGATCACTCGTATCTACTATCTAATTTATTATTTACCAATATCTTTTAAATTTGAAATTTGAATTAAAATTCAATTAGTTTACACTCAAATTTTTAAAACTAAAGGAAACCTTACATTTAATTCGTAGTTTTAAAAGTTTTATGTTCCTACAATAACTTCATTATTGACTTTCCCTACCAAGCATTTAAGATTTTAGTTAATTTTAAAAACAAATTTCTTTTATTTCTCAAAATTAGTCTCATGGTTCTTGAAATCACACCTCCCACAAATTAGACAACAAAACAATATAAATATCAACCAAGAGAAATAATATTTATAAACTCGATTTTCAAAAAACTAGATAAACCACCCAACTTCAATTGAATTTGGGAATAAGCTTGGGGACCCATGTGAAGCCCCTTTTTATTTATGTTCTCTAGCAAATAAAAAACTATATATATGTGTGTGCATTTCCCATAATAGATTTAAAACTAATTCTAGTAGCCTTCAAAAATGGACAATATTCCCATTCAAATTTCACAATCTAGACACCAAATTTCCACATTTCTTTTCAAATAAAGTAACCCATAAAAAGAGAAACACAAACATGTTAAGCAATTAAATCAAAAGCAAAAGCCCTGAGAAACCTGAAAAAGACAATATCCAACAAAGATACACAGTTGTTCCTAAATATACAGGTAATTAATTACTTAAGTTTCAAATATATACTTTTCTTTTCCTCATAAAAAGTATATATAGTGAAACACTTTATCATGCATAAACCTTTTTTTGTTTTTTTTTAGGGTTATGTTGGGTTTCACATTTTACTGTTAAAAATAAATGCTGCATGTAAATCAAAACTCACCCTTTTTTTTTCTTTCTTCTTTGGTAATATTACTTTCTTGGGAAATTTTGGAAGGTAACAAGGGGTGTTTCGTTGGTTAAGTCTCTATAGGAAGGCATTATTATTATTGTTATTGTTATTATTGCTTCTTCTTTCTGGTGGTCCTATGAATAGTTCAGTTTCCACATCCATTATCTCTTCATGGTTTGATGATTCTGATCTCTGATTGCTTTCTTGTTTTTTTGATGATTCACTTATAACCTGAAAAATATAATTCCCATATTAAAAAACTAATTAAGTATTTTTTTGTTATAAGTACTCATGTGGATTTGGATTTGTAGTTAGAGGAACAACTTTATCTACTTGTATATAGAAAAAAGTTCAAGTTTCAAAGATTATCTTTCCATATCCCTAAACTTTGAGAGTTATATGTTTGATTTATCTTGAACTTTGTTGGATGTTAAATACATCCCTAAGTGTCAAAGGAAATAGTTATCCATCGGATTAGGATTCTAATTCCAATTCATATATTGGAAAAAATAACGATGAAATTTGTTGAAGAGAGAAAAATAGCAGTTACAGGTTTTACTAGAAAATAATATAATTGTGTGCTTGGTTTTTCAAGGCAAAATGTTTTTTGTTTTTCTTCTTTTTGTCAATTGAAAAGAACCACTTATTCTACTAATTAGATTGTGATTGAGTTTAATTGACCATTTCGGAGTTCAATAACAAAAGGGAAATAGAGACATTATGAAAAGAAAAGAAGAGACAGCATATATTGAATTACCTTAATCTGCAGTGCTGCATTTTCTTCCAGCAACATTTTCTCCTATATACCAAAAGAGAATATAATTAAATTGCAACTGACAATCACCCTCGACTAACAAAAACAACATTTTGAACTATTTTCTTATTGTTTCTTAATTAATCAACTTTATCAAACAAACTAATATTAGTAAAAGATTTAATCATCAATAATACAAGGTCAGTAAGTTAAACAAAATTAATTACTTACCTCTTCCTTCAGCTTCATAATTTCATCCTTCAGCATTTGATACTGAGAATTTGACAAATAATATTATATGTTAATGATACATAAAAACATATCTAAAAAGGGCAATTCTTTTTTATTAAGCTGCAGTTAAATTAAAATCAAGGAGAGAGAGATTATCATGATTTTTTCAGCTGTTATGAGGTATTTAATAACAAAATTTACCTTTCTTGACCTAATTTTGCTTAAGCTTCTTTCAAGTTGCCTCTCAAGCTGCTGCAACTCATCAATGGAACACAAATCCAACCCATCTCCCAATAGTTTTCTGTACTATTTCACAACATTACTGAGTGTTGTGTTTATAAATTAGGGCATGGTTTAAAACAGTTAGTGAAAACCACTTTTTGTATGTTCAAAAATCATTTTGATCCAACATGTTTTTAATAATTCAAAAATCAATTTCGATTAACTGATTTTTGAAACATTAAATGCATGTTTTAAGTGATTCTCTAATCATGACAAAAAGTGATTTTGAAGGCCAGACCATGCCCTTAATATATAACAAAAATAAGAAAATAAACGTCTCTTTTTTTGTGTATTCATCAGAATAATCTCAAACCTTTTACAAACTTCAAGGTGCTCTAACTTCTTAGTCATGCTAAAGGAGTCGTATTCCTTCTCCAACTTTCAATCCCAAACAAATTCTCATCAGTTCAGATTACTCAAACACACATATAAACATATGGCAGAAAGGAAAATACATTAGTGTGGAATGTGACAAAAATATGACAATAATGTTTTTGAGGTAGAAGAGATAAGATGTATACGAAACTGAACAAACATTATTAGTATATATGGAAATTTTGAGATTTTAAGTTAAAATGACCAAAGGAAGAAATTGGCTTTAAAATATAAGAACTAAAATTTAACTTTCTAATTAGTGGAAACTCATAGAAATTCAAGAATTAAAACTATACCTCCAAACCTAGCTAAATATATCAAACAGATAAAACATGAATAGTTCTTAAAGAAGCATGTCGTTTCAGGGCCAAGAAAAGAACTCCAAATTTGTACTTTTTTTTAAAGATTATTGAATGAGACAGATAAAAAAAAAAAAACGTTCGCTAATAATCTTTGGATTTGTAGCCAAAAATCTACAAAGACCTCTAACAATATTTTTGGGTATAACATAGTCAAAAGTATGTATATTTTTGTAGTTTCTGTTTCAGCCAAATTGTAGCAGCCTCCTCTCTTGTATCAGCTTCTTTTTTTTCTTTTTGAAAGAAGGAAATTAAAAGAAGGATGGGAGTGACAGAAAAAGAAAAAAAAGGAGAAGGAAATGTCCAATAACCATTACATGTAGAATATTCTACAGTTATTTTCAAAATTCAAGTTAAGATTAGAAAAATCAAACAATTATAAAAAAGACTAGTTTTTGGTTGTTATACTTTAATAAACGCTTATAAAATTCAAGTTAAGTTTTGAAAATTCAAAAAATTAGTTTTTTAAAAGTTGTTTAGTTGATTTTGGAATTGAACCAAGAATATAAAGATCATCCTAAAATAAATAATTGTGAGAGAACAAACACATGTTCCGAAACTCAAATAGTTATCAAACAAGATTATCTTTTGAATATTTGTGTGAAAAGCCAAACCAGATATATGTTTCTTCTTACACTTTCTCTACTCAAAAAGCAGCAACAAATTGTTTGAGAACCAACCTGCACATCTTCAATAGCTGTGCTGTTACTTGACATCAAATCTTTGGTTCTGTTTTGATAGCGATCAATTGTCTTGTTCATACTGAAGAAACAACAAGAAACAAACAAACAAAATCAACTCCAACATTATAACTTGGAACGTATCTGGTTCTTGTTATAAATCCTCTTAATTATAAACTTTAAGCTTTTGATTATTACAAAGTTTAAAACTTTAATCAAAGGGTTAGTTTCAAAATGAACGACCAAGATTTCTCATATACATTGGGATATGCCCTTCAAGGCCATGCGTGGGAATAATTAACCAATATCGGAATAATATGAAATAATTTTAACAAAGATCGATAAAAGATTATCTTTTTTTTTTTTCTTCTTCTTTTTTCTTTTGCCCCTTCCCCCCCATTGGATTTTGAAGCTAAATATTCCAAATCATGTCCCTAATAAAGCTAATAACTTCCTATTTTGGGATAGTCTAGTATTTCCTTAAATTACTACCTACTTAGTGAGACATGACTCAAACTAGATGCTCTCATGTCTCAACACTAGGAACTAGAAAAAAAAAAAATTAGAACTTTACTAAAAAGAAATTTTTGTTTATCTACAAAGGCTGAAGCTTTACCTTGGAGAAAGAGAAATATGTCATTTCTTTTAAGTATAGTACTTTCAATTTATAGGATTTATTATATTTTTAGCATTAGTGATGGTATGATTCAAGCTATAACAGCCTATTTCTCTCTAGATATAATAAACCTATGAATGAAATTCAACAGTCCTTAATAATGGGAAACCTTCTAGTTAAGTCTTCACAAAGTCACGCCTTGATTTTTAGTCAAAGAAAAAGGCTTAGAAGTTTTTACAAATATAACGACGGTAACCATACATAAAGTTTGGGTTCTCTAAGGTTTGCGTTTTGTCAGTCATTTGAAGGACACAGTAGATTCAACAAAAATGAAAATGTGGTTTGGTAATAATAAACCAACAGTGCGATTTCAATTAGTTAAAGAAATTGTTCAATAGGTATGGGGTAGGTACAGCATCTTCTGCCTAATAAATTCATATGATTATTATTTTAACTAACCTTAGTATGTTAAATCATATATATACACATCTAGCTATTATTAGACTAAACTAAAGTAAGATGAGTTTAACATGAAATATTATCTTTAACAAAAGCTATGTTCTACAACGTTCAAAAACAACCTCAGTCAAACACATGGTATCTTCCATTATTCAACAAGCTAAGAAACAGAAACTACCTAACAAAATGAGCCCTAAATCAGTAAGAGTACTCTAAAATATCTTTTATAAAAGATTTAGAATATGATTAAAGCAACTTTGAACTATTACCCACAAATCCTGTTGGGGTTAGAGAAATAAGAAGGAAGGACAGTACGATTTTTTATTTTTGCTAAAAGAAGAAAGAATTAAAACCAAAGGAAATAGACAATATCCAAAAGAAAATGAGCATATACAGAAGTTTCGTTAGTAACCTCAAAAAGACAGTGATTTGAGAGATTTATAGAGAGATTTTTTTTTTTTGGAAAATTAAAAAAAAAAAATGTTAGTATACCTGCAATTGGAAAACTCATAAAGTTTGCCTCTTGGAGAGAAAATGATAAGTGCAACTTCAGCATCACAAAGAACTGAAAGCTCAAAAGCCTTCTTCAGTAACCCATTTCTTCTCTTTGAAAAAGTAACTTGCCTGCTTGTAGCATTCTCTATCCTCTTCATTTGTGTTTTTCCTCTCACCATTTTTTTGGCTCTTCAAACCTATATATCTCTCCTTACCCCTTCTCTCAAAAACAAAAAAAAAAGATTAGACTTTTACATCATAAATCTCATAAACAATGAAAACCCACAAATCAAAATTTTCTTTTCTTCAAAACCCATTTACTAAAAAGTGGATCAAAACCCATACCTATATGAGTAAATCTTGAAATTTTCGTTTTGAGATAAAATGGGGGGGGAGGAAACCTGAGGGGGGAAAAAAAAAACGTAAAGCAAGAGAACTCAATTTCTTGGTGGGGTTTTTTTCTTTTCTTTGGAGGAGAGTCTACTAGAAAGAAAGAACCCTAGAAATGGAGTATAAATAAGAAAGGATATGGGGAAGATAGGAAATTTTAGAAGGAAAGAGAAATTGAAATTTGATGAAGAACCTGATCTCTTTCTTTCTTTTTTGGGAAATCTCAAGAAAGAAAATAGGAACCTCCCAAAAAAAGAAACCAAACAGAATAAATGCGACCACTTGAGAAACCCATTATTATTATTTTTCCCTTAAATTTATCTAATTACGAGAAAAAGAAAAGGAAAAAGAAAATTTCTCTCACATTTGGGTGCACGAGGGTTAGTGTGCAACTAGGTGAGTTAATGACACGTTGTTAAAGTGACTGACAACCACTGCGGCCGGTGACCCTTGGAGAGGCAAAGGAGGCATTTGACGCTGAGGACAGCAAACATTCTTGTCGGTTGCCAGTTAAACGGGTTGCGTAGTATAGTAAACGGGGGGAAAAAGGGTAATTTCGGGAATTCAGGGTTGCAGCTTAAATTTGGAGCACTCGTCGAATACTGTAAAAGCTGTTTTTATTTGAAGGTTTTAAACAAATGTTTTCTCCGTACGTTTTTTAATTGAAAATTTTTATGGGTTTATTGTTCCGTACGATTCGCTTCACACCTTCAACCAATCAAACCCCTCCACCTCTTTCACTGGGAAACACCGTCTTACTCTGTCACGTGGCTCTTCCTTATTGATTGGTGCGTTTTTTCCTTTCTTTTTTTCTTAATTTTATTACTATGTGAAAATATCGATAACAAAATATTACAATTTGCAATATTATTTCAAAATTAAAAACACACAACTTGCTCTATTTCTTATTACCTACTTTGCTGTCTTCCTTCCCATTCTTATATTTAAATTTAGTTTATATTCGACGCTTATGGCTAAAATTTATGTCGACGGTCGGTTTTAAAGCTATGCGCATGGGGTGCTTTAATACTAAGGTGGTAATTATACTATTATGATCATCTTTATAGAGATAGGTGAAAGGTCTACAGTCATATGTTTTAGATATAAACCTTTTGTTGTAAACTCTGCAACGTCTACAAATTTTTCTATCGATATGTTGACAATATCAAATTTAAAGTCACGTAAATTTATAATTAATTAATATATCATGATTAAAAAAAATGTTATGAAAATCTATTTAAGTGTCTTTTCTTTTTTACTTGCTTAAATTTTTATATCTAGAAAAGTTTAATAATTAAATTAAGGTGTAATTATCTTAAATCTTGCATTATGTTGGGAAAAGATAAGGGTTAAGTTGAAATTAGATCAACCAATTTTATTGGTATAATAGAACTACATAAGTATGATTACATTTTTGGTAGTGTACTCCCAAGTTATTCTTATAACAATGTATGGTAGTAAAAATATATAGTAGTGAGGTATCTTTTATATATATAAAAAAAAAAAAGATTAAAATACAGTTGACCAAAATATTTAAAACTTATCCAACAATGAAAAAAAATTGTAGTTAACTTTAGCAATTTAGCAATTAAAATACAATTAACAAAAATATTTTTTGTAGGCCTTTTAAATTTTTGTCTTTTAAATTATTTTTATAAACTCCAATCTAACAATTTCTATATCTTTTCATACACACCTTCTTCTAATCTATTTAAAAACTAAGTCGAGCCTTGAAAATAAATATATACCTAATTTTGATAAAGAAACTAGAGAGAATTAAGCATAAATTGAAAGTATCGAAATATAAAAATTATGAAATCTTGCCAAATTTGTTACTCATTGTCTTATTACTTTCACGTCTTCTCGATCTTGAAAAATATAGTATATATATCTCGTTTATTGGCTTAGTCAATCAAGCATCCTATTATTATTGGAGTAAAGTTAAGAAAACCACAAAGTCTATTTAGTGTTCTCTCGTTCTCACGAGGCATATGTAAGGTTTTGTCTAGACTTTAAACGTAATACATGTTTAAGATCTTGTAAGGAAAATTTTCCTCCTCCGTTTTACTATTTATTCTCAAGAGAGATGTTTGACCATGGTGGATAGTTGGAGTTGTTTACAATATATTGTCGTTTAAAAAACAAAACGTTAATTAATATCAAATACAACCTTAATCTCCAAATTTTAGTTTGGATTCTAATAACTCTAAAAACCAAATAATAAAAAAAATAATTTTACCGATGAAAAGTAGTGTTGTTTTTCTAAGGTGAGTTTTCAAATATTACCAATAAGAATTAACATTGAAAACAAGTACTATGCACATGATATTTATGTTTCATTTTTATTTTATTGTATAGTTTAGATTTTTTCTTCATAACAACTTTTTTTTTTTCTTTTTGTTAAGACACAATAATTGGTTAATTTTTCTCTCAATTGTTGTTTAAGATTAAACTCAAATAATTCTTAAAATGGAATGCTATAATGATGGTTAGAAAAATAAATTAACTATACTACGTTGGTTACTAAATTAAAAAACTAGAAAATAGTTGATGAATTAATAAAAAAATACAAATTAAGAGAAGATGACAAACCCAGAGTTTTTTTTTTCTTATACAAGTACATATAGATATTCTTGGAGATGTCAACTGATGAGATATTAAAAAAAAAAAAGACATTAACTTCATAAATCACATACTATCAATTAAGGATATATTTTTCTAATTTTCATTTTTACCAATGTTTATGGATTTTTTGAATCAAGCCCAATAACTTCTCGATTTGATCAGCCTAGCGTCTAGGTGGGTAGATCAAACACTCGACGACCAATTTAGATGTTCTAAAGTGTATGTTTTATGTATCAACTTGAAACATTGATAAAATGTCAAAGATTTTGAAGAGATCTAGAAAAACATAAAAAACCAAAAAAGAGAAAAAAATGAACAACCTAAGACTAAGATCATGCAATGGAATTGAGATATTTCTATCCAAATTGTGCGCAAGTTGTGACTTAGAAAAATATGTTTTATACCTCTCCATATTTAAGAATTTCTGAAGGCTCATTCATTGTATTTTGTGTAAGAACTAATAATTAAATGAATTATTAATTATTTTCCATTTAGAAGATGGGCTTCTTGACTTCAACTATAAAATTGTTCTTTAGTTACAACGTTTGGTTTTCTTACGCTATTAGAAGTTGGAAAAGGTTTCGATTTTATTAAAGTATTAGTTATTCATAAGTTACAACTAACCTAATGAATTCATAAAATCATCTCATTTTTTCTTTAATTAGCATAAAAATAAAAAATGACAACATTCTCATCTACCTAGTTATAGAAGTTACTTACAAAGAAAGGAAGAAAAAATTTTCTCATCCAAACTTTTATATATACTACATATACAAATTAATTGTAAATAAACATAATCTTTTCTATACGAATTAATGACTCAAATTATACTTGAATAAAAAAAACAAATTTAGTTAAAATATATTATTGATTTGGTAAAATCAAATCAAGGTTGTCTTTAAAATTATTACCCAAAATCAAATCAACCAATATACTCTTTAGTAGCAAATGATATGACCACGAGGAATATTGATAATGATTTAATTAAGTAATTTATAATTAGTCAAACATTCTTCTTAATTATTACTACATTTAATCTCTTTGATAGAATTTCAAGTTTGTTAGGTTGATTATTCCCTCATTAAAAATGGTAGAAAGGAAGTGAAAATCCCTATTAGTTTCAACTTGCAAATGGTATACTATACTTGGGAAAATGGGATGGAAAAAGTACCAAAAAGTTAAATGTGCATTCCCTTTGAAGTGAATAAAAAGGTTTCACTTTATAGTTTATGACTTTAATAAAGCAAGTTGGTGGTTAAATTCTTAGATATCGAATATATTTAACAAAATACTTCTTCAAACTTCAATACACACCTTCTTAATTTTTTCTAATTTTTAATTCTAATTATGTCCTTAAAACTACACTACACGTTTTTACTATTAATTTTAGTATTCCCTCTCAAAATCTAAATAATCAAAATGTTAAAAATATGGATGGAAACCCAAATAGAAACTAAATGAATGTTATGCATATAAATGTTTGTTATACATTTTGTTTACCTCCGGTTTTAATATATTTGATTTTAAATTTTATTGACGCATTTAACACACATCTTTTAAAAGCCTTAATGTTTATAATCATGTTTTGTTGGCAAACAATTTTTTTCTTAATTCAATCTAAACGACCTTAAATAATTAACTCTAATCGTGATTTGGAAAGAAAATGCTTGGAGTTAGATTAAAATCATAAAGATAAAATCACACAGTTGTTTTTCTATTTGCATAAAGTATATTATGATCACTTTAATTGTTAGGTATTTAGCAATATATTTAAGTTATTTTCGTCAAAACTTTGTTATCATTTTTTAAAAACATTCCATACTGTTTATAAGCTAAACCATGGCCATTTAATCTCGTAATTTGATTGTAGGATTCAGATAATTTTGAAAAGGTTTAGAGCCAACTTAGAAAAGTGCCTAAGGACAGGGCTTTGAAGCTCAGTTTTTATTGGGCCATTCTTCTTAACCCAACTCATGTGTTTGTGGAACCAATCTCTCTTTCAAATTACCCCAAACATTCTGACTTTAAGCTTTTATAACTATATTCATCAATACCTTCTTTCAACCTTAATTATAAAATTATGGTTACAATTGTTTCAAATTAAACTTGTAAATTTTGATCGGTGACTCAATTTGATCACTTCTATTATAGTTAACACTAAATTTGAGGCACAATTATCAAACGTTATTGTTTGTGTTGCTACAACGATTTTCCATTATTCTTCTTTCATTTGGTGACGTAGTTTGTTGGAGTGATGGTTGACTTCATTGTTTTGCATGAGCCATTAAATATACCCAAAGTAATATATAACAATGTAACGTAGATTCTATCCTTGTAAACTTATTTTCATATATTGACCTTGTGATAATTTGACAATTTATATCTACAATCTCGTGGTTTTTTCAACTCAAAACTAAATAATTATCAAATGTGATCTAAACGATTAATTTGAAACATCATAAACTAAATATATAGTCCAAAACACAAAGGTAAAAAAGAATAGCTTTTGCTTAGTTTCATTAGACCGCGACGATTCTCTTGTATTTTTCAAGTACAACAATTAAAAAGATAAAAGTCAAACACTCAACTTCTACAAAAGAATATCCTAGTAATTATAGTTGAAGTTAATCTCGATAATTAATTTTATACTAGGAATCTTCGTTTGTTTTTTTTAAACTATTCCCAAATATTAATATCGACAACTTGTTGACACACGAGATGATTTATCGACAACTTGTTGACACACGAAATATTTATTGTGAAACTGAACATTGATACCAATTTCAAAGTTTATTGTTTGAAATTTGTGTTGACACACGAGTCTTGAAAATCACCTTCCTTTTATACCTAATCCAACTAAATGGAAGGTGCATTAACGTAACATGACATGAATGAGAATCTTCAACCTACTCCAAGAAATATATATATATATATATGAATCGATATTGATATTCATAATGATACTTACTCATTAAGAAATTGAATATTACTATACATTTACGATGATGCAAGGGATTGAGTGTGTTTGGTTTAATCTTGAGAAAAGTGTTTGCAATAAAATTTATTTAATAAAAATAAGTTTCAAAATGTTATACATTTAATTAGTAAGTTTTGAACTTAATTTCAATTTAGTCCATAAAAACTCAATTTTAGAAATGAGGAAACATAGGAAAATTTAATTAATTATAATTTGTGTAATTAATTTAACTCAAAATTAAAAAGAAGTATTTAATAAAAAATTGAGGTTAAAAAACGTAAATATTTGAAATGCAGAAAATAAAAAGAAGACAAAAATTAAATTATCAGTAGGCAATAAGAAGTGCTTAACCCAAACTTAATGCGTTACCATGAAATATAAAATCAGCTATTATTTATTAGTAAATAAGAATAAGAAGGAAAGAAAAAAAAAAGAGAAAAAGAAAGCCCGGCGGGTGGTTGCCGTCCCACACGGCCATTACAATTAACAATCACAATTTCTCTCTCATAATTTTTGTATTTCTTTCTTCTTCACATTTCCTTTCCAAAGTATAAAACACACACACTGAGTCCGAACCGGATTGCAATTCTTTGAGTTATTGGCCATGGCGTCTTCTTCTTCCCCCGAAGAATCTCTAAATCAACCACCACAAGAACCCCACCAACACCCACTCAAAGATAAGGAAAAGGAAAAGGAAAAGGAAAAAGAGTGCGTTTACAAGACCAAACCCATTCAATTTCTTGGTCGCCCTACGCCTATTGTTCTCCAGAACGACAATGGCCCTTGCCCTCTTCTAGCCATATGTAAATCATCTCCCTCTCTATTTATCTTTGTCTTCCGATTCTTAGGGTTTCATTTCTTTATTGTTTTCTCTTTCTCCTCGGCCCGACATTTTTGGTTGCTTTGTGTGTAAGTTTTCGGATGGCTGGAGTTTTTTAGTTTCAGTTTGATTCACGTGAAGTAGGTAAATGTTTGGGCAGATGGGATTTGATGGATTAGCTGCATTTCCAATTGGAGATTCGGAGTTGGATTTATCTTCTTCTTTTTACTTGATCGCTGTATGTTTTAGTGATGTATGAGTCCGTCTCCTCTAATGCTGAATAGTTATGGTGATTATGTTTTTATTAGTGATGATGGAGCGTTCAATTCGTCTGTTGTATGATTGCTTTTAATTCCATTCACTCCATCGACCGGTTTACTTAGATTTTGAGTAGTAATAGGCATTTTAGGGTTTATTACTCTCGCTCTTTTCCTGTTCCTTGATTACTCTCGCTCTTCTTTTCCCTTTTTCGGGCTTTGGGAGTTATTTTAAGTTTCCCTTTATAACCTATTCCAAGAAAGTCGATCATCATTCAGTAGATGATTTAAAGACTAAACATGCTGTGAATTTAGAGTTCTTTTTGAATGAGATGGATATGTAAATGAATGTATTTAAATGAGTACATGTATTCATATTTGGTTGTTTATGTTGGGGCTGTTGCAGGTAATGTTCTCTTGTTGCGGAACAACTTAAATTTGGGTCCGGATGCAACTGAAGTATCACAGGAAAAATTGTTATCTCTGGTTGCTGAACGACTGATTGATTCGAATAGTAATGTCGATGTAAATAGTTTTCTTTTGTATGCTATATGAAAATTTTCTCCCACCCTGGTTTCAGCTTGTTCAGTTCTTTGATATTCACTTGTTGGTTAACAGAATAAAGATGCTGGTTTTGTTGAGAATCAACAGCAGAACATTGCTGATGCCATTGATCTGCTGCCACGTCTAGCAACAGGGATAGATGTAAATATTAAGTTTAGGAGGTAGTAGTATAGGCTTAAATCCTCACCTAGTCCTTTTATTTTCGTCTGCCTTTTCTGAACTAAGTTAATGTTCTATTTTCAGAATTGACGATTTTGAATTCACTCCAGAATGTGCGATTTTTGATTTGCTGGATATTCCTCTATATCATGGTTGGATAGTTGATCCGCAGGTTCGTAAATACTTTCTTTCTAGTTACTATTATAAATTTAATTAACAGTACTATATGATTTCTTCTGCTCTATGTTGGTTTTGTTGTCCCTATTCTTGAGTTGTAGGCATGTGACTTGCTTTATCAGTGTCTTTTTTAACAAGCAATGAAGATTTTCATTGACAAAATGAAAAGAGCCTAAAATGTAAAAGATACAAACTCAAAAGGAGTGAAAACAAATTCAGTTTGAAAAGGAAGTGCAAATGAAAGCATTCCATTTTAAACAAATTTCAGGCAAGCCAATAAAAGAGTTGGAAAGAGAGCACCAAGGATTTGAGAATGCAAAGGCAAGGAAATGCCTAACAAAACCTGATGGACATTACTTTTTGACATCTGAAGAGAGAACCCTCTGCAAGTTGTAAATGCCGAGCAATTTGAACCAACAAGAAATACCCTTCATAAAGCAAGAAATAGAAGGTTTTAGATTTCGACAAAGTAGTGAACAAGTCCACTGTTAAAAATAATGCTCCGGGAAAGACATTTAGATTCCAGAAAACAGAAATTGAACCATTTGAAAACTAAGAAATGCTGAACAATCAGTGAAAAGTCCTCTTCAAAGGAACATCACCGACCCAAATATCATGCCAAACAGAATTCTCGAACCAGTTTCTTAAGTCAATAGAGCATAAAAGTCCACTGATTTCCAGACCTTTGAAATACTATTCCATAGGCTGAGAGGACTAAAATACTATTCCATAAACTAAAAAGAATCATGTATATTAGCTATGACTTTTCTCCAAAAGGTTTGAGGCTCATTGATATATCTCAAACCCCATTTGGCTATCAAAACTAAGTTCGTGTTCTTTAAATACTCGGATACCCAAACCTCCATCATCTGATATTTTGAGGTTAAACTCCATCTAACAAGATGATTTATCCTGCCATCAATGCTCCCTTCCCAATGCATATTCCTCATCTAATATTGAATGGAACAAAAAAGAGGGACATAATTGCAGGGGAGATTAAAACGTACCAATGTACATAAGATGAATCTTCCACTTCTAGAAAGTTCAAACCTTCTCCACTTGCCTAGCTTCTTTTCAATTTTTGTCAACTGATTGGCCTGTCAAAATCAAACATTTCTTGGGTGACCTCCAAGAGGCCGACCAAGTCAGGGACTTCAACAGTTTTCTAGAAGTAATTCAGTTGTCAAAGACCAATCTTCAGCAGGTTCTAGAAAACGAAGTCTAGAAGCTGCTATTGAAATATGAATCGAAAGGACTTTGTGTATTTTTGAAGAGAAGTATACAATTTGGCTTGTTCATTTAGATGCAGTATGTAATAAAGTTTCCCTTTGGTGTTCTCTCTCTAGAGCTTTTGGCGACTTCTCTCTTCATGATATAAACTTAAAATTGAATTATTTTATCTTTGCTCAGTTTTTTTTTTTTTTAATTTTGCCTCTTTGTTTTTTCCATCTTTTCTGCATTCACTTTTCAACGAGTTTGTATCATTTAAGTATTAGTCTCTTTTCACTATTTTATTGAGAAGTTTCATATCTTATTCAATCAGAGATTCAATCTTACAACTAAAATGAAATGACTTTGGCTGCTGCTATGAATCCTTAACATTAACATAATAACCAATCAAAAACATTTGCCAGTTAATTTTGAGCCTAGAAAGTAGAAAACTTTTTCCTCCGGTGTTTTGATTAAAATCTTCCGCATCAAATCAGCTTAATAACAAAGTGTCATTTGGAAATTGAAGAACTGAACCTTGATTGTTGCCCTCCCTCGTTTTAAAGTCTTCATTTAAGCCTCTGTGAACACAATTTTCAACAAGTGCACCAAGAATGTTGAAAACCAAGAAACAAGGAAGGTGAAAGAGGATTTCCAACCTTAAGCTAGAACTCTACTTCGAGAACGACCATTGTTGAAATTGAAAATAGGAATTTAGGATTATGAATGTAGCCCTGGATTAATTGAATCTATGTTATGTCAAAATACTTTAATTGTTCGTTAAGAGATTATGTTATGTCAAAATACTTTAATCAGTTAAGCCCCAATTATAACTGATTATGGAACTTTTTCAATGCAAAGCTTTGAAATCCATGCATTTTGCATCTTAACCCTATGCTCTTCGTCTCTTCAAGAACTTCCTTGGGTATTCCTATTGGATCTAAAATTTGTCTACCTTCAATAGTTATAAGAATAATTATAAAAATAAAACTGGAAAGGAGATGGCTACCATAAAGACTTGTGCCTTTATCAATTTCTTTGAAGTCCAAATTATTCTTTTGATTCTTCCAGCATATATTTGTGTATTTGTGATTCTGTCCCAAGACTTCCTTGATCTTTTTTTTCTTTTTACTATTATTATTGTATTAAGTATTTGAAATTTCTTGGAGAAATGTTTTGTTGCTAGCAAAACTCTGGTGGCCATAATTGTTTTTGGAGTTCCTGTTTTGTTCATAGGATATTGGAGTTGTTACAGAATTAGGGGAGACTGTTAAATGGAAGTGCAGGGTGATTGTCTTGGACTGATAACAAAGAAATTGGGGGAAACCTTGGACTTTATTCGAGATGATCTGTGATGTTGCCTTCAGGGCTCATGGTCACTTGGACCCTCTGGACTTGTCCCCTAAAGAAGTAAAGAACTATGTTGCGTTTTCCAAGTCTACGTACTAGCCTATTAATTCTTGATATGCCACAACCTTAGAACTTGTTGGCAGTTGGCACAAACATATATTTGTTATGACTTTTAAACTCAAATATTTTATTTTTGGAAATTTATACCGACCCTTTATTCTGTGTGTAGGATTATCTGGTATTCCTTAGGCTGCCATTTGGTTTGACCTTTTCATTTAACACCTCTCCTGGCCAATGTTTCATCCTATTCTTCTGTGTGTAGGATCATGAGACTGCTAGTTCAATTGATTCCAAGTCCTACAATGCTATCATGGAGGAGCTTGTTGCTCTGGAAACGCAACACATGGAGGAGCAGTGTAAGAACAATCCTGAAGATGATTGTATTGATTTTGTTGCTGCAACAACAGCCACACTTGGAGTTCCGTCGCCAAATCTTTCAAAAGTTAGATCTTTTGATGAATCACCTCGTTCAATCTCTGATGAGCAACCAGTGAGAAAAGGGGATCTTGAAGAAGAGGCAGAGTTATTGAAAGCCTTGAGATTGTCTGAATCTGAAACACCAATCTTAATAGATAATCATGGTGTGCCCAGTGCTGAGGGGAACACTAAATCTACTAAACTGGATGAGGAGCCATCTCCTGGAAAGGTTTCAGTCATAGAGGATGTAGAGAAGACCATAGTAAAAGACATCTGTGCTGCAGACAATAATCTTAATGAACAGTCAGATTCATTGACTGCAGATACTGGCAAAACCTCAGTAAGTAAGAGTGATGCAGATGTTTCACCTTTTCCCAATGCCACAGAGCAAGTAAGCTCTTCACCATTGAAGACTGATGCCGGGGAACACCTTGATCAGGCTGTGGAGTCTGAAGGGCATATGATTTTCCCTGATATGTTGGAGAAGGACAATCATGAAACATTGGTTCAGACTGTCACCAGTTCTGGAAGAGATGGTGCATTAGCAAATGAGAGTCACGAGAATACTTCTCCAATGAATGATAATAACCCTTTTCCAGCTGCTAGTGAAACAGTTGATCATAGACCAGTTGACAAGGAAGACCCAACCGAAGTATCTGGGCCATCTCCATCTATTAATTGTACAGATTCAGTAGATGGTACAATCCAATGTATTGAGGCACCTGAAGGTTTGACTTCATCTGTTGGTAGTGAGCCCATATATGAAGGTGAGGAATGTATATTGGATCCAAGAAGTACAGTTCTTGAAGATCGAGAGCCTGTATATGAAGGTGAAGTGGTTCTTGCAGAACAGGGATGTGGAAGCTCCATAAATTTCCGTAATATACAGTCAAAGGTTGAAATTAGTCCAAAACAAGGTAGAAGTGAATTCCATAAGGGTTACTAATTTTTCCACATGCCAATATTATATTTATGCCCTTAAACTCATCAGGTAAAATCCATTCTTAATTGTTATCAGGGGAGCTGATCAGGAATTTTTTAAAGAACAATGCAAGTCAGCTAACATTTTATGGGTCGGTTCCTGCTTGCCACTTTCAATTTCTTTGCTGGACATTTTTGTTTAGTCACGCTGGTATGGTGTAGTTCCTCCATAGTTATTGTTGTTGCTTTTGCAGCCTTTTCTGCTTACAAGATGGTCTTAAGGAGCGTGAGCTTTGTGTTTTTTTCCGTAATAACCACTTCAGCACCATGTTCAAGGTCAGTAAGAATTTAAACTGTTCTATGTTGTGTGTGTGTGTTGGCTTCCAGAGCTGTTGGCTAATAGTTACTAAGAAAAATGTTGGGTTTCACCTTTTACATTTGGCTGACCCCATACTTTTACACACTCGTCTCATCTCATCTTCAGCTTGATGGCCAGCTTTATCTTTTAGCTACAGACCAAGGTTACATTCATCAACCTGATTTGGTGTGGGAAAAGCTAAATGAGGTACAATCTACTTAATTAACTCTTCTATATGGCATAGATACCTTCAGGTGCATTGCTTCGTTACAAATAGTAATAATATTAAACTTTTTAAAAGACCATAATGGTCCACGGACATTACAGGAATATTGATGGTTCAATGGATTTGGAAACATCTTTTACATGTTCACCTTGACGTTTCTCTTAGCTATCTTAAATCCAAATTAGGCCTTGCAAGTTGCAATTGTATTAATGTAACCTTGCTTTTACTCAGTTCGTTAATAATTCTATCCAACTTCTAACTTCAAATATTTTGCAGGTAAATGGAGACACTTTATTTATGACGAGTAATTTCAAAGAATTCAAAGTAGAAAGTCCTTCAAATGAGTCTTGGGATGAACAAAATGCCATGACAAGCACAGCGGTTTGTGTTATAAATATTTCAACAATTTTGATGCCCTGTTTTATTTTTCTTTAGCAATTTACCGAGACTATTTTGTACATGCTGCAGGACTATCTTGCAAGCATTGATGCTACTAAACATGCCGGAATGGATTTGAAGTAACTTCCTATCTTGTTATATTTAGTATATTACTCACAAAAACATGCAAATGAATAGTACGCTTATTTTTTTAATATTAAATTTTGTTTCTATGGCTACCGATAGTCTTGCAGTACATATTTCTTATCTTTATGTTTCTTAACATTGGGTGGGCCTTATCTCTGGGAACTTAAAAAGCGATGGTTTTGCCCCGACCAGTCCTTGTTATGCATGGTTTTATTACCGCACTGTAACATAGATTGGTTAGCTGGAAATTTAAGTTTCGTTTGTATAAAACTGGAAGTGGAGTTTATAAGAATACCCAATTGTCCTTCAAAGAGAGGAAAAAGGAAAGAGAAAAAGAAAGGAAGCACCATAGTGTCTTACTCTTAAAAATTCACTTGAAACTTAGAGTACATGCCAGATCCATTGTCAGTTTTGAATATAGAAATCTGAGGCATATGTTAAGACTAGAGCCGACTGCTGAATGATTACTTAAATTTTCTGCTTTCATTTTTATCCCAGTTCTGACCTGCAACTAGCAATAGCCCTGCAACAGCAAGAGTTTGAACAACAACCACAGCGACAAAATGTGCAGCAGCCATCTTCAGGCGGCAGTTCAAGGCTGGTCGTGGGTCCTCAGGTAGAGTTTTCATATGGCTCTATACTTTCTCATGCTATAGATTTTCTGCATCCATCTTTTATACTTTCTCCTCATCCGATAGAGAAGTCTAGGTTATATATAAGTTTTAGTTGAAAATTTGAAATTGTGTGTATGAGGTCTTAAACTTTAATCAATATCTATATAGGTTCCTAAATTTTAGAGTATCTGTTTAAAATCTACAGTCCTAGTAAATACGAAATTGAATTTTGTGTCCAGTTGGTTTGTGAATTTACTATTTAAAAAAATGTCCATTAGATTAAGGACTTCTTCTACACCAATTTGAAACTATAAAACCTATTAGATATCATTGAAGTTCATTTCTATATTGAAAAATTAAAAAGTCTACGGACTTATACACCTCTTAGAAGTTTTTATCTGTTAGATACAAGTTTGAAAGTTTAGGACTAAACTAAATTCATAAGCCGTAAACTAACCAAAATTCTATTAAGGCATTTTCTAAACGAACTGATATTCCAATTCTTTTTATTTTTATTTTCTATCAGTAAAAAGAAGCATATTTCAAATTTGCACCGTACTTTCACATGAGTTTGCCGAACTTTTCGGTCTCTACTAAAAACTATTAAAAAACCGCCATACTTCCATCTCCCCATTTACTTCAAATAAGTAGAGAGTTTATTTTGCAGGTGTCTAGAACTAGTAGCAAAACCCCGCCGTCTTCTTCCTCAAGGACTGACACGAAATCAAAGGAAAAGTGCAGTGTGATGTGAATTTTGGTTTGCAGATTCGATAGAAAATCATTTTCATTTTTGTTTTTGTTTATTTTATTTTATTTTCATTCCCTTGTAAATGGTTTGTTGTCTTCTCAATGGAACCACATCCTGTTGACTAACCTAATTCCTTAAGAGAGTATGGATACAGTTTTCCATTTTGTATATAGTGGAGTATATATCTCATTCCCCCCATTTCTTTAGAAGCTCATAAAGTCTTTTCTTCTCATAGAGATTCATATGTAAGAAATGCAGAGTTTTCTCTGTTCTCTTAAACATTAATTGGAAAACCATGTACTCTCTACCTCTCATTTCACTACAGAATAAAGTGCTCTTTAGCTCCTCACTTAAGCCTTGTTTCAAGTACTCACAAGCTCTTTCTCCCAAATCATTTGTGTTTTAAGATTAAATCCCATGTTATTTAGATAATGCAATAATGCAATAATGCAGTAATCATAGTGAGGATAACTATCTTCTTAGCTTACAACATTTTGAGAGGAGATCAAAAGCAAAGTTACAATAGTTTATACTCAAACTGGACAACGACTCGATTTAAAAAAAAGTAGGACGACACGAGCATATTGGACATACATTATTTTTATTAAAATATTAAATATCTATCCTGCATATAAATACAGTGTGTTTGAAGGCATCAAAACAAGTTAAACACCATATAATTCCTAAATTTATACGTGAAGGTTTGGATGTAATCATTTAGAGGCGTGAAGAAATGAGGGATATCGCGGCGGTTTGGACCACAACAGTAACAAACCTAAAATGTGGGATTGATGGTCTATCTTTGGACTGGGCATATGAACTTTTAAAATGTTAGTTTGAGTGAGTTTTCTTCTCAAATCTAAAAATTCCATGTCTTAGAAGTGTCCTATTTTTTTCTTTTTTTTAAAAAAAATTGACATGCCAGCTAGCGTATCGGACACTGACCCTCTTAAAATTATCGGTGCTTCTTAAATCATACGGTTGTAGAGATATTTCGAGATTTGTTGTCCCTAACGATTTAAGAATTGCCTTCCTTGACCACCAAAATTTTAGTCTCTTCCTCCATAATGATTAGGTCTCCACTAAGTTGAAGCACATACCTTTGGGTTGGCAATCTATTTTTGTTTGGCGATATGGCGAAATTGTTTGTACAGTTCCTTTTTCTTTTTACCGCTAATATACAATTTCCCTCCATTGTTCTTCATACGTTGAACATTGTATGTGTTTCCCTAAGTTGAGCTTTTGTTTTTGTACAAGAGCTTTGGGCCTTCTGGCCCAAGTTTCTGTCATGGACATTGAGAATGTTGTTGGCTGATTCGACTGTTGTTTACGTCACAAGACACAGCAGCAGCATCATAATTTTGTTGATCTTTTGTCCCCTTCCTTTTCCCTTTTCCCTTTTCCCTTTTCCCATAAAATCCCATTACTTATTTACTATTACTTTCCATGTTTCTTAATCACCTTTTACATACTTGAGGCTTGAGGGGCAGAGTATGAAATGCCTGTCTTCTAAAACCCTTTACCCCCAAAACTATTTGGTTCTCAGATTACAAATTCAATATACTTTTTAGTAGGTCATAAACCATTCCATTTCAATTCTTAAACACAAATTCAATATCAAACATCTTAGGTTCCACAAAACTAAACTAATATCTAGAGAAGCTTTACACCGGTTAAATTGCAAATTTAATCAATTAAAGTATAATTCTTATTCTAATATTTTTGAATTATAGAGATTAAATTCTAGTATTTTTTTCATTAATTTGTAATTGAAGATTGTGTATCCGTACGAAGTAGAAAATGTGTTTGGAAAAAACATGTGTTATAGAAAATCCAAAAATAGATGCTAAATAGCAGAGGTGATAGAACCAAAGCTACGTACAACTTCCCTTTGATTCTTTTAATGTCAGAACAGTTCATTCATTTCCAATCTAACAATTAAAATGAAGAAAAATCTATAATTTAACAATTCCTCTTTTTCTTTTCACACTTTTATACTTTTAATATATATTGAACTTAGAGATGAAATACAAGTGTTTTAAAATTTAATAAAATAATAATAATAAAAAAAAGTTGAAACTACTCATAAAATATAACAAAATTTACTGAAAAAATTTAAAATAAAAATGTAGAAATATTGAAATGGTATTGTATTTTAATTAGAAAAAGGTAATTGATTAGACTGAATGAAACCAAATTAGCTTTATATATAACTTACCCCCACTGTTTATTGATCAAATTATGGTTTAGAATTTAATATACAAAAATAAAGAAGAACATAATTAAACTAAAACCAAATATATTGACTTTAGAAGTTTCATTCATTAAAGTGTTTTTCTTTTTTAAAAGGAAAAAAAGAAAAGAAAAAGAGAAAAATGTTTAGAGAGAGAGGCGATGAAACAAAGAAAACGATAGCTCAAGGTTTGATGTGGCTCCCACCTCCCTGATTTTGACTACTCTCTCCCTCTTTTTTTTCTTTTTTAATTTCTTTTGTTAAAGATTTAAAAAAGAAAAAAAAGAAAAAAAGGGAGGATGGTGGGGACCACATAGACGCGCGTCGCTATCTAAGGGGAGGAAGGAAGGAAGGGGTAGATGACAAAAGAGGAACAGCTGTTAAGTGAGGCCCACGCACTAGTTGCCGCCACCTCCACCACCCCCCTCCCCCCCTCCTTTTTTTTTTTTTTATAAATTTATTTTATTCATATTTTCACGCATTCCATGAGATCAATCGGACGCCTCAAAATCTCTACAACCCCTACCCGGGAATATCAAAGCAGTCCCCATCACAATTTTCCAAATATCCTCTCAACAATTTCTACCATATTATTCTATTTAATTACCTCCTTCCTTTCTCAAAATTCAATTATTACAATTTTAAACCTATTTTCACATATGATTAATTGTGTATTACTAATTATACAACTTTTATTTTCATAATATTATAAATTTGTCCTCCAACCCACCCAACTCCATGCCTCCAATATATATGGACCAACGTTTATGCTACTTTTTTTTTTAATCTTTTTAAAAATAATTCTAAGCTTTTCAATCTTTCTACTTTAGGCTTCTTCTTTTCTTTTTTAATTTATTTCCCCTTCTCTTCGTTTACTTCTCCACTTTCTTTAATTTATTAACATATTTTACAAAAATATATTTCATAATTCATCTAATATTTGTTTATGGTATGAGCTAATTTTCTTAGTATGAAAAAGAGTTGGAGGATCCCAATAATTGATTATGTGGGTTTACATTTGTTCACTCAATTAACATAAAAGTACCCTTCCTCCGTTGTTAATTTGGAAAAAACATCCTTCAATTCTTTCAAAATTTATAAATAAATCTTTTTTCAATTTTGGAGTTGTAATTTAAAATCAACTTTATAATTCATCAACAGCATTTAATGATGATTTAATTTATATTAAATCAAGGCAAACTAATAAGGACAAAGATAATTAATTACATAAATCCGTGTGATGAGTAACTATAATCTATAGTGACTTTTAATTATGTTATTTTAGCATCTACCTAACTAATCATTTAAGTTATAATCATCTACTCAAAACTAATATATATCTAAGTAATTTTGTTTTATTAAGATTGATTCTAAGAAGGTTTAAGTAAGCAACATTATTAATGCTTTTATTGTCTTGTAATCTCAAAACGGAACAATTTTTTTATAAAAAAAATGTACAAATTCAAGAAAAATAAATAAATAATTGAAATGAAAGTAGTTGATGACCAAAGGAAAAATCATCTAGAAAAGCCATATGAAAAAACATAAAATTTTATGAGTGGAATGAAATTTGAATGACTATTGAATTTAATTATAATCGTATTTTTGGTTGTATAAGGTAATGATGGATCGAGAGTTTAGAAGGTACATATGGGCCAATAAAGTTGAACGGTCTATGACACACTTCTAAATCCTTGGTTCATAACCGTTAATGTAAAAATTATTTTGATTAAGTCACTATTCCAAAGGTTAACAATAAAAAAAATTAGGAAAATAGAGAATATTCTCTTTCATTCTTTTTAATTACAGAGCATATGGTGAATATTCTAATGATCAAATTATGATTTTCAAAAGTGTAAAAATATGTTACAAATTAAGTAAGAATATTTTGTGTTATTTTAATCCTATAAGAATTAATTCTTTACGGCATTTAGTTCATTTTTCTTAGATTTTTTAAAAAAATGAGATCCCAGTGACAATTAAAAAATTTCACTCTCAATCAAAGTTAACAACTTTTATATTTATCAAATGATAAAGGTTTCCCAATCAACTGTCAGAAATATTTAAGTTCAACCTATTCAATAGGTTAAAAGTTTGAAATTTTCTTTATTAAAAGTAGAAGAAAAAAACTATCAAAATATTAATTTTGTTGGTTCCTCTTATATTTGATAGGTTTAGATCAATTACCTAATTTCAAGTTTATTGAATCTTAGTACAGTAGCTAACATCTCGCAAACAATCAATTTTGTTGTGAGTTTGTTTCATCTGGCTAGTCTCAAAATGTAAAAAAAAAAAAAAAAAACTATTTTGTATTTTGTTCTAGAACTTAAAAAACAATTGTTTTGGTATTTGCTATATTATTTTGCATGTAAAATCCACTCACTAAATCTTTCACTTTAAATCTAAATGACTAATTGAAATCACACTAACATTGTAACAATCCTAGTACACAATTAGTTTATTAAAAATAAAACTAAGATAAGAGAAGGACATAAGCTCCTGTTATTTTAGCTCAAATAAACATTCTAAAGACTAAAACGAAATAATTTTAAGAGTTTAAAGACAAAAAAATTAATCAATTTTAAAATACAGGAACCAAAATATTTAACAAATTTGAAGGTGATTATCGTAATAGATTAGATCTAATTATTTAATAATATTGATTTAAATTGCCTCCCATCGAATTGGTTCTTCATACTTTATCTATTTCTATTAATTTGTTTATTGGAAAAACGTATTATATTTTGCATGAGATTTAATAAAGAAAAAAAAAAGTACTGTATATGCTGATGTTAGGATAATTAGTTGTTAGATTATGGTATTAGTGAGGTGGCATACTTTAATTAATTAAGGATTAATTTTCATATGGTTTGATTAAATTGAAATTGAAATAATGGGTATGATCAGAACTTTGAAGCTTTATGCTATTTAGAATTATATATTTTATCTTCAATAATATCAAATTATTTATCACTTATATGCCTTTGATTTATAAAATATTTTATTGTCTTTGATGTTAAAATATGCTATGTTTAATCCTATAGTTTTGTTTATATTGAACATATACATTTTGTGTTTTTTACATTAAAAAGATTAGGTACAACTATATTTGTGTAGTAATAGACACTCCACACCCATAAACATTTGTCAAGTGACAATCTTTTTTACTGTATGAAAAATAGGAAGCATTTAATTAAGTGCAAACTATTGATTGTACTAATAGCTTATAAAACCAAAGTTGAAATTTGAAAACTAATATTAGTTGTTTTTATTTTTAAAATTTGGTTAAGAATTCAATCATTATATTTTGTAACAAAATAATTAACAAACAATATCTCAATATACCACATTAGGGATATTAATGATTACCAAACACAATCTCAAACGAGATCTTACTACACTGGTTAGACATACACAACGCTTAAGAGAACATTTGGGACCAAGAAATAAGTTATTATTATAGGTGAATAATATAATAATTTGTGTTTTGGGTGTAATTAGTTTACAATATAGTATGTGTTTGATGTGCCAACTATTTTAGTTTGATAAGAAAATAGTAAACACTATAACGAATAGTAAATAAGGAAGCAAATTTAGGATTTTGCGAGATAGTGTTTATCATACCTAACTTTGAACTTTAAATAATGTTTATTGTAGCAAAAGATGGTCATTATAATCTTAAATAGTTCTTGTCTGAAACCACCCTAACTTTAGTCATTACCCTATTCCTCCCAAAAACAAAAAATGTTTTAAGAAAATTTCCAACATTCTTGAAACTATATTCAAATATTAAGCTAAATTAAGGGAAAGAAAAGTGAAAAAAAAAAACTACATATTTTGTTGAATAGTTATATAGTTTTAGTTTAATTTAAAAAATTGCTTAAAAATTGAAAAAAAATGAATAAAGAGTAGGCAGAATAGAATAGAATAGAAGTAGTAGTTAATACTTTATATATATTAATTAAATTTCATTTGCTAAGTTAGAA
Source organism: Cucumis sativus (assembly GCF_000004075.3). NCBI lineage: Eukaryota > Viridiplantae > Streptophyta > Magnoliopsida > Cucurbitales > Cucurbitaceae > Cucumis > Cucumis sativus. The sequence continues at coordinate 2,124,104 of NC_026659.2, read as the reverse complement.
AACAAAATAATTATGAATTAGATACATAGGATGCCTATCATAGAACGCTATTTAAAACGTGAAACACACACAAGTTCACACAACCCTATGATTGAGCTCAAATATATTCAACCCTTCTTCCCTCCCATTAATATATATCTATTTCTCTATACCTTAATTAATTTGCTTACTCATATATCTATCTATATATATATATATATAACATATGCAAATACAAAGGAACTCATAGCCATCAATTTCGAAATTTTAACTTTTACTAACCTTTCTTCATTAAAGATGGTTTATGAGAAGAATTATTAAAATTACTATACCCTATTTAATATATCACTTCTTAAAGCTGTAATAGAAATCTTTTGGATATTAACTTTGTTTTTGAGGACTCCCTTAATTTTAGGGATGAATTTTTGTTATTTGATCATAGACTTGGCACTAATACCCTCACCTTCTTCTTTTGACTTCACCCATGTTCAAATATGTTAATTACAAAATAATTTAAATGTAAAAATTTCAAGGGGCTTTTTAAATGAAAAAAGAAAGGCAAATTATTTTTAAGTTTTTAGCAAAATTTTCTACCTTTATTACAATTCAGATAGACGTTAATAAAAATTGATACAAATTTATCATTGGTAGATATAGGTAAAAGTCTATCAATGCTTATCAATGATAGCAACTAATAGAAGTCTATTGTTGATCATTATTACTGTTAGTGATAAAAACTGATATAAGTTTATTGTTGATAAAAAATTTATCACTAATACTATCCGTGATAAAAACGGATAGAACTCTATCAACGTTTTTTTTTTTTTTTTTTTTTTTTTTGTTATTCTTGTAGATAGTGTGTAATTAACATGCATGTATATGGTCTTAATAATGAAACAATCATATAACAGGTGAAAGGTATTAGACCAAATTCATCATCAAATAAATGAAGCCCATCTCTAAAATCGTGAGGGAAATCCGAAGAACACAATTTGAATAAAATATTTTCAACTACAACCTAAAAATAACTAGTTATCTATAGCATTACAAGAAAATACAAAAAAAAAAAAAAAAAACTAATTAAACACTAATTAATCTAAACTAAAGCAAAACAAATATTAACTCAAATATACTAAATGTCTAATAAACCTTCTAAGCAAAAAAAAAACATTTGTCCAATCGTCCGAGGTAACTAAGTGAAGCTTTCAATCTTCCAACTTTTTGAAAAAAAAAGATCGAGAAGTATAGACCAAATAAGAAAAATTTATCTCTAATTGAGAGACCATCCGTGGATGAATTAAAGCTTTAATAATTTCAAGGTTGATAGTAAAAATCTATACTAATAATAATAATAAAAAAGAGTAAATCTTACCATTAAAAAGCAGGAAAACAACTACTAAATTATTAGAACATACTGATTATCTAATCAGTCAGTTTCATCCTAAAAGCCTTTTAAAGCATTTTAAACATGGAGGACAAAATCTTCCTATTTTCAAAAGCTAAGAAGGAAATATATATATATATTAAAAGATTGAAGATAATTATTTGATAATATATTTATATAAAGATTAGTCAAATCCTGCCATCTAATTATTACAAATCCACTACTATTTTTGTTTCCATTCTCACTCTTTTTGCTATTTAATTAATAATTTACAAAAACTACAGTCTCATGAGCTGAAACTTTTGAATTTTAAGAGAAACGAATATAGAGAATAATAAGATTAATTAACAATGTGATTACACACACATATATAAATTAATTATTTGTATATTTTTCTCTTTTATTAAAAACAACACAACTAACACATCCCATCCGATTTGCCCAATCAATACTCCATTTCAGAGGATCACTAAAGAAAAAAAAGTATAAGAATAAGAAATGGAGGTAGGAGGGTGATCGAAGGGCTAGGATGGATCCGATGAAAGGAAGAAACCAGATTAGCCGGTAGTTGATGGAAGTGGGAGCCACCGGCATACCAACTTGGCGCGTAAACGCTTCTCCGGAACGAGTTGGTGCCAAGTCATTTTGTGTCTAACCAACCGTTTCCTTAATTCTTAATTTTCCAATTTCCAATTAATATGTACATATTATATTTTTAAAAATATATATTTAATAGAGAAAATGTTTTTCTTTTATAAAATAAAAAAAAGGTATAAAACAAGAGCTTCAACCATGCACAATCGTGACAGCTCAACCCTCAACCAGTTTTCTTAAATGTTAATTTAAACTTCTATTTATCTATCAAAATCAAATAACATTCATTTTAAAAATATAACAATATTTATTTTGCGGATTTCATTTGACCTAATTTCAACCTAATTCTGATAATATTATGGTTTTTTTTTTCTTTTTGTAATTAACAAATATATATATACTTAGAAGAATTTTGTAAGGGTTTAATTTGAATAATCTTCTTATGTTGCCCAAGTTTTTTTTTTTTAATTTTTATTTCTTAGTTCCATTAATTATTAATATATTATTTCTATTGACTATGACTAGTTTCTTAATAATATAAGAAAAATATCGGGTGGGATTTAATACATCCAAGTACATGAACGAAAAATCATAATCATAATAATAATAATAATGCATGTGCTCTCTATAAACTAAAAGTACATACTTGGAATTATATTTATCTTTTTGTTGAAAAAAATCTCAATATTGGAAAACATGATGTCAAAATCAAAGTTTTTTTTTAGATGAGACAATATATTTTGACCATATTTTATATTTTTGTTGTCTCTTTACTTAATTTTGGAAATTCAAATGAGAAAATTAGTGGTTTTTGTTCATTTATAAGCCACTATTGTTATTTTTAGTTCATCCCAAATATATTCATAGTAAAAATATAAACAAATTTTGTTTAGAGAGGACTTATTGATCAAAGATTGGTTGAATAAAGACATAAGAGACCAACCATATCTTTATCCAACCAACAAATTATTTTTGTTTTAGAAAATAGATACCAATCCCCTCCTAGATGGACATGGATGTCAATAATAATAATAATAAAATTATATAGCATAACTTACCCTTACGACTCTTTCGATCTCCAACTTACCTTAAGTGGAGTTTGCTACGATAGTTCATTCAATACTTGACTCTCTTGCTTATCTATGCTAGGACTGTTTGAAAATCATTACTATCGTGTCTATGGTCTTTAATTTCACAATTTGCAATCTAGACTAAATGTAGACCATTATATATAACAAATTAAAATAATTCACACTTCAAACTCGTGTTATTATAACTCTTACTTAAGAGGTGTATTGTAGAGGTCCATCAAGATAAAACTAATTATGGTTGATTTTATTCCTCAAAATAGTTTTTAAGTTTTTTTTAGTTGACCTCGATTTTATCAGCCGGCTCGCTTTTTCGATTTATGATGCTCATGATAACAAAGTCAACACCAAAGTGAAAAAACATCTTAGATTACTACAAAAACAAGCACGATAATCAAGATGAGTATTCCATAAGAACTTTGGATTCACACGAAACAAACAACCACTCAGATATTATAGAATTGGTTGGGCAAGTTTTAGGTCTTTCTTTGGACATCTTATCTTCCCTAAACCTAACCTAATTAATTAATAAAAATACTGTAAAAGAAAAAGAATCAAAAGTCCAAAAAAAGAAAAAGAAAGAAAAGAAAGAAAAAAAGGAATTGAAAAGTGTCAGGGATTGGGCATAGAAGAGCAGCTTTATCTCCCTTTCCTAGTAATGATTCCGTAGCTCTCTTTTATCAATGCTCCTTTACCTCTTACCCTTAATACAAAACAAATTCTCTCTCTCTCTCTCTTTCTTTCTTTATTTCTTCCTTCTTCTTCTTCCCTTCCTTCCTTTTCTCTGTTTGTAAAATTTTCTGAAATTCTCAGACCTGGTGCAGAAAGTTTTGTGTCTCGGATCCCTATATACTCTTCTCTCTCTTTCTTCTTCATTTCACACCATTAACGAGAAAACTGACTCTTCTCTATCAACATATTCATTCAAAACTAAATCCCAACAAACCCTTTTTTTTTTCTTCTTCTTCTTCTTCTTCTTCTTCTTCAATCACCAATTTCACTATTTGGGCTCACTCATTTCTTCTTTTTTCCTTCTTTACTTTCTAATTTACCTTTTTCTACACAACCCCTTTTTGCTTTTTTCTGCTAATTTTAACTTGGGTTTTTCGAGGGGTTCATTTGAAATGCAAGAACCTGGGTTGGGAATGATGACTGCTGCAGGTGGGTCTAGTGGTGGCTTAAGCGGCGACGTTTCGGTTTCCGGCGAGGGAGTTCATAACAGTCAACTGAAAGCGGAGATTGCTACTCATCCACTTTATGAGCAGCTTCTTTCAGCTCATGTTGCTTGTCTTCGTGTTGCTACTCCGATTGATCAGCTTCCGATGATCGATGCCCAGCTTTCTCAATCCCACCATATTTTGCGCTCTTATGCTTCTTCTCAACAGCATCACCAAAATGCTCATTCCTTAACGCCTCACGAGCGACAAGAGCTTGACAATTTTCTGGTGATTTTTCTTTCTTTATTTATTTTAAAGAAAAGATTTAGTCGTATTTTGGAAAGTGGGTTGAACTTTGTTTTTTAATTTATGATGGGGTTTCTTTTCTTTTCTTTTCTTTTTTCAGGCACAGTATATGATCGTTTTGTGTTCTTTCAAAGAGCAGCTTCAACAACATGTGAGAGTCCACGCAGTTGAAGCTGTTATGGCTTGCCGTGAAATTGAAAACACTCTACAAGCTCTTACAGGTATGTACATCTAACTATCTCATCTCAATTCTTAACAAAAATCCCTTTAAAACAAGAAAAACAAAGATAAACCCATGATTTATCATCAGTTTTGAATGTGCATAAAAGTCTCGAAAATGTTACAGCATGAATATGTGCATGGTTTCTTTGTGTTATGAGTGTATAGAGATGTTAAAACAAAGGGGGGTTTTGTTTTGGTTTGAATTCGGGTCCAAATGAGGGTAAAAAAACAAACACCGGAGGATTTTTTGAAAGGGGTTTTTTTGTTTTGGGGGGTTTGAGGGATGAGGATTATGGTGAAAAGCAGCCATGGAAGTGGGTGCAAAAGAGGTCCCTACTTGTGAATACCAAGATTGTAGTTGGGAAAAGGATTGGTCTGTTGGGTTCGGTGAGGGTACCACCAATAGGGGACACCAACAGATAAGGTTGCTTGCCCCTGGCAATACTTGCGTTCCACTGTAAACAATAATAATATTCTCCCTATTATTATATTTCTTCATCTTTTTGCTTTGTAAAGATAGTACATGAACCTAGCTAGCTACTTCTTTTTCCTCTCTCTTTTTTCTTTCTATATATAAAAATAGACTAAAAGAGCTACACTTATCATATATGATTACATTAATCACCAACTGATCATTTTTAATCATTCAAGTGACCTAATATTTTTTTAGGATATGGATATACCCAACGACAAAGCTGTTATGTTTTTGTAAACTTAACTTGCAAATTTGGCTATGAGTTAGAAAGATTTAGAACTTATTGTATGTGGTTTATAAATAGAATTTAGTTCATTCTCACAGTTTGATAAAGTCCTCATGTTTAGTTTAACCGTGCTTTATTGTTCTAGTGAGATATTCTTATACACCACCTGATCCTACGGTGCTTTAGTATTTTATTAAAAGAAATCACTAATCCTAAGTTGGGACTATTAATGAGGTTTTATTTTTTTAATTTTATCACAACATAGAGACTAAATAAGATATTTTATTTTAGTTTTTTTTTTTAAATAAAAAAAGAGAAAAAAAAAACCTCTTTCATTGGTGAGTGAGTGACCTTTCTAGTTATATGATTTAACAAAACAATCTGGCGAATGAAAGGGTTACCACTCAAGCAGTTGATTGGATGGGTTAAAGAAACTAGGCATTTTATCATAAAGTAATCTGTTGCTTATTGATTGGGTTTGCCAGTTTTAGACCTGCCCTCCTATAACTACAACTACAATGGTCCCTATTCTCAATCTCCATACCTCCATGAAGTTCATGATCAGTTATTCTGTCTGTTTTAAATCATCTCTATTTTGAACCCTAGCATTGAGAATGCATAGAAACTATTCATTACTGCGTCTGCCAATGGATGCTGCTGAGGACCTAAGGGCTGTGGTGTAGGGTCTTAAATACCAATGCAAGCTTTTGTATTAAGGACCCTAGGCCGCCTAAAGGGCATTGGAGGCTCATCCTGACAGTATTTAACTAAATGCTGCACTTTATGCGGCTTTTTTGGTCTGTTAAATTTGGATATGTTTAAAACTAAATAAGACACCAAGATTTGGTAACTGAACAAGTCAAACTATTTATTATTATCATTCAAAATGTTGACATTAATGCCTTCTTTTTGAGTTGGAGATTCAAATTCTATCTCCTTTATTTTAAAAATCTACTGTGCAAGAAAGTTAAAAGTGCTTTGTTTAAATTAAATTCAGCTGGATTTTCTTTATTCTACTCTGAACTTTTACAAGGACTAGTTGCTAAAAGTACATAAAAGTATCTTATTCTACAAACTTCGGGTGGTTTTGAATTCTCACACCTTTAATTTTATTTATTGTTTTGGTAGGAGAAAAAGTCAAAGATATGTTGAAATAACAAATAACATGTGGGTTTAATGTCATATCAAGTCATGTAGGAGAAAAGGTTGTTAAAATATAATGAGATTTTAAGTACAGTTAGTTGATGATGGAAGTGGAACCGTCCTTGTTATTTTCTAATGGAAAAATATGATTGCTACAATTATTGACACCGCCAAAGTAGATTAGACCTTGCTTCTTTAGTTGCTGATATTAACTCTGGTCAAAGTTTGGTGTCTTGGATATTTGAAAGGCATTTTCCATTACCAAACATGGAGAGACATTAAAGGTTGAAGTGCCCTTTACCAACTTCGTTTGCTATTTATCATGTTCCGTAGGAGTAAGCCTTGGTGAAGGAACCGGTGCAACAATGTCGGACGACGAAGACGACATTCCGATGGACTTTTCGCTCGATCAATCTGGAGCCGACGCACACGACATGATGGGATTCGGACCACTGCTACCAACTGAATCCGAAAGGTCGCTGATGGAGAGGGTCCGCCAAGAACTGAAGATTGAGCTGAAACAGGTTCCCTTTTCATGATTAAAAAAGAACTTTCCCATTACATACATTGCAGATTAAAAGGGAAAGACAAAGAACTAATTTATATGAACAAATTTGTGGTGTTGGAGATGAACCTGATTTGGAGTCTAAAATGTGGTGGTGTGTTGCAGGGTTTCAAGTCAAGAATTGAAGATGTGAGAGAGGAAATATTGAGAAAGAGAAGGGCAGGGAAGTTACCTGGGGATACAACAACAGTTTTGAAAAACTGGTGGCAGCAACATTCTAAATGGCCATACCCAACTGTAAGTAAAGAAAAAATAAACAAACAAAACTCCCATCTTCGAAAATGGAAAACCTCTATAATATTTCGTGTTTGTTTATCCAGGAAGACGATAAGGCTAAGCTAGTGGAGGAGACAGGTTTGCAGCTGAAACAAATAAACAATTGGTTCATCAACCAAAGGAAGAGAAACTGGCACAGCAACTCTCAGTCAGTGACATCTTTGAAGTCCAAGCGCAAGAGATAAAAAGAAGAGACAGAAAATTTTTCATCCAATTATAATATGAAATATGTTGTAGCTTTTGGTAAAAGGTTATGCTGACAGAGAGAGTAACAAAAACATGAGATTAAGCTTACTGTAAAATGAGGTTAGAGAATTAAGGATATTGTGACAGAGATTTGATTAACATGTCTTTTCTTTAAGGTTGTAAATTGTTGGCTTTCTTTAATACATCAAATTCTACATTTCTTGCCTTTCATTCTTTTTTTTTCTTTTCGTAATTTTGGATTTTCTCCTTAATAATTTTATCAGATGATGAGCTATTGTTCTTATGTGACGATAAATGCTATATATACATATATATATATGTGAATTTGATTCATTCGACGTAAGAGTTATATTCTTTAGATTAAATTACAAAGTTACGTCTCAATAAATTTTTGTCTATTTAACTTGAACTTTAAAAAAGATCTATCTTTTAATGACTTGTTTGTTTTACACGGAAAACTATGAAGAATTTTGAAAAATCGGAAAAACATTGTTTTTCATAAAATATAAATGTGAAATGAGCTTTTATGATTTTTTTTTTTTTTTTCCACTCCACTCTAAGTCTGCTATTATTGTTCATGAGTTAAGGAATGTACATTTCGTAGTGGTGATCTTTTTTCAAGTTTTGAATTTTTTTATCAGAGAAACATACAATATAACTAAACGATTAATTACTTGGTGCACCCAAAATTATTTTTACATAAAAATATACTTCCATTTGTCATGACACGAATTTCGATTGCTAAAATTATAGTTTTACATGATAATATACTCCACTCGGTCGACGAGATATTAAGTTTATCTCTAAAATTTTATTTGATATTGGCATATAAAAAAGAAGCAACAAAAATGTTGGTAACGTGAATATAACATAAATAATAGAGATTTTAACTTTAAAAACTATAAAATATTTATTTATTATAATCTCTGTTAATTGAATTGAGAAAAGTATGTTAATAACATTGCATGTGAATTTTCTTCTTTTATGCATGGCATTGCATTGAGGAGAAACATAATTATTTTATTAATGGTTGTTTTAAGTTGGTGATTAATTGGAGATAAAAGGTGGATTAAGAGAATTAATTACATGTTCAACTTTTGATATCTTGATGGGCAAAATGATTAAATTCACCACCAACCAAAAAAAAAAGGGCTAATATATCGTTATTCTATTATTTAATTTTATATCTATAGTACTCTAAACTCTCAATTTCTCTAATCTTGAATCATTAATTTACTCAAAAGTTTAAGCTAGCTAGTAAGAGTAAATTTACCTAACCTTCTTTACCTGGGAGCTACGAAATCGGTAAAATTTGATACATAATATTAAATGAGAAGGAAAAAACTTTGTAAATATGATAACGTCTTATATCACAAATTTATGTGAAACCTTAAGTAGTAGAAAAAAAGTAAAATATTTATTGTAAAACTAACCCGTACGATATTAATTGAGAAGAAAATAAACGACTTCAAATGGTCAATTTATTTTGGACATTTAACAATGCAACCGACACTATCTTTTTTAAAAAAAATTCAAAGTATGGGCTGTTTGTTAGGGCCCAATAGTGGGCTCCCAAGATTGTCATGGGCCTCAAATTCATAAACATGTCTAACCATGTCATTCTAAATAATGAAAGTCTTTTTCTTTTTTCTGTTATGCAGGTCCGATTGATAACACCGAGAATATGCTATCTAATTATCTCGCTTAATTTAGAATTTTTATTATAATTTTACGTAGTTTACGAGCAAATCAATGGTTGAATTGGATGTTGATGTCAAATTAAGACTAAAAGAAACAAAATTATAGTGAGTAAATTAGACAGCGTTTCAAGGGTAAAAGACACTATTGTCTTTATGCGCAAAATGCACATAGCACCACGATACTCTAAGTTCCGTCGACGTTGTGAGGTTGTTCCCTAGAGCAAAAGCAACGTTATGTTTTATTTATATAAGGTGCAACAATCTTACCCTTGGACTGTTAACTATTTGTTGATTGAGAAATCATTTGTGCTTCTTGTGTTTGACCTAGTCACACTAGTAAGACTAGCTCTTATGAATAGTTCAAATTTATCATTTGGTTTGGATTTAGGCGATGAAATCTAGCTCGACCACTTATTAAACTAATTAATACACTTTTAACTGATAACTAATTTAAATAAAAATTTCATAAAAATCAATTGAACCTAAAGTAATCAAGAAATTAAAATTAAGACTTCTAAAATCTAAAATTAAAAAACGTGCGACACTATTTGAATCATACATAAAGTTATTTAATAGAATATATGCAAAGAAGAACGGTTCAATGTGCTATAGTCAACATTATATCTCTTAATATATAGTTTTGATTAAAGATAAATATTACCATGAGCTCATATAAAATAATAAATAAATGAAGTCCAGCTCATCTGATCTGACCTTAATTGTGTTAACTTCAAAAGAGTAAATATTCAACATTAAAGGAAAAATAAGTTGATCTCATTGTTAAAAAAAGTAAATTTTTATCTAATTAAATTATTTTAAACTTTAATTTCATATAAAAACAAATATATAGATATTAAACAATATTGAAAAAGTCAAAACACATTAAACAACAAGATTAAAAGTTTAAGAATTAAACAAGATTAAATGTTTAAGAATTATTTGAAAATTTGATCAAAATTTAGTAGATTAATGGTCAAAATTAGCAATTTTTGGATCATGTTAAAAAGTACTTTTAAAAGTTTAATAACCTGTAAATATAAATATAAAAGATTAAGAACTAAAATTTTGACTTATTCTTATAAAGCATTTTCTATTTTAAGTTTTTTTTAACTTGGATTAACTTAAAAAATGTCTAAACCTAATAAAATAAAGTTTTATAATAAAACGTCTTAGTTGATAGTATCAACTATGAACTTATAAATTGTATAAATTTAAATAGTGGATTATGTAATTGTCCTCATTTTTGTTGAAAAAATCTCGTATAAATTTATAATTCAATTAAACTTAGAAGCTTTTCATAAATGAATTATTTTAAATGTTTAATTTAAACAAAATTTTCTTTGAAAGCTTTTTAAAATGATTGATTTATGAGAACTTATTAATTTAATTGACTTAAATTATAAGTTCCATATTATATTTGGTTGGTCACAATTGTGTAAATTGATATCCCGGTAAAAGTTCAAATTTTAAATTTATATAATTATTAGTTTGGAATTTTATTTAATGTAATATAAAATTTAAAAATTAAAATTTAGTAAACATATTTTTATTGGGATTTCTTTTTCTTGAAAATGAATTGAAAAAAAAAAATGAAAAAGAAAAGAAAGCTTGTTTTGATTATTGAAAAAAAGAAAGAAAAGAAAAGGAGAAAAGCTATTGGCATCTTAAGATTTATGACTATTGTAAAAACTTAAATATTGAGGCCAATATCCAATAATTAATTTGATTCTTATGTCACTAATGTTTATGAATTAATTTAAAAGAGTGAATTAAAATTTTAAAATTAATTTAAATATCAATTATAATAGTAAAATTTAATTAATGGTTATATAATTAATTAATAAAACATTAAACACGAAAAGTTATTATTCGATGAAAAGTTAACTTTAAAAAAGTAATGGAAACAAAACTTAAATTCGAAAGTAAAATTATTGAATTCTTAAATTTAAAAACATAACTTAATAAAAAAAATAAACTAAAATTGTAACCATTTAAAATATATAGGTTAAATTGCTTACAATATATAGGTTAAATAGAATTAGTTTGAAATTAAAAACAGAGACACTATGTATACAAAATATATATATATAATTCATATTATTACATTTTTTATTTTGTAAAAATAACAAATTTAAAATTGATAATCCTCTAATAATTCAAGGTATCTAACCATATGATATCATTAATCACTTATCATATTTGTAAAGAATAATTTTTTTAAATTAAATATTTTTTATTATTTAATGCATTTTTGTATGAAATGTAAGTAAAGTTGAATTTTGATAACAAGGTAATGATAATAAGATTACATGTTATTGTTTGGTATTGATACCATAGGACGTTGAATGTAATTGCATCCATAAAAATGAGGTGATATGAATATGAATATGATTAGCATGAGAAATATAGACAAAATTTATAGTTGTAAGAAAATGCGAAAAAAGATTAATAATTTATTTGGATTTGGATTTGGAGTATTTATTAAAAAAGAAAAATTCGTAAAATTCTGACACCACATTAATTCATCCCCAAACCGAAACCGATATATTAGTATTTAATTTAATTCACATGTAAAGATATATATATATATATATATATTTCTTTCAGTGTGTGTGTGTACATGAAATTGAAATCCTCGAGGATTCAGATTGAAGAATTGGTTCAATTTCTTGGATCCAAATCCAAAATATATTTCTCTTCCCATTTCCTTTGAATCTCTTCTTCTTCTTCTTCTTCTTCCTCAATCCTCTTCCTTCTGCCATTACCCATGGGGATTCTCGCTGACAGTGGGTCAGTTTCTACTCTCAAGTTCTTGATTTACGGCCGGACTGGCTGGATTGGCGGTTTGCTTGGCCACCTCTGCCAAAAACAGGGTATTGATTTCACTTACGGTTCTGGCCGCCTCGAGAACCGCGCCTCCCTCGAGGCTGATATCGCCGCTGTCAACCCAACCCATGTCTTCAACGCTGCTGGAGTCACTGGCCGACCCAACGTCGATTGGTGCGAATCGCATAAGGTCGAGACCATTAGAACCAATGTGGTCGGAACCTTGAGCTTGGCCGATGTGTGCCGTGAGAGAGGCTTGATCTTGATTAATTACGCCACTGGCTGCATTTTCGAGTACGATTCCGCACATCCTATCAATTCGGGGATTGGATTCAAGGAGGATGAAATCCCTAATTTTATTGGATCCTTCTATTCCAAGACGAAAGCTATGGTGAGCTACTGATTTTCACTGCTTCATTGTTGTTTTGTTGTTTTGTTGTTCCCCCCTGTTTAATTTTGATTTTGGAAAACTTGAAGTTGTATGTTTTTAGTTGCATTCTGGAAATTTGAGTTCAGATCTGTAAGACCAGAGTGAATGGTTTTGTTTAGCAATTGAAATCAGTCGCTGTTTTGATTGATATTTGGGATTATTTTAAAGGCAAACCGATCGTTTGGAGATTGGATTTTTACTTGTTGGAGCTTTTGAATGTTCTTTAGATCTGGATTGTTATTACCTTCATTAGAAATGAAACTTCCTAAGGTTCAATCCAGGGCAGCATTGTACTTTGTTATCTCCAATATTCTGATAATTGATTGCTTCTAGTTTTTGATGAAAATGTATCAAATGTGTTCTTTGAGCTTGATGGCTGATCCCATTTTCATGTCACTTCCACATTTTGGGTGTTAAAGGTTGAGGATCTGCTGAAGAACTATGAGAATGTGTGCACTTTGCGCGTACGGATGCCTATATCCTCGGACTTATCAAATCCTCGCAACTTCATTACAAAGATTACTAGATACGAGAAGGTTGTCGACATCCCAAACTCAATGACAATCTTGGACGAACTCCTTCCAATCTCCATTGAAATGGCAAAAAGAAACCTCACTGGAATATGGAACTTCACCAACCCAGGAGTGGTGAGCCACAATGAGATCTTGGAGATGTACAAGCAATTCATTGACCCCAATTTCACATGGAAGAACTTCACTCTGGATGAGCAAGCCAAAGTGATCGTCGCGCCACGGAGCAACAATGAGCTCGATGCAACCAAGTTGAAGAACGAATTCCCTGAACTCTTGTCCATCAAGGACTCTCTCATCAAGTATGTGTTCAAGCCAAATCAGAAAACTCCTACCGCTTAAAAACCCCCAGTGGCAGTGGTATTTCTGCTCCATATTTCCTCTTCTTTGTATTTTGTTCTTTGCCATTTCTGTTGATTCGAATCTTTGGCGCCGAGCTCTTGAAAATCAAATCGTTTCCCCTTTAGCATAGAACATAGAAGCTTGATTATGATCCATATTCGAATACCATATCTATTATTTTGTTCTTATCATTATTGAATAAAAGTAGCTTGAAATGATGTTGTGGAGTTTCAATTTAGACCATGTTATGGGGAGAACAAGATGTAGCAATTTGGTATTTGTAACTTTGCTGATTTTGGGTATAAAATGTTATTGAGAACTTCTGTGCTTTATCAGTTATGGTTTCTATTTTGTATGATGAAAATCATCTTTAATGTAGTTGTCAATTTTCTCAACTGTTGCAATTGCATCTCAAGGCTCATAACCACAAGAAGAAAAGAAAATATTTCCTCATTCATTACTCTTATTTTCTAGGTCCGAGAAGTTTGACTAAATAATTCATAGGATAGTTCACCTATAGTCTTAACATTTGGTATTTTCTTTTATTCTATTAATGTTTCTTTTAATGATGTTTCTATTTCAAAATTTTCGGTTCTGTAAAGAAAGTAATTAATTTCGATGACATTTTGTGATCTCAATTATCTTTAAATTTGGTTAAATTGTACACCATATTTTGAAATATCGGTGTAAATAATATTACAACACATAACACAAACATTTCCATCTACAAAAACTTATTTTAAAATTGAGGTTATTTATTGTAATTGAACTTTGAGACTTTTTTAAAGAAAATTGTGTCGGTGTTTATAAAAATAAAAAGGTAAGGGAAGCAGTTAAGTCTTACATAAAAATAGTCGCTGTCTTTATTTATGACTTCGCTTTTGCCAACAAATATCATAAGTAAGAATAAAATACTCCAATAATAATTATTTGACCTAAAAGATTTCGTTCAATTAAAATTGAATTTCAAAGTTTAAATACTGAATTTGTAATTTAAAAAGCTAATATCAAAATAAACTTACATAAATGACGTTGTAAATTACCAAATTTTATGAGGCTCTATCAATCTTTTTGATTGAATGAATGCGATTTCCATAGACATGGAACTTTTTAAAAAAAAACTTGGGAGTGGTTATGGTAAATGGTTGGTTAGAAGTCTTTTAATTCAAATTTATTAGAAAAACAGATATGTTCACATCAATTTTTTTTTTTTATACATTTTGGTCAAATTAGGATTTTTTTAACAAAAAAAATTACTTTATTGGATATAAATTCTACACTACTAGCTATACTTAGATTGGAGGTAGAGGTTGATAAGAACGTGTGGAACTGAAAAATTGAACATAATATAATGGATATAAGCATAAATTATTATTAAAAAGTTAGACATTTTGATCTTCCATCTCACTGTTGTTGAATGGTAATGGAAAAATCAAGAAAAGGAAAGACAATTGATTTTCACATGTCTCAAATAGTGAATTTATAATTTGGACGAAAAAGATGACATGTAGAATTAGAATTGTCTATTAGCTTTTTACTCGTTACAGATACTCCTATATATACTTATTAAAGAGTATAATAGTATAACAAGCTTATAGTATAGAGAGTGAATAATAAACTTATTTTCTTTGAACTACATGTATTTATACATCAATTGATTTATGATTTTCTTTTCTTCTTAGAACTAAGATTCGAAAGTTAAATTTGGCTGATTTCAAATTCTTTAACCTAGAAACATGCATTTACCCAAGCTAAAATTAACTTTGCTTCAACAAGTAGTTTGAACATATGCGTGCTCAACTCCTTTCCTTATGCTATCCTTCGCCTATAGGACTTAGGGCATACATTTGACACAAAGTTAAGCTTTAGGCAAGGTCGCAACCAAGGAATCAAACTTCTTTCTTTGATTTGATTAGTTTTTGAGATGTAATTTAACTTTGAGTTTTGTTTGTTTTTCGTGTATATATATATATATATTTTAGATTGGTTCATTTCTAATTTTCTTTCTTGAATTCAAAATTATCTACAAAATAAAAAATTTAATTTAATTTAAAGTCTAAATCATGAACAGAAAAAAGCATAAAGTAATTATTACTGGTAAGAATAACTTTAAATCTCAATTTGAATCCAAATCAATTTTAAGTTTATGAAAAAGAAAGAAAAAGAAACTTAAAATGATGATTATCGAAAGAGTAATAACAATATAATAAAAGCATGAATAAGATTTGTGAAATTATAGTTTAAAAAATGAAAATGAAAAGTTATTAAAAAAAAGAAAGAAGAGGAAGAAGAAGAGGAAGAAGGAGAAGGAGATTTTCAAACTTCAATGGTTTTTTGATTAAGAGCCATATATCTCCATCTCTCTTTCTCCACAAAATCTGCATCCAAAAACCTTGAAACAAACGCCCAAAACTTATAAACATCTTCAAAATTCGTCAAAAATCCAATCCCTGCACTCACCACTCTTATCCGACAATGGCGTTTCTCATTTCTATCAATTCTTTCTCCTTCCTCCATCGCTCTCTCCTTCCTCATCTCATTTTCCTCTTCATTCTTATCCAAGAAACTTACCTCCTTCACAATTCCATTGCTCAACGAAATATTGCTCCGATCAGCAAGCTTCTGAACCATTGCTGGGTCTACTTTTTCCCCTTTCCAGTCGAATATGTTGAATGCCACGGCGGGTCCTCGATTGATTTCGATTTTCGGGCCGTAGATTCTCACTAGAGCTTTAGCAATCCTTCCTTCTGGATTCGGGTGTTGTAGATTCATCAATGCATTTGTTAGCCAATTGATCAGGTATCTTGCTCTAATGCTTATTAATCTTAGACCTACTGAATCTGCATGATCTAAGCCTCTGCAATCCATGTATGAGTTCATTTCTGTGTTGGTTGATCGAGTGGATACGAAAGGTGTTGTCGATTCGACAATTCCTGTGATTGAGAGTTCTTCCTCTTCGATTTCTGTGGCTTCAGTGATTTCAGGTGAATTTCGCGACTCTGGTATAGCTAGATTTTGAATTTCTAGGGTGGGTTTTGAAATTTGTTGAGTTTTGGTTTCTGTAGTTTCAGGTTCTTCTGTAAATGGAAATGATGGTGATGTTGAGATAAGAGTTATAACGCCAATGTTTGCAGGGGAGGTGAGTAAACTCTCCATCAATGAAACATTGGATTTCTTGATGAACAAACAACCAAACCCCGATGGGTTTTCGCCAAAAACTTTGTAGAAAGAAGAAATTAGAAATTCAGGCTTGAAAAGCGAGAGGCCTAAAGTTTCCATGTCTTTTGGCCCTAGTGCACATGTATCTAGGCAGACATCCCATTCGTTATCTCGAGCTATGTTCAGCCATTGATATGAATATGGGGTTCCTGTTAATCTTGACTGAAGTGGGAGTACAAATAACCCCCTTTTGTTCATCTTCATCTTCATCTTCTTCTTCCTCTTCCGTTTACTGACTATTAGTCTTCTTAATTTTCCGGTAGAGATGTTTAGGTTTGGCCATAAGAACTCTGCGGAATAGATTCTTGCTCCTTTCTTCCTGGAGCTTTCAACCATCAAATCAACTGCCTCACTCTCGTGATCATAAACTGTGATCAAATTTCTGTTCTGCTGAAAAGGGTAAGTGTCTGCTAGTAGTTTGAAGGCTGATGATTGATTGGCTGTGAACACCATAGCATAATCATCTTCTGATAAGTTCATAAACTTCATAATTCTACTTCTAATTCTAGACTCAAATTCTGATTCTTGACCACCATTCTTCACCTGGGAATTTGGTTTGACTGCTTTATGGGAAATGTTGAAGAATGGTGATCCTGGGGAATGCAGAATTAGAGGAGGGGAGCCTGGTGGAGAAGAGGAAGAAGCAGCTGGAGCCATTGGAGAACTCTGCTGTTGAGCAAAAGAAAAGAGACACTGACCATTGTAATCGAGACAAACATGTTTGGAGAGAGCAAGATGATTGTATTCATCAGCTCGGATTCGGTCGATCTGTTGTGTGTCAAGGTAGAGAGGGTATGCCCTAATGAAGTAAGTAAAAGCATCCTTTAGGGTAGGGATGGATTCATGATCGGAGAATCGAGCATCTGGATGAAGAGATGTTTCCGTTGTGCCATGAAAGTTGTATGCAGGAGTTGAAGCTGCAGAAGATCTGTCAATTGCAGTCTGTGAAGAATCAGTAAGACCGAGAAATGGGGTTCGACAGCAGCCTCGAAGGCAGGCCTGTGAAGCCTCTCTAATACAAGGAGACTGCATAATTCTGAAGTTTGATCTGTATGGAACATTGATAAGAAAGAAACAACCTTTTTGGTCAATAGTTTATTTGTCACAACCACGTTGTGATGGAGAACAAATTAGCTCTCTCATTAATATGGGAGGTGAAACTTCAAAAGAGACAAACAAAAAGATCATTCAATTTGTGGGTGCGGTTGTCGTAACAACGCCTTTCGACATCAGTGTAGAAGCAGATGGGATCTTCTTCAAAAGAAAGGTAACAAATAGAAAATGGCAAATTGGAAAGCTTTGGGGGTGGGATTGGGATGGGAGCTCTTTCATGGAAAATATCAGAGAAGGAGAATGGTCAATTTCAACCTCTTCTTTCTTTGTTAATGCGTTCACAAAACGACGTGTCGTATTCGTGAAGTTGTTTGATTATTTGAGTTGCCTTTTCACAAGCATGTAGGAAGAATAGCAAAGAGTGATGAGACAATTACAGTTTATTGACTTGGAAAATATGATAAAATCCTTAACCTTTTTGACTCATGAAAACTCTTCTAGATATTTTTCTGCAATAATTGCATTTCTACAAATTTCAACCTAATTTCAAAATTTTCTTTCTCAGAATAGTAATATATTTATTGAAAGAATATATATAAACTATGCATTAGTTTATGTTACACATTTATCATATATAGTAACTTGAAAGGCGACTTGAATTTTCTGAGTAGTTTGTACTCTCTAAAAAAATCCCTTCCTTTGTAAAATATTAATAAAAAAAAAGGACCCCTTCATTTCCTTGTCTGTTTGATTTTGGTATTCTATTGTTGAAGAGTGTTTACTGTTTATGTGTGATTTCTGGTAGAACCAAAAATTTGCATCTCAACTAATCCAAAACGCAAAGCTACTAATTTTAAGAAATCGAAATACAAGCTTTATCCATGTTCTAACTTTAAGGAATGAAAAATAAATTGTAAAAGCACTTTACGATTACAGAGAAAGGGATGAAAGCGTTCTTCTTTATGTTGGTTGTTTTTCCGTAGAGTGTGTTCTGTCAATCTTTCAGTAAATTTTCTACCACTAAGTTATAGGAACAAAAACAGAGTCAATAGTTTTCTAAATGTTTGTCTAAGTACCAAGTAATTATTACGAAAGTAATTATGACTCTCTCGTAGAGATTTTGTCAAGACTTCACGAGGAAAAGAGATAGAAAGACATAGTTTCTTCGTCATTTAACAAATGCTAGAAAGTTATGAGCGTCTTTTTTCTTGTAAAATTTCACCAAAACTTTGCGGAAAAGAGAAGAGAAGATAGTGAGTGATAACTTACTCTGTCATTTGATAATTATTAAGAATTGATGACTCTTCTTTAGGCCTTTTTAAGTGTAAGGTTCACATCTCCCTTATCTGAATTCTAAATAGTGCTATCATCCATAAATTTAAGAATTTTTTTTTGTTCATTTTATTATATTTGAAAAATGATTCTTTTTCAAAAATTACTGAAAAAAAAAAGACAAATTGTTTACCCTCACAAAATTATTAAGAAAATTGTAAAAAGTAATAAATTTGACAAAATATTTATAACATATAGCAGAATTTTCGCCTTTTGTTCTAGTTCGTAAATATTTTAATTTATTTTGTTATTTTAAAAATGTTCCAGATTATTATTTATTATTAGTTTTTTTTATATATAAAATTGTTATTCAAACTTATAATTCCACTGTCAGAACATACAATAAAATACATTTAACTTGACCTTGACTTATTGTTTGGTTGTGATGTGTGGTTTGATTTAACTAAAAAGTAGAAGTATAAAAGATTCAGATCCCGTTTAATTCATGATTCATTTTTATTTTTTTAAAAATACAGAAAGATAAAACAACGGGCGAATAATGCATTTTTAAAAACAAAAAAAAGTTGTTATTTCTTTATTCTTATATCTTGTTTTTAGAAATTGTGAACATCACATTCACTATTGTATTTTTAAATTCACAACAAAATAAAAATTTTAAATTTAGAGGAATTGATTTTTGTTTTTTAAAATAATTTTTATATCACTAAGGAAAGCCTAAACTTCACCACTATATATTAGATTTTTTTAAAGTATAAATTAGATCTCTCTAAACTCGGACACACATTTAAAGTGGTGCTACTCAGTTTTGTTTCATTTCGTTTTTCTTAAACCTTCAAAACAAGAAACCGTTTTCAGAAAATAAGATTGCTTAATTCAACACTTAATTGTTGAGAGTACTACTGAATCTTGTGGGATTTTGTATGTTAATTGTTTTTCTGTAGAGTGTATTCTATCAATTTTCCCGTAAACTTTCCACCAGTACTTTATAGGAGCAAAAACAGATAGTCATAGTTTCCTAATCGTTTGACAAGCACCAACAAGTTACAACTCCTTGTACTACTTTTTCTTGTAAATATTTTGTCAAGACTTTACAAAAAAAAAAAAAAAAGACTGGGAGTCATAGTTTCTTGATCATTGTTTAACAAATACCAGGAGATTATGATTCTTTGTCCTTTTCTCTCTCGTAAAATTCTCACCAAGACTTCACGAAAAATAATAAAAAGACAAAGAGTCATAACTTAACTTACTTCTCGTGTTTGCTTGATTATTACTCAGAGAATTGAAGGCACTATTCTTTAGATCTTTTAAGGAGTAATGCTCTATGTCCAAGAACACAGAGTCCCAACATCCCATGATCTAAATCCTAAGCTTGGAGCCTTCACACTTTGAGGATGAGCCGACCTCGCATAATTAACATTTTTTTCTCAATTGAGTTTGGAGGTAAAGCAAAACCAGATGAAGGGCAACTCTCCTTTGGCAGGACATGAAAGCTAAACCATAATTTGCCTGCCAATGGAGAGAAGCCCTTCTGCTAGTTTGCTTAATCAATAATCTATAAAACTATGCATGATCTTGGGTCTATAATATTTATGAAGATGGAGAAATTGGAGCTTATACTTTTATGCAGCGCCACGGTTGAGAGACCTTTATAGGAAACTCAAATTTCTTTTATCAGGAAAGAGAATATTGGATCATAAGCATTATGCCATTGGATATCCTTTTCATTCCTTACATTATTATTCTCTTTCCTTTTAAAAGAACCCTAATTTCTCTTACAAATTCTTCTTATCATTTCTCATCTCTCTTTCTTCTTGAAAATGAAAGGGCTAGAACGGGCAATTGACGATAAAAAAGAAAGTTATGGAGAGAAGACACAAATGCCTTTTCTTTACCTCTACTAACCTCAAAATATAATATCCTAACTCATATTCGTTTTCACTTTTCCTCCTCTCCCCCTTTTCACCTTTCTCTTGTTTTCCTTTAAGCTAACGCTTCAAATGGTTCTTCACATCTTATAAAACAATTTTGGGGTCGAATATTTTTGCTGTCATCCAAGTGATCTGTTATTAACTAAAGTTAACATATAATTGTTAAACATTTATTACCCTTTCAAAAATCTCACTTTGGTAATGATGGAACTAAAAGTAGAGATCAATGTTAGATACACATACAAAATGTGCTTACTTTCATGTAACTAAGGTTGAAATTTCTCACATGGTCAAACATAGTTCAATTAACGGAGATGAGTGATGAGTGTGTTAGTAAGAACTCAATCAATGGTTTGAATACTTCTACCTCCAATTGTCCTTAAAAATAAGTTAGAATTTCTTTCTATTTTTACTTGATTATGGTTTGTTGGGAGGAGATCATCGAACATATTTTAGCTAAGTTAGAAATATAATATACGAAATTTTATATTTAGACATATAATCCCTCAGCCTTCAAAATGGTCTAATAGATCCTTGAATTCTCACCTTTTGTATCATAGGATTCACAAAATATTAATTTTGCATCCACACTAGTTTTCTTATCTATTTGAAAATGTTAAAACTAAATGTTATATAAGACATTAAGTTTAACTTTTGTATATACAAGTACTATTAGACATCTTTCAGTTTTCTTAGGTCTATATCAACTCATTTAAAATAGTTATGCTTATTGGAGTGAATGAAAAGTAATAAAACAAATGAATTAAAAAGGTTTAGTAAAAAGGAAGGTTAGAAGTATAAATCTTGAAACTTAAAAACTAATTAAAACATAATCAGTCATCGAAGTCAACTTATAACTTGGACACCAAATTGAAATAATTTCCCTTTAGTTTGCTTTTTACTAATTAGAAGTTTTGTTGGATATATATATATATATATATATATAAGCATTTCAGTTTCCTCTCAAGTTTTCTCGATTATGTCTTTTACACACTTTCTTTTTAGAAAAACTTAATTTCCTAGATAAATTATAGAAACAAAAATTAGACTTCGAAAATTAAAAAATATATTTGAAAACTAATTTGTTGTTTAAACTTATATTTCAAACATAAAACATACCTCAATCTTCCTACTCGAAGAAGAAGTCTACAACAAAATACAATTAATTTGATTTTGGCTCGATTGTCTCGGTGGTGATGAATGGTTGGGTTTAATTAAAAAAATTAAAAACCAAAAAAGATTAAACATTATGATTATATATTAACTTTTTTTAACAGTATAATTTAGATATCTCTTCAAATTCGGAAACACTAGGAAATAAAATAAAATAATAATAACAATATTAAATTTTTCTTAATTTTCTTTTTGGAGATCCAAATAGAGGAATCGTAGTAAATAGGCAAAAAAAAAAAAAAATTGAAACTATCACCGAAATATAGAAAAAAAAACTCAAATAAATTATAGAAAATTTGATGATTTTGCTAGTGTATAAATAGTTTAATTTTTTTTATTATATTTGAAAATGTTCCATACAAAATATTCACACCCATTTCGTTTTAGTTTTTATATTTCTCTAAAACCCTATATTGTCCCCAACGCTTCCATTTAATCCATAATTACTAACGATAATCCATCTTTAATTAGTTTATAATTCTTTTTTCTTCAACGCTCTCTTATATAAACATGATGACCAAATTGGAGTCCAATCAAAGTTTTGAATCAAAGGTTCTTATAGTACGTACGGTGCTATTAGCAAAACGAAATATTATTGGACTTTTTCATTATTTTGCTGTTAAAAAGTATCTCCTCTTCAACTTCATTTTCATTGTTATGGAAAGAACCAGTTTTGAAACTTAACATTCCGTGGGATGTTTTAGAAATTGTTCAATGTTTTGGAGATGAGATTACGGTAGAAAAAAAAGATTCTCCTTATAATACTTTTTATAATCTTAGGTTAGAGTTAGAGTATGTTGGTGTAGGAACTTTAGCTGATTTGATCAAACAACGAAATAAAATGTCTGAAGATTATGTGAAAGAGTACCGTCTTAAAAATGATACTTAGAGAGGGCCTATCTTGCGTTCATCGTGAGGCTTTGCATGTCGACCTCATCAAGCCAATTAAAAACATTCTAGTATTCCCTCAACGTGAATGGGAAGATGAAGTTGAAGATTGCTGATCAACTTTGGACTTTCATATTTGAGGCACGAGAAAATGGATGATCAAGAGGGAATAGTTTGTAGTGTACCACAATATATATGTCACCTGAATTAGCATTTGATATGGTCCTTGGGTTACATTTTGGTTGAGATGCTTTCGGGAGAATCTGTCATGTTAGATTTAGATTGAAGTTAACGTTTAATATTCTAAACTTTTAATTTAATTTCTATTAAGTAAGTAGTAAAGATTTAAACGTACTACCCTAAAATTGAAAATTTAAAGATTTACGTTGTTAAGATCGAATTAAATAAGCTCAAAGTCTAAATGTTCATATGCTTTACCATGTATCTAATTTTTAATAAGATTTCAGATATGTCTACAAAAAAATTTAAAATACTTTTCGTCCCTAAATTTTTATATACATAAGTAATAATTTTAGTGTTTGGAAATTAGTTTGTAACGATTTAGTTCATCTTTTTATAAATTTAATAGTATTTAGTTCATACACTTGAATAAGTATCAATTTAGTTATAAGTATAAATATTTAGTCCTAAGTAGTGCTATTATTTAATGAAATATTTTACAAATTTAGATCGAAAATATTAATTAATTTGTTACATAATTAAAATCATGAGCGGATCTATTAAGAGGTCAGGGGCATCGTGACCTTCACATTCCCAATTTTTATATTTTAATATTAATTTTGAAGCGTTAAATTACAACATATTTTAAATAATGTTTATTTTTACTATATTATACCTTTAGTATAGTAACTATGTTTTCTTCTAAAACCTCAAGGTCTTGTGTTCAAATCTCATCTACTACAATTATATTATTTTCTAATTTTAAAATTTGACGTTTTCTCCAAATTTCCTTACCATAGTTTTTTTTTTTTTTTTGTTAAGAAGCATATTTTTCAATTCTTATTCAAAATAATCTAAAAACAAATACCAATTTTCAAAAACTAATTTTTGTTCTGTGTACGGCAACAATTTTGTTTTATTTTTATCTTGTCATCTACTTTTTACTGATATTTTAAAATATCAAATGCTACCTAAAATGCAAAAAATATCAAATGCTACCTGAAATGCAAAAATCTAAAACCCAATTTCAGATTTTAAGACAAAAGTTAATTGGTCACTTCTTATACTAACTTAAGCTTGTGGTAGAGTATGTAAGCTGGACACCACACTAATACAAGGATTTTTTTATGTACGTAAACTCGAAGAATAGACAGCCACTGGAAAACTGCGTGCAACTAAAGCCCGAAGTAGGAGAGATCTTAATACCAAAGTACCAGCCGTTGTAAAATTATGTGGAGGGTTTGTTGTTGTCCGTTCATCTCCGGAAGAAAGGGCAACATTTTGAAGCAAAAATTAACTATTTGTCATCACCCTTAATCATTGAAAGAAACACCAACCGCAAAAAATCGCACTCAGTTAGTTGTGTCGATCGATTTCTTGATCTCCACCATCAAGAAGGTTTGTCCAAAGAAACCTTGGCAATCGTCGGCCAAAACTCTCTGCATGAATCAGAAAAAGAATAGATCAATTAAGAAAAGATATAAAAGGGGAAAATGATTTTTGAAACCAAACATAAAAACAAAAAATTAAAAATTAAAATGGAAAACTAGCCTCATTGTGTCTGGGTTTGGAAGCCAACTAGGTTTCTCTAGAGCATAAAGTTTCAGGTCCAAGAGAGACCACACCGTCTTAACATCCCCATGATTTGAATCCTGAGCCTACATCTTTACGTTTGGAGGATGTAATTCTTTTTCCTTCTTTTTTTTTCTTTCTAATAAGTTATGAGAGTCGTTGTTTTGAACAGTAAAGCAAAACTAGATGAAGGGCAACTCTCCTTTGGCAGAACATGAAAGTCTAAGTCATTATGCCTGCCAATGGAGAGAAGCCCTTCTACTAGTCGGCTTAATAAAATATATAATATGTAACATTTGCATCGCTTTGAGTATGTCTGTGTGTGTGTATATATATATATATGAAAATGGAGGGAATTGGAGCTTATACTTTTATACAGCACTACGATTAAGAGACCTTTATAGGGAACTCAAATTTCATGCGAAAAAAGAATATGGGATCCTAAGCATATACCATTGGATATCCTTTTCTTTACTTACATTATTATTCCCTTACCTTGTAGAAAGCCCTAATTTCTCTTACAGATTCTTCTACTCATACTGATTTTGACCTATCATCATTCTCATTTCTCTGCCTCGTGAATGAAGGTGCTAAAATGGTCAATGACCAAAAAGAAAGTTATGGAGAACAAGATAGAGATGCTTTTCTTTACCTATACTAACTTGGAATATCCTATCTCATATTCCTTTTTCTTTCCTCCCTTTTTCATCTTCTTACCTTTTACTATATATTATCTTCTTCTTTAAAGTTGGCTATCTAAATGGTTCTTTAAATTTTGTAAAATGTTCTTGGGCCTTCAATGCGTGGACTATCATCCAAGTCATTTGTTATTATCTAATGAGTTTAACACATATAGTAATTAAAGCATGTATTACTATTCTAAAAGTTTATGTTCTGTCTTTACCCCATTATAAAATATCTCAAATTTAAAAGTATTTTACTATTTTTATTTTAGCACACTCTTAGTCATAGATAAACATAAACAATATTCCTTTTCTTGATTTTTTTTATTTGTGTGGGATGATTGCAAAAGTCATCAACAGTCGACTACATGAAATCACCAACAATAATGAAGGAATTATATGAGCATGCAAGGGATAGACATGATTAATTAAGTTTTAAACATGATTAATTAAATACATACACATAAAATTGAATTGACCTCTACTGAATTTTATCTCAATAATTTCATAAACTTGTATGATGTTTGAAATGTGCAACAAAATTACATAAAATTAACTGCAAAAAGAACAATATCATATATATATATATATAAGCATTGATAAAGATAATATTTTCTCTCTCATTTTATTTTTGGTGTCTGATTTTAAGCCTTTCCCTCAATATTCTTACTCCCACGTACCTGCAACATTGACAGGAAGAACCAATTAATTAGGTTATCTCCTGATAGAATTAAACCTCCACAACTTGGACGTCAAAAGCACAAGTCTTGCTAGTTGGATAAATTTTAAAAAGTAAACCATAGGGAGAATAAGGGAAATTAAAGAAAATACCTGCCAAGCATCATCACCGTAGCCTGAGGGTTAGTTCCAGGCGAATCATGAAAAGTTGATCCATCAACAACCCTTAACGAATCCACTCCAAATACCCTATAATCCCTATCCACCACCGCTCCTGTCTGACAACCGCCGTGGTAATGCCAGATCGTCATCACCGTGTCCCTGCAGTACTGCTCCGGCGACCTTGACAAGTTCTCGTGCTTCGGCAGCAGGTTGATCGGTGCACTCGCCGTCATGTTCAGAAGCGTCGCTACCGAAACGTTGTCGTATCGGAACCTGGAGAAGGATTTTGAATCGATTATGCGGCGGATTAGGTTGATGCCAGCGACGCAGCGGTGGAGGTCAGTGGGTTCTTTGAAGTAGTTGAATGTGACGGACGGGTTGTCGTTCGGGTCTCGGGTTCGGAGCTCCAGATGACCAGAGGAAATTGGACCCATTATTTTTTCGAGGATGAAGCCTCCTCGGAATGCGGCTTCGTTAAGTTCCTTCATTGCTTCTGTGGCTTTGGCTATGGCTTCCGCCGTTCTTTGCTTCGGTGGTACTGTCGATAATTGCCCGATCTGCCCAATGTTTTTTTAATTTTTTACCAAGTAATCACCTTTCTTTTCTTTTTCTTATTTTCTAACTAAAAGGTGTTTTTGAAATCAAGAGTAACAATGTAACTTTTGAAATTATAAGGTATTTACTGAAACAAATTTAACCTTGGATAAATAGGGTGGATCCTAAAAATCTTAGGACTAAACTCCTTTAACCTTTATTATTTTATCTTATATAGCCTCGAATGTGTACGTACCTTAGGAGAGAACATGCCGAAGTCTCTGGTAGAAGGGCCGCCGGCGAAGTTCTCGCCACTGGCGGCTTCAATGTACGTTCCGTTTTGGGTAATTCCGACAACCTCAATCAGCGACACCTCCACCGGAACGGGGGATGGAACGAAAACGGCGTTCATTGGGTTATCGGACACACTCTGCCCCACCATGGGATGGTCCAAAACCACTGTTATATTATGGGCCTTAAGATGTTGGGCTGGACCCAACCCACTTAGCATTAGAAGTTGTGGGCTTCCAAGACAGCCCGCTGATATGATTATTTCACTCTTGGACCCATACTTAAGGTAGGCTCTGTGTTTTATTCCCTTCGAGTCCTCAAACACCACTCCGTGGGCCTTGGGCCTTCGTTTCCCTATTCATAAAGCAGGTAAACGATAAATGATATCAACGAAAGAGATCGAGAATATTAGTACATCTTGCATTAATGGCATTTTCGTCAAATATATATACATATATAATATAACACAACCATAAACCATAAAATAATGGGACATTTGAGGACATTTTCAAATATAGTAAAAATGAATTATAATATTTATAAAATATAACAAAAAATTTTATCTAACAGTAATAAAAATTTATTACTGTTTATCATTTTGGACCTTCTTTCCAAATTTTTCGGGTTTAAAAGCTATCAATCATTGATAATTTTCTATTTGTTACCATCATGAATGCTTCTTCCTAATTTTTTCAAATTAAAAAAATATCAATAATAAGTTAGAGTTTATCTATATTTATATTTGGTTTGGTTGTAATTATCCAATGAAGAGCCATAATTATAACACACACGTATATATATGACAAAAGAAATGTAATGTAAGGGGAGGATAAAATGAGGTACCTAGACTTGGAAAAATGATTGAACGGGCAGTGGCGTAGAGTAAGACATTTAAATTGGAAGGATTGGCATAGGACAAAAGATCAGCAGCGGTGTGTCGATGGCCATGATGATCGAAGATGGTGCCGCCCACTTTAGTACCGTATAGGTGATCGTAGGTGAACCCATTATTAGGCTTCACACCCGCTTCAATTAGACCGTCCCTCACCGCCGATTGCCACTCCCCCATCGGCGGTTCGAAGGCCACCACTCTCTCCACCCACTCGTATGACTCATTCACCAACTTTCCCTCCCATCCCGCTCTCCTATACAAACAAAAACACAAATACATTCACAATTTTATTTATGTTATGGTTTTATTCTAAATGTCAAAACAACTAAAAATATTACTATATTTGAAAATATTTTGGTACTTTTTATTAGTTACTTGTGAATTTGTTCAAACAATGCCAAATTATTTTTAGTTTGCATAATTGTTGAAATTATTGTAGTGAAATGAGAACCTGACATAATCAGGGGAGGCGCGTGTGTAAAATCCGGCATTAAGGCAGCTGCCGCCGCCGAGAACACGAGCGCGTGAGTTGATAACACCGTCCTCCGACACGAAACGTTGCGACGGAGAAGAAGCAGACAAATCAGAAAGGGCAGCCCCAAAAGCCGATAAGTTGGTGATATTGGGATTTCCGTACGGCGAGCCACCACGTTCTAACACCAATACCTTATACTTTTTCGATAGGGTCGCCGCCAATGGGCATCCCGCCGTCCCACCTCCGACGATTATGTAGTCGTAGTATGATACCGTGGGAGCATCGGTTGCATTTCGCAAGAAACTAAATTTTGGAACTGTAAAAAGCAGAGGAACTATTAAATGGATTTCCTATTTCCTATATAATAAAGCAAGAGATTAATAACTTCAAATTAACCCATCAACTTAAATTATGAAAATACACCCAAAAAAAGTGTTAATAAAATATTTTGAATATATTACCCCTGAATTTTGCTCACAATTAACCTCCAAATCCATCCAAGTAAAAGTTGGAACTTCAAATCATTTAGGTTATCACAATATCCCTTTTTCCTTGACAACATCTGACAAAAATACTTTTTATTTGCTAATGACAGATCAAAATAATAGTGTAACTTTTGGAAAGAGGAGAAGAAGAAAGGATTATACTTCGGTAATAAAAATTAAAAAAACGTTAAGACAATATATATGAAAAGAATTTGCAAATCTCATAGGTTAAATTTTTTTTTAAATATTTTTTAAAAAATTGGGTCACTTCAATACAAAAAATCATGTTATTTAGCAAAAAAAAATTTCAAAAGAGTATATAAATATATTTATCCTGAACTTTAAAGTGATAGGTGAGAACAACTACTTTGAGTTAATTAAGTGAATTTAATTAGTTGATATCACCTACCATATAGAATTAAATTAGTTTAGTTCATTATTCCATATATTTTTCTATACTTTTAAAATACTCCTCATTTGTCCCTACACTTCTAAAAAGTAATGATTTCAATATTTTTAATGAACCAAATAGTCAACTTTTATAAGTACACCTCAGAAAAATAAACAAAAATAACATCGCCAAAAAATTGAAAATTCAAAAACTAAAAACTAAAATAAACCAAAATAAAAAATAGTATCCCAAGAAATGAAATTTAGAGTTATTTTTTGCAAATCCAACCTATCAAATTATTATAATCGGATTAAAAGGTTAGACATTTGAATTATTTAAAGATAAAGAGGATACCTTGGTGAGAGGAAGAAAAACCATGGAAGAGAAGAAAAGCAGTAAGAGCAGAAGTGAAGAATTCACCCCAAACAGAACCACTCATTTTGTTGTCAACAAAAACAAATATAATGAAATGAAATGAAGCCCAAGAAAAAGAGTGGTTTATATATAAAGTACTTCTAGCAATAGACTAAGCTGTGAGTACAATGGGGAGAAATTACAGAGGGAATACAAAGATTATTTTCTCAGCAATATCGGAGAAATCAAAGAAGAAAGAGACTTAAAGAAAATGCACACTTTGTGAAACTCCTAAACTATTACGATGCCTTCGCTTTGACAATGGTCTTTTTTTTTGGGGGGGGGGGGGGGGGGGGGAGGGGAGGGGGAATCTGAAAGAAATTCTAATAAACTGAAAGAAAGAGAGAGATGGATTGTAGTAATTGCGAGTTGTAAGTGAAATGGCAAATGCTTTATCATCATCGGGGACTGCGATTTGGATTATATAAAAATGTCAACGCAATGAATTTCATGAATATGATTATACCTTCTCTATTTTCTTGTAGATTGTTTTTTTTTTTTTTTCTGAAAAGAAGTGATATAAAGTGTAATAAATTTATCCCACCTAATTCATTGCTAATTAGGGTAAAGATTGAAAGTTGGAGTAATATGCTTTTATAAGGCTATATAAGCTTAAACAGAAGATATATAATAGACAAGAAATTTGTGAAGATTAACAGGTGTTTAATTTTAAAAAATAAATCATTTTAGAAAAAGTTGAGGTACAAGCACTACTATTTTAAACATTTTTTTATATAGAAAAAAGTTCGAATAGAAATGAAACTTTAGATATTTTTCTCTTAACCTAATTCAAAAAGTCATAAATGAAAGTGAATAATATAATTTATATTATTTTATTAAGAGAGAGTGAGTTTAGAAATGGGGTAAGTATCTATAAAGGGTAATATAAAGTTAAAGCTTTTTTTTTGTTTATCAAAGAGGTGAAGTAAAAAAATTGAACTAATTTCAATCTTGAAATCAAAATTTTATGTCAAATAAACTATATTTATTAATATAAGTCTAGAGGTAAATATAAAAGAAAGGAAACAATCATTAGTTAAAACTTTTATTTTTAAGCACAATTTAATTTAATAATTTTATCTATATCAATACATATAATAATTGTACAAAATCTCTTATTTAGTCCTAAGAAAGAAAAAAGAAATCACTTCGACAGCACTTTTCACACATTTTTACTAATTTTTTAAAACTTTTATTTAGTTCACAAACGAGTTATCTAAATCTCAATAACAACTTGCAAAATAAACAAAGACATTTAAATCCTAAACATCACTTATCATGCATATCCAAATAAGACATTTAAATCAAAACTTATCTTGCATATATTCAAATCAAATGAATTTATTAACTATCTCAAACATTTAAATCAATGTAAAACAATATACCGATTGAAACAAGTCATAATAGTTACAACTAAGTAGCTTTTATTGAATTAATTTCAAATACCTACTTTGATTTTTTTAGGGTAATAAATTATTGAATTAATTTCACCACAATTAACAAAGTACTATGTTTTAAGAATTTAATAATAGTATGATAAATTTGAATGTAACTTGGTGGATAAAAGCATTACTACTTTAAAAGTTGATGTTTCAATATCTACCTTTCAATTGTTATATATTTTAATTACTTAATCAAAAGGTACTACCAAAAGCAATGATCAATAAACAAACAATTGTGAAGTACCATCAAAGGAGGCTTTAATTGAAATCAACGACTCATTAGAAGTTAGCTCAACTTCATTTAAATCTCAGTCATTCCCACTTCCATTCTTGTAGCTGCACATTAATTTCTTATTCCAAGAAACAATAAATGGTAGTAAAAATCTGTTGAAGTAGACGTGCTACTTTTTCTTTCCAAGCGTACCATAGATAATTATATTTATACATTAAAAGGAAATAAAAAAGTAGAAAAAATACAACTACTAACATTATTCATTTCATTTTAATACCAACCATATTTTAACTTAGAAGTAGGAGGTTTAGGTTCCATCTTCTACCCACTCATTTGTTGAACTGAAAAAAACTACAGTTTATTGTCGTTGTAGTCAGCACTACGAAGTAGTCAGCACTACGAAGAAAAGACAGTTCATCACTTGTAAAGACCCAAAATGAATTTTATTAGCATGAGATTACAGTTTGAAAACCCTACAATAATGGCAGCCTCCAGCTAAATTTGGACCATTCTTATGCATTTTCTATTTACTAATTCTAAAACGTAAATGAGTGGTCCATAATCTCTCAGTGTGCTTTTTTTTTTTCCAATAAGCAGGAGGAAGAACAATAAACTTTAAACAAAATCTTATAAATCTACAAACATAGACATCCAGATAAATAATCTCTACTTCTAAGACGAGAACCTTCCTATCCCACATGTAAGACATATTACGTAGTGAGGGGAATATAAATTTAGAATCGAATAGATGATCTGAACTAGTGATCGCTTTCATTGAAATGACACTAGCAAGTGCAAAGAAAGAAAAATGGAGGAATAGTGGCCAGTGAGAAAGAATTGAGGATTTTGACGGATAGAAGAAACCAAATGTAATGAGCTATGACTACTATCATCAGTATAGAGAGTTGTAGGTGTAGCAGGTGGAAAGAATGGAGACTACACAAATGAGGAGGGAGGGAATGAGTGTAACATTCAAGAGCCTACTTCGGCCTAAGTAACCAGCAAGGGTTATAGTTCCATCTGCAATTACTCGCGCAATAGTCCCAGCTTCTGTTGATAACAATCCACCATTATATGTACCACGTGAAAGTCGAGATGACATGACTCGTGAGAGAAGTGCAAGGTTCACGCCTGTTTCAGACAAGATCAAAAGAAAATTTATGTCATTCCCAAATGAAAGGGGGACAAAAAGGTAATCCTTGATGATAAAACTTCTGTGTGTGGTTGAGCTCTAGGAAAATAGCAAAATCCTAAACCAAAAGAATACCATAATCCAAATAAGATAAACAAGTTTCCAAGCATATTTCAGTTAAATCCCTTGTATGTTCTATTTTTAACAGTTGTTAAGTAAAATAGAAATAAAAAATAAAAAATTCAGTAAATATTTTCACCAAGTGAACAAAATTCTCAGATTTTTTTAATTTTTCAAATCTAGATTGCAAGAGTTTGAGAACTTCTTCAGACTTCCTTGTATAAATATTTTCCTCACTAGCCAAAGGAGAGGGGAAAGATTTTCTAATAAAAGAGAAATGCTTGGTGCATGAGCTTGCACCTCTCTAAAGATCATCGGTGTAGTCCAAAATGCACCTGTGTATTTTTTTTTTTGTAAAACATTTTAATATGTTACCGATCAACTTTTATAACACAGTCAAACATCATTAGAAGTTGAAAAATGTTTAGAATTAATAAGTTAATTAAAAACATGAACAATATTTAGTAAATTCCTGACCTTCAAGCACTTCTGCCGACACAAACATGATAAGTCCAGAGCCCACATATTGAACCACAGAGTATGGAACTATTACATTGAAGCTTAAAAGGATGCCTATCAAGACAAGAACTTCTGACACCAACAGTATTTGTCTGCAAGGAAGTTGTTAAAACAAAATACGTGAGAGAAGTTAGTTCAAGGGAAGAAAGTTTTTAAAATCAACAAACGTGTTCTCCATAATCCCTTTGAAGTA
Source organism: Cucumis sativus (assembly GCF_000004075.3). NCBI lineage: Eukaryota > Viridiplantae > Streptophyta > Magnoliopsida > Cucurbitales > Cucurbitaceae > Cucumis > Cucumis sativus. The sequence continues at coordinate 2,090,705 of NC_026659.2, read as the reverse complement.
ATTACCTATCTTCAAACATGTTGCTAATGTAACTACCAACAAAGATATTCACCGGGAGAACTGTCAGACCAAGGCATGCCAGAAAAATTGCCACAGAGCTTGTGGACCAACCGAAGTAGTATGTGGTAACAACACTAGACTCCGAAAGCAAAACTTCCATTGCATATTTGAGCATGAAATATATCAATAATTGAACCTGTTGACATCATATGCTCAGTTAAAATATGATGACAGGAAAACTCAAAAGAAAGAGTTGTGTAAAGGAAATGGAAAACATCATTTTAAAATAACAGTAGCTACCTAGATAGAAAGGTTTATCTTTAAAAAGAAAAATAAAAAAACATTTAAGAAGAAAGGGAAGAAAAAAACAGGGCCATTCACAACAACAATAAGTAGATTATTTTATGTACTGACAATGTGAACAACATCAGTCAGCAGTACAATCCCACAGGATAAAGAATTTCAGTTTTGGTTTTAAACGCCCTGTATTATGAATGTAATGTGACAATTTGTTGAAATGCTTTTGAAAAATTGCACGACCATAAACAAAACTTGAGTGCCACAAAACATTTAAACCACAAACAAAACTCATGGAAAACAATTGTTGGTATGAAAAAGACATGCACTTTAGTCACATAATTTTCAATAATTTATTCAAATCCTCAAAGGCTAAAAAAACTCATCATGAAGACACCAGATATATCATATCAAATCAGTTAATTGAATGATAATGAATTATGTAAAACCTCCCAAGTACTTTCTAGACTATAGTAGGTACCTTAACAGAAGGAGTAAGTAATCTATAAGCTGAGCCAATAGAGGTCACTGGTAGGCGAGATTCCTCGGGCGCTTCTTCACTGTCATCAACTTCTGGGTCACCATCTTCATCTGATGGCTTCTCCAGTGAAGTTATAAGCAATGGCTGGTGAAGACCCTTTTCGAGTGTATCATTTTGAACTGATCGTTGGCATCGACATGAAATATAAATTTAGTGTTTTTTTATGATATGTGGATTACTTGACTCTAAGTAAATGTTAAGGTCCATATACTTCAAATTTTGAGTCTAACATGCTCTTCACCTATTTAACATATTTTAAAATTTACTAACCTATTAAACACAATTGAAAGTAAAGATTTTATTAGACATAATATTAAATTCCGAGCACATCTGATCTCTCTCATGGAAAGGAGCGAAGCAGGAAGGCTTGGTAAGCAAGCAGTTATGTAGGCTTTTTCAATATATGCTATATATTGTAGAGTTCTTTACCTGCCTAACAGATCCATTTATTTTTAGAAAATGTCCAATATGTCTTATAGACCTATTAGGGACAAAATTAAACAAAATTCAAAGATTGAGACAATTATAAATTTTAGAGACCTAAGACAAAAAAATCAAGTTTTAGGGACCAACAAGGTACTTTTGATCAAAGAACTATAAAACACAAACTTGAAAGTTTAGGAACTAAGTTTGTAATATAACCTAAAAATAAGATTGCTACTATGCGGAAGAAATGTGCAAAAGGAGTCACAGTCAGAGTAGTGAAAAGTTGCAACTGGACCAGTTTGCTGTACCTCACCAACAGGGTGTGTGGAGTTTTACTCCCCCATTCATTTATCTCTTTATCTAAATAGAAAAGACCCAATTGGGCCAGATAAAGTCTATTCTTTATTAAACTCGTACTTGACCTAACTCCATTCATTTATCTCTTTATCTAAATAGAAGGATAAATTAAAATGAAATGCATTCATGTGAACATTTACAAGATTGAAGTAATTAGCAAATAAAATTACCTTGATGTGATTCCTGTGGTGTATTCTCTTCACTTTCCCGTGAAGGTTCACGAAATGAGATACACAACCATATTAGATACATTAGCCACGCCACAGCCATAACCCAACCAGGCAAAGTGTTTTGATTAAAAGTAAGCTTGTAAATCTTAAACTTCGTTTGAAGTAATCCGGCCAGAGCTGGACCACAAGCCATTCCTAGAGCACTGGCACTAACAAAGCCTGCTGATGCTTGCATGCGAATTTTTAGTGGCACACAATCACTGATATAGCGCCTATTAACAGCCCGAGCAGAACCCAACCTGTATTACAAAAGAACAGTTTTGTCAGACATCATAAGTACGAATTAACATTTCTCAACACACTTCTTCAGTATCTCCCTACTAAAGACAACAGGAAGAGTTCAAAATCATTCTAGATTTTAGAGTCTCTTCTGAATATTTGTTCCACGCAATATAACAAAATAATGTCAACCATTCCCAAAAATGCAATCTCCCATTTTATGCAAGACTGACGAAGCAAGGTAGATAAAAATGACGAAGTAAGTTTTCATGATCAGGCCAAAACCCTGGTTAAACATTGGGAGAATCCTCCAAAAAGAGAGAAATAACTCTAAGTCTTCTAATTTATTAAGTTTAAAACCTCCTAAACACAATTCAAGGCATGGCTATTTAGACCTTGCAAGAAAATGAAACTAAAATTTTTTTGAAGTGCTAATCAGCAAAATAACAAAACATCACTAAAATGATTAACATGAAAAAAATAAGCCAATGTATTATTATTTATTCCCTACACCAAAAACTAACATCAGAAAAGGCACATCAGCTTAGAGACATAAACATCCTTAGATTATGGGCAGTCAGATGCCACACAGCACTGTGGATGTATATCTAAATGGAATAAACCATATATGAAATAAATAAACAATTTAGGGCAATTCTGTGCAATTCTGTGCAATCATTTTCTTATTTTCTCCAGTTGGCAGTAAGTGGCATGCCTGGAGGAAATTTATTGATGCACAGATGCTTGGAGTCTCAAGGTCATATGAGGTTCTGAATGCAAAAGAAAAGGATGCCACCAAAAGACAATTTATGTGAAATTCTAGAACATGTTGAACATGATGAATGATAAAAGTATGGACATTGTAAGAGACTATTCTAATTAACTATTCAGTAGAGAAAAATAATAATAATAAATTAAAAAGATAAAAGAGATTCCCTACCCACAGCAAAGCCGTCCAATCAAAAGAACCCAGAGTGATTGAAGGTCATAAGCAAGAGCATATAACAAGTTCCCGAGAAAGAGAGCTATACTGCTAAATATTAGAGGTCTGAAGTAAGATCTATTCGACCATGCACTAAAATAAACTGATGAGAACACTTGTGCAACTGCCATTGCTCCAATTACAATACCACATACAGTCGCTGCAGCTCCAAGGCTCATGGAGTAGTCATCAGCTGTTGGGACTACAATATATGTATTGACCATGTATAGGAAGGTATTTGCGAGGTTCAAGAAAAGAGACATGGAGTGATAACTGCTATCATCGACTTGTTCCCCAATAGGAGCAGGCAATTCTTCCTGCATAATGAGGGCATGCTGTGCTAAAAAGTTCAGGAAGTTTGTTGAGTTACTTAGCCTGTCCACAGCAGCTCTAATTGAATCAATTACAGGGTCCTGCATATGGGAGTTGGAATAAATAAAAAAGATGAAGTAACTTTTTGAGTACTGCTAGACTCGTTAGGAAATCTATGAGAAGTGTTAACAACTAAACCAAGTATCAATAAAATGAGTGAACTCCTGCAAACCTGGAGAGGAAGAACAGGCTGATCATATATTGATAGATAGCTTCTTCCTTGACGGTCCTGGAGTTCATGCAAGTTCCGCGATATGGCTCCAACAACAGCTCCTATTCCCTAAAGTTCATTTTAGCTAGTGAAAATTCACGAAAATTAAGCCTATACGTGCCAAAATCAGACGTCCAACTAAGGATGTAAACAATATTGAGAATTCCAAGACGTCATATCTGAAGTCCCTTGAAGTAATATGAGACAAGAAGAATACAAAAATAAAACTCAGACTATGACATATTACCACGTGTTTGAAAACTTGCTGCAGCTGGGAGTAAGGATGGTTGGCCCGTGTTTTGACATAGTAATCGGTAAATTTATAGCCAAACCGCTTGTCAAATTTTTTCAAAATTTTACGCAGGCCAATTGCATTTATCTCAACAAAATATAGAAGCTTTAAAAGATCTTGGCCAGCTTCTCTGTAAGCTTCTCTCAATTCAGTTATCTGGGATATTTCAGGTTCTTCTTGAAGAACATCAAGCCGTTCATCAAGTTTGGCTATACGGCTTGCAAGAAGGCCTTGTTGCTCCAGCAGAAAAAGTACAATCTTCTCAATCTGATTTTTCACAAAAATGCATATTAAAGTTGTTAACAAATGTGAGCACAACTTAGATTACACAATTTCACAAATGTGAGCACAACTTAGATTACACAATTTCATATAATATATGTAGTTCCAAAGCAGCAAAGAAATAGTAAAAGTGATTTTCAGCACAGAAAATAATGCCAAAACCTAAATTCATGATTTGCACTCATAAAAGTATTCCACCACTTCAATTAGAAGGAAAGGAATTGTACATGGTTGAGTGCATACAGCATGCTATACAAACACACAATTCCAAAGAGAGATGGAGAGCAATTCCTGAGCCTCCTGCGTAATTTTCTTCCTGTCATATACACAAGGTTTATCTGCATGTGTGTGTGACTGCTGAAATTAATGGCATGATGCCACATTCAGTTCTTATGAGCTTACCGCAGAAAGAACAACAATCTAATGAAATTAGAAAATTCCTCATGCTAATCAGTTGAATTAGAGATTTGGGATTTATAACAATGAACTATCATCTACCAAGCAATACAATAAATTACTAACAAATTTTCAGATGACAAAGCATGGCAAAGAGATTAATCAACCACGTGCAGCATCACTTATCAAAGTCATGACTAACTCTTCTACATGAAAGGGATATGCAATATACACCTGGTTGTCCAGCATTCTTGAAAAATCCTTGAGAACGTGCCGACGATCTTGTGTTCCAACTTCCATTTGTTGAGCATATTGTTTTACCTTCTTCTTCATAAGTTTATAATTGATGTAATATCTGCACAAAAACAAAAAAAAATGAAACAGAATAACAGCAGCTATAGCATAATTAACAATTTCAAATAATATTTGGAAATTAATATTTCGTGTTTTTCCTTCCCTTCTCAAATGCAAGGGCAATAACTAAAAAAAAATTAAAAAATTAAAAAATCCTAATTCCATTTTAATCAATCTACTTTAGCTGTATTCTTAACTCAGACTATTTCCCTTGGATCAAAAGACTCATTACTAGCACAGATCACCAAAAAAGATAACTGAACGAATGCAAAACAAGTATTGGTGCATTGTACTCACCCTTGCCATTCTTCAATCTGTCTTTCCTTCAACTTCTTTCCAAAGGCAACCATCTTTTGATTTTTAAACTTCAGTACTCAAAACCAGGCCAAGAATACACAGAGATGCAGTCTGCAAGGAGATCAAGAAGTTATTGATACCATCACACAGTGAAATGCCTATTTTACTAGGACCAGTTTCTTGAATTCTTCACAGCATTTCATAACAATGAAGTGAGCCAAATAGTTAGGTGAGCTTTCATTGTCCCAAAAATAGATGAGGCTAAATCCTTGTGGGAAAACATTGAATATATAGAGCAGACAAATTAATATAGTTTAATTCACTCACAGAAATTAATATACAATTTGAGAAACAATGGACATCTCTTATAGAAATAGGAGCATAACTACTAAATTCTTAAGATACACCCAATACTCCATTGTATAATTCTAAAAATAAAAAAGTTTATAAACATGTGAGCATCAAACGTCACATTAAATACATACACTTACTACCCTAGTTCACATGCATACAAAGAGCTCCAAAAGGAAATTCCAATCCATTTCAATCAATAGCAAGCAATCCAATTCCATACCTCAATACAATTTTGAGAAAGAAACATATGCCAAAATAAAGAATAATGACAAAGGTTATAGAAATCGTCATTTCCTTAGATCGCAGTATCTCACAATTTCAAGATTAGATTAACACCTCCATAAACAACCTCACACGTACGCCAGGCAACAACGAACAAAAACTTGTGCGAAACAAGATAATATAAGAAGATATAGTTAAATCAAAGCTTAAACACACAACGCCATAGCTGAATGAATTAATCATGAATCTTAAGTTTACCTATTCACTCCAATCATAACCTCTACTTTGTTTGCTTAAATACTAGGAGAAGCAGGTTTATTCATAACAACAATAACAGAGTACTGAAACAGACGAAAAGAAGGTAAAATCAACATATACAGAAAAATTCGTTTTCACCTCTCGCCAATAAAAAAATTCCACAAACACGAACGAGATAAATGAAAATCAAAATCAAACAAAGCACCTTACCGTAATAAAGCTAAAAATCTGGAAACTCGGATTGAGAAAGAGGTGAAAACGAGAGGTTTAGATGACCGTCAACGAACTTGTTTCTAGAAATGGAAACAAACGAGAAAACAATCTTCATTAGCATGCAAAACAAGGAAATGGCAGCGAAGAAAGGAGAAACACATACCTGAAAGATGGATCATGAAGACGAAGACAGCTCGAAAAACTGAACAGAGAATCCTGTTTTCGAATAAGATTGATGTTGTTTCGATACGCTTTTATGTTTCTTCCGTCGATTTAGAAATTTTGAAAAAAATGGCGAATCAAGAGGAGAAAGTTTTGGAAAAAGGCCACCGGGATGCGGATGCGGATGGGGATGGAGATGTTGTAATGTTATAATATGACTATGTCTTGGATTTATGGTTTCCGTGATAAATATAAATTAAATATAAATATAAATATTAAATAAATAATCACACGTCACAAATATAATTTACTTATCCTGTTGTAAATCATGAGATTAGTTAACTAATTGTTTTTAAATCGTTAAACATGAGACTAAATTATGATTTCATCAATCATGATTGGTTAATTACGACTAGTTAGTATAAAATTTAAATTAACTTTGTTGGTCGGATAAGACAATCATAAAATTTGTTTATTTCTCCTTCTTTGTAGTTGTTGAAGTAAAAATGGTATATAATTTAAATTACTTTTATTTATATACACCCTTTTTATAGGGCGTACATAATATAATACTATTATGTGAACTCATTTTATGATTAAGACCTATCACTTAATAGACTTAATAGAATAGTAATAGAGTGTATTATTGATATATTTTGAAAATTATATTTAGTTTTGTTATAATTACAATTTACTGTGTATTGTGTTATATCTATAAATATTTTATGTTTTATTATTGTTATCGGCCTTTAAAAATACATAAATTTTAGTTTACACTAATTTTTACTTTTTACTGTTTTAGGTTTGGTTTTTTAAAAAAAGAGTTAAAAGATTTTAAACATGTATGGCTAGCATATAATTTTCTTTTGTTATCCATTTTTTGAAAATCAAAGTCAAATCTTAAAAGGCTAAAAGAAGACTACCAATTCTAATAATAAAATACATCAAAATTAAAAAGAAGAAATCAAATTATTATAAAACACGATTCTACAATTTTAATGATTTAATTATTTAAAAAATATTAGTCAGATATCTAAAAGATCTCTGAATCAATTATAGATCAAAATGTATTTAAAAAATACTAAGTCATATGTTTTAAAAAATAACTGAATTGTAATAGAAATAAAATGAGGAATTGTCATAACTAGATACAAAATTAAAGATGTATAGAGATTAAACTATTGCAATAAGTCAAAGAGAGTACAAAGTGAGATTTAAAATGTACTCTAAAAAAAGGGTCTCACTAAAAACATGTTTAAACATGGCATCACATTCACATTGTGTATTATTATATATTGGAATAGTAGGACATAGCTGCATTTTATGCAGTACAAGTTGGCATCTTTATGTGAGTAATTTTTCAATCATTATTGAGACATTTTAACAGAGGCTTTAAAATTTGGAGGAAATGTCAATTTATGTCCTTCAATAGAAAGTACATATTTGTAGCCCAAGTTATATAATATCTCTTTTGCTTATTCTATTTTAAAAATACTTACAACTTCTTTAAATTGAACGATTGGCATTCAATTCCATCCACTTTTAAATTTAGAAACAATTGGGACGACGATGACTTAAAATAACAATAACGTGAACGAAATAAATTCTCGCTCTAAACTACTACTACACCATTGACATCCTGATTTACCTATAAAATTCTAAATAATTTATATTTAAGTGGTAATTTTAAAATGTTTAGGGTTCAGTCATATTCCTATTGATGTAAATATACTGATATTTTTCAAATCACAAATAAAGTTAGTGTTATTGTCTGTCATTTCGGAGATAAAATTTTAGAGTTAGTGTTGACCTAGGTATAGGAAATAGCATAATTTATGAGAAACTAAAAATATAACATTGTAATAAAATATTTATAAAAATAACAAATGTTCATCACTCAAGTAAAATTTTTCAGAATGTCAAATATGCTCTTCAATAACCTATATTAATGATAGAAAATTGATAGCATAATTCTCAAATTAAAAGTTACCATTCACAAATATAATTGATAGCAACTATCAATTACTATCACTGTTAGCTTTCAATTTGAGAAAATTATAAAGAAACACTTATTATTATAATAAATAATTATCATGGATAATAACTACTAGTACAAGCATATATCATTGCAATTGCTTTCACTAATAATTAGTTGTTTATTAATATAACTTTTAATATGAGAAATTAAAAAAAATTGTGGGTTGCACATGAATTTTAGGTCTTCTACAAATGTCTAAGTTATGTAATTATTTTATTCCCATTCTATATATTTTATTATTTTTTGGCTTAAATATTATTTATGTAAATGGTCCAAGTACAATCCAATAGGTGAAGCATATCTACTTACCCTAAACAATTATATATTCGTATACTTATGGGTCAAAAACAAAATGTAACATTTTTTAAGTTTTTTAAGAAAAATGAATCAAATATTCCATTTTTAAGATAATAATTAAGACCATTCTTGAATTGACACCATATATTAAAGTTAGTTAATGGTAGTTAAGCTCAACCAGATTTTTTTATTCTTTCACTTTGAATTAATACATCTAGTTAAACTCAACCATATTTTTTTATTCTTTTCACTTGATTTAGAATTAACCCATCTAGTAAACGAGAGATTAGTTTATATAATTTTGGATTGATTTATTTTTAAAGTTTATATATAAGGAATATAAATCTTATTTCAATATGTTTTGAAATAATTTTTAAATAATAGAAAGGAACAGGACTTTTGAGATAGGATGATCTATTAGGTAACTTTATTGGGGAAAATTAAATAATAAAAGAAAAAATCTCCACAAGTTGCAACAAAGTCCCTGTCACTCTCTTTATCTTATTATTAATAATTGAGAAAATTGGGACTTCCAAAAATTCAAACTATATAGTATATAACATGCTTTCCATGGCTGTAATCATTTTCATGCATTTCCTTTTATAATCTTTTACCCTAACTTTCCACATGCATCATGATTTCATAATCAGAAAAAATCTCTCTCTTTTATACATCTTCTATTGTTTTCTTATAAGCTTAGAAGATGACTTTTCTTTTTTTTACCTTTTTTTATTGACCCTTAAAGAAACCTCACATAATTCAGCAATAAACTATGCAAAATAGAGGGTCCAATTAATAAAATTAGATTGACAAGATTATAAGATATGTTTCAACTTTCAATCATTCATCATCTTTTAAGCTTTCACATTTCACATTCAAAACATGATATATATTTTTCATGATTTATATGTTATTGTTTGAATATCTTATAGGATGGGAGCAATTCATGATATAATTTAGAGTTGATGCCATTTTAAAGCTAATTTAGATTATTATAAAGTCACGTGTTGTCTATCGAACCAACGTAATTGTCGTAGAATTTTGTATTATAAACAAATTTACAGATATAAATGAAAAAAAAATAAAAAAGAAATAAAAGCACACATGGTGCATTTATGAACTTGCACTACCACCACAATTTTTTGTTGTTTTTCGTTTATTTCTTTTGTAACCTTTTAACCCATCTAAATTTACTTTCCATACATGTTTAGATTTACTTACATCATAACACATACCAACAATATACAAAGAAAGATGTATCTAAAAATTTAAGGCAAGGACTTTAAAAAAAGTTAGAAAATTCTGAAAGTTGGAAGTAAATCAAAACTCACCTACAAGAATTTGAGTATTAATCAACTAAATAAGAATTTGGTAACATAATTAACTAAATATAATCCGTTCAATAAACACAACTAATTAAAGAAAAAGTCAATTAACATGTCTCAACAATTGCCTTAAAAAAAGGAGACCATTGACAACAAAAAAACTGAATCAAATAAGATACAACTAATAAGAAATCTCAACAGCTATTTGAATGAACACTAGTTGAAAATGTATGATGGAATTAAATTAGACGATTAGTTAAAAAAAATTTGAAAAATCAAATGGCTATCATGTTTGACAGTCATTATCAATCCATTATTGAGTTTTTTGTATTCTAAAAAATGAATATTATTGGCCCTACAAATAATTAAATGGAAGCCATCCTTATGGACGGATCGAATTGGGGGCCATATCTTATGTTGGATGATAGCAGAACAGTGAGTCAATTCATTTTCTTCGTTAATTATTACCACACGTTTCTTGCAAAAAAAAAAAAATGTTGTCATTGTTTGGATTTTCAACTTTCATTAAACTAAAATTAGAATATCTGAACACGGACCAAACTCATATTTATACACGTATATTCTATCTAATTCTATGCCAAAATCATACCCTATCGCTCGTAAGGTTTCAAATAAAATGAAATTTTTTTTATGTCATTTTCACACCATTGAACTTAGACTACTTTGATGCTAAATATTGTTTGTTTTTTTTTTTTTTTTATATTTAATCAAACCAAAGTACATTAGTAAATTAATATATAAATTAAACCGGTAAGAGAATACTTTTAGATTAATTATACTTCAAGTAAAATTATTTATTTTTATAAATTTGCACTTCAATAACTAAATTAGTAAATTATATTATTAAAATAATAGAAATAAAACTGGACAAAATGGATACCTAAAATATAAGAAAATTAAGGCAGGGAAAATGCTAGATGTTGTTGACCAAACAAGAAAAAAGATGAAATTAAGTGATATTTAAAAAATGAAAATTAAGATAGGGGATTTAGATAAAATATATGTGGGAAAGAAAACATTTGTCTTTTTAAAATATTATAATTATAATGTTGTAATCCAAGTAATTTATAGTTTATTAATTCGAGTTAAGTTAAAACTTAAAATTCAATTTATATATATATAAAATGCATGGACGATGGTTGCAGTAAATATATGTGCATACTTAAAATATTAGATAAATGGAAAAACAATATCCCCTTCTTTATATCACTTGTTGCATTATTTTGTTGCATTGAATATGAGAGGTAAATGGATCGCACAATTTACTATTATTATTATTAAATATATTTGTCACTATCTCAATTCCTTTCCCACTAAAGTGACAATCCACCCCAACCAATTTTATTTTATATTTAAAACTTCACCTTTTCTTTTATTTAATTTAAATATCAAAAGCCCATTCAAGAAAAGCACTAAATTCTCTCTCCAATAAAAAAATTGTTTTAAAAGTGATATTTTTTTTTAAATATTTATAAATATATTTACGATGGATTATGATGGATCAAAGCATATTATTACTTATGTCCATCGTAGGTCAAATTGGGAATGAAATTGAAAATAAAATTTTACTAAATTATATATTTATTATTAGCTTGTTTTTTAGAGATAAATTTCAATACACATCAATGTTGAGTATTAATATTGAGGTGTTACCATGTTAATTAAACATCACATGTAGTTTTACATTATTAAATCTACTCAATATTAACGAGTAGTGATGAAAGGGAAATCGTTAACATTTTTATTTGCAACTAGGTTACATATACTATCAAAATTACATGATTGATTTGCCCATTATGTTTTTCTTATAATAAATTTAATAAGAACTCTAGGTCCATAAAATTGACACCGACATTTTAAAAAATGACATCAACTTCAATGATTTCCTTCCCCTATTTTTCTTAACGAGCTCTAATTTCATTATTGCTATCCATTTCTTTTTATCTATTTAAAATATTAGTAGGTTTCATAAAACATAATATCTTAAATGTCCCAATTTAGTATTTATTATAATTTTGATGAGGAAAAAACTATTAAAATATTAAGCACACGTAGAATTAACGTGTGATATTAAATTATTAAATTATGTACACTCACGAATCCATAAATTTTATATAAGGAACACTATGCATAAAAACAGCTACAAAAATTTAAACATTAAAATTTACAAACATAAAATAAAGCATTATTTAGTATATATGGTAACTTGGCCCTTCAAAATTAATACTAAAATAACAATTGATAATGTAAAGGAGTATGTGTCCCTAATGGCTCCTTAATAAATTTGTCCCTAATTATGTATGTATATATAATTAAGTTGCTGAGGCTTTGTCGAGCTCAGTAGTGTCAGTTTGTAACCCAAACGGGGGCAATAAAGTGGTGGGAGGTTGATCCATCTTATTGACCAGGATATTACATAAATAGTTTACGACCTACCAATTCCAAGTTGCTGAGCCTATATTTAGTTGAATGAGTAAACCAAAATAGTATCGGAAGATTTAAACCAACCATCTCTTTTTTAAAGTAAGTTGCACCAAAAATTATTTTTAAAAAATATAAAAATATTAAAGCATTTAAAAAATTATTTCACCTGAGGTGTTTTCAAATATAACTAAATTAAGCAAAATTTTATTTTCTACTTTCTATCAATAATAGCATTTTACCATATTTATAATTTTTTTTAACAATATATCATTTATAACAAATTTTTGTTTCAAAAACTTATAATAAATTTTATTTACTACCAAACTATAAAGTTGGGTTGACTATAAATTTTTATTTCTAAAAGAATGGCATTACTTAAAATGTGCTCAAGATTTTATTATTTATATTTCTTTCATACCTATCGTTTTTTTATATTTGTTTGATGGACACAAAAAGATGAAAGGTATTCATCGAGTTTAATAAGACAGTAGATCTAAAAACAAAATTGAAAAACAACTATCAAAAGTAATAATTTCGAAAATACTTATATATACATAGATACATGTAAAGTACTACAAATCTCATATTTTCTTAAATTTTGGAAGCCAATCAACACCTAAAATAATAATTAGTATTTTAGTCATTTAGTTATATTTTACATTTGATGTTAAAAAATCTATTAGTTTTAAAAGTTTGAAAAAGATATAGCTAGCTAGATAAGTTATAGTAGTTATTGTATGATTTCATATTCATTCACTATTGATAAGTTTGTTCTAGATGACTTCTAACCAAGATCAGTACTATATATGGTCATCATGTTATAAATATAATACATAGTTAATTAAATATAAGAGTGAACATAAAAACAATTAATTTTCTTTTTGTCTGGATCCCAATATATTTTAAAAAATGAATTCCAACAATCTTTTAAATTTTAATTTATTATTGTATCAATTACAAATTTTTCTCCACCAAAAAGATTGTGTTTGGACTGATTTGTTAATAGTAAAAATATACTAAAACGGTTAAAATCATTTTTAACATTTTCAAAAATTATTTGAAACATGCTTTGTTTGGTTTCGTATATATTATTTACTCCTTCCTTGAAATTATCGACCATTGTATGTAATTCTTTTGATAACTATCTAAGATTTAGGCCTAACTTTACCATGTTAGAGGTAGTTTTTATTAATATTTATTTATCAACTTGGCTAATAAAGCCAAAATTTGAAACTTTACCTTTTTTCTCTTTCGAGTACACATATTTCTATATCATCTCTCAATATCTCTCAATTTTCCTTGACAACGAGTCCATAAATGAACTTTGAGTATTGCTTGAACCAACTCTCAATAAATATATTAATTTTAAATTTTATTAAAAGTTTTAAAATTAAATCTAGATAATTATCGATACTAAAATAAAAATAAAATTAAAGGTAAATGAACGAAAATAGTATTTAAAAAATGTCCATAAACAAAGAATTAAATCCTTCCCCATTACTATAAAACTCCTCGAAAAGGAAGACCAAGGTTAAAGATACGTTGAGGCAATGATATTATAAAATGTCCATATATATAAAGGTAGATCGAATCGAAATGGTATATATACAAGATGGTATATGAAATGTGAAATTGAGGAAAAAGGTGGAAGAAAGGAAAGTGCATCTAGGGATTGGAAGAAGCGACAAATATATGCGGGTTCGTGGAATCATACGTGGAAGACAGGTGGCCGCTCAAAGTTGACCAGTTATAGCCACCCAAAAAGCTAGCAGTCTGAAATTAAGGGACCCACATATAACACCTGTCTTCAAACGGTGCTTCTTTATTCCAAGTTCCAACAACGCCTATGGCCATTCTCCACGTAGGACTACCGCACTACCCTTTATTTATTTAATATTAAGATTGCAAAGAAAGAAGAAAACACAACCACAACCTGTTGTCGATTAGAAAAAATAATAGGCGGCCAAAAGTGTGTCACCCATGGACTTCAAATTTTTGGATTTAGACACATCATACTCGACCGACTAAAATTTAATGTGAAGTCTTTCGTTTATTGAGATTGATTTAAGAAAAAATATTTTTTGTTTAATTTTTTTAAATGACTTATTTTTTAAATTAAACCATGAAAATCTAATTCAAACACATTATATCTTTTTGTCAATTTAGTGTCAAGATTCTAAAATCTTACAAGTTTATGTTTAATCCTTTTTTTATAAAAAAAAATTGTGCACTTTTAATTATAACTTTGTACTAAATATTACTTTTCATTGAATAGCTTTATTCTCTATTAATTAATTCAAAATTAATTTTAACATGATAAAAATATTAAATTTTATTTAATTTAATTAGGAGAAAAAATTGAGCCTAAAAGTATAAATAAACTTAGAAAACGAATTAAAAAAAAAGACGAAAAAACAGAAAATGCAAACCCTGAAAAGTAAAATGTAATGTTTTCAAACCTGCAAACTAAATCCAAATTAAACTTACAAAAAAAAAAAAAAAACTATACTTAAAAGTTAAAAAGGGGACAAAAACAGGACTATTTATTTCCAATATAAATGTAGAAAGTTTTTAAGTGGCAACGACGATAATAAAGAACATGTACTAATGTACTGCTGATCCACCCTTTGCTCAGATCTCATTCTTGATTATTTCTTAAATACCTGTTTTGTTTATTAGAGAGGGAAAAAACATACCCCTTAAAACTATTGTGCTACAAGAAACGACTAATATCATATAAATCAACTATTGCTTTCTTTTTTCCTAAAGTTTTTCTATTCGACATAACTCAAAAAGGAGGTTTAATTAACGTCCTTGCATGTGCTTTCAAAAAGAAAAGGAGGTTTTTGCATGTGGAGAAAATATAAGAACAACCTCAGATTTAAAAGAGAATAATATAGTAATTCGATTCGAAATTATTAAAAATATTTGGAAACTTCGTTTTGAGTATAAGATTAGCATTGAACATCAAATACTGTCGGATTTGGTTGGGTAGGAAAAAATTATAGAATTTGATGGAGATAAACTAAGTTTTATAGTTTATATTACAGTGTTGTTTTTAAATATAATAAAAAAAAATATATCTATAAAATAAAAAAGGTCAGATTCTCTAAACTCTAGATATAATAAATTTATTTGAATGTTTATTGGTGATATTGATAAATGTTGATAGTCTATTAATCATATTGAAATATCAAATAAAAATTTGTTATATTTATAAATATTTTTAATATTTTTATCAATTGAAATCAATTTTTGATAGATTATGACGACATTATATAATTTTAATAGATTAATTATTTTAAAAAATACAATTACAAATTAATAAGTTTAAAATGACATTAAACACACTTTTAGCGGCTGAGGTTTTTCCTTATTATTTCTTTAATCATATGAGTTGCTCCTTGAAGATGATCCCGGTAGTTGGATAGTCATATTTGGTTGATAGAGTTGATTGGTGGAGTACTATGAAGCTAGTATTCACAACTGTGTTAGTTGCTTTCTAGTGTTGATGGTTGGCGATTATCGTTGAAGTTGCTCGATAATCAAACATAATTATGCTATGGAGTTGAATCATTAAAGGATTCGTAAAAGTTGAAAGTTGAAGTTGATTATTAAAAATGATTGTTATCAGAGTTTGTGGTGATTGTTGTTGGAATTGGACGACCTTAGTCATATAAAGTCAAGGTAGTTGTAGTGAAGTAAAGGATTAAGTCATAGTACTTTGATAGTTTGATAATATTATATGTAGTACAAATCAAGGAACGATTAACCACTAGACACTCGTAAATTTTTTTTTCTTCTAAAAGTTGATTTAAAATTAATTAATTTCATAAATTCGTTTTCTCAAAAGTTATTATTTGGGGAGTCTACAAAACCACTCATGCAACACTCTTATTCATATAATTATTTTACATGTTGACTATCACATTCGTTCGAAAGTTAAAATAATTATGTTGACGTTTTTTATTCTAAAAGATACAAACATTAATCTATTTGTTACATTAATCTTCCTTGGTGCTTTTTTTAAAAAAATTGTTGTAAATAACAAAATTTCAAAAAATATAGTATTTATAAAACATATAACAAAATTGTTATCCATATTTTATAAATATTTTGATAAACAACTACTCCTACTCTTGGTTATAGCTTTTATTTCCATCTTCTTTGATTTCCAATACTTTTGGTCTTCTTTCTTCTCAATCAACCACGGGCCTCCTTTAGATTGATTTAAGAGAAAAATGTTATCCAAAAAATCATTTTATTTGAACTCTTTTGATGAAAAACTATTTAAAATACATCTTAAAAGCAATTTTGAGTGGTTGCTTTTTTCCAAAACGACTTATTTCTAAAAGTAAACATTTGAAATGTATTTCAAATACACTTTACATTACAAACCAAAAAATTTAAATAAGGAAAAAGGCATCAACCTAACTATAAATCATCTATTAAAATATTTTAATATAATCCTTAATGTTTAAAATTAGGCACTCTAAGCTTGAGATTTCATCTGTACGACTACAATAACATCCATTCTACGGAAATTGTTTGAAACAACACTTCAAACAAACTTACTTAGGTTCATTCTAAAATGAGATCCCCTCAACAAGAAAAAGAAAAAAAATAACTTAGGCTTCTCTGAGTATAAAGTGGCTTCAACTCTTCTCACATAAAAGTCTACAACTTGATCTGTCTTTGTATAGATCAATCTCACTTCCACAAGCCTCACAACGATAAACTCATCCAAAAATATGCTTTCCACAGCAAAAGTAAGCTAACCCTACTTACAAAACGGCAACCAACACATCATACGTATATGTAGGGTTGTGCCTAAAAACCCAAAACAAAGAAGAAAAATATTTTTCGACGGAAACTATTTCTAGACAACCCACGTAATAAACTACAAAATATTTTACACAAAAAAATTCAAGTAATCTCAAACAACCCACTCAAATGATACTTCAATCATATTGCATTAGACTTCAAATATCTTTTTACCTTAGCTCAACATCAACTTCTTATAAATAAAATTAGTTTAATTTCTTCAAAATTCACACGTTCTTTATAAAATTAAGAAATATATTTAGGCTGTTGCTTGAAACTCACAACCATCATTTAAACAATTTTAACAAAAGAAAACTCTTACAAGTGTAAATATAAGAGTCAGACTTATAATTTGATCTTGAACTCGTTAGAACTTTCGTAGCCACATGGATACATTCAATTCTTACTATTTTTTGTGCGACAAAAGAAGGTTCTATTAACGTGCACGTCTATTAATTATGACACAACTTATGAAAGAACAAAATAATATAAAGAAATAAAAAGGTTGATATATATGAAAATGAAAGGGGAGAAAAATGGAAAAGATTAGTGATTAATGTAAGAATATGTGGCCCAAATTTGTATATGTGGTTACAAAAAATCTGTACCTGCCCCCCCTTGGCCACCACCTATATTAATCAAATCATTTGAATACATTCATTAATTGAACCAATTTTCTTTTTTCTCCATTGCCTTATAATCATAATAAACATCTCTAATTTAATCTTCATATTTTAAACCATTTTTAACGAAACATTTTTTTAAAGTTTTTTTCTAATTACTGTTTTTTTTATTGACACCCAAACTTTCAATATATGTTACAAAATAACTATTCATTTTTTCCATAGTTTTATTGTTGAGATTTATTACACCATAGAAGATTAAATTAATAGTCAAAATGTGTCA
Organism: Cucumis sativus; assembly: GCF_000004075.3. Lineage (NCBI taxonomy): Eukaryota > Viridiplantae > Streptophyta > Magnoliopsida > Cucurbitales > Cucurbitaceae > Cucumis > Cucumis sativus. The sequence continues at coordinate 2,072,405 of NC_026659.2, read as the reverse complement.
AAATAAACTGAAAAAAAGAAAGAAAAAGAAACATATTAGATATGAAAATATTAGCTTTTTTTTTCTTCTCATTAGTGGTTAAGACATATTTTCAATTGAAAAGTTGGATGTTGGGTTTTGTTTTTCTTTTTAAATTGTTTGTTAGATAAGAAAGGGTTACAACGGAGAGAAATGACTAATTAATGTTGAAAGGTATATATATAAAAAGAAGAGGTTGTAGGGTCTATGAAATAAAGATTAACAGTGAAATTGAACTTTGCTTTTGATAAAATCAAGTATTAGAAACGTTCTCAGATTTAGGATGTGCTCAAATTTGATTCCCGAATATAATTACCTTAAAACCTTTTTAAAAATAGATTTGTTGTCTAATTACAGTTTTTTTTTATAACTTCCGAAGAATGTTAGGATTGAAACGACTAAGATGTGACCTTCAAAACTTTTAGAACACATAGAAGAGAATATACCTATGCTTTTATTTAATTTATATATAAGTTCACTTTTTGAAGAAAAAAAGCTTAATTGATTAAACTTTATCACTCCAAACTAATTCTTAAAAGTTAAAAAGTTAAAACGGATAAATTCGTTGGAAAGAAAAAATATATCAAAATAAAGAAAAAATAATGTAACATAGCAAATTTAGATATTTGCTTCTCATCCTGGGTTAATGCTTATACTCTCGATAAAAAGTTAGAGTTTTGTTTCCCGTGGGTTTGAATTGTTCACTCTATTCATGAATGAAGTTGTAAAGTGAAATAAATGTAGTAAATTGTAAAGAAAAAAGAAAAGAAAAGAAATGAGAATGAGATTATGATGACTATTTTAAGGGGAATCAATAATTGGAATGTGATTCCAAATTAGAGGTGGACTCCATATTTGATACTGATTCGTTACTTTGGTAAACACCATTAATATAATATAAAGAAGGGGGTCCATTTTCTGATTCTGTATTGATAAAAGTGACGCCCATGTAAAAACATCACCTCACTCCTTTCAAATCTAGTGTGTTATTATATAAGATCTCTGTTGAGTATAAAACAGTATAATTTACTTTTAACATATTTTAAAACTAAAATAGATGGGATTGCAAACCTTTTCAAATACTAAATAAATATCAAAGAATAAATTATTATTGTTATTATTTTAAAAGAAAAAACCATCTAACTCTTCTATTAATGATTCACAGTTTCTAATTGAGTGACTGACATTGAACTTCTCTTAAATGAAAGTATGATTTAATTGAGCTTTTTCGTATTTATAACCAAATACACATAAATCTTCTGTTAGAACTAAATTTGTAATATAAAAGTTCCCTCAATTAGTTGAACACGACTTTGAAATTTTGAGATTAACTTATGGTTCTTTTAGAATTTTTTAGAAATGCCTTTTTGTTTTTAAGAAAACAGAAATTATAGAAATTGAATCAAAGTATAACTATGGGAACAGATGCTGCTGTTGAAGGGCTTCAAGCCCACCAGCTTTCTTGGCCTTAAAAGATTTTGGACATTAACGGTCTAACCCAACTTCTTACCATTTTAGTTTATTGGGCTATCTATACAACTACCTATTGGGCTTTCTTTAGTCTCTTCCTTTAACTAAATAAATAGGGAAATTGCAATTGAGGACTATTTTAGCAATAATAATTAAGGAAATAGCAACATTTTAAAAAAATTGCAAATATAGCAAAACTATCACTGATAGACTTGACCAATATTTGCAACATGGTCTATCAGTGATAGACTTATATCATTGATAGAATTTGACAAATTTTGCTATATTTGCAAATTTTTTAAAATTGTGCTATATACTTGATTAATTTGAATTTAATTGCTAAATTTGCAACTATCCCAAATAAATACTCCTCAGTTTCTAATTTATTTAAAAAATATACCTAAAATTTCAAAAAAATTTATTAATTCATTTAAACTTCTAAAATATATTTTTAAAAACACTTCAATTAGATTTTTGACTAAAATCATCATAACTTTGTTTCAATTCAACAAATTTTAAATCACTCGTAACAAGATAGATACAAACTTCTAAGATCATATTTTATACAAAGGAAAGAGTAATAAATGCCAAATGAAATGTTATATATGTGAAGAAATTGTATGTATTTAAACAATGATCAAGATGTAGAACTATCGTTTAAATTAATTTAAAAAGCTTCATATGACCTAGCTCAATTGATTGATAAAGTATATATTGACCTCAACTAAAAGGCTAGTGATCTAAGAGTCACCACAACTATTTCTCCATCATTATTCATTTGACGTGTAGAAATTATAAAAAAAAAATGGATAAACATAAAAGTATAAATGAAAGTTTAAAATAAATTATGTGAAAATCAAGAGTAAGTTGAACAAATTTAAAAAGTTATTGGACATTTCTTAAAATTAAAAGTTAAAAATTATGAACTACAAATTAATTTTATTAGGATATGATAGGAAATATTTCAAACCTATGCAAAATCCTAAAGTTTGAAAATATGCTAGGGTATAGATAAAAAATTGAACCATGATATTGACCCAAACATTTTGTCAATTTGCAACTTAATTTTTGCTACTTTTTTTTTTGTCACTTCCTAATTTCTCCTCTCTTTAGTAAATAAGTTTGGGTATACAATAAATTTAGGTAATTAGTAGATATTACCTATCACAAATATACCCTATTTACTATCTTATGTGCTCAATTAGTCCTAATGATCATTAAAAAAAAACCATATTTAGTCTTCATTTTCGGAATCTTTAATTATTATTGGTTTAACTTTTCCCTAATTAATTTAAATCTGAGAGTGATATGGTTAACTTAGTGTGGGTCTCTATGTCACCTTTTTTTCTTTTTCTAATTTATTAATTTCTCACTTTTTCCTATCCTCTCAGCTTTATTGACCTTCTCTTTTGAATTTGAAATTTAAAAAAGATATTTATAATTGTGGTCAAACGGATGTTTGAGAATTTTTAGAAGTAAATGTTTTAACAAAATTGATTTTATTAACAAGTGTTTTTTTCTTTTTCTTTTTGTTAAAAATGATTTTCACAGTCATTTTAATGTGCTAATTGGTTCTATATTCTTAAAAGTGGGTTTTCAATAACTTGAATATTTTGCAAAAGTGTTATAAATTATTTGAATATTTGATTCTATATATTTTTGAGCAAGTGAGTTAAGTTTAATTAGAAGTATTTTTTAAACGATTAATGTTTGTTTTCAAAAGCAATTTAGAATGATAACTATGAATAAAACATTATCATTGAAATTGGAAAAGAAATAATTAGTAGGTGGTAGAAAAAACTCAGAGAGAATTTGGATAGGGAAAACAAAAATTCCAAAAAGAGAGAAATAAAAGTTAGGTATAAATGAGATCATTTTTCTTGGACAGACTGCTAAAATTTATGGAAAATAACTTTATAAAGAGAGAGAGAGAAAAAAAAAAGGAGCAAAAAAATATCTCAAGAAAGCTAGGAGGTAAGAAAGAAAAAGAAAAAGAAAAAAATTAAGGGAACAAAAGTTAAAAGAGGGGGGGAAAAAAGTGATATAGAAGAAGCTAAATAGAGTTATTTTTGAAGATTAAAGTCTAAACCTCGTAGTTAATCCTATACTTAAATTAATATCATTTGAGAAACTAAATAGAATTTATAGCCATAGAAATAATGAGAGATAGTTAAATAAAATAAAGATGGAACAAACTTTAAAAAGAGAGAGAGAAAATACAACTTTTACGATAATCTTTATCATTTTGAATATATTATTTGAACGAGAGGAAAATATGTTGATAAGAATAATATTTATTATTTTAAAATTCCATTTATGTTTGAGGTTTGTTTATTTAATTTCTAAACTTTCAACTTCAGTATATATAAATTTAGTTTATTTATACTCTTTTCAATTGTGTGGTTCTACAAATTTCATAGAATCAACTAGATACAAAATTACATGGTCAATTAATTTTTAAAAGTCACTTTTTGAATATGTTAGGAATATATCTAATGGTAATGGACCCAAATTAGAAAATCAAGAACTTATAAAATAACAACTTAACATAGAAGCAATCAAATTGAGGCAACATAAAAGTTAATCAAAGATTAAATTTATTTGACTAAAACTTAGTATGAATTATATTATGGGCTACCCACATTGGACAAGAAAAGATTGAATAAAAGGGGGTTTGATTAATATTGAAGTTGATGAAAGAGATAGTAAATGTATGGCCCTTAGCTTATAGACAAAAGGGAACAATATGAAACATAAAAACCAAAAACCCTAACTATGAGTATGAGGAATGAGGAATGAGGAATGAGGAATGAGCAATGAGCCCCACTTGCCTTTCTTTTCCCATATATGTTTTCTTGTTCTATCCATTGTCTCTTCCCTCTTAGACAAACCCTCAAAAATTGGTCAAAACTCCCAACCTTTTCCTTTTCTTTTACTTTCAAACAAAACCCCTTTCACCATATCCTATATATATATATATCTCCTCAAAATTAACTTTCTCTCTTGTGTTTTTGTTTCATTTCGGTCTCAACCATGTTTCTAAATCTTTTCGACTTCTGGTCTATATATAACTCATGATTATATATTGAATTGTGAGAGTTGGTAATATAAATTCTATGCCAATTGAACTAGTTGATATTTATCGTTTTAATAAATTTATATATTATTTGAATCATATGAATATTAAATTTGTTCTAGCTTTTTTTTATTATTATTTGTAATTATTGTATCACAATACTTTTTAATTTTGTAATTATCTCTTCAAATATATAGAAATGAAATTTATACATTAAAGTTTGAGTTTTAAAAGTTTATTAGTCTTGTGTGGTGAGCTCATGAGATTTTACAATGCATAAACACACATATTGTATATTGTATGTAAGCACAAATGACCAAATTCTAATTATTTTTATAAATTGTTAATAATCTTTAAATTCGGTGATAGATTTGTGAAAATGAGAAACAACATATAAAAACTAAGAAGCGGTTAGAGGAAAGAGAAAGTAAATAATATGTTAAAGCTCATTCCAAGATTCTCGACCTCGGTTTAGCTGGATTGAGGACGAGCTCGACAAATCAACCTGGAAACTATCTCATTTACACTTTTTGAATCAATGAAAAGAGTAAGCAGATATTGGTCCAAGTTCTTCGATTGAGCCTGAAAAATCAAATCAAAGCTATTATCCCACTCGCTTTGCTCACTCCAAAAAAACCCTAAAAGTCTTTCCTAGACAGATGTTCGAAACCTATAATGTAAGAAGATTAGGGTATGAGAGAATAATCATATAAAATAAATAATAAAAACTCACTCGGAGCTTAGTCCTTTCTTTAATTAATTTACTAACTTGAGCATTATTGGAATGGTCGTAGCATATGGTACTCCTTTTTACAAGATTTGCTCTCGTGCCCTCTAACTCTACAAACAAATTTACTTCCTAGTTTAAATTTTGGCATCAATGTTAATAACTATTAATTAGAAGATGAATTGATGCCAAAGATATTTGTTGTTTTCATATGCCAAATATCTTATTGTAAACTTGTCAACTATTTGTTGAGTGTTTAGGTCAATTTGACTTTGTCACATTTGCCCCAAAAACATAAAATTGTCAAGTCTTTGGATACTATAATAAATCAAGTTGAATAGTTTAAGGCCTCATAACAAGCTGTTTCCAACCTTTCACATCCTTAAGAATATAAATTCCTCAAACTATTATTTTAGTTTTTAATATTTGACTTCCATTTATAATTAATTAAACCATTTTTTAAAGGGGAAGGAATAAGGCTTGTTAACTACTTATACCTAATTATAGGTGGATTTTTTCACTTTTATTATCTCCACTAAGATTCAACAAACACACTTCAAACAATTTATAAACATTTTTAAATATAGCAAAATAAATCAAAACATTTATAAAATATTACAAAATTTTTGCTATCAATATTATTGATGAAATCTAATATTTTATTATTTTTAAAAAGTATTTTCAATCATTCTTTTATACTAGAAAATTTGGTTAAAATTGAAATATTACATAGAAAATATGGAAAAGGGCACTCTCGATGAAATGTGAAAAACAAAATAGATTACGTGCATAATTTAGACAAATTAGTATTTTTTTTAGGTTGTAAAGTCACTTTAGAATTATGCTACATAAAACTTTTGGTATCATCTTTGAATAATATATATATATATATATATATATATATATATTCTTTTGAGAGTACTCTTCTCTCATCTTAGAAATGAAATTTGTTTGTTTCTGTCATAGAGTAATTTGGCATAATATGTTCCACTTAAGTTCCATCCAATTTAGAAATAAATAAAAAGAAATTTAAAAAAATGGAAAATGACACAACCAAAGAGATTCCATTTTGAATTTGTTTAGTTTAGGAGAATAATTGTGTTTTGTCATGTTGATGTTTTTCTAGAAATATCCTTCGGAATTGTAGGCATTTTTTCATACAACAAAATGGGCTTTCAATCATATGTGAATTTACATTTTGAGTTTTGTTTTTCATTCGAAATTAAAGAAAATATTGTCTTCTAAAACGTTGACGATAGGATAAAAGAGGAAAATATTTGATGTTGACCTATTTCTTATTTATTTCAACATAAAGTAATAATTATTATTTTTGGAAACATATATAATTTCCCATTCAAGTGGGTTTCTGTACCACTAGTCTCACCATGAGGTACAATCAAATGTTATCACAGCCACTCACATTCTTCCACGTTGCGGAATCACATGAAACATATATAATATAACTGCTCATCTGAATGTGATAGCTACTCCACTATGACCAATCACTACTCACTTTAAACTTCGTCATGCTTATGTATAAAATCCTAATGCCTTTATTCCGTTTTTAAAACCAATATATCTACCATATATATATATATATATCTTTTATTTTCCATTCTTTCATTATTACATACATTCTAAACAATTCTATTCTTTTTTTAATTGCAATGAAAATTAGTGACAATTTTATTGTATTAGGTGGAAAAAAACAATCAAACTAAAATATCATTTTTATGGCATAAGGTATTTTAAAATCGAGTGGCACAACAAATTATGTTATTTTTATTTTTTAAGAAAAGAGAAATAATAATAAAAGTGTCGTTGAATTGAAAGGAGAGATAATGTTGATAAATAAAGAAAGAAAGGAATGGTGTTTCCAGTTGTATAGCAACGGAAGACATAATTGGAGCACATGTACATGTGGGGGACATACTCGTAATTACGCTTCATTTTTATTTATATGGATAAAGAACGTCTAAGTGACACGTGTCGAACTTTTGTGGCGTGATTTTTCCCATGGCTTTAATTTTGGATGCTTGTGTTTTTCTTAATCATGATTATCGATTGATTAATTTAATTAATTTTTAAGTGGGGGAGGGAAATGGAGTTGGGTTTAGCCGGTACCCGGTCAAGAGGGAGGCAAAGCCAAAGAAGAGCCTTTTTTGAAATAGTGTGAAAATGAAGACTGGGTTTGAACAATGGAGGTTTAATGGATTGGACTTGTTCCACGATGGCATTTTCAAGACTTCTTTCTCTTTTTTTCTTTGGTTTCATCTCTCTGTTGTCCTCTTTTGTTGTGTTTCTGTCATTTGATTGAAGCTGTGGGGGGGACAAAGGAATCGAGCTCGGATGATTCTTCTGGTACGCGATTTCTGTTTTTTGTTTTTTGTTTTTTGGGGGGGTTTTCTGGTGCTTCAGCTCTTCTTTTCTCATGCTCGACTTATGATCCTGATGGGTTTTTCTGTTTGGTTTCTTCTCTTGATCCCAATTTGGATTTACTTGCATTTGGGTCTGTTTCGATTTTCAACAGTAGTTGAAGTGTGTATTTGATGGTGGGTGTTTTTTTTTTTTTTTTTGAGCTTTCGAAGTTTCAATTTTGTTTTAGTGGTTGTGATTCTTGTAGTGTTTTTGTGAAATGGATTTTTTGTTTAATCAATTTATTGAATTTTGATGATTGGGTGTGTTTGAATTCTGAAAATTTTGGGGAGATTGAGAGGAGGGAAGTAGGTTGAATTTTGATTTTGCTATCTGAAGTGTAATTCTTGCACCTTACTTGCTAGGTAGTACCTGGAAGCTGATGCTTTAACTTGGATTTCTTATGGCAAATTAACTTGGATGGTATCAGCTCAACCTGGTTGGTCCAGGATGAGGTCATGATTCTGCATTGTTCTATGTTTGTTGTTTGATTATTCATGGAAAGACGTTTCAGGAACATCGTCTCTGAAACGTCGTTGAGTGTGATTGTATAAGTTAGGATATAGTAGTGAGGTTAATTCAGCTGTCCTGCCATTAAACTCTGTTGCCCTAGTATGGACCTAGCTGAAACTGAAAGTGACCAGATTGGGCAATCTATACAATTCTACAACTGTTTCAAAGTTTCAAGCCTCAGTGAAACAATTTTAGAAACCACGCAAGTTGGAAATTTAAAAGATCGGTACGTTTTGGGGGAACGACTAGGTTGGGGACAATTTGGCGTGATTCGATCATGTTCTGATAGGATGACTGGCGAGATGTTGGCTTGCAAGTCCATTGCCAAGGATAGATTAATGACAGTTGATGATGTGCGCAGTGTTAAGCTTGAGATTGAAATAATGTCCCGATTGTCTGGGCATCCAAATGTTGTAAATCTAAAGGCAGTCTATGAGGAGGAAGAATGTGTGCACTTATTAATGGAGTTATGTGCTGGAGGCGAGCTTTTCCACCAGCTTGAGAAGCATGGCAGGTTTTCGGAATCTGATGCTCGGGTTGTTTTCAAGCATCTAATTCAAGTGGTCAAATATTGTCATGAGAATGGTGTTGTTCATAGAGATCTAAAGCCGGAAAACATTCTATTAGCCACAACCTCGTCCTCATCTCCAATTAAGTTGGCAGATTTTGGTCTTGCAACCTATATCAAACCTGGTAACTCATCTAGAAAATTTCTTCTCCAGTTAGTATTTAACAGAAACTAATAAACCATTCCTCAAAACTCTGTTTTATGACCATTTGTGCTGACAACAGGTCAGAATTTGCATGGTACTGTTGGGAGCCCATTTTACATTGCCCCAGAAGTCCTTGCAGGAGGCTATAACCAAGCTGCTGATGTTTGGAGTGCTGGAGTTATTCTTTACATCCTTCTCAGCGGGATGCCACCGTTTTGGGGTAAGACGAAATCAAGAATTTTTGAAGCTGTTAGAGCTGCAGAATTACGTTTTCCTTCTAATCTTTGGGATCACGTGTCAACATCTGCAAAAGACTTGATATCCAGGATGCTTTGCATGGATCCTTCAAAGCGGCTCACTGCTAAGGAGGTTCTAGGTAATCCTATGACTTTTTTTGGCCGAATTTTTATTTATCTGTTTAGATAATCTAGTAAACATGTAAGAAAAAACAATAATAAAGAACTTAAAGAAAAGGGATCCGAGATTTGTTTCTTGGATACCTCGAGAACCATCTTCCACATTGCCAAACATTATGTGATAGGAACGCTATTAAAGGTATAGTAGTAAGTAGTTGGGGAGTTTATTATGTGCAGGGCCCGCCAATAGGAACACAAACATCGTAGACCATTTAATGTCACGCTTTTAGAAAGGTTTGATTACTTGGGAATTTGGCATGGTGTGACGAACAAACATTTATGATTTTGCATAATTCTCAATTTGTCGACTATCGACTAGTACAACCCTTGAGCATTCGTGCTGGAATATGCCAGCCTACGCTTGGTGTTAAGCTTTCAATTTTGGAATAAGCCCATGCATCACATGCCAACAAAATGCGCAATTCTTTGTTTCTCCTTCTCTGAAAATCAACCAACTTTATGTTTCTTGTAGGTCATTCATGGATGAAAGATGCTGCCCAAGCATCTCAAGAGCAGGAAAAGCAAGATGCTCGCGATTGCAGACGGGTGGAAATGGGCATGAGTTCTTCACCCGCTCCATTCATCGTTAGAAATCGGGATTTTAGCTTCAGTGATGGAACTCCTGTTATTTGTGAGGACCAAATGGGACATTCACCTGTCTTCACATGCAAATCATCGTTCTCTTCTTTCCTTTTAGACAACGTTGGCACGCCTAGTTCTGTTCCCGGAGGATTTTCTTTCAGCAGTTGCGTTGAGTTAGATACAGCCACTGAGTTTTCATCCCCAATTCCGAAGCTTCCCAGTTTTACTTTCTTCAGTCCATGTTCATCAACAGTTGATCAAGTAAACAGTTCGATGAGATTCAAAGCGAATCTCTCACTGTCAGAAACGCTTCATGAAGGTTTGTTTTTTTCACTTTCAGGCCCTTTTCATTATGTTGATCATATGGTTGGAATAGTGGTATAGTAAAAACAAAATGTTGAAAAACAACTCTGAGAAAGCCTAGAAAGAAAGACGAAATCTTTTAAGTGCGACCTTTCCTTCATGTTTTGTTCTCCCTTTATTCGGAATTCTTTTGTATATCTTTCGATATTTCAGCAACTAATGAAACGGTTTCTTATCCAAAAAAGGAAACCATTTCCTTAATGGTTGGAATGCTATCAATACCTCGTTCAAAAGCAGCAACTAATTGAAATATCTATGAATGTCATTTAGTTGGAGATGATTTCTTTAGTTTTACAACGGACCATGTTATCTTAAATGCAGAACCAATCAAGAGAAAGCTTTCTCTTCTGCTGGAACCTACAATTCCAGCCAAGTACAGGTTTGGAGAAATGGAGTGGAAAGAAACTAGAAAAGGAGGACCGGGTGGATCTAGAGGGACCAACATTCCCAGCAAAAGGAATCATACAATCGGACTTGGCGAGCTCGATCAGCTCAATCTCATCGTGACCGAATCAGTTATACGATGGGCATCGTGCACACATATCCCAACAACTCCATCCCTTAGGCTATCACTTGTCTGTTAACATTTCCGGTTTGTTAAAGAGGAACGTGAAAAGCTAATGATCTCGAGATTTCTTAACGTTTCAGTCTCAGGAAAGTGAAATCTGTTGTTATATAGAGTCCGGGCAGAGCAGTTCTTTTTTTCTCTTTTTTTCTTTTCATTGTGTTCTATAATTTTCTATGTGGTGGTATTGGGACTCTGATGCTTTGTTATATTTGGAAGTAGTCACTAAGCAAAAAGTGAGAGGTTTTGCATTTGCTTGGCCTTTTTTGACAACTCCCCTAACTTTCTAGCATAGTTACTGAAAATACAATTACAACTTCAATGTGTTGAATTCCAATCCCCACCTCCCCTTTTTGGATGTGGATTTAGAGTTGGAGTAAAAAGAAACGAGCTTATTTATTAATTTATTTAATGATAATGCCTGTAGTCTTAAATTATTAGTAAAGGAGTCATTTTGTTGGGGAAGTTTTTTATTATCCCAATGAAATTGATGAATATTTTGAGGTGTGCAACATAAATTTGTGGAGTGAGAAAGAAGTTTTAGGTAGAAAAATGGCATAACATATTTAAAAAGGATGAGAAAAGAGGCAAAAGAAATTGCGTTTGCCGGGAGTCGAACCCGGGTCTATTGCTTGGAAGGCAATTATCCTAACCGTTGGACTACAAACGCTAGATGCGAACATGATTTTAAAGTATATTAATAGATCCTTTTCATACTCTCTAAATTCATCTATCAGGCAAAAGAATTGTTAAAACGGATCATCTAAACTGCCATGACAAAACAGAGATGAAATTGAGAAACCAAGAAATTTTGCATTATTGTATTGCTACACTAAATAAAACAGAGCATTCATTCTCTTGTTTATAGTACAACTGCCTCAGCCTCTCTTTAAAAGAAGTAGATTCATTTGGTAGAGAGATCAATTTAGAATTTTAAACTGATCTTGTCTTCCGAAGAAACCCCCCTTCACAAATGGGGGCAAAGAAAATAAGACTGACAAAATTCTCTTCTCATATAAAAGGGTTTCCCCTCTAAAAGACACCATCTTTAATCTCTCTCTCTCTCTCTCTCAAGGTGCCGGAGTGCATTCTTGAATTGCTGTTGCCAGCTTATTCCGATCGTCCTCTGTTTTTAATCGAATCAAGTATGTTCGTGCCACAACTTTATCTTTATCGCTATTATCGTTAGTATTGCCTTCACTCTACAAGAAACAAAATAGAATATTAGCTACGGATGTCTTTGGGAATTTCCTAGCACACGTTATTTCTGACCAAGTTATACAAATATGTTGATAATTGGTATGAAGATAAACATTACCGAAGTATGGAATATTGCAACAATGGAATTCTTTTGAATATTTGTTTTGATCCCTGGATAGATTAAAGCATTCAGAAGCAGTCTCCCCACCTATAAGTAGAATATACAACACATTGTAAGATATATAGAGAGAGAAATAAAAGAATAAACCAACAACCACAGTTGTTAAGAAAGACTTAGGGAAGAGAGAGCTGGGATAAACAAGAAGTATTATCAAAGAGTAAAGATTAAGCATGATAAATCGTACATCATTTCGAATTAAAATCGTTGGTTTGGATTCCTTTGTACCCTTGCTGATACCCTCCTTGCATTTTATGGAAAGCTGCCCTGTGCCTTTGTCTTTCCATGCATCTTTATCTGCTGGATCGGTGGACTGCATGTACACAACACACATACGTAGTGTGTCAAGGATACAGTAGCTAATCTATAGATCCTAAGAGTACTAAAAAAATGAAATCTTAAGTCAGATTAAACACAAGGCAAATAAAAATAACGGAAGACAGAAGCAATATATCCATCAACAGTAAATTTTCTATATGGATATATCATGAAGCAACTAATATAACTTTTTTTCCATTTTTACTACTTTACAACTTCATTTGCACTCACGTTGCAAGACAGTTCATCTAATGGATCATGATAAACTGATTATATTCAGACAATTAGGCAATCAAAAACACCAACAGATACAAATCTTTAACAATTTAAAGAGGTTTTCTAGACTCCACAGCCCAAGACATCTCTTAGTCACTAGTTAATTCACTGCCTTCGTCAGCTGCTCCTCCAAGAAAATTTTGTCGTTGGTTGTACATCCTACCACAATCTTTACACAGAGGCTACCACAGCGATACAACATGCAGAAGCCCAGCAACCTACCCTTATCCCTTCAAGGATGTTGCAATATTCTTATTTGCCATCAATTGATTTCGCTACGCCTTGCATACTCCTCCAAAAGGTGCTTGTGCTTCCATTGTATCCATTTGATCATCCAATTTTCCCTCCTCAATTTCCAAAAATAATGCTCCAATTGATACGAGTCAACAACAAAATAATTGGAATGCCAAGGATACCTCCAGAAAACTACTCGTGCACTATTATCATCACCAAATTTTTCCATATATTCTAAAATCACTTGCAACATTTTGCATTCATCCTTCAGCAGAAACCATAAAATAATATCCATACTCAAATTATGCTGTCTCGTACATAAAAGTTGCAAGGGAAAACTACTGCAACAGAAAGAACAGACTACTATCTCTGTTTGAAAACAAGTAGCTCAATCAAGCTATCTGGTCCCAACTCTCACAGCAGTCATAACAATGCATTTCAAGTGCTGGTTCACATCTACCTCTGTTCTTCCTTTGAGAGCAATGGAATACCAGAAGGAAATATTCAAACAAAATGGTTCCCCCTCCCAGAAAGAGGTCATAAAATAAAGTCAACATGCATCTACCCAAATATATATCTATTTATGTATGTATGTATGTATGTATGTGTGTATATATATTTTAGAACAAATCTCACAATGCAAATGTTGAAAAGTGCTCATCGAAAAACAGAATGACTTTCTGAGCTGTTAATTAACTTTATGCTGAAAATAGAACCATTTAAATTCCACTTTTCAGAAGCAAATACCTTCACATAAAGCTTGCACTTAACTTCGTGCACTACAACCACCCCTTTCTCTTCAGACTTCTTTACAGATGGGCTGCTTGGCTGCTCCAAGTCATTTTCTACAACCAAAACAAGGCTTCAAACTAAGAACGTGGCACTATATAATTAAAAATAACAATCAAATATGCCCCAGACCAAGGAAGATTCTGAACTCACAATTAAGATCCTTGCTCCCCTCAACGCCATCTTTCAATTTAAAACAGCCCTCTCTCCCTCCCCTAATTTACATGCTGTAAGGCATTTGCATCAACTCAAAAAACCAATCCTGACCGAATTCCCCCACTCCTTCCCTCCCCACATATAGTGATTCTTGAAAATTATGAGTCATAAGATGTGCCATTCTATAAAATTTGAGTACAAGTTTCTGTAGAAGATAAATCAACAAATTTGGAAAGTAATGACAGTAGATAATCTATAATACATTTAATCTAACCCTTTTGAGCTCAAAATTCAAGCATTGAGAACGGTCAATAACAGATTCCATCAACACGACGACTCAAACTTATTTATAATTTGTTAGTCTCAGGTCATCTTTGGTGCAACATTGTAACTGAAAAGTGCAAAAACTCAAGAATCTCACCGTCATCCACACTCTCTGAAGTTGGAACTGCAGTCTGGCCAACAGAAACACCATTGGCAGGAACTGAACTTTGTAATCCTAGCCAAAGGAAGAGAAGAAAAGGAGTCCATTTAGAACCAGCTAAGGAATTATGGGATAGTTCAATACTAGTTGCATAACGAAATATACTACTTTTAGGTCTCTAAGAACTTAATCATAGGAACAAAGGAACAGATGAAGGTAATAAGTTGCTAGTAAATGTTAAAAGTTCATGTATCAAATGCAAAAACTTGAGTCCAAAAACAGGGTTGTTATGGTAGTTCTTGTTCCTACAAACAATTCATATATATATATATATATATATATATATATATATAAAAGAATTAGTCCGAGCCTAATCAAATATAAACATCTGGAATAAGTGGAACTTCAACAAAATGTCAATCTTTATTTATTCATTGAGATCACATCATAACATAAGAGGTCCATGAAGTTGCAATGCTAGAAAAGTAGTTACCAAATATGCTAGGAGTTTGATGGTTGAAGAATGCCCCAGAGGTCCATGAAGTTGCACTGCTAGTAGTTGCACTGATAGGTGCAAAATTAGTTTGTCCTTGAAATAGTTTTACATCAGTATTCTTGTGTTCAATTTCTGTCTTCTTTTCAGCTGTGGGAGATCCGGTAGAAGGTGAACTTTCTCCTTTAACAGCGTTTGCTTTGAGCCACTCAACAATATCACTAAATTTTTCCTTTGAATACAAAAAAATTAAGTCATGGATACTGATTTGACAAATAATTTGGATATGCAAGTCTGTCACTTGGTGTAGAACTTAATACTTTAAACAAACAAACTTATGATATGATAAATTAATGGCATATAAAGCAGGGAACATTAATTTTGCCTTACCAAAAGAAAGATGAATGTTTGATAGTAGTTAGAAATTCTTAAACAAGTCAAATTGATTTCTTATTGTGTTAAAGATGTTGCACATCTGCAAGGGCTTGATGAAGTCATAAAGCAGGATTATAGAACACCAAGCTGGAGTTCAGATAAAAGCAGAACAAAACATGATGAGCACTTACCATAATACTTGAGGCATGAGTCAAGTAATCGCGGATACCATCTTCCCAAAGTTCATCTGGATGATTGGCTAATTGTGACTGCACCCAACTGTATAAACAAAAAATATTGTAAACAATTAATACCATATGGGTATGAAATCCCAATATTAACACTTCCAACATTCTAAAATCATAAACAGTTGCAAGTACAACTAGCTACTTTAAAAAAGAAAAACAATAAAATCAGTAAGTATAAGAAACGACAATGCAAGATAACAAATGATCAAGAGGTTCATTTGAATTTATTAATATATGGTGTCAAGAACGTGTAGTAGAAAATAATAAAACAAAAGAAACACTTTTGAAATATGGTAATCACAGTTAGACCTTGCGAATTGAGTGTTAAGTGCTCTCACATGCTGCTGAGATGACTCCGCCCGGCGCACATCAAGCGTAGGTGTTTTTGTCTTCTGTCGTTGAGATGGTTCTGCCCTCTGAATATCAAATGAGGATCCCGCCAATATTCTTTTGTTACCAAACTGCATTAAATTTGCGAATAAGAGAGAGAGAGAAAATTACAATAGTAAAGCCTTCCAGACATCATGTGATTCATTCTTCAATCAGGGAGTGCTTTATCAATTAGCAACAAACCCGTAATTAATTGACTTCCAGTTATTTTGTAGAAAATTCGATAAAAAATAACCCCAAATAGAACTGAATGAATAATTCAATAAAGTAAAAACGCGCCAACCTTATGACTTAAAGGAAGATTTCCAAACACTCAAAGAAAGCTAAGATTACTATAAGCAGACAAAAAGCACCGACTAAATGAAACTAATTAACCCAACGGAGTTCAACTAGACGGAACTATTCTGCTAGTTAGATTCTAAATATTGGGGAAATGCTCAATCCTAACTAAACAGAGGAAGTAAAAAAAAAAAAAATCAATGAAGCAAAGCAGAGTCTATACCAATTCATGTACACACACACACACAAATAAAAAAAAAAAAATTAATAATCATCATTGAAGCTGTAAAATATATATATATATATATAGAAAAATCAAAAGTAGGATATGAGGAAGAACGAATCAGGTTTGAAGAAGAAAAAGGAAAATACCACAGAATCGTAAGTGTCGGGAATCGAGTCTGATAAGGCAGAGCGCTTAGTTCCTCCCATGATTTTTGAAGAAATCCTGTGAAAAAAGCGAAGAACAGTGAAAGATTATGATTTAGGGTTTTCCAAAATTTTACAACTTTTATTGCTTCAGAGTAGCTTGCTCAAAAGAGGAGAAAAGGAACATTTTTGGAAGTGGGGAACTGAGATTTATGCTAATTAATTAAATGCAATTCATTTCGCCCCTTGGATCATCGTCCAACCATATTTTCAATTGGAGCCGTTGGATCTGTTCGCCGCGAAGAGAAACACCACGTGGTCTTCGCCTTCCGCTTTGCTTAGCTGTTTGTCTTTTTTCCCATGTGGAGCCCATTTCCTTATCTGGCCCACCAACTCGGCCTTAGAAGCCCACGGCCTTTTCTCATTATACTAATAATTTTACTTCAAATGACAAATATACTCCCCTACACTTTTCAACTTCCCCTTTATTCATACAAATATACAAATGCATTTTAAAGGGTTTAGCAAATTTTATTTCATTCTTTTATTAAGAAATCTAAAATTTTATGTTAAATTTCATTTTGGTTTAAACTAATTTGTTCGATTTTAATTTATCTGCTTTTTTTTTTTAATCTCTATACTTGATTAGATTCACTAAAAACCATTAGTTTATATATTGTTTTTTTTCCAAAAAAGGAGATCTTATTATCTACTTAATATTTAATATTCATTTTGGTATTGAATTTGCACGAAAATTGTAATAATAACCTCGAGAGGGAACAAAATTTACATTAATTAAAATTGAACATCAAAATTGAATTATAGAATAACGTCATTTTCTTTCCTTTAAAAAAAAAAGAAGTAATTTATTGATTTCTTTATTAAATTAAAATGTTGATACATTAGAGATGTTGAATAGACGTTTTGTAGTAAAACATTTGAATGGACTATGAGAGTTTGATGTGACTTTGAGAATGACAGATAAAATTGAAAAGTTTTCCTCCAACCTTCTTTAAATAAAAAAATTGCAAATTGCATATTGTATTAATCACAAATATTCCTTTTAAAGTCCAAAAGCAAACAAATATCTTTTCGAATTAAGAATGTACAACTAATTGAAATTGAAAAGAGCCTAAGCAAAAAAAAAAAAAGAAAAGGATTTAAAAAAGAATATTCTTTACCAATCATTTTGTACTTCCAATTTTCCAAAAATGAATTTGAGTAACAAGAAGTGAAAAATAAGTTTGTGGGTATAAACATTCTCTCTTTTCTCTATCTTTACATCATTTTCAGTAACAACTTTGTAAATTAAAAGAGAATAAATAAACACATACGGAAATCTAAGTAAAAAAATATATATATTATTTTTTTAGAAAAAAGAAAACCCTAGGAAAACTCTTTATTGATAGGCACACTACATGAACTCTCTCCATTAAAGGGAATATAATTAAACCAATGGCCTATTCTCTTCATCTTCTTCTTTTCCCTTATCTAAGTGGTTTTCATCTACTCTATGTGATGATTTTGCTGCTCTTGAAGGCAATTTGTTCTCGGGCAACATCTTCAGAACGATTCCCATTGCTATAAGAAGCAGTCCACTTCCATGTTGTTCTGTCATTGGCTTGGTAAATATCACGTATGAAAGTAGAAGAGTGACTGCTTTTCTTGCAGTTGTTATCTGTGCATATATCAGTAAAGATTGAAACCCGCTTACTAAACGGTAAAACAAGAAGTGTTTTACTTGAACTATACAATGGAAGTTGAAGATGAACGTACCATAGCGGTTGTGGCAGCACCGAAAATGGCAATGAGGGATAAAACAGACACTTGACCAACAAATGTTGCCATGGCTTCAAACACCAAGACTCCGTAAACATATGGGTGCTGTGAGACATTAAGTACAAAGTCAAGATATATATTAGCTGTATGCTCATAATTAAATAGCTAAGTCAAGAGTAATGTTTTACAATCCTCTCTTTGTTGACCTTGCCAAGATTGTTGTCTTCAATGATAGTGATAAATTAAGAAAGTGTGGTGTCTAAGTTTATTCTATAAGAAAGGGCACATGTTGACTAATTTACAGGCAGGACATTTTCTTATCACATAATTGAACTAATCAAATGGATATGTTGACTAAATGAACAGTTGACTTATAGGAAAAGAAGAAACATGGAGGCAAACATATCAGTTAACCACTACATGACTTGTCATCCAGTTGTAGACAAGGATTTCTTTATAATGAAATGAAAAACAAGTATAGTCTTAGCCACCCATGCACCCAAAAATTTATCCACAAATTTAATCGAACAGGTGAAGGTAAATTAGGCTAGCAATAAAGAGGAGAAAATTAACAGAGTTGGATTAAGTTATTTACTTCAGCACAGGAAGTCCAGGCTCGAAACAGCTCTCCGGTTAACACCATCGGTACTACTAAGAAAGGGAGACCAACTACGGTCGAGCAAAATAACATTTCGGTCTGCCAAAAAGTATCAACAAATTATATCAAGAATTGAAAGAACAGAATGGTTATCTGAAGTACATTTTTCATTGTTGCATTCAAGAATGGGTAAAACTGAAGGGGGTAGAAGATTACCTGTGTAGTATCAGGATTCATAGTAAAAATGGCTTCCTGCAAGTTCCCGAGAAAGGCATCCATGACAAGAGCACCACATATCATAACAACACCTAATATACTAAAATTTGGAGAAGTCTGTGCATCTGCTAAGGTGAAGAGGATCAATCCAATCACCAAAAGAAGAGCAGAGATATACTCATGAATAGGGTATTTCCTTCTCAAGCCAGGAATAAAGGCTCCCATTATCATGACAGGAAGAACCTGAAGTTTTTACATAGCAAGGGTCAATATAAAAATCACTGAATTAAGCTATCGGAACTCAATTCAAAGACAGATAAAAAGGTATAAAATCTATAAACGTCATTGAAAATCAAAAACAAATTTTCCTGATTGGAAACATACCTTGGTAGATTTGAACATAATTTGTGCTGGATAATTCAGAAAAGCCAAGGAGCCCTTGGTTAATCCATGAGATCCCATAAGAACAGCTGAGAGCTTCACATATGTCTTCCATGGGTTAACCATTTGCTTGGTGGTGAAACCTTGGAGATAAATAAGTGCGAGATAAACAAATCCTTGCACAAATGTGAAGTACCATCCATAACTGCAGAACTAAAAATTTCTTAAGAAAAGGGATTTAGCATAAAACACACCATTCCATAGAGATGGGATAGTTCTGATACAAACTACAAAGATAGATCAAATACCTGAATTTAAGACGATTATACACATATTCCTGCAAACCAAGAATATGTTGTGTCAGTATCAAACAAAAATTTGGCAACAGAAAGTTAAACAAATCATAAACAGTAAACTAACACGCAAAATCATGGCTATTAGCCTAGAGGATAAACTTTTGAAAAGCCATTACTTAGAGAATAGAATAAGAATTGTAAAAGTGAATTCACAAGGACTATAACGTTTACTTTCCTATACAGAGAATTAATTTTCATTACCATGCACCCAAAATTCCCCTGGGTTTTCTCAGTTACCAAACAGTTAAACAAACACATGCAAGACTAATCATCGCACAAATTAAACTAATAGACACGCCATGAACATAAATCAGAATCGTTCCATCAGAAAAAAAAATATATTGAAAAACAAAGAAACCCCAAAAGAAAACTGAAAGAAACAAACCTCACAAACACCATTAACAAGGTAGCCAAAGAAAAACCCAGAAGTGCAAATGAGAAACTGCTGCCATTTAGGTCGATCAGTGAGCAAAATCCCAAACAGGGACCTGGTTTGGTCCTCGTTTTTCATCTTCCACAATCGTCAACGTTACAAAACAAAGAAAACCCAAACAGCAATCCCAAGAAAATAAACAAAAAAAAAAAAAAAAAACCCAACACAGCTTTAATTCGCTGGTAATATTTCTTAAAGTGGAAAAAGTAAAAGGGGGTATCAGTTACATTGAGAAGAAAGGAATATGAACAGAGAAGGAATCGAATGAACTTTTTAATAATTTTTTTCTTCTCTACAAGTCTACAGACAGATGTTTTGAAAGAGAAAACGTTGTTATGAAGAGAAGAAGAGAAAGGGGGAAAAAAAAAACTTAAACGAGAAGTAGAAACGATTGTGAGTGGGCCTGACTTTTTCTTCTAAAGCTTTCCTGCAACCGGAAGGAATGAAGAAAGAAAGAAAGAAAGAGGAAGAGGATAGTGAAATTACGGAAATGTGTTTTATTTTATTAGAAGGCGTGTTTTCCGGTTTGGCCTCGTATGGCCACCGAGTTTTGAGGTGAAATGACAGAAATGGGCTCGGCTGAGAAAAGTCCAATAGGCTGCTTTGGTGATTGATCGGCAGCCGCCTCAGAAATTGTATGACCGAGTCACCGCCGCTTTGGAAATTACGATTTTGTTTCTTGGACAAATTAATATCCATATATATCTCTCAATTATATATATATACATATATAAATTGAATTAGAACAATAAGGTAAAAAAAAATAGATAAAACTGTATTGTCCTAAATAAATAAACATTTCAAGCTTGAAATTTGAATAGTTTACTTCCTATCACACAATTTTCCATAAAGATTTATTTCCTTACAAATTCTTTCTAATTTATAAATAATATTATTTGATTTCAAATACATTTATATAACACACTTTTTATGATAAAGGGATTAAATTGTAACAATATCTGAATCATACGAAACAAAACTTATTACACCATAAATCAATTTTTTTTAAAAAAATCAAATAATGCTTTTTTATATAAGCAATTTAAAAATAACACCATTCAAAAAAAATTTAAAATATATAGCAAAAATTTAATATTTTAATTTATTTTGTTATTTAGAAATCTGTGTCATCTATTTACTTACTCATTTATGATTGAATTGACAGATAATTTATGTTGAGGCATTTGCCATTTAAAGTTTATGTGTTACTTCACTATTTTAGGTGATTAATACAATATTGTGGAACTTTTTTAAAATAGGAAAAATACAAAATATATAGTGGTGGATAATCCAAAAATACAATGGACTAAATTAATAAGACCTATAACCTATTCCATTTAAGTCGGACTTTATTTTAGCATTTTTGGGACAATTTTCGAATTTAGAATAAGATGACAATTTGTTTCAAACATAACAATTTGAGTTTGTATTGGACACCAAAATTAGATTTCTTACCATTATGAAATTTCTCCAAATGAGGTAGGAAATCTCATACTCTTTTCACAAAATCATATCTCTTCAAATTAGGTATGTATAATTAGCTCATTAATAATATTACATCATTATATCATTATGAATGATTTAGACGGATACGATTATAATGCAATAATCACTCATTCACACACACACATCAATTGCTTTTTGTGTTTGGATATTCTTTTTTTCTTTAATGAAGAAGATTTTATCATTCATGCTCAATAATGGTTTAAATTAAAAACATACATATATTGTTCTTTCTATTTTAATAGTTTCTTTAAAGCCCTAACCTCTTCTTTTCTTCTCTTTTCTTTTTCCTATGAGCAACTTTCTTTAATACAAACCAATTCACTTCTCACACCGAGAAAAACAATATGATATATATTTTTCTTAGAGTATATACTATATATCTATATTTGATATATGTATTTTTTTTAATTTTAGTATAGACAGTATACTGAAATTAACCAATTTGAAAGTGTAATTAATGGTATGATGACTTATAAACAAAGTGCTGATTTTTGGTTGGTTACTTTTGAGAAGGTGGATGCATTAGGTTGAAAAATAATCAACAATGAAGATGAGAAATACAATTAATGTATTTTGTGATTGGTTCGATACTTTTACTTTCCAATATTTGCTATGCAAACCTTTACCTAACCAAATGGGAAAAAGTAATGATAATGTGAATTCAAGTTGAACTGCTCGGATATTTAGTAAAGATATTGATTTCAATGTTTAAATATGTCAATGTGATAAAAGCATTTTGAAATTAATAAAATTCAAGATTATGTGAGTAAGAGTGTATTTGTTATTTTCCTAATGAAACTTCATAACCTGTTATGGGCCACAGTTTTCCTTTATAAGTTGGGCTACTATATTCTATTGCTTTTTGGGTCCAAATAACCTATTTCTATGCTAACTAGAACCCAGGTATATTACCATTGAATTGCACCAAACCAATTTATTTAAGACAACCATTGCGAGCAAGACAGATGATATTATCAAGTTAGGTCAATATTCGTCCGACTCTTAAGAAAAATAAAATCAAAATGTCAAACCAAGAACTTGCTGGGTTGTGGTGAATCATTGTCCTGAAAGCAATTACAATTAATCAAGGTGTTAGTTGTATTGTCAGTTGCTTCCCAAAGTGAATACAACTCTCATATCCATTTGCCTCCAACGTAAAGAAATTGTTATCACCGCAACGTATTTTGTCTCCAAATTAAACTTCTTTGGTAATATTTATGCTCTCTCATCTCTTCTAAATCTTTCAAACGTGGGACACGAAAAGTGAAAATTACTCAACTTTGTTTATGGGTTTAGGCCCCGAGTCGTTTCCAACCCGATAACATTTTTCTTTATAATTAACAATTTTATAGTTTTGATTATTTATGGTTTGATCCCAAATTGTTCTCATTCATATTGAAATTGTCTCTTTTGGGAACAAATAAATTGTGTTTTATTAGAGTGATCCTTGTTTTTATAATATATTTGACAAAATAATGGGCATGATCTTCTAGATGCCCATGGGCTTTTTAATGCCCTACAAACAATTCAGGCCCACCATATCATTTGTTAAGGTGAAAGCCGAGTGAATGCTTTAACCAAATATATGAAAAAGGGTTGAAACACTATATACAACAATAAAGCCTCCAAAATGCAATTTAAACTCCAATTTCATAGAGATTTATGAAATGTTATTTCAAGACAAAACCTACTGAAAAATCTCCAGTACTGCCACAGTATCTATTCCTTACATTCATAATTTGACAACTGAAATGATACTGCAGAAGTACTAGGAGTTTCCCCATTTGGTAGCTAATTAGCTATAGAGAGAGGTCAATCAAAAGGTCATTAAGCAAAGATATCCAAACCTCACCTTCAAACTCCGCCACTAACTCCTCCTTATCTCCGCCAAAACTTCTCCATTTATCGCCCACTTCCATATCTTTAATGTAGAAATTCCGTTCCTCTGGTAACTCCCATCTTCCCATTACCGTCAATTCCCCGGCGTTTCCATCGATCCAATCTTGGGCGAATTTCAAAAGCTGTGGTTGATCAAAATCTGAATTAGTTGAAGTTGCTTCATGTTCATCGAGTTTCTGATGAAAGAAATCAAGAAGCAGATTCTCTGTTGATTCGGTTGTGGATTTGAGAAGCTTTAGAAACTCCAAAGCCTTTTCTTCCATTTGATGTTCTTTTTTGGTTATTAAAGTGAAATGATCTTGATCACCAATAACACTTATGTTTGTGAATCGTTTCTTTAAGTCTACAGGCTCCAATTCGGTTCCTTTCTCCAATCTCTTCGTCTTCTGATCTCTTTGTTTTTGCTTCTTACCTGTCATTAATCACAACACCCTTTAGTATATTGAAATTTAAAAAAAAATAAATTGTGTATTTTGTTCAAAAGTTTTTTTTTTCTTCCAATAAAATGATCTATTGAAACTTTCTTACTAATTAACAACTTTATTTATACATAATCTAAAAAGAGAAGAGATAGACCTTCCATGAGGTGAACATTGCAATTGAACGACGAGGAAATGTCTTGATCTTCATCTTCAAAGGGAAAGTCCAGCACTGAAACTGGACTGAATTGTTCCTTTTCTTCTTCATTTTGCCATTGCTGTTTTGATATGACATAAACAAACCATCTTAGTTCATCATTCACTAAACAAATAAAACCGACAATTCTACAAAACTTTAAACTTCAATGTAAGAAATATAAATCATAGTACAAATTTTCAAAAGTAGAATATACCCATTTATCATTCTAAACTTAATAATAATTTATTCCCAAAATAGTTCATTAAAAATGATAGTGTCATTTTTTAATAAATGTAAATTTACTAACAAAGAAGTTAGATGGAATTATTCCAGCTATGCATACTTAGGTTGTATTATTAAAGTTTGCCATATCTCTCTTTTATTCACATTAAAAACAATTATTAATGAGGTAAGTAATTGGCATTAAATTAATGTTGTTTGTTTACTAATTTTGATTACTTTAGACTTAAGAAGCAAATTCTCATATCTCTTAAAAAGGAAATCAATAATAATACTAAGTTTATAAAATATACCTTCCCAAAACACACATAAAAACAAAAAAACTGTGTTAGCTTAATTTGACATATGCAACAATAGATAACATCCACAAATAACAAATATAAAAAATTTTGAAAAACAGACAAAATTTGTAAATTAATATCAATTCAATGTCTGCTCTCAACAACAACAACAGACCACAAGGAATGCCCTCTTTTTTATTATTTATTTTTTATAAAAAAACAAACCATTAGAAAATCTTCAAAAGATAGATTTAAACAAAAGAAATTAAAAATCCGTATGATTTTGTTACCGACACATTATAAAGCCAGCAGATGACAGACCAATAATATTAAACACTAGTTTTCCATGGAATGGCATAATGGTAAATATCCCAATAAAATTGTTAAGAGAACGCAATTTAGTATCGAGTGTACCATGAAATAAAATGGTCTTGCAGAGTTGAAAGCCGTAGATCCCGCTGGTTTTAGACACATGGCGAGATCGTAGGCCTCGTTGAACTCAAATGTATTTAATTTACATGTCCCTGATTTGTATTCTAACTTCTCCCAAGATATACCCCACACGTGAAATTAATACACTCCCAAAATCCAGCTGTATTTTTCTCTATATCTATTATTTTTATCTACAAAGAAAAAAAAAAAAAAACTCTACCAATATTTCAAACCATAGCCTTCCTTTTTCTTAAAGTATATTATTAATTTACAATTTAGCTTTTAAATTAGTTATTTGTAAAATCAACGGTGAAGATGGAATGAAGAAATTAATCAGAAACGGTTATCAAATGCACGCAAAGCATGTGATTAGAAAACTAAAATACTCACCTTAACGGTATCCTCCCGGTAATCGTCGGCGCTAGTGGCGGCGGCGACGGAGGTCGGAGCGGTAGTTGTTTCCTCCATGGAATCTTTTCCGAACGTTACGCCGTCTCTTTTGCCAATGAGATTACCTGGTGAATCCTTATCATCCTTAACGGCGTCGTTTTCGCTGCAACTCTCGGAATTACCGCTACAAGACGAGGGGATAATCTCCGATGTAAATTCACTCTCTGTCCAACTGATACTATTACTACAACTACTAATCGAGTTTCTTCCAGCAACAGCAATGGCGGTACACACGGCAGAGTCGGAGTGATTCTCTTCAAACGATGACGACGATGGTGGTTCTTTCTCATCAAGAAATTCCTTAAACGATTTCCACCGCTTATTAATGTTTGGATCGACGATATCCGACTTCTTCCGGAACGCTTTCGAAATCAGTTTCCGCGAAATGCTCCTAGGAAAAAACGATTTACGTGAAGAAGGTAAGGGAAATTGCTTGAAGGCTCTAAGAACAGCATCGGAGGCTCTCTGCAAAGTGGAGATGGTAGAGAGAGCGATTTTTCTGGAAGTTGTTCGAGGAAGGAATCTTTTAGTAACGGAAGAATCTTTAACTTTGAGATCGATTTCGAGGAGGAATCGGACGGTTGTAGAGCAGCATTGGCGGCGGGGAAATGATCGAAAGCCATTGGAAGAGCATGAGCTGAAATCGTCGAGAAGATAATCCTTGAGCAATAAGGATTTAGGTTTTTGAAGTGGAGGGTTGGAAATGAGAGTCCAGTTGGAAGAATCAGTGGACGCCATAATGGAAGAAGAGAGAATTCAAAATTTAGAGGGGATTGAAAGAACAGAGAATTTGAATTTGTGAAGAATGATGAGAGAGAGAGGGAGAGAGGGAGAGAGGGAGAGGGTAGTGTGGAGCATTAAAAGCAAAGTACTGGTGAATTGGTATATAGAAAAGGAAGAAACAAAACATCCATAAATTCAGTTTGCTTGTTTAAATGAAGAGAGATATAAATGGAGGTTTGAAGAAAGCAAAATATATAAAAGAACAGAGAAAGAAGATGAAGATGATGAAGAAGAAGAAGAAGGTTACAGGATGGTTCTTCGTGTGGGATTCGGAAGTGAAAAGTTTTTAAAAATTTGAATCTGAAGTTGGAATATTTTATTACTGTTTTCAATATTACTCGAATAAAAAATAAAAAAATATATAAAAAATAAAAAAAGAAGTTCAACAATGTTAATTACTCCATCTTCTTAATTAAGGTTTTCTTCTATGTTCAATTTTAGTCCTTCCAATTTTGTGCAAAAAATCAATCAAATCTCATTTATTCTTTTTTATAAATGGCAATGCTTCTTAATATTATTAACTATTTTTTAAATTAAATTTAAAAAAATTATTTTAATGGTCAAAAAATAATAAACTACTATCTACTCTTAAATTTAAATAAAAAATAATTAAATAGATTTAAACTAGATTAGGACTAAATTATAACACCTCAAATGTTTTTATTCGGATAGATCAGTGTTTGTGATTTTTTTTTTTTTTTATAAATTGTGAAAATTATATTTAGATAGTGTTGGTGTATTATTTAACCAGTTTTGATTAAATTTAATTGATTTATAAAGAGTTTGACAATGAAGATAATATACAACAAAAAAAGAATAACAATTTAACTAGTAAAGGCTAATATATTTGAGTGCACATGAAGATGATAGTTCAATAAAAACAAATTTAACATAATAAACTATGATTAAGCAACTTAAATATAGATTACACACACAAAAAGAAAAAGAGAAAAAGAAAAGAAAAATGGTGTTGAAGACAAATATATTTTGAATTGAAAAAGGGTTAGACTCGTAGTTGACCTTCTAAATCTAAAAAGGAAGAATTTATAATTTGAATGGTTTTTGTTTCTATTCAATTTCTTTCTGACTATTTCCACTCTTCAAGCGCGGTAGCACGTGTGCATGCATCATGCATCCCTTTATTATATTTCTACACAAATTAAATTACACCTTCTTTTCATTTATATATATATATATTTTTTACTGTCTTGTTGCTTTCTTCTATTTTTTCCTTTTTTGTTTTCTTACAATGGAATCAATTTTATTTTCAAATTTGTCAGTCTACACTACAATTTTATATTTTCTCCTTTTTTTTAAAAGAAGGCCTGTGATTTTCACCTTAAGTAATAAATTTAAATTTTGTAAATTCACCTCCTACGTTTTACTAAAGAAATGGTTTTTTTCTTTAGGGTTTGAATCTTTAGATCGGTTTTTCCCCTTTTGTTCTTTGTTTTTTCATTCACAATAGGCCTCGCCGACATCAAAGATTAACAAAATTAAACTAAATGTCGAGGGTCGTTTTTAACATGGAAAAGCCAATTTTGACCATTTACAAACTCACTCTCATGTGTATATTTATTCCATTGGTTTTAGTTCATTTGAATTTTCACATTTTGATTTCAATTTAGGTGTTGGATCCGTTGTGATTTTTGTGTTCAAGAGTCTGCACCATTGATAAAAATATTGATTTTGTAAATTTGGTTTATTAGAGATTTGTGAAAGTTCAAGAACCTCCTACACAAAATTTAAAATTTAGAAATTCAACCAAGTTCATAGTGAATTAACTTATATAAATTAATAAATGAATATTTGATGAGGTAAAGTTGGAGATAGAGAAATATTGTAGACTTTCATTAGGGTTTTTCAAGTCTAAGTACCAAGATTCAATGATAATGTGAAAAAAATGATTATGCATTTTTTCCCCTTTAGAAGAAGATATGATGTTGTGTGATTAAGTGTACCTAACAAAATTGATATATTTACGATGTTCAACTCGTCATCGACATCATGAATTTGTTAAAATAGAGTTTAATTCAATATTAATTTCAACTTTCATCTACTAAAAATTAAGGCCAATCGATGTCATGATATCCATCTAAAATTGGAAGAATGCGAATATTACATCAAAAAATTTATTCAATAGTTTAAAAAAAGAAAAAAAGAAAAAGTAACACATTGAAAAAGACTAACTAGATTGGATAATAGGCCCAATTCCTCCATGTTGTGGCATTGAATTTTGATGGAGATGTAGCGATATGAAGAGGGCCATTTATCTTATCTTATATTATATTATATGTTAGATAACTTGAATTATTATATCAAGGATACAATTGTGCGGACACCGTCTAGTAGTGCTTTGACAATCATAATTAAATTATTTGTGGGTTTGGATTATATTGGACTATGGTCCCTCAAATGCCAAATATATATACATATGTATATGTATATTTTTCTTGGTAGGAAAAAAGAAAAAAATTGGACCACACTTTTGTTTTTTCTTTCTATTATTTTTTCCAATAGGAAAATTGCTCTAAATAACTTCGTATATAGTCAATTTTAAAATTGCTCAAGAGAGAAGAAAAGGAAAAGAAAAACTAATGAAATGCGGTCAACAATATCATGTATTACGTAAGGGTCGACTTCATTTACTTCTCTTTTCCCTATACACCTAAATCCCTTTCTTGTATGAAATCCATCACTATAGACGTTTTGTTTTTTTTGGAATCAATTCAAAATTTGAGTTGGCTTAACTCAATCCTATCTTATAAATTCATGGTCAGACCCAAAATTCAAAATTTTTTGCTTTTATTTTAACCCAATCCAACCTAAGAGACAGAAACATTGATACTATTACATTGGGATAATCTCTCACAACTACCACAAGAATAAGTAGAAAACATGAGAAATTAAAAGAAGGTTTAAAAAAATGACCACACACAAATTTAATCTCAAATGATGAAAAGCATACCAAGTCCAATCAACCTAATTGCATTAAGATTTATGAAAAGTTAGGGTGAATAGTTCAATAACTAATTATAATTAAGTGGATTAAAATGATGCACAAATAAAGTTTGCTTGCAAACTAATCTAACTTATTGTTTCGTACCATTATCATATGCAAGAAAAAAAAGAATCTATTAAACAACCCTAAACTAAGAGGGGCTAGATAACACGTTTTCGATGTTATCAAGTATTAAAGTCTTTGAGACAAATATCATACTATGTATAAAATTTTTCAATTTACTGATGACCATATATTTTTTCCTTAGTTGAATTTTGACATGAAAAATGAAGATTAAATTATGCATATACTAAGAACTTAAAGTAATTGATTGTAACAATAACATGACCAATCCAAAGAAAGAAGGAGTTGCACCATATTGTTCATACTCCAAAATATTAATACAAAAAAGAAATCACATTGTGACATTCCCCAAAGGGCAAAGAACAACATAGCATAGAGTAACTACTAAGGCGAGGCCAAGGGTCACAAGGACAAAATAGTAAAATGCGGTTTCCTGATGGCATGGGGACTATACACGGAACGGAAACGTCGTCTACGTGCTTCACGGTTCCAACACATAAAACGGGTTTCTTCTTTTTTATTCCGTTAACCGATATCCCTTTTTGACCCCTCACTACCCTTTCCCTTGTTCCATTTCTTCCTCTTCAGACTTCTTCTTTTCTCCCACGTGTATTTGTATAATTAATAACAATTTTCAACTAAAAGTTTTCAAAATCTTATTCATCGACATAACAAAAAAATGAAAAAAAAGAGAGGTACTGATTATATGTGGTAGGGCCTTTTAACTCTTGGATTTCGAGAGTTTTTATACAACTTAACCAACAAAATAAAAGCTTTTTTTATTTCTCTTGTATGTTATTGTATGATTCCATTCACGTTATGGTTGGAAAACAAACTATTGATTTCATTTACAAAGATTTTGAATTTTCTAATAACAATCAAGTTATATCCGATCTTGTTTATATTTTTTATTTTAATTAAAATTTCAACCATAAATTATTATATATAAAAGTTCATCGACTAAAATTGAGCGAACTTTAGAAAGTGTATATATAAATACAAACGGTACAACCTTCAAATGATTTTCAAAATCACAACTTTTACCATAATACTAAAAATCTAAATAGAATTTAACCTAAAAATAGGAACTAAATTCTTCACTCAACACACATTTTTAGTGGTGTTTAATACAATTTTTAATTTCACATTTAATTTGATAGGGTTCATTCCTTTTAGAAAAAAAGAAAAATGTAATTACATATATATATATATAGCTTGACTTCCTCGAACAAAAGTCTCGTTGCTTTGTGGGCAGGCAAGCAGGTGCTCAAATCACTAGTCGCTATAACTACTTCTAGAAGTTCCACAATGACACATCGTCGTTCATTGCCTCATCGTCCCACTCTACGTCATCGTTGACACAAAAAGATGGAGGAGATAGCAGTAGTCCTTCTGCCATGTTGGCAAGCAACATTGGCATATTTGACATAGCCTCATCATCCACATAATCCGTTCCGTCAGGGTACGTGTCCGGCTGATTCAAACCGCCCTCATCCTCTTCCCTACCCACATTACATTCATTCGCCGCCCTTGCTGCCGCCTCTCTAATCACAGTCGGGTCATCACTCGTTGGAATCGGAAACCGCCAAGCAGAGTCAGCAAAATTGAGGCAAGCTGATTTCCCTCTTAACGCTAGTGCAGCTATGTCATGTGCACGAGCTGCCATCTCTGCTGTTGGGTATGTCCCGAGCCAAATCCTCGTCTTCTTATTCGGCTCTCTCAGCTCACAAACCCACTTATCGTTATTCCTTTGACGGACTCCTCTGTAAACCGGATGTCTAGTTTCTTTAAAAATTCGACGACCTGCACGACGCTTTGGGCGGTTGGAGGCGAGAATAACTTCTTCGTCAGAGTTAACCAGCGTTTGAGGAGGAGGTGTTCCGGCGTCAGAAAGAGTGGAAGAAGATTCAGATTTGTAACTACAGTTGGGGTAATAAGGAAGAGGATCAGAAAATTGACCGAACCAATCCATTGAATAAAAGTTTTATGTGTTTGAAAATTGAAATTAGATTGAGAGAGAATTGGGGGAGTTCTGATCTGCTGACTTGAAAAACTGGAAGTGAGAAGTTTATATAGTTTCGGCTGCAGGGGAAATGAACACGTGGTGAAGATCAGCGAGATTCACACGCAAAAAGGATTCAAATGAGCTAATAAAATTCTGCCACGTGGTGAATTATCATTTATATTATTATAATTATTTTGTTCCTTTCTAGCCGCTGTTTCTTTTTTCTTTTTCACTTTTAATCAATTTTAATCCAATTATTTATTTTTTCTTTTATTTTTTTATTTTTTTAGTACTATTATATCTTTATTCTTAATAAACCCTCTCATGGCCAAAACTACACTTTTTTTAATCTTTCCATTAGTTGAATTTAGGTGATTGAATTTTCAAGTTCAACCAAAATGACTAAGTAGAAAGCTTTAAGATTTATACCTCTTGTTGGTCATTAACTCTTCTTTTTCAATACTATAATTATCATTCTCTTTATAAATTTTTAAAATTATATTCAAATACTACTTTTTCATGGATAAAAAATGTTGTTGTCATTATTGTTTTGATCAATTTTAATTAAATTTGTTTGAAGGACTAAATTTAAGGTTGATTAGGTAAAAAAAAAAATAGATTTTAACTAATAAAAAATATATGAACCAAAATAAAAGGACCCAAAGTGTATTAATCTAACGACAAAATTTATGGTTAATAGAAGTATAAAAAGAAACTATATACTCCTTCCATTGAATCTTACTTAATTAATTAATGTGAATAGACTCCCCATTATTAAATAGCATTTGACTTATAATCTAATGAGAGTATTATCCTAACATATATTTCATCTGTTCACTTTAAAATTCTACCTTAATCAATATTATTTTCCAAATAAATATTAAAGAATATTATGTTGAATCACAAATAATTTGAGCAAAAAAAAGAACTCTCAAACTTACATAATTATAAATATTATAATATAATAGTTATATAAGTTTGAGTGTTGAAGGAGTCAATTTTTACCGTTGAAAAAAAGAGAAAAACCAGGGGGAGGAAAATTGTTTTAGAAAATAATAAAAAAATCTATGGGCCACTTTATGAGTAACCTTAGAGCGTGTGAGCTGCGCATGAATTGTGTGTAGAATGAAACCGCACGTGAGAAGTTAAAGACATAACTTTTTATTTTATTTTGGAAATGTGTGTCTGATGACGTGTGATGTTGGGTGTTCATTTTGGTTTTTTTTTAAGGAACAAAAAGATTCCATTTGGTGATGTCTACTCATTGTAATTAACTACGCTTTTAGTTTCATCACGTTTTAATTAATTCCCATTTTCTTATCCCCAAATACGTTTTACCTTTTAATTAACCATAATAAAATCACTAATCTTATACAAAATTTGATATATTCCTAGGCAGTATTTTAGTTACATCAAAGAATTCGAGTATGATTGAATTCACATATGAATATGTTAGGGGTTTTAAGATTCAAATTTCTCAATTTTTACTGTACTAAAAAGTATTTACCTTTAATAAATTATAAAATAAATATCTTTATTAAGTTTTAAATAACAAAGTAAGTGCTCTAAACAACTTGTTTTCAAAACTGTAAAGGAGTCTTAAATCTGTTGTAAGTTAAAACTACTTTAGACATGTGAAAAATGGAAAACAAGGATTAATAAAATATTAAATTAGTCAAACCTTGAATTACTTTAATTCATACGTAAAAGAAAATTAGGTGCTCATGTTCATAAGATAAACCTATAAATACAAAGCTAAAATATACAGAGTTGAATAAGTTTTTGGAGATTAGATTTTCAAGGTTGATTTCAACAATTATCATACTTAGTTGAAGGTAAGTTCGAGAAAGTTGTGCATGTGAAATATTAAATTAAACTTTAATATATAATAGAAGCTAACATACTATTGTCCATTTGCTTACTAAGTGTACTGTCAACTTTTTTTTTCCTCTCCTTTGTCCACTCTTTTCCCTTCAATTTTAACGGAAAGGTTCTTTGTACATAGTTGGATCGATTTAGTGATATTCAATTAAGAAAAACTACAAAAATGGTGTAGTAAGAAGGCAAAATGAAACTTGGCATAGGAATATATATATATAGTACGTACTCTTTGGCAAGCATTAACCCCAAAATCAAACTTTGGCATTAAGTTAAAATTGTACGTAATTAAAAGTTTCCAAATAAATATCCTCCAAAGCAATGGATTTACACACACATATATATATATATATAACACATACATTGTACACACACATACACGAGGTAGTGCATGTGGAGAGACGTCCATAAAAAAGGATGAAACAAAAATGAAAAAGGTTGGTAGAATTGAGATGTTGCGCCGTAGATAGAAAAGCCGAATAAATGCATGTACACACAGCTTCTTCAATGCTACTCTAATCGTGCCTAATTAAAACAATAGTGATACGTGGACGAGTCAATAAGTTATGTAAGGTGCATGCAGTATACATATAAATGTAATCAAAGAAATTTTGTAAAGAAGTATAGAATAGTATTTATGTTAATTGATTTGAGATACTCTACCATTGTTTTATACGAGTTATGTTTTGAAATCAATCCATGGTAAATTATCCATTGGAATCATAGATAATTTTTCTCACTCTCTTTGTTTGAAGATGACAACATCATAGTTTCTACGTTGTCCTATTAAATTAAAGTTAGTTTTACCAAGGTGGTTCACAATAAAAATATTAAACTCTATTACCTTAAACGATAATGTTCATTACATATATTTAAATATAAAAACTATATGTGTTTGAAACTTACTTGTTGGCGTTGAGTGCTATGTAACGAGAATATGAAATTACACATAAATAATGTCTTATCATATTAGGCGGACTCAAATTCAAATCTCATGTACCATAGTTTTATCATTTGAGGGGCACGTGCCCGTTGGCCCCTACATAACTTTGTTAGTAACATTAAGAAGTGCTATAACATTGCTACAAAATCAAAGTTGAAATGTCAAAATACATATAATTCAATTGACAAATATGAGTGTGGTAGCGATCAAAAGGTTTATGAACATTAAACCTTGTTATCCATGTTGTAATTAAAAAAAGAAATCAACCATGAGGTAACATTGTCTTTTTTATTATTTAAGTGTAGAATTGGAGAAATTAGTTTGTACATGGAGAAAACCAAAACTAAATCCAACTATACTATACACACACATTTATATTTGGATGGACAATGTATTTTAATTATACAGTTTGTCTTTATACTTTTACTCTAAAGTATTTTAACTATTATAGTGCAGGTATGTTTATTGTTATTATTATTATTTTTAAAATCTCCATTGTTATTATTAAAGGAAAGAAACAAAAATGTCAAATCTAAATTTAAAAACAAAAAAAATTCGAAATTGTAATTAAAAGAAATAAAAAAAATGTATATATATATAATAAGATTATTGTAAAGATCAATGAGAGCAAAGACTTTGGTTTTGATCACCATTTTTGTTGTTGATTCATTGATTAAGACATGATATATTTTTTTAAAAAAATTGTTTTGAATTCAACGACAACTAAAACTATATTAAAATCAAGAAGAATTGTAGATATGATGGAATCTCACTTTCAATAAATTATTATTAGGCACAATAATCATAAATTAAGGTATTTATTATTGTGTTTACTCTAAGTGGGCGTTCACACTCTCTCTCGGACAGCTGTCTTACGCTTAGCCCACGGAGTCATGGGGAAAACGTGGGCTAAATTCCTTTTAAAACTTGGGCTTCTACTTAAAAAAAGCCTTCAATACTCCCTTTGGGCCCTGGGGTCAACTAGTCAAACCAAGGCCCACTGAAAAAGATAGTTGGGCTCACTATAAAATTTGCAACTCAAAAAATCATTAATTCCAAAGATAATGACCAAATAATATAATAATTAATAAATTATTATATTTTATGGAGTGAGAGTTGGAAATTTCCCCTCCACATTTTTCATCAATTATGTTTGACCCTAAAGTTTGGCCAGCACAAACACACCTTTATCTCTACCTCACACATTCCGATTCTAATAACTTATTATCAAATTTATATGTTCAAATTCACCCAACAGTCTTTACTTGAACGATATTTTGCTATAATTAACTATTATAGTTGAAGACAAAGTGATGTATCTTTCTGTTTATGAACATTTAACAGTAAAGATATATTGAATTGATAGTTACCATGCTTGTCAATTATAACTATTTTTGGTCGAAATGATAATATAATGGAATTACATATTCTCCCATATGGGTGTAATTAGTTGTATCATAATTTAATGGTGGAGATATATTGAACAAATAATCACTATCTTTCGTTTCATTGGTTTGAAATGGTAATTATTAATATGATGAAATATAATGTATTATTTATAGGTAGAATATAATCTAGACCAATGTCCATCTACAAAAAAATCATGATGATCAAAGTGTGAAAATGTGTTAAAATTCTAAAGGTGTGTAAAAGAAAATTAAATAAAGAAAAAAGAATAAATAATAAGGAAATTTGAATTTTGGAATTTAATTCCCTAAAATCATGCTACGTTTGTTTTTCTTTTTCTAAATTCATGGCCTTAGATTTTTCAAATACTAAATCTAAAAGAATTCTTTTTTTTAATATACCTTTTCTGATTTTTATTTTCTTATATATACATTTTGTCCCCATTTCATTCAATGACTTCAATATTTCTTTTTAAGAGCCGTAAAGAATTACAATTTGGTATGAAACAAAATTAAGATATAGATATGCATTTATAATTCTTTAGTAAATAAAGCAATATATTTTTAAAACTAATATTATTTCTAAAAACAATGAGTTAATTTGCTAATTTTGGATCAACCCAATTGATTGATTGGATAGGGTTTTTGAGAGGTTGAGAATTATGTAAATTGTAAATTAAATTAATTTTCAAAAAATAAAAAATAGCTTTTCCATTGAATTAAGAAAAAAAATGTTTGTTAAGAAACTGATTGTTGTTTAAACTCTTTTTCTAAAAAACTTATTTTCTAAATTAAAAACTTGAAAATCCGAACACACCAAAGATTTGTGTAGAAGTTAATAGAAGATCCATTTTTGTAATTTATTTAAAAGAATATTTACGTCATGAATTGTAGAAAAAAGATTCGAATATAGATTTGTTGGTATAGTATTATATCACAAGTACGACTAATTGTCTAACCCTAAGAAAAATGACTCACTGCCGAGTTTTAAGAATATGAGTTATTTGACTAAGTATGAAAGTTGGCCAACTATAATTAAGGAACAAAAATATTAACTTTTTGGAAGGTGATGACTCATAGAGTTGGTGATGGTGAATTTGTCTATTACTATTAAGCCATGAACTACATGTGTTTGGATCTACCATTGAGATTATTCATAACGAATAAATTTTGTTACTATTAGTTAAATTGAGATAAAATTAGCCGAGGGTGAATGTTAAGGAATTAATTTTCTATATAATTAAAAGTACTTGGACATTTAAGATACGCTTAAAATCATATTGAATTATTCGTTCTCTAGCTCTCTGATCTCCCTAGATGATTACTAACTTGTTCGTCATAATGTTGGTGGCCAAACACCACACCACACACCAATGTTAGAATCTCTATGATGCAAGCTATCATTTGATTCCTCTAAATAATACAAATTCACCATGGATACCAAAAGTTCAAAATTGTTGATGCCAAAATTTAGATGGAAAAACACACCTAATGTAACCTTCACATGGTAACAACGGTAATTTTATATTTTGGAGAAGAATATGATCATCACGATGAAAGGATCTATACGTTGGTGTGGTGCTTGAACACACCAACTCTAATATTTAAGTAAAAGAGTGTATAAATATAGCAAATGTGCTGTGATATGTTTGATCTATTGTTTTTCTCTCTTTTTTGTAACGTCGTTAAAATAAATTGCCCATAACAAATATCAAAAAGATTAAAATTACATTCTTGAAATGATAGAGGTGACATAGCCAAATTACTAGTCAATTAAGTTGACACAAAATTTGTAACATATTTAAGAATGATAAAAATGAAATACATAAACTTTTCAACATAAAGTAACACAAAATCTTCCAATTCAAATTGAATTTGACCAATAATATTTCAAATACGACATGTCTTAAAAGATGTGCATGTGACTAAACATTGAATAAAATGATGAATGAACAAAGCAAAAGAAATAAAAGAAAGTATGATTGGGCATGATATCTATATATCTATATGTGTGTATATATATATATATTTTAAGAAAAAAAGATGGAAAAGAGATATATATTATGATTGAAATTGAAAGTGAAATATAGGGAGGGGTCCAAAAAGGAAGAAATTTTTTAGGCTTTTTAATAAAAATAATAGCAAAAATGGAAAGAGGTACAATATTATATCAATCTTCATTAGGTGCTTTGTCTTCTTTTCCTTTTTTCTTTTACACAAAATTTGAGGAACCCAACATTGAAGCTAACCTTTTTTTTAACCATTATTATTTTAGATTTGTTTTCAAAATTTAGAGTAAAAAATACTAATAGAGATAATATTATTATTGAAAATAATGTACTATATTCGAATATTAAAAAAAAAGAAGGTACATTCTAACATTTATTTTTAATATTTTGACTTTAATGTCAAGTCTTTTGAAACTTTTGTTATTGTCTATTATCTTTAATTAAAATTCACCAAGCATTTAGACTATGATTAAATTGTGACAAAAATCTAATGTACCATTTAATGCAAGGTTACGTTTATAAAGTAATCTAAAATTGTAATGACCTTGTTAATTAAGAATAATGCACATTCTCCTACCTTTCAACAAAAGTGTATAATATATAAACACATGATTTTAATACTCACATGTCTTAAAAAATGTACATCCTTATTCCTTAATTAAAATTTAAAATTTCAGATCACATTTTCTAGTTTTCATAAATATATTGTGCATAAACTCAACTTAACTAATATAGCTTGTTTATTGATTCCATCACTCTACGTATTCATTGAAAACAATTTATCTTTCTCAAATTTTATGTATTTTCTAAAATTTAAAACTATTATTTTTATTTTTATCAATTTCATATCATATCATACGTATATATATTAAGGTTAAGAATATTACATCAACCATCTAAGTTCTAAACGTAATTTAATGGAATTAAAAGTTGTAGTATAAAAATTAATATAAACTCTAAACCCTAAATTGATACAAGCATGAAAAGTTTAGAAGTCGAAATAATTTTTGTTCGTAAAGCTTATTTATAGTAATAAAGAGAGATTGATATATTGGTGGCAATACAATGTTGATTAGATGCTTTGTCCCACCTCCTTTTTCTTACACAAAATTTGAGAAACCCTACATTTCAAGCTAACCTTAATTATTTTATTTTGAAGTTTGTTTTCTTCCTTCATATTTTTTAAAATATGGATATTTTCCGACCAACTTTTATCAAAGGGTCACTAATCCCTGTCTTTAAAAGTTGATATTTGAAGTCGGTAATATATATATACACACACACACATACATATTCATATCTTTATTTTCTTTCTTCTTTTGTGCGAAAAGTTTGACTAAAGGGTTTGATATTGTTATATATTCAACGACACTGACCTTTTTATTCCTATTTCTCTTTTCTCATTCATTCTGATTGGGCAGATAGATTATAGTTAATTTAGTTAAAGGGTCCCTCCAAATGTTATAACATACACAATTCATATGTTTCCTTTCTTTTATTAATTAAAATAACGCTTCTCTTTTCGTTAAAATATCATTTATGCACATCTCGTTGACAAACTAAGAGTCTTTCTCAAATATATATAAAAAGATTTGTTGTTGTGTAGATATTTTTTGATGCTAGTGTAGATATTTTATAAATTTTTTTTTTGTTACAGTTGAAAAGATTGCTATAAATTTTATTCAAAGAAATTAAAGTTTTGGATGTGACAAAATTTTACAAATTTCATATCCCCTAATTCAAATTTTGCTTTCACATAGGTTTCCAAATGTCATCATTTTCTTAAATTCTAAGTTTTTAGAATTTGTTAAATAGTGAAAACACATTCAATGAACTTCTATATTCAAATTTTGTTTTAGTGTTTAAGCCATATGTTTATGGTACTTTTATTTTTAAATTAACAAATATTTAATATTTTTAGTGAATATAGTTGACATGATCAAAATAAAAATTTTAAAATATACATTTTAGTCGTATTAGAATATTGTGTTTAAAAGTTTGATTAGATTTATCGATATCAACCTTTCAAATTTAGGAATGTAAATTTAAAAATATTATATAGATTATTTGAATTATTTTTTTTTAAATTTTTTAAAATTAAACTAAGTAATGATTATTACTATTAAAAATTAATATTGGAATTGAATAGATGCAATTTTTTAAAAAGCTATTGGGATTTAATTTAAAACAAGAAATTTAAAAGTTTGAAAACTACAATAAAATAGGTTATGATGAAAGTTTAGATATTATCAAAACAAAGACTTCTTAGATGATCTCCTACGTGACTTTTAATATATTTTACGCGATCTCATCCCCACCTATAAAAACACTAATTTTCAACTCTTCCATGACCACCAAACATTTTGGGCAGCAGTGTGATCTCTCAATCTTTACCCAAATTTGGACAAATCTATTACTAAATTAATGTGAATTAAGCCAAGTGTCAATGATTAACATCATTAAATCTCACTTGTATCATAAATAAGAAAAAACAACCACTCTTTGATTCAAAAGCATTACATTTGTTGTTGGGAGCTAGGCCAATTTCCCCCATACATATCTCTTTGCTTTGTAATAAAAATATTATCTTCTCCATTTCCATTAGAAGAATCTGGTTAGGGGAAAAGATCATGACATGTTAGAAATTTTATGGAAAATAACAACAACTACTACACAATTCATTTATTTTTTAACCTAAGGAGGGAATAATTTCACAGTTAAATTAGTTTATAATTCAACTTTTGAAATAGAAAAATAGAATGATTTTGAAAAAAAGAAAGTCAAATGGAAGAATGAAAGGTGGGGATGTCGGCCAACCCCATCTCTTTCCTTTACTCAAACTTTAATTTCTTGTCTCTCTCTAAGGTTACATTCAAAATTAAAAAAAAGCATTTCGGCTTCAGTTTGTTGCATCCTATTTTATACAAACATCATTACCAATTTCCTATTTTAAATCTCTTACAGAGAAAATACATTTTGAAGACTTTTTTAAAACAAAAAAAAAAAAAAAAGTTTTGAAGACTCACATTTACCGTATAATTTAGGCGCTGTCGATTTGATTGTCTTTTGTTAGCTTTTATGATCACTGTTAAAGAATTTTAAAAAGTATACGAAAGATAAGAAGTAAAAGTTTGGATGCATGTTTTTTTTTGTAGAGAAAGATACTTTGGAACAGCAGGTGTAAAATGACATCTCCACTAGGTGGAACATTTCCTAAACACCCACATCAAACCCGTTTCATTAAAAATAAAGAGATGAATACAAGAAACAGAAGATACAAAAAGGGCTACAGGGAAGCCCTATGAACCCAAACAACTAAAAAACGTTTAGGTTTAAAGCAATAGAACTAGCCGAGTAACTTTTGAAAAAAAAAAAAAACGACTTGTCCAGAGACCGTCGTAGCTTGAATGTCCTCCCACACAGAGCCAACTAATTTTTCTTCCCCCTTGAAAATCCTTTTGTTTTTTTCGTTCCATATATTCCAAAGGGTGGCAACCACCAAGCTAAAATTTTGGATGCATGTTAGAAGTATCTAAAAATTCAAAATTGATTAGATAACCTCCTCTCATTTTGATAACGACATAATTTTTAGTTCTTGATCTTTGAAAATTATTCAACGTCTATTAATGTTATATATGTCCACTTATTGTTTTTTTTCCTTTCGTTTTTTTCTTTTTTTTGCTATTTTTATAATCGGTACTATATTTAAATCCATTGTAATTTCAATTTTCTTTCTCATCTTTGTATGATAGCTAGGAATAAAATTCAAATTTTTATTTAAGAGATAAGAAAAACTATAATATTTTCTTTGAGAAAATGAAAGCAGGTTTTAAAAATATAAAACTAAAAACAAAATCTTTATCAAATACAAATTTAGAGGCTAATTTTATGATCTAATAGTATTTATATAAATACATACATACATACTATGATAGCACCAACTGCATATGGGAGAATGAGTTTGAATGTTTGATAAGTAAAGCATGATTGATATGATTATGCTTATTCTAATAGCCACTTTCAAAGAGACAAAATTTAGTCGTTTTCAAACTATAAAATTGGTTTGAATTTTTACTTGCATTATTCAAATCCTATTTGAATACATAGTTAATCCATGAAAAAATTAACAAATTTTAAAATATTGATATCGACCAAAATATTATAAATGTATTAATTTTATGAAAATGATTGAAAAATTATCGAAAAAATTTGTTTGTTGATTGATATTCTTTAGAAAGGTTACAGAAAACACACATTCAAAAAATTGCACTTAGTTGTTTATTTTATAGAATATTAACTAACGAAAAGGAAAAAAATTAATATAAATAAGATCCATATAAACATAAACAAAAAATAAATACGAGTCAAAGATTTGGGAAGAAAGGGAAAAAAAAGTATCTTTTTTAGCTAAGAGAAAGGGCATTTGAATATGGGAGTGGTGAGCACATTTTGAGCCTACAAAATATGAAAAGAAAAAAACGACTTTGTCTCCATAATCAATCACTTCAAAACTAGTTTGGTGAAAGTATTTTTGATGTGTTCGATTGTGAACCATATACGGAGAATTCAAACTCAAACATTTTGTCAATTTTGTCAAAACTTTAGAGTGAACATTTTACTATATTTGAAAAAGAATCTTACTATATATTGAGGTTGAAAGTTTATAGATCTCTTAGACATTGACAACTTGCTATATATATATATAGTTAGTGATGATTTTAGTTTTAACTTAGTCGTTTTTATATAGTAAGTAGTTTTTTAATGTGATAAGGTAGATTGTATTACTAGTTGATATTGCTATAATGTTTATGTGAAAATGAAATAGCTATATAAAGTCCAATCATATAAAAGATTAATACAAAGTAAAGGGACTTTTAATTTAATTAATTACCAATCAAATAATTAGTTTTAGATTGAAAGTGGTTTTCAACCCCCAAACTCTATAGTTTCATTCGAAGAATCTGTTAGGGTCTCTCATTCATATAGGTAGGCTTCAC
The DNA here is from genome assembly GCF_000004075.3 of Cucumis sativus. Taxonomy (NCBI): domain Eukaryota; kingdom Viridiplantae; phylum Streptophyta; class Magnoliopsida; order Cucurbitales; family Cucurbitaceae; genus Cucumis; species Cucumis sativus. The sequence goes on along the minus strand of NC_026659.2, from coordinate 2,029,523 downwards.
AAAAGTCTTTGAGGATATCCAACAAAAGGTTGAAAATTGTGATGCTCAATTAATTTTCTAACTAATAACAACTATAGACAATTTCTTTTAAAGAAAAAGAAAACAATTAATTGCATCAAAAAGATTATGCATAAAAAGTCGGTTAAATACAATAATTTTAAGTGTAATAAAAATCTAACTAATAATTGATCTAACTTAATATATCTAAGGTTATACTTATAATAACAATTTTCTTGGGACGAAATAAAACATAATATATGAATGTGATCCATTTATAGTGAATGACGACGATGTTAATAATTACAATTTGTTTTAAAAAAAACCAATAAACATAAAACAACATATGATCAACTAAAGGTAATGGATGATGAGTGATAATGTAATGGGTTAAAGTTAAATATTATCCCATTTGAGTATAGTTATATGCCTAAGATTCAAATATTCTAAAAAAAAAGACAATAAATGTGAATCCCATTTATCTAATTTGTTTGAAAATTAGATTTTTTCAAAGAACAAAGATGACTAAAAAATATAGAAACCATAATAGTGATATCTTTTTAAATAAGTCAAATAGTGAAATGGTTATAACAAAGTCTAAAGAATGGGAGAGGAAGAAATTAATAAAGTTTTTATAATAATGTTTTTGTGACAAATAATTCTTGTTTAGTACAAGAATCTTTTATGAATCAAATAATTTGACTTCTTGCATTGAAAAATGGGACCCCATTAAGTTTTTGACTCATTATCTTGTTTTTTTTACAACTTTCCGAAAATAAATCAATCAAATATTTTATTTCCTTAAAATCTTGTACGTAATCAGTGGAAGTGGAAGTTGAATTACTTCATTCACCAATTACATGTATTAAGTTCAACATAAAATAACAAGTGTGAGAGAGTTTAAAGATTAGAAAAACAATAGTTTAAATATTCTTACCATATAGTTAATTACAAATAACATGAACATATGATTCAACTTATGTAAACACTTTTTTTTTATAGGTTATGCATTTTGATTTATCATGTTTTAGAAGAAAAAAAAAATTAAACCACGACTATATGTGTGCATTTGAATTTCTTAAAAGATTTTTCGTTTTAATTTTTAGTTTCACACCATATGGAATAAGAAAAATCAAATCTAAAAAAGGATGGATCGAAAATGTAGATCTCAACCAATAAACTAAATTCAGGTTGGACTTTTGTCCTTATATAGAAAAATATTCTTGTGACTAAACCCTAAACCATCTTGAAAAACACATCAAATAAATTAATAATAATAATCGTACCTTCATTTAATAGTAATTTGTTTTGTTTTTTTTTTTTTATATATTTGAGAAAATCTAAAAATGATCTTTTTTATTAAAAAAAAAATAATAACTAGCTAAAATTTTAAAATAATTATTAAAAAAAAAAAAGTAGTTTGTAGAACAATTGTATAAGCACTAATTAATTTTAATAATTGATTTCAAATAAGTGATTGAGACATTGATGTGTCCCCTCCAAATATGGAATTAAATCTTGAGTAATATAAAAGATAGCTTTTCTATTTATACAATTATTCCAACATAAAATAAAATTGTTTACAACCCTAATGATAACTATTTCAATAACAATATTGTATATCTTTTTTGGTAAAGTTTTTATGAGGGGTGTGATGATTGATTGGAATGAAAATGGGGATGAAGTATAGTAATTGTGTTTGTAGCAGCATTATTTTTGTGGGTGGGGGTCCAAGAAGCATCTCAAAAAAGTGCTTAACACAAACCCACATAAGCAATGACATTTCATCCAAATATATATTGATTTTCCATTGAAAAACACACTTATAGTTTATGATATAATCCCCATCAAAACCACCAACCCAATACCACTTCTTACTCGTCAAACAAAATGTCTAAACAACTAGTGGATTATTCTATTTTCTTCTCAAACATTCTATCAAATTTTGCATATTACAAACAACCTTAAACAAATTTTCCTAAACCTCTTAACAACAAAACTATAATCCAATGATGCAATGATCTTTTGTAGCTCATTCTAAAATTTAATTCAAATTTCAATTTCCATTACAAATGTAACAATTATAAAAAAGAAGTAAAAGCCTTTTAAACATATGTGGTTTATTTTACTACTAAATAATTAATTATGTTTCCACTCCACTTTTTCTAAAACATAATAATCAAATACATTTTTAAGTGAATCAAATCATATCAAATAAATATAAAGATGTTTAAGATACTATTACTTCATTTAGTAATTTTTTCTTAAACAAAAAAGAAATAATACTTCAACAAATTAACTATGTTCAATCTACTATACATATATTTTTTAATTTCAAGGTGAGAGGATCAAATTTATATCTTCCTTAAAAAAAAGTTCACAACTTATGCCAACTAAGATATACTCATCATCTGGGTAGTCATATGGTAATATTGAATGAATCAAAATGGATTATGTTATAATATTTCACTTAGTGCTATCTTTCACCCTTTTTTAAGTTACAATTATAGAAGCAATAGAGAGAAAAATCAATCAAATGGACCAAAAAAGTATACCATAAACTAATTAATTCATCAAGCCTAAGCTATGGCGGCCGGCCAAGAACTTGCCTTTTTTTAAGCTACCCCTTTTCTTTTTTCATTTTTCACCTAACTTTCATCTTCTTAATCACAACTTGTAGTTAATCTCAATTCATTAATATATGATCATCAAAAGTAGCTCCATAAACTTTCCGTTCCATCAGAATTTTCCATCAAGTCATCCGACAGTGGTGGCGAGTTCATTCTCGGCGGCGACACCATCATCCCCTCCGCCATATCCGCCAGCAAACCCGGCATCCCAAAAATTTCTTCTTCATCCACAAACTCCTCTATCCTCATCTTCTTGCTACAATCTTCCATAGTGCCTACGTCAACCGAAGAAGTTGACGAAACTTTCTTCACCGCCTTAGCAGCTGCAGCAATAGCGGCAGTGGAGGCAGCAGTGCGAATGTCAACTGGAGAAGTCGAAGCGGGAACAGGGTAGGTTGGAATGGAGGCAGGGAAGTTAAGGACAGCATCGCCACCACGGAGGGCAAGGGCAGCAACATCGTAAGCAGTAGCAGCCATCTCAGCAGTTGGAAACGTACCAAGCCATATGCGCGTCGTCTTACGTGGCTCGCGAATCTCCGACACCCATTTCCCACTTCGGCACCGGATCCCTCTATACAAAGAGTGCTTCTTATTTGTTGAAGAAGGAGGGGGAGGAGAAATTATAGAAGAAGGCAGGGATGATGGAGGAGGAGGAGGAGGAGGTGGTGGTGGTGGGAGTTGTTCTTGTGACTTAGAATTTGGATTTTGGGGAGTGGGGACAGAAGAAGAAACAAAAGGGTCAATGGGAATTGGTTTAGATATTGGAGAAGAAGATTTATGATCAAGAGATTGGTCTATTTGGCCCTCATTAATTGGAAGCGTCTTTTGGTCAGCCATATATAGTAATAATAATACTCAAAATTAAGAATGAAGAATTATAGAGATGAGAAATATATAAGAGAGAGGTTTTTGTTTGGTACAAAAATTTTAAGAGAAGAGATTTAGATATCAAATATTTAACACAAACTGTTTGCGTGTGCCAGATAGAAGGCAAGAGAAAAAGAAAAAAAAGAAAGCGTGGGGAATTCGTGGGAAATTTCTTGAAAAGAAATAATATGATCAACAAGTTGGCTAAGAAATTTTAGGGTTTTGAGTTGAAGGGATTTTGAATTTTGGTTTTCTTTTTGGGAAAAGAGGTTTTTGTATTGAGAAGAATCAACAAATTACACAAACACACACGGTTTAGAGATATCTATTGTAAAGATATATATATATATATATATATAGCTTGATATTAGCTGTGTTTTTATATGGTTGCCTTTTTGTATGTGAAGTCAATATATAAGGGCCACATGTATCTATCTCTCTTTCTCAATCAAAAAATAAGAATTCTATTTCATGTACATTAAGGATTTGTGTCAGTGTAGTACTTATTGGGGTCAATAGCAATTCATTGTGAAGTAGTCTACTAAAATTTGCTAGAGTTTGGAGTTTTATTTAGACTAGGGTTTCACTTTGTTGGCCTTCTTTTTTCTTCTCTAGCATGGTTTGATTGGTATAATTAAGATGTACTTTGTATACCCTATTATTTGAGAGTGTCTAAATATTTGAATATATATAAATTTAAAAAGCAAACGTGTGGGTACAATCTCGATGACCTAGGCAACACTCAATACAATTACTTTTACATTTCTACTAGGCCAAGAAAAGAAAACACATTAAAATCAATCATCCTAAATTGAATTCAAAAATATTATTTTAAAAAAAAGAATGATATAAATAATCAATAATTTTAAAACAAGAATGACACCGTTAGTTTTTCTTCCTCGAATAAAATAATTAGCTTAGTTAATTACGATGAAGGGAATCAAAATGGTTTTTGACCTAGGATATGTGAATTTTATCTAAGTGGGTGTATGATAGACATATTTATGTTTCAAGAAGAAATACTTTATTGCGAATGTGAGACACATACAATAAAAGATATTTATGTACGTTATAATTAAATCAATCGACTTGAATGCTACCCTCCATTCACATTATCTATTTTGAGCCGTCTTCATCAATATCCAAATAATAAAAGCAAAGATAACATACAATATTTCAAATTCTTGTAATAATAAAATATGTTAAGAAAGATAACATTTACTTCAACATGTAAACAGCTTCATCAATAGTATTTCGACTATTAAGTCATAACAAAAACACACAGAAATAAAGATTTATGTATTTAGTTTTGAATGTATTTGTTTCTAATGAGGACGGCCGGCGTCGGGGACATACCGGAGATGAGAAAATAAGGAGGTGGCAAGTGCATGTGGGTTAATTATTAAGGAAAAGGCTAATTGTTTTTACTGAAAAAGCATTAGGGCAATAGGCTCTTTAAATGCTACACAAAATCACATGCTTCTGTTCCCTTCTCCTTCAATTCCTTTTTTTTTTCTTTTTCTTTTTAAATATTTATTTATTTAATGTTAGAATCTCAGCTCCATATTATGTTTTCCTAATTAAGAAACAATTAGTGGAAGCTTTAATTAATTAATTAACTGACCACTTACTTTTTCAAACACCACCACTTTTCACCAATTCAAAATTATACTTCTCATCTTCATTGTCCCCTCGTTTGAAAAATGTATTTATCTATATTTTGTTAATATTTCTTTATTCATTTAACCATATTTAAAAGAAAAGAAAAAAACTCAAATAAAGAATGGTTTATTTATTTTTCAACATTTGGATGGATAATATGTTCTATAGAGTCAGATTATATATATATATTTAATGAAAACACACTACAATGTTAGCAATAATTAATAAAATATAAGTATGGAAGTGTGTTTTAATTAGTAGTCTACTTAATAAATATATAAATAGTGATAACAACGTGTATACAACAAATATTTTATCATTTTCATTGTTAAATGGGAAGAAGAGTTCATGTACTCGTAGCCATGACTTGAAAATAAACAATAAGTTTACAAGTTGAGTTCATGTGGCTGAATTGTAGCCGCAATAACCACAATCTGATTATTATTTATTTTTTCTAGAAATATTTATATTAGAAGAATATACTATATGGTCAAGTATTTAAAATCTATTTTATTTATTTTTATATAGAATTGAATATAGCTAAGTTGATTTAGTGTTACAAAAAAAAATCTATAAAATATGTTTATTTTAAAAAGAAATAAAATTGTCAAACACATTTCCAATTTTCTTACATGTTTTCTTTTTCTTTGTAGGCATTCCTTCATATATTTCAAATCCAAAAGTAAAAAAAAAAAAAGCAACATAATTATTAATATAACCAAAACAATCATATATTAATGTGTTAGTGATGAAGGAGTGTGTTTTGAATCTTTACTCTTTTATCATCATACTAGAGAAGAACCTATCTATTAATGTTGATAAATTAGAACATAGTAATTAAGAACCAAATATAGAAACACCTCTAGACTATAACACCCAATAATTAGTTAAAACAAGGGCACAGATGAAAGGGGTAAAATAATAGCATTATTAAACCTAATAACAACTTTGAAGGGTTTTAATTTGGTCCCACCCCCATAATTAGAAAGCTAAGATGCATTAATTTTTTTATTAAAAAAAAAAAAAAACAGCTTTACTTGAAAGGAGAATATAATATATATTTGAATTAGTTGGTGAGGGTCAAGGTTTGAGATTGGGGTTTGGTCATGGTGACCAATAATCTTATCTCTCCCATTGTTTAGCCACCAAGGTAGGTTCTCTCCAATTCCCCTTTTCCACTTTTAATTACATGCATTGAACCCTTCCTTTCAAAGTCTCTCAAATTTCATTCCAAATTTCTCTCTCCTTTTTTCTTTTCAAAATTTTGAATTTCATAAACAATAACTTTATTATTGAAAAAGTTATGTGTAACAATTTTTTTTGGTCGTTTTCAATGTAAATAGTTAGTTAATTTTATTCATTTTTGAAAAATTTTCATTGTCTTATAGTTTAGACATATTTGCCTTGAATTTCAATTTATTTTATAAAAAAAGTATGAAGAATTTTTCTATTTCATTTAAAATATATGAAACTATTGATTTATATTTTATTTTTTATATATATAGAAAACCAATTTGATTCACATGTCTAAAAAGGTGGTCAGTTTTTTTAATTAAAGAAGTGGTCATTTCCAATTCAAAATTTAATTCTTCAAAGCTAAATTTATTGATGGCTCAAAAATGAAATATGATTTTAAGTAGACTTAAATAAAGAAAACTCTCAAGATTAGACAAAAATAGTAAATACTTTAATTATTTTAACCTTTTTTAGGATAGATTTTAGTAATTTTGAATAATTCATTTAATATATAGTTTAATGAGTATCAATTCATTTGAACTTTTTTTATTCAAGATATAATAATTGCTTTATATTTGAATCTATAGCTTATTTTATATATATATATATATATATATAGGTAGGTAGGTATTTACAAGTTACAAATCCTATTTAAATGCTAAAAATGGATTCTTTCAATTATTTATAGTTGAATCTAAATTTTTATTTATTTATTTTTGAGTTCACAATATAGGTATAAAATTTAATATTCAACCTCCTCTAGGGAAGGGAATAATAGGCTTCAACCAATTAAGGTGAAATTGAAATTGGATCACAAGGGAACTTGTCAAATCCATCCAACTATTAATTCATATATTGTAAATAATTATTTGAGGGTCTACCATGGAAAATATAATAAAAATTGAATTCGAAATAGAGACTAAAAGAAAATAGTTAAAATGGGTTGGGCCTACTCATACATCATTAATTTATGTTGGGCCAACATTTGGATTAGGTTAGATTGGGATGATTTTTTGAAGGGCTAGCAAGAAAAATGAAAAATTTGAAGGTTTACCCCATAAATAGCAAAAATAAATTTTACCAAAATTTTAAAAAATATATCTAAAAAAAGTACAGCTACAATATTGTCAAAAATGCCTTGCTATAATATAACATCTTTTTTCAAATACCATCAGTCTAAAACCTCAAAATGCACCTCACATCTTAATTTCTTTGGAGCACTACTAAAACATTTAACTCCTACCTCGGATGTCTAATTTCTTAATCCTTTTTCAAGACCTTTCCAAATCTTTTCTACCTCAACAACCTACACGGAACGTCCAGATGTGGCCTACAACTCTTTTCGCTCATCTTACTCTTGTCACTATGCATAGTGGCTCCGTCACATTTTTCTTTTACAAAATGTACAACAATTTTCGTACTTTTTCAAAATCAAATTCAACGGTGGCAATACTAGATGAATGCAAATAACTGACCAGACTTCATCTTCATGGACTATTAAAAAAATAGCAAATGATTTTTTTACCAAAAACAAATACACCATCAAAATAGTAAAGAGCCAATAAAAAAAACGTAAAGATATATTAAAAATAAAAACAAAAAAATTGATAAACAAATAAAAGATAAATAATAAATAAATTTAGGTGATAAACAAATTAAGATGGAATAATAGTAGATATTTTAAAAGATTAATTCTATCAAAATAGAATTGAAATCAAACCTAATATTCAAAATTTTAAAATGGATAAAAATGAGTGTTTTAACTAAGCTAAAATTTCATAACCAGCCTATTAAAATACATTGTATTTCAAATCACAGTGAATTAAAACACAAAATACATATAACTTAAATAACTAAAATATAATCTAAAACTTAGTTTATTAGGCACCAAAAAAAAAAGATCAACATTATATATTTGGAAAGTTTAACTAAAAATAAGGGTTTAATTCAAGTTTAATTATAACAAAGAATTATATTAATTGATACAAATAATAAATATATTAAAAATAATTTTTAAAAATATTTTTTTTAAAAAAATTAATTAAAAATATATTAACAATTTCTTAAAGAGATGCTTAAATAAATAGAAAAACAAAAACTATAATAATAATTATGAATTTAATGTTCCATTCATAACACCAACACTCTAATCAACTGAACTACATATCAATAAACAAACCCTCAATTTCGAAAACAAACACTTACTCTTGGGTATTAACTAGCAAAACGGTACTTTACATATATATAAAAACAAACTCTCATAATACTATTAAAAAATATTAAGAAAAAAATCAACTATTTTATTTTTCAAAAAATGTATAATCTTAGATGTGTTAGTAAAAACCAACTCAAAATATTGATAAAAAAATTGTCATTGGCTCAGCCTAGATCGGGCCGTGAAGAAAATGTCAAAACCAAAATCAATTTCTTTGATCATTTTATTGAAAATATGGAACATTTAAAATTTAATACTTCTTGTTTTATAAGGTGCAAACAAAAATAAGAGATCATAATGAAACAAGAATTGTGCACTAAAAGTGCTAAAAATTATTTCAATATATAAATATGAAACTATTCTTTATAGGTCGAATATGAATTAGAAGTTTCTAAAGCTCTTGTAAACCTGCTAGAAAGAGAATGCTTATGAACAAGATTAACGATATAGCTTCTTATCTCAATTTACAATAAAATCACTAAAACTTTTAGTTAGGCTTTAAATTTCACAATTTTATATTAAAAGGACCGCATAGCGCAGTGGATTAGCGCGTTTGACTTCGGATCAAAAGGTCGTGGGTTCGACTCCCACTGTGGTCGAAATTGATAATAATAATATTTTTAAACTGTGATGAAGATATAAAGACTAGTTAGAATATCAAATATATAAAATTTTAGATAGCGAAAATACTCGAAGATATAAAGACTAGTTAGAATATCAAATATATAAAATTTTAGATAGTGAAACTTAAAGCAACTACTAGTTAGAAAATATCAAAGATATAGAATTCTAGATAGCCTAAAGCAGCAAAGTTATGCTCCATAATATATTTAAACTGTGAAACCTAAAGCAAAGTTATGCTCCATTAAAATGGAGATATAAGGCTAGAAAATACTCGAAGATATGCTCCATAAAAATGGACAATATAGGAAAATATTCAAATTGTTTCTCCATAACTGAAATATTTATTTTATCGATATTTATAATTTATATATATAAACCATTATAATTTAAATAACATTTTTATATATTAAAATAATCTAAAACTTTGCATTTAAATGTATAACTCATAAATATGTATATAAAAAATATAAACCGAATAACATTTTTATATATTAAAAATAATCTAAAACTTGCATTTAAATGTATAACTCATAAATATATATATAAAAAATATAAACCGGCTACTATTTCAAATCAAAATAGAATCAGCTAAAACAGAAATCCATATTAACAGAAATCCATATTTTTCTCAAAAAAAAATGGAAGACTTCACATAAACACAATCACTTTGTTCTTCCAACTCAAGTAGTCTTTTAGGGTTTTCAAGAAAAAATGGCTGGTGGAATCATGGCAGCCCCGGAGAAAGGGAAGGATTATCCGGGAAAATTCACATGGAAAGTCTTCTACACTTGCTTCATTGCAGCATCAGGTGGTTTGATTTTTGGCTACGATTTGGGTATTTCAGGTAGAAGAAAATCAGATTTCAATCTTTATTTTTGATCCATTAGTAGTTTAGTAGTTCTTTCTTTTTCTGCTGTGAGAGATAATGGGATTGGTTGTTTGTTTCCGTTAGGTGGAGTGACGTCAATGGATTCATTTTTGTCGAAGTTTTTTCCTGCTGTGTACGAGAAACAAATTTCGACAGATCCTTCAAACAATCAGTACTGCAAATTTGACAGTCAAACATTGACTCTTTTTACGTCGTCCCTTTATTTGGCTGCTTTATTTTCATCGTTGGTGGCAGCCAGCGTTAGCCGGGCTTTTGGGAGGCGGATTACGATGCTTATGGGCGGATTTCTGTTCCTCGCCGGAGCTCTTCTCAATGGGTTTGCTGAAGCCATTTGGATGCTCATCGTCGGCCGTTTGTTACTTGGCTTCGGCATCGGTTGTGCTAATCAGGTTTTTTTTCTCTTTTTCGAATAAATTTATTAATTTTTTAACCCGATATTTTAGCAAGTTATTTTTTTAATGCCATACCATATTAAGGTTAAAAGATTTGAGATAGTCTGTTAACCTAATCCTAGAGGATTTTAGGTTGATAGATTTTCTTAGATTTTTTAGTTTCTATTTATTATTATCGTTATTGTTGGTCTTTTTCACATAAAAGAAAACCACATTATTATTGTTAATGTACGATCAAACCCCATTTGGACATATAATTAAGATATTCGACTTAGAATCTAATTTTGCAATTAAGATTGATTTCAAAATAAATGAATGGATATTCGTATGATTTTTTTTCCCTTTTCGGCAGTCGGTGCCAATTTACCTTTCAGAAATGGCCCCATACAAGTACAGAGGATCTCTAAACAATCTATTCCAACTCATGATCACCCTTGGCATTCTAATTGCCAACGTTCTTAACTATGAATTCGCCATGATCCCTGGCGGTTGGGGCTGGCGGCTGAGCCTTGGCGGAGCTGTAGTCCCTGCCCTAATCATCATAATTGGCTCCTTCACCCTGACCGACACCCCGAGCTCTTTGATCGAGCGGGACCGCCTTGATGAGGCCAAGCAACTGTTGAAGAAGGTTCGGGGGGTTGATAACGTGGAAGCCGAGCTAGCCGACTTGGTTGCAGCTCGGGAGGCATCAAAGGGAGTGAGTAACCAATGGGGAGCTTTGTTTCAAAGGAAGTATAGGCCACAATTAACAATGGCCATTGCTATTCCCTTTTTTCAGCAGCTAACTGGGATCAATGTCATAACCTTTTATGCACCTGTTTTGTTCAAAACTCTTGGATTTGGAAACTCAGCTTCTTTAATGTCTGCCATGATTACTGGAGGTGTTAATTGTGTCTCTACAATTGCCGCCATTTTGCTTGTTGATAGGTTTGGAAGAAGGGTTCTCTTCCTTGAGGGTGGTTCTCAAATGTTATTATCTCAGGTACACAAATTCTCTCACCTTTTTTTCCTTTTTCATTTTTTTTCATTGTAATTTGGTTAGATTAAAAAAATAGGCATAAACTTCATCATTTGTTTAAAAAATATCTCTATATTTTTTGTAAAGTGATAATATTACACCCTTGAACTTTCTTAACGTTTCAAAACTACCCTTTGAAAATTTTGTATGAAATTCCAAAGGTTTTATACATTGGGAGAGTGGTTTTGAAAACTTTTTAAGAGTTGAGGGATAATATTTTAAGTTTTAAAATATAATTACCGCTTCTTTATTAGAAGTTAGTCTTTTAACTATTAATATTACTTTTAAACAAAATAAGACTCCTCTTGTCCTTTCAAATTTGGATTGAAACTGACTCCTTTTTTATTTGTTTTTGTTGCCCTAGATTGTGGTTACAATTATGATTGCGTACAAATTTGGTATCGATGGAAATAGCGGAGGATTGTCGAAGGAATATGCTGGTGCAGTGGTGTTGTTCATTTGCACCTACGTTGCAGGGTTTGCATGGTCATGGGGGCCATTGGGATGGTTGGTTCCAAGTGAAATCTTTTCTCTTGAAGTTCGATCAGCTCTTCAAAGTGTGAACGTTTCGGTGAACATGATCTTCACTTTCGCAGTAGCTCAAGTCTTCACTGCTATGCTTTGTCACATGAAATTTGGAATGTTCATCTTCTTCGCCTTTTTCGTCTTTGTGATGAGCATTTTCATCTACAAATTCCTCCCCGAGACAAAGGGTGTCCCAATTGAAGAGATGGCTCTTGTTTGGCAAAAACATCCTTTTTGGGGAAAATATGTTAGCCAAGAGAAGCCCCAAACCACCTCAACTTAGATGCAGGCCGGTGAGTATAGGTTTAGTTTTGGTAATTCCTTTATTCGGTGTTGGGGTTAGGAATCGTTTAGATTTTCTTTTGAAATAGGGCTTAAATTGCTTGTGGTTTTTTATTTAAAACTTTTTAATTACTTATTTTCATGCATTCACTGTCCTATGTTATGAATTTGACAGGTAAACTTTTGTTACCATTTGTTTTTACATCTTAATGTATAAGAACTAAATTGAAATCAAAACTAAAAGCTTCAAAAGTATAAATGTAATATATTAAAACATATGAGGAGATGGAAACTAAAGGTACTGTATATGTATTTATTAATTATAACTATCACTATTGCTCTAAAAGTTGATGGTTTGATGCAACATTTGTCAAATATGCCACGAATTCAGTTTAAGGAAAGAACATAAGAAACCAAAAGACAGCACACAGCAAACTCATCTCCAGGTAATATTTTTGGCATTATTTGAAACTAAAACAAAAAAGAATAGAGTTCTATGTAACAAAGTGAAATAATGAGAGAAAACAGATGTTTGTTATAGAAAACACCCAAAATATTTATTTAATTAATTAATTTGGTAATTCTTTTTTGTTTTGGTTTTTGGTTTTTAAAACGAACCCTTTTTCTTTTCATTTTATTTTCACAATGGTATGTACACTAAAGACAAATTTCAAAACAAATTTTCAAAAGTTTCTTTTTTTTTCTTACTTTTAAATTTTGGTTTGGTTTTAAAAACCCTTCTAAATTGTTGCCAACAAAACATGAAAACCCAATAGCAAAACTGTTATTTGTAAGCTTAATTTTCAAAACAAAAAATAAAAACTGAAATGGTTACCCATCTAACAAATTCATTTTTCACTTTTCGTTTTTGAAAATTAAGTCTAATATTCTCTTTCAATTTATTTATCATTATTTACCTTAAACCGTTAGCAAAATTTCAACTTTTTTTTTTTAAAAAAAAATTGGCTTGTTTTTTAAAATATTGCTAAAAAAGAGACAACAAATTACCATAAATTGAGTTGGAATGAGCCCTTATATGTGTGTGTCGAATTATTTAAAATAAAAAAATAAAATAATCCAAAATTTAAATTTGTTTCTCCTAAGACGAAAGAGTCGTGAAAATTTCACCAAACAATTAATTATTAAACTATAGAGATGGTAGATGTAGATGTAGATACAAATGCATGAACTACTTGCACCATTTCTCTCCCAATTTGATTCATTTTGATTTTGCATTACATAGCAAATTTTGGCCCAAAAATGCATGCATCTTATCTTTTAGGAATTTTTTCTTCATTTCAAGACTTGTTACAAATCTAAGCATATCACTCTAAAATCTTCAACTACTAATTTTTACTATTTGTAAATAATATTAACTTCTCTTTCTTGCCAAGCTCACTTCTTTCATCTTAACTTTGATCATATATCGTTGAATTTTTTTAGTTTAACACCATGCTTGTATTGAGAGATTCAAATCTCTTATCTTTTAAATTAAAAAAGAATAAAAATCAAGTATTGTGAATAAGAAAAAGAAGGATCATTTGATTCATCTAACTATAGTAGGATAATTTGATAAACAAATAACTCATCCGTAATTTCAATAGTTTAATTTTCCTTGGTTCTTTTTTTGTTATTATTGCTATAATTAATTAGTCTTGTCATTTGTGAGAAAGTGAAACCATAGTTAAAAAAAGAAAATCAAAACCGTTTATTTTTGTCAAAAACTAACAAAGAAGAATTCTTTCTTAAAAAGTTAAGTTATAGACAAAATATAATATTTCTAGATCACTTTGGTTTTTGTTCTTTTTATCATACTCTAAAGTTTATTTTTTTAAAAAAAATCAAAATTACCTTTGCAGTTTATTTGGAATAATTACTAGAACAAAAATTATAAAACTAAAACACTTTTGTTAAAAAAAATAAATAATAAAAATACCAAGTATTTACATTCAATGATAAAATAAAATCGAACAAAAACTCGTTACACTTTATTAAAACATAAAGATAAATAGTTTGATCGTTCTCCAAATTAAAATTAAAGCATAATTATCAATCATAACTTAAAAATCTACATTATTTCAACGTCTACCACATTGCAAAAGAAACAAAGTCAAATAATCGACTTATAAATATTTATCTATCAATTTGTGATTAAAAACAAAAGTGTCATGAATTTCACAAAATTCGAAACAAGTCCATTTTTCTTAAAAAGAAAAACACAATAAATGAGTCATAGAAGATAGATTTTGTTGTAGGGCGAAATCAAGGAGGACTTGAGTCGTAAGAAAAAGAAGTTGAATCAACTATGTTACATTAGATTAAACATAGATGTAGTTGTGTAAAACATAACATTACCTAAATTGAATGCTTTACTTTATGCCTTAAAATAGGAAGTTGGAATGGGGAATATAATTATCTTATCAAACAAATTCATGAACATACTAGAAAAACAGTATATGAGTTCCCCATTGCACAAATTACAAAATCCCTTTCTTTGTCATACCCAAAGAAAATAGTTAATACAAGTCAACCATTCTAAATATTTGATCCAAATTTAATGTGAACACTTCTTTGTTCATCCAAGTCCCCACTTTTACTTCTTTTTTTTTTCTCCAAGGACTTTAAAATTTGCGTCCAACAATAGATTAAAATTCCAATAAGGCAGTTTTCGAAATAAGCCGTGTACGACCTTCTATTAAATTAAGTAATTAAAAAATTACCTAACTTTCCCCTCAAATGATTTAGTTTATATAGTTTTGAATTTGTTTACTATTCATCCAAAAGACATTGTGTCAAACTTTGATTACAAATTTGACCCTCAAACTTTGATAAATAATTTCAAGATTAACCACGTTTTTACCCTTTTTTTCGCAAGGGAAAGTTGCATTATTAATTAGTAAAAAAGTTATAAAAATTAGGTTGTCTCTAATTTTTAGTTTTTACAAAAATCACACTAAAACACGTCCTTCAACCTTTAATATGTGATACCATATATCGAAATATTTTTAACTTAATTATTATTTAATATATTACTGTTGTACATATGATATACTAGAATATAATATTTCATATACACTACTTCTATATTGAAATATACTCATGGGTGGTGTATGAAATGCAGTTATATTTATGTATACTATTATATGACTGAAGTATAATCAGAATTTAATAAAGATGCCAAAGCTAAGCTAACTAAATTAGTTTCTAGTTAAATAAATATTTAATTTGATTTTAAAATTCAAGGTCTTAAAATCCAATCTATGGTAGAAAAAATGTATCTTTATTATAAGTTGTTGATTATGTTCAAATTTAACACACATCAACTTATATTAATTAATTGGTAATGATAAAAGATGCAATGAATGTACACAAAATTTAGAATGATGGAATTTTATATAAATTTGTGAAATTTTAAAAAGTTATTGCATTTACTTTGTAATTAAGTAGTCAAAAGAACTCAAGCATTATAACTTCTAAAATTGATTATCTTATTTAATTTAGCAGCACATTCATTCAAATCAAATACTTAATTTAGAAGCTTGTTTTACTCATTTTTTCATGAAATTGATTTTGTAATATAATTGACCAAGTTGACATTTCCTCACAAGAGAGAGAGAGAGAAAGTTGACAAAATGAATTATATAATTGTTAATCTCACACTTAAAATAATAATAATGTTTCAAGACCAATATTTTATGAGCTAAATGACACAGTTAACCTTTTTTAAGAGACATGATTTATATATTAAACTCAAAGGGGATAATATAAAAATGTTTTTGGGTTTACTAAAGAATAATAAATTAAAATGTAGATAAATCATTTAAAACAAATTTAAATAACTCTCAACGAGAGATAAAAAATATATTGGCTATATATATATAATAGTCTTTTTGCCCTATAATAAATTTGTAAAAATTCAGCCCAAACTTTAATAAATATCACTTTAATCATGCCATGATAATTACGCACAATATATGAATTAATGTAATTAAATTGCCTACCCATGTAATTTTACTAAATGGATTAAGAAACAAATTTGTTTATAAGATTACACAAAAACGAGTCAATACATAATGGAAATTGACAACCCAATTTGATAAAATTTTACAATAGAATTTATTGGTTAGAAATTAAAGTGACCCAATATAGTAGCCGATTATTCATTTGTTTCAAATTAGAAAAGAAGGAAGAAGGAAGAAGAAGGAAGAAGAAGAAGAAGAAACCAACTATTTTGATGTATTTTATTGTTTTTGTTTTTCTCTGTCTTTTGTTTTTATTTTTTGAAAAACCCTCCGTTCTTAATTTTACTAAAACACCAAAAACAAACACCAAAAGACAAATCTAAACAAAACACTAATAACCTTCTTCATATTGATAACATTTTAAATGAGATCTACCACCAACTTGTTTGGTTTTATTTAGAGTTATTTTATTTTTTTGGGGTGCCCTTTATCTTCATTCAATGAAAAATATATATATTTTCACCGAATTTTATTGATTATTTAACTTTTTTTTTTCTTATCATTATTATTGGATATTGGCCTCAATTGTGGACAGATTGTTTTCTTTTCTATATTATATTACCCTTTTCAAATGTTGGTCGATTTGACTTTTCTCTTTTGTACCCAATCCAAAACTCCAGTTTCCTTTTCAATAATACTTCAATGTTTTTCTTTGGGTGATATAAGAGTATATACAAGTTGGATTGGTACAAGATAGATAAGTTTTTCTTTACCGACGTGAAAATTAGGGTTTATAAAACTTGTAACCTTGTCGGTTTTGTATAATGGGCTAACCTAACCCAAATATTTTTGGGTTAGGTTGGATTGGATCACAAGGTTCTTGCTTCCCCTATGCTAGTTAGATTGAACATATATACTTTATATTGGAAAATTAGGATAAACCAATAAGAATTTAGAATTACTTCTTTAATTTCTTCTCCAAAATTTGAAAATAGCCGAGAGTCTAAGGGTGTGATGGAGATAGGCGAGTGACTTTTGGTTGGGGCAAAGGAGGAGGTAATGAGAGGGAAAGAAGATCTTTTTGTTCAGTTGATGTTTAGAAAATAGTGAATGAAACTTTATGACCTCGAATAACGAGAGAAGTATACAATCGTGGATGATGTGAAAAAACTCTATAAGATATTATAGCAATTAAATACATATTTTATGAAACAAACAAACTAAGGAACAAAGAATAGAGAACTAAAAGAATAACGATACAAAGATTGGATGGATGCTTCTATTAGCTATGTGTATGAGCATAGGAGAATATTTTTTTTACTATTTTGAGGTAAAAGTAATTAAAATTAAAATATCGTGCATACATGGCAAAGTTAAAGTTAAGAGTCATTTATATATGATACTTCCCTTAAACCTATAACAAAATAGGCCCAACATAAAAGCCCAAATGAAATGAGAAGAGGACAATGTGGTGCTTTTTTTTTTTCATTTTCTTACCTTTTTTGTTTTTCCCTTTATAACAAATATTGTGCTTTGGTTTTCAAACAACGAAACTAAACCCTAATACACTATTTTCATTAAAGAGTTTCGTTGCAATTATAAATACGACACACAATATTTCATTCCACAAGTTCACTGAATTAAATGATGACCTGTAATTGTATCTTTATATTCAACTAATTTCATTTCTATAATTGTGTGTGCTGTCTCTCTGACAGAGCGACGTCTTTTTTCATTTAATTCACTCCAATCCAAATAATGAGTGATAAAATGAAGAAAGAAACAAAACGGTTCAAACACTTTTCACGAGATAACATCATGCAATACGTTGAAATAACGTGTTCTTTTCGATTCAGACAACCTGTCGTGTAATTCACTCTTCCCCACTATACCCTATTTTGGCAATTTCTTTAGCACATTATTATGATGAATAAATCATAATGCAACAACTTAAAATAAGTGAGAAAAACGCCATCAATTCAAAACCATAATTTTCAATCAACACATGAATGAATTTCATTATAGTTCTTGGAATTTTAACAATGTAGATATTAAGAAGCAAAAAAGGGCATAAGACATGCACGATTCCTCCTCACAACAAAATTGTTATTTTCATTTTTAACTTTTTATTCTAATTTCTATATCATCTCTCTCTATTTCAAAATTTTACAATTAAATTCTTGATTTGAGTTCAATTTTTAAGTTTCGATTTTTTTTACTTGTATTTAATAAAATAAATTTTCTATTTAATTCCTAAATTTCAAAAGTTTCATTTCTACCTCTAATTTAAAACAACTTACATTGTTAACAATTGAACTAATTCTACTAATTACTCGTCGCAATTAAAATTAAAATTAAAAAATTTGCATAATGTGTTTTCTAAATTAATTAAACGAAAGAACACCGATAAGAAACACAAAAACACCAAAATAATTATAGCTAAATAGTATTGACATGAGATGTGTCATCCCTAATAAAGACATGCATTCAGCGATTGACCAGAGTCAATTTTTGGCGAAATCGTCATCATCGACTATGATGGTTTAGTAAATTATCAAACCAGCTTCAACCATTAAGGAATACGTGTAAACCAACTGTCGATCAATTTTAATATATATTTTAAAAAATTGTTGATTTGAATTTTTATCAAATTGATTTCGATCAATCTCTCATCTTCTCCAATCAAGTGTCTTTGATTTGATTGGTGGTGTGGGCGGGTAATGTTAAAGTGAAATTTGATTGGAGGTTGTGGTTAGTTAGAGTAATAAAACAAATTAAAAATATTAAATTGTAAAAATGAGATTAAAGAGTAAAGCAAAAGATATTGAGAAAATGTGAGGTAAAAAAAAAAAGATTTTGAAAGAGTAAAGCAAAAGATATTGAAAAAATGTGAAGTAAAAAAAAAAGAATTTGAAATGTAAATTGGTAAAAGAAAGTGAAAAGGGAGGAGAGGGTTAAGGAAATAAAAGAATAATAGTGACCGACTTAACCGTCCAGTCGTTTGTATTTGTCCTCTAAGATAATTACCAATGGCAGAATTTCATTCTTTTATAACTTTCTTTATGTATTCTATTAATACTTTCTCATATAATACAAACAAAAACCCAGAAATTAATTTAAAAATATTTCAATTTTAAAAACACTATTTTCATACTTATTTCAAAGTAGAATTTTCTTGGCTCTATAAATACTCACTTAACCCATTTCATTCCCTTCACACTGACCCATCTCAGATTTGGTCTCTTACTCTCTCTCTCTCTCTCTCTCTCTCTGGAATTTTCTTGTTTCCTCCTTCGACAATGTCTAGTTCTGAATCTGAACAAGACATTCCCACACTTAAAACTCCACTGATCGAAGAAACTGAGACAAAATTCCCATATCGTTTTTCTCATGTTTTATCAGAAGCAAAATCCATAGCCGATATAGCATTTCCTATGATTCTTGTCGGCTTTTTAATGTACTCTCGTTCCATGATTTCCATGTTGTTTCTTGGTCGATTAGGTGGTTTATCCTTGGCCGGTGGTTCACTTGCTATTGGCTTTGCTAATATCACTGGCTACTCTCTTCTCTCGGGTCTTGCTATGGGTATGGAACCCATTTGTGGTCAAGCTTTTGGTGCTAAAAGATTCAAACTCTTAGGCCTTACCCTTCAAAGAACCATCATTCTTCTCTTGATTTCTTCATTACCCATTTCGTTTTTATGGTTTAATATGAAGAAAATCCTTCTCTTTTGTGGTCAAGACGTTGATATTGCTAATGAAGCTCATTCCTATATCCTCTGTTCTCTCCCTGATTTAGTTGCTCTCTCTTTTCTTCATCCTTTAAGGATTTACCTTCGTAGTCAATCCATTAATCTCCCCCTTACTTATTGTGCTATTTTAGCCATTCTATTTCACATCCCAATTAATTACTTTTTCGTCTGTGTTTTCGAATGGGGGATTCGCGGTGTCGCTTTAGGAGCCGTTTGGACTAATTTCAACTTCGTCGGATCACTCGTCGTCTTTGTCTTGTTCTCCGGCGTGTACAAGAAAACATGGCCCGGAATGTCGTCGGATTGTTTGAAAGAATGGAAATCGTTACTTGGGCTAGCAATTCCAAGCTGTATTTCGGTTTGTTTAGAATGGTGGTGGTATGAAATCATGATTTTATTAAGTGGGTTCATGTTGAATCCTCAATCCACAGTGGCTTCAATGGGGATTTTAATACAAACCACTGCTTTAATCTACATTTTCCCATCATCCTTAAGCTTTGGAGTATCAACAAGAGTGGGAAATGAATTGGGTGCAAATCATCCAAACAAAGCAAAATTAGCCGCCATTGTTGGACTCTGTATAAGCTTCTTCTTGGGAATTTCAGCATTGCTATTCGCTTTCAAAATCCGGAAAGTATGGGCGACAATGTTCACAGAAGACATACAAATAATCGAGTTAACATCGTTAATTCTTCCCATAATCGGACTCTGTGAGTTAGGGAACTGTCCACAGACGACAAGTTGTGGGGTCTTAAGAGGAACAGCAAGGCCAAAATTGGGGGCGAACATAAACTTAGGATGTTTTTATATGGTGGGAATGCCAGTGGCGATATGGCTGAGCTTTTACGGCGGTTGGGACTTCAAAGGGCTGTGGATTGGGCTGTTGGCAGCGCAGGCGAGTTGTGCAATGACGATGCTGATGGTTCTAACTCGAACCAATTGGGAAGAACAGGCGGAGAGGGCAAAGGAATTGACTAAAAATGGACTGGAGGAGATTGAGGATGATGAAGAAGAAGAAGAAGAAGAAAATCAGGAACTTGATGTTGAACAACAAGAAGCAGAAGAAGAAGCAGAAGAAGAAGATGAAGACGATGATGGTGATGAAATAAAAGAGTGTTTGAATTCAAAGCATGGAAGTGATATGATAGTGTGAAGTGAAGAGGTTGAATAAGGGTAGATTTGGGAATTTTGACACAGCTAGGAATGTTTTTTTTTTTTTTTTTTTCTTTCATTTTGAGTAAAAAAATGTTTTCTTTTTTGTATAGGGTAGAAGAAGGGTATATGAAAATGAGGACCAATTTTATTGATGGTGTTATTATCCATAGCATAGTGAATATAAATTGAGTTTCTCTCTCAATCTCTCTCTCTCTCGTCCTTTAGTAGATGTTTATTTGGGAAAAAAAGAAGAAGAAGAAGGTGGTTTCATGGTCGTCGACAATGAAATGTATATCATCAGAAAGTAATAATATAAAAAAAGTATCTCTTTTTCTAAAAAAAAATATGAATGTTTATAGTAGATTGAGTATAGTGCAATGGTTGTGTGTTAGTAGAATAATGGAATCATATATGTGGTGTTTATAGTATGGTGTTACTCCAGAGACGTTTAATCTAGTAATTTGATATCTAATTGATTTGCTTTCAATACCTAGTTTGTATATCAAAATTATAATTTATCATTCATCATTATATTTATCTCTCTTTTAATTTTCTCCCAAGATTATCTATTTCTATTCATGCTTAACTTGCGTTATAATATTGATAATTGAACTTTAAAAAAGAAAATCCAATTTGTTTAATTTCAATCCTTTTTCTTCTATTTTATAGTTTGATTATGAATAAACATCGTATATTTTTAGTTAAGAAATTTATAAATAAACATGATTTTGCATAGAATATATATAAATTGAGTGGCTCTTTTAACTTTTTTTAATTATTATTTATTTAGTTAATAAGTCTAAATTTTAGAAAGTGAAATCCTACTATAATCCCTAACAAAAATTAGTATGAAAATATAAAAGGAGAATAGGTTTTATTATTAATTGAATAATGGGTGTGCTTTGTGAATAGTTGAATATATTTGTAATTGTAGTGAAGCTTTTGATCAAGAAGGAGATAAGAATGTCAAATTTGGGTGTTGTAGTTAAAATGGAAGAGAGATTTTTAGTTAGTAAGGATCGAGAGAGTTTAGCAAATTAAAGATTGTTAATTAGTGATTAGGATATTGAATTACTCTTCTATGGTTTTAGCATTTGTATTATAACTAGGGTAAATAAAGTCTGAAGAAATGTGTTTGAATTAGGGTTGATATACACAAGAAATTTTTCTTGTTTATGCTTATTTTGAGCCAAATTTAATTTGTCGTATCCTTACACACGTGTTATCTAAATATGCATCTTTGAAAAAGACACGCCATTGTAACTTTTACGCAACTTTTTATAAGAAATGAATGTCTTACTAAACATGCATTTCAATTTCCCAAAACATGCAATAAAAGACATTCTGTTTCAACGACGAATGGACTGTCAAACGTGATTCCTCCGCTTTCTCCTCCACTTTATTCCTTTCGTCCCCCTTATTCAGTATATATCTTTTTCTCCTTCAAAAAGTCTCTAGCTACCTTTTCTCACGTTATTTTGGCTGTCATAAATTCTGATAACCGTTTGTTTGTTTTATTATTCATTCAGAGATTTTGCCTGGTGACAGTTCACTCATAATTAAATAAGAATAGAATTTATGAACTAAATCATATAATTTTGTCACATTTATACGATATAAGAAAAATGCCAATTTATTCCTCTAGTTCCATATCGAATATATTCATGTGAAGATTTTGATATATATATAACATTATGAATGGATGGACCAAAAGTTAATAACATTGTGTAAATTTAGTCTTAAAGAATTGATTTTTTTTCTTTCCATAAATGGATTTGATCTTAGCCCAAAGGCCTATACGATATATTCCTAAGCTACTCCTATACATTACTTTATATTATGATCTTTTTTCTTCTTACCGATCTACAATACAACATTAAATTATATATATTTACACTACTTGACGTTTAATACTTTGTTGTAGTTTTGAAACCCTAATTAAACATCACTCCAAAAACAAACAAACAAACCCTTAAATAAGAAAAAGGAAAATACAACAATTTTGGTTGTCATTAAATTGAAAGGGATTTTTGTATGACGAGTATTTGTGAAAGATGTCAAATTCAGGTATGATATAAATGGGAAGATGTTGTTAAAGGCGACCGTTTCTCTAAATTTACTCAAGAAATGAGCGGGTTCTGCTCTAGACATGCATTATTCTCAGTTGAGTTATATTTGAGATTCGTCTCACTCAGAGCGACACGTTTATTTGAATGTATGTTTTTCTGACAAACGTTCGTTACAACTTTAAATGTAACTTTTAATGAATGAATTTTTGCCTAAAAGAATCAAATTTCAAAGATTACACATCTCACAAAGCAATTAGATTGAATTATTCTCACAATCATCTTCTTCTAGTTAAAGCATCACTAAGTGTAAACCTTGAAATTTAGAACAAATGGAAATCAAAACTCAAACCTAATCTTTAAGGGTAAAATTTGTAACATTTTGAAATCATTTGCAATTTTCTTACAAACAGGTTGAATTCTTAACCAAGTTTCTCAAAAAAATCTTCAATGTCCAAGAAAATTATAGTTATTCTAGAAATTAACATACCTATTAATAATCATATATGATATACATTTAGAGTACATTTACAACTTTTATTTCATATACTCTCCATGCTACTCTTAGAGTCGTGATCTCTTCATATATTTTTTCCCGATTGAGGTATGTTTTAGATTAATTACTCTTATCTATTCAACTATTATTTTTAGAGTTAATCATATTAAATCAACGATATTTTGAATTGGTATTTTAACATGATGTGCTTTTGAGAATAATCTTGCATAGAAAAATTTGAAGATGCCTCATATGATGTGTTCATAATACTACATACACTGTATATCGTTCATTATTAATTAATTTTAAAATGAAACGGGCAACCCAAATTGTTGCCAAAGTTATTGAAAAAAGAAACACTTTAATTCATTCAAACAGGTTTTTAACAAATGACCAATCTTATGTAATCCACAAATGTAAAGTAAAATCAATTAATTTCAGAATCTAATTTTGAATAATCTAAGCATTTAATTTATTTGAATCAAAACTTTCCTTCAACCCCTCGTGTTTCTAAATTAACCTAAAATAAAGGTAAAACCAGTCTCATTATTTTAGATCATAACTCCATATTTAGAAACCACGTTTTGAATATGCTTATATAAAATAAATCCAAATGGTTAATAAAGAAAAATAAGAATTTTTTTTTTTTTAAATAATGATAATATTTCAGCAATCGACATTTGATTTATAAAAATAAAACCACATATGCAGCAAAATTTAATGGCTTAAGCTTTAATTCCAACATATGTATGTATGATGTTTTTAAAGGAGAAAAAATAATCTTTGAAAGAGACTTCCAAAATCTGTTTAAGATTGCTTTGTGAATTTAAAATTTAAAAGTATATATACAATCGTTTTGACTGTTTTATAAAATTAATTAATTAATTCTTGTATAAGATCATATAGAGATTTTTTCAATACAATTAATTTATTATGCAATTAGAATGTTCAATAACGTAATATATATATACATATAGTTTCACCAATAACACTAATTCTTAAACTTTCAAAATAAGTTTTATTAATACTCTCAATTCTATATTTAAAAAATTTAAGAAATTTCTCTCTTAGCCCTCTATATTTGTTTGATCGTGAACTATATATAACATATATGTCTTCTTCAATACTTTGTTATGAGTCGTCCTTTATTTCATTATTCATTTCGAAAAACTACCTAATTCAATCAACTAAAATCCATGTGATTAATAAAAATGTATTTAAATGAATTGTGGGAAAGTATTATAAGAACAAATTAAGGTATATTTTATAATAATTGAGAGAGAGAAAGAAAAAGAAATAAAATAAAAAGAAAAAGGTAGTTCGTGTTCCCAACAGCCGACATAGATATAATAAATGAAAAATGAAGCTCTAAAAACGGCAAATACAACAGCCGGCAAAAAAATTGTACCAAAATTCGTCTTTCTCTACGTCTCAAAATTTGCACCACGTGGCGTACAAACATTTCAATTAACTCTATATTATATACACACACTCACACTCTAATTTCCTTTTTATTTTAACTTTTTAGTCGGCTTATTAAAATGCACATTTCCAAAAAAATAAGTCTGCTCAAAGTCTTATTAATGTAAGTTTCACGTGAAGCTTTGTCAATCCTATGAATATATATATACGATATTTACCAAATTTCATCCATCTAATTTCAATATAATTAACATCATTTTTCATTCTATTATTGTCGTATTAAAAAAAGTAACGTTCAAAATAAGTTAACCTAAATTTAATTTAACGATAATTGGATTTAAATGTCGTTGGACTATTTTTTTAAAAATAAAACGTAGTATATATATTATTTATAGTACAAGTTGGAGGGAAAAGTGAAATATTTTGTAAATTAGTTTCATGTGAACCTAAAAGCTGTGATATAATTTGCATGTATATTATATAAATATATATAACTGAGAGAAGGATATGAACTTGTGAACCCTAATCCTAGATCTATACTAACTAGAGATTAGTCATAGATTTAAATTATTTGTTCATGCATGTATGTTGCCATGTTGAGAGTAACAAAAGAAAATTATTGTTTAAATTTAATAATTTAAAATGGAAATTTAAATTTATTAAAATATTGATTTTGTCATTAAAATTTTAACTTTAGTATATACAATAATAATATAATTAGTATTTGGTTTTTTTGTTTTATTGTCATTCCTATTCAATTCACAATTTGGTAAGGTAGGGTCAAAATTAAATTTTAATTATTGGTTTATTGAATCTACCAAAACTAATGTGATTATATATTATCATCGGTACTGAAGTCACTTTTCAAAATTCATTCTAAATTGTTTTGTTTTGTTTTGTTCCATTATATATATAATTTGACATTGAAAGGTTGTTTTGTTTTTCTTTTAAAATTGTTAGTTGTGTTAAATATAATATCATTGTTCATTGTTAATGTCCTATAACAACAATCCCTAATTCTGTGGTTTGGATAATATAAATTATTATTGTGATTTATAGGTCTAAAATTTGAAATTTCAACCCCTAATTAATAAGGGTATATTTAATGTCACATCACCATTTCAATG
The DNA here is from genome assembly GCF_000004075.3 of Cucumis sativus. Classification (NCBI taxonomy): domain Eukaryota; kingdom Viridiplantae; phylum Streptophyta; class Magnoliopsida; order Cucurbitales; family Cucurbitaceae; genus Cucumis; species Cucumis sativus. The sequence goes on along the minus strand of NC_026659.2, from coordinate 2,003,207 downwards.
AAAAAAAATATATCACTTCTACCTCAATGTGAGCTCAATATATCTCTTTTCTTTGGGTTCACTGTCTTGATTCTCATTTAAAATGAAAAATACAAATTTATATGTTATGATATGATACCATATTAGATAAAAATATGTGGCCCATCTTAAAACTAAATTGACGATAGAAAGAGTAACCATCATGTGTTACAGCGATATGTAATGTTTCCTAGCTCGTCATTCCATAGTTGATCTTCAACACAAGTTGACAAGCAATTTGAGGGACAAAAAATTGTGTGTGTTTATCTCTTTCTTAAAATGTTAAATTTACAACAAGTGCTTTGATTTGAATGCCAATTCAATGAGTATGTTATCGCTATTACGAGGGTTTTTAATAAACAAAGGTGTTGCGAAGGCTCAACCTTCTTAATTACCTCCTCTCTCAGATCGAGCGGTATCCTCCCTCGACGACCACACATGAAAGTTGTGAATTCAGATGTTGCTTGGAATCATGACATGGAGATACGAGCAGTTTAGTCGGGTGCTTCAAAATCATCTAAGACATACTTTGGCTTATTGATCTAAAATTCACTTCTTGATGCTATGAGGTCAAGGTTCTATTGAAGTACCTGATGAATGAGTATATATACACAATAGTCCGGAGAATATTCCCCTTGGCTCCATATTCTAAACCTCCTAACTGAACCTAACTACTTCGAGATTGATAATTCACTTAATGACGAAGCTTTTAATATCTTTACAATTATCTCTTTCTTCACATCCATGAGGCTAACTTCAGTATGCATAAAAACTGGGAATTGTTTTTTCTTTCATGCTTGTCGTTATATAATGCTGTGGCTTTGGAAGGAGCATGTGTCTACCCTTTTCACATACCCTTTACCTTTAGTAATTTACCAATTATTTGACTGTGTCACGGAATGTTGGATGTTCTTCACTGTCCTTATTTGGTAATTTCTCTATTAATTATTTAAAAAGAAAAACTAAAAAACTAATCTTGATCATGTGTAACCATTGCCTCTGGGCCAAAAAGATTTAGAACAAGTAATTGGGCTTTGCGCCCTAGGCTCAATTCAAAATGGATCCTATCTGACTTGGTTTGTATTTGTATGTACTTTTTAGATTTTTGTAATTTCTTGACAAAGGTGTTTTGTAAATTAGACTACTGTATTTGTGGGTGTTTTTTATGGATTCCGCTTTCGGTTTTCTTTTTCTTCTTTTTACTGATGATTTTTCTGCAGAGGCCTTTATGATTGATGGAATATAATTTTGCTCTACCACCATAATTTTCTCACCATTTGTAATGAAGTCTATCATAGATAAAAATATAGTAGAACGTTTTGAAGTAAGGAGAATGTTAGATTTCACATATTTGTAAGGAGCGATAGGAACATATCTTGATATATCAAGAAGTTAGATACTAGTTAAATACTAAGTTCTAAGGTGTGGTTGACTAAGAAACTTCAAAGTCAATATATTTCTTCAAAACTCAATTATATCAGCAAAAGGTTGTAGTCGCTGTAGAAACATATTTTGGGCAAAAACATTGTAGTGAAAGAGAAATAAAATATGATGAGAAACTCAATAAAGTTGGTTTTATGTGGATTGTTGTTGTTGTGCAGTTTGGGAATAATACAAATATGTGAAGCGTTGGGAAAAGATCATCCTCTGTTTGTGTTTGGGGATTCAATTTATGATGTTGGAAATAACAATTACATAAACACAACCACCATTTCTCAGGCCAATTTCCCACCCTACGGCCAAACTTTCTTCAGATTTCCCACCGGAAGATTCTCCGATGGCAGAGTCATTCCTGATTTCATTGGTATATAATATAATGCAACAATATTTACATTTTTTTTTTGTATTTTATTGATTGATTAGTTGATTTTTATTTTGTAGCTGAATATGCAAAGTTGCCATTAATTCTGCCATATCTTTATCCGGGCATTAAGGATTTTGTTAAAGGAGTAAATTTTGCATCTGGAGGAGCTGGAGTTCTTGACACAACTTTCCCTGGATATGTAACACTATTTTCTCTCCCACTCTCTTTTATGTATCACGCTATCTCTTAATTCATGTCAGTTTGAGCTTAAATCGATGCTGAAAAACAACTTTCCCTGTAGGGTTTTTTTTTGTCGGTTGGAAATTGTCACTTTTAGAGAGGTTTCTGATCGGTGGGTTTTGGTCGCTTTTGTGACTTGAAAGTGAGAAGACGAAGATTACAAAGAAAATAACTAGAAAGGAAGAAGACTGGAGGGGAGAGAGGGGGAAGGAGGAACATAATTTTCCTTTTTTTAAAAAAACTGATATAGATTTTTGGAAAAGGTTATATGTGACGAAGGAGTAGATGCTAACAAAAATGTTAGAAATTCCCCCCCCTAAGATGTGGCGATTTTTTTTCAGGTGGTAACCTTGAGAAGGCAGGTGAATTATTTCAAAGAAATGGAAAGGAGTTTGAGGAAGAAACTTGGAACTTCAAAAACAAAGAAATTACTATCAAAAGCCGTTTACTTAATCGCCATTGGAAGCGGTGACTATGATGCTTTTGATCCAAAATCCAATTCACTTTATCAATCTTACACAACACAACAGTATGTTGATTTAGTGATTGGAAACATGACCAGTTTCATCGAAGTAAACACATAAAATTTCAAATTAATGTTCTTGCTTTCGTTTTATTCTGTATTATCTTTGATTTGAGTTTTAGTTTTAATTACTTTTTAGGAAATTTACAAGACAGGAGGTAGGAAATTTTCAGTGCTAAATATTGGGCCTATTGATCATTTGCCTGCTGTACAAGAAGCTATTATATCTCATTACAGAACTCCAGCTTGGATGGAACAATTCAAGCAATTTATTGGTTTGCACAATGAAAAACTACCTAAAGCACTTCAAAACCTTGCACAAAAGTTTAAAGGACTTCTATATTCTCATACTGATTTCCACACTGCTATCAGTAACATAATCCACCACCCAACAAAATACGGTACGTTGAATTTGTATAAAGTGGTTATCAAGGGCACATAGAATTTCCAATCTGTTTATAAGGTCGTCATAGTGTGGTTGCTCCTAATAATTGACAAATTGTTTGAAAAGGAATGAAAGAAGTGAAGAGTGGATGCTGTGGAAGTGGGGCATTTAGAGGAAAGAGTAGCTGTGGAGGTATGAGAGGCATAAAAGAATATGAGTTATGTGAAAATCCAGAGGAGCATGTGTTTTTTGATGCCAACCATGGAACTGATAGAATATACAAGTTTGTAGCAGAAATGATGTGGACTGGGACTTCAAATATTACCACTCCTATCAATCTCAACTCCTTATTCTACATGTAATATAATGAAAATCAATGTAGTACAAGTACTGTATAAACCAGTTTAAGTAGAGCCTCATATCAATGTTCTGTATGAAACATTCTGCACTCCTGGTATGCCCTATTTTACCTTTTTTTTCCTATGCACATGGTGAAGAAAGTGTCAATGTCTTGTACTTTACGTGTAATTCATGGCTTATCCTCCTATATCCAGTCCATAGAGATCGTCAAGTAAACATGTGATTCACTGCCAACAACTCTTCACATGAACAAAATTCAATCAAAATGTCTTGGCAAAAAACAGTACCTCCATGGGACTGACTTCTTTTGTTCAAGTAAACTGCAAGAAAGACTAATCAAGAAAGAAATATTTCTTTCTTTTCTCTTAAGAGCTTGCTCTGATATGTTCATGCATGTCATGGAGGAAGGTAATCAAAGCAACTGAATCTAACACTCATCCACTGGTATCTACCTAAGCTTTAACGTTGATATCAATGATAAACAAATATCGCCAATATCTTCCTATTTATATCATTGATATCATTAACTTATATATGTGATAAATGAACATCGTTAATACCTACCTAAGTCATACTACCAATATCACATATTATTGAGATCATCAACATTTAAGTTATGTCAATCATATGTGAGGATATAACTGATTTGTGGATATATTATCGATATCTACCTAAATTATATCACTAATATCATAGATTTTAAACTCTAAAATTACTAAACTATTAATAGTTTCTATTTTTGAATTTTTTTTTAAATTTAATGTTATATTTTAAAGTTTTTGAATTATTTCTTTAACTTTTTAAAATTTAAAGATACTTTTTTACCCAAAATACAAAATTTAAGAGTGTTTTTCATTTTTGTATAATTAATACTTAAAATTAAATTAGTAATAGGAGAATGGTCATGAACAGAAAAAAAGTGACAATATTTATAAAATATATTACTATTAACTATAAAATAATAAAAGTTATTTTCAATATAGTAAAAATAATTAAAATTATTTAAGTTTTGTTTTTTAAAATAATTTTTTAGTAACGATAATAACATATATTTTTTTTTTAAAAAAGAGTTTTTTTGTAGCGTCGCAGAGAGGGCGCCCAAAAGAAAACTGGCGGAGCTTTGTGCTTCAACCTTCTCCTCCGATCGCCTGCAGTCTACCGCACGCCATCGACCGCCGCGGAAGGAACAAATTGAAGATAAAATGAAGAAAAAGAAAGGAAATTTTTGGATATGGATGATGTTGTCAGTGATTTTCAGGCTCCTTATGATATATTTTCCCAATCTGAATCTGTCCTCTCGGCCCGAGGTCGCCACTTCTCTAACCAGCATTCATCGATGTACTTTACTCTCTCTTTTATCTGGAGATTCTAGTTATGCTTGAGTCTAACGTAATTTATGCTCATGAGTTTTGCTTCTCTTTAATGTTTTGCAGTGGCTGAGGGTTACTGGTTGAAACAGTCGTCAATGTCTCCCTATACAGGTTTTCCTGTTTCCCTTTTGTATTCGATCCAAATCATTGCTTCTGAAGTTGGCTGATTGTGTTTGGTTATCTCTGATAGTGAGAATGACTTTGCCTATTTGTTTGAGTAGGATCTATGTATCATGGTTCTCCTCTGTTACTGTCTCTTCTAGGGCCATTGACTGTCAAAAGGTAAGAATCAACCTCCAAATGAAATGTGATATTGAATTTCAGTTTAGTGTTTGATTTCTTTCTATAGTTGTGACTTAACTGAGTACTTCAATTTAAAGAATTTCGGGCTGTGCATTGTGTAACTTAAGAATTTCTGGATTACTGGACAGTTAAGCTTGTCAATGCATAGACTGTAATGCCTGATTTTGTTGGGATTTCTGATACTCTATGATGATTGTTTAATGATGATGCAGGATTGAAGGGCAACCAGACCATCTTTTATGCAGGTGAATTTTGCATTTCTTTTATTTGCGACTAAGATTGATTTATCCACTCGAGAGGTTGTTATTAAACATTTGATAGTGAATGGGTTTCAGTGAAGATTTGTTTTAGAATTCGTCTTGGACATCGTGCTGTGTACTTTTTGTAACTAACTTATTTGTGAAATTTTCTTCTTCAAGGTTTAAGATTTTTATTTAGTTAAGATAGATCTGTTATATATTCAGGCTGTTAATATAAATGTATTGTTGGATAGTTTTGCTTTTGTGGTTGCAGATGTTCTGAGTGCATTGCTAATTCGTGGAACTGGTCAGAATCTTCAGAGGGCATACTATCGAAGTTTGAAACTACTAAAAGTTAACTTATCAAAAAGTTCAGGTACTTGTCAACTGTTAGAACTGCAGTTTCACTATCTAGTTATATTTGCTTGACCTATGTGTGGTTACAGTAGATTCTTACAAAACGATGGAGCTTAGCAATGAGGATTTGGGATTCACTTGTTAGGACGCCTCAGCAATACTGAAATTCAAAAAAGCATTGCGTTCTTATAAGTTACGAAGGGAGCATTTGTGAGAAACACATGAAACATGGCTTTTTGATTGATGTAGTAATAGGAATAGTATGCACACACACACATACATATTAATTTTTCTTTTAGGAATGAAATTACAAACGGGGAAGTTCTGTTTTCTGGACGAGATCAGTATAGATAGATCTGGTTTCTCTTATATAGTTTGTTTTTTTGCATCGCGGTTCAAATGAGTACAGCCTTTTGATCTGGATATATATCAACATACTTGTATATGTGTTACATTCCTTTCTTTTATTATTTGCTTATCAGTAATGCCATTCTTTTTAATGATAACAGAGATCTTCCCAGCTGGAGATATTGCTTCTCTTGTGTACGTATGGAATCCTTTCACAATAGTTGCATGTGTGGGTTTGTCCACATCTCCAATCGAGAATCTAGCCATTGTCCTTACTCTTTATGGAGCATCAAAAGGCAAGAAGTTGGCAGTCTTTGCTTTGTAACAACAATTTTTTCTCTTCTGTCTTTTGAAAAAGCCCAATTTCTAGAATTAATTTCACCGAAGCTTCAATGGTTCCATTGTCATATTGAAGTAGCAGCATTACGCTATATGTATATCACTTATTAGATTACCACAAATCACATGTCTTTGGGACTGAAAATATGTATTTTATATTTATTATGATTTTTTTTTTAAAAAAATTGAACATTCCGTTTGATAAGATGCATCTCATGTAGTACAGGACAAGTTCCGTTGGCTGCTTTTGGATTTGTCATGGCAACCCATCTATCTCTTTATCCTGTAATTCTGATAATTCCGGTATGATAGTTCTGTCTAAGGTTTTTGTAAGCCAATATTTGATGTGGATTCTTCTAATACTAGTTGTCATGGTCTCCTTCCCCCCAGGTAGTTCTTCTATTAGGCAATGGCTTAGATGCTCCTCCTAGGAAATTCTTCTTTGAAAGGAGTTGTAGTAGAGTCGTTGAACAACCTTCAAATGATAGCTGTGGTCAGCAAGAGGAAGTGATCAATCAGCCTAAAGTACCAAATGGTTTCTCACTGAGACCAGTCATGTATTTCTTATTATGGGTTTCTGTATTTTCTGCTTATATGCTGCTTCTCTGTGGTGTATCTCTCAAACAGTTTGGTGGACTCTGGGAGATGTTTAGAAGGTATGATTTTTTTTATTTAAAATCTTCCATCTTATCTTTGTTAATGCCTATTTACGCTTCGCATTTATTTTACCAGAATGCTTCTATCCCTGTTTTATCCAGTTCACTACTAGTCTCATCGTGATAAGTAATGAATATGGAACATTTCAGATCCTCCCTCACCCTCCCTTGGTCTTAAAGAGGATGGGGAGGTGTCACTTAGCAAACTGCTAGTCGGCGTCCACAATATTGTGTAGTGTGCTCATTATCACACCAAAATATGAAAGTAAAAAGTCAAGTAACCTGGTGCGGCTGATGAACAATAACACATAGTTGTTTGTTGAACAATATTTTTCTAATATGTCCATGAAAGTTAAATCCACCTATGAGAAAGTTGGGTTCTTTTATATCAATGTTTTAGGTTCTTAAGGTAATCCCACTTATTACCATGTAACTAACATGAGCTTGAAATGTTATTCTGAGTATACAGCATATGTATTACTTAGCTAATGAATGTATTGCGGGTTACTGCAGCACATATGGCTTTATTCTCACCGTGCAAGATTTGTCCCCTAATATTGGAGTTCTATGGTGAGTTCAACAAAACGTTAGATGCTTTAAAAAGCTATTTCTATGCATAAAGTACTGTGCGAGTCTAACTACCAACTGATCTGTTTGAATGTTTATTACAGGTACCTTTTTGCAGAAGTGTTTGAGTTCTTCAGGGACTTCTATTTAATAGTGTTTCATATCAACATTTTGTTTATGATATTGCCATTGTCCATACGTCTCTGCCATCGACCTTTGTTTCTGGCTTTTGTGCTTCTTTCTATTTCCGCCATGTTGAAGTCTTACCCTTCGGTATCCTCTGGTTTTATCTCATAACTTTATTTATCACTAATATTTATCATACACTTTTTTACATCAAACTCTGAGTTGAATAGGTAATCTTTCTTGTTGTTTCAACTTCTTTTAGGTGGGAGACTCAGCTTTGTACTTAAGTTTTATGGGATTGTTTGTAGACGTATTGGTCGGTAGGTACTTGTTTGGTTCTGGTTACTGCGCTTCCAACCTCATCTGATTCTTTAATCAATTTTGACCCCATACCTATGGTACATATACAGATTTGGAGTTCTCATTCTTTCTATTCTGTGGGTATATTGGGATTTCCCTGCTCAGCCCTGTGATGCACAACCTTTGGATATGGAGGGTATGCCTTCTTTGACTCTAATATTAATTTGAAATGGAAAGACCTGAACTCTTTTAACCAAACAAGTTCACAAAATTGCAGGGGACTGGCAATGCAAATTTCTACTTTGCAAATGCCATGGCTTATGCTTGCTTCCAGGTTCGTCTTTCTCTGCTGCTCCAATGTACAATTTGCACTTCAATATCGCAAAAATTTGTTCAATGTTAAGTAATTTTGTGGGTCACTGCTTGTTTTGGCGTACAGATCGTTCTAGTGGTTGAGAGTGTAAGTACAATGCTGAATCATGATCGGAAGCTAAGGAAGCTATCTGCAGTGAAGCTTTCATGATAGATAGTTTAAACTCCAAATTATAGGACTCAAAACCTCAAAGAAAAATTACCCTTTCGTAATGGGAAAAGAATTATTGATTACCACCTACCTTAACTTTGAACCTCTTTTTTCTCATCAAATTAAAGCTGGTAAGATCAATTACCATATACTAATATGTACTTTTTTGTAGACGTTTTTGTACTCTTTTTTTTTTTTTTTTTAGTGTTGACGTTTTCTTGTTACATGGTTTGAGAATATTTTTTTGTAAAATCGGAGTACTCGATTGTTTTGATCATGTGATGCAGTAGTTGGCCAAAGCTAAAATTTCCACGTCGGTTAAAATATAAGTCACATGCTAATTAAAATTGGCAGATATATTTGAAAAAATGTTTAATTTAAGTAGATGGTAATTATTATTTGAAAAGGGTCAGTTAACCATACTAAATAATTTGAGGACAGAATAAAAATTGAGCCATGTCAAACATACAGTATCAAATATATGAAATGAGAAATAGAGACCCAAAAACTAGAAATATACGGTAACTCACTACTTTGGATCCAATAATATGTTAAATGATGAACAAATATTCGGCCACGATCGTAACATATAAAGACACCAAAATGATCGAATAACACATATATAGTTGTTACCCATGAATTAGAGAAACACGGAAACCTCTCTAGGAATATACTCAGGGAAACATTTTAAATTATATTTAGGTCACGGTTATTTGATTACAAATTGATGAATCAATCGTAATGGACTTTTATTATGATAGTAATTAGATTGCTTTTGAACCAATTTAATTTGATTGTTCACTGAGGTCTTTTTTTATTGGTGTCATTATTGAGCAAATAGCAACCTAAAAATTTTGGATTTTTTTATATCTACCGAAGAAATAACATCTCGTTTATACCTTCTTTGTTAGATTATTATGGTTTCAAAGATGTTCTCATGTCGTAAGGTGGTTGCTCTTCTTAATAATAAAAAAATTATCAAAAGAGGTATGAAAGAAGTGGAGTAGATAATGTTAAAGGAGGGATGAGAGGCATAAAAGAATGAGTGAGGTGAAAATCCAGAGGAAAATGTGTCGTTTTCGATGCCACCCATAGAACTGATAAAATCTACAAGATTATAGCAGAAATGATGTAGACTGGAACTTCAAATATTACCACTCCTATCAATCTCAACTCCTTATTCTACATGTAATATTGAAAATCAATATTCAATATAGTATATATTGTATTGAACACTTAAGTATATACTATGATTAATTATAATAAGACAAGTATTTGTCCTGTATCAAACATTCTACACTCTATTGTGTCCCCTCTTACCTTTTTTCCTGTGCACATGGTGAAGAAAGTAATCTGTGTCTCTCTCAGAATGTTTGTGCTTTTTGTGTAATTCATGGCTTCTTCTCTTGTATCCACTCCCATGATTTTGGTGATGCCTACTACCATGTCTATGGTAATGTTTTCTTTCACCTCTATACTTCCAAGTGGACCTTGTGGGCTCACTTTTGTGACAAAACATATCCTCCCACCAGTCATAAAGAGGGTCAAATAAGCCTTTCTGATGTAAAACCCACAGTATCACAAGTACTGCATAGTAATTGAAACAAATTATGAAGATGAGATGCTTATTTTTAATTTTAGGCCGACTTGTTTGAAATCACTTTTCAAGTGTTGGATAATAGTTACCTGCGGGGAAAGTGGCCAAAAAGAGACCAAACAACACAAGCCAACTCAAACATATATATTGTATGTGACAGCTGAAGTCAAAAAATCCAGAGCACACTTTTCTGTTCAAAAGAGGCAAACGTGTCATTGGGGATGGTATGTCAATGGAAGGTAAATGGTTTATGAGAGTTTGATAGCAAATACCTGCAAGATTTCCCAGTGACAAAGTCAATGACGCTTCCCCAAAACTGCTTCCAGGCGAGCTTGATTGAATGGATGAAACCATTTTCCTTTTTCTTGGGGAGTTCAAAAGGAGTAATCTGTTAAAAAAAAAAAAAAAAGCCAAACTCACTAATGGAAGAAGGATACTTGATTCACCATGATTCTAGAACTGTAAAAGGAACCTGTGATCCATTGTCAAGGACAGTAGCAGTAGTAGCAAATTGGCATTCAGCTCTATCAACTTCACTAAAATCAGCATCCTTAAGTATGGCTGCACTATCAACAAAGAGAAGTTTTGTCTCAAAGAATCTTGAATCTGAACTAAATAAATTTAATGAGAAAAGAAGCACAAATTAGTTACTCATCTTACCAGCACAAACATATTTTGCTGCTTGATCAGTAGTTGGGTAGAGTTTAAATGAACGGCTAGCAATTTCATTTGGCTTCATGATATAATATTGTTCCTGAAATCATCTAGATTTTCATCAAAAACTCATCACATGAACAAAATTCTATCAAAATGTCTCCACGAAAGACGGTACCTCCATGAGACTGACTTCTTTTGAACAAGTAAACTGCAAGAAAGAAAAATCCATCCAGTTGAAATAATGTGCAGGAGATCAAAAGAAACAATAAAAGCTTCACTCAAGTATTCCAACCATATATCTCATTGTAGTAAAAGCTTAGTAAATACCGTTAAGCTATAAGATGCTTCCACTTCTCCAGTGTTCTTAGTTGCAACTGTAGCAACTCCAAATTGTGTGAGGGCTTCAAAAGTTGGGATGCTGATGCTCATAATTTTCCCAGGACTCCTACATTAAATAAAATGTAGCCTATTGAAGAACATATGTGATTGCTAATCGCTTTTCATATCTTCAAAAAAATATATATATTTGGTTCAAAACACGGACACTTAAGTTTGGCAAGCACTTAGACACTTCGACGCTTGTTGGACATATATTGGTCACTTGTTAGCACAATGACACTTAAACATGTATCGTAGCGTATTCATACCAAGTCACATTCGGGATGCAGTTTAATTACAAGAAGTGCTAACAACTCACCTTTGGTAAACATACTCAACATCATCAGCACGCAATTCTATTACAAGATTTGTATTGAGAACTTCAGTGACTCCAATGGAGAACGAATGTGTCCCAGCATTCTTCAACCCACCCAACACAAAACGTTTAGCAATATGAATACTCATGAATGAAGAATAATTCTATATCCTCCAATACTTAACTGGATGTTGATTAATCCTCTCAAACCGTCCTTCCACTCCATATAATGGCAATTGTTTCCTACCAATTCGACTCAAATCGGCCTTTCGAAAATTGGGAAAACGTATCAGATCATATAAAAGCAATCAATGTTAGTAGTACCCTTTCTTGATTAAAAGCTTACCTCCCTGAAATTCCATAATTGGTTGTGCAAACAACTCCAAAATGGGGATGTACAGAAATCAGGCTGTCCATTAAAAGTCTCATAACCAACACCAATTTTGTTGCATTCAAGACCATCTAAAGTAAATCTCACTCTTTCTAGTAGCATCCACATAGAGAAATTGGTACCTAAATTCTGTGGTTGACCAGGACCACCCTTCCATCACAATTGAATATTTTAAGCTTAGCAACAGAAGATAAGAACAAACAAGCAAAGTTATATATATCAAGGTAGCCTTTCCGTTGTACGCATTAATGTCTAAAAATCTTCGATTACAAAATGTTCCATCAAATGCTTTTGTGGTGGAATAAGCATATACCTGCCTGGGAATAACAAGGTAAAAGTCCTCAAATGATGGAATATTTGTGTATCCAACAAGGTCACCAATAAGATTAGCCCGTAAGAAGTTATCATTTGACACCACTGTTCTATTTTCAGGACCCACAGACACTTCCTAAAAAATTAAATTTAATGTCAATCACTAAATTTTGATCAAAACTTGAGAATGAGACAGTGATAATATTGAAGTTTTCTCCATTGGGTATCGAGGAAAACATACCGAAACTTTAGATCCTGACTTCACATGAATCTGAACACTGAATCCCAATGTCCATTGTCCAATACTAAAAACATGAAACCTAAGTGAGATAGAAACTCTAAGTTAGAATCTTTTGCTAGTAGTACACTTTAAGGAGGTTCTAAGCTGAGTTTCATCAACTTCAAATTCATCCAACCATCCTACATTAATGTATATGATACATACTTAAATATATCAACATACATTAAAGTAACACATGAGTTGATTAATGCAACTCCAAAAGTATGCTTTTTGGAATGACAAGTTAATTATCAAGAACTTAACTGAATGGATTTTAGTTTGAGGTTCAAACATCCACTCTTTAATGTAAATAAAAGAATAATAATAATGATGGTTAAGCTTCTAAACCGGTTTAAGATCAAGGTGGTAAAGTATAAATATCAAGACCTCATGATAAGGTTATGTTCTTAGAAGGGGTTGCTAGTACTACTATATATCAGTATTAAAAGGAAAAAATGACAAAAAACAAAGCTGAAAACATAAGTCATACCAGTCACCGGGAAAACGTAGACAATGTGCAGTGTTTGCCTTTCCTTTAATCATCTTGTCGACTTAGAAATAAAAGAGTTAAGATCACAAATCAGTGTTTGAAGGAACTAGCAACCGGAGAAACGGAAAACGAACTTACAAAAGTTCCCACACGACGTAGGCATTCGACGCTTTGCCCCACAAGGACAACATATTGGCTAAACAGATTTAACAAGAAACAAAAAAGAATGAATCAATAACAAGATCAAAATGAACGTGAAGACTGAAGATCAATCAATATAACCAAAGAAAGTCAAAGACAATAGAAGCTTTTCTCAAATTGGTACTTGAGTGCTCAGAATTATATGTCCACTTTCATCTCTTAACCTACAAGAAAACATCAAACAAAATAATGTAAATCAAATACCTTTGGGGTTGCGTGGAAAACAAGTTAAAAAGACTGGCTTATCTTACCTCTCACATATTTGTACCACTCTTGCGCTAGCATCCGGCTCGCATTTGCGAGTTGGAACATAAAATTCTTCAGGCTTATATGGAACATCCTGAGCATATTGTGTTCAAACATAAAAAATATATACAAGTATCAAACTTCATAAACATGAAACATTCAGATTAGAACTTCACCACACCACAGTAACCACAAACATATTATTAAAATTAGATACAAGGAAACAGAATCATAAGCGGGAATTACACGAATGTATGTTAGCTCATACAAAACATAAGCGGGTGATTTGCTGACAGTCAAAACCGGGGGTGTTCTCAGAGTTTGCATCTTGTTTGTGGAGTTTTCTTCCACTTCTACAATTTCTGCTATAATGGAAGCCTCACCCCCACTCTGCAACATAAAAAAAATTATTTGGAAACTATTAAAGAAAACCATCCAATAGAATAAGAGAGTTATATAAAAGGGTCTTACAGAACCGCTAGGAACAGCCATGTTTAGGACAATTTTCTTGGTACAGTTGAGGGTATCAGAGCCAGAATTCCTCTCGCATTTCTCAAGTTTTGACTTCGAGAGGATTTGAACTCCGGAGATGGTCTGAGTTGCTAGAAAAATCAGAAGGAAAAATGCAAGGAGATTGGGGTAACCCATTACTTGGCATGATTGTGAGAGTTGGGATTTGAATTCTGAAAGAATAAGAAGGGTGGGTTCATGGCAGTTATATAACTTCCAACAATAGCTTTATAACATGGTGGTTAGGGGAATATTCATTTCATATTAATCATTCAATGGAAAGACAGAAACCCCCAATCTACTCTAGCAAAACCGAATTGTTCACTCTATACATTTGGTTCATTCAACCTCAGAAGTGTACATAACAAACCCATCAGTTTAATTGATGAAGAAAACAGAATAAATACAGAAAAAACCAATCGGGTGTAAAAATGATGAAATATGAATATTCATATAGACTTGGCTGTTAACACAGGCATTGATTCTGAATAGATTCTCTAGCGTTAATTAAGTTAACGTTATCCAAAACTATTTGCCTTGATTTTGTTAGATTATAGATTATCATATGATTCATTATAATATAATATTTTATATAGAAAATGACAACATATATACGTCATAAAACTTAAATCACTTGTATGTGACTTTGCCCTCATTTTATCAAGGTAAGCCATGTTGAGCTTATTTGCTATTTTGGTAAGTATTCCATTGAGTTTTGATACTCCCATCAAATATCTATTTTTTTTTATCATAAATAATTTAAATTATGGATTTAAGATGGATTATTTTCTTTTGGATTGATTGGTTTTATTTGGATTAGTCATTCGTGTAAATTATCCCCAAAAGTTGATTACCAAAATTGTTGATTGAGTTAATTAAGAAGATGTAGCTAAGATGACTGAGCTAAGACGCAAAACATGATTGATATGAATGACTAATATGTTATGACGAAATTTCATCCATTTAAAAATAACGAGAGGAAGAAAATGGAATTGGGATGAGTGGCGGAATGAGAGAGAAAAAAGAAAAGGTAAAAATAGCATTAGTTTTGTAATTAGTTTTGAAAACAAGCGTAGTTTTGTAAAGTATTAATATAATTATTCCTACTTAATTTATGGCAAATTAATTATAAGTTTAAAAGAAATAGGCAACCCTATTTGGTATGGAAATTATTAAACAAAACTATATTCATATAGTATTGAATGATTTTCATTTTCATAATAATGTATGGAATGTAGGATGTCGGTTGGTGTAATGAGAACAAAAGTGAGCGCATACAATTTAGTGAAAGCCGAGAAGTTTGACCCCCCACCGCCGCCTTCACCCTCTTCTTTCAACTTTCTCACCTCAACCTCACTTTACTCAATTTTCAAAACAATTTAGTTCAATTACAACCTTACTCCTCCTATTTTATATTCAAATTTAATATTAAGTATTATTTGTCTAATACTTATGTGGAGTGGGATGTTGCATAGACTTAGGTCATCACAAACAACTAATAGTTGTGGAAGTGAGAGAAAAGGTAAAAGAGTTTGAATCATGTGCTCTTTAATATTATTGAAGGGTATGTGCTCTTTAATTTGGTATATATCCTCCATTTTAAATCATAGATTATATGCTACTTTAATTTCAAATACTATTAACTACTCCTTTTCATCTCAACAACCACTCCCGTGTCATCTACTTCTCACAATCGTTGCCTCCTACAACCTCCTAATCAAGCAATCCAAATATATATAAAAAAAAATCTGCAAGCAATCCAAATAGGGTGCAGACTTATAAGTTGAAATGAATTTAAAAACAATGAGTAGGACCATGGGGAGCAGGACACGTGTGTTGACTAACTTTGTATTAGGGGAAGAACATCCCATTTTTCTGTCTGGTAGAAAAGTACATTTGAAGATTTTGGAAATGCCTAGGCCTCAACACATCACACCATCCATCCCTCAATCTCAATCTCCATTTAAATTTAGAAATGTAATAAAAAAATAATTTGAAGTTCAAAAAGTTATATTTAATCATCTAAATTCAAATTTTAAAAGCTGGGGTCAACACAAAATCAAATTAGTTGGAAAAGGATTTGTGTGAGTAGGCCAATGAATTAATATACCATTGACTAATCTTATCACAAAATGTCCTATTAGTCAAAGTCATTAGACAACCCAATTAATATTTTAGATGAAAGTGACACGTGTATGTTTAAATATTTTATTAACATGGTGGAGGGAGACCTTTATTATTTGTTGACATTTTTCCA
The DNA here is from genome assembly GCF_000004075.3 of Cucumis sativus. Classification (NCBI taxonomy): domain Eukaryota; kingdom Viridiplantae; phylum Streptophyta; class Magnoliopsida; order Cucurbitales; family Cucurbitaceae; genus Cucumis; species Cucumis sativus. The sequence continues at coordinate 1,987,114 of NC_026659.2, read as the reverse complement.
TCCATAGTGGCCATTCGGATATCTCATCACTATAATATTTAATTTGTCCATATAATGGCAAAACGATAGAATGAGTATGCCCAAGTTTACTTCACAGTACACCCCCCATGCATTCAGCTATCAAAATCCAATTCAAAAAGATTGTGAAAGGCTGTAGAATCTGGAGAAAATGGAATGATGTTTTTTCTTTCTTTCTGTTTTTCTTAATAATTTTAAAAGTAACAAAAAAATAATAATAATAATAATAATGAGGATTTTCTGAGAAAAATCAGACCCAAACCCTATCTTCCCGCCAGAGGACGCCACTGTGTGTGCCTTTCAATCAGATTCTCTTCCAAATTTCATTTTCATTCTTTATTAACCTCTCCTTTACCAAATTCTAACCTACTACATTTCCTTCTTCAACATTATAATCTCTCACCTCTTATTGTTTTATTGTCACTCCTTTTTGATAATTGATCAAAGAAAAGTATCACAATAAATGTCATAATAATATCTATCATAATGTTAACCCTAACTATCATTACATTTAACACCTTTCATTTCTGTAGATTTCCATCTGGATCTTACGGAGTATAATCCACTTGGTCCTCTTTTTATATTTATTACCATTACTTCATTACTTCTTTCCTTGGTTAAACTTGGTCTAAACACAATCTAATTTCTCAGATTTTCTTCTCTAAGCTGTCTCTCCAACTTAATTAACCTTATCTATCACTTGATCTTTCTTTAGATTTTAAAATATTAGATGGGACATTTTTACTCTTGACGTGTAGTTTTTATTTTGATTTCATAACTATTGAATTTTTCACAAAATATTGACTTTTTAAATGTATTTTACTTAGTCTTAAGGAAATAAAATAACACATAATTAAGTAAAAACTATTCTCCCTCGTGAATTTCTCTATTCAGTTATCTATTATTTAGGTATATATTCAGATTTTGATTATTGGTCAAAAGGCATTTTGGGATGAAATTGAAGTGAAGAGTAAAAAAATCTAAAAAGTAATACCGTTTAACACAAGTTAATAGAAAGAAAACTTTCAAGAGGTAAATGGGTAAATGTAAAAAGTAAAAAAGTAAAAAGATAAAACAAAAGAAAGGAGAGGCACGTGCGAGTAGTACAGACACCGACGCGCCCCGAAATGCCTTTGACTTGGCCTCTTCTCTTCCCTTCTCCTTCCTTATTCCTTTTATTTATATTTCTACTTCCTTCTTCTTCATCACTTCCATTTTCTTCTCTCAATTCCAATCCCCACCTCTAATGGCCGCAACCACCACCCCCCTTCTTTCATAAACCCCAAATGGGCAAAGCCTTCAAATGGTTCCGCGGCCTTCTCCGTCTCAAGAAACCACACCCATTTCTCAATCCTTCTCCTACTAATTCGAAGCTCAACAACCTCAAATGCCACTTCAAGGATAACGAGAAAACCCACCACCATGACCCCCCCGTCACCTTCCCTCCCATCGTCAAGATCACCACCACCCGACGGACGACGCCCACGGCGGACCCTAACTCTGCTGCCATCAAAATCCAGGCTGCATTTCGTGGATTTCTGGTTTGTTCCTAAGTTACTTCTTCTCGATCCAACCACAAATGTTTAACATTATTTTTCTAAATAAGAGTGATTTTTTTTTTTTAAAAAAAGAATAACCATAATGTTTTAATTAGTTGAGCAAGTTCATACCAATTACGCTTTCTTCGTTTCAGACAAATTAGAGAGGTTATAAATTTGAAGCACCGACCCCTTGAGGAAGGTCACAAGAAGCATTCTATTTGGACTACACCTTACCGAACTAAAAGCTTCATCTTTTTCATTTTACCTTAATTAAAGTTCACCTTTTTTTTCAATGGGGTTCGATGGGATGAAATTTCACTTTCTTAACCTTGCTTGAATTTTATTTTTGTCTAAAGAAAACTTGTGAATAGGGTTTAAGTTGAGAAAGAAGCGTATATTCAGGGAGTAGATTTTCAATTGAACAATATTTCATTCTCTATTATTTAGTTTAGAATCTCAACTAATTCCATTGTTTAAATCTCAATCCCTTTCACCTTGGGATTACCAAAAAGCATCCTTCTTTTTTGTTTCTTTCAATCTTAGCTGTTGAGTGTGTTACACACTCAATATCTCCATCTCAAATCAAATCAAAAGCATTTCTTTTTAAAACTAAAATAATAAAATATAACAAAGTTTTTGGAGTTCAAAGAGAAAGGAGTAGGGATCTATATTTGTTACATGGGAACATGAAAGTCTCTTCGAGACGGCATCGTTCGGAGGAAAACGGTGTCGTGTAATCACTTCATATGAAAAAACAAAGCCGTGTGGGACCCAGCCCGTATTAGCTCTGCCATCTGTCCTTTCAAAATCTCCCTTCCAATGTAAGGTGAAAAGGAGCTTTCACCATATTAATACCTTCAGATTCTCTCCTTTGTACTTTTACATTTATTTTTTTCTTTTATATATTCTTTAGTAAATAAGTAAATACATAAATAACAAAAATGAAAAGTTCAGGTTTCTCATGATGAGTCTTGCTATTTTTGAATGCTGTATCTTAAATTTACTTTCTGAATTTCACTTTTTCATCTTTCCTTCAAATAGAAAATCCATTGTGAGATGTTCCTTTTCTTTCTTTTTATCATTTAGATTGAAAAAAATGTATATGTGTTACTTTTTCTTTTCTTCCTTTGGATATGAGGGAGACCCCTTTGTCTTCTTCATTCCCAAGCTCTTTAAAAGGAAAAAAACTTGATCTGTTCCTAGTCAAAAAAAGGTGCTTCTTTACTTTTTATGGTAAACAACTTACCTTTCACCTTTTTTAACACTAACCCATGTGAAAATATTTAGAATTTTAGGGACCCAATTGAGATATTGTAATAATTGAGGGGTTAAACTCTAAATAAAATATCAAACTGAGGATTGTTCTTGGAAATCCCTAGTGGGGTTGGTTTGTCTGTTTAGGTGGAAATGGAATTAGGCCTTCTGTTTGGCTACAGTTTTTTATGTTATCTTTATTTTGGAATTACAGGGGAAAAAACTAATTTTAATTTATTTTTTGGTTTTTTTTCTTTTTATAATTTTTCTAAAATATTTGTGGAAATCAACCTCTTGTCAGTAAATTAAGACCTTTGTATGTTTAGGTATACATTTTAAACGTTGCATGATATAAATGAAATTTTGGGTTGATTAGGAGTATTTAATGCTTTGTTGTACTGAACTGGAAAAACCATGGCTGTATGGAAGCACGGATGGCTTTCTGTAATGTCTCTGTCTTCTTCATGTTTTGCCAGCCTAAATCTTTAATGGGAATTCATTATGGTTTGATTTCCTTTGTTTGTTATTGTTTTTTCTGAAAGGCAAGGAAGGCATTAAGGGCACTAAGAGGGTTGGTGAGACTTCAGGCATTGGTTCGAGGCCATATCGAGAGGAAGCGAACAGCCGAATGGATAAAGAGGATGCAGGCATTACTGAGAGCACAAGCACGGGCACGAGCAGGACGGAGTCAATCTTCTTTCGATTTCTTGCATTCGGATATCAAATTTTCCAGCTTCTCTTCTATTGTAAGACAGTGTGTAGTGTTTCTCATTCGCAGTATCAAACATGGGTGGACTGTTAAAAGGTTGTTTGTTTTGTAGGATCCTGTTACCCCAGAAAAATTTGAGCACAGCCCACATACTAAGAGCACTAGGTTTAAACAGATGCAGAGGAGTGGCTCAAGATTTACAACTATTGATGCTGAAAACATTGATAGAATCCTTGAAATTGAGAATGAAAAAGCTCACTTTAAGTTGAAACCCAAGAGCCTTTTTAGTTCCATCAAGAATGCTCTATCTTCTTCTGATGTGCCTTCAAAAGAGCCTCCAAGTTCATTTTCCTGTGAAACCCAATGTTTTAGTCCATTTAAATTCTCTCATGAAGTTGAGGAGAACTCTTTCTTTTCTGTCTCATCAAGGGGTGGTAGTACAAAGAAAAGCCCCTTCACTCCGGCTAAGAGTGACAGTACGAGAAGCTATTTCAGTGGCGACTCTGAATATCCGAGTTACATGGCCTGTACTGAATCTTCAAGAGCCAAAATGAGATCTCATAGCGCTCCAAGACAGCGTCCTCAGTATGAAAGATCGAGTTCTGCAAAACGGGGTTCTGCTTTCATTGTTGGCGAATCGAGACTAACTGCACAGCAGGTATCAACATTGCGGTCTAATTTTATCGGGAAAGCCTACCCCGGTTCTGGTCGACTGGACAAACTTGGGATGCCTGTGGGTTACAGATACTGATGCCTCTAATATTTCTCTTCTTCATCTCCTACTTCACTAGCGTAGTAGCCTTATTTTGCTAACTTATATTAGTAGTCAGTCCTAATAATGAATATGTGAAAATCTGATTGGAACTTTGAGAGCTGGAAACGGTCAAGTTTATAATCCTAGAACTAGAAAGTCATTATCACTGTTCTTAAAATTGTCTGTTTAGTATTGTCTGTTTACATGGTAATGTATGTTTTCCTCATGTCACCCTCATTTTCCCAATAGCTTCAGAAGAAACACGAAATACCAAAAGACCTCCAAGGTCCAAGGTGACGGGAAATAATCAATGCTATTAATCTGAAATAGATCACAGATCTCTACGGTAAACAATTGTAAGGACAAGGCGGGAAAAGAATAAAGAAAAAGCCTCATAAACTATTCATATACATGAAGTAAAAAGCAAACTAAAACCCAAGATCCCAAAAAGTGTAACTATGTACACACAAACTAAGAGAAACTTAATTTGCGCAGTCCCATCTTGAGGTTGGCACACAACTCAGGTAATGGCACCAGCTGCAGTGCTTGTTTCCATTCTCACCTCTGAATAGCATCACCAGGCCCAGGGTAAAGCTGCAACAAATATCAAACTGAATTAGCTTATCTGATTCAAACATGTCATCAACAAGCAGTAGAAGAATCTGAGTAACAAATACTACTACATGGGAAAGGCAAGAGTTTTGAGCTTTTACCCAGCAACTAGTAGAATTGCAGCTGCCAGCCAGAGAATATACTGATAAGTTTTATACTTGGGTACACGTCGAGCACCAGGTGGGAGATGGTGGCGCTCTGTCCACTTGAACTGTGGGCGGACAAGCAAAACAAACCCGAGAAGGAACCCTGTTAAGAATCCTCCAATGTGGGCGAAGTTGTCAACGTGAGGTAGAATTCCAACTGCTAAGTTAATAACAACGATGACTATGAGGGTGAAGAGTGCAGCAACCTATGAAAACACAATTAGTCTTTTAGCCATTGAACATGTCAAAACATAAATACACTGACAAAACCATTACAAACAGAGAAAAATCTATGTCGAAGTTGATGTCTGGCAGCTAACCTTGTTGGTGTAAATCGTCCAGTTTGTCAAAAGCTCGGATAGCATAGCTCCAAGAAGTCCAAAGAGGGCACCAGAAGCACCAACAGAAATATTGTTTTGAATGAAAAGAGAAGACATCACACTCCCACCAACTCCAGCCACAAGGTATATCATCCCGATACGCACTGTAAAAATGAATATAAGACTTAAACGAAGATGGAAAAATCCAAACTCTGCCAGCAAATATCCTAGATTCCTATATAATCAGAAAAGGTGCACCCAAATGTCGACCTTATTTATTTCCTAATTATATCCGTAATATACCGGGTCAACTTATGCGCACCTCGACTAATCTCACTACCTGATACTACATTTTGGTGTTTAGAAACTCGTAAAAAACTAATTCTTGAGTAGGTAACCAACATAGATTGAACTCTTGACCTATCAGCCATTATTGAGACCATATTTTCTTTTTATCATTAGGTGAGTTACAAAATCCACCTTATTTGACCATATAAATGTTTATAACAAAGAAATTGTAACTCATGTCCCGACTTTGTGGCCTGTGGGTATTAAATTTCGGCATGTATTCAATTTTAGATTTTTGGAATTCCCTTAAAAAAGCAGTTCTCGTTTGGAGGTAACTGAAAAGCTACATCCAGTTCTACGACAATTCACTGAGACAATACAGAACATGATACAAAGTCCAACAATGTTTAGAAAATTTACAAGTGGCATACCAAATCCAAATTGTTGCTCGAGGCGGATTCCAATCAGAACCAAACTCAACATATTGGCAAGAAGATGAATGATTCCAGCGTGCAACCAGATACAAGACAAAAGTCTCCATCCTTGATGCTCATGAACAACCTTGTTCCACTTAAGAGCTCCCAATTTCACCAATCTGCAGAGTAAAAAAGTTTCTTTAGGCAAACGAGTTCAATTGAAGGGTATAGGATCCAATCCATAGAATTTGTCATATTCAAATCGAAAGACGTTTTGAGTATTTGTTTGAGATAGTAATATAACAATTAGCATCAATTCCTATGGATCTACAAATTAAAACAATATGCAAAGGGGAGAAAGATTAAGAAATTAAGTTCATGCATATGTCTTATGTTCGAGATATCACTAAATTTCATACCACACGGGCAAAACAAAACTCGAAAACCATGGAGCATATAGAATCAAACCCATATAGAAATACTCTAAATTAAAAAACCAAACGCAAAGTTAAGATGGACTAAAGAAAAAAAAAAAACAGGCAGAATCAATCAAACCGATGGAGATTGATGAAAGACTCTTAAATCCAGAAATTCATGTCTTATGTTCTAGATAATCACTAATTCTAGACCACTGATTAAAAGGAAAGACAAAAATCTTAAATTTGGAGTATAAAGAATCAAACCACAGAGAATCGCTCTCAAATCCAAACACAAAACTATGATGAAACAGAGCAGGATCAAACCCATGGAGATTGAAGAAACACTCTCCATAAAAAATTCACGTATTGAAAATTCTGAAGCATACAGAATGAAACCCATAGAGAAGCACACTCAAAGCAACACACAAAACACAAAATACAAAACAGTAATTGAAATAAAGAGAAAAACAGAGCAAAAGAAGAGACATACGTATTTGAAGAAGGCCCCAAGAGGGGGTTCTCCCTGATAGGCTGAAACGAAAATCGTCCAAGAAAACTAGCCACACACTTATCTCCAAAACCCAGATTAGAATCAGGGCAATTATTGACATACATGACCACAATGAACATAGCAATATTAGCCACAACAAACATAGGAACCAACCAAGGAGTCCATTGCTTCTCAGAGGTTTCTAGGTAGTAAGGAGAAGTTGAATAGTTAGCATTTGGGTTAGTATTGGGTGGATTCTTAGCGGCTCCTCGCTCAAGATCTTGATTGGACATAGTTCCACTCTGTTTCTCTATAGAAGCTTCAAGCTTTGGTTTCTCAATGATGGAAGAGGGAATTGAAGGGGGTTTTTCTAATAGGTACTTTTACTTTGAAGAAAAGATTGGGAATTTTGATTTTAGTTCGCAGTTTCTCTATATATGTAACAGTCGGTGGTTCAGGTAGAGGTGGAATGCGAGGAAGCTCTGAAAAATTACTTATATTAAAACAATGGCGGAAGAAGAAATGACGAGTATACCCCTCTGTTGAAACCGAAGGATCGGAGAAAGAAAGGGAATTTCTTCTGGAAAGTTGCAATTGATTTTGGACACAACACGTTTTTGAACAAATATTCTGCTTTTGATTATTTTCCATACAACGAAATCTATATATATCATTTTACTTATTTATTTAAAACAAGTTTTATAATTTTAAATTTTGAATACGTTTGAAATTATCTAAAAAGAAATAGCTTAATTTTCATTCTTAGAACTCTATATTGTTTTCATTATATTCAATGATGGAGATGTGAGGGGTTAAGCTATCCAAATTGGGAAAATAATTCTCAAATATCATTTACCAAATATTCGGTAACAAAAATAATAACCTACAAAAATGATGAAAAAAAGAGACCACATATTTTAAAAGGAAGATCATTTATTATTATGTGTGGACACTAAACAAAAATGTATCATATCATAGGTACCCGATTTTTTTGGGAATTGTGTTAATCGTGAATATATATACATGAAAGTTGATGTTGTTTGGAACAATTCTAACTAGGTTGCTACATATCTAGAATATAAGTGTTTTTCAATACTATTATTTGAGATATGTTTGTTTGACTAGTTATACATTTGTTCTTAAATGCAATGCATTCAAGAGTTTTTAAGAGAGCAATGGACTTTTACAGACTTATTTTCTTAAATATTTATCATGTTGTAGTTGAATTTGATTGTGTTAAAGTGGTTAATTTACTCGATATATGTAAATAAGTCTTATAATAATCTCCTTAGTTGATGAGGTCATGTTCATTCATGGTGCAGGAGAGCAAGTTTCTTCCCTTCATCAATCTCTTTATCCCAAATAGAGTGTTTTGTTTTATTAGCTGTTTCTATTGCAAGAGGGAAATTTGATTATTATTCAAGATTTTAAATAATAAAAGTAAAATTTAAAATCCATAACCATGAAAAAGATTATTTGAGATAAAATAGTGATATATGCAAGTAGGAATTCAATAGTATTTTGATTATTTGAGATGAAATAGTGGTTGTTTGTTTAATTAGTCTCTTAATAGTATTATTTACATGACATCATCCTCATAATTATATAAAAAATAATTGTTTGAAAGAAAATTGTAAATCGATATATATAAAGGGGGGTAGTATGGTAATTGAGAGAGAATAGAAAATAAAAAGGGTGGGGGGGGGGGGAAGTTGGTAAAAGACGCGGACATAACGCGTAAGGTTTGGTTGTGGCTAATCCAATGCCAAAGACAAAGCCGTGTCCACCTGGCGCTTCTCAGCTGGGCCTCTCCTCATGGCTCCGCCATTTGCCGGTTTTTTCCTCTCCCTCTACCGCTCTCCGCCCCAACCCCACCAATTTTAATTATTTATTCAACCCTACATTCCAAAAACAGCTTCCATTTATATATTTAAACTTTTCCGTTTTCAAAATCAAATTCAACTCTTATATTAATTGAATTATACTCTCACCTATAACTTATAATTTATAAATGCACTTCCTTTTTCTACTATACATTCGTTTTTTCTTGTTGTACAACACAATTATTATTTCATTTATAACATTAGATACGTACGAAATGGCATAGAATCTTTAAAACAAAGGTGGCATATAGTATCCTTCACTCCAAAAATTAATATTACATTTGATCATTTCCTTTTAGTTTTCAATTTTGATATATTTATGGTTTTAATTTGTGAACAATTAATAATTTAAATTATAAATATAAATCTCTTTCTAATTATGATTGCTTTTCTAAATCTAGTTATAACTAAAATCATTTATTCATTTATGTATTTTATTTTTTTTAGAAAAAGAAAACTTAAAGTACTTGGCTTTGTTTATTTTGGTGTATATTTGAATTTGAATTTGTCAACTTAAAGAAAATGAAGAAATTAATGAGAAGCATGATAATGTGATATTAAAATTGTCTTCTCTTTAATTAATAAATTCATAAATTAAATTTGATGAAACCAAGATTTAGAATAGAGTTGACTAAAGCTTTCTTGAAAATTACACTAGACTAGAAAAGTTATACAATGTCTTATGAATTGCGTGGTTAATGTTCGAATCTTTATAATTGTTAAGAGAATTCTTTACGATGATTTTGGGCTCATGTGCAATAGTTTTTTTTTTTTTTTTTTTTTTTTTTGTAGCAACAAGAAGATGAGGGTTATACGTTTTAGAGATAAACAATGTTTCGTCCAATAGTATAATCAAAGTGATATACTTGCTAAAAGCAAATATGATTATTATATTTGCATGTAAACGTAATTGCTCAATTGGTGTAATATATATATACATAAAGTATGGACTAAATAGTTACGTTTTTGTTATTTATAAATATCTACGTAATCATAAGGAGAACGATAATCAAATTAGGGTTCTTGTTTTTATGCAATTATTTTCTCTCTTGTGTATTTGATTTTTTAATTGGTTTTTTCTTCAATTATGTAATTTAGAAATATATTCAATAATATCTTTTTAAAAATATTAAAATAATACCATTTATATATCAAATCAAATAATTTCAGATAAATAATCGTGAATGGTAAAGATTGCATAAAATATTTTCTATATATAATAAAATTTTAAATTTTATCAACAATAACACTAACTAACAAAAGTAAATTAGTGATGAAATCTAAAACTTGCTAAATATTTTCATTATATTATTATATAATGTGTTTATAGTCGTACATGTGTTTTTTTTATAAAAAAAATAAGCATGTTTTCCTAAATTGAAAAAATTTGGAAAATTTCGTCAAAAAAATTTGAAAAAATATTTACAATTTTATAAAAAAAAACAAAGGGTAATAAATTTGAATTTTGTGGGTTTTTTATGAAGGTATATATATATATTAAAAAACCCCTATTAAAATTTGAATTGATGATTTATCTTTCAAAATCTATACATTATTAATTTAAATTTAAGTTCTTTATTAAATATAAAAAATTTGAATTAAGCAAATAAAATTGATAAAAGAGGTTTCAATTCTTATAACATATTATTTAATTGCCACATTTAATTTGAACTGATTAGAAAAGAAACCTATTATGAAAATGGTCGTTTATACTTAGATTTCGTTTTCTCTAAAAGTAAGCAATATCAAATGATCTTCATTTTATTATTAAGATCGGATCCAGTTTGGAGTAAGTAAACACCATGAAATGAATCAGTTTTTCATCATGAGTACGTAAACATGACGAGGGGTGAAATTAAAGTAATTTCATTCATGATATCGTTTCTTTGATTCGAGCCTTGAGAGGTATCAAAGTCACCGTGTGAAGCAAAGTCAATCCAACCTTTTTTTTCTTTTCCAATAAACCAATCTGTCTTTCCAAACTTACAACTCTCTCTTTTTCATTTTCTCATTCTAAAAAGTCATTTGAAATAATACACAAAAATACTGATCAATTCCAGATGTGTTGTAATCTAAATGCATGTTTTTTGATATTATATGTTCAACTAAAAGAACTATGATCATCTCGATCCATGTAATTTCACAGCTGCCACCGGCATGCCAATTACCGTCCCACACGGCTCCATCACCGATTCAACTAATTTCAGAGTGAGATTAACAATCACACGACTCCTCGAACCATCTCTCTTCCGTAGCCGGTAGCTAAGACGTTTGACCGAACCCACCGGCAACTGGCTGATATCGTCGGCCGGCATCCGGCACCATCCAATGAGAGCCGGGCCAAAAAGAAGCCGCTTTGAGAAGAGGCGGAGGAAAATAAAACATCTGTTGGGGAAAAAACCAACATCCAAAGGAATGCGAAAGAGGTCGCCAAAGTGGTAAATGGGATTTGAGGGGAGAAAACCACCGTCGTCGGGCACGGTGGAGAGAGTAAGAAAGGGCCGGAAAGGGCGGTGGAGAGAGAAGATGGAGGAGGAATTTTTTAGGCCATCGGCTGATATGACAGTGATCTCCACCACAAAGGGCGGAGGAAGAATAAGCTTTGGATAAGACATTTTGATTTACGAAGGAAATAAAATGAGAGTTTGGACTCTTTTGTATCATATATATTTGATAAAAGGGGTTTTTTCTTTTAAATTTAAGAAATTGAGATATAAAGTTAGGGTGGAATCAAAATTCTCTTAAATATTTTTTATTCTTTTTATTGTGTAGTTGAATAAGTTTATAAAGAATAAACGTGGTACTTTTTTGTGCTAAAATGTTCTTATATTTTTTTGAACTTGAAAAGAGAAATATATATGTTGCATTAGTTGTTTGAAAGACGATAATATAATTAGAATTGTGTTAGGATCGAGTGTGGAATCACACCATCGTCAAAATAAATAATATGAATGAATTTTCAAATAGTAGACAGTATAAATATAATATAAATAGAGGAAATTTGATGTAAAAAATGTATTGAATTTCAAGTATGGTGTAATTTTTGAAATGATTGAAAAGGGTATATGCTTAAGAAATAAGTTGGAAATTTAGGGAAAAGAACATAAAGAAGTGATGATGAGTATGACAAATGTTTGACGACAAATTATGAATAAATATGCCAACTTCCTTATTTTCCACCTTCTACACTCTATTTCTAAAAGTTTAATTCCTTTATCTTCCTCCCATCTACTTTCCTTCAAACTTATCTTTTAACACACTTTCATCATTCTCTTTCTTTTATTCATTTCATTCTTCTCTCCTTTATACTTCTTTTTCTTATATTCGTGAATGTTCGAGTTAGCTTACATTCATTTCATATAACCTTTCACGAGATAACTTGTATCACTCTACAACGATTGCTTCTACTTTCTAGATTGGTGACAACCAATTGCTTGAATATATAATTCATAACTTATTCGTTAGTTATTAATGACCACTTTTCCTTATTATTAATAAGTCAACTCATTACGGTTTTCTCTCATTTATACTAAAAATATCTCTAACATTGGTAAATCCCACGACAACAAAAAAATTACTAAACTCATTCAATTTTTAAAAGCATGTTGACGTGAAACTCACAATAAATAAATAAAATATATAGAAAACAGGTTATCCCTATTAATACGCTTTTCGAGAAGAGCACTGTGAGAAAGAAGAAGGTTTAGGGGAGAAAGTAAGTATTGTTGAAAAATTAACAAGAAAAGGCATACCAAGTTTGTGATAAGAAAAATGTGGCATATGATGATGGGGATTCTTTTCCCTTGAGAATCTTAGGTTCATTGTTTTTATTTTTTTTATAGTCAATTTAACTTTATTGATTTTAGTTTCAAAAGAACCCATTTCCTTGAAAAACAACCGTAATTTCAAAGAAACTTTCTTGTTGTCCCTTTTATTTTAAAGTCATGTGTTTTTCTTTCTTTTTTTAAAAAACTTATTTTATTGTCTTCAAGTGTTTGTTATATATTTAAGATATACCATAAAATGGTAAACTTCTAACTTTCTAATCAACAAAACATAGTAGCTAAATAAGAATTAGAAATGAAAAACAAAAAGAGGTTGAAGTTTATAAAATAGTTCACCAAATGGTTACTCAATAAAAGAGAAAATCAAATGGTTTGACTTGTTTTTTTTGTTGGTTTAGTTTTCAAATTTGGGCTTATTGGGCCCTTTTATCCTTATTTTTATTTCTAGAGATATTGGGACCAAAGTTATTTATGAATATAGCACAAATATTATCCAGAAAAGGGTAATCTGAATTTTGAAATTAATTAATTATACATTTTCCTTCATTTTTAGGATATACATAACACAATAATATCAACAAACAATAAAGTACACTTCCTATAATAAAACATAATAAAAAAAACCAAAGGTACTTTGTAAAACATATTACAATACAACCCCGTTATGGTTAAAACTTTTTATTCGTTCTTGTTTATTTTGAATATAATTTGATTGAATATTCTCAATTCTTGCATCGATTTTTGAATACAAAATTCAAAGTAAACATTACATTTTATTACCATAAATGACCCTAAACATAATTAAATGAAAACATCAATCCCTAAATTTCTTATTCTCCCGCAAGTTTCAAATCTAAAATCAACTAAATATGATGATTAATTAAAATGTTTAGAAGACAAAAAAAAGCAAACAGAAAGGTGAAAGTTACCAAAATTGATATTTACAAGATTGGAAGTAACTAATTCCCCCTCTCAAACGGGAAGAGAATGAGAATTACAAAAGGTAAAAAAAACCGTTACAATGGGCCGGCCAATACAATTACACGTCACATTCTAACCGGGTTACTGAAAACCGGATAACAAGAGAACCACATAACTGACGGGTTTTTTTTCTTCTTCTTTCGCCCTTCTTGTTGTTGCTGTTGTTCATGGGTTTCTCCGTCATTTTACCCGTTCCCCAACCGACCCACCCCGGTTCGGTTTTCATATTTCCACGGTTACGTCTTTCTACAAAGGACCAAACAACCTAAGCCCCCTCATCAAATCAAGAAAATTAAATTATTAAAACAAATATACTTTAAAATTTGGTATATTTTCTAGCTCACGTGTTTGGCACGTGACATTCTTCGTTCTGTCTAGGCCCGGTTTGGTCTCCTTCCTCTCTCTCTCTCTCTCTCTCTAATTCCCTTAACCCCCAGAAGGAAAAAAGAAAACCTTATCTTTCTTTTCTCCGTCATTTATGACGACAACGGCCATTAGAACGAGGACGTTTTAGAAGCTTCCTGAACGACGTCGTTTTGTATCAGGAGCCTTGGTTCCCGAGTTCAAGCCACGGCGACGCGGATCCATCTGGATGTTCAGAGTTTTCATCCAACGGTTCCGCTTTGATCTCTGACCCAGTCTCACCTTCTTCCGACTGTACATGATTTTGCCCCACCATCTCTTCTTCTTCCTCTTCTATCTCTCTCCTCATCCGTTTCATTCCGATCGACACTCCGAACAGTTTCGGCGTCATTCCTACCGCCGCTGCCGCCGCTGTCATCTTCTCCTCCATTTTTAGTCTCACCTCATGAGCCCCGTCGCTGACGGCTCCTTCGTCTTCCATCACCTGTCTTGCCGGTAAGAGCTCCAACGCCTTTCCGTCCCGGACGCTCCCCGACTCCAACTGCTGGTGCTGACCTGAAGCGTAATTCGTCATTAACGATAGTATGTTGTTACAGAGTCCTTTCAACTGAGTCAACTCGTGACTCAGTTGCATATTCTCTTTCCTTAACCGTTCGTTCTCTCTTACAAGTTCTGGCGTCGTGGTGCAGCTCGTACTTCGTTGGAATGCCATCGGCGATGAATTCGAGGACGTAACCTGCTCTTCCGCAGAGTTCGCCGGCGATATCACGTGAGCTAACACAGCTGGAGACGTTGCTACCGTCACGGGCACAGCCACCGCAGCCGACGTCGTTGTCGTCGTCGTTACCGACAACACTACTTTCCGCCGCTGAATGTCTCGGAGAAGTCCTTTCTCACCTTTCCGGAAACAATCATTCGCAAACTCCCATCGGTCCGGCACAACCTTTCGGAATCCCTAAGAGGTATTTCGAAACAACAAAAGTTAAAGCGAAGATTTCCAGAGAGAAATATATATGAGAAAGAACTTAAAAACAGAGGCAGAAAGCATCATCATCATCATCATCATCCATTGTTTCCAAGAAAAAAAAGATTAAACAAAAACAGTTAAAAGCGGCAGAAACTTACGTAAGTGTTGAGTTGACGGACGAAACTAGAGAAATTATTGTGCTTAAAGTATTTAGGAAGTAAATCTCGAGCAAATTCAGCCGGTCGCCAAACTATGAAAGTAGATCCATCTTCATTCCAGGAGATAAGATCATCCACCGCCGGATCATCAACCAGTTGATAAGTTTTCGTTAGAAACGGTGTGGGTATAGATCTCTGAGAATCTCCCGTTCCCGAATCGCCGATCGGTTCGGCCGGCGACGGAGCCATCGCCTCTTCTCCCAGATCTGAAGCACAAGGATCTCCGATTTTGAACAGCTCTCGTCTCAATCTAATCAATTAAGAATCCAGATTAGAAACCGAAGAAAAACACAGTAAAAAAAAAATGCAGAAGAGGGAGAAAAAAATAATAGAGAAGATTGAATTAAAAAGAAAAAAGCCAAAAAATAGAAGAAAACACATAGATAGACAATGGAGCAATAGTTTATGGTTGTAGAAAAGAGAAATCATAAAAGTCCAGAAATAATAAAAAAAATCAGGATATGATTCCAATCTTGTTATAGAAAGGAAGAAGGAAAGAAAGGAGGAGTGATATATTATTAGTTACCTAGAAGAAAATATAGAATCGGAATGGGAAGAATAAAGAAGGGGGCGGTGCCTGAGAATGAGCTCCGCCACTGCAATGGTAAGAGAGAGAGAAAGAGAGAGGTTTTGTTGTTTCTAGAAGTTTCTGGGTAAGGAGAGTAAATGATAAGGAAGAGAAGGGGGCGGGGGGGGGGGGGGGTGAAAAGGAAAAAAAGAAAAACGTGGGTTCGAGAAGGAAAGGGGAAATATTTTTGTATAGTTTTGAAAAATTATTGAAAAAAAAAGGAAAGGGAAATTAAAAAGGA
This sequence comes from Cucumis sativus, assembly GCF_000004075.3. Classification (NCBI taxonomy): domain Eukaryota; kingdom Viridiplantae; phylum Streptophyta; class Magnoliopsida; order Cucurbitales; family Cucurbitaceae; genus Cucumis; species Cucumis sativus. Next base: position 1,971,141 of record NC_026659.2, on the reverse strand, counting down.
AAAAAGGGATGGGGTCCACAATAGAAGAGACATTATAGAGAGAAAGAGAGAAAGGATAGGAAGGCACCAGAAGGATTGAGGAGGTAAAGAAGCGTGCGTCTCTCTCTCTCTCTCTCTCTCTCTCTCTCTCTCTCTTTATCCCTTCTCCCCTCTTCATTTCTTTTCTTTTCTTTTCTTTTCTTTTATATTTCTTTCCCTTCTTCTCCAGAACCTTCCTCTCCCCAAACCTTCTTTCCTCTTTTACCCCTTTTCTCTTTGGGCCCTTTTTATGGCCCGCTTCTCCCTTTCGTACTCTCCTTTCCCTTCAAACCATTTCTGAGGTTTAATCAAACTTAACATTTTAATAAATAATTTATATACATATTACATTCCCCCTTGAATTCCATTATTCTTTCAAATCCTTTATACATATTCATACCTCTTTCCATTCCATGAACTCTTTCAATATTTTGGAAGGATTTTTCTTTAAATAGAAGATTACATATGAAAGTTGATTCTGCATTTATAAATTTAGCAAGTTGACCCACCATTTCAATTTAATACAATGTGTATTTATGAGTTGGTTAACCCTTTGTGGAGGGAGATGTATTTCAATAAGTTAGAAAATCTCAATTGTATGTACTACTAAAGTAGACTTTTCAGAGTTTCTTTATCTTTTCAAGAGAAATTTAGACAAACAAAAAGAAAAAAAAAATGTAACTTGAAACACATAAATTATATTAGTATTCCAAACTCAACTTTATACCAAACGTTAACATGAAAGGAAAGTTTTGTAACATTTACTGTAGATTAAGGGTAAAATTAAAAGAAAAAGGAATAACGATAAATATCTATTGAAGTATATCTTGAACCAAAGATGGGGATTGGGGTGAAGAACTTGAGAACCAAAGCAAGGTAAAAGCTCTTTCTTGTGAGGTTTCTTATTGAGTAGTTGTGCAGAGGTATGAAAGGAGTATGTACTTTTTAAGGTTTCTTTTGGTAACCCCATGGATTGCTGCTTGCCCACTTCCATTGGTCCCTACACATTTCCTCTACGCCATATTTTGCCCTGAAATAATCAAACACCAAAAGAAACCAATCCATCAATCCAACCAAACTCATACCCAAATGTGTTTGAGATCTTTACAAAGACTAGATTGGTTGCTTACATCCAGCCGAGTTCTCTCTTGGCTTTCTCTGTCGATGCATACACCGCCGTTGCATCACCAGGCCTCCTTGGGCATAGTTTTATAGGGATTTTCTGTACAATAAGAACAACAAAACAGAAGATTATGGACAAGTCCGCCATAAAACTTTTAAAAAAAAGAGCTGAAAGAGAGGATGAACACACACACACATACAAACCTTGCCCGAGGCCTTCTCAAATGCTGCAACCATTTCTAACACGGATGTGCCCTGTCCAGTCCCCAAATTGTAGGCAGTGCACCCTACAACACAAAATGTAGATAATGTCGTTCTTAGTTTGGAACTTCTTGAACAATTTCAATACATTGTTGGAGGAAAATGGCTACCTATGTCTTCATTTATAAAAAGTTTTCGAAGAGCAGCAATGTGGCCATCGGCTAAGTCCATAACATGGATATAGTCTCGGACCTAATCATCCAACATTATCAAATAAATCTAGTTTTGAATCAGTAATAACTATGTACGGATGATCCAATAGTTAAAAGAAGACAACGTGAAGGAATGAAATGGCCAATGTTATATGGATAACTATCGTAGAGATTTAAAAAATTCACCATCTACGAGTCTATGGCAACACCATTGGAATCACACTCTTAGCAACAACGATAGAAGTACTTACAGCACTGCCGTCTTTTGTTGGATAGTCATGACCATATACATTGAGCTCCGGTAGTCTACCAACTGCGACTTGCTGAATGTAAGGCATTAGGTTGTTAGGAATACCCTTTGGATCTTCACCAATTGTACCACTCTCATGAGCCCCAACAGGGTTGAAGTATCTCAACAAGATGATTCCCCAACCGGGCTCTGCTTTTTGAATGTCTCGAGCAATCTCTTCCAAGAAAAGCTATTAAAAACATGTAAACCTTCCAATCAGAAAATTCCCAGCAATGCAAGAACTTATTCTCCATCAGGCAGTCTCCCAAATTCATAAAAAGAAACATCAACGTGTGTGTAAGTGAAATAGAACCTTCGTCCGACCGTAAGGATTCAATGCTACTAATTCAAAATCCTCAACACACGGAATTTTCTCAGGCTGACCATAAACAGTTGCCGATGACGAGAAAACCATCTATTCACAAACACATTTAGGAAGATCAAAAATCAAAAGCATAAAAAGGAAACTGATCAATGATTAAAAAATGAAACAAAGAACAATCTTTACCTTCTTGCAATTATATTTCGCCATAACCTCATAGAGATTGATGGTTCCAACAAGATTATTATCGAAATATCTACGTGGGAAAGCAACACTCTCCCCAACAGCTTTAAGACCAGCAAAATGAATAACAGCATCAAATCTAAAAAGAAACAACCCCAACTCACAAACAACAACTCAAAACAGAATCAAACAAGTTCATAGGAACTGAAACAGAATCAAAATTTCAATGCTCATACCTCGTCTTGGAAAACAAATTCTCTATATCCTCCTTCTTTCTCAAGTCTCCCTTCAAACAAAAGAAGTGACAAAATCCAAGAAACCCAATTAACATGAAGAGAAAACATGCGCATATTCCCAAATTAAACCGAAACCCCACCAAGAAAACACACCAAATTAAACTCAAGATTCTGCGAAAGCTTCGGGCCGACCAATTCCCTAACCCGATCGACAGCTTCAAGAACCGAATTATCAAGATTGTCGAGAATGGACACCCTAAACCCTTCTTTAAGAAGCTGAACAACAGTGTGAGTGCCGATGAATCCAGCCCCACCAGTGACGAGAATCGTCCGTTGTAAGCTCCCCATTTAGAGAGAAACGATACAAATGAAGACTGAATCAGAATGGACAAAAGGGGGAGTTGAAATGAAAAAGAGAGAAGGAGGGAATATTTTATGGGGAATTGAGAAGTGGGAGATCTGAAAGAAGAGATGAAGAGAAATGGGGTTTGGATAAGAAGGCCAAAAAAGGGCGAGGTTTTTAATGGAAAGATCTTCAAAATCTGTTTATACAAACAGTGTTTTCTCGTCTTCTTTTCTCAGTTCGGTTTTGTTGGCGCGCTATCAAATGTTTCAAACGCGCTAAAGTAGATGGTGTAGCACACGTTTGAGCTTACAGATCTTCCATAGTACCCTATCTATCAAATCCACAACATTCCTTCCTTATCCCTTTATTTCGTGAATATAAATCCTCAACTCATTTTTTATTTTGGAGCAAACTCTCCATTTTTTCGTTTAATTAAATCTATATTTGGATTTTGGTTTCTTTTATTTTTTAAGTTTAGTAGTGGTGGAGAAGAGATAGAGATCCAAAGTCATTTTCTAGAGAACAGTAAACAATAGAAGTGAGAAAAATGTGATTAAACTTCAACTCTAAGCAACAGACACCTATATCCTTACCAAAGTTTGTATGACTAAACACTATTTTTCTATTTTCAAATTTTCAGTTTCCTTTCAAAAAGTTTTTATTTTAATCTTTGTTAGTTCTAAATACAATAACTAAATAAAACTAAAGTTAAAAGAATATAAAGATTAAAATAAATAAACAAAAGTACACCAACTAAAATAATATCTTTTACTTTTGAAAATTGATTGAACTCAAATAAAAAACGAGTATAATCGAAAAAAATATAAAAATATATAATTAGTTATTCACTCTCCTAAAAAAAGATAAATAAACATTATTACTTGAGCTCACCTTAAGTTAGTTATACAAGATATGTTTAACATGCTATATATAACAAATAAAAATTACATATTTCTAAGTAGATTAACAAAAAAAAAAAAAAGAAAAATCAGCAATTCCATGAGAACATTTTAATTATGTTGCTTTGATGAACATGATTATAATTTAGTTGACTAACAATTACCTATTTTAAATTTAGGATAAAAAGCACGTAAGTTTAATTTTTATTTGTTATATATAGCATGTTAAAATATTAAGTTATATGTATATTTTAACGTAAAAAGCAAAATATATATATATATATATATAGTAAATTAAAATATTTACTAGTTATAACAAATTTTTTGAATTATATCAATGATAGCTAGTGATATCATTTTATCGCCAACTATATCAATGCCAATATCATTTACTATCAAATGTTTGTTATTGATAAATTGAAATTTTACTATAGCTCGTAAATATTTTCTCTAATTTGTTAATTTTTACAACTCTCCAAATGTACATATACATACATATATTCATTGACAACAAAAAAAAAATAAAAAAACTAGAGACAGAAATAACAAATTTAACAAAATATTTACAACATAACAAAATTTTCAGATTCTTATATAACAATAAACATTAATAGTTACTGATATACTTTTATCAATAGCATGGATTGATAGTGATAGAAATTTATTAGTCTCTATCACTCACAAAATTCAAGATTTTGCGTGAATATTTTTTTTTTATTTTAAAAAATATTTTGAGTAGAAAAATAAGAAAAAAAATGGTCAAAATAACAAAATTAACAAAATATTCTTAATGAAATTTTGTTTGAAAAAATATAATAGTTTTAAAAATCTTTAATATATGAACTACAAATTTGAAAGAAAAATACCCAATTGATACTTTTCAGGTTTGAGGTTTATAAACCCTAATTAATTTTTCTATTCAACACAAGCTTTGAGGTTTTAAATAAATTAAAAAAATACATATTTTAAATGTTGAAAAATATATATCATTAAAAGTAATAAATATTTATCTAGATCTATAGATAGAAATTAAAATTTTACTACTTTGGTAAATAATTAAGTGAGTTAGGATTTATTATTCACAATAATTTGAATTCTTAGTATTATTTTATAAAAAAAATTATTATTTTGTTTACATATATACTATATATTTGTTCAAATTTTGACTTAGTATTTGAAAATATGGGTGAAAATAGATAACAAAATAAATAAACTTTTAGATTAAAAAAAGTATTTATAAGTTGAAAAAAATGATTTTATAGAGTATTTATACACTCAAATAATATAATCATCTAATACCTCGTTATTCTTTCAACTAAATTTTCTTCAAAGAATTGATCTTCGTCTTTAGTCAAGATTAGTTCTTACTCGTGTAGGTAATTAAGGATGCAAATTAAAAAAATATAACGACTATGACAACATATAATTAACATTTAATTATGGTTCTTTCTTTAAATCTTCAAAGACTAGGGCTTTGAATAGTCTCAATTAGAAACTTCCCATTACCTCTAGAGCAAAATTGTGATCCAACCCTAACTTATACTTTTGAATTAGTGCAAATGGAGACATTATTTTGCTTAAATTAATATTAGGCTCCGTAAAATTCATGCAAACTCAAAGTCTTTTTAATTTCACAATTAAATAAAATATAACTTGTTAACACACGAATAATCTCTCAATTATCTCTAATTGTTATGCTTCAATTCAAACGAAAAACACAATCAATTAAAAAGAAGAAGAAAAATGTATGTGTTACAAAACGAACTTATGTTCATGCATCTCATCTCTCCCTACTTACCATAATTAACAATTTACTATGTGAAATGTTTTTTTTTTCTTTGTAAATGAAACCAAAATGTGTACTGCTTGATAAAATAAAGACAGTTTAGGAATATGTGCCACTGTATATTAATAAATTAATCCAAAGTTTTATATCTTAAAATGATTGGTCTTTCCCCCTATTTCTCTATTATAAAAACACCATAAATTTGGATCTCTTCATAAATTCTCCATATTTCCTCAAAATGGGTATCTCTAACATTTGTTTTCTCTTATTTCTTTCTCTTATTCCTTTCTATTCCCACACCCATGCAGCTACTTTTGAAGTCCACAACAACTGCCCCTTCACTCTTTGGGCTGCCGCCGTACCCGGTGGCGGACAACAACTCAATCAAAACGATGTTTGGATATTTGACGTGAATCCCGGCACTGCTGCCGCACGTGTTTGGGCTCGAACTAATTGCAACTTCGACGATTCCGGTAATGGTGGATGTGAGACTGGCGACTGTGGTGGTCTCCTCCAGTGCCAAGGATATGGCAGTCCGCCCAACACCCTCGCTGAATACGCGTTGAACCAATTCAATAACTTGGACTTCTTCGATATCTCTCTCGTCGATGGGTTTAACGTTCCATTGGAGTTCAGCCCCACATCTGGTGATTGTCGAGGCATCAGGTATGTTAGTAAATTAACTATCAAAAGCTGATCAAGTTAATGAGTTGCGATTATAAATTTAATGTGTTTATTCTTGTTCTTTGCAAAGTTGCAATGCAGACATCAATGGACAGTGCCCGAACGAGCTTAGGGCTTCTGGAGGGTGCAACAACCCGTGCACCGTGTTCGGTGGTGATCAATACTGCTGCACCGACCCGAACAGCAGCTGTGGGCCGACGGATTACTCAAGATTCTTCAAGGATAGGTGCCCAGATGCATATAGTTACCCAAAAGACGATGCAACCAGCACATTCACTTGCCCTGGGGGAACCAACTATAGGGTCGTCTTCTGCCCCTAAGCACCACTATATTATATAAATAAAGATAGAACCAAAACGTTACATGATCAATAATTAAGAGTTCTCATATGTTTACTCTTTATTTATTATATATACATTATGTTGAGATATTTCAACATTTGTAGCTTTCCTTTCTCGTAGTACTAAATAACTTTCCATTACGTTTGCCTTAATTTTTTACGATATATATTTTCAAACTCTTTATATGTACATACTTAATACCATTTTGAACCATGGTTCAATCCAACACAAGATCCACCAACTTAATTCAAGTTTTATTGAAAGCACATCCGAATTAAAATTGAACAAAATTGTATGTGTGAATTAAAATTGAACAAATTTAAAGTATAGAAACCAAAATGATATTTTAATTTATTTTTATATCTTCAAAATTAATATTTATGATTTAAAAAATTATAACTATATTAACTAATTTAAGTATGCAAAAGAGCTGCAAAATTTCAAAAACAAAAATAAAATTTTTAAAACTATTTTCTTCCAAAGTTTTCACTTGGTTTTTAAAACACATTTCAAATGTAGCCCACAAACTTTAAAAGATGAAGTGAGATTTTAAGCTTAATTTTCAAAATTCAAAAACTCTACTTTAATGACTATTTCATTTTTCTTCTTATTTTTATATAATAGTTTGCATTTTTGCATTCTTAATCAAAATTTTAAAAAAATAAAACACAAAATTTTAAAACTAATATTTTTTTAGTTTTCAAATTTCAGTTTATCGTGTGCTTGCAGGCTTCCTTTTCAAAAAAAAATAAAAACAAAAAATTGAATAGTTACTTTATTGAAGGTTTAATGTTTACCAAACAATCTCTTAATCATAAGTTTGTTTACAAAAAAAAAATAGTTATATATGGGAGTCATTTTCATATATTGTAAAAATATTGAAATTATTTATTAAATATTACTAAATCTAACCGATGCATTTTCATATATTGTAAAAATATTAAAATTATTTCTCTTTTTTCTATTCACGAAAATTTTCCTTTATAAAATGGGTTTTTTTCTAATAAAGTATATGAAATAAAATAAATGACAATTTCATTGTTTGAAAATCTACATCAATTATTATTTTTATTTTTTTGTATAAAAAGAAAAACCTCTAGTTTGCATAAATATATAGAAATTGTAATACTTTATTAAATATCTTCATCAAGCTTCCTTTCTCTACCCAACCAAGACTCAAATTACTCAGCCTAATAATGCTAACTTATATATCAATAAAAGCACCAAATTTACCCAAAATTTAAATATAATCTTAAAATGTGCAAACACGAGTTAATAATTTCCAGTAAAGTTGATTACTTAAAAAGAAAAACGGTGTTTATAGATTAAATTTTTAAAAATTAGATAGTTATGAAATAAGATATACAAATAAACTCTCACTTTTTAAAATTCAAAGATCAAAAGGGTATGAAACAAAATTTAATGATTTTCTAAAACTTTATAAAATTATTATTAAGGTATTATTCATCTAAAGATTTTAAAGAGATAAACATAACTCAATTTAGTTAATTCTTCTTTTTAAAAATATCTTCAATAGTTAATATTTAATTATGATTCTATTTCTCGCTCTCTTCAAACACTTGAGATTTGAAAAGTCTTAATATAGATTATTGAAAATAAATAATCTCTATAGAGGAAAATAATTGTCATCCAATCATAACTCCTTTTATTAATTAATTTAATGCAAGTAGAACTAGTAAATTTGCTAAAAAGAAATAAAGACTCCGTAAAATTCACGCAACTATAAATCTTCTTCAGACTTTTCTTGCAATTAATTTCCTCCACCTCCAATTCTAAAAATTTCTTATTATTTCAATAAAAGAAAATAAAAAGAAACGAAAAGTCTTTTCACATAGTAAAGGATCGTTTTCATCAACTTGAACAAACTATTCTAAGTTAGGTAGAACCTAAAATGCACAAAATATTTTTTTTTATCTCCTACAACTAAAAACCCACGAGTTCATCTTTCATATATAAAATTGAAATTAAAAATACTTAGATATAAGATAATACATTATGTATCTTTATGTATTCTATTTAGTTGTCTAACCACGATAATGAAATTTGTTTTCCTTTTTCTACCTTAATTTTAATTTTTATATTGTATGGTTAGACCAAACTTAAAATGGTCTAAGTATTTTATTTATAAAATTTAGGCAGTTTAATAACGTGTGCTACAAATATATTAATTAATTAAACTAGAATTTCATTTTTATCTTCAAATCTTCTTGCTCCTTTTCCCAATTTCCCTATTATAAAAACACCATATTTGGATTTCTTCATATTCTCCATAGATAAACATTGTCATATAACTTCCCTCAAATGGCCATCTCTTATATTTGCTTTCTCTTCTTTCTTTCTTTCTTTCCTCACAGCCATGCAGCTACTTTTCAAATCCGCAACAACTGCCCCTTCGCTGTTTGGGCTGCTGCCGTACCCGGTGGCGGACGACGACTTAATCAGAACGATGTTTGGACACTTAACGTGAATCCCGGCACTGTTGCTGCTCGTATTTGGGCTCGAACTAACTGCAACTTCGACGGTTCGGGCCGTGGTAGATGTCAGACCGGTGATTGTGGTGGCCTCCTCCAATGCCAAGCTTACGGTACTCCGCCGAATACCCTTGCCGAATATGCGTTGAATCAATTCAATAACTTAGACTTCTTCGATATCTCTCTCATCGATGGGTTTAACGTCCCTATGGAGTTCAGTCCAACTTCTGGCGGATGCGCTCGTGGCATCAGGTATGTTAAATTATCATTAAATTCAAATGCTTATGTTGACAAAAGTTACGATAAAACTTAATGTAATTCTATTAATATTCTTTGTATATTAAAGGTGCACTGCGGACATCAACGGGCAGTGCCCGAACGAGCTTAGGGCTCCTGGAGGGTGTAACAACCCGTGTACTGTGTTCGGCGGGGATCGATACTGCTGCACGGCCCCAAACAGCAGCTGTGGGCCGACGGATTACTCTAGGTTCTTCAAGAATCGTTGCCCAGATGCATATAGTTACCCAAAAGATGATGCAACCAGCACATTCACTTGCCCTGGGGGAACCAACTATAGGGTTGTTTTCTGCCCTTAAAACCAGATTATATAGATATAAAAAGGAAACCAAACGTTACATGAATAGTTAAAGAGTTGCCATATATATTATATACCTTTTATATAGGTATATATATGGTGTAATTTGTAATAAGATTTGGATATGGTTGGTAAATGAGCACATTATTTAGTGATGTGCAAAATGATATATATATTCTCAATGGAATAATGAATAATACTTTTTTTCTCCATATACCAATTTGACGACGGCCTTTTGCAATGTATTTGGTTAAAAACAAGATAAATTTTAGAAAAGAATTTAGCAGCTATTTTCAATATAACAAAATGAACAAACATATTTACTTGTAAAACAAAATTTAAAATATATGATCTAAAATTTTAGAATATTTTATAAATATTTTCCACAATTTTACTATTTATAATAATTTTCCATTTAGAAAATCCCATACATATATTTGGAGTGATTTTTGTTTCTCTTAAAAAAAAGGTAATGTATAAAGAAGATGTTGGGACATATCAATTATACACATCAAAATTGATATAAACGAATTAGTGGTGCATGTAATTTGATATACTAGGTAGGGGTGTTTAAATAATTACAACAACCAAATTAAACTTGACTTTTCAACCTAAATAATAAGGATGAAGTCTGAGTTAGTTTAAAATTTGGATTTCTTTTTTTCTTTTTTGTATTTTTCAAGTTTGAATTTGGAAAAGAAAATAGGACTAGTGGGTGAGATCACCTTCAAAATCCATTTAAGATGATAGGGAAAAAGGTCTTTCAATAAAATTCAATTTAGAAAAGTCTCTAATCTCTCTCTCTATACAAAACTTCTCTGTTTTTAAGTTTAGAGGTTTTAGGAAATTTTATATTTATCGTTTAATCAATTTATGCAAATATTCTCTAAATTTGGTAAATTTCTCTATTTCGGCGGCGACCAACAAAATGGGTTTTGACAGATTGCTTAGTCCCAATAATGATTGATGTTAAAGTTTGTGAAATGGGTAACCTATATGTTTCATGTATTATATAGAAGTATACATAAACTTTTTAACAAAATACTATAAGAAAAAAAATCATGGAGTCTGAGACATTTTAATTAGGTTAACACAAATCCTTAGAACCATGTATCATACTTCCAATTCTGAATATGCATTTCATCAAAAGTAAAAAGTTATATACAAAGAGAGATAGAGAAACAACTTGTACAACAATCCAAGAATACTAGAGAAAAGCATTTCAAATCTTTTTAAACTTTTATTATAACTTAATTTGAGGGGTATGAGGTGGTGAAAATAACCTTTTAATCTATTTTAAGTCAAAGTTGGTTAAAAAATTGAGTCAATTTGTTGACATTTTTGTATTTTGATCAATTCAAAGTGGGTATTAATTTTTTTTCCATCTATACTTCACTCTGTGATGAAACTGATTAATCCATAATAGTAATTTACCACAAATTTGGTCCAACATTTTTTTTTCTTTTGAGTAAGCATTTAATTCCGACTTGACACTTGGAAGTTTTCCTTCAACTTTGGTAAGTTTGCACTCCACGTTTTGGTTCCAAAGACCAAGACTTCCTCCACATTAGTTCCATCCACAAAAAATCAAAGTCTACTTTGGCTTCAGTTGAAAAAAATCTAACACTACCATAAATGTCTGAAACAAAATCTTTTATAGATATGAGTCGTCCAGGTTTGGATGAAACTTAAAAGCAAAACCATACAAAGTTATGTTCAAATCCCCCACTTCGCATTGAAATAATAATGTTTTTTTACCCTAAATGCATGGGAACCCCCATTTTCTTTTTTCTCTTTGTTGTTTCTCTTTTCTCCTTCCATTTCGGCCTCTCCAATGCAGCTTCTTTCCAAGTCCACGAAAATGGTCCTTTTACTGATTCTTTGGACGACAATAATGATTATTGGGCATTTGTCATGAATCCCAACACTTTTAGCTCCTCCATATGGATTGGAAAAAAGTGTAAATTTGACGGGTCTGTTTGCAGCAAGTGTGGAACCGGCGACTGCAGCAACGGTGATGGCAACGACGACATGTTTCTCCAAAAGAAAGCTTTTGTGGACAAGGGTGGTGGCAGCTTTTTCCGATGGCGATACTATGCCAACGACATAGCCAAATACGTATTGGACAAATTAAATAGTAATATTCAGACTAGCTATAGTTTAGTTAAATTATTGATATTTGTTGTTTAATTTGAAAATGGTCTTTGTACTTTTAATCTTCAAATTTAAGAGGAAAATAACTTACTTACCCATAAAGGATCAAATTAGTCTTTTCAACACGAGCCTAACTCATTAATTAAATGTATAACTACATTTTAAAAAAATAATAAATATAACAAAATAGACTTCTATCAGTAATTGACCAATATTTTCAATATGATTAATCAGTTAGTAAACTTCTATCCTTCAATCCACCAACAAAATAGTTAAATAGACAAAGAAAAAAAACTTACATTTATGTGGAAATACAAGTGTAATAGTTTTCTTTTTAGTTATTTTTTTTATAAAGTGTAAATATAGTTTGTATTTCTTTTTTTTTACTATTTTTGAAAAAACCTCATTTTCTTGTTCCAATTTTTTGTTTTGAAAATTTTTTCCTTATTATTTGATAATTTAAAAAGTATGTGGACATGAGTTCTTGTGGATGCCAGCATACATTTTCTTTCCTAGCTCCTTTTTGTTGTTGGATATTAATTTTCACATTGATTGCAATAACCAACCTATTTTGATCATATAGATAAAGCTAAGTAGAATTACACACTTTTAATTAGCTCTCTTAAGTTTGATTTCGGTAGCATGTTTGTTGCTTTAAATTTTATCTTTTTAACTTTCATGTTCGTTTAGATTTGTTGTTAGTAATTAAATCTACAACATTTCGTATTAAATTTTGATTTTAATCAAATTTTTATATTTTTACAAATTTGATATTTGCGTGTAAGTCGATATTTTTATTAGATTGTGAAAGAAATTTATTAAACATAAAAAAGAAGCTAACACTAATAGATAAATAATCATGAATTACGTAATCCTAAAATTAACTAGATTTCTTTTTATTTACAAAAAAAAAAAAAAACTATTCTAATTTTGTAAATTGAAAAATAATGACTTTTTTTTTCTCCCTTTTTCAAATAATTCATCTCTTATGTTTACTAATAATTAAAAAGAAAAAAAAATGTCTGTCCCTAAGCTTTATTGTCTCCAAGGCTTTACACACTTTTTTCCTGTAAAGGATCTCATCTCTAAAATCCTTGAAAAAAATACAACTAAAAACAATCAATCATCTATAATTTTTTAAAAAAAAAGAGATACAATTGAGTTAGCAGGTACCATGACATCCCTACTATGTAGACACACTTCCAAACACTCTCTTCATTTCCGCTTCAATAATATAGAAAAATGAGTACATGAAGTAAGAATAGTAGAAAAAGGGGCAGAGTTGATCTCTTCCATTTCTCATATGTTAAGTTAGAAAAAAAGAAATAATCCGAGTAAATCATAAGTGGCTAGTGTCTCCTACAAAGAAAATTGACTTAGAATTTTAATTTTGTTAGACTTCAAATGGCGTGGGCAGTGGGCAGTGGGCAGTGGGCACCATCTCCCCCATGAAAATGACTATTCCAAGTCAATCTCTAACTCAAACTCCCTCTCTCAAACTAAATAATTTAATGCAATTAATAAATTTTCGAGCTACCATATTATTTCCATTTATTGATCAACTATCTAATCACACATTTTCATTTTTTCTTCTTAAACAATACTTTTTCCATTTCTTTTGTATGTAGTTGAATTATAACACACAACAACAAATTTGGATTTCCATGTTTTTTTTGGGAAAAGACGGAAAATTTTGGATTTTCAATTTTTTTTTCTTTTGAAGTGTATTAGGGTTTTAAGTTTTCTTCAAGAAAGGTATTTAGGTAAATAAGAGTGAAAAGAAGAAATTTGTGTTTTTACCATGCATGCATTTTTGTTACTTAAATTTTCCTATATAAACCCCATTGCTTCTCTAACAAAACACACAACTAATTGGGTCACTCCATACAAACATATAACTTAAACCCTTTTGTTTTAAGTTACACCCCAATGGGACTCTCCATTTTCTTTCCGTTCTTTCTTTCTCTTTTCACTCTCTATTCTCACACCAATGCAGCAACTTTTGAAGTTCGCAACAAATGTCCATTTACTGTTTGGGATGCTGCCTCTCCCAGAGGGCAGCGGCAAAGAACTTAGTTCTGGTCAGGCTTGGAATTTCGATGTGAGACCTGGCACTGCCGGAGCTCGTGTTTGGGCTCGAACCAACTGCAACTTCGATGCCTCTGGACGCGGCCATTTTGAAACTGGAGACTGCGGTGGCCTCCTCTCTTGTCAAGGTTATTAAATAAATTACTGACTTATAAACTTCAAAAACTCAAGTTGATACATAGGTTACAGTATAGTAAAAACTAATTTATCCATATTCTTAACTTACATGTTTGAATGCCTTGAATATAATATTTGATATTTTGTATTTGTCATATTTACTTTAATTACAATTAAGGTTTAGAGAATTGTGTGTTTATTTAAACTCTGTAACCCTAGAAACACCTCTAATATGTAATCTAAATTATTATGTATTGTTGATAATATAAGCAGATCATCTATTGTTGATAATATAAACAGAACTTAATAATAATAATAATATCCTAAAAATGGAAATTTAAAATATAAGAGAAATGAAACGTCACATTTATATTGTTGCAAATAATATATGGCCTCTTACCATAAATTCTACATTCATTCCATCTCTAACTAAAATATGTTCCTTTTTTGATAAATTTTTGTTTTTAATTAAAAATAATGTTTATTTAACCATTTCATATTTTTTTTCAAATTAACATCAAACTAAACATAGGGTGAAGTAGCTTCACAGACTCTAGACATATGATATAATCATTCAATTAAGTAAATAAATTCGATACAAAATTGAACAACTACCATTGTTTCATTGGATTATGAAGAGGGTTTGGATCCATTGGAATGTCACGTACAGAACGTCCCTCCGAAAACATAGTTGTCGCCATTGAACTTCTTCTCCTTAAATACTATATCTCCAAGCGATGAAAAATGCTCTTGTTATCAGAGGTTTTTGTTATAGAGACGTGGCTAATGACGATAAGAAGACCGATGAAGTTGGAAAGAGGAATGCTGTTGAGAAGAAGATCAATCACCATGGATTGCGGTGATGATCTCACAACAAAGAAGAAAGATTTGGAATTTGGAGGAGGGAAATGGGTAGTGAACAGGGGTTATAGAGTGAAAATTTTCAAGTGTTTAAGATGAAATAAGTGCAGAGCATATTACTAAATTCATTTACTTATCTCATTAAGTTTTGTATCATTCAATATATGGAATGCCAAATCTTCACCGTTTTCAATACCTTCATCAAAATTATTATAAGAAAACAAAAATATATATATTGAAAATCTTTTACATTTGATCCACGTTTCAAGTTGATACATAAAATATACTCTTTAGAACATCTCCATTAGTCGTCGAGTGTTCGATCGATCAACTCACTCGACTGATTAAATCGAAAAGTTATTGGGTTTGATCAATTAAATTCATAAACATGGTGAAAATGAAAACATATCCAAAGGTCAATACAAACGACAATAGAAATTATAAAAATATATATTCTTAATTGATAGGATGTGATTTATGAAGTTAATGTTTTCTTTTAAAAAAAAATTATCTCATCAAATTGACATCTCTAACAATATCTATTTGTACTAAGAATATAGGAAGGAAGAACATTTTATTTTGTCATCTTTTCTTAGTTTGTATTTTTTATTCATTCATCATCGGTCTTATCGTTTTCAATACCTTCATCAACTTTATTTTCTAAAAAAAATTTAAATTTAGTACAGTAAATCAATCAAGGTAGTATAGTTAATTTATTTTTCTAACTGTTACAAATAGAATTGTCTAACCATCCTAAATAATAATTAGAAAGAAAATTAATAATTGAAAGTAAAGATATTTAAAAAATAATTGTTATGAAAAAAATAAGCTATATAATAAAATAAAATTGTGACTACTGTAAATAAATAAATACATTTTTTGTTAAAAGTCTTTAAAACGTTTAGGAAGGGAGATAAATTAAATAAGAGGAAAATTTAGGGTTTCATTTCATATATGGAAAAATTAATGAGAGGAGAATTTTAGTTTAGTTCGTTATGTTAATTTTCTCACTTTTTCCCTTTAAATACCTGAAATTTCTCTCCTTATATTTACAATATATTATTCTATCACTCATTTTCACTCCCTTCCTCTTAAATTATACATTAACCTAATTAGAATATTTTTGAAAATATTATTTAGATATTATTCTTATAATACTTTTTCCTTTAAATGAATTTTTCTTTGCCTATAATTAGCGTTGTAGTTTGAGTAAAATAATCAACCAAATAGAGATTTATTCAAGAAAGCAACGTTGTATATTGCAAAATCTCTCCTCCTCTGTTGTGATCATCATCGGAATTCATGGCCGCTCATCGTCTCAACCTCCATCTTTCTGTCTTCATCATCGGACTTCTTATCGTTGTTGGTCACGTCTCAGCAGTCACTACATCTGATCAGAACAAGAGCATTTTTTATCGTCGTTTTGGAGGAATGATGTTTAACAAGAAAGTGAGCGGTGGCGACGGCGGTGGCCACAACGATGCCAACGTTTTTGGAGGTTCTCTACACCTTGTTCCGAATAGTCCAAACCCTCTTCATAATTGAACTTCTAAATTTTGGAATCATATTTAGTTACATAGATAGGTTAATATCTTTCTAGTTTTATCAAATGATAATCTACTACTTTTAATTATGATATTATTATGAAACATTGCTTTCTCTATCATTGAATTGCATTACTTTGGATGATCTACTACTTTTAGTTATGATATTATTATGAAACATTGCTTTCTCTACTTTTAATTATGATATTATTATGAAACATTGCTTTCTCTATCATTGAATTGCATTACTTTGGATGCTTACATCCAATGCCTTAATTAATCTAAAAACTACATCTTTTAATTTGTATTGAGAGGCAAGAATTGAGAAAAGTTAATTGAGAATTTTGTGCAATATTAAGAAGGTATTATATTTCAAAATATGGACAAAAAATTAACTCAATTAATATTACGTAGTATAGATGACTAAGGGTTTTGTAGTTTAAGTCTTAGTATCCCTTATTTTACTAAAAGAGAATATAGTTTTAAATCTTTACGCTTGTTCCAAAGAAATAGTAAGTTATTATAAAGAGCTTAGATTACATTAGAAAATACCAAGAATTAAAATGTGACGAAACCAAGAGTATAGTAACAAAAGTGGGTTTTTTTAAAAGTACGTTTTAAGAAAATGTATATATAAAAGTTGTGAATATTGCTTTCCAACATGAGCGTAGTGTGGTATAATGAACCATCGACCAATATTAGGTCAAGCTTTTGATTTCTCCATCAATCATATATTATTCAATTTCAAATACACAATGTATATATATAAATATTTGAGGATGATAATAGTTGAGACCATTTTTAATATAGAAAAATAAACTAAGGGCTATTTAAAAAATATAACAAAATTTGAAATTCGGTAGAGTTTTTTATTATAGAATATGAAACTTTGCTATATTTAAGTATTTTGAGCTGTTTTATTGTTTATATAATACTTTTTTAAAAAATATATATTAATTATTAGAAATAATATTAAATCCATCTTCATTCACAAATATACTGATTCAAACTAGTAATTCGAAAAATATACGTGCAAATGAGATATTAACGAGCTAATTTATTTGAATATAATGAGATATTAAGTTGTTTTTAATGGACTGTGTATAAACCAAAACCTAAACAATAATAATAATAATATCCTAAAAATGGAAAGTTAAGATATAAGAAAAATGGAAGGTCACATTTATATTGTAGCAAATAAGATATGGTCTCTTACCATAAATTCTACATTCATTCCATCTCTAACTAAAAGATATTCCTTTTTTGATAAATTTTTGTTTTTAATTAACATAAAACTAAAGTTATAAGTTATATGGTCAAAGTAGCTCCAAGAAAATAAATTCGATACAAAATTGAACAACTACTATTGTATGATTGGAAAAGGAAAGAAAAGAGAGATTCTTAATCTTTTATGTGTTAGAGAGAATAAAGAGTAGACAATATTAGTTAATTTACTTGTTTTCAAACAATAGGCGGAAGAGGAGAGTTTGATTATGAAGAGGGTTTGGATCCATTGGAACGTTACGTAGAGAACGTCCCTCCGTTGTCGTTATCGAACTTCTTCTCCTTGAATACTATTTCTCCAAGCGATAGAAAATGCTCTTATTATCAGAGGTCGTGGTTGTAGAGATGTGGCTAATGGCGATAAGAAGACCGATTGAAGATGGAAAGACGAATGCTGTTAATTAAGGCGAAGAGTCGCCATGGATTCCGCCATTCCGGTGATGATCTCACAACAAAGAAGAAAGATTTGGAATTTGGAGGAAGGAAATGGGTAATGAATAGGGGTTATAGAATGAGAATTTTCCAGTATTTAAAATGATCAGCTAAGTGCAAAGCATATTACCAAATTCATTTCACCAAAATTATATAAGTAAACAAAAGCAAGAGAAATATATATATGTGTGTGTGATGTAAACTCTCTCTTTTATGTATTAATAATACAAATAATTGATGTTGTATTTCACTCAATGCCATATAAAGACCTACATTTTTAATCAAAATGTAATAAGTTTGAATGTTTCGTTCTAATAAAATTTTAATGTTTGCTAGGTGAACTATATATATTAATAAAATTTTATTGTTTGCTAGGTGAACTATGTATTGTTTGCTAGGTGAACTATATAAGAAAAACAAAACCTATAAAATAATTAGTTGTTAATTTATACTTTTAAAATGGAATTGTTATTGTAAACTAGTAAAAATAATTAATTACTTATCTAAAAACAAAAAATTAATCCAAAGCTTTCATTAATTTAAATTAATTTGGTAATATTTAAGTAATAACAATTAATTTTAATTCTTCCCAGTTTTGAAAATTTTATAAATATTTGTGTAAACAAATCCAAAATTATATGCACCAACACTATATATAAAAAAAACTACAGATTCACTTTAAAGTTAATATTAAAATATAAAAACTTTTAATATGAAAAGCATGTGCTATTGGCTTCTTAGTAATTAAATCCACCCCTCTTTCCATGTCATATTTATAAAGATAAAATAATCTTTTACAAATTAAAAATTGATATTAATAAACTTTCCTATTGAAGTTATATTTTAAAACTGTACGAGACCCACATATTATATAAAACTAAAATACTTTAAGAAAATTAACCAAAATAAAACAAAAGAAAAGAAATAAGAAACTTAAAAGACAGTGGAAAATATATATGTGATTCTAAACATCATTTTTTTTTCTATTTAAATTATTGCTTTAATATTTATTTAGTTCAACAAAATAGAATTTTAATAAATAAACTTTAAAAAATGGAGAAGGCGAAGAGTTAATCTAACTAAAAAATAAATGTAAGTAAATAAATAAATTTTTTTGGTAAAGTCTTTTAAACGTTTAGGAATGGAAATAAATTAAATAAGGGGAAGATTTAGCGTTTCATTTCATATATGCAAAAATTAATGAGAGGAGAATTTTACTTTAGTTTTCGTTATGCTAATTTTCTCACTTAGTCCCTTTAAATACTTGCAAATTCTCTCATTATAATTACAATATTATTCTTTCACTCATCCTCATTCCTTCCTCCAAATTAATCTATTATATATTAACGTAATTAGAGTGCTTATATTTAGGTTAGGTTTGTAGCTCAAGTAAAATAATCCAATAAAATAGAAATTTATTCTAGAAAACAACACTGTATATCGCAAGATCTCTCCTCCTTTGTTGTGATTATCATTGGAATTCATGGCGGCTCATCATCTCAACCTCCATCTTTCAGTCTTCATCATTGGACTACTTATCATCGTTGGTCACGTCTCGGCAGTCACTACTTCTGATCAGAACAAGAACTTTTTTTATCGTCGTTTTGAAGAAATGATATTTAACATGAAGAAGGTGGGTGGTGGCACCGGCGGCAACAACAATGCCAACGTGTTCGGAGGCTCTCTACATCTTGTTCCGAATGGTCCAGACGCTCTTCATCATTGAACTTCTAAATTCTGGAAACATATATTTAATTATATAGACTACATAGATAAATTAAAATCCTTACAGTTTTAGCAAGTGATAATCTACTACTTTTAATTATGATATTATTATGAAACATTGCTTTCTCTATCATTGAATTGCATTACTTCATATGCTTACATCGGATGCCTTAATTAATCTAAAAACTACATCTTTTAATTTGTATTGAGAGGCAAGAATTGAGAAAAGTTAATGGAGAATTTTGTACAGCAACAAGAATGGCATTATATTTCAAAATATATGGATAAAAAATTAGAGTTTAAAACAAAACGAGCATAACTCAGTTGATATTGCGTTGTATTGATGATCAAGCGTTTTGTAGTTTAAATATGTGTTTCCTTTATTTCACTAAAAAAAAGTATAGTTTCAAATTCTTACATTTGTTTCAAATAAATAAAGAATTATAAATATAAAAGTGGTGAATACTGCTTTCAACATGAGCATAGTGTGGTATAATGGACCATCGACCAAATATTAGGTAATCATATATTCTTGAATTTGTGTATATGAATATTTGATGACCATAATAGCGATCTCAACAAAAAGAAAAAACAACAATAATGTGAATGTTTATAATATCTCTAAATAACGTCCAAAGAAAATCATAATAAATAAATTTTAAAAATAAACATTTTTTAATATAGAAAAATGAACTAAACTATATATTTACAAATTTTGAAATTTTATCCTTTATAGATATTTTCATTGATAGATCAATATGAAATTTTACTATATTGTAAGTATTTTTATCAACATTTTTAACTTAACAATAATTTTTTTAAAAAAATACATTAATCGTTAAATATAATATTAAATCTACCTTCATACACAAATCAACCTAAGGTGAAAGATTTGAACCGATAAATTAATTAAAAAATATAGAGGTTATAGAGATTTTTTAAAAAGTAGAAAAAAATGACAAATTATTCTTTGAGTAAGGGTAAATATTTTGTCAAATATTTATTTTAGAAAGACGTTTGTTTGAATATAATGAGATATTAAGGTGTTTATAATCGAATGAATAAACTTGTATATACATTATTATAAAACCAAAACCAAAATAATAACAATATTAATATGCTAAAAATTAAAAGTTAAGATATAAGAGAAATGAAACGTCACATTTATATTGTTGCAAATAATATATGGTCTCTTACCATAAATTCTACCTTCATTCAATCTCTAACTAAAAAATGTTCCTCTCTTTGGTAAATTTTTTTTTATAAAAATAATATTGTTTATTTAAGTTTCATTTGTTAACTATTTCATTTTTTTTTCTTTTTTCAAATGAATATCAAACTAAACTTATGGTTAAATTAGGTTTACATTGAATCTAAATATTTGACATAATGATTAAACTGAGTAAATAAATTGGATAAAAAATTGAAGAACTAACAATATTATATAATTGAAAAAGAAAGAAACGAGAGATTTTTAATTTTTGTACGAAATTATATTTATTATTGTTTTATGTACGAGAATTTGAATAGTTGGTGAGATAAAGTAAATTTATTTTATGTTAAAACTTTTGTTAATTATAATTTTGTAAGAAAAAGAAAAGAAAGGAGATTGGAGGAGAGAAAGCATATGATGAAGAGGTGACACCACACGACCGTGTCTAATTTCTCGGCTTTTATGACGGAGCATTGTCCGGCCCGGTTCATCTCGCCGGATCCTTTCCACGCTCCCACTCTCTTTCTCTCACTATATAAATATATACATTTCAACAAATACTTCTATTACAAATCCCAATTCATCATCTGAAAGGATCGAGATCCAAGGCTGTTGGGACACAAATTCCCGTCTTTTTCTTCAAATCTGCAAAAATGCCCGCCGGAACTCTTGAAGTTCTTCTTGTTTCCGCCAAGGGCCTTGAAAACACAGATTACCTCTGTAAGTTCCCGCTCCCGATCGAGATCCATCCTTTCCAATTTCCCTCTATTTTGCGATCTTTTATGTGTTGGTTGATATTTTAGAAAGTGATGGTTGAAATGAGATTCATAGACCAAAAGGTGTGTTGGGTCGCCTTTGTGTTTGATATTGAACTTTTGCTGTCCTGAATCTATTTGATCTGCACGTGATCAAGTCTTTGAGGAAATGTATTTTGAGGGTTAAGTTTGTAAATAGTGAGAAAACAGAGTCGTTTTATGGGAATTCTTATTGGGTACTAGTTTCTTGTGTAGTACTTAATGTTGTGGTGGATATTCTTTGCTTATTTGGATCCTGGACTGATCTGATTCTTCTGGTTTTCTGTTAAAAAAAAAAAAAGGACATTGCTGGCAGATCTTTCTGATGTTTTATTTACCAAAAGTATCTTTCTTTTCTCCTTTTTACCCTGTTTCTAGAATCTATGAACAAATTGTGAGTTGTGGGAAATTCATTAGGCGATCAGATTGAAAAGACGTTGAAATGTCTTTTAAGTTACTGCCACATCAAAATAACTTGGTTGTTGAAGCATCTACTTTTTTTTAAATTGGAATTACAAATCTTCACCTCAAATTTGTTGTACTAAAGAAATCATTTTTAGTGAGTTCTTTTTCTTTTTTTTCTTTGAAATAAATTAAAATTTTCAAAGGTGGGGGTGCTATGCATATGCTATATATTTGAAAGTCATGAATTGTATTTGCATTATTCCCTATCCTTTAGATCTTGTGTAGTGTATACATTCATGATGTCGCAGATCATAGTTGATATATATTTTTGTTAAATTTAGAGGTGGTCTTGTATTAAAACGGTATTCCCCATCCTTTAATTTTAAGGTAGTTATTTGTATTTACAATGTCTTCTTGGATTTGAGCAGGTAACATGGATCCCTATGTTACTCTTACTTGCCGCTCACAGGAGCAGAAAAGCAGCGTCGCATCAGGTTAGTTTATCTTCTATATAATCTGCAAAATCCCCATTGTCTCCAAGTTTTTAAACTTTTAAGTGTTTTTTACCCTCACAAAGGATGTTTCTTGATTGCATACAGGAAAGGGATCTGACCCTGAATGGAATGAGACTTTTTTATTCACCATATCTGAGGGTGCAGAAGAACTTATCCTGAAGATATCGGACAGCGATACTGGCACGCAAGATGACTTTGTTGGTCAAGTAAAGTAAGTAAACTGCTTCCTTATTGGTCCTGTAACCAATCGAGAGTTTAATCAAGCATGCACTATTTCAAGAATCATAACTGGGGTATAGTTTTCTTAAGTTAGGAATTTTAAGTTTGGTGGATGAACGATGATCTTGTCTGATTTTCTCAGCACGGTCATTCTAAACTCTCTCTTATATTATGTGGTATATTTTGCTCATCGATGACTGTTTGATGATGGAAACACAAGCCTCTTCATATGCTTTGTTTATTGTTTGCAGAATTCCACTGGAACCTGTATACCTTGAAGGAAGCCTCCCAGAAACAGCATACAACGTGGTTAAGGATGAAGAATACCGTGGAGAGATCAAAATTCGCCTTAAATTTTCTCCTGAGGTCGCTCTTCTTCTTTACTTCTTTCAATGTTGCAGAATTATCAGATGAACTTACGTTTTGATTTGTCTGTAAGTGTATCTCGTGTTCGTTTGCAACGTAATTAACAATTCTGACTCTTTTGCCGCAGGAAAGGACTGAAAGAAATTTTCAAGTGGAAGAAACTTATGGTGGATGGAAGCAGTCTTCATTCGCAGATTGAGAACCACCACCACTCAATGATTGTTATTTGTATGGTTTGAGAGAATTCGTATCCTATTTATGTTCAGAGATTAGAACTTTGTTATGTAAAGAACTGCTTTGATGTTGATGGCTGGTCTTTTGCTTATGCTTAGATGTTTGGAATGAACTCTTGAATGGAATCAACAATGTACTTTGTATTCAAGAGTGATGAGACTCACCACTCGTTCTATACATGTGTGCTTTAAACAATGTACTTCGTATTCAAGAGTGATGAGACTCAGTAACTCGTTCCACAAAAAGAACTTACATCTAAACAATTCTCTAAAATTAAAAATTAGGAATTTGTTTTCTTCTATTTCTGGCAAATGGTACAAAGTGGTTCAAGTTTTTACGTGGGAGTTGCTGAGTGTGAAATTCCAGATTCGAGCATCCATTATGATACAAATTTGCTAAAAAGAAGAAAAAGAGCAATAAGCTGTTCTTCTCAAGACCTGTGCTGTTATTACATCAAAGTTACACTTTTCTCTAAAACTTCACCTTCCTCTAAAAGATCTGTTTCTATCCACCGAAGACTGCTGTTGAGAAGTGAATCCACTGCAGCTTGGTAGGCTCACGTTCCCTAGAGACAGCTGAGGATCTAAACTCAAGTGCTGTCCCGAAACAGATTTTTCGGGTCCGTCAAAGTGGGATGATATATCGTTTTGGAAGAGGTTAGGGGATCCAAAGTCTGGCAGTGCTGGGCTACTGTCTTTTTGGCTGCGAGAGGATTCAAGTCGTTCCTCAAAGAAGCTTTGAATTTCCAGACTATCGTCGATTGGTATTGCACCTGTGAGGGTCTTGAATGCAAAATCCAAGCACGGATCTGCCCAGGAATCCCCAAATGGAAAGGATAATGGAACTTCTGATGTCATATGGTCATTCGTTTGAAGGATTTGATGCGGATCATCGAGCATCATGTTGTTGCTCTCATGACATGCGCTGATCCCGTTAAATCGTTCGGAGTCTACCTGGGGCAGGGAATGATGCAGCTCACTGGGTGTCAAGATTTCGCAAGATGTTTTATATTGTTCATTCTTACTCGGTTGTCCATGTATTCTACCGTCTGATAAATTAAAAGCCAGAACAGCTTCATTTGAATGATGATTTGGGTTTGCTTGATCAAAGGAAATTATATTTGATGCCAGTTCAGGCTTGAGCCCATTAATACTTGGAGATTGACTACTAGTAGTGAGCTCTTTCTTGTTCCTGATTCTTTTGTTCCCTTGAGTTCTCTTATTCATGCGACTTCCCGGACCATTTTTTACTGAGCTCTGTCCTTGCAGGAAGTTGACTGTAGGATTAGAAACTGGCTCGTTGGTGGTAGTGGCATTCTCCACCGGCAACGCACCCGTAAGAGTTTTGATTGCAAATTCCAAGCACGGGTCTGACCAAAAATCAGCAATTGGAACATTCAGCTGCGCTTCCATCTTTCCATCATCCTTCTTTTCAGTTTCCACTCTTTGTATTTTCTCTTCTGGGGCATCAACGCCGCATGCAAGAGGAGTCTTCCTTTTATTGGAAGGATTTTCACATAAGGACATGTCCTTGTGATTTTCACGTAACGGCGTGTCCTTGTGATTAGGTGTATGGTCTTTATTGTCTTTTTCAGACCTCACATCGAGCTGCTGTGATGCTTTATCTGTATTGTGAACATCTGCATCCGCTTTCACTGCTAGGCCAGCATCTGGACTAACTTCAGTGAAAATATTTCTATTTGAAACTTGAGGAACTTCTTTAGCATCTTCTTTAGGCACCAACTCTGGTTCAAGTCCAGCAAGTCGTTTTGAAGACCTCCGAGGCAAGTTGACATCTTTCTTCTTCTTGGACTTCCTCGTCTTTGTCTTTCGCCCATTGACACCACTTTCCATTGTATTACTGATCGCAATCTTCTCATGTTCCAACTTAGATGCAGTGTTTATAAGTGGACTGTTATCAGGAGTTACTACTATTTCAATTTTATTACTTTCTAGCTTTTGAACTTTTGGCAACGCTTTGATCTCTTGGTCAGACTCAGATGCACAAATAGAAACTGCTACATTATCAGAAGATACTCTTTCATTTTCATTACCTTCTGTATGATCAGCTTTTGGAGATGATAAATCTTTATGACTTTTTTCTTCGATTTCAGTAGACTCCTTGATGACCGCTTCTTGAGGCAAAATAATCTCTTCAACAGTTTCAACAGGAAGAACTAAAGCATCTTTCAGTGCAGAAGACACATTCTGGCGTTGCTTCAACTGTTGAATATGGACTCCTGGACGTTCTGACCGTCTCCCTGTTGCCATTTCCTCACCTACATGTATTAGTTGTAGGTTAAATCATCAAAGATGATAAAAGCTAAATTCCTGTGTTGGACAACTTTTCAGTACACCATTGAATTGATAAGAAGCGGCTTTAGTATCGAACAAATATTCTACCTGCAAGAGATTGTGGGGTTGCTGCAGACTGCTCCAATTTCTGTCCTCTAACAGTCGATCGCTATAACAGAAGCAAGCAACGATTCAGGATTTAAAAACCATCCTTCAATAGAAACCATTGAAGCGAAGCTAAAGACGGACTGAAGCATTGCTATTGCTACTAAAATAACCTGTTGTTATCTGGGTTTATATAGATCAATCTTTCCATTATTGGGTTTTTTAGGCTTCAATCAGGTTCAGTTTCCTCAAAAGTTACAGTTGTAGCTAATGTTGTATCAACAGATCTGAATGTGACATGAAATTTAATTATGCAAACAAACAGCAATGATATAACGATGATCTAACATTGATTGGTCAAAGGACAAATGTTTGAATTTTCTTCTCACAGATGATTGAACTTAATAGAAAATATATGCACTATGCAAACACCATTTTGGAGCTTGCCTACACCAAAAAGATTTCCAGTGCAACATCTCCAATGAGAACTTCTACACAATTTTTAATATGTTAGCAGCAGATGTTTTTGTAGTGTTGCTGGGGTTTATTTTGTATTTCTACATTTGTTTTATATCTTTTCAGCTTTGCATCTGTCAACTGTTAGGAAGTGTATATTGGTATTCTCGGTCTTAGCATGACCTGAATGTCGTTCGTTTTATTTCAGATATGATGAGAGTGCTATGGAGGTGTCAACCTAGTTGAGATGTCCGGGTGCACCTACCGATCTCTCTCTCTCCCATTTCTAGGCTTCTCTATTATTATCATTGTATAACTCTCTTGTACTTTGAGTATTGTTATCAATAAAGAAACTTGTCTCCTTTTCAAAAAATATGTCAGCAGCAGTAGGCGTTTTTTTTTGTTTTGGGTAGAGTGTAGACAAACATAAGATATAATACTACAACTAATAAGCAACATCTAACAGTGATGTCATACTGAAGAAACTTAAGGTGACAGCATAAAGTCAGAATGACACGATTTAGAAACCAAACTGATTGAAACAAATAATACTGTCAGAACATTCCTACATGAGTCTAACAAAGGATAAACTTACTGATTTTTTGTCACTTATCAACTCCTGATCTTCATCGCCCCCTTCCTTTGGTTTAAATGCATGTCTACTGATCTCTCCAGTCTCGAGATAGCGGAAAACCTCCTTTTTGGAGCGGAATACGTATCCAGATTTTGGATCTATGTAAAACTGTAAGAAGGTTGGACATAACTAAGAGAATAAAGACACAATAAATTATATGGCTACTTAACAATTCAGCTAAATCAAGGGAGGAAGAAGGCCATACCGGGTCTTTCCTAATGCCATCTGCTTTTTCTTTGATCTTGATTTCCTTTATCCATCCAGGCGGCAAATCTTCATCTTTATAATGTTCGATAACAACCTAGAGTGCATGTGGAAATCAGCTACAGAACTCAACACGCAAATAGTAAAAAGCATTTCATATGTTAGTCCAAGAAGCACATTTGTGCATGCGGCATTTCAAAATCTCCTAAAACTTCTTTTTGTAATATCAATGATTATTGAGTGTTTGAGCCAACTAATACACCTTAACTAACTTCACCAGACAACCATTTGTTATCCAAGAAGCTTGAGGTTTTTAAATCCTAGGAGGGTAGCTATGATTTGAAATCTTTAATTTTATATTAGCACCAACAATCACTAAGACAATTCATGATGGTTGTCTCCAACAACTAAAATTGTGTTGAATCAGTCTTTTTTTTTCTTTTATAAATGATTATTTCCTTACCGTTTGGTTAGGGGGAAGGAGTTGACTTTTGGACTTTGTGTTTTATTTCTCACTCCATATGGGAGTTTGATTCCTTTAAACACCTTTTATCTTTCATTTACATCAAGAGGAAGTTTGTCTGTTATTTTTTTTAATTAAAAAAAAACCTTTTGTCGCATCTTCAAGCTCTTTCTGTATGAAGACAAAAACATTGAGGGGAAAGGAAAAGATAAGAATCATTATAAAAGAGATAGGTAAGGAAACATACTCGACTTCTAGACTTCTTGCCGTTGCTTGTCCTCCTCTCTTTCAATGTGCATAATTTGTTCTTTACAGTTCTGAGATGTCGAAATACCTCTGGCTTTGAATAAAATCTGCTGTCCGTCACTGGATCAATGTAACACTGCAACAAGCGAGAAGTATGTAATGTAAGAAATCAATGCACAATGGACTTAGCTTAGTTTTAATCATACATTCAAGTGTCAAGACATCAGTGGTAATCATTTAAAATTTGGTTAAGAAAATTATCTGTGGTTGCTTGCAAGCAACAAAACCTGAAGGAAAATACACTCTCTGTTCATGAGCAATTAAACTTCCATGTAAAAGTAATTAGTTGCCTGATCAACGAGGGAAGGGCTGTTTGATGATTTCCTTCCCCTTTTTTTCCCTTTTAATCTCCATTTAAAAAAGTAAAATTGATATTCACAAAGTACATTTTGCTAACTCAACAGGAACAGTTGTTTAGTTACAAGCATCATTTCATGAAAACTAATCAATCGTAGGTACAAACCAGTAGCATGAGCAATATTAGAGCACAACGACCTTAAAAGTATTCTATGAGTATTTACAGGAAATGAGCAGAAAAAGTTAAAAAGTTGTGGTTCAAGAAAAAAGGTTAGCCATGCACACGGATGTTACCTTGTAAACAGCTCCAACATTTGAACCACTCATCCTTGTTCTTGACTCCACTTTCCAGCCAGCAGGCAACCATTCAGGGTGTTCATTTGATTTCACCGTCAGCTATACCAGAGAAAAATACAACCACTTTAAAGATAATGGATAGGAGTTGAAGATAAAAATATTAGGGAGTCAAACTCACTTGCAGTGGACTATTTCCTGACTGAGTTTTTACGCCCCTCGAAGTTGGTTGAGACTTTTGAGACTGAGTGCTTTTAATATAACCAATAACATCATCCTTATAATAAAAGCTTTTTCCATTCTCCAAGTTTGTATAGAACTACAAAATCCCAAATGAAGAGTAAAACGTGAGGAAGACTTACTAATGTGAATACAATTGTTGTTATAAAGTAATTTGAGTTTTCCCCCAACCAATAATTCATTCCATGTGAATCACATAGATTGGTCCAATGTAAGCAATAAATGAAGTGTAAAAAACTGTGAGAAGTAAGATTTTGTAATGTGAATAAATTTGTAGTACTACAGTAATTTTGAGCTTACCCCTAATCAATAATTATTTCTGAATCGGCCCAACGATCAAAGGGCCAAGCAGCAAACACAAATATCTTTAAGATAATATGTTAAAAACATGGAGGTAGCCTAGTGTTTTCCTCTTCTTTTTAGTAGGGTTACATAGTTGATATTTCATAATGGTAGTCAAGGTGCATAAGTACGCTTGGATTCTCATGATTTCTATTTTCACAAAATCATTTCATAGGCATTAAAAGTGTATGCCTATCATGCCACCGGTGCTTACAGGACTGAACAAGTGAAAAAATAAGACGTTGTCTCAGAGAATTTGAGGGATCTTTCCTTAGTTTTTTCAACATAAATTTATCAAATTTAGGAAATAGGCAGAGCAAAATAATGTCAGGAAGAGGAAATGGAAAAAGCAATAGCTACAAAGAAAATGCTGTAGGCTAAGAATTACTAGAGTTTACTCCAAGAATCAACCAAGAGTCAAGTGTCCAAAACATGAGGAAACTCCTTATTTATAGAGATTAATACATAAATGAAGGTAAGAGAGATTTACCTAAGATTACCCGATCCTTCCTTCATCATTCAATTCCTAAAAATATATTTTTTTAATAATAATAATTTAAAAAACAAAAACAAACAAATTTGCAGTACTACCTATGGATTTACCTGAGATTACCATAGCCCTCCCTTCATCAGATGGCTATTTTGGTTCCAAGATTTCTCCCTACCCAATAAAATGTATCAAACTAGGGGTGTTTTAATCCTAACTCCACAAACTTCCAATTCCATTTTGGAGCTTGATAGCTCCCCAAATTAGTTATCATGCCCTGAACTGTGTTAGTTCTTAGGAATTCAACATTATCTGAGTGTTCTTAGACGGGTTATTGAGCATAGGAAGTCATCAGGATGTCCGGATACAAATCAAGCTAAAACAGAGCAATAAGCAACGATTAGAAATCAAGTTGACAAAAAGGACCCTTAAGAGGGCAGGTCGGCATTGCACCTTGACACTAGAGGCAGCCATGCATCCCAAGAAGAGAGCATTGCGACATATCCCTATGGTGTGGTAATGCTCTCCATCAGGTATATGCATGAGTATTCCTTCACGACGCAGTGCTCCAAGGTGTTGCGCAATTGGGTATTAGTGTTGTGGCGCTCTGTCGAGTTTTATAAATTCCACCTCAAATATTTAGAACAAAGGGGGGAAGAATTGAGAGGAGCCAACCATTTCCGAGTTATGGGACATTTTCTAAGCCCTTCGTCTCCTTCTCTATTTCCTTAGTCTTAGGTTGCATTCTTTGGAATTGTAAATAGCTTGATGTTTACAAGCCTTGATTACTTCTTTCAAGGGCTTTATTTGGTTGGCAGGGGTCGAACAAAGAATCCAATATCAAACATTTCAATAGGCTTTGCAAATCTAAGACGCATCATAGAAGCTCTATCCTGTTAGCACTACAGTTCTTATGCAATCCATTTGGTAAAACCTCATTTTTGTAAAAGGTCCATGCATTTCTTCCAATCTGACTTGATTTATCATCTCATAATGGAATTACAATTACCTCCTTGCCTCCCTATTCCTTTCAGACATGTCAAGTTTCTTCCTATATATGAGACTTCGAATTCTTTTCCGTTACAAAAGATAGGATGTGCATGGACAGCAAAAACTTTGTTTCTAATTCGGCAGTTACCGTTGAGATTCAGCAAGGGCAAAAGACTCCACCCTGACTAGCAAGAACTACAGTTGAAAGTGGAAGATGAAGGAAGGACTTTGGGGCAGCATCACAATCACTACCAAGGTGCAAAACCAGGACATAAAACACCATAGAAACAAAACGAACCAAACTATTCTTTTCCGGAAGACATCCTAGTACTGGTCAAATACCCCTTGTTCCCTTGGAAAACACGAGATATCTAGACAGTATACCCATCAAAGAAAAAGGGTTGAACATTCAAGACAATATATCCAATAACTCAACATTTCAATCAACAAAGCAAACAAAAATAGGGCACATAACACCACCATCCACCCTAAAACTCACAAACTCCAGCTAAAAAAACACAAAACCAATAACCAAAGACCAAAGCTGCACAGAAAATGCCAGCGAAAATCTATTAAAAAAAAAAAACTAACAGCAAAAACAAAATTACCCTAATTTTCCGGCCCGTCTTCTGAACTTTATACTGCACAGTCCAGCCAGAGGGAAGCCAATCCGGCGAACCCTTGGCCACCATCTTCAGAATGGAATCAACAACAGATCAGCTCCAGAGTCTAAGCAATCAAGATCTATGGAGCTAAACCGCGAAAAAGGGAAATTGATTAGGTCAAAGAAAGAGGGGAAATGGGAAAGGAAAAAGATGAAATTGAGGTGCGGACACGCGGGTACAATTGAAAATCCATACTTTCATCGAGGAAAAGGATTAATCAGTGAGATGGGTCTGTAAGTAAAAGGTAGGGAAAAGGTTAGGGCTGGAAGTTGAAGTGGAAATCGAAGATGGGGTTGATGAAGACGCAACCAAAAACTGATTTTTCAGTGTTTTAGTAGATGGGTGTGTAATTTGAGTTTCGAGGGTTGGTTGGGTTTGACCATTGAATCTGTGGGATTGGATGTTCTGGTTGTACCGTTGGATTAAAAATGGAAGCAAAGTAAAGAAAGAAAGATGGGTTGGAAGAAGATTGAGCTGAGAGAGACTCAATTGTCAAAGAAAGCAGATCGATTTGTGTCTGTTATGGATGTCGTCTGATTCCAAATAGAGCCTTCACTGTCCACACTATTCACTAATTACCCTTTTTTGCCTTTATATCTCTCTTATGTTCGTGCGCCAAATACATATCTATAATCATTTATTTATATATATAGAATACGAACAAGAATCTTTGTGAATTACTTTTCTCTTTTTTGTTTTTGCTTCATTCTGTGATTTCAAAATTTTACCCCTTTTAATATATCAAATTGGCTTCAGAGTTCAGTGTCATCATCTTACAAATTTTTATTTTCAAATATTATTTTTTTCAATTTTTATAACAAAACATCTCTTAATTTCAACATTCTCATTACCAAAAAAAACACTTGTTTTCCATTTAAATTTAAAATAAAAAGTGAGTAATCAAATTGTAACAAAAACTTAATTTTCAAAAGTAAAATTGTAACCTCTACATATTTATGAGCTAAATCAAATGAAAAATAGATTTTAAACGTGTTAAAATATTACATTGAATGTATTAATTATTACACAGTCAATGATGTAATGTTAAAATTACATCCACCCACATAAATTAAACAATGTATATATAATTGACGATACATTTGACATAACAATACACATAACTCAAGTTTTATCGCTCTATGTCACAAAAGAAAATTGTGCCATTCATGTCGTCGTTGCTTAGCTTCTCACTGTTGGCATTTTCGATCAGTTCCCGATCAGTTTCCATCCAGATCCATCCTCAATTATCTGTCCTGCGTCCCCACCGCTTCGCTTTCCTATGGGCTTGTGGCTTACTTCTTCCATGCAACCGCTGGGGTCGTCGAGCACTTGTCAAAATTCGGCGATCCACTGCACACTTCGCCTCGCGTCGTCATATCTCTGCTCGATTTTTCTCTAGGTTTCTTCAAACCCACCTCCGTCGCGCACAGATTCGACCCCATTTTCTTTGATCTCTTACCGGCGTCGTTCAAATTCAATGTCGATCAACTCCCACTTTCCATCGTCGGCTTTGGATCCGCGACCGTGGAACTTCTTTCTTTGTGTGTGTCTTCTTCGCATCGTTCGTGCCACTCGTGTAGCTAGATTCCGCCGACACTCAAGCCTCATGTCGTTGTAGCGCAATTTCATCTGCCTCTTTATAGGTTTCAGATCTGATCTTCTTTCGTTTTCCCCTCAGCATCGCACCACCGCTTAAACCCAAGTTCATTCCGCTGCCACTCGTGTAAATCCAGTCGGCATTGAAGTTTTCAACAACACCCAAAGAAAAAAAGACGAATGAAATAAGAATATGAGAAGAAGATGGGGTGGGTTGTTCCCTTTCTCTCTCCAAAACCTTTTCTTCCATTTTCGAATTTTCAACTAAAAAATCATCAACTTTTTTTCGCACCACTCTTTCCAATACATTTCACATAACAATGATACACATAACCTAATATTCTAATACTAAAGACTGAAAAAAAGTAAAAAATTTCAAATTAATTTATCTCCTCAGAAACATTTTTGGTGAGAAGGGTCATTAAAGTTTTTCAACTTTATACAAGTTTGGTTTGTTCTTCCACTCATGAACAGGTTCTGGCTGCAAGGTCAGTCCAAACCTACCCTTAATTAGTTTGATTCAACCCAAATCCACACATTCATTTGTTAGATTAGATAATGATATAACTTTTGTTAAGAGCAGGACAACATATAGTGGAGATATTTAGACAAACCAATCAAGTTGATTATTGGACATATCATTAAGTATCAAAGTATCAAGTATACGTGTATGTATCATTCATATACACTATACTTAATATATATATAATATAAAAAAATTATTTCCTAAACATATCTTAGCAGGATAGATATCAAAGTTTTTTGCGAGTAAAAATTTTGAAATGGTTAAAAACTAATAACGTTTATTTATAAATGATAACTTCATACTATCAATCAATTTATCAATAGTAATAAGAAATTATGATTTATAATTAAATTAAATAAAAAAATATATCAATCTTTTAAACAAACACATAATTATAGTTGACGACCAATAACAAAAACTTACTTGTTTGTTAGGTTAAAAAGTATTTTAACTGTGGATAAAAGATAAAAATTTCTACACATAAAGGAAGTGTAGATTATGGAAATATCTTTATAAATTTAGGTTTTGAGTACATAAAATGGGGTAAGTTGTGGTATTTAGATTGTTGAAGTTGAGTGATTGTGAAATAATGAATTCAAATAGAGTATTATAAGTTAATAAAGCAATAATAAATGCTTTGTTTATAAATTTAATTAGCTGAGTTTACCTATGTATTATTGCACTCATAAATGTGGTCTTATTCAATACTAATTAGTCAGTGAAATTTTACTATGAATTAAAATGGTTAGACTTTTGTAATAATAAAAAACACATACCAATAGAGAAAATTAGGGTATGTTAATAAATATATATACTTATTTTTATTTATCCAAAAATATGTGATCTCTAAATTTGGTGACAAGCCTACATTTTTCTTCATGTGTAGCCTTTGGTATATTTTACATGGATGAAATCAACTTTTATAAGGTCAAACAAAAATGACTATATGGGTTATTATTGTTGAATAATTGAACTCTTGTTATAATAATAAAAAAAATTGTTTTAAGATTTATTAATGTGAACTAAAAATCTTCTACTGTACGTATATCAAAGAAATGTAAATTATAAATTTGGTAGAATTTGAGTTATATTCATCTTTATTCATTTTGTTCAATTATTCAATCATAGTTTATCATTCACGGGTATTCTTCTTATAGCTTCTTTTCTTATGTTACTAGGGTGTATGATTAGAATGAGTTTGAGATGCACCATACGATAGATTTAGAGGATTTTTCTTTCAAACAATAGGTAAGATAGAAGAATTAAAACTCTAATTAGTTTGAAGTTAACATTAAAACACTACGTCCTTGAGTTGTATTCATTCTGTTGACACATGTTTATAGAAATTAATTATATATGGGATGCAAAATTAGGGGCCACATGATGGTAATATAAAATTTTATAATAAGGTCAAGAATAAAGGTTGGCATTGTAATGTGGTTTGACCTTCTATTCCCAAAGGGAACATAACTAACAACTTTTTCTTCATTGCCACTATTAAATAAAGGCAAGTCGGTGGTTGCCTTTAATTCCATTGCTCCTCAAAATTTGTTTTATGTTCATACTAACATTTACACGTTCAATTTTACATTAAAATTAAATTACGTCAAAACCTTATAATATGGTTTTCAAATTGAATTAATCTTAACTATATTCTTTTTTGCTCTTGTAACAAAGCAATACACTGTGAATTTGAATATAGTTTAATAAATATATCTATCGTACATTTATTCTAAATGATAATATATCGATCTCCACTAAAAAAAATGTAAACGGCAAGATCACACAAACTTTCAGTTCATTCAAATTTGATAAGTCGTTTTTTAACTTAATAGTGTCTAATATGTGTTTTTCTTTTCAATTTTTGGTCTGTATATAATAGATATTTTGATTTTCAATTTTTCTATTACATAGAATTTGATATTTTCTTAAAAGAATTAAGATATAAAATTGAAAATTTTAAAGTTTTGTCTTAATTTGTTTGAATGCAAAAAAAAATTATACAAAAAGTGAAATTGAGTTAGTGAGACTATATTAGACATTTGAAAACTTTAGCACATTATTAACACAAATTTGAAAACTTTTTTAGATATTTATTAGATACAATTTATAGTTATAGATTACAAACCAAATAAGTTGAAGTTTGATTTTTTTTTCATAAACTAAACTTATAATAGATTTATTATAGTCTGTTAGTGACCCCAATTTTTCTAGGTTCATGTATTTCTAAATATTATTATTTGATCCTTCAATCTAATTTATACAAAAAGAATTATTTCAACGAACATGCATTTCGAAAAGTCAAACATATATATCAAATTCAACTCTCAATTTGAAAGTTCTTATATAGTCTAAATTTATATCAAAATACAAGAGAAAAAATGGTATAAAATAAGCCATTTTAGAAATGTAACTAAATAGGGAAAAAATACAAAAGAATTATAAATAGTTATATATTTAATAATTTATAAACAATAGTAAACTAATGTGTTTAGCATTAATTATATATGTCTCATAATTTTCGTATTAAGTTTCCTACAAAATAATAATTAAATATTTTACGAAAATGACATCATGGATTTATATGACGAATAGTTTATTGTGGATAGTACTGAATAAAAAAATAGAAAAAAAAGGACTATTAGTTTATTTTTGCTTTTATTACTATCAAATGGCAATGGCATTAAATATTATTTGTTTGTAATAAAAAAAATAATTAGAAGACAAATAAATAGTTTATTTTAATTCAACGTTAATTATTATTAATATTTTGACTCAAAATTTCAAAAGCACTGTGGAAATTGAACCCACCATCTCCTTGTAGTCTTAAGAACATTCAATTTTCACATAGAGGAATTCTCGATCTTATAATTTTCTCTATAAAATATTTTCTTCACAAGAAGCAATCGAAATTAAAAATAAATAAACAAACACTATCCTTTTTATATATATATATCTTCATCACATACATATAATTATTGTTCTACACAATATTTCTGTATATATTTTTTTTTTTTAAAAAAAGAAAGAACTCTATAACACTGCAAAAAAAATCTAATTAAAATAATTAATGTGACTGAGAATTCGAAAATTTGTATTTCGAACCTGTATGGAAGAATTGTTACGAGAGACCTTCACATTGAATAATTTTTCCCTTAAGATCTTCGGAGGTTGATGCGATTAGTTATGAAGTGGGTTGGGACCGGCGGGGACTTTGCGGAGTGAAACGCCGTAGTTTCGGGAAGTGATTTGGTCTTCCACGGCGGCCGGCGGCTGCGTGAATGAAAATGTTGAGGTGGTGGGTGGGTGGAGACTGAGAGAATCGTTTTCCGGTTGTGGGGCGGAGGTGGGTGGACGGCGGGCGGCGTGGAGAGGGGTGGTGGTGGTGAGGAGAATCATGAAGAGGAAGAGGAAGAGAGAATTAGGAGGAATGGAGTTTTGAGAAGCCATTTTTATTTGAGAGAGGTGTTTCTAATTAAGGTTTTTCAATGGAGGAGAGAGAGAGGTTTTTGAGAGTGAATTAGAAGAAGAAGTGAAGGAATTGAAAATGGGAAAATGGGAAAATGGAGAATTGTGGGAAGTGTCATTTTATTAAGGAAGAGCCAGCCAAGTTGTGGGGGCTGATTGTGGATCCAATCAAATATCAATTTCATATGTTTTTAGGTGTTTTTACTCAATTGCCCTTTTGGTTTTATTTAATTTACTTAGCACAATCATTGTTTATTGGTTGTTGTGTGATTAATTAGTATAATAAATGTTTTGGTAGAAAATATGTCATAACTCTAACTTATGCTTGTATTGACGTTAGAATTTCTTGTGTCACGTTGCATCGATATGGTAGAACATCAGCTATTCAAAGGAAAATATAGTTTACTATATGTTGTGGCCAGTCTATAGAAACAAATCTCTCTTTCAATAAAAACGACAACCCTAACACAACTGTTGAAAAAAGAAACAGAGTGTCAATCCATCGTCTTCTTCCAAATTTTGTTTGACTATTATCATAAACCAAGTACACACTTGAGCATATATTAAAATTTGTAGTTGCACTACAACCACAACAATGTCAGATTTTATCTTGCAGGATACATAACTCAACACTTTGAATTAAACTAACATATTCTTGTTCCACTAAATTACCATAAGAGCAAGTAACATTTAATATTATTCTTTGTTATTTATCCTTTCCATTATCTATTACTTTTAATAACTATACCATCTCGTTTATACTTGTTGTAATTTTAACTGATGCGAATCAAGTACAAAATAATTGTTTGCAATATTTGTATTTTTTCCAAAGCTTTTAGCTAGAGATATATGAGTCATTTTATATGTAAAAAAAACAACTATAATTATATTTCTCTTTGTTTTTATTATAACAAACAAAAATGTTTATAAATGGAAACTTTAGAACATTATAATTAGTATATTCAAAATTGAAACCACAGCTATAATTTAATATAATTAAGACTTTATTGTAATTAAAATTGTTAATCAAAATAGTGTGCATTAACCTATCAATAGCATGTGAGAATCACATGATCCACTCCAAAAATAGTTGTAATTTGTTTGACCACAAACGATTATAATTTATTTTGAGGAAATAGAATAGAAGAGGTCGGACCATAGAAAATAATCCACTTATTAAAATATTACAAGCTTTTGAAAAATGATATATGTACTCTTTTAATTTATTTACATTTTAAAACAAAAATAGATACACATATTTTCAATGACGTGTTGAACAAGTTAAATTATAAAAATAATATTTGTACAAACAGTGAATTAATAAAAAAGTCCAAAATACCCCACCTTCCAAAGACGATATACATTTTTTTTTCTTTACACGAATCATTTATACTTTCAAAACAGTCTTTTAACCCTGTTTTAGAGAGTACGATTGATTATCAAATTAAACTACTCCATAAATATAATATAGGTCATTCTAATTAGTTCACGTCGTGGTTGAAATGTAGTGGAAGTATATAACTCAAGTGAGTGATCAACTTGATTCAACTCAATGGTCATAATCTATTGAACGCCTCTACTATCTTATAAATGTTAAGAGTTGTAATTCATTATTTTCTAAAAATATATATTAGTCTATTCTAATGTGAAAACAGAAATTCAATTTTTAAATTAGGTTAAAATAGTGGGAGTGATACCAGAAATCAACCAAAATGATCATAAAAAATTTACTTTTGTTGATTAGTTTAATATCAACAAAATAAACATTTTTAAATATAACAAAAAAAATTAAAGCTATTTACGAAAATACGATTCATCAAATTTTTTATTGCTCGTTTCATTTATTTATTTGCTATAGGGTAGAAATTAGAATGAGAATATATATTATGAAAGGGAAAATAAAAAGAAGTAAGTAATAATTGAAGTCAGAAACCACGTTAGGAACGTTCTGTAGAGAAGAAGTATTCCCCATTGACCCCAAACGTGATATAACGGAAAAGGTGGAAGGGTAATCTGGTCTTTTTCGATATGTTTCTTTTTCTTTTTACTGAAAATATGGTGGGCGTTGACAAATTTCATTGAATTTTTTGGTTGGTAAAAGTGTGGACACGTGTCATCATATATGGACACTTTCCAATGTGTCACCAATGTCCCACGTGGCTCCTCAAACTAAAACAAAACTTTTTTTTTCTTTAGAAAATTAAAATGTAAGTTTAATATTTAATATTTTTGTTATTTGATAAAAATCTTAGTTTTGATTTAGAAAAATGAAGGAAAAAAAAATGCCAAACTTTAACATAAATAAGATTTTATAACTAATTAAATTAATAAAATAAAATAAGAAAACAATTTTCTAAAGCTTGTCAAATCTGAATGAAACAAAAATAGTCTCATTGAATTTGTAGACTATTTTCTAAAAACAATTTTTAAAGTACTTGTAATTGTTAGTTTGAAATCCAATTATACGAAATTGAAATGCTTGTAGTAAACTCGATAAGTTTTTAATTAAATTTAATCTTTTTTTATTATAAAATTATATGCATTTTTTATTTTACTTTGGGAATTTTCTTCTTAATATTTAGTTTGATATTTTTAACCATTCAACTAACTCTATCTTATTAGCTTAATGATAATTCAAAAAAATTATAAAAATTACAATAATATATATATATATATATATATATATATATATAAATTTTTAGTAAATAGCTTTGAAATGCGAAGATAAAAATATTTAAGAAATATTTCGGTAATCTTCCTTTTTGTGAAGTAGAAATAATTTAGTAATTTTTAGGCATACTTTCAATGTCAAACCTTTTAAATTTTCAAGGTTTCATTTGAAACTGCGTCGTTTTCCAACATTTGACTAAAAATCCTTTTGTTTTTTCATTGATCTCAATTATGCTCCAAAATGGACTTTTGTAGCATAGAGTTGTACAAATTTATTTGATATCAATTCTAATTGATCTTACTTTAAAAGTATTGTGATTTACTTCATTAAATTATTGTAACCATTTTATTCTCTATTCTCTATTCTCTTTTCTTCTTCCTTTAATCCTATTCACTAATTACATCAAAAGATAATCTCACACATTAAAACAAAATTAATTAGTAAACCTTCATTATTCCTATCAGGTGAGAAGAGTCAAAATGAAAAGACTATTTGAAGATAAAAGATTTTCCTTTTATTATTTGAAGATTTACCCATCATATAATTTTCAAACAAAAATTGATTTTTTTAGACAAAAAAAGAATTGATTTACACAACACTCCAATGAATCATGGATAAAGTTTAACTTAAAAGTTAATATAGATCACTTGAGAAAACTTTAAATTTCTTCCTTTTCACCATCTTTCTAATATTACTTTATTTCTCTTTCCAACAATGGAATAATTAAGTTGTTGAATATAATTATTATTAGTATTAGATTAAATTAAATATTATGCATATATATATATATATATTATATAAGGCAGTTTTGTTTGAAAATTAGGAAAAGAAAAAAGAGAGAAAAAAATGAAGGGAGTAGGAAACAAAGGGGTTTGAAGAGTCTGTTTGTTGGGTATTGAAATGGTGTGTTTGTCTTTTTTATTATTGTTATTTGTTATTGTATTAAATTAATGGGACCCCTTTTTTGGGATTTCATTATGATACCTTTCTTATGCATTTAAATCAAATCATCTACACAATTTTATTTTATTCAAACATTTACTAAATTATTATCTAATATCAAATTACAATAATATAATATCAAATTACAACAAAAACCCTTGGTAGCAAACACCACACGCAACATCTTTTCATATCTAAGCTCAAAACATCGGTCCATATGTTACTTTTACCTTTTTTCTTTCACTTAAATCAAGATGAGAAAACTCTTAGGATAAAAATTTATCATTTACTTATTATATTTTTAGCCTATCACAATATTTATAAATATTTTAATTTATTTTATTATATGTGAAAATATATCGAAATACCATTTTGAATGAAGAGACAATAATGTATACAGATTTGAACTCATGATATTCTACACCAACTTGTTCTCTGAAATAATCTTAAATCACTGATCACTAGGTAAATTTAACATAATATTAATAAGGTATAATGATCAATGTATTTCAATTGTATTTAATTACTCGAGTGAGTGTGGAAATCAAATTGACTTGAAAATGGATATATTATATGAAAACATTCTATTTTAGAAAAAAATATAATTGATGATTTTTTTTGTAAAAATATTTTAAAGATATTTTTAGAAAAACTCTCTCCCAAATCAAGAGTGAGGGTGAGGATTTTTAAAATTAGGTCAAGATAAGTCAAATACATAAAAATTGTAGCATCAAGAAGATTTAAGAAGTTCAAGTCTCTGATTCGATAGAAAAATTAAAATAACCTAAAATCACTTCTTCATTTCAAATTCAAATCGATCTCAATAATGTATTACACCAAACTTTAATAAAAAATATGAACCAAAATTTATATATAAACCCTATTAGAATGTATTAACAAAATGATATAGGATTACATAAGCATAGTGGATAATTCTTGTTTATTTTTCCAATCAAATATTGGATAAGTTAAAATATAATGAAAGTAAGAAGTTGAAAATGTCAAATATACCCTTTTGTCATATTTGATAGTATAGGATAGGAATTATATAGATATATATATATATAGAATAAGTTGTGTTTATTTGTTCCAATAATTGAGGGCCACAACAATCCAAAAAGAGGTGGTCTTGAGCATCTTAATTACAACTAAACACATTGATATTTGAATTGAATATGAAAGCAAAATGAGTGATTTGAATGAGAAATTTAGAGAGTAAATACATACCCCATATTAAATTTTCTTTTGCCATAATCACACTTGGCATGTCAATCATTTTTTGGGATAGTTAAGGCTCAAAATCGAGTAATGGTGATAAATTATTAGTGGAGCCTTACACTACTAATAACATACATGAGTATATACATTCATTTTCTAGTTAAGTATATTCATTCGTTTTCTAGTTGATTCCATGGAATAGAATTATCATCAAAGTTGTAGAATTGTAGAGATTGATCTCTTTACCAACTAAAATAACAAACAAGTGACCTATTTTGACTAGAGATTATGCATTCAAGAGTTGTTAATCTTAAATGATTTATTAATTAGTCTATCTTAACCAATAATTGATCTAACAAGAGTGAAAAAGAATTGTTTTTCTTCTCTATCTATAAAATGAATTTTTAAGTTCCATTTCGAAATAAATTAAGACCATAAAGAATTATTTTTCTTCTCTATCACTTATCAGCAAGTAATACCAAAAGGTTTGAAGTACACAGTATGTGTAATATACAGAAAGCAGCAATTGGATTAAATTGTAGTGATTTACATTAGAGCTTCCACTTAAACTTTAGAAAGGAACACAATGACAAACTAATCATCAGTTCTAACTTCTCAGCAGCATTTGTTTAAAATAATAATTAAGCGGAAAAAAAATACTTGAACCATGTCGATAATTAAGAAAACGAACCTGCACATCTTCGGGCAAGCCTTCTATATTCATGATGATTTTGATCTTGCAGTCACGTGTGGAAGATGTGTACCTTGGGTGTCCAACACAAGTTCTCATTCCTCTCCTAATTATCTGTAGTATACAGAAAAGATATCGATGTTCGTACCAGGTGAAAACTACTTCCGAACTCTTATGCCGGGTATATCTTTCAGGCCCATCTTTAGAGCTGTCTTTCGGAAAAGAGCGGGTGGATTTTGCAGGCCAATTGACTCCGAAAATTGTTTTCCAAGCTCAACCAGAGTGGTTTTATCCCTTCCAATTCCCCTGATTGAGTTGTAATAACCTAGCCATGCATGATATGCACCTTCTTTGATGGAGGTATCGATCTTTGCCATCGATTCCTCTACCTGCAAGAACAAACATTCACATCACATATCGCACACAAACGTGAACGAGTTTGCGTTCATGGCAAACTCAATTAGTTAAGCTTTTAGTCTTCTATAGTTCCAACACTGTGCATATAAGGCTTCATTTTACATTTCAATATTGGTTTCTAAAACTTGAATGTCCTCTTCTTCTCTTCCAAAGACAATGAATTTTCATTTCACCTACTGTTTAAACTTTTTAATATCTACCAAAGCTAAGACAACAATAGAAATTCATTGCAACCTTTAGCTTTAATCCTGAGTCCAACTGGGGCAGACGGCGTCTTTCAAGAGGCAGATCTTTTAATTCCTCAAGGAAATATTCCTCCCATGGTGCAATCAACAAGATGCCTTGACCTTCTTTGCCTTCACGTCCTGTTCTTCCAAGACGATGTATATATTGCTCCCTGTCAGATGGTATGCCCAACTGTATATTTCCATAATAATTGCAAAATAATGAGCATTTGGTGGAAATAACTACGAAAAAAAGCTTCATTAAGGCAATTAATACTCCTTTTGTAGGAATGATGGAATAAACCCTAATAGAAAACAATTTAGTTCAAAATTTGTCACAAGCCATCATATCATATGGCATATGGTTGTTAGGAACTTTCGAAGTGGCACTTGATTAATGCCAGAAGCAAGCAAAACTAATCCATTCAAGTAAGAAAACCAAAATAATTTATCAACATTACTTCATTTGCATTTGTACCTGTAAGACCAAGGTAACATCGGGGTAATTCATACCACGAGCTGAAACATCTGATGTAACAAGAATGAGTTGTCTTGACTGTTTGAATTCATCAGAGATACGGGTTCGATAAAGTTGAGGCTTCCTGGAGTGCATCTCTCTGACGTTCATTTTCATTTCTCGGAAAAGCACATGGAGAAGTGATGTTACCATCCCTGTTGTACAGAAAACTATAACCTGAGTGAAAGTAAGAGGTCAGTCTACCCTCTACAAGTAGTTCAATACAAACATGTCACAAAATAAGATGGAGAAGAGCGAAGGCAAGAACTATTCAATCAACCTTGTAATCAGGAGTGCACGAGATATGTTCCTTCAAGAGATGGCATACAATTTGAAAATGAGATCCATGTGGTGCTATTAGACACGACT
This sequence comes from Cucumis sativus, assembly GCF_000004075.3. Classification (NCBI taxonomy): domain Eukaryota; kingdom Viridiplantae; phylum Streptophyta; class Magnoliopsida; order Cucurbitales; family Cucurbitaceae; genus Cucumis; species Cucumis sativus. Next base: position 1,927,048 of record NC_026659.2, on the reverse strand, counting down.
GCTTGACCTGCATATGGGAAAAATGAAACTTTTTAGTCCTTCACCATTCTTAATGTAGAAAGAAACCCTTGATTTTTCTTACTTTCCAAAAAAGGAAAGGAAAGAAAAGCTTAAAGAAAGGAAGTTTCAACTGACATTATCTTGTTTACCTGAACAGGCGTTTCTACACAACCAATTCCCACATTATTAACAAAAACATGTTCCCTTTTCAAAACTAGCTGAGATATTCGACGAACCTGCAATTCCATAATCACAACCAAGCTTTATGGAGAGTTTTAAAATAAAGATGACTTCTTCCCAAACTTGTAAAGAAGAGAAAATGGACTTACCTCCCTTGGAATGGTTGCAGAGAACAATAGGGACTGCCTTTGGCGGGGCAAACAGTCAACAATTTTCTCAATGTCCTTCCGAAATCCCAAGTCCAATAAGTGATCAGCTTCATCAAGTATAAGCATTTTTAGCCCCATCAGTCGCAGAGATAGGCCAGACCTATTCTCAACATGGTCCAGCAATCTACCAGGAGTAGCAACTATAATCTGTAAAGGGAAGGGAAATGAGAAGAATAAACGTATATTACAGTCACAAAAGTGTTTATCAAAGACCGGAAAGAGAAAAGACCCTTTTCCTCTCTATCTCCTTTTTCTAATAGCCATTAGCCAAGAAAAAGAACTACAAAAATCAACATCTTTAACTGCATGGCATGGGAGTAAAACCTGGCTGGGAAATGATTCTAGTCGTTTTTGATCATCTTTAAATCGAGTGCCTCCGACTAGCGTTTGCACTCCTATACCATCATGGTACTTCAGCAGAACATTTGCTTCTGCAGCAATTTGACAAGCAAGTTCCCTGGTGGGGCAGAGAATCAGAACAAAAATTGGAGGCACCCTTTGATTACTGCTGCTACATGCAGCCTTCAGAACTGCTTCAATGGCAGGAAGCTGTTTATGTTTAATAGAAAAATTGAAACAAAATACCTACTACACTAAACATTGAGTTTTAAGAAGAATTAGGAATGTACCAGAAAAGCAACGCTCTTTCCACTACCAGTTTTTGACTTGACCAAGGTGTCCTTCCCTGCAATTATCAAAACCATGATTTTTCTTTTATTTTAAATGACGACCAGGAAGCTTTAGATCCAACATGGGTTAGCCTCATGGCCATTGGAAGCAAAAATTAATGGGAATTGGAAGGAAGACTTCAAATCACAATGACCGCCCATACAAGATGCAAAATTCTAAAAGTTTACTTGACAATCAACGTTAAAGTGTGTCTTTCGAGTTAGTCGATGTGCATATTAACTAGCCACACACTTACCAATATACACGTACCATGGCATCTAAAAGATTTAGCTTTGAGAGGTGTTCAATTTTTACCATACTTTAGGTCAGATCTACTGGGTCTACGGTTTTCGTTTTAAATTGAAAAGGCAACAATAATGTGGAGGGGAACGAAATTTTTCTTTATTATTTTTTCTCCCAAAAAGATATGGAGAAATGAGAAAGCAATGGGCTTTCGAAAATACCCAAGGATAGAATTATATTTTGCTTGGGATATCAAATTATAACACGCATCGATATCCATATCCAACAAAACAAGTAAGCAGAAACACGACCGTGGTACTTCCACAATGAAAAAGAATGCGAATGAAACAGGGTTGGGTGGTTGAAAAAAAAACGCCAGAAGCTTTACCCAAACTTCGATTTGTATATCAATTTCTAAATTTCCAGTTCCAAAAGAATTAGTGATGAAAAGATAAAACGTAGATGGATCTCATACCTTCAAGGCAAAGAGATAGAGTAGCCTCCTGTACTCGAGTCATTCGAACATATCCAGAAAAAGAAAGTGCTTTGACTGTCAGCGGCGATATGCCACACTCGTCAAATCTGGTCAAAACAAAATACAAAATCACCTGAGTGCATTTATTCACAAAAAATTGATTCCCAATAATGCGGGAAACCGACACGAATACCTTTTCTCAGTGAAAATTATCTCCTCTCTCTTCTCACCTTCTTCCTCAGCTGCAGACTTCTTGCTGAGTTCATATCTAAGCAACTCAACTTGCTCAGCAAAATCACTTTCTTCATCAAACGGTTTTAGAGGTACCCTCTTCTTCATTCTTACATCACACTTCCCCAAGGAAGCACTACTCCCAGTTTTCAAACCTTTCCAACTTCTCAAATCCTTATCCACATTACCAAACTCCTCTTCAGAATCATCGTCGCTGCTCAAACTCCCATTTCTCCAAAATTTCATCTTCCTCTGTGGTACAGCCTTCCTGTCATTGCTAATACCGTTAAGATTTCTTGATTTCGCATTTCTATCAGGGCTACGTGCTAATTTATTCGCAAAAGGTTTTATTGAATCGACACCTGAGTTATAATCCATGTCATCGTCACTCGATGAACTCTCATTCCTTCGGAAGCTCCTTCGACTTTGCACAGAATAGCTCCTACCCTTCACATTATCGCCATTCAATCCCATGTAATGAGACCCTACGAACCCATCATGGTTCTCCGCTAACAATCGCTTGACATCAATGGGCGATCTAATCGAACCACTCCGAACATTTGATGCAATCCGTCTCGATCCTTCGTTCAATGCCGCCGGCCTTGGTAGCGGTGTCTTCAATGGACCGTCATCTTCATTCCACAAATCAATCGCTCCCTGTTTCATGAACCTGTTAGCTAAGTCATTAATATGCTCGCTGGGGCTCTTTGGGGAGTAACTGGTAGAAGGGTCCGAATTATTCTTCGAAGTTTCATGAGCACCAACAAGCTTGGAGCGTATATCGGAACGAATTCGAGCCTGGTAGAGCTGCTTCTCCTGTTCAAGAAGCCTCTTCTCCTTCTCTTTAGCTCTTTTCTCGTGCATTCGCTTCCATTGCCACTTGTTAAGACCACCGGGGAAGGTCCGAGGACCACCACCCATAGACCGCGAGAAGATGAGCTTACATAAAAGACTGGAAAAGGTCCGATGCCGGTCTAGAAGAACCGACGAGGTCATTATTCCGGCGATAAATAAATAATATTTAAGCGGAAGGAGGTGAGGGAGTGTGGGGTTTAGGGTTTAACGAGAGAAGGCTGAAGAAAGAAGACGATCGCAGAAGTTTTAGCTCAGAAGAATTGTAATTTTGCGTCTTAATGTACTTTGGGCCAAATCAATACAAGTCCAGGCCCAAGCCCAAGACCAAGCCTAGCCCATCCTTGGACAAGAAATCAATTAAGAAGTTGTATTTAAATTCTCTCGATAATTATGCAATGTCCATAGCTAACTATAACAAATAATCATAAGAATATATGATGTTGTATTAGTAACAAATAATAATAATTTAAAATCACGGAGGCTTTCATTACCAATTTATTTTTGCATTTCTAATTCAACTTTTATTTTTATTTTATTTCTGGCGGATAAACGCCACGGTCCCAAACTTCAGCACCTTCTATCGTCTTCTTCATACTCCCACGGTTTCAGAAATGCTCCATAGCTCAATCTCCTACACTCAATCTTCGAAATTCAATCTCTCCCCACTTCAGTTACATTGAGTTTTATGACAACGATCACTGTCAAACAACTCTGACTGTCACTACAATTTTCTTTCCAAGAAATGGACGGTCGAGCTTTAACGGCCTCTTCCTTCTTCACTCCCATTGATTTATTGCGACCCAGAAGAAGAGCTGTTAGAAATTTGTGTTTTAATGGCAGACCCAGTAAGTTTTCGGTTCTTTCTTCCAAAGAAGAGGCTGAACTCGACCGTTGGGACCAAATGGAGCTCAAATTTGGCCGCTTGATTGGGGAAGACCCCAAATTAACATTGGCTAAGGTCTCTTGCGTCTCTTTTATTTCTGTAGAGTGGTTTCTAGATTCTAAATTGAATCATAAGTAGTGGGCTTAATCCATTTGCTTAAGCTTGTCGGTTATACGATAATTTTAATTTTAACTGTCACAAAAGGTTTTGTGTTTGAACTCATGTAATGCTATTTTTCGTTCTGTTAATATTGATTGTTAGATTATATAATATTAAATTTACTCTCACTCGTGATCTTAAGTGGCTTTTATCAATGGGTGATTTAACAGCTTGTGATCGAGGAAGTCTAGTGTTCAAACTCCATTTTCTCCTCAATTAATATTGATTTTCACTTGTCAAGTTTATTAAGCCTTTTGGCCCATCGGTGATTGCATTATTCTGGTTTGTTGGGTTTTATACTAGTTTATAAGTTGACAAGCGAGGTGAGTGTTAAAAATATGAATTAAAGATTAAGGAGATTCTTATTTCTATATGTCCATGTCCAGGAAGAAAAGAAAAATGTTCACACACACATGGCTTCAAACCCCCCGTATTAAACAAGCCCATTTGGCTACGATCTCGCTCGCAAGATGAACCGTTTAATGTTTTAGCAGCTTGTTACAACATACTTATGCACATGGCTTGAAATTATGGTTTTGTGTATGTATAATTTGTGATGGTGAATTCTTACTACTCTTGTCTAAAATTTTTGGTGTGTGTTGATAATTCAGATAATGAGCAAAAAAATGAATCCGGATGCTTCTTATCTTGAAGTTGAAAAATCGTTTTACCAAAAGAAGGGTAAGTCTAATGAGGTAGAGGAACTTTCTCTTGATGGTTTGAATTTGGTCAGACCTCAGCTAAAGAAGGAAATGAAGTTAAAGGCTGCCAATAAGCCACCTGGACCAGATATAAAGAAACCAAGTCAAGCTGTTGGAAAGGTACCAGTTAGTCCTAAGGGTAGGGTTCCCAATGTTATTTTGAGAAAACCGACTACTTATAATGAGGATGATGTTGAAGATAAGCCGTCGCGGATAAGGATGAAGCCAAATTTATCGTTGAAAATGAGCAATGTATCGACAAAGGAGAAATATAGTGATATGACATTGTTGAGGAAGCCAGAACCAATGACTTCAAATGAAGTTATTGATGAGGAAAAGCTCTCTGGTGATGGGTATGTTGATAATGTTGAGAATATTGAAAATTGGGCCAGTAAGGAACCAACAAGTGACCGAATTGATGATTTTACTCTTTCTAAAAAGCCAGAAATAGGAGGTGACGAAACAAGACTTGAAAGTGAAAGTGATATGGTTGATGTTAAAGAGAAAAACGGCATTGATGACTTGTACATCTTAAAAAGGCCTTTAAATGTGATGTCGGGCGTGTCTGAAGAAACTGAAGTAGGCTCATCAACAAATGAAAATGGGAAAGATATTGATTATTCTGCCATAGGTAATACTCTATAGCAAGTTAAAGATGTTTTCTTTTCTCTAACCCTTTATTTCAAGTTAAACGTTTGTGTGTGTGTGTGTGTGTTAAAACTATGAAAATGCAATTTTGTATTTGGTCATCTGAAGGATTGCAGCAGCTACATGAGCCAAGTGATATAGATTATGTTGAGAACCCAGCAGCTCTGAGCGAATCATTCAGTGATATTTTGGATTTAACAATAGAAGCGTCCAAAAAAGCTACCTTATTGGGTAAACCAAGAAGGTAGCTATTGCACTCTTATGATCTGTAATATTCTGTTTCTTTTTGCAACCAAATAAACTTGGTTGAATGGCACTGTGAACAGAGTAGATCATTCTTCTAAAGAAACTCCAAAACTCAATAGAGAAGAGACATCCACCCCTGAAACAGACGTCAATGGTGCTTTTGAGACAGAGAACTTCTCTGCTATCCCTGCTTTGGAGGTCAGGCTGTGCATACTACTGTTTACTTAACTATTTATTTCAACCACTAGACTGTAAGTCCCAGGTACTTGATAAATTTGCAGGAGCACGAACTTGCTGACTGGACAAAAGCAGAGGATCTGGCTAAGTCAGGAGATAGAGCTGATGTGGAAGTAATAAGCTCGAGTACTCGAGGTTTTGTTGTAAGTATATTATGGTCAGTACATGTACTTTCTCCTACTTGCATTTGAAGTTAACATTTTTTTGGTGTTACTTCTCTCTTGCTTTGATTCGTGAAGGTATCATTTGGTTCCCTAGTAGGATTTATTCCATATCGTAATCTTGCTGCGAAGTGGAAGTTCTTAGCTTTTGAGTCATGGCTAAGACAGAAAGGCTTGGATCCATCAATATACAAGCAAAACTTAGGAACTATTGGAAGTAGTGATGGTGGAAGCCAGGCCTTTGCCAGTACTAGGCCGGATTCAGAAATTGATGTAAAAGATGGGGGAGAACTTACACCTGATATGAAATTGGAGGATCTTCTCCAAATTTACAATCAAGAGAAAATCAAATTCTTGTCATCATTTGTTGGCCAGGTATAGAAGCCTCACTCATTTCAGAAAATCCAACTATTCATGTTAGGGTACTGATAGACTGTATAACTTGCAGAAAATCAAAGTAAATGTGGTGTTGGCCAACAGAAAATCGAGGAAGCTTATATTTTCCATAAGGCCAAAAGAGAGGGACGACTTGGTCAAGAAAAAAAGAAGTTTAATGGTTAGCTACTAGCATCTCATTCAAGATAGTTTTGCTGATATTGTTGGGATTTGCTTAGAAGTATTTTTTACTACAAAGGCATAAAGATGAGCACTGCTCTTTTGATACATTACAACATTCCTTAATTATGCAGTTGAAATTTCTTGCCACCAACTTAAATTTCTGCTCATTTAGGGCATAAACCAAAATAAAACTTTGTACTACCAACTTAATTTAAGTCTGGGTTTAGGCTTCCTTTTTCCTTATTCTCTGAGTCTATCTTCTTTGTTGCTTTTGTTTTGAGGCACAAAGCCCTTTTACATTCTGCAGTGAAGAAATTTCTTGTTTTCTATAAAATGTTTAATCTTTGTGGTGCTCTTATTTAAAGAAAATTTGCACTCATTTAATTGCTTTTCCAGACGACGCTGCAAGTAGGTGACGTTGTCAAATGCTGCATTAAGAAGATTGCTTATTTTGGTATCTTTGTCGAGGTAAGTAGAAAAGCTTTTTGTTTTCTTCACTAAAATAGTATGATAGCATGATATGGTGCATACTTTTGAAATTATAGTTTATAAAGGAATAGGTGGTTCATTTTCTGATTGGGAACGAACATTCTTTGTTTCAAGTTGTTATTTTAGACATATTTACTTGTATTAATGTTTATGTATGTCTTCTAAAATTTTGAGATTTTTTCCTCAACCACGTCGCTATAGATCGAAGGAGTGCCTGCTTTGATTCATCAGACAGAGATTTCCTGGGATGTTAATTTGAACCCTGCATCATATTTTAAAATTGGTCAGGTATTTTCCATCATTCTTTGCTAAATATGCTAATTTCTATTTCATCACCATAAGGCTTTCAGAAAATTTGACTACTATCATGATTAATTTCATTAAAAGATCATCTAACAAGATCATATGGCAAGGAAATGTGTAGTTTGTTCCATGTGACGATATTGTGATAAGATCATGATCGTACCGTGTTGAAGAGATTGATTGGGGAACTCTCCCATGTGAAGCTCATATTTCAAATTTTAATTTTTTTTCCTTTTTTCCTTTTTGGTTAAAGTCTAATTCTGTTTCCATATCTTTCTTTTGTAGGTTGTTGAGGCAAAAGTTCATCAGTTGGATTTTTCACTGGAACGCATATTCTTATCGTTGAAGCAGATTACAGTAAGATATTTTTATAAATTAAACATCTCCATAAAGTTTTAGCAAATCTTGTGTGTATAAACCGTGTTTTCTTTATGCAGCCAGACCCGCTAGCTGAAGCATTGGAGTCTGTGGTTGGTGATCATGATCCCATGGATGGAAGATTAGATTCAACCGAAATAGATACCGAGGTGTTTATGAATTGTTAGTTAAAATTATAAATTTGATGGACGTAATTTATATATGATCGCATGTTGAATTTTATCATCAGAACTAACAATCACCTTTTATGCCTAGTTCTTTTACCATATGTGAGAAGAATTTTAAGAAATGTCTCCATCTAACCATATTTAGCTCAAACAACTCGAACATTCTTACCCACGCGTGAAGCCTGCCAGTGCTAGAATGAACATCAACCCACCCACTACTTGAGTTATTTATCTTCCCAATCAACCATCAAGGGAGCATGTCGGTTCCATCTTCTCTAATAAAATCTGGAAAGCCAAAGAATCTTCATGAAACTTGTGCTCACTCGGAAATAAATTTTGCTTCATAGCATTTGTTTCTTTGATTGATAATGTGCATGCAGTGGATTGGATGAAACATAGCTGATTTAACTGAACATGGCAATCATCTCCCATTTGAATTCTTTTAGAACTCTTTCAATGGTTTTTCATTAAAATTTCTATTTTGTAGTGGGCTGATGTAGAATCTCTCGTTAAGGAACTGCAAAATATTGAAGGTATTGAGGCTGTATCCAAAGGGCGTTTTTTCCTTAGCCCTGGTTTGGCTCCAACCTTTCAGGTGAAATGGCAACCTTTTTCCTTTCTTTGTTGATCACGAGGATTAACATTTGAAACCTAAATGAAAAGGGAAATTCTTCCCATCTTATTCCGAGCTTTCATGCCATATATAGTATATGTGGTGAATGAGTATTATCTAGTTCCTTTTGTTTATATGGTATTGTGCATAGCTAAGTGACAAATCATTTTCCATTTAACTCTCCACTTGATGCAGGTATATATGGCTTCTATGTATGAAAATCAGTACAAATTACTTGCTCGATCTGGAAACAAAGTACAAGAGGTAAATATTCAGAAACCTTACTCTTTTTACATTGCCAAAAGGTCTCTAAAATTCTGATGAAGCTTGGGATTGAAAGTCAATTGTACAAAGGAATAGCTTATAGAACTCTGGATTTATACACTGGTCTGCGGATTTTATAAGTTTTAAGTTCATACAGCATAGGTTCGTGGAGCTTACAAGATCAACAAAATGTAGCCTGGTAAACTAAGCATAAGTTGACTCCTTAACCATAGATTACAAAAGCTTGACTCATTATCCAAACACTTCCTATGTTAATTGAAAACATTTTTCTTCTCTAATCTTCCGATAGTAAACAGATTCAACAACTCTACTTCGAAAAGACGTATACTTCTACAATTTTAGGGGCCATCTGACCTAACCACCTCACCGATAAACTTTGTAATCTTGTGATTTTATTTTGTATGCAATCAAGAATGATATTTGAAATCTGGATATTATATTTTGCAGCTGATGGTAGAGACATCTTTGGATAAAGAAACAATGAAATCAGTCATCTTAACTTGCACCAACAGAGTAGAGTAGCCAGTTTCTTGAGTTTCTGAAGCTTGTGCTTTGAAGGAAAAATTGATTGTGAAAGGTACATATGACAGCAAGCAATATTAGAACTGATCTAATGAATAGAAGAATAGAAAAAATAGTTCTCCTTCAATTTGTTTAATAGTGAGAAGAAAAGCCTATCCTTTTTTTTTTCTTCTTCTTTATTGCCCAATTTTCTTGTGGGAAGTTGAAATAACTTGGCTACTGTTTATTAAAATCAAACCACATCATGATATTTTTCTTCATTCAATAGAAATTCAACATCTTTTTCATTGTGTAGTTATGATAATGCAATGGAACTATTCAAGACATTATCTTCGCTTTTTGTGAGACATCCCTTTGAAAAGATCAGATGCAAATGCTTTATGGTTGAACTTTGGTCTCTGTAGTGTGAAAAGAATGGATGTATCTTTAGTGACACTGGTTCCACATCTGAGGGCTTCATAATCTGTATTGGTGAAAATATTAATTACATTTGAAAGATTTACCTAAGTTTTAGGGATTTTTTCTCATTCGTTTCGTTGCTAAAGTAAAAATTATAAATTTATACTTAGGATGTGTTTACGAACCAAGATGAAATCCTAATAGGAATAGGTTCTTATCATATATGATGTGATGTGATGAGTAGTTAGAAAAATACTAAGTGACAAATGTTATAAATACATTAGAGTTCTTTGCCAAAGCTTAATCATCTTAATTCTATTTTCATACATAGTGTGGCTAAATATATAATGATAAAATGTTGAATTTTGATTAAAAAAACATTATTGAAATTTGATATGAAATGTGAGGTGACATGATTCCATTTTTCTAGATGATTGGTATAAATAATTATCACAAAGGTAAGATATGATCTCTTTCACATGGTTCTTATGATACGTTCCCAAGTTTTATTAATGAGTGATTCAATTCTGAAACCTCACACATCATTTCATATCCATCTCCAATGCTATCACTTTGGTTAAGCATTACTCTTTGGTAAAAGAACTTTTCATGACATTTGGTCTTTCAACATCAACTTATAACAATTCGGTTTTAATATTTTTAGTTTCTTAGTAATATAGACTTTAATATTTGATTTACACTGATTTAGTATTTGTAATTTAGATTTTTGTAACACTTTTGAAAGAATTGTGTTAGATTTGAAGAACTTTATTTTATTGGTTGATTAAAAATTAATCAAGGACTACAGTTAATTTTAATGAAAGTTTCGAAAAATAAAAAAGTGTTCTCTTTTTAACTTTATCAAACAAAAAAAAGTTGAATAGAATGGTTAACTAAGTATTTAATTGAAAGTTTAGAGCAAAATGAAAGCTTATTTAGTAACAATTGATATCGGTATATATTCTATCCTTTAAATGTAGATGTTTGATCTACCGTATTATTGTAAATGTTTCACTAAAAAAATTGAGACATTTTTTTAAAAGTTAATGAACTAGACTATCTAATCATACATACTTTCGATTCAACTTTAATATAATAGTTTGGTTAAAAAATACTTCTAATCGTTGAACTTTTATGGAAGTAACAATTTTTAGACATTAACTTTAGTATAATTGCACTTTACCATTTTGTAACAATTTAGTTTTTATTATTAACTATATTAGTAATTTTATCCATTTTTTTACCCCTAAAGATTGATAAACTAATTGAAAATCATTAGTTGTATGAAACTGGAGGAAAAAAGTTTTTACTAACGAAATAGTTTCAACTCTAAAATCCATCTCAAACTGAAAGCATAAAAGATGAAGAAGAAACAAAGGAACATTTTGTTACAGAGAAGTGATAAAGATTCTAACTTTTTTTGAGTATGGCAATGTGCTGACTTAGAAAGATAAAGAAGAAAGAAAAAATCTAAAAAGGTCAAATTTTGGGAAAGAAAAAAAGGAACCCAGATGGGAAATAAAGAGATTTGATTAAAGTAATTAAAGAGAAAAGATGCACAAAAGAGACAAGGGTCCACCTTGAATGCTGTTTTATAGGCGAAAACATTGGTCAATCAACAACAAAGACTAAGATTAACTACATTAGTAATCAAACTTGGCATAGATTTAACTCCTTAATTACAGTTTTCAGTTTTTTGAGTGTATTGTCGGATAGTGTTCTGTCTGTCTGCTGGAAAACTTCAGGGTTCATTCATGGAGCCATGTGATACTTTTTTTTTCCTTTGACGTAAATGCCCTTGCCCTTCCTGCATTATCCCCACTTCACCCCACCTCCTTAGCCTAGCCGTTCTCTTTGCTTGCAGTGCAAGTGCCACTTCCATGGCTAACCCCTGAAGAAACTCCATTCTTCCCTTTTACACTTCTCTTCTCAAACTCTCATACCCGTAATTTCTTTTTGCCCTTGTTTACCCCCCTCCCCCTTGATATATTTCCCTCTGTTTCTGGCTGTGGCATTGGGGATAAGGAGGTAAAAGAGAAGAGGAGCAAAATGGGAATGGGAACTAGCATATTTATCATAAGGTGGATCAATTTTCTCACCATGGTATGTTTGATTCCTATTGTTTTTTTTCTCTGTAAGATGATGTTTTTATGTTACATTGCTTTTTTGGATATTTGTTCTGTTCTGTTTTTTCTTTTTCTTTCTTTCTTTTTTTGCTCCTATGTCTTTGGATTTTGTTTTAGTGTCGTGTAAATGGTTCTGTTTATGTTTCGCCAGTGTGTTTGATGAGGTTTCTTGTATGCTTGATGGGGTTTGCCTCCACTGGTTCTTGGAAAATTTTCATATGTTCGATGAGTTTCATTGTTTTTCTTTTTGAGGTTCTTGTTGGGTTGTCTTTGACATTGGATCAAATGGCATTTGGTTTTTAGTTCTTGAAAATTAAGCTTAGAAACACTACTTCTATCTATGAATATCTTTGGTTGTTGGTCTACTCTTCAGTCATAATTTCAAAATGAAAGTAGTTTAAAAAGTTGTTTTTGTTTATGGATTTGTCTGTGAAATTAAATGTTTTCGTAGTAAAGATAAAAACTACTGTAAAGAAATGGTGAGAAAAGACAACAATTTTCAAAAACTAAATACTAAATAGTTCTTTAATGGAGTCTTACGTTAGCTAATTCTTCGTTCCTGTTTTAGATAGTTTGGAATCAATCGATCTAGTTCTCATTGGAGAATGTATTACACTATCCCTTATGGTTTCAAGATTGATACTTTATAGTTCAGTCCCTAGGAAATGAAAGATAGTTGTCTTAGTACATTTGATAAATCAATGAAAAAGGAGCTGTAATTCTTTTGAGTTTATTTGTGCATACCTAATAATTTATCTAGCTTTAAAGCGAAAGAAGATGAGACCTCTTCGTAAGCTCAAGGGTATAAAGATGTTTTTTATTTTCATTAATCAAGAAAGGGAAAAAATTACAAAAAAGATGCATCTATGAAATTTACGAACAATCTTCACCTTCCTACTCTTATCATAAATAAGAAACAAAAACTACAGCGAAGACCCAGATCACCTTCTTTGGGGTTGTGTGGAGCTGTTTCTTACTAGAGTTTGTTTTTGAGGTAGCTGACCAGAGGGATGTTTGTGCAATGATCGAGGACTTCCTCCTTCATATGCCTTCAAGAAAGAAAGTTCGTTGCTTGCAGCCTATGGGGTGTGTGTTCTGTTGTAAGATGTTTCGAGGGCGAGTAACTATAGAGTGTTCAAAGGTGTGGATAGGGACTCTAGTGAGGTTTGGTTCTTGATGAGATTCCATGAGAACCTTGGGCTTTAGTATCAAAGTTATTAAATTATTTTGTAGGTAACATCTTACTTGGCCGGAAATTCTCTCTCTAATGTTTTTTTTTCTTTTTTGTAAGCGCTTGTATTCTTTCTTTTCTTTTTTTCTTCAATAAAAGTTGTTGATTCTATAAACAAATAGGCCTAAAGATGGCTTAAAATAACCATGGGAATGAGTTGTTGGAGCAGGGCTATAAGCATCAGTTTTACTAAGCCTTTAACTAGATTAATGGGCTCTTGAATCACTGTGTATCCACATGTTTCAGTTTCTGGCTATTCTTGTTATAATATTTGGGATATGGATGGGCACCCACCACGACGGTTGTCGAAAATCTCTCACTCTTCCTGTCATGGGACTTGGTGGATTCATCTTTGTGGTGTAAGTTCTCTATCATTTTAGGAATATAATCTGATAGAGTATAATCTGATTCACTCACCCAATATTGTTGTTATCAATGTTTTTGATCCAGGTCCATAGTTGGTTTCTTGGGTGCCCTTAAGAACAATTCGATATTGCTGTGGATTGTATCCTTTTAAATGAAAATTTATCTGAACAGTTGATGTTAATCTTCCCAAATTTCGCTTGACCTTGACCTTCTGCACATAGTATCTGATCATGTTGTGCATTACGTTGGTGGGGATTCTCGTGTTTACAGTGTTGGCGTGAGTATATGTTTCTTAAGGCATTTCAATTATCAAATCTATGATAATGCACGGTTAAGAAATCCACCAAACACCAAACAAAAATGCATATAAGCAAGACAATATACTTCTATATAAAATTGAGATGAGTAAAAGTAGGAACCAGCATGATGGCCACAATAATTTCTTTCCCCCCCCCCCCTTTAAGTTCACTCCTCATTAGTTGTTGATGGATCTTTCATGCTAGATGATTCAAAGAATGCTGTTGTAGTCTAGACTTTGTGATTTGATTTTGTAGCTTTATGGTAAAGTAGGTGGTTCAGAAAAGTTTTCGTTACAGGTCTTCAAAAGTAGCTTCTTATACCTTAAGCAGTGGATTCATGATTCGTATGAACATGTCTTGGATTTCTTTTAAGCCATGTGAGCAGAGGCCAGAATCACATCCTCTAATTATAATAAAACACCATGAGATGATAATTACATTATACTTAACCATGGATTTGTTTTCATCTGTGTACACTTATCTATGTATTTTTCGCCCACACTACTTTTTCTTTTTATTATCTTCGCATGATCCCCTTCAAGATATAAAAGGAAGTATCAAAGTGGACATCTATGGTTGTTGGCATCTTTTAGCTAGCAACAATACATGACTCGTACACTTCCTCTTTGAGAATGCTTTTTAATCTGGCTTTGCTGGCTTCATAGTTGGTATGTAATTTGTATTGTAGTACTTTTCTTGAACCTAACATAATTATTCAAATTTATTTTAGGTTTATTGTTACAAATAATGGATCGGGACATGATGTTGCTGGCTTGAGGTGAGGATATATTTAATTCATTCAAAGAAAGGTGCTTGTTAAGTGATTTTGTTTTGATGATACTTAATCTGAAAGAGCGAAAACGGTTCATCTTCTATCTGTGCTTATAAGAATAACCTAAACCCATGATTATCAGATTTTGATGCTTGTGCATTGATAAGCTGGCATTTCTATGGACTGATATATTTTCCCCTTCTCTTCCCATTTGATGAGGTATAAGGAGTATCAACTACAAGACTATAGTACGTGGTTTCTAAAACAGGTGAGTACAATTTTACCTGTTACTAAGAGAGAAAGAGAGAGATTATCAATTATCCTGATTTTGGCTTTCCTGTTACAGCTTAACAATACTGAAAATTGGATGCGTCTGAAAAGCTGTCTAGTCAAATCCGAGGATTGCAATAACCTTTCAAAAAGATACAAGGTCCTTGTTTTAAGCTCGGTCCATTAGAACAACAGACTATTTGATTATTTTTATCATCACTTTCTCATGAAGCCATTTTTTTTTTACAATTTCAGACTCTCAAGCAGTACAAATTGGCAAAGCTGACGCCCATGGAAGCGGGTTGTTGTAGACCCCCATCCGAGTAGGTGTAACTTCCAAGTTCATAGTTTTTTTGCTATGTTTAAACTGAAACAAACAAAAGAAGAAACCAAATCCTTGTCTTTTCCATAATGCCATAATCTTTTATTCTCCACAATCTTTTTGCGATTTATGACATTGACATGTGAACTCTCGACTTTGTTTCGACGATATTTGAGAAGTGAATATGAATTCTTGTTCTTTTTGACCTCGTGATTCAAATAACAGATGTGGTTATCCAGCTGTTAATGCATCATACTATGACTTGAGCTTTCATCCTGTCAATTCAAACCATGATTGCAAAGTATACAAGAATTCCAAGGCGGTCAAGTGTTACGATTGTGATTCGTGCAAGTAAATAACTAATAACCTTATTCTTCCATTCTCTATTCACTGATGCAGTCCCTGTGAAAATTTTCATCATTATTTGATTGTTTGATCATTCAGGGCCGGAGTCGCACAGTACATGAAAACTGAATGGCGATTGGTTGCTATCTTCAACGTCATTCTATTTGTTGTCTTGGTAAGTCACTTTTCAGCTAGGGTTCCATTTTCGTTTCATCTTCCACCATTTATTTCTTATCTCTTACTTGTATTTACAGCTGATAATCTACTTAGTCGGATGCTGCGCTAGGCGAAAAGCTGCTAGAAATCGATCTAAAGGTTAGTGAATACCGGTTGCGCTTGGTCTACTGCTTAAATATCGAATCGGACCATAGTTGTCTTGTGCTGTGTAAGTGATAACTGTTGGAAGTAGAATTTTTTTTAGCAAAACTCATTCAGTTTGTGTAATATATGCAGCCAGCCATGTTTGTATGTAAAAAGCTTGTTCTTTTGCTAGTACAGTGATTACTATTCATTCCGGTATCGAACTGTATTTCGACCATGAACCATTATTTGCCTACACAGAATGCTGACTTGATTCTTGACCGTGAAAACTTTTCCAGAACCTCATTTAGTTGCTGTATAATCCCCCTCTTTTATCGAATGGTAAATGATATATCGTTTCGACTTGCTATCCGACGCAAGAAAAGAACCTATTTCAAGCAAAACTGGATTCTTTGAACCAATCTCCAGAATGATTAACACTACCATTTTTAACTGAATCAGTGCATATGACATAAGTGATCATTGGGTAAAATACAGCAAACTGATACAATCTTTATACATAAAAAAGAACACTAAAGTGTTCATCTCCTAATTCAATATAATACCAAACAAAGACTAAAATCAAAGTACAAATCTGAGATAGGAATCTGTTTTTATAACCCCTCAGCATTTCAACCACTGAAGCATTTGAGTAGAGTCTTTGGTATGAACCCTGAAGTACGATATTTTTCTGCCGTTTCCTCAACCTTGAGGCAATGTTCTTTTCGTTCTGCTTCAATGGTTGCTTCTTCTCTTCACCTTCCTTGTGAATTCCAACGATTTTGTTCTTCATTTGCTCAGCATACTCTGCTTTCTTCTTCTCCATTTTTTCCTGTCATTTCACAAAAACCAAAACGCTTTGAAACGTGGATCGAGAAATCTAAGTCTATAATCAGTGAGAATTATTAAACTATACATGATCAAAAGCCAATTTACCTCTATCTTCATCAGTTGCGCTTCTATGGAAGCCTTTCTGGTATTCTCCCAAGATTCAACTGCAGAAAGCCTTTTGTATGCCCTGTCCAAACATTTCAAACATGTTAAAAAGAACTCAATCTTTTGTTTCCTAACTCTTTACTTTCAAAAGCTTCAATATACCCTCAACTTTCATAAACGTTTTAAAACTACCATTGAAATATAAATTCTTCATATTTTTCAAAACTAAAACTTAGATCTGTGGTTGTTCATATTTTCGTTCTACATCACCTACTACACCATAGCATACGCCACTTTCGTTCAGAATCTAGACAACTTCTTCTCCAATGATAAAACGTTAACTTTTAAAAGTACATGAGTATTTTTGAAACAAATACAAAAATTCAAGGGTACAAAAATAAATAACTAAACACTCAACAATAGAGAAAAATTCTGTATTTTACTTGTTCTCTGCTTTGATCTTTTCACTCTCCTCCCATGCCTTTATCAATGCCATCTTCTTCTCCCATTCGACCCGAGCCAATGCAATATCTGAGAAAAACTAATCTCATGAAACAGTATCCTCAACTTCATTTCATCAAAATTTCTTTGTTTTCCTTTCTACTTTTACCATACACTTCTATAGGTTTAGATTGACAAGAAAATCAAAAGAGAACGGTGTTTTTTTTTACTCTCTTACCTCTGTCCTTTGCAGCATCAATTTTCTCAGAAGAATCTGAAATCTCTGTCATTTTATATTTTGTCTTTGTCAGAGAAGAAATGAGCCAATAATAAGAAGAAAAGATCACATGAACCAAAGAAAACAAAGTGATTTTGTAAGAACGAAATGGTAAAATAAAGTTTGTTTCTTTATTTCTTTCTAAATGTTATTGCCATTATTATTGCTTTCATGACTGTTGCATGTTTGTTTCCAAACAAGTCCCCAACAAATAAAGGGAAAACAAATCAATTCAAATTACTTTCTTTCCAAATTCATTCTCTTAGGAAATTTGAAAATTGATGCATCATGTCATCAATCACACCTTTCATAAACAAAACCAAAAAAAAATCCCTATAATTTTAATTATCTAAATTCAAATCATACAATTTTAATAAATCTTAATAAAATCTTCATTATTAGTTACATGCTTATAAATAAATAAATAAATAAATAAATAAAACTCAAACTAAAATAAAACAAGTCTCGACAAAAGATAAAAAAAGAGTAAATTGCAAAAACAAAAAACTTTTAACTTCAAACTTATAAGAAAGTTACAATTTATGTTTATTATTTTACAATTTGCTCAAATAATTATTTAAAGCCTAATAAATTTGAGGGAGAGAGAAAAGGCAATAAAGCTGTAAATATAGAAAAAGCTGATTCTGATTACTCATGGCAGTGTATTAACAGTACAATCAAAAACTGCTTTTTTCTTCTTCTTTTTTCTAATAATTAATTCTTACATTTTGATGCAATTGAATAATTGAATAATTTCATTCAATAATTCAAATTTCAGATGAAACATTGTTTGGGAAATGTTTTTAAACAATTTTTTTTTGTGTTAACATTTAATTGTGAATAATGCTTTTTAAGTAAAAAAGACATTATTGGTTTGTATATTTGTGAAAATTATGTAAAAACAATTCAAACTTAAAGATGAACTTTATTATTTTGCTTCTTTCACATGGAAACAAACAAAAATAATAATATTTTTAAATATAGAAAAATTAATATCTATAGGGTATTATCAAATATTATACTTTTAATGTTGTCAATTTGTATGAAAATAAAATAAAATTAAGAATTAAAGAAAATTTGTGATATAAACATGACTTAATTGAAATAAAATAAAATGTACTTAATCACAAGAAGAAGAAAAAAAGAGAGTTGATTATTTGTGAATGAAAAATAGTGGAGGTAAAGAATATGTAAAACGATGAATGTTTTTGTCCGTTTTTATAAACAATGGGAAATTCATACATTATGAATTCTATTATAAAACGTAAAATTAAATAAGAAGTCTAAGTACATTAACTTGCAAACTATATTTCCGGGAAAGTAAAGATTTTCCCAAGAAAAAGAAAAACTTTCCGGGAAAAACAGAAAGAAAAGACAGGAGAGGAGAGGGAAAGTAAAAGTATAGTACTGTGAGGAAGAGAAATGGGAGCGACGTCGTTTTGAGGGGGTGGTTGGTCAGGTTCAGAGTCATCGGCAGCCATAACGTATTCCTTGAGCTTAGCCACAATGTCTGTCTTTGTCAAACTGAATTTGGTAAAGAAGAAGAAGAAGAAGAAGAAGAAAGAAGGAGAAAGAAAGAAAGACAGAAGAATGGAAACCCTTTTTTTCTGTAAATTTCTCTCTTTTGTTTCTGCAGGAAGTTGTTGGAGAGAGTGAACATTGAAAAGTTCCTTTTTATGGGTAGTTGGGTCCTCATAAAATTATACTTACTTACTTTTTCATAATCCTTCCATTATTTTTTCTTTTCTTTTGGTGCAATTATATATATATATATATATTTGTAACCATTGGAATTTAATTCAAATATTCATGGCAAAGAAACATATTTTAGGTTGATACAAACGTGTACATGTGCATGTAGTTCGTCTCGAGTCATTTCGTTTGAAGCTATAATGATATGTTCGTAGAAGAGGTTGGCATGCATAGGTTTCCTTCACTTGTCTTTTGAGATTTGATTATGTGATGATTTTATTAGACCTTTCACACATGGTTTTTGGATTTGAAGATATGTTTACATAAGATCGAGATGAGCTCGTTGGCTTTAGAAGTCATGGTCGAAAAGAAAGTTGGGTCAACTAGAATCCTCGACTTGGGGACTTCGAGGTTGAGCCCAATGAAGAGTTGGGTCCAAAGGTGGCAACTCCCCCTCTCTTGGCTATATGAAAGAATGCAAGAAACAAAAGAGAATGTATGGGAATGGTTATTTTGTGTAGGGATTTGAATAGTTGTTTAAGGATTTATATGATTTTAAGTTTTATTTTCCTAGTCCTTTATTAATGGGAAAATAAGAACGAAATAAAATAGAAAATGTATAAAAAAAAAAAAAAAAAGTGAAAAGTACTTCCAACCAACCTTTGAGAATAAAATGGTTAATAATATTTTCAAAAAATGCCCACAAAATCCCTTAAATTTTATGGTCGCATGAAGTACTATAATATATTAGTCAAAGGTATAATTATGAAAGAAATTATTAGATTTTCTTAATTAAAATCTAAACTTTGCAATAACATTGGCCAAGTTTTAAAAAAATAATGAAGTTAGCCCATTGTAAAGTTACCCATTGTTTGATATTATTTTCTCCCTCAATTGTGGTGAATGGTCTATTTATTTACAATTATAGTTTAGACCTAGATATTAAAGGTAGACCATATAATAACACATTATTATATGTAACATTACATTATATTACTTTGGTAGTTGTATGCATTTAAATAAAATTTTCTAGGTTATAATAATTATAAACCAAAGTTCTTGTATAGGCTAGCTATAGATTTGTTAGACATTAATTATTTTAGAAATATATAAATAATTTTCTTCCACTATTTTGATTTCTTTGTTAGTGTGAATTAAATTTAATCCCAAGTTCTAAACTATTCTACAACTATGGTTGGTGAGAAAGAAAGTTTACATTTCTTTGAATTATTCTTGCCTTTCTTCCCATCACTTTATTTCTAAATGTATTTTTATTTCTCTAATCATACAAGTATGAAAGAAAATCATGCCTCATTCCATAACATAAAACAATATATCTCTAAATATTGATATGATGGAGTGAGTTTTTATTATTTTTTTTTTAAAAAAAGGAAAAATTAAAACTCTTTAATAAAACATATAAAAAAGAATAAAGTTTGGACATGGTATTTATATATAGAAAAATAATATTAAATCAAGACAAGAGTGGAATTTATTCTTCTATTATATATATATATATATATATATATACATTTCCTCCATTCTCATGATTCTATTTAAAGTGGAGATTTTCTGTCTCATTTGAAGTGGAAATAAATTTTATGGAGATTTTGTTTTATAGTTTATTATTATTCCTACCATTAAAAATAACTTTAGGTCATTTTCACTTCAAGATGGTGACAAAAATTATTCACATCCAAATCCATTTACTTACTATATGTATTCCTTTTAACTTAATAGAAATCCATCCCCACGTTTTTTTATAGCAATATGATGTACAGTTTCTTGTGTACTTCTTTTAATATTTAAATTAAATGTAATATAATTTTGATTTGATATTTTAATAATTTTTCATTAGTTCTACATTAACTGTGTTTAGAATTTAAATCGAATTTGATTCCAACGATGAAAATAAATAAATAACAATATATTAAAAAATATTACAAACAAGTTTTTCCGACGTACAAAACACGTCGGCAAGATACTTATTATCGACGGTTC
Source organism: Cucumis sativus (assembly GCF_000004075.3). Taxonomy (NCBI): domain Eukaryota; kingdom Viridiplantae; phylum Streptophyta; class Magnoliopsida; order Cucurbitales; family Cucurbitaceae; genus Cucumis; species Cucumis sativus. The sequence goes on along the minus strand of NC_026659.2, from coordinate 1,906,059 downwards.
GACCGTACATCAGATGAGGTTTTCTCAAATGTCGTGCGAGTTGGGCGAAGTTTTCGTTGGACAAAAGTTTTTGCTGACGTCGTCATGTTTGCACGTCGGTTGTGCCAATCTCGACGTTGGTTTTGGTGTTGTAATAGATAATTTCATACGTGTTTTGATGAATTTGCTAACACATGTATGCGTCGAACGAAACCTTATTGCTTGCAGTAGTATTATATATTATAAATTATTTTAGATATAAATATAAATATATTATAAAATCACGCTAATCAATTTATTGTATTTGTAACAATAGTATTTGTTAATATTGTTGTAAAATGGCTTTTAGAAAAACATATTTGAAGGGTACAAAAATTAAAGTAACGTTAATATTTGATATCAGTGTATTTATGTATATTTCAATGTAGACATATATATTTAACTAAACATAGTTTAAGACATTATATTCTCGATAAAGATTAGGGGTTCGAACCACACAGACGGAAAACCCTCACATGGTTTGTTAGAAATAAAGAAGAAGAAGAGAGAAAAAAAAAACTGAGTACAGCAGCATGCATGAATCTTCACTACCCTTTGCTTGTTTTTAATCCAAAACATGGGATCATTGGCCCACGGTATCATATCCCTCTTTTTCTTTCTTTTCCTAATTTTAATCACTCTATAAATACTCTCTTAATCACACTTTTCACCCCCCACCACCCCTCTAATCTCTTCCTCCTCTCCTCCCCCGGAATTTTCATTTCTTCATTTCATTCCTTTCTAATTATGGATGTCTTCATTCCCGACGATTACGTCATTCGCCGTCGCATCGAGAAAAAACTCGCCGCCCAAGCCCCCGTCAAGACCAGGCACCCACACCCCGCCGATCAACGGCCGAGGAATTCCGACAAGGAAAAAGAAGCTCCCGCAAAAACTGGATTATTCCGGTTCACCGCCACCGGCGCCGACAATGTGGTTTTCAATTGCTTCTCTGCTTGAGAGTTTTTATAGGGTAATTAATTTTTGTTAGTTACTATTATTACTAACAAAAGTGGACTTAGAAAGGGTTAATATATATTGTTATACAAATGTACTAATTAATTTGTTGAGTTTCCAATTTTTTGAAAGTCCATATTTGAATTTTTGTTTTTTTAATTTTAGTTAAAATGTTCCGTTTGATATCTATAGATTTGATCAATTTTGAATTTCATAATGAAAATAGATCTACGTTGTCTTTTATTGGATAGTAATTATTAACTTATTTTTATCAAATTGCTACAATGACTAATTTTAAATACCACAATTAAGTTTAAACATTTGAGAGTAGATGATGGACATGGTCGAGCAATTGAACCTTATTTGATACTTAAAATTTCAAAAGAATAATAATTAAAAAAAATACATCTCTTCTGCATTTCAAAAATAAATGTAGCAATTAGGCTAAAACATTTAAATATAACAAATAGGGTTTATCACGAATAATTAAAACACATTTATAAATAAGATTAAACATAGCTATGATCAAGTGCCAAATAGTTGGGCCATTGGCCCATTAAGACCTCTCTAACTGTAAACCTGTAAAAATTGGGCTTCTTCGGGCCATTTGTGTAAATTGATCCTTGAGCACTTCTTTATACCATGACTCCTTTCAGCTTAAAACAAAACTATTCTTTTCTTTAAAAAAAAAAATCACTTACACCTATAATAGCATAAAATCTACGTCGTCAGCTTCAAATTTAGATGTTTGATTTGTACGAACTTCTTTTATAACTCGCACAATTAGTGTTCACCTAGCATTTGTCATACTAAAATAAATTTAAAGAATGTTTACTTACTCGTACATTAACACTTATAATATTTTACCTATAACATTAATAGAAACAAATAAAAGCCCGTCAATCTTAAATATTAATAGAATTTAAAATTTTATTATATTTGGTAAATATGTTAAGTAATTTTATTATTTACGATCATTTGTTTGAAAATAAAATTCATAAATAAAACAAAGAAAATATATATTCTCGTTTCAATTTATTATAATTATTTCTAACAAATTACTTATTTTTAATGTGTACTAAAAAAAGGACTTGTGTTTAATGTGTACAAGGACAAATAAGAATGCTAAATATTACTAAATGATTCATTTTTGTAATTAGGGAATTAAATGTTGTTGATGGGCCAATTAAACAAAATGAAGGTACATTAATATTTCCTATCAATAATTTGATAGTTAAACTAATCTAATTTACATAGTTTTTGTTCATTTGTATTTAATATATTTAGCTTATAAATAAAGACATAAATACTACAACCCCCAAAATGTATAAGTAGAGTTGGATAGGTCAATATTTTTTTGTCTCATGGTTTTTTTTTAACATCTATATACAAGCTAATTAATAACAAATTAACAAGGGAAATTTACATTAATTAAGAAATGGGGCCTAAACCATAATTACTAGCTAGTATTTAATTATTTGGTCCATCCATTGCAAAATGTAGTTAATTTCTGCCATAAATGTAAATAAATAGTTATATGAAGATTCTGTCTAGACCTACTTAAGTAGATTTGGAATCTATTTATTAATTGTCCAACTATAAATGTTGACTCTTTTTTTTTCTCAACCATAATGTATAATGTATAATTGACTTATTCTATACTATCCAAATTCCAAAAGATATAGAATATATAATATTTTGAAGAACTTAGAATACACCTTTTCTTAGATTTCTGTGTGATTATGCTACAAAATTAAAAACAACGTGATTAGTTGAATTTAATTTACAATTCACAATTTTTCATCCATCCAGTTCATGATAAGAAAAAAAACTGATCTTGTAATAAACTATAAGAGTAAAAAAGAGAAATAATTACTTGAAAGAAAGTTTCGGAATTGAAGTGATTTTAGATGGTTTTTAAAAAGCAAAGAATATATACCCACGAGAAGGATTCGAGCAATATATGGATAAATTGGTGCATGAAGCAATGTATTACTTTTTTTTTTTTCGTCTTCTAAAGAAGAACTTTGGGGTAATTTATTCCATTTGACATTTTTTTTCTTTAGAACGAAGAGAAATTAGTTTGGGGAAATAAAAGGGAATTGGTGTGGGTGATGCCACTTTTGGAAGCTCTATTAAACCCTAATGGCCAAAATGGTTGGGAAAAATGGGGTCCGAACACCTTCACGTGAACACTTTCTCTTGTCTCTCTTCTCCAATAATTAAAACAGGACCCATTTGAATAAACTGTATTATATGTGTCGTACTAATTACAATAATTCTACTCATTTGTATATTTACGACAATTCTCTTATCTAATGGGTAGAGAACTTTGAACGTATTTTTAATAATTTTAACCATATATGCTTTCTATGATTATTAAATTTAGTGGTTAATGTTTATAAAATTGGGTAAAACAATAATATAGATTTGGTTTAATTATCATTTTGATTTTTAATAAATATTAAATTTAGTTTCTAAAAAGGTTAAATTTTATTGTTGCATTGGATAAAAAAAATTATTATAATTTTAATGACTATACTAGAAGATTACAAAAACTTTCTTAAATAAATCAATCAAATTAAATAGAAAAATGGTTAAAACAAGTTATAATAAAATTTTAAATTCTATCATTAACAAACATTTGATAGACATTCATATATTCCTATCAGTCATATGGATAAAGCAAAAGTCTATATGTTTTTATCATTAAATTCTCGTTTATAAATATTTTAATTTTTTTTAAATGCTCCATTAAATATAAGTTTAAAATGGCATTTTAATTTTAAAAAAAAGTCATTTTCTTTTCAAAATGTATAGAAGGAAGGTTAGTTATTAGTTAGAGACTAGAATTTGCAATTTTGCAATAATTGATAGATTAATAAATAGTTTCTACAGTCTCTTTGGAAGAAAAAAAAGCACTTATATATATATTTTCTAACCTTTAATGATTCATAGGTTGAAGCATTTTCTTTGTGCAAATGTCAAAAATAGTGGGAAGCACTTTATGAAGCTTTGTGGGATGATTTGTCACATGGTGAGGAAATAAATGATAAAAAGGAGGGGAAATCATACCAAACCCTCTAACACAATTGGGTCAGTTAGACATCTCAACATCAAACAAAGTATACATTTCAAGCTCTTTTATCATAATATATTTCCACTCAAAGGTATGAATTTTATGTAATGTATGCTTGGAAGTTAATAACATGCATATATATATATATATATATATATATATATATATATATATATATATGCACTTATATATAGTGTAGTGTAAAATCAATAATGTAAGTTCTTTTATTATTGTCTCAAAATTAATATAGGTAAGCTTTTTATTGTCTTAAGTAGAGAATGTTTTTAATAATTCATAATTTAATCAAAAGGGGGAAAAAAAGGAAAGAAGAAGAGAGCAATGTGGAAAGGCAAAAGCTAACCAAAATCATGCGAGTGTTGAAGAGAATTGGTATCGGTGAGACAAAAGCTTCCAAAACCTTGGATGTATAGATGGAGGTGGGGGATAAAATAAATAATAATGAAGGTAAGAAATGACAAAAATATAAAATAAATAAATAAAATAATAAAAGTACTTCTTGGGATCTTTTTGCTTGGAGAAGCTAAAATAATCACATTGGAAACACTTTATTAAAAGAGAGAAAATCTATCTTGTCACATTACACAAAAAGAGATAAAGTGGAAATTGATTTATCATTCACATGATTAATAACAAGTCAAAAATATAATCTTATGTCATTTTTGTTGATCGTAAAATTAGTGAGACTAAATCCTATGAATGAATAGTTAAATCATGGCCTTTCATTTAATTTAGTGTACTTTCATATATATATTTAACTTATTTAATCATTCGAAATAATTGTTTAATTTCCCTATTAATTACTATGAGTTTTGTTGCAAATTTGTTGGTTAAGACATTAATGACACATTTATCCTCATGCTAATTTTTAATTTCTTTTGATACCTCAAGTTAATACAAAGAATTCTTTTGATTAAATAAGGCAATTATTTTAAACGATATTTTTAAAAATATAGTAAAATATTACTATGTGTGTGTGAATAGACTATAATATAATAGACCAAAATACATATAGATACAAATAGTAGTCCGACAAATACAGATAATAAATAGGCTATCTTGTGTCTACCGCAATCCATCGTAGATAGACGTCATAGATAGACAGTGATATCTTGATTCATTTTGCTATATCTGAAAACAACCTTAAATTAAATTAAATTAAACATAATTAGAAACATATAAATGTAAATGCAATTACACAACTAAAATTATAGTTTTTAGATATATAAGATGTAATTTCTAATTAAAATATGTATATCTCTAGCATATATATTGTTGATATAGCATAATCTTAAGATTGTTTAAGAGGTTGAAAATTTGAAATTGTTATCGTGTAAAATGAAAATAAGATTGTAAAACGTTAAAACAGTAAAAAAGAGAGTTACATTAAAAATCGTTAAAACAAAATGAAGTTCATATAAATTAGACTCACCATGTTGAATCGAGATAGACTTTTGAATTTACATTAGTTGAAGACTCATTTCTTTCCCTACCCTAAAACAATTTGATTTAATTTACACAATCTCAGACAGTTTTGAATGTATTATATTTTATTATCTTATGGTGAGTGGGATGGGATATAATTTTATAGTGTACAATAATTAAAAGGGACCCCTTCACAAGAAATTGGAGAGACGTAATTTGGAGTAAGACCATGATTTCATGTTCCTTAGGAAGCATCATCAAAACATCTTTATTTATACATATGTATGTATATGTATATAGTTTAATTTTTGTAAAATTTGGTGTAGGGAAATCTCATTGGAAGTAAATGAATTCACATGAGTTAGATTAGATATGATAAATGAACAAGAGAAATTAAAGAAGCTAAGGGGCCAACAAAATTTATATAGTGTGTGACAAAGGGGCATGTGCCAACATTTTTTCTATGGTACAATTATATAAAGCATAGGGACCAATTGCTTTTAATTAAAATTGACATTATCGTTGGGGGTATATTGCTCACTAGGTCCCTTTTGCATTAACTTATATATCCATCCCCAATTTTGAGTTTCTCTCTCTACCACTAACCTTCTCATATATTTTTCTAAATCTTTTCTCAATAATTTTGTTTCCTAAGAAAAAAACAATTAGATAGAATCTTATTTTTTATAATTAGTAGATTATAAATCATAAAAATAAGAATAAAATTTAAAATTTTACTTGTAAATATTTTAATTTATTTTATTATTTTTAAAAATGTTTCTAATTTATTTTAATTAGAAAGGTAAAGGTTGAAATGAAAAGGGTATATTGATAGGGACATAAATTAGAAAAATGGGAATAAAGTCCGTGAAGAGTGGGTGACGTGGAGCTCTTACCGACAGGCTTAGTGTCACGTGGACTTCTCCTTATTTACAAAACGCTGACACTTTCATTCACGCTCCTCTCATGACTCGTCTTTAAACTAAAAATCCCTCCTCCTCTCTTTCCCTTTCCCTTCAATTATTTTCTTCAAACCCTAACTAAAATAAATGACTAAATCCTTCTCCAAATTTCATAGTTATCTATTACCTTAATTAACATTTATTGACAATATTAATAGATTGATTAAGATTCATGTTTATAAATTAACTAAAGTATATAGGAGGATCAGATTTTGAAACACATTATTTTTTTCTCTTTCTCATCTTTTTTTTTTCATTCAAAATGTAACCTAACGATAAAAGTTAAAGGTGTATAATTTTGTTCAAATTTAGTAATTAAATTAAGAAGTAAATATTTGAATTGTATTATAATTAATAGTTGAAAAATAAGTCAAATGTATTTATTAGGTTAGTGATGAAAACTCAATAACTTTTTGTTTATTATTTTAGAAAAAGAGAGGGATTAGATTGATGTTTATTTAATACCTAATTCAATATATAATAATGGATTAGGAACTAAAAACAACCTTATTATCCCTTTTTTAAAAATAGCATTGTTTTTCTATTAAAAAAAAACAAGATAATTAAATATATTTAATAAAATAAACTAGAACATTGCTTTCAATCTAGAAAATCATATGGTTACATCAATTTTGTGCTAAGAAGTTTATATAAGTCTACACAATTGATAAGTATAGCGTCCATATCACACTTCAATGCGATAGTATAAAGACAAATTTTTACCATGTGTATTTATATTTAGATCTAATCTAATTCAAATAAAACAAATCTTATAAAATCATATATAAGTAAACAATATAGGTAGTTTTTTTATGTTATTATTTTCTTAAATAAACAAATAACAATACAAAATTTCAACGGTAAAAATACTCAAACATCAAATTCAAAATTATAATTTGACACTTAACAATCCTTTGTATCAACTTTTTGGTATTAGATTGCTTGTAAAATTGAATACTATTTTCATAAACCAATACATATTTTTTTCTAGCTTTGTTTTGTTGCCAAAATATATGCATTTACAAAAACAAAAAAAGTGATAATTCCATAGTGCATACTATTAGTATTACAAGATCTAAACAAAATGTTGAATCAAAGTGGCATAGTGACATTGAAGAATATAGTACAATCATAGGACATGCTATCGTTGATCATTATTTGATTTGTCACCAAATACAATACTATTAATGTGACGAACAATTAATAAATGTAATATACAAGATTTTTCATACTAAGATTTGTAGGAAATTAGAGAAATATCAACTGATATCAAATATAACTATTAACATAATTTATAGAATTCAAATCCTCTTCAGATTTTTTTTAATATATATATATAAGAAACCAAGGTCAACGTATGTGGATTGGTTTTTGGCTCCCAATGAAGCATTAACCATTCTTCCTCGTAAATCCAACAATTTTATTTTCAAAGAAAAAGAAATATTTGATTTTTCTTGGAGGATGTAATGTAATTGCAAATATGTGAAGTTTGTTGGGCAGAAGAGGAATTGCATATGCTTCATTCTTCAATTCAATTTTCTCATTTTCAAAAGGTGTATATATATTTAAAACAATGTTTTTTCATTTCATTTCATTATACGACCGTTGGGAAATCGGCCCCTTACGTTACGTCGCTTGTGTCGTCATCCATCGGCCTCCGGCAAATCAGCTTTTTCTCAAATAACTAAAAAAACAAAAAATATGAAAGGACTAGAATACCCCTACTCCTTTTTCTACTATTATACTTGAGGCTGCCATTCAAGAGTTGCATTCAAATTATTTTTCGACTATAGTTTATTTGTTAGCTAAGTTACAAAAATACCTTTATTCTTATTCTTTTACAATTTGTAATGTATAAATTGTGTAATCTACTGAATGAAATTTGAGATTTTAAATAATATGCAGTCACTTTGAATAATAATTAGGACCCAACACCATTCTAGGTTTTTTAGATTTGGTTGTAAGAACATACATGTTTTGTATACAAAATTCACATTTTAGCCCATATACAAAATATTGTGAAAATAGTGTGTTTATACAATACATATTTTAGCCACCAAAACAAAAACTTATAGAAGTGACAAAAATAAAACAATTTTTTTCTCATGGACTATGGTATAATGTTAAAATAAAAATATTTTCCTTTTGGATTAAATTATTATATGTTATTTGTTTGTTTTTATAGGGTCAAAAGAAAGATAAAAAAGGTAAAATTAAAGGAAGAAAAATATGGTTGCGCATGGGACAAGGAAATGAAAGTAGCCTCTCCTAATCATATCAATTAAAAGGAATCCTATGATATATATTTATATATACACACATATACATACATATACATATATATAGTTATTTTATGTCATTCATTCTATTATTTAATTTAGTCAAATAAAATGGCTACATAAATAACTAATTAAGGTAGTGCTATTTTTAGCCAACCAATTTAACGGTTGGTAAAGGCTATAATTTATTGAGAATTTTTAGTGAAACTTATGTAGTGGGATTGTTTTATATTACTTTAACTTTGGGATATAATTGGCTTAAGTAAAAAAGAAAAAAAAACTATATTAAACAACCAATAAACATCTTGATTTAATTATTAAAATCATTAGAGCTTTTATCACTAGTTAAATTACAAATGAAAACACATTGACATATTTTAAACACAACGAGGCCATGTCATATCAACAAATTTCTAACAAATGGAAAAAATTGACCTTTCAATCCAAGAAGCAGATTTTCTCTAATGTCCTTCTCATCACTCCATCGATAACACACTATTTTTCAATCGAGATGTGACAAAATGAGTGATTTAAACTCTACGTAGAATTGTCGTTTTAATATTATTTACGACTTCCTCTTTTATTAACCAAAAATTGAACAACTTCCAAACAATCTAATTCAATGATAAGCTGTATGCATCAACGTTTCCTTATTTTGCCCTTGATGTCCAAGTTATTGATAGTTTTCCTTTTTTACTCTTTTGGTAATGGAGTATGGACCACTTTATCAACACAAAAAATAATAATAATAAAAAACTACCATATTTACTAAATACATTTGTTTTTGCCTCATATTATATATTTATTAGTTAGTATTAATTATTAATCTTAATATATTTCCTACAGTATTTTGGTTGTGGGTTATTTTTAATTTTATGTTTCATAATATTTTCCATTTAATATGATTAAAAATGATGACATGTGACATACAAATTTAATACCATAAATATTTATAGATTTTGTAGCATATATGTGAGTATGAAAAATCTTAGCTGGACGACACGTGACCTTAACATAAATCACAGAGGAATATTTGAAGTTGGAAGGGCACAAGGGCAAAATTGTCAGACCAAATTTTATCTTCTCTCTCTTTCATTATTCAACTCAACACAAACCAAACCCAAAATAAATAAATTAAATTAGGTTATAAAATAGAAATATAATACTCGGAAGCTTCTCCTTTTTCTTTTTTTCTTTTTTTATGTTTTCCACTTTAATTTTTCATTTTTCTTCCCAAAAGAGGACAGTGAGAGAATCCTTCAGATCTCCCAATTCTTCCATGTCATAATCTTCTTCCTCCATTTTCCTTCAATCTCAGGTTCTTTCTCGAGCTTTTCATACTATGAGTTTCAATGGCCTTCATCGATTCCATCTCGCTTGCATTTTGATCCACTTTCTTCTCTTCGTTTCTTCCTCTTACATCTCTCACTCTACTGCAGCAATGAGGTTCCGTTCATTGCTTGAGTTTCTTCTCTGAATCGGTTTCCGGCGCGGGAAGATAGGTGGAGATGTTTAAGTCGGCGAGATGGAGGAGTGAGAAGAATAAGGTTAAGGCGGAATTCAAGTTGCAGTTCTACGTCACCAAGGTATTTTTAGGAATATTGATTTTGTTTCTTCTTTCACTTCTGGCTTCTACATTGACCATGATTTTGGAAGCTGTTTGGTTGTTGTATAGCTGGTTTTAGATTGAGTTTTTGTGAATGGAATTTGAGACTGAAGTGTGTTTGGTTTGAGTTGTTGATGTTCTGTAGTTAGAGGTGAGAAATTAGTGCATTAATGGATTTTGAAACTTTTCTGGTGATGTGAATGTGTGGAATAGAAACGGATCAATTCATCTATGCCCGTGAAACTTTTTAGTTTTTTTGTTTTCTTCACTGCAAACAGGGAAATGTTGTTTGGATTGCATTTAGTTACTTGGCTTGATTGTTAAGTTTGTAATTGCAATTTGATCTCAGGTGTCACAGTCAGTGGTGGATGCATTGACGTTATCCGTTGTACCTGGAGATGTGGGAAAGCCAACTGCAAGATTGGATAAAGTTACAGTTCGTGATGGAAGTTGCAAATGGGAAACGCCGGTTTATGAAACGGTCAAGTTCGCGCGAGACACGAAATCTGGGAAGATCAATGAGAAAATCTATTATTTCCTCGTATCGATGGTATGTGTCTATGTATGGAGATTCTAGATTTTATTGTGTTTTTGTTGTATGCGAAAAATGAAAATGCACATTACATATGGAGTTTAACTTTGGTGTTCATGAAGGGACGAGCAAAATCCAAGGTGTTTGGGGAGGTTTCTATCAACTTAGCTGATTATGCCGATGCTACAAAATCTTCTTCTGTCTCTCTTCCCCTAAAGAATTCAAATTCTGATGCGGTTTTGCACGTGAGTATTTCCAACTGTTACCTAATTGTGTGTGAATCAGTCGTGTTTGAGTGGTCTTTGGATTTGAATATTAGGAACTGTATTGAATACTGAAAATTCATCATCCAGTATTTACTAATTTTTTTTTTCTGTTGTTTCATAGGTTTTGATACAGAAGCTGCAGGCTAAAATTGAGCCAAGGTGTGAATCTACGGTTTCAAAGTATTTTTCCATTCTACTTGCAAATTTTCTAGAGGTTATCTTGCTAATGTTTAGCTGAGGGTTTGCTCTGCTCCTGATGGAAAATTTTTACAGAGAGGTAGAAGATTTTGACAATGTCAGTGTTAAATCCCAGGAGACGAACTTGAAATCGTACTTGAGCAATGGTGAATTAGATGAGAGCACTAAAAACAATTGCACGGAAGTAAGGCTCCATTTCCAACTTTCTCTTTTCCTTTTTTTTTCCAGAGATTTCATGAAGTTTTCTATCATTCTAACTTGTGGACTGCAGTTTTTTTTTTTTTTTTTTTTTTTTCGGTTAAAAAATCACTGTAGAATAAACAATTCAATGAGTTTTTTTAACAGCTATTGTTTTTGTTGCTCTAATTCTTTCCTTTTCTTTATGTAAATAGGATGAACAGATTGGCAAGAACCCTCGTGATTTTGAACTAAATGGTGACTGTCGAGAATCAAGTGGATCTGATATTACATTGTCAAGTTCCGAGAGCAGCTCTGGACTTGATACTCCACGAGAACATAGTGCGAGAAACAATAATCATCTTCAACTTGTTACCTTATCATCACAACCTCACAAACCAGAAGCATTCCTTTCAACATCCACTAATAAGGAGAATCATAGATCACAATCAATGTGGTCCCTTGGTTCTGATCACGGAGTAAGCATAGATGAATCGTCAGATGATATGCCTCCTATAAAAAGGTCTGGACTGGTTACGACGTCTGAAAAAGTTGCTGACATTGAGATTGAAAAGCTCAAGGCTGAGCTAGTTGGCTTTTCCAGGCAGGCAGAAGTTTCAGAATTGGAACTACAGACGCTTCGAAAGCAAATTGTCAAAGAAAGTAAAAGGGGTCAGGATTTGTCAAAAGAAATTGTCATCTTGAAAGAGGAGAGAGATTCACTTAGGGCGGAATATGAGAAACTCAAGGCCAAATCGAAAAACAACGTGGAGTTCGAGGATAAGGAAATAGAGGCTCTTCTAGAAGAAATGAAGGAAGAACTAAACAAAGAAAAGGAATTAAATAGCAATCTTCGACTACAACTTCAGAAGACTCAGAAATCTAATGATGAGTTGATTCTTGCAATGCGAGACCTAGAGGAAATGTTAGAGCAAAAAAATGGTGACAGACTCCGTCTCTACGACAGATCAAGATTTTCTGAGAATGCTGAAGAGTTCTATAATTCCATCTCGAAGTGTGAATCTGAGGATGATGAGGAGCAGAAGGCGTTGGAAAAGCTGGTTAAGCAGCATAGTAATGCAAATGAAACATTTCTTCTGGAACAAAAGGTTGTTGACCTATATAGTGAAGTAGAGTTCTACAAGAGAGAAAAGGATGAATTAGAAATGCATATGGAACAACTAGCACTTGACTATGAAATACTGAAACAAGAAAATCATGGCATGTCATATAAACTGGAGCAATGTGAACTACAGGAGAAACTTGATATGAAAGAAGAATGCACGTCCTCGGCTACCATAGTAGAGCTGGAAACGCACATAGAGCACTTGGATAGGGAACTTAAGCAGCGGTCCAAGGACTTCTCTGATTCTTTGAGCACCATAAAAGAGCTTGAATCCCATATCCAGGCCTTGGAAGAAGAACTGGAGCAGCAAGCTGAAAAATTCATAGGTGATCTAGAAGATATGACACGGGCCAAAATTGAGCAGGAGCGAAGAGCCATCCTAGCAGAGGAGGACTTGAGAAAGACAAGGTGGAGAAATGCAAATACAGCCGAGAGGCTTCAAGAAGAACTGAAGCGGCTTTCGATGCAGATAGCCTCGACGTTTAATGCAAATGAGAAGGTAGCTGCTAAAGCTGTGGCAGAATCTATCGAGCTGCAACTGCAGAAAATTCAATTAGATGAAAAACTTGCGTCTGCTAATAAAGACCTCCAATCAGTTAAGAGGGAGCATGAGGCTAAGCTCTGTGAACTAAAAAATGTAGTAGATTTGCAAACAAGTCAGATAGAACACATGTTTTTAGAACTTCATACGAAATCCAAGCTGCTTGATCAACAAGAAATTCAAAAGGAGGTTTTTGAATCTCTCTCTCGGGAGATTTTGTTGCTCAAGTATGAAGTTGAAAGGCTCACGACAGAGAATAGGTTTCTCAAAGAAAGCGAGAGCTTGATTCAGAACGAAAACATGGAAAGAAATGACCTGGTAACAACCATTGCTTTGATTATGAAAGCAGGTGAGAAGTTTCAGATCGAGATAAATAGAATAAGGCATCAGAAGGATGAACATGAGATATCAATGGGATGTCTGCAAACAGAGTTGGAGGTGCTTAGAGATCACTACAGTGACTTAAAACATTCTTTAGTAGAAGGAGAGATAGAGAAAGATAAACTCAGACACCAGGTCTTTCAGCTAAATGATGACTTAAAGAAGGCGAAGGAATTCAACGGTGTTGACATGCTCTGGTATAGTGAGGAACAAACGTCAGCTTGTGATGGAACTGAAGCTATTAAGGAAAGTAACAAGTCCACTCCATGCCAAAGTAGTTCAAAGGAAGTCGCAGCTCTAAGGGAGAAAATTGAATTGCTTGAGGTACCCTACTGACATTAAAGAGGAATTTCAATCTAAAGATGCAGTGTCAAAATGAAGAATCTTGCATGGGAGATGCATGATTGCATATGCTTCCAAGCCAAGAATCAATTTTTTTTCAAATTTTTTGTAATTGGTAAACTTGTAGTTCAATCATATTATTCATTTTGTGGATCCTACTTTTCTTTCCAGAGACAGATAAGTTTGAAAGAAGACGCCATTGAAACTCTAGCTAGTAGAATTTCAGAAAAGGCAGTGGATTTTCAGCACACAATTGAAGAGCTAGAGTGCAAATTGGAAGAAGTTGCTCCTACTAGCTCATTCCAAGAGGTAGGAAATATGCATTATTTGAAGGATGCAGATTCTAACCTCCATAGTTGTGTCAAAAGGAATATTTCTTTTCATTAACAAACACAAACTTTACGGATTTCATAGGTATTTATGAACATAATTATCAATGATTCACCATGTAATATTTTTGGTGTCTGAATTTCCCTTGTCAATATAATATCGGCAATCTTTCTCATGTTCGTGCTTATAATGTATATGTCGTTAAAATAACGTCTGATTGCTGAATTGGAAGCAGGTAAATATCTATCCAAGCAGCGTCGAAAGGACCGGTGATTCACCCAACGATACAGTGGTGAACCAAGGCCAAAACCCAATTTCTTCATCATCCGTAGAATGTGGCAATACGGTGTCAGTTGAAAGGTATGTTAAAAAGCAGATAATAACCTCTCCATCTCTTCAAAGTTCTTGCTCAGTTTCCGATTTCGTACGTCCAATTAATTGAATCAATTCCACGATCCTCGTCCTTATTCTATTCTCCCGCAGGAATGACAGAATTTCAGCAGAGACAGAATTGAAAGCCTGCAAACTTGACGACAGTGACAACAATTGCGACAATTTTTCGACAGAATTAGCATTATTGAGGGAAAAAAACAAATTAATGGAGAGTGAACTAAAGGAAATGCAAGAAAGATATTCAGAGATAAGTCTCAAGTTTGCAGAGGTAGAAGGTGAAAGACAGCAGCTTGTAATGACTCTACGCAGTCTTAAAAATTACAAGAAGATTTAGTAATTATTTCTTAGAATTATATAGAAAACGTAACTTGAAGTAGCGTGATACCACACATTCTCTTAGAGTGAATAAATAATTTGTTTGTATATTATATAGCCCCCTCCCCACCAAAAAAAAGAAAAAAAGGAAGAAAAAAATGTAAAAGCAAAAAGAAAGCCACATCTGACATTATCTGTCCGATTTAGTCAAATGTTTTTTTGGTCCATTGAACTTCTCTATATTTATTTTTAAATGATGTAATTATCTTTCATAGCTTGCCATGGAATACAGGAGGTTTCTTATTCTTTTATTATTTCAGTCAACACTTCAGGGATAGGAAGAAGGGAAAGGGACCTCTACTTGTGAAATTAAAAGCGCATCTCCTATGGTTAAACTCTTTTACTTTTGCAGGAAATTTCTTGTAACTGAGTCTATTGCAGGCAGATGGATTTTTGCATAAAATTCTCATCCCACCAGGCACCAAGCCTCATAATTGAAGAACCTGAAGGTGGTCAGTAACCAACAACCCATATCTTATCAGACAGAAGAAATCCACTAACAATACAGTGTAAAAGTATTCATATACAATATTTCTGAATTCAATTGCATACTTTTCGATGGCTGCTCCTAATTCTCTTGAAAGAATTGAAGGGAGAAAAGGACAAAAAGCGTTGGGTTGGATTGGTCAAGAAGCTGGATATTTTGGGTCCAATTTGCAATTTTGGCTGCGTGAAGCAAAGAATCATCAGATTCTTTCATGCATTGTTCCCAGGTTTGTCTCCTTGTTTACTCTTTTGAAATAAATGAATCATATTCTGTGTTGAATCAATAGGTAAACAGTCACAAGAGCCATGAGAAGGGAATGGTCTAAATTAGTCTGTACTAGGACCAAACTCAAAACATCTTCTCCCAATAGAACCCCTATAGATGATTGCTTTCTCTTTGCCTGCACAAACCCAAATGCCAGTTACTTCATTTCATCACTTTTCACCGCTTCTTTTCTCCAATAAAAACTTTGATGAGTGGGAAAAACTATAGATTTAAGTAAAAAAGTGGATAATATCATACTAATGCATGATATGGATATCAAAAGCTGTGTAATTTTAGCGAAAAACAAAAGGACTTACCTCTGCGACAACACCTCCACGATTGTCTAATATTCTGAAAGTTGTTTTGCCCCACAACCCTTCGAACCTATAGCACAAACTTGCCGGAGATTCATCTCCATAAAATTTTACATCACAGCTTAACTTTTTACTGAAAAATCCGAGAACCTTTTTCACTCTAAAGAATGGTTTTCTTTCCTCATTATTTACATTACCATCCTCTTTAAATCCTTCCCAATCACACACAAACCATATACTCTGCCAAATGAAACCAAAAATAATCAATGAGGGAAACCAATACAACAATAGGTACACAATAAGATTCAGTCCTTATTCATGGAAACCCACCTTTCGACGTAGCGTGAAGAGAAGTCTCCCTCCAAGATCCATCAAAGAAACCTCCCTGCTGCTCTTCTCATCATAATTGTCGATGCGAAAAACAATCTGACCATTTTCATTGAAAACTGTTAGACCATTTCCTTGCATGATAAGAGACTTCATCCATAGAGTGAAAGTTTCTGCCTTTGAATCAGCTGTCATACAAGGAAAACAAGCAGCTTCACCACCAAAGAAAAGAGAAATCGGTGAAAATGAAACATTTAGCCATTTAGGACAGAAGATTCCGTCTTCTTTCCCAAAAACTTTATGGGCCTCCATGATCATCTCTCTATTACAGTATCTTAGTTTTATGTTTTAAAATAAAACTATCCAAGTCAGAGACTTGAAACTTTAATATATGAGAAGAAACACAAAACAAAACATGGAGTTGAGTTTTTATTTATATAATTATGTATGGAATTCAACATGTTTATCATGCATGACGCCAGATAGATATATTTGTTTAATGAAAATTATATGATTTCATTGTCTTACATTATGATGAAGAAATTATTTATTTTTAAGTAATATTTTGGTGCAGTGGGGTTCTACCCACTCATATCCATGCATCCCCTTTAATTATGAATGAGGAGAAAAAGATAAGGAAAAAAACTCGAATATGGGCTCGATTACACTTAAATTTGTGTAGTATATAGTTACCAAATTAAAATTTTCAAAGATAAATATATTTTAATAAAAAATCAAATTATTGTTATCAGGAGTAACTTAGATTACACTTACTATTCTTTTATATAAAAGATAATATTGTTTTTCCATCACGTGTCAATTTGTTATAGGGTACTTGCACCCAAATACATTTCTTTATTTTTATTTATTTTCTTAATAGTAAATGAAAGTACTTATTTTTTTCATATAATATTTATAAAAGAACAATATCTCCTATTTTACTTTTCTTTCATTATAAAAGTTGATTGCTTGCTGGTTCGGAACAAAACTTGCTTTTTGCGACTGAATTTTGGCTATGCTGTCTATTATTATTATTTAGAAATTATAATTGATAATTAAGATAGCAAAGTGTTGCCATTGGTTGGACTTTCAATTATTTCAGTTTTAAATTTATTAGTTGGACTTTTAAGTTGCTTTAATTCTCTTTCATATCTCAAGTGTTTTTAAATCACATTATAAACCTTCTTGCCACCATGTCGTGCTTTCCTTTAGGTCCCATGTCATGATTCTAATTTGGAGGGTATTGAACTTTACACAAATTTAGAAAAAATTAAAAGAATAAACTTTTTTTTTTAATTGCTATAAGCTTTCACTCGTATCTAGTTCATCCTTAAACTTGCAATATTGTGTCTAATAAACTTCTAATCAACTTATTTAAGTTATAATTTTGGATTTTATGTTTAATGTAACTCTAAGCTTTTGATTTTGTGCTGAGTATGTTTGTGATTTTTTTTAAAAAAATCAAAATTTGAGAGATTGGATCAAGTTAAAAAACTTCAAAGTTGGAGACTAAATTCATAATTTAATATGTGTTTTACTAGAATTTAAATTCAATCCAGCTTAATTTGAAATGCCAAATAAGGAAGAAAATAGAAAATCTAAGTCTTTTTTAGCACAGTAGGGATGAAATTTTTTTATGAACTTTTGGTTGGTAACATTGAACTGTTCTCATTTTCATATATGTATATATATATAGTATTACAATTACATGAAAGAGGATTGAGATATTATGCCGGTAGGAAATGCTTTCTAAAATCTTAACCTTTCAACGGGAATTTTCAACTGACTTTTTAAAGATATAAAATGTTTGACTAGGATTCTAAGGATATTTTTAAAAAATAAGTTGTAAAAAGAAAATACTTTTCTTTGAAAAGTATATAAGGTCTAACAAATACATAGTAGTTAAATTAAATTTTTTGTGTATATATAACAACGAGTATTTAAAAATAAAAAAATCTAAAAAGAAAATTCCAAATTCAATACTGCTACACCTTGCGTCCACATTTAAAAAATAAAAAACAAAATTCTATAATAATGCTAAACATAATCCTAACAATTCTAATAACTCTAAGAGAATCAAAACATCAATTTCAACTATATTTAGGACACATCCAATTCATTAACTCATCTTTACAACTTTTTTCAATTTGTTTTAAAATCCCATTCTTTCAAACTTTTCCAAATAAAACACATTTAATACAAAATTCTATCAAAATCAATTTGTACTTCAGAGGTCTTTGGCTAATATCTACATTTATAGTTTCTACTTTCACACTTACAAAAACATTCATCTCTAATTAAATTCCATACCTCATTTACTCCATCACAACTCTTTTACCCATTAAGAAGCAACAACAAAAACTAATAACAACGACAAAATCTAACGATGATTGGTTTAGGTATATTATTTAATATAAATAGTACATCTACACCTGTTTTAATATAATCTATTGATTGTCTAATTAAAACGGTTATGTAGCAATATATTTTGACTTTTTAAAAACTGTTAATTATTATTTTATTGTCATATGATAAACGAAGAAGTTGTAGGGAGATAAGCTACACTCGACCACGGCCCATTTAGTATTAAATTAATAATCTAACGATACTAAGTTTTAGAGTAGATGGTGATCTAGAAATCTTGCTTTCTTCCCTATATTAATCTTAAATTCTACTCTTTTAAGTCTTCTACAAAATATAAAACGTGAGAGTGTTAGATGATAAAGTACTAAATTTAAGTTTAAGTCTCTCCATTGATTATTTAGCATCAATAATAGTAATAAAACAATTAAGAAAATAGTGAAGTCAAAAAGAGAACCTCTAGGTTATTTGTTTGGACTTTTGAGAAGAAAAAGATAGAATTTAGTAACATGCATGCATTTATATAGCTTTTTGCTTTAACTTTATAACTCTAAAATTTCCTCCTTTTTGTTCTAAGGTCTTCAAAATACCGCCCGGCACCTCACGTTTTTGTCCAATAGCATATACTTATTGATTTGACAAATTAAAATTAGCTTCAAACAATACCCTTACTTTACTTTACTCTTAAATTTTCATTTTATCCCTATATCTTACACTGTATAACCAATAATCAAATATAAAATTTAATTTCGATGTATTTTAATACGATTACGATCAATTTTTTGCCTTTTCTTTACATACATAAATAAAATTAAAAGGGGTTGCATCATGCATGGGTTGTGCTCGAGTTTTTCTTCTTCTAACGATTAGATCTTACCATCGTCATGCAAAGAAAAAAAAAGAAGAAAATCAGCAACATGACAATCACATTACCTAATTCAATTGGAAAAAAGTAATGCTAAGAGGAAAACTAGGAACGGAAGAAACCATACACATGATCTCCTTGAAGAAAGCACATGGAATATGTTATATGATCATAAGACAATGCCTAAAAGGGCCCATGGGTCACATCTACATTTCTCTAAAGGGAAAAAATGCGGTGGCACCATACAAGTTAACTTCATCTACGTAAAAGGATAAGAAATTTCGAACTGACCGATTGATTATATCAAACCTACCCTGAGTACACCTGATTGATACTATATAACTCCAAAAGTAATGTCTAAGAAGGTGTTATATAGGGAGACAACTTCTCCTCCACCACCACCAAAGTATCCTGACTAATTGTGTGTTACTAGTTAAGCATGGAGGATAACACCCATATCGATTGGGACGTGGTTCTATCTTTGCACTTATATACAACTTCAACTTAATTAGATTTTTTAGAAATTAAGAACACAACTATATATACAATTGGTTGAAAAAAATATAGGGAACGGAGGTTTTAAATGGACAACTACTTAAAAATAATTATAAATATATAACTATATTTTCTCAAATAAATATCATATATATATTAAAGAGAAAATCACTGCAAAAGAAATCAAGTTCATAATTTAAGTATAATCAATTCAAACATAGGACGGATGTATTTATAACTTCTTAAATATAAAAAATTTGAATCACCAAATTGTTAACCTCAGTAAATAAAAAAAAAAAGTAGAATAGATGATTAAAGTAGAAATTATTAGAGATTTGAAAATATGTATTTGACAATTGACAATTGATATATATATACATATGATTGTCACGTTGAATTGATGTTTTTTTAAGTAAGTAAATTGACTTGGGATTTTGAATCTCTCATTCATTGGATTTTTCTAACTCCATCTTATTTTCTTATAAAATAATTTAGGGACGGTTTGATGATAGGATTTATCACAATTGATTAAATAATATATATATATATATATGTGTGTGTGTGTGTGTTCTAATGTTGAATGATGTTAAAGTTTAAGCTAACATAAAACTTCTATTACTTTATACTAAAGAATAGTTTTTTTAAATATTCATATGATCATTGTATAACACATTAATAATAAAATAAAATTATTCATCAACATGCCCACTTATTTTTTTTTTTATATATATTTATCTGTCAATAATAATCCTAATATATAAATCAACTCACAAACATTTATGCACAATTTAATTATTTTATAATACTTTGTTCTTAACATTTTCATCTTAATAGCATAAAATATTATATATTGCTAAAATTCAAAATAGTTAAATATAACAACATTGTACAATAAAAACTAATACTTAATTAAATTAATTATTAAATTATTATTCATATATGATAAACCTTAAAACTATCGTAAAAAAGTTAAAATACAAAACCTAAATTGTTAGATTCTAAAACTTTAGTTGTAAAAAGACAAAAGTAAAGTGAAATAGATTAAGATAATTGTAACAATGATAGTATTATAAAAGTTAAGTTAATATCAATATCAAAGATTAATTAAAAACTAACTATAGTAGTTGTCTTCTAAATTACCCTTTCCTAGATAAGTATAACTTCTTTAGTTTAGTTTAATTTAATTTTAGATGTAAGGATAACTTCTCTTATATTGATCCTTAATCTTATTTAAGAGAATATTAGATACATTAATTTAGCTTTTTTTTTTTTTTTTTAAAAAAGAAGAAGTAGATAATAACAACATGACCATCAAGTATTTTGTCTTTTATTTATTTTAAATAACTGTTCTTATTTTGGCTTTACCTTTGCATGATTTGCTTTCTTCTTCCATATTGAGTTGCTATTTTGAGTTGCATCTTTGTTATTTTAAATAAATGTCAAATTCATAGACTGCCATGTGTCAATTAGTTATGTTAATTATTTGATTTGATAAGAGCTAATTATTTTTCACTTAATTTTGTATAAACTAACTATTTTTAATTTGAACTAAATGATTAAGGTATTAGTAAATTTTGTTTAATTATCATCTAAAAATAAAGTTTATTAAAGTTCAAACCTAAATATTGAATTTTCAATCTACTTTGTTCTTTAATAATCATATAATTTAATGACACGATCGAGACCTTCTTTCAACACACTAAAAGTTGACATTATGATATAGGGACATACAAAGTGCCAAGAAATATGCTTAGTTAAGTTAGCAAAGCATGTTCGTCATTCATTTCAAATCATGTTTTGGAATTCAAATTGCAAAGCTAGAACACAGAAGAAAAAATTTACGAACACTTTTGATGTTTCGTTGGATTAGGTTAAATGATACAAAACAATACATCTTTACACATAGTGAAATGTCTAGACTCTAAAAATATTTCACTTTTACTTGAAACTTTGAAAATTGTTCAAAAGATATAAATTAAATAGAAAATTGTTTAAATGACAAAAGTGGAGAAAATACTTCCACATATAATAAAATATTACAGCATAGCTATTGCGATAAAATAGACGATTATTTGTGTCTATGCGTCATAATCGTCGTCGTTTAGATACAATGTGATATTTTGTTGTATTTATAAATATTTTAATTCTATATTTAAAAAAAACTTAATTAATTAAATAAAATAGAAATCATGATATAAGTATCTTCTAGCCAACGTAAGCATATAACTTCAAGAGATGATCAACTTAAAATATCAACCTTATATGATTCCCACCCAAAGTAGATATTATCAAAGAGAAAAAAACATCATTTTCTACCTAAAACATGTAAGAAATTCATGCAAAACGACTTACATGTAAATGTAAATGTAAATGTTAGGAAGGCATATGTGATATCATATACATAATACACAATAACATAAATAATATCGTTTTAAGATGATAATTAAAACCGTAATAAAATCCATATTTATCTTAATCTTTCCTATAGTAACTAAAAATTTTCCAGTTAAAGAGTAAAACGAATATTTTTGATTTAACTGATCATTGGTTGGTGGAGTTGGCTTTCTAACCACTGTATCAAACAAACTATAATCAATTTAGTAAATATTTGAGTTAATCTTGATGATTGAGGAGTTAAAATCAATTTTATCTGTTGGTTTAACTCTCTAAAGTACGACATCCTTAGATCTGATTACAAGCAATTTTTATTTATTTATCATTTTGTACCAAACATATCGAAAAATAGACCAAATAAACCATAATCTTGCTTGTGTTGTTCGTCTTAGTTTTTTTTTTTCTTCAATGAGCAACAATGGTAAAGTGAGAGATCTAGAGTCTTCGATTATGAGCAACAATGGTTAGGGTGAGAGATCTAGAGTCCTCGATGATGATATGAAGCCTATTGAAAATCGAGTTAGGATAATTAGGTGTTAGCGGTTGTAAATGAGGAGTTGATATATAGTTGTTAGTTAGGTTGATTAATAAAATTATTGTATGAAAGGAAAATGAAAAGAAAGAAAAGAAGAATGAATTAATGAAATTTATATATGTATTCCTTCGTAACAATCTACATTAAATCCTTTACAAGAAAACCAAAATCTGTAAAGTTCTATACAACATCACAACAAAATCCTCCAAATAAGAAAACAAAACTAAAATTCGTATCAACTCTTTTTTTTCTTTCTCTTTCCGCTCTTCTAATTTAGTTTTACATTTGGCGACGGATTAATCCATAAACAGTAACCAAAGCCATAACCAAAGATGTTTCGATCTGAGAATTTGCATTCAAACTCAACACATCATCTCCCAACAATATTCCGTTCCATGATACTTTTCTTTTAGCCTGCCAATAATAATTTACAAAAAACAATCAATAATCCATTTCAAAAACCATGAGATTCAGATTCAGATTCAGATTCAGATTTAGATTTAGTTTTAAGGATTCAATTCATTACCTCTGCAACTACTTCTCCATTGATGTTGATTATTCTGAAAGCCAATTTTCCATCCATTTTCACCAATGAAAATCTCTCAAATCCTACATTAATTTCACAAACCGCCGATTGATTTCTCTTCCTCGATCCCGATCTATACAATTTCTTCACTCCAAAACTAGGCTTCTTACTTCTCTCTGATTCCATCCATCGGTATCCTTCCCATCCACCAAGAATCGAGAATTTCTGTTCAATTTTCATTCAAATCTATCATTAATATATCCAACACAGAACCAAATGATTTCTTCACATCAAAATCAAAAGGAAAAGAAAAGAAAAGAAAACGCTCGCTCGGCTTACCTTTTTTCTGATGGTGAAGAGAACTTTGCCTCTGAGATCCATGAGAAATACTTCGCTACTGCATTTTCTGTCGTAGTTATCAACTCTATAAACGATGTCTCCATTAGAATCAAAGATTGTGCAGCCATTTGTGTGGTAAATTAGAGATTTCATCCAAATAGTGAAGGTTTCGGTTTCTGTTTCGGAACAGAGAGATGAAGAGGATGGAGACGACGAGGACGACGGCGACGGCGACAGCGCTGTTTGAGGGTACACTTT
The DNA here is from genome assembly GCF_000004075.3 of Cucumis sativus. NCBI lineage: Eukaryota > Viridiplantae > Streptophyta > Magnoliopsida > Cucurbitales > Cucurbitaceae > Cucumis > Cucumis sativus. The sequence goes on along the minus strand of NC_026659.2, from coordinate 1,881,889 downwards.
GGCCATTGAGATTGAAGGTAAGAGAGAGAGAAGAAGGTTTGAAAGTTTGATGAAGAAGGAAGAATTGAGAAAGAGGAGAATTTATAGGGAGGCCTTTTCTCTTTTTAGGAATTCCTTTTTTTCTTTCTTCTTTAGTGAAATATTTTAAAAAATGAGAAATGTGTGGAAACCCAAAACACAATTAATTAATAATTAAACCATATACTAATATATATAATTGTATGGAGATTAGGATGGTGTCTATGTCTTTAATATATAAAATTTAAATGTGCTTTCTTTCTTCCTAACTTACAAATTTCATACTATTAACCAAAATTCTATCAACACTCTAACCCTTTAGATAATAAATACTTCTCAAAATTTATTCTAACTGATTAGTTAAAATTTAATTATCACAAACAAATATAAAATATAAATTGAAAGTAGAATAATTTTGTTATTTATTATCGAAAAATCGTCAAAAATAGATAAATGGTCAAAATATTTATAATTCATATAAAAATACAATTTTGTCATTCACCTAGTTTTTTATTCTATTTTTAAACAAACTCCTTTCTAATAAATACATTATCATATTAAATAAATAATAAGAAGAAAGAAAAAAGAAAAGTCATACATTAAATTTATGTTTTTTAGAAAAAAAGATAATATATTTTGATGGTTTTTAATTTCCAATTTGACTTTTTTCTGTTTTTTTAGTTGGGTTTAAAAATTAGACCATATTTGCAAGTTTTTTTAATCTAATAATAATTGCCATGCCAAGTACAAAAATATTTATAAAATTTAGGAACTATAGTATCTTATAGTTAAAATACCAAAATAAAAATTAAATGATTACATATGAATAGTTTAAGAATTTGATTGGAATGATGTCTTCTTCTTTTTTTATATATATATATATTATATTTTAAAGAAATTGTTGAATATTTTAATTTAATGTGGTTTAATTTTTTCCTTTTCTTCTTCCTCTTTCCACTCGGTTTGGTTGTTAGTGTTACGTCGATTGCCACTAACCTTTCTGCCCTTTTAATTTTACAATTCATTTTATACCTTTTCTTTTTCTTTTTACATTTTCTCCACTTTTCTTCAATCCTCTTTCTTAATTCTTCATCACCCTCTTCTTTCTAATACTATAATTCTTTTTTTTTTTTTCTTTCTTTCTTTAAATCTTTAGCCAAAAAGATTTGATCATCACCCTAAAATAAACATAGCTTAATCGACACTATTTTATTAAAAGTTTTATTCTTTTACATAAAAACCTAATTAGATGAAAATATAGAGCTAGATTAATGAATATTTTTTTTAAAAATTCTCATTCTTTATATCAATCAATATTAGTTATATTCCATTCATCTCTAAATTAAACTAACCATATTTATACTATCAATTTAAAGGTTGATTTTTCATTTTACTTTTATATTTTTCTTAAAAAATCACTTTTCGTGCTCGTATTGATAGAGAGATATGAGCTTTTCACCTAATTGAAGAGTGACAAACACGTTGGAATAGAAGAAGTGAGTTCAAGCCAACCATTTCTCTTTGTCTAAGTACTTTTTTTGCCTTTTCTCCTTATATTAATACTTTAATAACATTATTAATTGTTAATTTTGAGCTAAGTTTGAATTGATCATCTCTTGTAACTTTATGAACTATTTTTATATATACTTTATAATCTACGTACTTACGATAATCCCTACTTTGTTTATCTAATTCTATTTCTAAATGCAAACAACTCCCCTAATTTAAGCATAATTAATGCATGTATTTAATTAATGAAAGTCTCTTTAATTAATTGCAAAAGTATATAATTATAATCAAGTTTTAAACAATAAGACAATGAATGATGTGGAGAAATGTGAAGAATTCGGCGTAGAAATTATAGTTTAGTTCAACTTTAATGAGTTGGAGATGAAGACGAGTTTGATTTATAATAATTTGACATTTTTTTTTTTGAGTTCTAAAACTATGGGCTATTTTAGAGGAAGATAACTAATTTCTTTATAATATGATTTTGATAGAGATATGATAAACTAATTAAGTTATTGTTTTTATGTTATTTATTGTTATCTCTTGTGATGTAATAATAAATAATTGAAGAAAATATTAATAACCAAATTTAAGATGACAAATCAAAGTTGATGTAAACAATCACGTAGCATAGCCAATTCAAAATAAATAATATTATAACAGAAAAAAATTGTTCCACCTAACCTATAGTTAACACATTAAATTTATTAATTAACACCTAAAAGTGAATTTTTTTATTAAATTTGAAGTGGAGATTATTTGTTACAATTAAGTACTAAGTAGTACGTAGCCATATATGTGTTCATCAATTTACAAATAACATTGTCATTTGCATCATTCAAAAGGGTGTTTATTGATTTAAAAATAATTATAGTTTTAGGGTCTTTTGAATCATTCCAAAGGATGAAGTATAGATATATATTAAACTTAGATTTTGAACTTAATTATAGTTTTAGGGTTTATAATTCGAAATAATACTTTTAATTTAAAAGATGAGCTTTTATATAGAGTTCAATCGTGTGTATAGGGGTTAAGAAATTTGTAATCTAAAACTATTACTAAAATTTAATTTGAAATTTTTGTTTATTACACAATGTATGGTACTTTTTAACTTTTTTAAATATATCAACTAGATTTCATTAGAAAATGGAACTTCTTTAGATTGAGCAGTCAAACAAATAATTAATAAATTAATATTAAAGATTAATTATTAAATGATTATGATAAAGGATATTTATATGTATATAACATTATTGAATTTAGGTCATTGGTGTAAGCACTAAGATGAAAATGCTATAAAAGAAAAATATATAAGAGTAAGTTAAAGACTTAGTCCCACAAACACACAATATGAGGATAATGGTTTATTAATTTGAATATGGTATATAATTATCAAAATTAAAGTGGGAGATAATTAATTATATTTTATTTTTTCTAATTAAACATGTAAATAAATGAAGGGCTTAGTGGGAGGCAATTGCATGCAAAAGTAGGGTTAGTTAGCCATTATCATCTTCCTTAAATTAATCATATGGTCCTCTAATTAATAATGGCATGGCCTAACAATGTTGGTGTTTCTATTAACTAATATTATCTTTGGTCCAATTCTACTTTGCTAATGACAATTAATACCATTAATTTAACTAAATAAACTCCCCCCACCAAATTAAATGTGCTTCTATATATATATATATATATATATAAAAGGACAATTTGGAAAACCCTAAATCAGTCATACATGGGGTCTAAGCTATTTTGTCCATTTCTTCCTTCCATTTTCAAACTAATCCTAAAGTTTTTATCTTTTTAAAATGGGTTTAATCCATTAGTCATCACCTTAAAAGTGTACAACCCACTAATTATATTAATATTGAACCTTTTTGTGGTAAAAAAGTTATTTAATTGATCAACCCAAAAAGAGGTTGGTTTTTATATTATATATATATGATAATGGGTAATTAATTAAAGGGATTAAAAAATAATTAATGGGGTTAAGTTAATTAGCAGCCAAATGTGGTCTTAATGCCTTGACAAAAACCCTAGTTGACTTTGTGTGTTATATGTGTTGTAGGGTCGACCAAAGTGTGTATTAAGAGAAAGACATATATCATTTTGTTTCTCATCAAATCAATTTGTGTAATTATTAAAACATATAAGTCAAATCAAATGTCCAACTCTTTAATTTCAAACCCACAATTTCATGGTTGTTTCTTTTATCGATTTCAATCGGATTGATGAGTAACCCTCTCAAAATATATTAAACACATAGAGAATATTTTACGTGTTGTTCTAATAAGTTTTTATGAGAAGTCATGATGTTTTCTTGAAAAACTTGTATAGATTTAGGGATTAAAATTAAATTAATATAAAATTGTATTATTGAAAAACTTTATTATATATTTGTATTGCAATTATTTTTTAACTTAATTAACGATTATAATTACTTTTTTTTTATAGAAAATTACAAAAAGATAAAAATGATAAACTATTTTCACTTTACACAATAAATGCAATATAATAGCATTTTCACAAGTCTTTATTTAGAAGTAAAAGGGCATGAATTAATCATAAACAATATCTAGATATTTAATTATAAAATATAAATGGAAGAAGGAGAAAAAGGAAATTAGGATGAAGAGACATTCCCACGATATAATAAATACAAGTGTTCCAATATATAAGAACATTTCATTATGAAGAAAAATAATGTTTAGTTATTTTCCATGGACAAAATTGACCCTACAATAATTTCTAATGGGTCATGTTATGTCCATTTATTTCCCAACTTATGTGGTCTAATATGCTCAACATGTTTTGTCTTACCTTTATACAATCTGTCACCTTTCTCATTTATCATTATGTCTTCCATTCCCTTTCAACCAATTTCACTATTTCATCTCTCTTTCATTAACTTCTCATGATATTTTTAGCTTTTTTTCCCCTTAAAATACTTCCATTTGTATCATAAATATTCCTCTCTAATATTCAAATATTAATGTGGATCTCACATGCTCCCCAAATCCTTCAAAACTATTATTTTCTCTCTTTTTTTTGGTGGAAAGAGAACACACGTGGAAAAGGCTTTTTCAAGAATATTATGTTTGTTTAAATATGTATTTTTGTAGTTAATTATGGAATAGAATCATAACTTATTTAAATGTATAATAATAATGCATGTGTGTGTATAAATTGTATTATTATGATCATTAGTTTCTTTGGTTGTGAAATATTCTTCAAGTCAAAACATGATTATTAGTAAAGAAGTGTGATTGGGATCTTCGAGTCGATATTTTGCTCAAATATAATTAAGGTTTAAAATGTGAATTTTGATGGTCAATGATAATATTAATAAGTTGTGTTGATGTCGATAGATAATTTTAAAAAATTAAAATTAATGAATAGGCAATTTTAAGTTAACGTGTTTGTTATTTATTTATAATATCTAATAGATTTTTTTATGATATAATGAGAATATTGATTTCTTTTTTTATGTGATTCATAAAAATGTAGAATATTCGATGAAAATGTTAGGAATTAAAATTTTAATATTCTGATATAATTTTTTTTGTCATTCATAAAACTTCAATTTTTATTTTAATTAGAACGTGGTTGAGAGTTTTTTTTTTCTAATCACAAATAAATATTTGAATAAGAAGTATTCAAAATATTGACTAATTGTTTAATTTATTTAGCAATAATAATTCACACGTTTTATTATATTTTAAAAGTATTTTCATATATAGTTTAGAAGCTTTTTTTTATTATTATTAAGTTTTATATTAGAAAAAACACACATTTTTAGAATTGGAAATTAGTAAAAAGGATAATTGAAAAAGAAAATGTTTGTAGAGGGAAATTGTAAGAATTTAGTGTTGATAGTAGGTTGGAATTTGTATTTGGAGCGAAGGGATGGTGAGTGCAAATGTGTATAGCAAGTACTTATCACTATTATAACTATTATTTGATCATGACATTTCTAATGTACCTATCTATAATTATTAATATCTATTTAAATAGTAATTTATACTTTATGTGGTTCAATAATTACTTGGATGGAATGAATCAAAGATTATGACCAAATTCTTATGAATGAATGAACGAATCAAAGATACTTTTTGAATATATATTTATATATATATATATACACACATTGGTGCGAAAGATAGCTAAAAATCACTTTTTCTTATGAGATTCCATATTCAATGTTAAACAAAGTAACATTTAGTAATTAAGTGACTAAACTCAATGGTAATTGGCATGCATGAATTCTCTTAAAGTCGGATGTTCAAATCTGCATGTCTTCACTTGTGTCGTATAAAAAACAAACAAACCAACTCTGATATTTATTGTATAACCTCATGAGCTTGACCTTTGGTTGACTTCTTCATTTCATAGTCAATCTCCAATTATTCCTAGTTGGCCTACATGAGAGATCATTGCACAAGTGTTATTGTCGAGACTACTACACTCTGATATTTATAGAGTATTTAGTTCAGCTAAGCATGTAAGAAAATCAAAGTTGTATCTTATTTGGGGCAGTCAAGTGAGGCTATTTAGAGGCCCTTCCTCTGACACTTGAGGTTGCATGGTACCAATAAAGGTTTAGCTAAGTTTTTTTTTTTTTCAATTAGCAATTGATACCTACTAGATTGGTCGATCCAAACCTCAAGGCATTGACATTTCCCTTTTAGACTCATGCGCTCACCTATACCTTTTCCCAAGCACCCTACGGGCTTCACAACTATCCATAACTATTCTATGCAACTTATTAATGCCTCCTTTCAATCCATTCTCATTGGCTATGGAGTGTCTAAAACATTTAATAATAACGATACTTTTAGATTATAACTTTAAACGAAGGATGATAGTTAAAAGAGATCGAAACACGTGTATGAGAAAAAGAATAGAAAAGGACGTGCAACAAAAGAAATAGGATGTATAGGTTTAGTGAGAATGGACACATAAATAGGTGTAAAGAGTATATCCAAAGGAAAATGATGATGAAAAATATATAAATTTGTTTTATATGGTTGAATAGAATATAGAATGTAACATATGGGGTATGTTTGTTTTGTTTGGTTAAGATGGAGAAGGAAAAGAAAAGTAGTGAAGGGGAATAAAAGAATACCCAATAAAGAGAAAATGGTATGTGAAATGAATGAGATTCAAATAATATTAAGGTAGTAGTGAGTGTGTAATTTAAATATAAAGTTGAAAGTATATATGATTTAGAAGTGGGGTTGGTGACATCATCTCCCACTTACCCTTTTTGTTGGGATTCTTAGCCATTGGTATGCGCTGATTCAGCAATACTTCTTTTTGATGTGTCAGTTTCCAATGTTTAAAATATCAATAAAATGATTATATCATAGTTTGGTTTATCCTTTTCTAAATTAAAGCAATGGCTCATTAACTTAATTGCCAAACCCACTTTCTGCCAATCGAAAGTTATATATTGGATATTCTGGGGGGGAAGTTAAAGGTTTTCATTATGTTTTTCTTTTACCATTTAAGAAAATAGATTTATTTATCTAAACCGTAGATGGATTGTATAAGGCATTGTCTTTGGAAGTTGTTGATATTGTACGTGTCCTGAATGGACGTCAATCTAGATTTTATAAATAGTTTTATTCTGCCACTTCGAGGAGTTGATAATTAATGTTTTTTGTCAATGAGTTAGCAATGTTCTCTGTGTGCTCAATCAATCTTTGAACACTTGAGTACTCACTTTGATAACGAAGTATATTCAACTCAATGTCACACCGACGGAAGATCCTAGATAAGAGGAGCTCTAACAAGGAATGAGCAACTCAAACACGTACAAGATCTTTAAGCCAGCAGATTTATACAATAAATGATTTCAAAGTAACAGTTTAGAGATATTTATGGTAATGAGTTATGTTTGCGATTGTTAGTTCAATTAGAAAAGTAGAAAAGAAGAAAGAAGTTTAATTGAGAAAGTTAGAATCTCTAGAAAACCTAAAATGGAAGTTTAGATCGATTCTTTAACTCAGTATTCCTATATTTTCAATTCCTTACCTTCCATTTCATAGATCTTGTATTTTGAAATCAAGTCCATAACTGCTAACAATATCTTTTTTTAGTTTGATGGATTCATACTTTCTTTCCTCCTTTAGAGAGTACGTTTTTACGTACTCACTTTTTTAAGATAAAAGAAAAGTTTGTGTATTTTTTGTTTTAGTTCATTTTAATTTTCATATTTTAAACTTTGGTTCATTTTAGTCATTAAACTTTTAAATTTTGGTCTCTTGAAAATGAAGATGAAGCAACAAGAAAAATAAAAGACTAAAATGATTGTGGTTCAAATATATGGACCAAAATGAACAAAATTTAAAATACACGGGTAAAATATTAAACATTTTCAAACTAAGGAAACAAAAACGAATTAATATTTAAAAGTTAGAATTTAGATGATTGAATCCTTCATCTCAACAATTTAACAAATGTGACAAATAAAAAGATAGTCACTTAAACCATCATCAATGTTAATGATAATATTAAATTTGGTGTTAACCTAATGTTATTCAACTAATGAAATCATAAATAAAAAGTTGGAATTCTTAGAATGAATTGAAAGGAAAAGAAAAGAAAAAAAAAAAGGTAGTATTGAATGAGGCATATGATCCGGCCATGAAAAGTGGGTTTGGCCCATAATGCCTTAATTTGGTTGATTAATAGAATTTTAATTGATTCCATTTTTTCTCTTTTTGTTTCATTTCACTCTCACTTTTTTTTCCTTTTTCTATTTAGATAGAGAGTAAAAGCGAAATGGAGAAAATTAGGAATGAGAATGATAAAGAAAAATGAAAAAACAAGAGTTGCAAGAATAAAAAGTAGTTTTTCTTTACCAATTAAAGAAAAATGTTAAAAAAGCTTATTTTGAGAAACACTTGAAATCAAGTTAGAGAAAATTTTTCTAAGTGATTTACCAATAATCCTCTAGCTTTACGATCAATTGCATCAATTATCTCCCATGAACAACTCCTAAAGACTAACTCTCTTAACCAATTCAATGTTCAAAGAACAAAAAATTAAAAATGAAAAATTTGTTGATGTATTTTTAATTAAAAAAAATATATATAATAAAACATTCAAGAACAGAATAGTCAACGGCAATTACCTACACAAAGCAAAAAATAATCACTTCCGAATTTTTCTTTCAGATTCGTAAGATCCCACAGCATCCAAATGCAGAGATTTCCAATTTCAACTTCAATTTTTCCACCTTCCCGGAGACCCATTTGGGAATTATCTCTTCGAAAACGCTCCGCCGCCGTCGCAGTTCCGGCCGCCGCCATCTTCTTCCTCGCTGCCGTCCTCATTTCCTCCACTCGCCTCCAATTCGTAAGCTTCACACCAAACTCCAACTAAACGCTTTTCTAAGCTTCTTTGTTTGTACACATTTTTAATCTGCTTGCTCTGTTCTGCAGACTCTGTTTCACACTAACTTTCTCGGCAACCAAACAGAAAAAATCCCCAAAAAATCAATCAAATATTACCCACTTAACTGTTCTTCATCTTCCACCACAAACCAAACCCAGCATTTCACTTGCCGTAAAGACTACCCGACCCTTTACGAACCCGAATCAATCGGCCCATCGGGTCGGTCCGTTTGCCCGGAGTACTTCCGATGGATCCACGAGGATCTGAAGCCGTGGGCGGCGGGGGGAATCACGAGAGAGATGGTGGAGAAAGGGAAGGCAACGGCGCATTTCCGGCTGGCGGTGGTCCGCGGGATTGTCTACGTGGAGCACTACAAGAAGTCGATTCAAACGAGAGATTTGTTTACAATTTGGGGGATTTTGCAGCTTTTGAGAAGATACCCAGGGCAAATCCCTGATTTGGAGCTGATGTTTGACTGTGACGACCGGCCGGTCGTTAAATCAGCCGACTACCGGAATGCGGGAGTGGATACGGTGGAGGCACCGCCGGTGTTCCGGTATTGCGGAGATGAGGAGACCTTGGATATTGTGTTCCCGGATTGGTCCTTCTGGGGATGGTAACTTCTCTTTTCTTCTCATTTTTTTTTTAATAATTTAAATTTCATTCAAATATCATTTAGTTTTTAAAGTTAAAAATATAATAAAAATCAACGCTAGTAAATATTAGGTTAAAAAAATGATAAGGAATATAATTGGAGATTTGAAAAAGTACTGTGGCGAAAATAATATTTTAATTCTTGGAATTTTTAAAGACCTTATAATTTCAATTTAGTGGGGCACACGTGTTAAAATAATATTGGAGAAGAAGGAAACACACTTAGTTGGCGGTAGGACCGGTTTGTTGACGTGAGGTTTTATTGCCAGATGGCAAGAGGAGACCACCTAGATTTTGCCACGTTCGACAGCTGGCGTTATCTATACCTAATGGTTTGTTTTTCCTTTTTAATTCAAACCTGTCCGGGTAGATCGCCGTGTTCCATTCATTTCTTTATAATTTATTTTATAAAGACAAAAACTATATTATTTTTCTGCCTTCCTTTACTTCGGGAAAATAAATTTGTTTATTTCCAAAAAAAAAAAAAAAAAATAGATTGCATGACATGGCATGAAACATGTTGTCTTATTATTATTTTTTTACATGTTTGTATTTTTTCAATATATATATATATAATTATCATCCTAAACTAATTGTTATATCAAATTAGACATTGAATTTTTATAAATGTAAGGATTTAAACTCCCGCTTGAATGCGTTTGTGAAAATACTAAATCTAATTTGATATAGTTATTAGCTTGGGGTTTAAATTGATATAATCTAAAAAATAAATTCATGTTTTGTCGATTAATATATATATATCTTTAAAAGTTGTTTCAATAAAAAAATGTTGTTATTGTTTAATTAATTAAATTTGGAAATGTTGGGTAATTAAATAAAATATTAGGGCAGAGATAAACATAAGGCCATGGGAGAATTTGTTGAAGGAATTGAAAAAAGGGAATGAGAAGAGGAAATGGATGAAAAGGGAAGCTTTTGCATATTGGAAAGGGAATCCTTATGTGGCTGACACAAGACAAGATCTTCTCAAATGCAACCTCTCCCTTCAAAATGATTGGAATGCTCGTCTCTATATTCAGGTTCCTAAACTTTTGTTCCTATTATCATGGTTGTTTTTGTATTTTTAACCATAAAACATTTTGATTATTTTTAACTAACATTGTTATTAAGTTAAATTTGTTTGTTACTGTAGTAAGTCAATTTTGATTTGATTTAGTAACCCTAAAAAAAAATGAAATAGTTATCCTATAATAAATTATTTTTCAGGATTGGATTCAAGAGTCTCAACAAGGTTATAAGCAATCAAAGTTGGCAAACCAGTGCACTTATAGGTAATGTATTTTACTACCCATAAACTTGAGCTTTACATAGTAATTGTAAAAGTAAAGTTAAAGGTAAAGATTGTTTCTCTCAGCATCCTCTATGTATAATTTGTTTGAATAAGTTAAGGGACGTAGAAATCTGCGTTAACAAATGTAATTATTTGATTTTTTTGGTGGAAACATATAGGTACAAAATCTACATAGAAGGATATGGATGGTCAGTGAGTGAAAAGTATATATTGGCATGTGATTCAATGACATTGCTTGTAAAGCCCAATTTCTATGATTTCTTCAGTAGATCTTTGGAGCCACTTCACCATTATTGGCCTCTTAGTGATGACCATAAGTGCAAATCCATCAAGTTTGCTGTCCATTGGGGCAATTCCCACAAACAAAAGGTAAATAACATATATATACATATATGTATAACAATCCTAACCCTAGAATCTATTTTAAATGAATCTTGAAACCTCTATTTCAAAACTTCAAATTCTAAGTAGCATATATGTTTAGAATTTATTTTGAAGATGTCATGAGAAATGACTTATAATAAAGTTCTAAATCGTCACAAGCAAATCAATATACTAGTAATTATTTGGGTTATTTAGAAAGATGAGGTAGGTCTTTAAAAAATTAGGAAAAATGCTGATTCAAAAAGTAATAGGAGTGAAAATTTTGGCTTGACCATTCTACATTTTTTTTTTTTTAATTTTGATCGAAAAAGAAAAAAAAAAGAATGACCTGACAAGAGAGATTAATTAAATTTGACAAGAGAGAGTTAATAAAATTGTTAATTTATTGATTCATACCCTACTGTATTAGAGATTTATTCAAAATAAAATTGACAAATTTTAAAAGAAAATAACAAAAGTCTAAATTGATTCCCTTATTAAAATTTAGAATGATAAATTTAGAAATCTAATCGTCATTCTTCATACAAGAAAAAAAAACTCTCTATATTTTGTTTAATATAGTGTTTTTATAGGCACAAGATATAGGAAAAACAGCAAGTAACTTCATCCAACAAGAGTTAAGGATGGAAAATGTGTATGACTACATGTTTCATCTCCTCAACCACTACGCGAAGCTCCTTCGGTTTCAACCTGAAATCCCGACGGGCGCAATGGAAGTCTGCTCCGAGACAATGGCTTGTCCGAGGGACGGGCCAGAGAAGAAGTTCATGAAGGAATCCATGGTGAAAACTCCCTCTCTCACAATCCCTTGCTCCATGCCACCACCATTTGATACCCCTTCTCTCCAAAGGCTTTATAGAAGAAATGCTAATCTAATAAGCCAAGTGGAGAAGTGGGAAAATCATTTTTGGATTCAAAATTAAACCTTAAATATATGCTTTTCTTTTTTCCACTCTTTTTTTTTTTTTGAAATAGAAACAGCCAAAGTTACTTTGGCATCAATTTGATTATTTCATGGAATTTTAAACTTAGTAGTTGTTTATTTTATTTGTATACTTTCTGTTAAAGAAATGTATATGTTTTTTTTTTAAAAAAAAAAATCATGATGTTTGAATTATTATTCATCTAAATTTGACTTAATTTCTTATGATTAATTCTACTCGGTTTTTAATGTAAAATTCATAAAATAATTGAAAGTTAAGAGAATATGTTTCAACGTTCCATATCCACCTAGCTTAAGTTGGTTTATCAATTTCTAAGACTCGTTTGGTAACTCATTCATTTTTTGTTTATTGGTTTTTGATTTTTTTATTTCTGAAGAATGTAAGTGTTTGCTTACTAATTCACTTTTTGTTTTTTTTTAAAAGATGCCCTTTTAAATTAGGGAAGAAAACTAAAAAAATAATTGTTTTTAAGTCAGATATCAAACATAGTTTTTGCTTTTAATAAACAAAAAAACAAAAAACAAAAACGGGACTTTAAATTTACTTTTGGTTTTTGAAAACGAAGTTCATTTTATTTCACTTTTAAAACTTACTAGTTTATGTGTCTTTTCAAGTAAAAGGTAGATTTGTAGTTAAATTCTAAAATCAAGTATAATATATATATTTTTTTAGTTTTGAGAATTTAGATTGATTTTTCAATAACTAGTACAAGCTAGATAACAAAACAAGAAATTTAAAAGTAAAAAAAAGTATTTATAGACTTAATTTTTATAAGCTAAAAACCAAATAGTTATTAAATGAGACATGTTTTAAAATTATTTCTAAAAAACTTTTCTTTTTGTTGGACTTCAATGAGATAAGAGAAGGGAAGTCCAATGGGCCATCCCTCTGGTTGAAAACTATAAATTATGAATGGACCTTAGCCCATGGAACCTAAATTTATGTGTCCAATACAAAAAAAAAAAAAAAAAATGAAAGGTTGCTCTTGATGTAACATTTTTTAGAAGGAAAAACAAAGTTACATAATAGCAAAGAGATATTTAATACTACAATTACTATGATTTAATATATAATCCATCTATTAAACTAATACTAAATTAATTGATATTAACTAATGCTTATACCAATTTCTAAGTTAATCATCAATTATGTAAATCAACATCCTCATACATAAAATAAAAGTATATGGATTAATTACTTTATGATCAAAAGTTGTATTTATCAATGAATAATTTCTTTTTGTAAAAAAAAAAATCAATTCAAAAAATCATACTCCCATTAAAATGATATGGACCTCCCCATTATGTACTATGCTATGTGGTTGCCACAAACATATCCTTAAGAAGTTAAATTGATTATATTCCCTCCTAAACTCTAAATTTAATGAAGAATAAGATTTAATGAAGTGTCTATAATGGAAATAGCAATGATTTTTTTTTCTTTTATTTATTAAACAAGAGAATGAAAAAAAAAAAAAGAGTTTAGAACTAGAAAGGACAAAATTTGGAGGATGAAGCTACACCAAAAATATTTAATGCACCAATTTATTACACAAAACTTTTTGACAACAAGAAGGAAAAAAGTGGACCTCAAAATTTCTCTAAGCGGTGATTAAAAAGAGATATATATATATATATTCTCTTTTCATATAAACTTAGTAAAAGTTTGGTCTCTTAAATTAAAATTTTGAGATGGTGAAATTATTGTATAATTGGAATGATTTATGTATTCATTTTTATTCGAAGCTCTCACTCTTATATTTTTGTGTAAAGAAAAAATCCTACAAATTATCTTCCATAATTAAATTATGAATAAATCAACTTTAGTTTTTATTTTAATTTTAAAAATATTGGAATAAGTACAAAAAAAAATTATTATTGTGTTTTGTCACATGTTCATACAAATCTTCCTTTCTATGATTAAAAAAATGACTGAAGATGAAGGAAAGAAAACAAGAAGAAGCTTCCTATTCTAATTTTTCTTAATATTAAAATTAAATCAATAAATTAACCAAAGTTTCCATCTTACCAAACTAATTAAAATTAAACAATGTATTGGTTAAGATTAGTCACATAGTTCCAACTTAGTCTTCTCTATCTACCAAAACTATTGACTTTTTTTCCCCTCTTTTACTTACTTACTTAAATAAAAGTATTAATTTAAAACTAAAATTCACAACAAGCTGTAAAATTAATTAAATAATAAATAACTTAATCTCACTTAAACTAATTATTACTATGGTTCTATATTTTGAGAATATTTCCCAATCCAACCTATAAATTTCAACTTATTTGGTACTTAGTTTTGAATTAAAGCATATGTCATTTATAGTGGGGAAACAACATAATTGTATGTGTCATCATATGCACACACTTTGGTTAAGTTTTGTTTGATAATTAATTAATTAATTGTACTTCTTTATTCCTTTTTCTCTTTTCTCTTTTTCTTTAGAACATTATTTATTTTTCCTTTTTTTTTTTTGAATGATGTTTATTGACTCTTATAAATATATATCAATATTTTGGCCCACAACACACCTTCTATTTACGAAAATAAATTAAAAGTTCACAAAATAATCAAACCCAATTCATAATTATTTGGATAATTATTTAAAATTAAAAAAGATTAGAAATGCATACAGGAACTTTAGATTGCGTTACATTACAATTTCATTTTACTAGTAAGTGGTTGGCTAGTACTATATATATATATAGATGTTGATAAACATATGTGTATAGAATAATATATTATATGGTAATTTATGAAACAGTTATTAAAAGAAATGAAAAACAGAAATAAAAGAAATTAAAGGAACCCTCGTGTGTGTGTATTGCTTCCAAATAATGTGAATAATAAATATGGAGCCTCCTCTCCTCTCTCTCTCTCTATATTTATCTTTCCGTTTAGTTTTGTATGTATCCCGTATATAGATGAGAGATTGAGCCTTTGACTTTAAAGTTGAAAGAAAAAAACGCTTTCCAATCCATTTTTAGTATAAGTTGAGGGTTACCTGAAACTTTTTAGTTCTTAGTATATATATGTCAATTAAGTTAAACTTTTTATGATATCTTGAATATTTTAAAAATGGATACAACACAAGAAATTTTCAAGTAGTTACCCAATTTAATTAGTACTACTATCGTGTACAATCACACTTAACTGCAAAGTTCTTATGAAATTCAGTGCATTAGTGTTAACATGATATATCATTGACCATCTGAATACTACTCTCATCCAAATATGCTCAACTTTAAAGTAATTATGATGAAATTCGATGTATTAGTATTGGTATGATGTGTTATTTGATATATAAAAATTTATTCTTTCGAAACTTATTACAATAATTTTGTGAATTTACGTGGAAGGGAAGAGGAAGACCTAAATCTTCTTTTCTCTGTTTTTCCTTTTTAGTTTAATTTGTATTTGGACTAAGGAAAGACTTAGAAGTCTTTGTTTTTAGGTCTAACTTGATAGACTATGAAAGGGAGAGATTTGTTAATAGTAAAGTATAAATTTTTTAGTATAAGATGGAGACACTTCTCTAACTCATTTATTTCTTTGTTGCCTATGAAAATTACTTTAAATCTGTTCTAATAAATCAAAAGTGAAAAATATAAACTTTTGTTTGATGGTCCAATTTTTCCTTTTCATCCATCAATTTTGTTATTTTTGTTATTTTTTGTCTTTTCCATATTTTTTTAAGAAAAAAGAATCAAATGCATGGAAGGAATAAATTGCTTTTCTTTTTCATAGGAATCAAAATGGAATTGTAATTTTTTTTTTCAAATTACTTTTTTAATGTACGAAAGAACCAATTTAATTTTGGAAATTTCTGTAGGCATTGCAATAATTTTAGAAAATATTTAAAAACATTGCAATATTTAAGTTAATAGTTTTTATTATTAGTTTTAGGTCTACATTAGTGATATTTTCATTATGTTTGGTTGATTGATATTCTTTAATTTCATTGAAATGTCTATTAATTAACCTTTAATTTTATGTGGTAAATGTTGGATAAGTGATGGACATATAAGAATATTCAATAAAATGTCAACACCTCAATTGTTTGTTTCTCTTATTTTCTTGTGTATGTGTGTATTTTTAATTAAATTTTCTTTGTTGGAAACAATGAGAACCAACAAAAGGAAAAAGTTGAATTAAAACAAGAATAAGAAAATATAAAGTAGAACCCACACATGATAAAATAGTTTTCATTCAATCTAAATCATATTCTATATGTATCCTTGTACGTGATTAGCTAGCTTATAGCTAACTAAGTTACATTTATGCTCGATTAAAAGAAAATACATCTCCTCTATTCTTTTACTAAATTTTATATATAAAATAAAAAGATACTTCGACTATTTGTACATATTATTCACTTTTTTATTCTATACAAAATTACATTAAAACTGGTGTTGATTGATTGAATCTATAAGAGAAATTGGTTTGACATAGATTGATAAGGATTTGATAATGCTAACGATTAACAAACATCATTTCACTACAAAAATAATAATGTCTTGATTGAATTACATCATTTGCTTTTAAATTCAAATTAATATTTATGTGAATGAAAATTAATTAAAAATAAAAATAGATAAAATTATTTAATTTAATTTTTTTAGAAAAAATATCCACCAATAATATAATTATCCAATTGGAGAGGTGTTTGATTTAAAATAATTGGCAATGAAAAAACTTCATTAATTCAATAAATAATAATTATATACATACATATATATATATATTTAAAAAAATCCAAGAAAGTTTAAGCGCTGAAAAATGAAAGGAAATGAAACATTCTCTGTTCCCATCTATCTGTCACTCACATTTTTGCTTTCCTTTTTTCTATCCATTTCTTTAGAATCCCTTTTTCTCTGTTTTTCTTCTCAATCCAAAGCTTCTTCAACATCTCTTCTCTTTTGGGTTCTTCTCATTTTCCCTTTTTTTTTTCCTGTTCTCGTTCTTGGGTTTTTTTTCTCTATCTTTAAATTTTCGTCTGTTTCTTCTCTTTTGGGTACTTTGGAATCAAATATTAACTTCATAATATCACTTAATTTCCCTCTTTTCCTCTCTGTAATCTGTACCAAACCACTGAACTGGAGTTATTGCTTCTTCTTCTTTCACTCTTTTCCACAGAACCCAAGTCTTCAACTTGTTTGAATTTTCTTTTTGGCTCTCAGTTTTTTGTTTCTGGGTTTGTTTCATTCTTGCTCTTTTGAATGTGAACTGTCACTGGAACTTGGTTTTCTTGTGGAAACTGAGTGAAGAAGATGGAATCTTTTACTTCTCTTGTGGTGTTTCTCAGTTTGATTTTGGGGGTTCTTTTTGAGGCGTGTGATTCTATTTCTTCCAATGAAGGTATGCGTTTTTTCCTTTGTACCCACAATCTTTTCCTTTCTTAGATCTTGTGTCTTTATATTCTTTTACTTTGTAAAGAAAATGGTAGTTCTGGAAAAAAGGAAGTTAAACTGTTAAAATTTGGTTAGACATTTGGAGTACAGATTGTTGTGTTGTGGCAAGATTTGGTAATTTTTTTTGGCAATGCTGAAGTGGGCTCTCTATTTTTCCACTGTTCTTGTTTCCCTAAATGTTTGGGATGAAAAAATTCATTATTTTCCTGACATTCTTAGTAACTTTTGAATTTCAGTCTAAGCTACTTGTAATTTAATTTTTTTCTCTATCAAGGATTTGTGTAGAACTATATCTAGGTAAAATTGGAATTAGGATTTTGCTTGGCTTAAACTTTCAGATCTTTTGAGGAACAAAAAGTAGTTTAAATGAATTCCCTGACTAAAAATTCCTTTTTCTTGATTTTGTTCAGTCATGGTTCTTGGGGCCTTCAGGTCAGAAGTATTTGAAGATCCATATCAAGTCTTCTCCAACTGGAACAGCCTTCAACCAGATCCTTGCTTATGGTCTGGCATTTCATGTTCTCCAACTAGAGACCATGTTATAAAGATGTTAGATATGGCTTCATCTCCTTTGAAATTTCCAATTTCTTGACAATTTCTTTCATAGAAATATCACAGGCTTATGTTTGGGAACTCTTCTTTTGCAGTAACATTTCATATTCTGCAATAAAAGGGTTTCTTTCAGGAGATTTGGGTCAACTTAGCTTCTTGGAAGAATTGTAAGCCATTTTCCACCTCATTCAAAATTGAAAACGCTAAAGAGTTTAGCTTCTTTTGAAAATTTTCTTTCTGTATCAATCATTATAAGTGCAATTTTTATGTGATGGGGATGTAGAATTGTGCATGGGAATAAGCTGCATGGTCCAGTTCCCAAGGAGTTAGGCTACTTAAAAAACCTCAGAATCTTGGACTTGGGGATGAATCAATTAACAGGTCCAATTCCTTCAGAATTTGGGAATTTAACCAAACTTGTGAAAATGTAAAGTAACTTCTCTTCCTCAGAGGTTTTCATAAATGGATTTTCTTTTGGTTTCTTTTTTTATTTATTCCTTTGCTGTGGTGGCAGAAACCTACAGTCTAATGAGTTCACTGGTAAGCTGCCTCCTGAGTTGGGAAATTTGAGATGCCTTGAGGAACTAAGGCTGGATAGAAATAAGCTTGGAGGAACTGTTGGCCATTCAGATCATACTGAACTGTAAGTGGACATTCAGACCATACCTTGAAGAACTAAGTCAGTTTTTTCTTATAATCTTATGCTCTGAGATTGTATTGTTTCTATAAACTTGATATTTTTGTTTAAAGTTTCATGGACAAAATTTTTTAGTTAATATGATTTCCTTGGATCTTCAAATTCTATGTTGCAATGTTCCACTATCTTGGGCTAACTGCTGGATGTCAGAATTTAGTATTTTTGTTTAGTTTATTATATTGTAGGAAACATGGAATTATAAAATCATTTGGTAAGATTCTTGTTTCTTTTTCTCGTTAATAATTGTATAATTATTTCTTGTTCTATGTTGTCTCAAAAGTGAAATGTAGGAGGGAACTTTTTAAAAAAGTGGAAGAAGTGGAACTAGATGAGTTACTAAATGTGCATGCTAAAGACTTATTTTTATACTTTCTTCCTTCAAACTCCTTTCAGGTTTTAATATCTTATGTTCTACTAATGTTTCAGGTATGCGACAAAAACGAACTTGACTGGGTTCTGTGGCTCATCTCAGCTAAGAGTTGCCGACTTTTCGTATAACTTTTTTGTTGGGAGCATACCAAAGTGTTTGGAGCATCTTCCGGGGTATCTTCTTAGTTCTCTTTCTTGTTCTGGAATTGATAATTCTTTTCCTCCTCTAATCTACTTCCTGCAGGTCAAGTTTCCAAGGGAATTGCCTCCATAAAATTAACTCCAAACAACGTCCTTCAGCACAATGTGGTGCGTGTTATTCCTTGTAGTTGCGTAGTTTTGTTGTAACTAAAGGGAAAACTAACATCTGTTTTGAAATGCTCAGTAACTTATAGGTGGAAAAACTTGTTCTTTCCTAGGTTTTTCTATAACTAATACTGATTGCAATTCTTTTGATTCTTAGAACCTGCTGTGACTAAGAGCCATCCGGGAACCAATGAGCAGAACCATCATCAAACAACGTCAAAACCTATCTGGCTTTTGGCCCTTGAGATAGTAACAGGAACTCTGGTGGGTTCTCTCTTCCTTGTTGCTGTTCTCACTGCAGTCCAGAAGTTCAATCGAAAGTCCTCCATGATATTGCCATGGAAGAAAGCTGGAAGTAGAAAGTACTACGCTCCAGTATATGTAGGTTCGTTACCCCCTTCTTTTGCTTACCATATTGCTTGAAAAGGAAGGTGAATGTAGGAAGTGTGTCCTCCTATATACATATAATGTCGAGGAGCACCTTATTCATTGATACTGTGTTTTTAGGAAGAAAGAGAGCAATATTCATGTGATCTTTTGTGCAGATCCTGAGATTTTAAAGAATGTAACAAGATTTAGTCGACAAGAACTTGAATTAGCTTGTGAAGACTTCAGCAACATAATTGGCTCCTCTCGAGACAGTTTGGTATACAAGGGCACCATGAAAACTGGACCTGAGATCGCGGTTATCTCAATGAGCATGAAAGAAGAGCAATGGACAGGATACCTTGAACTCTATTTTCAGACAGAGGTACTGTTGCTTTCTTCTTTTTAATCAATGACGGAGGAAATGATTTCCCTTGAACTCTATTTTTAGACAGATATTAATTGAATAGATTTTGTTACAAATATCTATTTAGGTAGCAGATTTGTCACGAATTAACCACGAGAATACGGGGAAATTACTGGGTTATTGCAGAGAGAGTACTCCATTTACAAGGATGCTAGTTTTTGAGTATGCATCAAATGGCACATTATATGAGCATCTACATTGTAAGCCAACATTTAATTCTCTTTTCTGACTTTTGTTCTTAATTTTTTTCATAGTTCTTGATGTTTATTGTTTTGCAATGATTGCAGATGGAGAAGCATGTCAATTATCTTGGACAAGGCGCATGAAGATTATTTTAGGCATTGCTCGGGGACTTAACTATCTTCACACAGAACTCCAACCTCCATTCACCATATCCGAGCTGAATTCCAATGCTGTATATCTCACAGATGATTTTTTTCCGAAGGTAAATCTCTCTAAACAAGTCATTGTTTGCATTATTGTTCAAACGGAAAAGTTATCTGAGATGGAAGTTCTATTGGATATCAGCTAATAGACTTCGAAAGTTGGAAGACTATTCTTTCACGATCGGAAAAGAACTCGGGATCTATAGCCAGCCAAGGTGCAATATGTGTTCTTCCAAACTCTCTAGAAGCACGACATCTCGATGTGCAAGGTAACATCTATGCATTCGGTGTCCTTCTACTCGAAATAATCAGTGGGAGGCCTCTGTACTGTAAAGACAAAGGAAACTTGGTAGATTGGGTAAGAATTAACGATCTTCCATGATAAACCTGTTGTGGATTGTTAAGTGTACCTCTTTGGAACTAAAAGCCTTTCTGATACAGGCCAAGGACTATATCGAAATGCCAGAAGTGATGTCGTACCTTGTTGATCCTCAACTGAAGCATTTTAGATATGAAGACCTTGAGGTAATATGCGAGGTGGCGAACCTTTGCATCCGTCAGCAGCCAACAAAACCGGTATCAATGAAGGAGCTCTGCGCCATGTTAGAAACTAGAATTGATACCTCTGTTGCCATTGAGTTTAAGGCTTCTTCTTTGGCATGGGCAGAGCTTGCACTCTCATAGAAGTGGAAGGTATACATACAATTTGACATATAGAAAGGTTGTAAAACTCTCATTTTCTTCTTTTTTTTTTTAACCCTTTTCTTGATTTTTTTTTTCTCCTTAAGTTTCTAAGTTCCTTGTACATGTTCAATCCTAGAGTAGCTTGTATAACTCCTACCACCAAAAGTATCCAATATGATAGTAGCTTTAATCGGAGTGCCTTTGAATCACTAATCAACAATGAAATATGAACAAATTTGTATTCTGCTGTTTCTGTTCCCTTTCTCCTTGCACTTCACAATTCTCAAAGATTCCGAATTAGCTGAGAATATGAGTAAAGAGTTAAAACACATTTTCCAACTTTATATCATGTGCTGGTCTATGTTTTTGGGACTACATGACCAAGAAACTCTAAAGACGCTGAGGATCGCAATTATTGTTCCACATATTTGGATATCGTATGAATTTAAGTGCTTCAGATAATTAATGTTTATATTAAAACACGATAGATAATTAATGTTAAACGTACAATCTATGAACTTTTTTGTCCAAAAATGGATGTCTTTGTATATAACAAAATGATCAAAGATGTTTCCATTTGACTACATTTAAAAATATTTCCTGTGAAATATTTTCTTAATGCTTTTACTTAATAATACTTTATTATATATTTTTATCATCGCGTGGGTACAAAAGTCTCATATATAAACGAATCTTGTTATCATGATAGGGAAAACTGATATGAATAGCAAAAATTTGAAAATATTTACATAATATAATAAAAGTTTAAATGTCTAAATAATAAAATCTAAAGTGGTATTATATTTCGTAAATATTTTAGTTTATTTTGCTATTTAAAAAATATCCCTTTAGTATTTATGAATTATAGGCCGAAATTTGTCAAGAAACCAACAAACCCTGAAATTGAGGAAATAAATAATAAATCAGCCTTGAACAAATAATTTGAAGAAAATTCAGGACAAAACTGCACTCATTTAAGCTGAGCTTTAGACTTTGAATACAATATAACTCAATCACATAAGATATTCTGAAAACAGTAATGAACATCAAAATCCATAAATAATAGTTCTATCTATGCTTAGATCGAGAGTAATGGTTATCATTTGGATTTCTCTTTCCACTGAAGACAGCCAAAGCTTGCCTTACGGGAGGCTGCAAAGGAGCTCTCTTGTCAGTATTGTGGTGGCTGAAGAAATCATCCACAGCAAAAAATTCATCGCCCTGAAAAATGGTAAAAAAATGGAAAATAGATTACTTGGTTATGTGAAGTTCAGGTGAAATCTTGAAGAAAATGACAGGATAATGATAAAAAACGAAAGGCAAGTTTGATTGAAAAGAACCTGCTTATTGACTTTCTTCTTGGTTTTTGGATGAAGAAACTTCTGTGGGAGTTGATCTTCACGTAAAACAAGATTTTTGGTAATGGCATCCCTTCCACCTTGCGGTAGGGGAAGTGAAAACTGTACATAAAAGGAAAAAAAAATGCATACCTCAAGATGGTTAGAGTAGCCTTAAAATTTAAAACAATCCACTGATTATCAGACTGTTCGTGAGTAAAAACATCTAATATTAAAATTATGTGTATATATATATATATTATTCTCAAGGACAACACTGAGGAATACTCACTTTTGTGCCTCGCAGAGTAATCCTTGGCTTACGGGCAGCTAACACAACTCCATTCTCGCCAACTGTAACAGCTACCTTGCGCAAAGTTCCACCATTTCCACACTTTGGGCAAAATATCCTTCCAATTTCAGCTGTGACATTGTAGCAGGCGTGGCATTTCAAAATCCACCTGAGAGCACATATTGTAAACATTTGGGTACGTAATTGCATTACATGATGACTTAATCACAAGCTACTCAATCAATATACAAGGCAGAATTAACACCGACTCATAAGCCTAAAAGTTAGCTAGAGTTGTAAGAAATGAAAACGACTAAACCATCGGTTGGACAAAGGTTGTTGGGGGTTGTCAGAACTCAGGTGGATCAGAAAAGGGAATAAAAGTTGTAGTTTTTGACTGATGAAGTTGGTTAAACAATTGATAATTAGTGAATTAACAAAGTGTTGAGGCACACATAATATCAGATCGCCCACTAAATATACATACCTGTGAAGTTGCCGGATCTGCATTCCTCCAGGAGCCAACAATCGTAAACCCATTTGCAGAAGAACGTTCTGCATTGCATAATCGCCAGTGACACAAGCTACACTTGATTCAGACAAGGACCTCAGCATCCAACTCTGATCACT
This sequence comes from Cucumis sativus, assembly GCF_000004075.3. Lineage (NCBI taxonomy): Eukaryota > Viridiplantae > Streptophyta > Magnoliopsida > Cucurbitales > Cucurbitaceae > Cucumis > Cucumis sativus. The sequence goes on along the minus strand of NC_026659.2, from coordinate 1,858,201 downwards.
GCTAACATCATCTACATTTGACATGTCGACACTTTCATTGGTCTGACTTGCATCTTCCATGTGCTCCATTTCATCCTTTTCTGCATCTTTGGTGCCCTCAACAGCCACTGCATTCTCCCCTTCACTTTCATCAGACCCTTCTTTTGTGGAGGCGCTCATATGAAGAGCATTTAATGAATCTTCCTCAAGCCTCATCTGCTTCAAAATTTCTGAGATATTTTCATTATTGTTTGTTCCTTCTCCTATCTGGCTCTCATTCCCATTTCCAGTATTTGGCAGTTCAGAGATTTTATCCTCTGATTGACCTGACCCATTGAATTCCACGTGGATGTCACCATTTGTGGTTTCAACATCTTGCTGACTATCCTTTTCAGCCAAGGACTCATAATATTCACGTCTAGCTTTCCTCCTATGATACCTTCTCTGAGTGCTTCGACTGACAGCAGGTGTCCAGTCGCCCTCATTATCATCATATTGTCCCTGAGATGCATCAATTCCATCGGCCACCATCTTCTTCCCTTCAATATTAATTTCCTTCTTCTTCGGAGGATATCTCCTTGATCTTCTTGAATCACTCTCAGTTTCATCTAGATGCTCCAAGTTATCATCATCCTTGTGCTCTAGTGAAAGATCTTCAGATTGGCCATCTGAAGGGATGATGTTCAGGTTTAAATCCTGCAGAGGCAGAATCTTTGATGTCAAACGGGACGGATCATCAGCATCTTGCTCTAACGCTTCCCATTCTTCCAGATTAGGAACGTTGGATCCCCAACCAGGCATGTCTTTCTCAGGTAACCTCTTTGTATTAACCATGTGAACAGGGGGAGGACACTCACGAAGATGTTTAGTCCCATGAATCTGAGTCTCCAATGTGTAAGTGAGAGCAATAAGTTTAATATCAACATCTGAAAGCGTCTGTAAGTCACCAGTAGCCCTTGCAAACTTGATTACTGTAAGATTCAACAGAAAATACTTTAAGACGGCAGAAACAACTATGATATCAACAGTAATAGGTTCTCAGAGTATTCAACTAGGAAAGACCGATTTCAGAAGGCTACCACCAAGTTAGACTTATTTTGCATGCTTCACATTTTCTTTGCAGTAAGAGGCCAGAGTTAGTACTACTTAATCATTAGCTTTCTCAATCAAGGGGTGCCTGGTGGTAAAAGTTCAACATAATTGGAGATACTCTCCCATGCACTGGGTAACCCCCAAGTTGAAAACTTAATTACGTATAACTCTTGTCATCATCCCCCAACGCCTTGGAGTGGGCTAAGGCTATATAGCTAAACTAGTTAATCAATGGAGGATCTTGACCAGCTTCCAATCACTGGAATCCACGAGTAATGACTTTTTGGTGAACGGGCAAAGGACGGTTTAACCAACTGAAATCAATTCTAAAAAAATGTGGTATTTAGCCAGGCTGAAAATTTTAGAAACCGTTTAAAAAGTAATCTCTTCAATAACATAAAATCCTGCCTCTCAAAGTCACCTAAAACACAGTCTAACAGCAATAAACCTTAAACCTTAAATCCTAGCATTCCTTATAAACAACAATCAGTTCAACTTTGAAGTAACAACACGATGAGTCTGTAACAACATAGAGAGACTATAATTCAGAATTCTACCTTTATTAAGAGCGTCAGGAGAGGGATCCATGGATTCAAGAGTGAAGGGAACAAAGGCGAGCCTATGGCGAGACACGGGATCACGAATCTCATCCAAAACCTCAGGAACTGAAACAAACTTATCGGCAGAGGAGGAAAGCTTGTCTCCTCCTTGGATAATGGCGTTGGCATCAACAACGGCAACAGCAACGCCTTTACTGGACTTACAGCTATCGGCGAACACTTGAACGGAGGAGGACGGAGTCTGATGCTGAGGCTTCGGTGCTGGTTGAGTTTTCACAACATTGCTCCAGCATGAAGCCGGAGAAGGGGTCTCCATGGCCGTAAGAAGAAGAGGAAGAACAGAATTGAGAGGTTGATGAAGCAAAGTGATACTGATTGAAACCCTAAAACCCTACAAAAATTTGGAGCAAGTTCACAATTAGGAAACCAAAGCTTAAACGTCGTCGTCTTTAACTCACTATTGAAATAGGAAAAGAAATACGGGAAATTGAAATAATAATTATTAATAACAATGATAATTCTTAATTTTTAATTGAAAAATTGTGAAAGATGACCAAATAGATAAACTATTTGTCGCAAAATCATAATAATTTTGTTTTTACTGATTTTTTTAAAAAACAGTTTGTATTTTTTATTATTGTTGAAAAAATTCTTTTCACTTCGATTCAATGATGTATCTTAATTACATTTTTAATTATGTCACCCCCGTATAAAAAATACATATTATCTTGTTCTATTTTTCCAAACTTTGATGAATTTTTTTTTAATATGAAAAACAAATCTAGGAATGGTTTTTCTTAAATAAAAATTTTCTCCATTGTCCTATTGACATATATATCAGTATCCTATGTTATGATATATACTGTGCATTTTTTATATTTTATCATATTTCATCATGTATATTATGCAACTCATATACCAAAATTATCACCGAATTTACTACCTCTAAATTATCATCAAAATATATTTTATTAGTAATCAATAACTATTGATACACCAACGTTATACTTAAATCAAATTTTGAACAGTGATATCGTGCAAATATACGTACAAGTACAGTAGATAGTTCTAAATGATATATAGGCTGAGATTGAACCGATGGATAAGAGAATCATTTTGTCCATAATGATAGATTTCATAATTGTTACAGAAAAATAAGAAAATTTGTAATGTGTATCAACACAAATATAAGGGTCGTTACAAATCTTCTAAATTTGTAAAATACTACACATACTATAAATCACATAATATCGAACCATATTAATTATTCAGAATTTATGCTAGAAGTTGAAATAAATGTTTAATTGGTAACTGGAATTATTTTTATTATTTAAATACATTTTAAACCATTCTTTTAATTAGTATCCAGTTTCAAAACATTCTGTTTCTACCAAGTAATGTTCCATATTAATGTTCCAACAAATATGACTTCTTGGAATTGAAGTTATTTCCATATTATAGCATGTCAAACTCCATTTTCCATCGTTAAAATCAATCTATCAAAGAAGAAACTAACAGTGTAAACATTTAAACCAAAAAAAAAAAAAAAATGATTGCAACCTGCAGGAATCAACTGACTATATTTGCTCACATGATCAGCAAGGATTGAAAACAAGTCTCCCAAGGAATGAAAAGTCAAATGGTAAGGGCTCACAGAAGAAGCATCGGCAGATCAACAATCGAGAATCCATAAATGAGGATCGAGCTTCATTTTTTGTAAGAATTCCAAAGCATGCCAAGATCAACATTACCTCCAGAAAGTATAATGCCAATGGAGTTGCAATCCTTCCATGAAGGGTTTTGCTTGAAACTATCAGAGAGAACAGCAGCAAGACCTATTGCCCCACTTGGTTCCACAACAACTTTCAGAATTTCAAGACAAAGTCTCATTGCTTCAACTATCTCTGTGTCCTCCACAGTTATTACATCATCCACCAAATCTCTTACTATTGGCCTAATCATTCAACAAGGAATTAAGTCATTTAGTAGTAAATGAAATCCACAGAAAGAATCTTGATCAGTTTTTAACCATTCAAGCAAAGTTGAGAGATATCATATGACAAGAATTTCAGTATTTAAAATAAATGCTATATATACTAGTAGTTCCAACAAAATGATGCATTAGCGAAAACATTACTGTCATAGGCCTACGCTTTTATGAGTCTTGGGTTAGAAAGGTTAGATTAATACAATAAATGTGGGAGTATGATCATTTGAACTTATCGTGATGTATGGATTACTTAACAGATGGATCCAATGCAAAGTCTAGGTTGGTTCATTATTGCTAAGATAGTAGTCTACTATTTTGCATTCACTCAGTAGTCCAAGTTGTTATTGATAGACAGAAAAGTCATGGTATGATTGGTGGAAATCATATTCATGTTGGTACTGTAGTATAGTAGATAAACTTGAAGGAGAAAGAAACATCAGTTTAATTTACTACCACAAGGGAGGGAAGTACACTTCAATTTCTACTGAATTACATGCTTCTGTTTCTATCGGTGGTTCTCAAGTTTATGATTAAAATTAGTTTACAATATAAACAAGAGAAAATTTGCAAATGGGTGGGAACAAAGTATTAATGATAAAACTTAATCATTAAGAATATGAAGAGGCAAACTATAAATGAAAGAATGAGAAGAAGAGAAAAATAGTACAAAGAGTAGTTGAATGAAACTAAAGAGGGTTTGCAGTATGCTTTGCAAGAGATAAATAGTAATCACTTGTAGGAGAGAAAGGGACTAAATTTCCCTATAATTAAATCCACGAGTCAAACAATTTCTAACGTTGATGAAAATTTAAATAAGAGAGAAGTTATATTACCAGGTCAGGTTGCCGAGAAAAGCTCGAAGACCATCGGCTATGGTGGTGGTTTCTGGCAGTGTTACTATCTTACCAGCTGCTTTTGACATGGCTGCATCATTAGCTCCCTTAGGTTCTGCAGCAAAAATCCGGATGGCAGGATTGATGGCCTTTGCAGCCACTGAAATTCCTGATATCAAACCACCACCTACATTTTCATGGTGAAGGGTTTCAGAAAAGAACAAGCCTGTCCCAATGGGATATTATCAACTATGATAATGCATAAAATTAACAATGAAAATTGAAAGGTATAAAACGATCCAAGCAAACAAACCACTTATGGGAACGATTAAAGTGTCTAATTGTGGGACTTGTTCCAGAAGCTCCAACGAGATGGTACCTTGCCCACTGCAAGAGCGATCAACATGCCATAACATATCCATTTCAGTTGAGTAAAACCAAGTTCTTGTTATGAAAACTAGTCTTGTGACGAAACAACAAATTAAAATTAGTCAAATAAAAGAATGCGTTAAGAATAGTGATAAAAGCTCAGAAACGGCAGTATAATTTCCTTTTAGCATGATACTTGGCTGGACAGTAGTTCTTTGGGCTCCATTTTTCCAAGCCTTTCAAGAATTTCTTCAAATCTGAAAGGCTCTATTCTTGATAATTGGTATGATATCACTCGTTTCTGGTCAAATATCTTTTAAAAGATTTTTAAAGGATGATTAAGTTCTGAGTTTTTAAAGTTTCAAATGTCAGTTTTCTGTTAATTCCATTTTCAAGCACTTGCCTGTCTCTTCTACTATGGATAAGTTGTTGCAAAAGGCTCTGTAGAAATCTATTTACTCACATGGATTATGATTTATGGGGCACTCAATTGTTCTAATGTACTTCAAAAGAAGCTACCTTCTAACACCTCATTATCCTCTATGTGTCCTCTTTGTTCTCGGCCAATGAAGATCCTCAACATTTTTTCTATGAATGGTGTTGTTCCATGGCTTCTTGTCTCAAGTTGTTTTCAACTTTCAGGATCCAGTGGATATTTTGTGATGGTTTTAAGGAAAATGTCGTTTAGATTCTTGTGGGTCCTTTCTTGAAGCCTCAATGTCAGTTGGTGTGGTGAAATGCGGTTAAAGCCATCCTCTCCAAAATTTGTTTTGAAAGGAATCAAACCTAAACCAATTGATCTGAACCTTGTAAAATTGCTCGGTTAAAGCTTCTTTTTGGTACTTGCTCTCCAAATTATTTGCAGACCTTTCCATTCAAGATATTTGTCTTTATAAAATAGGGAAAACTTATCAAAGACACTTGATTGTTTTGTTCAGTTTCAAGGCAAGTTTTAATTGTTTCTACATTTGGCTTTCAGCACTCGTCTCTTTCATTGTTTCACTAACAAACTTTGTATCCATTTTCAAAATAGGGATAAAAAAATTAAAAGTAAATAAAGATTTGTACTTTGAGAAATCATCATGAGTACTTCCAAAGACAGTTAAACAAAACAATATTAACATTATTTTACCTTATTATGCGCCCATCATTATATGGGTGTATGAGAAGTGCACCAGTTTCTTGCATAACCCTCGCAGCAACCGATTCCCTTGACTGTATTGCGCTTTTGCTCCAAATAATCTGACCACCATAACGTATCACATTTTCAACTTTACATTTTGGAGCATTTTCTGGTATAACTATATATGCAGGGATTCCGCGCAGTTTTGCAGCCAAAGACAAAGCTGCAGCATGGTTGCCACTAATTTTGGAGAGCATTATCAGTTAAATGTTCTCAAAAAGCTTCAAAGAAGTATATTGTGTAGTCCAGAGTGGACCTGCTATGTGTCACAACCCCTTTAGCAGCCTCGCCCTCATCAAGTGAATATATAGCATTGCAGGCACCTCTGAATTTGAAAGCTCCACTGAATAGCCAAATAATAAACCATTAGATTTCCATTAGAAACCATAATTCTCTCTCCTACCTTTAATATTATGACAAATTTATTTCAAAATTATGATAGAATAGCTCACAGACATTTTCAACTTATCCTTGACTTGACTTCACAAAGAGTACTCTTAGCAAAAGTACCAACAGCAACATGGCAAGAAGAGCTTTTCATACAAACTTTGAAATAATCAAATTTACATTGTACCTATTAACTATTGAATAATAATCTAAGAGAGATGATTTAGAACTAATATATCTAAAATATCAAGTAACGTCGTTTCTTCAAAAGATGAATCATCACCTGTCCATTTATCTTTAAAAGATGGCTTTTGACTTAGAAACAAGATAACACATTTCATAATAGATTTCAAGAGTCAGTTACGTTGAAACTGAAAATAAGTTTAAATGTTACTGTGCATGTCAGCATTAAAAAGACCACACACCATTTGAATCAGAACCTTATAATCTTTCAACATTGGTTAAGCTACTCACCCCTTCTGGAAACATTCACATTTGAAGAAAAGTTGTTTTCCTGAAGCAGCATTGATAGTTTCAGATGAAAAAACTGGGGTTTGATGGATGAAAGGTCGAATACGTATCCGGGCTTCCTTTATGGAGGAAATATCAGCAGCATACTCTTTCTTCTTATTTTGACTCTCCACGTTCATTTTAACAGCAAGAAACGGCACACCTGAAAAAAGTTCAGAAAAAATCTCCAATCCTGATAGCAACAGCAACCACAATTGTCAGTTGACAAAAATTATGGTTCAAACATACACCTTAGCGACACAGTGGATGGCTTTTCTAAGTTAACAAAGGAAAACGACTCTCCATGTTAAGCCAAATTCATTTCATTTGACTAATGGCTTGAAACTGAATTGACATTATGAATACAAATTTTGGTTGCCATTTCTTGTGATAAATAAATACATTTTCCAAGGACATGCTGAGTTGCATATAGCTTTTTAATACAAAAAAAACTCCAAGGATAATTTAGCTCATGGATTATAATTTTATAGTATAAGTACATTCATCCCAAATACAAGTTTGTTAATAAGATTAAGATCCTTAATACTGTCTATCTCTCAAACAAAATATTTACTTCTTCAAATTACAAACTCATAAAACAAACACCAAATCAAGTTAGTAATACTCGTTAGTCAACAAAATACCAAAACACGCTACACAAAACTAGACTTCCTAGTTTCAATAGGCCACTTTAGTTGCCTAAAGCATTTTTCGTGTATTTAAACAAAATTTGAAGGAGCATTTGCCTCCTAGATTAAATTTACAGTGATAGAATAGTCTAGACTAATAACTGAAGCAATTATGTTTTTTTTAAAAAAAAAATATTAATTAAATCAAGTTTTTAATACTACCTTTTTAGTTTTCAAAACTATGGCTCGGTTTTTTAAATCAACAGTAAATACTAAATAGTAGATAACAAAAGCAAATAATTTAGAGGTTTAAGGTGTGCTTATAGTCATAGACTCGTAATTTTAAAAAAACCCAAAACCACAGGATTACCAAACAGTGCGTTCATTCCTTACTTTTTGTTTTTGGAATTTACATTTCCTCTCAATTTTCTAATTATAGTTTTCACAGTTCTTAAAGAAACACTTAAACAGTATTTTAAAAGCAAAAACAAGCTTTTCAAAATTACTTTATTTACTTTTCAAAATTTATCTTCATTTTTAAAAACATTCGTCGAAAATGGAATGGCAGTGGTATTTATATTTTAAATTTTAAAAGTCAAAAGGAAAAAATTAAGAATGTCTAAACTTTTTTATCACTTTATTACAAATTTAAACCAAACAATCCCTGATGAGCTAATTCCTCTTTAACCCCACCAAAATAACAAACCCATCTGTTCAAAATTTAACATCCAAAATAAAATTTGGATTCTATTCCTTCTAATTTGCGAAATAAATACAAAAAACAAGAAGGAGAAATCATCAAGCACATCAAATTTTCGGCTCAATCTGAGAATAAGTCATAAGAAATTACCTGAGACTCTGTTTTACTTTCACTGAAATCACATCTGCGCTGTAAGGAATAAGGATTCAATTTCTTTGCTAACTACACTGTCCACGTAAAAATAATCTGTAATTAGAACAGAAAATTAGGAATAAAAGTTCAAAGAAATGTCATGAACTTACAATACTTGAGCGCTGATTAGTAAAAAAAAGTTTATATGCTTCTTCCTGGTGGAAGATGGCAAATAAATTCTGTGTCACCGTTGAAATTGTGGTTGCCTTTCTCGCTGAATCCGTTCCCGCTGTTGAGCGCGACAATAAAAAAGAAATTGACCATATGGAATGGAACTTTGAAGATTCGAACTTTTGCTCGATAGCACAAGAATGGAAATATCCATCTACACGTGGATATATCAATTTCTTCTATTTATAAATATGAGTTTTGAGTTATGAACCACAAACTTATTTATCCATATTACTAATGAAAGAGTTTATATATACAATCAATACGTGACAAAGACATAATTTTTAAAATTATAACAAAATATAACAAAATATTGATAGGTCTAAGATAGACTATCATATATATATATATATTAGTCTATCCAAAAATAACATATTTAAATTTCACAATTTAAAATAGTTTAAAATAAAAATGATAACATGCAAATCAAAATTAATCAAACTCTATAAATAACAAAAAAAGAAAAAAAATCGTTAAACATTTATCGCGAGAATTGTTAACTATGATAAAATGGACAAACTATTTACATGACAAAATGAATAATTATGAATCTTTCTTTAGTTTTTTGTGTCAGAGTGTAAATAGTTTATATTTTTATTATTCTTGAAAAAACTCGAGAAAATAATTCTCTATGAAATGTCATATGGACTAAATATATATTTTTATGTTTGGATTTTTTTTTCAATATAGATTTAATTCTTCGGTTTGATTCAGTGGATGATATTTTTTACTATTGATTATTTTTCTAAAAATGAAAATATACCAAATATCATACTATATAAAAGAGTAGGTGTGTTTGGATTGCTTTAAAATGTTTAAATTAAAAGAAAAAATAAACTCATTTAAAAAAAGTTTAAGGTATTTGATATTTTTCAAAATGATTCAATATATTTCATTAGTAACCACATGCAACAACGTTATACTTAAATCAAATTTTGAACGGTGTATTGATATGGTGCAAAATTTGTAATGTGTTGCAACACAAATATAAGGGTAGTTACAACTCTTCTAAATTTGTATAATAATATACATACTATAAATCACATAATATCGTATGTACCATAATAATTATTCAGAATTTATGCTAGAAGTTAAAACATGTGTTTAACCAAATGTTGAATTGGTAACTGGAATTGTTTTGTTGTTTAAATACATTTTAAACCATTCTTTTAATTAGTATCCATTTTCAAAACATTGATCTGATTCTACTAAGTAATGTTCCAACAAATATGACTTCTTGGAATTGAAGTTATTTCCATATTGTAGCATGTCAAACTCCGTTTTCCATCGTTATATAATCAATCTATACAAGAAGAAACTAACAGCGTGAACATTTAAACCCAAAAAAAAAAAAGTCTATATCTGCTCATATGATCAGTAAGGATTGAAAACAAGTCTCCCAAGGAATGAAAAATCAAATGCTAAGGTCTCAAAGAAGAAGCATAGGCAGATCAACAATCGAGAATCGAGCTTCAATTTTTGTAAGAATTCCAAAGCATGCCAAGATCAACATTACCTCCAGAAAGTATAATGCCAATGGAGTTGCAATCCTTCCATGAAGGGTTTTGCTTGAAACTATCAGAGAGAACAGCAGCAAGACCTATTGCCCCACTTGGTTCCACAACAACTTTCAGAATTTCAAGACAAAGTCTCATTGCTTCAACTATCTCTATGTCCTCCACAGTTATTACATCATCCACCAAATCTCTTACTATTGGCCTAATCAGTCAACAAGGAATTGAAGTCATTTAGTAGTAAATGAAATCCACAGAAAGAAACTTTTTCAGTTTTTAACCATTCAAGCAAAGTTGAGAGATATCATATGACAAGAATTTCAGTATTTAAAATAAATGCTATATATACTAGTAGTTCCAACAAAATGATGCATTACCGAAAACATTACTGTCATAGGCCTACGCTTTTATGAGTCTTGGGTTAGAAAGGTTAGACTAATACAATAAATGTGGGAGTATGATCATTTGAAAATGTGGGAGTATGATCATTTGAACTTATCGTGATGTATGGATTACTTAACAGGTGGATCCACTGCAAATACTAGCTTGGATCATTATTGCTAAGATAATAGTCTACTTTTTTGCATTCACTGTATAGTCCAAGTTGTTATTGATAGACAGAAAAATCATGGTATGCACTTTCATGTACTAGGTAAAGTGTTGTATCTGATTGGTGGAGATCATATTCATGTTATTCATGTTGGTACTGTGTAGTATAGTAGATAAACTTGGAGAAAGAAACATTACTTTAATTTTCTACTGAATCATATGCTTCTGTTTCTATCGGTGGTTCTCAAGTTTATGATTAAAATTAGTTTATAGTATAAAAAAGGTGGGTTTCACATGCTTGAGTTCATATGACCAGTAAGTAAACAGATAGGCCCCAATCATTAATGTTTACAAGAGAAAATTTGCAAATGGGTGGGAACAAAGTATTAATGATAATTAATCATTAAGACTATGAAGAGGCAAACTACAAATGAAAGAGTGAGAAGAAGAGAAAAATAGTACAAATTAAAGGGTAGTTCTAAAGAGGGTTTGCAGTATGCTTTTGCAAGAGATAAATAGTAATCACTCGTAATAGAGAAGGGACTAAATTTCCCTACGAGTCAAACTTTTTCTAACGTTGATGAAAATTTAAATAAGAGAGAAGATATATTACCAGGTCAGGTCGTCGAGAAAAGCTCGAACACCATCGGCTATGGTGGTGGTCTCTGGTAGTGTTACTATCTTACCAGCTGCTTTTGACATGGCTGCATCATTAGCTCCCTTAGGTTCTGCAGCAAAAATCCGGATGGCAGGATTGATGGCCTTTGCAGCCACTGAAATTCCTGATATCAAATCACCACCTACATTTTCATGGTGAAGGGTTCAGAAAAGAACAAGCCTGTCCCCATGAGCTATTATCAACTATGGTGACGCATAAAATTAACAATGAAAATTGAAAGGTATAAAACGATCCAATCAAACAAACCACTTATGGGAACGATTAAAGTGTCTAATTGTGGGACTTGTTCCAGAAGCTCCAACGAGATGGTACCTTGCCCACTGCAAGAGCGATCAACATGTCATAACTTATCCATTTCAGTTTAATAAAACCAAGTTTTTGTTATGAAAACTAGTCTTGTGACGAAACAATAAATTAAAATTAGTCAAGTAAAAGAATACGTTAAGAGTAGAGATGAAAGCTCAGGAACGGCAGTATAATTTCCTTTTAGCATGATACTTGGCTGGATAGTAGTTCTTTGGGCTCCCTTTTTCCAAGCCTTTCTAGAATTTCTTCAAATCTGAAAGGCTCAATTCTTGATCATTGGGATGATATCACTCGTTCATGGTCAATATCTTTTAAAAGATTTTTAAAGGATGATGAAGTTCTGAGGTTTCAAAGTTTCAAATGTCAGTTTTCTGTTAATTCCATTTTCAAGCACTTGCCTGTCTCTTCTACTATGGATAAATTGTTGCAAAAAGCTCTGCAGAAATCTATTTACTCACATGGATTCTGATTTATGGGGAACTCAATTGTTCTAAATTCTAATGTACTTCAAAAGAAGCTACCTTCTCACAGCTCATTATTCTCTCTGTGTCCACTTTTTTCTCGGCCAATGAAGATTCTCAACATCTTTTCTGTGATTGTTGTTGTTCCATGGCATCTTGTTGCAAGTTGTTTTCAACTTCCAGGATCCAGTGGATGTTTTGTGATGGTTTTAAGGAAAATGTCGTTTAGATTCTTGGGGGTCCTTTCTTGAAGCCTCAATGTCAGTTGATGTGGTGAAATGCCGTTAAAGCCATCCTCTCCAAAATTTGTTTTGAAAGGAATCAAACCTAAACCAATTGATCTGAACCTTGTAAAATTGCTCGGTTAAAGCTTCTTTTTGGTACTTGCTCTCCAAATTATTTGCAGACCTTTCCATTCAAGATATTTGTCTTTATAAAATAGGGAAAACTTATCAAAGACACTTGATTGTTTTGTTCAGTTTCAAGGCAAGTTTTAATTGTTTCTACATTTGGCTTTCAGCACTCGTCTCTTTCATTGTTTCACTAACAAACTTTGTATCCATTTTCAAAATAGGGATAAAAAAATTAAAAGTAAATTAAGATTTGTACTTTGAGAAATCATCATGAGTACTTCCAAAGGCAGTTAAACAAAACAATATTAACATTATTTTACCTTATTATGCGCCCATCATTATATGGGTGTATGAGAAGTGCACCAGTTTCTTGCATAACCCTCGCAGCAACCGATTCCCTTGACTGTATTGCGCTTTTGCTCCAAATAATCTGACCACCATAACGTATCACATTTTCAACTTTACATTTGGGAGCATTTTCTGGTATAACTATATATGCAGGGATTCCTCGCAGTTTTGCAGCCAAAGACAAAGCTGCAGCATGGTTGCCACTAATTTTGGAGAGCATTATCAGTTAAATGTTCTCAAAAAGCTTCAAAGAAGTATATTGTGTAGTCCAGAGTGGACCTGCTATGTGTCACAACCCCTTTAGCAGCCTCGCCCTCATCAAGTGAATATATAGCATTGCAGGCACCTCTGAATTTAAAAGCTCCACTGAATAGCCAAATAATAAACCATTAGATTTCCATTAGAAACCATAATTGCCTCTCCTAGCTTAAGATTCTGACAGAAAATAGCTCATAGACATTTTCAACTTATCCTTGACTTGACTTCACAAAGAGTACTCTTAGCAAAAGTACCAACAGCAACATGGCAAGAAGAGCTTTTCATACAAACTTTGAAATGACCAAATTTACATTGTACGTATTAACTATTAAATAATAATCTAAGAGAGATGATTTAGAACTAATATATCTTTAAAAGATGGCTTTTGACTTAGCAACAAGATAACACATTTCATAATAAATTTCAGGAGTCAGCTACGTTGAAACTGAAAATAAGTTTAAATGTTACTGTGCATGTCAGCATTAAAAAGACCACACACCATTTGAATCAGAACCTTATAATATTTCAACGTTGGTTAAGCTACTCACCCCTTCTGGAAACATTCACATTTGAAGAAAAATTGTTTTCCTGAAGCAGCATTGATAGTTTCAGATGCAAAAACTTGGGTTTGATGGATGAAAGGTCGAATACGTATCCGGGCTTCCTTTATGGAGGAAATATCGGCAACATACTCTTTCTTCTTATTTTGACCCTCCACGTTCATTTTAACAGCAAAAGCAATTACTATCAAAAGCAACCACAATTGTTAGTTCACAAAAGTTATGGTTCAAACATACACCTTAGCAACACAGTTGATGACTTTTCTCAGTTAACAAAAGAAAATGACTCTCCATGTTTAAGCCAAATTCATTTCATTTGACTAATGGCCTGCAACTGAATTGACATAATGAATACAAATTTAGGTTGCCATTGCTTGAGATAATAAATACATTTTCCAAGGACGTGCTGAGTTGCAATAGCTTTTTAAATATAAAAAGAAAACTCTAAGGATCCTTTAGCTCATAGATTAGAATTTTATAGTATGGTCAAATTCATCCCAAGTACATGTTTGTTAATAAGATTAAGATCTTTAATACTCTTTTATCTCTCAAATAAAATATTTACTTCTTAAAATTACACACTCGTCAAACAAACACAAATTTATGTGAAATCAAGTTAATATTACTCAATAATCAACAAAATACCAAATCACTCTACACAAAACTAGATTTCCCAATTTCAATAGGCCACTTTAGTTGCCTATAACATTTTTTTTGTGTATTTAAACAAAATTTGAAGGACCATTTGCGTCCTAGATTAGATTTACATAATTACAATCATAGAATAGTCAAGATTAATAATGAAAGTAATTACTATCGAAACATTTACTTTTACAAATTACAAATTCCGAGTAAAAAAAAACGTATATGTATACTTAAAGTTGTTTATGTTAATTGATACTATTCTAAAACAAAGCTAAAAAAACTTATTTCTATTTAGAAACTTTATGTTTTTTTTAACTCTTAACTAAATTAAGTTTTTAAATACTATCTTTTTAGTTTTCAAAATCAGAGATAAATACTAATTAGTAAATAACAAAAGCAAATAATTTAGAGGTTAAAGGTATTTTTATAGTGATCATAATTTTTAAAAATAAAAAATCATGAAAATCAAATAAATTATTATCATATGGTGTTTTCATTTCTTATTTGTTTTTAAGTTTATGTTTTCTCTCTAGTGTTTAATTATAGTTTTCATACTTGTTAAAGAAACACTTCGACCCGTGTTCTAAAAGTAAAAACAAGTTTTTTCAAAATTACTTTATTTAATTTTCAAAAATATTGGTTGAAAATGAATAACAAATCATAGAAACTTGCCATCCAAAATGGATAACAAATCATAGAAACTTACCGAATGGCAGTGGTAAAAACTCTAAATTTTTTTATCACTTTATTGTAAATTTAAACCAAACAATCCGTGATGAGCTAATTCCTCTTTAACCCGACCAAAATAAGAAATACATCTGCTCAAAAATTTAAAATTCAAAATAAAATTTGGATTCTATTCCTTCTTATTTGTGAAGTAAATACAAAGAATAACTAGAAGCAATCATCAATACAATCTGAGAATAATTTCATTGTAAGGATTCAATTTCTTTGCTAAGAACATAAAATTACGCATGAAAGTTCAAAGAAATGTCATGAACTTATAATGCTTCAGCGTTAGATCAGTAAAATGAAAAAAGAAATATAAGTGTTTCTTACTGTGGAAGATGTCAAATAAATTCTATCATGTTGAACTTTTGTATTGGAGAAGTTGAGAGTCTCACATCGAAAAAAACCAAGTTTGAGAGTCTCACATCGAAAAAGACCAAGAGATTCATAATCTATATTAGATAGATGAGCTACTCCTCACATTATCAATTGATTTTAAGATGGAACCTCATGCTACCAAATTTAGCAATATATCAATTGGTTTTGAGATAGAACCTCATACTACCAAATTTAATATCTTGCTCGATAGGACAAGTCTGAAAAATAAAAATATCCATCTACACATGGATATATATAAAAAAAATTGGTTATGAACTACAAACAAAGAAATTTGGTTATGAACTACAAACTTCTTTGTTTCTAGTTACGAACATCGTACCACCAACTATTTGCTTGATAGGACAAGTCCACTTTAACATTTTGACAAGTCCAAAAGATAAAAATATCCATCTACACATGAGTATATCAATTTTTTTTTTGGTTATGAACCACAAACTTCTTTGTTATCAGTCTACTGCCAATTGGTTGAACTACATCAACACATGCATATGTAAATTGATGAATATAATCTATGAATTGAATATAGATATCAATTTGTCATGACCTATGATTAATCTAGGTTTAAGATAGACCTATAGCAATTTGTAACAAGTCTAAGATAGACTACTATATAGTATTATATAGTATGGTTTGGATAGTTGGATTCTAATAAAATAGTTTTGTTATATTGGAATAGAAAACATATATCAACTTTATTTTAGTTAAAATATGTGTAAAATATGGTTGGCAGTTCCCACGATAGGAACCCATCGGCATCAATATCATCGTTACTTCGTTCATTTCTTCACATGATTAGGCCAATAAGCTAACAACCTCACTAAGCTTTCCCAAAAAAGAAAAAGAAGAAGATTCCCAATCCGTGAAAAATGGGAATTCGAATTCAATCGGATCAAGCTTTAGCGGCAAGAAAATGCTCCGCCACGAATCGGCGTTGGATCTTTCCGGAAGCAGTTTTTGGCAAATAATCTGTGATGAACACTTTCTTCGGAACCTTGAAGGAGGCAAGGTTTTTCTTGCAAAATTGCAGCACATCCGCTTCGTTGATCGAACTTCCCTCCCTTGGAATTATGGCGCAATTGATCTGCGAAAGCATTGATAAGAATTTAGAACGTAAATCACTAGTGAATAGATTTGAATTGATTGAATTAAGGATCGAGCGGTGCGATTTTTTACCTCTTCGCCGTACTTGTTGTCGGGGACTCCGAAGGCGACGGCCTGAGAAACGTCGGTGTGAGATAGAAGCACGGCGTCTACTTCAATCGGAGAGATTTTTTCACCTGAAACAGGAAGATCAGATAAGAACAGATAAGTTTCCTCGATACAATTTTCATGTTCAATTTGTATTCGTTGATTGGCGATTTTCAGTCTTGAGTTCGAATTTGATTTTTCAATTGAGTTCTGTACCTCCTCGGTTAATGAGTTCCTTGATTCGGCCGACCAGATGCAAGTACCCGTCGGAGTCGAAGAAACCGATATCGCCGGTGTGGAACCATCCGAACATGAATGCGGAGTTGTTAGCGTCTGGATTGTTCTTATATCCCTTCGTCACATTTGGTCCCCGAATACACACTTCTCCTTTAACACCTTCCGATTGGATCGCGCCGTTCTCGTCCAGAATAGCCATTTCTTGACCGATCGGCTTTCCTACCGATCCGGCCTTGTGTACGCCGTCCTCCGGCAACGGATTGGACGCCATTAAATGCGACGCTTCAGTCATTGCGTAAGACTCGAGAACCGGAGCTCCGAATGATTGTTCCAATCGTTCCAAAATCGAAGGTGCTAACGACGCGCTACAGCTGCGAATAAACCGGAGCTTCGGATACGACGGCTCTGGCTTGCTGAGATGGCGCTCCAGTATGATTTGATGAATCGTAGGGACCGCCGTGTACCACGTCGCGTTGTAGGCGATCATATCGGACCAAAACGTTGAAGCCGAGAATCGCCCTGCAGCTGGAAGAGTCACGGCAGCTCCGGCGATTAGCGATGATAGTAATCCCGCCATTAATCCGTGAACGTGGAACAACGGAAGAACGAGTACTGTTGAATCGGACTCCGAAAGCTTGTACACCGACTTAATATTCTGAACAGAGGCGCCGAGGTTTTGTTGAGTCAGCGGCACGCCCTTGGGGCGGCTGGTGGTGCCGGAGGTGTGGAGGAAGAGAGCGGCGTCGGAAGGATCGTTAACGATCTCCACAACATTTGAGCCCGTCTCAATTGGGGACGGAAAGAGTTCAATAAACTCATCGCCACTGGACAGGTTCGCTTTCACTTGAGGAATATTAAGCTTTGTAGCAGCCGTTTGTGCCGATGAAATTCCTTCTTTCGATGTGAGAAGCAGCTTCGACTCCGAGTCCGATAAGTAAAACTCGAATTCCTCCGCCGTGTAAGCCGAATTTAATGGTGCAGCGGTGGCTCGGCATCGGATTACAGCCAAAAACATAATCACATACTGCAAGCAAAAAAAGAACGCGTCAAAATTCCTCAATCCAAACTACTTTCTTTTCATCATTTTCTCAACAGGTGAATGAACGAGAAGAATCCGATTAACACTTCATTCAAATTCAGAAAACATCTCTACAACTATGACAAAACCAAAGATACAGAAATTAAAAATGGCGAAAATAAGAATACGAACCTCAACAGTATTGGGGAAGGTGAGGGCCACCACATCACCAGCTTTAACTCCGGCATCCACCAAACGAGCGGCAGCATGTTCAATGAGCTCCTGCAACCGCTCATGGGTCAAGTCGAACTTTCCGGAGACGGAGAGAGCCCGGCAGCGAGGAAATTCAGAAGCCGCCTTCTTCAACAACCCAGTGAAGGTACAATTCTCCATCTCTGTTTATGATTTCAGAATTGAAATGCTTCAAAAACTAAATGAGTAATTTGATGGAGGAAACAGTTACGTATAATCTTGAAGATGAAAACCAACCAAAAGAAGAAAAAGGATAGGGAGATTGGGATAAACGTTTGAGGTGGTGATTATGAAGAGCTTGAAAAAATGAAAGATAATTATAGGTTTTTTCTTTTTGCTGTTGGGTAAAGAGAGGTTTGGACTCGTGGAGGTTGAAACCGGACGCTTTTTCATCCCACGTGTCAGTCCCCAAATCTGAATTCGGTTTTTCAATTTTGTGATCTTTCTTCGAAACTTCGTTTTAAAAAACTGTTCTGATTTTTCCTTTTCGAATTCGTGATATTGGACCGATTTGTCACACTGTCTCTACTTCCACGTGTCCACCTATTTTATCAATAATTTTTCAATTTGATTCAAACGTAAATTTGTCATTTCCCTCTATATAGAGAAATATATTAACATTACGAACAAATAGAGACAATAAATCTGCTGTTTAAAAATTATGATAATGATAATAAATATGTTTATTTATGGAAAATTATTTTATTTATAAATATGGTAGAATTTTAGAATGTATTTAGATAAATGCTTGTTAAAATTTATATATTTATAAATATTAGGTTTTGAAATTTCACTATATAAATAAATAATTTTTTTTCGTTTTACCAAAAAATTGTACTTCAGTTGTTTTGTTATATTTATCAAATTTTCTACTTTTGAAAATTTTATTAATTTATTTATTAGTTTAAATGTTTTCTTAAATTTGTTTTGTAGTTTTATAATTCCTCTACCTTTTTCCCCCTTATAAAATTGAGCTATTCACATTTTTAATAATACTTAGCATTAGGGTTAGGGTTTGTGAATATGTCTTAAAAGGTGAAAAAAGAAACATTGTCTCAATAAATTGCAAATAGGATATGAGTTCTATTCATGATAGTCATCTATTCACCATTAACATTCTACATATTTTCTTAACATTCAAATGTTGCATGATCGAAAAGAATTAATTGGTCATACTAACTTTTTAAACAAATATTAGAGCCTTTTAAAATTATTAAACAAAAAATTTAAAGTTTAAATAACCGGAAAGAAACAAAATTACAAATTTAGAAATCTATAGAACACATTCAAAGTAGAAAGAGTAAATCTTTAGGGATTAAACTTATAATTTAACTAAAATACCGTACTTATAAATAACTTTGATTACAATATTATTAAGAGAATTTTGAATACATCCAAATATAATCCAACTAGTTGAGTTATACACGTATGAGACGGAGAAGAACTCTCATAAGCTACCACTTGTGATCTTTGTCCTTTTCTGGAAGTACATTTAATTCCCTAACATCTCCTCTAGAAGAGAGGGAAAAATAAATGTCGCTATTAACTAAAGGGGTTAAGTTCCAATTTAATTTTTCGATGAATTTATTATTCGAATAGCTCCAAGTTTCTATAATTAAGCAAAAAAATAAATAAATAAATAAAGAATTACAACGTAATTTAGAAAGAAATAAGAAGGGAAACAAAATTTCAAAAGTAGTGGATAGAAGAAACTGCGATGAATTAGTGAATATCTGAATGGCCATCCACTTTTGAATACATGTGAGGTTGCTTTGAGGACTCCAAAATTCTAATTCAATTTAGTCTCTTCTTTTATTTATTTATTTATTAATATACTTAATTCTAGGCCTTTCATTTTTCTTTTTTCTTTTTTTCATTTTATCCTTTTTCTGAATAATGGAATTAACCACCACAAAATGACTAAAATATTCTTTTTCTTGTTTTGGATGGCTATTGATAAATGAATGCTTTAAAGTTGTCCTTTTGTAAAAGCAACCAATTTCCCACTTATATATATATTAATTAAAGTGAGAAAATTAGTTATTTTCGCAATTACTTTCTTTCCTTTCTGAAAAAAGGTTAACCACGGTTATTAACTTTAGGAGTACAACAATGTTGTATAGTTTATCAAAACGCTGTTTATTCTTGACCTTTTGCAAAAAGAAAATGTTGAATTTTGTGTTATGAAAGTAGCATTCTCTTAAAAGAAAAATGGTTTATAATTACATCTCATTGCACTTATTGCACCGAGTTTGTAGCAATTTTTTTCGATTATTTTTCAAATATTCTCAAATTTTATATCAAATTCTGGTTAATTTTACCGAAATTATATCAAAATCATACCTAATTTTATAAATGATTTTAGATGAAACATAAAAATTGGATATAATACTAAAAAAAAAAACAACTATTTCTAAAATCTTGGTCAAAACAGTCTACAAGACATGATAATTTTAATTTTTTTAATGAAATCTAGATGGTCAAAAATTTGTTTAAAAGATTTTAAAAAAGCACTCATTTTGTAGGATGAAAACTCAACTCCGTTTCTTCGGACAATTTTTCAATAAAGAGCTAGTTGTTAATAGGATAAAATATAAGAGGACTTTATTTGAGAGAGATTAATAAAATAGCTAAGTATTTATGATTTTACATATATGTATGGTTTTAGTTTCAAAATGTGAGAACCTTAAAGAAAAATAAAGAGATTGTAATGTATAGCAAAGTTGACTGAGAATATAAAGATTGTAATATATTTCTCCATTTACCCTTATTTAGTGTACAAAAAGATAAATTAAAATTAGGTCAAACTTCTAAGTAGACTACAAAATTGTTTAGCTACAAAAATATGTTTTCCCTTACCAATATTTTTATTTAAACTCTATTGATAAAAAAAAATAATCATAAACAGAAAAATGCTTTTTTAATAATGTTTTAAAGGCTTTTCCGTGGATTTCGTTACATTCTATTCTTGAAGATATTATACCAAGAAAATCATAACATTAATAAATGTTTTTTAAAGAAATTATAGGACTAAACTATGGATTGAAATTTGTCTATTGATTACCATTCATGTACTTTTCATAAGCATAATCAGTATTAATATGAATAATTGGGATTAAGTTTGTGTTAAGTCTAGAAGATTTGAGGTGATACATTCAACATTTTATGAATTCAAAAAACCTAAAGAAACCCATTGGATTCCGAGTCTTATAAGACCACTTTCCAAAACTTTCTATTAAACAAATCCATTTGGATCCTACAACAGAATTCAAATTCAAATACCCAATTGAAGTTAAATTAAAATGCAACATTGAATTACCTTTTTGGTTGTACATAATTTTCCATTTTGAGGCCGGTTAAGTAAGAACATCCATGTTTAGTCTCCCTGTACACTTCCAATCCATAAAAGTATCAACTAGTTTGGGGTTAAATTTTCAACTATCATTGAGAGAAAAATAAAATGAACCAAAACCATTGTCAACCTTGATAAGAAGGGGAAAAAAACTAGGCTTAAGAAGTTAGGACTTCGTTACATATAGGTCACTTACCTAAAATTTAATTTCTTGTTTTCTATAAGCCAAAATGTTCAGGAAAGGAGGAGGAGGAGAAGAGGTAGAAAAGGCAGAGAAAGAGAAGAAGCTGAAGTTGGAATCAACATAGAAATGGTTGTTAACTAAATACAAAAGACCAAATCATTGACACATGAATAGCTAATAGCCACATGCTCATTATGTCTTTTAACAACATGCATATGGATAGCTGACCCTCACATCCTCACATACGTTTGTCTTCAACAGCAGGCTTTACAAGACTTTATCAAATCATAGAGAGACACGGACCAAATTTGTAATTAAGCCCTCCAAAAACTAGTGAATCATTTACTACAAAGGTACAACCACACATTATGTATTGCATCATCAGTTTGGAAAGAGAAGCTATAGAGATTGATATAAAGGTTCTCTTACTAAGCAAGCATAATTACTCAAACTAAATGTAAAGATATGGAAGTATTTAAACACAGATCAAACATCAATCTTGCAGAATTTCTTTAACTAAGAACAACAGAAACAGTACATTTTCCAAAACCTGATTAAAAAATGGAAAATGATTAGAGATACTCAAAACAAAACTTGCCACTTAAAAGTGGGATGTTTAAGCATAGAAATGAAGAGAATACCTTTAAAGCTTCAAGCTTCATTAAATTCCCAACAATCATTTCGCTGTTTTAACCTTCTTTGCCTTGACCTTTGTTTCACCAGCCGCTTTCGACTTCGAAACCTCACTCTTTTTTACCTTCTTCTTTTTACCCTTCTTCAATTCATCACTACCCTTTTTGAGATTCTCATTAACCTCAACATCATCAAGATCACTGCCTTCATCTTCATTAGACAACTCTCGACCATTAGTGTCCATGTAGCGAATTTCATGTATCCTACCCTTCTTTTTGCTCAATTTTCTCTCTTTTTTGCTGCCAACTTTTACGGGAGTAGGACTCTTTGCTGCTTCTTCTTCTTTTGTTATTTCATCTTCTTTCCCCTTCACGCCGGCCTCAATCTTAAACTTCAACTCCGGCACTGTTTGGTAAATTGGTAATGCAATAGATTCAAGGACCTTTAAAAAAAACGACCGCACATTACTCCATTTTTTAGGCACAACCTCTGCAATCCCATCAATGGCCGCAATCACATTGTCCACGATCTCTTCAACTTCCATCGAAGTCCTCGCCACTTTCACCACACTACAAGTCCCTGTCCTCAAATACAACAATCCCGACGAACAGCTCCTCTCGACCTGTTCTTTCCAATTCTTATGCCTCAGATTCAACGGCACCGGAATCTTCTTCTTTTTGTAAAAGTGCTTCCCCAACAGACTCGGCAACAGCGGAATAACTCTATCATCAGCGAAAAACATATCGTACGAATCACAGAGCTTCCGTTTAGCTTCAAAGGGGCGGTAATCGGATTTAAGCTTTGACAACTTGATTACCTTCGAAATTGGGATGTTTTCAGACTGTATTTTCTTCCGGGCATCATCCTTGGTGAGATTGGACTTGGTTCTATCGTCGATAATGAGACAAAGTTCGGAAGAGTCGGAGTGAAGGGAATGTGGAAGAGGGATTTTGTAAGGATTTGTGCGACCTTTGGGAGGGATCTTCTTCAGGGTTACGATGAGGTATAGAAAATCTTCTTGGTCGAAGAGTTGGGGCTTCTCCCGTTTGGAATTCCGCCATTGAAGAAGAGATTCCACGGCTTTCGCCGCCGTTTCCCGACGAACTTTGGTCGTAGGAGTAACGTCCGCCAAAGCCATAGAGAGATTTTAGAGATTTTAGGGTTTTAGTGTTTTAGAAACATTGAAGCATTTTCTTTTTTCGCGTTTTTATATGGGCTCCTGGACTATTGGATTTAGTTTTGGGCCAAATCTTATTATAATCAATTTTAGGCCCAATCCCTAAATGACAATTTGGAGATAAAAGATAGCAAATATAATGATATCAAGGATAAAATATGTGAAAATGCATTTTCTTTTATTGTGGGATTAAGATTTTTAATGTTGATATATAAGTTATAAATATATATTAAAGTACTAACTATATATATTTAGTATGTGACATATAAATATAATAATAATCAGCTAATAACTAATATATATATAATAATAAATCGTTCTGACCGATGTATATTTGTCAATATTGAAGGGTAGTTAACTAAAACATACCATAAACTTTAGGGTGTAAGAATACGAGTTTAATCCGAATAACATGTACTACCGAACTCATATTATAACGATTAAGTTGGATCAGGTTAAAATGTGAGTTGGGTTGGATAAAAAAATTGAATTTTTTCGGATTAGGTTGGAGGGTTGAAAATTTTGGTTCAACCCAACCAAACTCAACCTGAATTAATATTATATATATTATTTAATAAAATAATTAGGTCAAGGTTTTCCTGCTCGCGCGCCACTCATAGCCTCCCTCTTTGATTTTTCTCTTTTGTCTTATTCTCACCTTAGTCTTCGGTCTTCTTCACCCGTCTCCTCTCTCCCTCTTCGGTCGTCTCCATCATTAGATCCCATCTTCGTCGTCTCCTCTCCCTCTTCAATCTTCTTTACCTGTCGTCGTCAGATCTCATCTTCTTCGTTAGAAAGTATAAAGGAAAAAAAAAAAACAATATAACCCGATAACCCAACCCATATTTTACATATTGAGTTGGAAACTAAATTCGGCTACTCGAGTTGCCAACTCATATAACCCAAAAATATGGGTTCAATTACACCCCTACTTAAACATTATGGTTATAAACTAGAAGTATGAAATTGATGAATAATCAAAATTAAACAAATTTTTTTCGATATAAACATGGAAAAGAACGGTTTGTCAATGAGTATTTATTTAAGTAAATAAATACATTTTTTACCTTAACTTTTTTCGATTAAATACTCACTGAAGGACAACTCTCAACCGTTATTATTCGTATAGTCGATACTTTCTTTTTATGATCTATTTAGTAAGGTTGAAATTTTTTATTTTATTTTCATTAATCACTATTAAATTTCTTTTTTCAAAAAGAAAAATGAACCACCATCAACAAGAAGGGTAAAAGTATTGTATGAGTATATATATATATGTCAATCAAAATTTTAAATGAAACAAATGTTAATGTCAGTTCAAATGTGATATTTTCTTGGGTAACGGTAATTAAGGACCATTTTAAAAATAATAATTAAGGATATAACAACGTTTAAATTCTTTTTACAAGTATAACAAAATTATAGCTTATAGACTTGTATGGTCAATCAGTGATACTAATATTTACAACATAGTCTGTTAGTGATAAACTTTTATCGTTGTTTCTATATTTGTAAATTTTTTAAAGTATTACTATATATTCAATTATTTTGAATTTAATTGCTAAATTTACAACTAATTTTTTTTATAAAAAAAATTCTTCACAAATTCGAGCTAATACTGATATTTGAAATCTTCGATTTTGGAAAGGTTAAAGGTGGGGGAAGTGACTTAATATAAAACTAATATATTTTGTGAATTGTTTAAAACCTAATTGCCTAATTCCTTTATAATTAAGTTTATCACAATATATATTTACTATATTTGTCTAACCATAAAACAATAAAAACAATAATCCATATATACATGCATGGGCATATAAGTTTCATCGTGGTTTTCTAAAATATTAATTTAAATGGTAGATCACAATGAATTCAACTAGATATCTATATATCACTTTAGTAATAACACTAATCATATATCTATACGAATCTATCATGCTTTATTAGACTATTACCTATACAAAGTAAAATTTTATATTTAAAAATAATGTTAACATTAATCAATGTGAAAATCTCGATTTTATGAAAACTTTGGTAGAAAAAGAGATAAATTGTTTGATGCCATGAATATTTATTGAAAAATTATTTAAATTAATAAATAAAGTAAATTCTAAACTTGATTAATGTATTTTTGTTGGTAAAAATTTAAAATCGTTTAACCTTATCTAAATAAATAAATAAAAATATAGACTAGTTAAAAGTGAATATAACTCAATTGATATAAAATATCAAAACATTAAATTATATAATTGAAAGTTTGAAGCATCCATCAATGATAAGTTAATGAAATAATTTAAAACTATCAATTAAAAGAAGTGTAAACAAAAACAAAATTTCTTTTTCCAGATTTGGATTCTTACCTCGAATCTTATAATGTTCTATTATAAGAAAAATACATATTAAAAAAGAGAGATAACATATCTTATTAAGAAATGGTAACATATCTGACCAAATATAATTCTTCTCCTATACAATACCACGAACGTGAAAGAATCCAATAAAAACGATCTATTTCTAATCATATATAAAAAATATCAACATCACATAGTTCTATTGAAAACATAATAAAAACAAACTTGACAAAAAGAGTCATTTTACACCATGGTCATGATTTAAAATGGAGCATATAATATATATAGATCATGGGCCACTACCTCTCTTTCCAACATAACCCCACATTTCCAATAAGCTTATTAGAGCAATTTGCTCAAAAGTTTGTTAAATAATCATTAATTAGAAGTCATAAGCTATGAACCAAAATGCAATTTTGGATTAGCCAATTAAAGGCTGATTATATTGAAACCTTTTATGATGAACTTTTTTTTAATGAGTCAATCCTCGATAACAATTTGCTTATAATTCAATTTCTATCGTATAAATCATAAAAAGAAGGGACCAAAATTACTTTTATGTTATGGACTAAATTAACTAAAATTGAGAGACTAAGTAATGTTTAGTTTAACAAAAATTAGTCTTTTAACCTATTTTTTCTTAAAATGAGTATTAAATCATATAACTTAAGATATCGAGAAGAATACCTAATTTCAAATTTGTCACCATTATGGCTTATTGGAACAAGTAGGTAGGTGGATACACCACAAATTACTATAGAGTAGAGGTAGAGCCAAAAGAGTTATTTAAAGCTATTGTTACTTATTATTGATACTATTAAAAACGTCCCATTATTGACATTATATACCTAATTGAACGGTTAATATTATATACAGTGTGACTGAATTAGCTAATTTAACCCCTAAGCTTTTAAATTAATTATAGTCAAATAATTTTAATCAAAATTAATTAGGTCAATAATACCATCTAATTTCACATCATCACATTTATGTTATGCTATTTAATAGGTATGACAATGCCAGAGGCCTTTGATTAATTGTCAAATTTGAATTCCCAATTCTAGTCCAAATGTTTGATATGAGACGAGACATCAAAGGACAAAAAGAAAATATTTGGTTGCATTTTCTTTTTTAATTTATATTTTGTTTATTAAAACAATAATTTTCTACGAATGATAGAAATTAGATTGCGTATGCATGCAAGCATGCATGTGTCAACGTCAAATTTTGACCAAAAAAACGTACATGATTCTCATGTACACTATGTGTTGAATTTATAATTTGAAGAAGAGAAAATCTGTCGGACAAAGAAAAATGACTCTGATGCTTAAGTTAGTTCAAGAATTGTAGTTTAGTTTCATGCATTTTATTTAGAATAATCTTTTGGTACATGATTTTCTTGTATGATTCATTTGATTTGTCATATACCTAATTGTAATTGGATCAATTAGATATATCCTAAAAAAATTATAGAATTTTTTTTAAATTTTTTTAAAATTTGATTAAAAGTAAATAATAAGAAATCATTTCGGTCAAACAAGCCTAATTAAAAATACTTAGAACAGTATGTTTTGTTATAAACTACTTTTGAAGTAATTTCGAACTTTCTTTTTTCGTAAATCTTAGTACGATAAATTTACATTTTAAGAAATAAATCTTAGTATTGATTATTTGAGATAGAAACAAACTTTGCATTCTCGAATGATATTAATATCTCAAAAATTTTAAAATTCACTAATATACATCATTCATACAAACTATGGAACGACCCATCTCAACCCTAACAATATACGAGAGCTAAAAGTGGACCTAATCAATTCAAATGAATTTTTCGACTTAACAGCAAATCATAAATACGTATAACATAAGATAAACCTACAAAAGTGACAAATAGGAGCTGAAGAAAAAGAAACCCTATTGGAGCTTTTTACAATGACTTCAACATCCATTTCACCCCAATTCGAAGAAACTCTTCAAGATAGCTATATCCAATTTGTTGGGTTTTTTTTTAAAGATAATATCTATATTATATTTAGATAATAAATATAGACAATCAATGCAATGTTAATTTTAATTTAATAAACCACCAAATAGAGATTGTTATGAAAAAAATAATTTAATTTCAGTCTATATAAACCATTAATTATTATTTAATAGAGTTGATCATATGGTCCTATAACCACATGCATAATATATATATAAAGAACCAAAATAATATTTCAATATTTATTCTAATAATTTGGAAAAGTGCTAGAAACATGCATTTATTTTAGAAGTTATTTTTCGATAATGAGTATCTTTTTTACTCCAATTGAATATATATATAATGATTCCAATTGAAATTCTAAGAAGTTCAATATTTAAAATTGTAATTTTCGTAAGAGTTTAAGCCAACACATAAGTGCTTTAATTAAAACTACTCTTAAAAAAAATGCTCAAAGTGAAGAAAAAGGGTTAAACTTTTCTCTTAATTAAATGATGAATACAATTTAACCTAACCATGGGTTGGATTGATTTGGTCTTGATTTTCTTCTTGAATCAAATTTGACATAGTAACTTTCACCATTGAAAGAAAGAGATATCATGATCAAAGTTATATGATATATTATTCCCATCCTCCATTTAGAAAAATATAAAAAGAAAGTGCCCACTAGAACTCCACTACTAAACCACTTTTTCATGTGATTAAAAATAACAAGAGAGAACACACTCTCAAAACTATATTGAAATTAGTTGTCAAACTTTATTATTTTATGGTGTAAATCTCTATATTTTATAAAGTATTGAAACTCTAACAAGTTTATTGATTTATTTATGTAAAAATTTCATTAAATTTTATATTTAATTTCTACCTTATAAACTAAATTATTATAAAGTACAAAGTATAATAACTTAATTATATATCATGAACTATAAAAGATGTACTATGGGCATTTCCTACTATAAAAGAAAGCTTCAACTTTCACCATTTTTCTGTTCGACCAAAACTCCGCCGCAATTCCGATCAGAATGTTGAAGTTACCGCGGTGGAACCGATCGACGGCGGCGGCAACAGAGGAGATTACGAAAAATGCGACGGCTATTAACGACGACGAGGCCACGACGGCGGCGAAGGCGGTGGTATGCGTTAGCGGCATGAGTTGCTCTGCATGTGCTGTTTCTGTTGAGAATTCCATCAAACACCTTCCAGGCATTCTCGATGCTGCCGTCGACTTCTTGAACGATAGGGCTCAAATCCTCTATCTTCCCAATCTCACCGACGTAAGCCTCAGTACTGTTTCTAATTATAAATTCCTAATCCATTTTTGGTTTTAGATTAGATATTACTGCAGAGTTTTTTGGTTGATTTTCGTCACTTGGGTTGAAACGAGAGATTTTCTTAACAAAAACATCAAATCAAAGGCTTTCAATGGCTTCGGGCACTCAATTTGGCTCAACTTACTTCTCAAGAGCCAATTCAATTCATCCTTTTTACTTCTCTTTAAACACTACCATCGCTAGTGGTGGGCCACTTTCTACTATACTATACTTTTTAGTTTTTTAGAAAATATTAAATTTCTATTTAATTAACCTCTCGTTTTTTTTACATTAGAAATTTAGTTTGGTTGATAAAAAAAAGGCGAGTAATTATTTATCATTGTCTTTTTAGCTTGATTATTACAAGTCGATTTAATGCATCTATGTACTATAGTTAAAATTTATAGTACTACATACCGCTTAATTGATTATTTGACACGTCATTAAATAATATATTGATTTTGTCACGTAGAGTCGGTATAATTTTTAATAGCTAAACAAAATTTCTCATGCAATATACATATGATCAATTGATATTATATTGTCAAAATTTTATGTGAGAGCAAAACAAAGCTGTGTAAAAGGAAACAAGTTTAAAAGTTGAAATTAGATGAAGATGTATTTTATCCATCTTTATATTTAATTAATGTGGTATAATAATATTCAGCAATAAAATGTTGTCAAAATTAGTGGTAATTCACATTAAAAAACAATAAAATCTTTAAACTTGTTTTATAAGAAAAAATTATTGAAATGAATTTTTGCCTTCCTATTTTGCACTTGAGATTTTAAATCGGTTATTTTAATTTTAACCAATGGGCTATTATCCGGAAAACAAGAGAAGGTAGAGTAGATAGATGAAAAGAAAGAGGAGGTTTTTTAGAGAATAATAAAAAATATAAACTATTTATAAGTAATAAAATAATTTGTCTATTTTATCATTTTTTACCATAAAAAATACTACCTTAACCTATTATTGTCAACAAAAACTCAACTCAATTAACATTAATGTGTATTTAAGGACTAAGAAGTTTTAGATTCAAATATAATAAATAAGAATATTTATAAAATATAGCAAAATTGTAGATTATATTAATAATAAACATAGATAAACTTTACCGATATCTATCCATAATAGTAAATATTTTTAGTTGAATAAATTTTGTCCATAAAATTGTATTTTAACTTAAAATAAATGGATGCAATTACTTTTGAAAAATAATTTCTGAATTAATAATATATTCCATCAATCAACTATCATTATTATTACTTATTATAAGGATTCGGTTTTGATCATTATAATTAATTATTTATGAGCCTATTTGTTACCAATCAACTATTAATTATCTTTTTCTAAAAAGATGTATTTAATTTTTAAATTCACTTCGATCATTTTAGTAATAATATATCTTAAATATATGAGATTTATAATGTTAATCTCATGAAACAAACACACAAACACTATCTTTTAAAAAATAATAATAGCATTTTCATATATAATACAAAATTTCAAGTAGCATTAAACATACCCTATTCAGCCTTTATCAGACTCTGCTAGAAACCAGAAAGTACTTTTGAAATGCTTTTGATATTGTGTTTCTTCCCATGTTATTATTATCAAATAAATAAAAAGTGAGCAATATCCTTCTCTATATGTTCTTGTTGAGATAACTAAATAGTTCCTAATTTGACACTTTTTTTTTGTTATAGGTAGAGACAATACTTCAAGCAATTGAAAATGCTGGATTTCAAGCTACAATATCAAAGGACGGGACTGATCATCGATCGAGAGAAGTATGTCGAATCCGAGTAA
Source organism: Cucumis sativus (assembly GCF_000004075.3). Lineage (NCBI taxonomy): Eukaryota > Viridiplantae > Streptophyta > Magnoliopsida > Cucurbitales > Cucurbitaceae > Cucumis > Cucumis sativus. The sequence continues at coordinate 1,827,303 of NC_026659.2, read as the reverse complement.
ATGGAATGGGCTGCAATTCTTGCTCTTCCATGGTAGAATCAGTTTTGGAAGCAATGTATGGAGTACAAAAGGCTCACATTGCTTTGTTGAATGAGGAAGCAGAAGTTCATTATGATCCAAAGGTTGTTAATTGCAATCAGTTCATTATAGCCATACAAGACATTGGATTTGAAGCATTACCTATCACCATTGGGGAACACGTTACCAAGATTGACCTTAAGATTGATGGTATGCACAATGAAAACTCAACAACAAAAGTTAAAGAGTCCCTCGAATTGGTCCTGGGAATTGACGATGTCAATATCGATACGACATTAAGCAAAGTTACTATATCATATAGGCCTGATATAATAGGACCTAGAACTTTCATTGAAATACTTGAGTCTATCAAATCTGAGCATTTCAAAGTGACGATATATCCCGAAGATACGGAACGAGAAACTCGTAAGCAGAAAGAAATTAAACAACATTATAAATACCTTATATGGAGCTCTGCTCTTTCTATACCTGTTTTCTTAACTTCTATGGTTTTCATGTATATACCTGGAATCAAACAGACTTTAGATATCAAAGTTGTCAATATGATGAACGTCGGACATATTATCAGATGGAATTTATCAACTCCGGTGCAGTTCGTCGTAGGTTCGAGATTCTACTTTGGATCGTACAAAGCATTGCGTCGAGGTTCTGCCAACATGGATGTATTGGTTACTTTAGGAACAAATGCAGCTTATTTCTATTCTGTTTATATAGTGTTAAGAGCAGCTACGTCTCCTACTTTCAATGGTACTGATTTCTTTGAAACCAGTTCAATGTTAATTACATTCATTCTACTTGGTAAGTATTTGGAGGTTTTAGCAAAAGGAAAGACCTCTGATGCTATTGCCAAGCTTAAACACTTGGCTCCCGAGACGGCAACACTCTTGACTTTAGATCTTCATGGAAATGTGATCAATGAAGCGGAAATCAGTAGTGAGTTGATCCAAAAGAATGATGTTATTAAGATTACACCAGGTGCTAGAGTAGCTTCTGATGGTCTTGTCGTATGGGGAGAAAGCCATGTTAACGAGAGTATGATCACAGGAGAAGCGAAACCAGTAACGAAAAGGACGGGGGATAAGGTGATAGGAGGAACTGTGAATGAAAATGGGGTATTGCATATAAAGGCAACTCATGTTGGATCAGAGAGTTCTTTATCGCAAATCGTTCGACTCGTCGAATCATCTCAATTGGCAAAAGCTCCTATTCAAAAATTTGCTGACCATATCTCTAAATATTTTGTGCCTTTGGTAAGTACTACGAAACCGATCTTTCTACTGCTTTTTAGGTTTCTGTTCATTTTTATGCTTACCATTGATCACAATAGTTCTTTTTATACCTCTTTGCAGGTAATTTTACTTTCTTTTCTCACCTGGATTGCTTGGTTTTTGGCTGGAAAGTTGCATCTCTATCCTAAATCATGGTTGCCTTCTTCAATGGACAGTTTCGAGTTGGCTCTCCAATTTGGGATTTCTGTTATGGTCATAGCTTGCCCTTGTGCTCTCGGCCTTGCCACCCCGACTGCCATGATGGTCGGTACCGGCGTAGGTGCATCTCAAGGTGTACTAATAAAAGGAGGTCGAGCATTAGAATTTGCTCATAAGGTATAAACTCATTGACATCTGCTTTCATTCCTTTTCTATCAAGCTTTTACAACACGCACAAGCTGAAACCGTGCGATTATTTCGTGGAAATAATATACAAGCTGTTGTCGAAAATACATTCGCTATCTTATAATACTTTTGGTCTACTCATGACTTTCAGGTGAGTTGCATTGTGTTTGATAAGACAGGAACTCTAACAATTGGAAAGCCAGTGGTTGTAAATGTAAAACTTATGAACACTACAGTACTTGAAGAACTACTTGAACTCACTGCAGCAACCGAGGTTTGTTTTTAGTCATCAAAAACTGTTTCGAACTTTTCGAGAGGGAATTTTGTAACTTAAATGCTCTGGTCTTTTGTCTCTTTATCAGGTTAACAGTGAGCACCCAGTAGCCAAGGCCATTGTTGAATATGCCAAACAATTCAAGAAAGAACAAAATCCCCTTTGGCCAGAAGCTCAAGAATTCATATCCATTCCTGGCCATGGAGTAGAAGCCATAGTAAAAAACAAGAAAATAATAGTTGGAAACAAGAGCTTGATGATGAACAATGACATCGAAATCCCAAGGGAAGTGGAAATGTTCCTTGTAGATGCCGAAGGTATGGCGCAAACTGCGGTCTTAGTGGCGATAGATCGAATGGTGTCAGGAGTTGTCACAGTGTCGGATCCGTTGAAACCGGGTACCAAAGAAGTTATCTCCATTCTCAAGGCTATGGAAGTGAAGAGCATCATGATAACAGGTGACAACTGGGGCACTGCAAATTCCATTGCTAAAGAAGTTGGAATTGAAACAATCATTGCTGAGGCTAAGCCTCAACAAAAAGCAGAAGAAGTGAAGAATCTTCAGGTATAGACCATCTAAATTCCCTTTACAACATTTGAAAGTCAAAAAAACTTGTTTGAATCCTAGTAGATTGATTATTAAACTCAGATGACATTAAGCCAACTAATAATGACTTAAAATACAGTATCCATGAATTAATATAGAGTTACACTAAACTCGACATGACATCTTGATGTGCTGTATAGTTCTACATGTATTAAAGTAAACACCTCAATATGTGACTAGAAAATTTACTATAAGGTTTAAACCCATACATTGTACATTATGATCAAGAACCGGAACTAAAAAACATTCTTTACAAAAACTAAATGACAAACTAAACTTTTGGCTTTGACATGATCAGACGGCGGGACACACAGTGGCAATGGTCGGAGACGGGATCAACGATTCACCTGCTCTAGTAGCAGCAGATGTCGGGATGGCAATCGGAGCCGGCACTGACATTGCAATTGAGGCAGCAGACATTGTTCTAATGAAAAATGACTTGCAAGATGTTATAACTGCCATTCATCTTTCAAGAAAAACCTTTGCTAAAATTCGTTTGAATTACATTTGGGCTTTAGGTTATAATCTTCTTGCCATACCGATCGCAGCAGGCGTCTTGTTCCCTTCGACTCGGTTTCGGCTACCACCGTGGATCGCTGGAGCTGCCATGGCAGCTTCTTCTGTTAGTGTGGTATGCAGTTCTTTGATGTTGAAGAAGTACAAAAGACCCAAGAAGCTTGATGAAATTGAGATTCAAATGAATGGAATAGTGGTTGAATGATGTATGTTAATTAGTGTTCGTCAATAAGTTGTAACAAAAAACAAAAATCAATCAAAAACTTTAATTAATGTTCATTGATAAAGTGGAATTGAAACTGTAATTAATATAACAAACTTGTTAAGATGTTTATATTGATCTTTTCTAGAGTAATAAAAATTAACTTAGAAAAGAGACTATTAATGTTTAGATTAGTAAAAAAATATTTTACCACATCAACGATTATTCATTTGGTTTGTAAACTCTTTAACATCTCGATTTTGGTCTGTTCTCGATTTTGGTCTGTTAAGTATTTTTTTTTGGAAAAAAAATTCTTTTAAAATATTTATTTTAGTTCCAAAATGTTACTAAATAAGTAAAACCAATCACCAATGTTTAAGCATGTTATAACAGACATTTTGAATTTTTTTTGTCGTTAGGTTACTCATTTATAATTTTTTTTTCAAAACGACACTAACCAATTCCTCTCATTCTTCAATTTATCGACTTTCATTCAAACGTTTTTTTAAATAAAATAAAATTTTAAAAATTAGAGTTTTAATAAAATAAAACATTAAAAATAAGAGTTTTTTTTTTTTTGTAAAAGTGTAAATACTATGTGAATGTTATATATTTTACCATTTTCTTTAGTAGTAAATAAGTAAAAAAGTTAGAGAGGGAAAAAAGAGGGTTGATGTCATTACCTCATCCATGACAAATAGAAAAAGGTTCCAGAAACTACAAATTGGATGACTTTTTAAAGCTTTCCCCTCAATGTGAACGCATTTTCCAATTATTAATTCAATCAAATTCTTTTCATATTCGTTTCCTTTTCTCTAAAAGACATGAAAAAGGAATCTTCATTTCATTGGCCACAATTCCCCAATTTTACTATAGTTTATTACAAAAAAAATATTTATTTTATTTGAATCTGGTAAGCTTAACTCAATCATAATTGACATTATTCTCAATTAAATTTAATAAAAATCTAATATCAATTTGAGTAATTTGTAATCCAATTTTATGTTGGATGAATTAGAATAGAATCTCAATTGCAAACTAATGGTTTCTTTTCAATTATTTGTTAATCTATCCTTATATGAAAATTCATACTTCTAGAACAATAACAATAGTGATATCAACTAATGAAATTGAAGCAATTTTCACACTATCAAATAAATCGTCCTTTTCATTATTTATAAAATAAAGTGGATCCCAAAGTCTTTGTCAAAAATAGTGGAAATAATAAAAGCTTCGGCTTCCGCACGTGAGATTCCGTGTTCACACTCTCCAACTCCGAATCTGATTGGCTCTTAGCTTTAGGCTATAAAATAAATAAATAAAATTATATATTAAAGGAAAAACCTTACCCAACCATTTATTACACAAATTTAAATTATCAAAATATTTCCAAGTCGGTTATTTCTCACTCAATTTTATTACTTTTCTCCCCAAAATTCTTTAAACTTTTGCAAACTAAACTTATTATAAAGATGAAGGTTTTATTGAATTTTAATTATAATTATAGTAAAATAAACTAAAATATTTATAAGATATAGTAAAACAAACCAATTTTATTATATGTTGATATTATATTTGAAAATATCTCTTTACAAAAAAACTATTAACCATTTAGATATAAATTGGCAGAGTTAGTTTAGAAAGTTTTAAGGATAAAGATGTAATTAATAATAACAATGAGAAACTAAATCAAAACTTTTGAACCCCAAGAAATTCAAACCTTAGGTTGGAAGAAATTCCACCAGCGAAGCAGCTACGTGGCGAAGGAATTAATTCCCACGTGTCACGCGTCTTCCATAATTCAGACAGAACCCGTGGGGTCCATTTATAATTATATATATTCAGGCCCATTTTTCATTTTCTTTCATCTTCCATGTTCTGTTCCTCATCAATTCGCTCTCTTCTCACAAGAAATTTGTTCTTCAGCGTTCGATCTTTATCTTCTTCATCTCTGCTTTCTAATACCCGATTTAACCACGATTCCAAGCAGATCCTTTTGCATATTACACAGTTTTCTTCTCTTACTCGTTTCGTTTCACCGATCAATTCACGTTCTTCGCTTATCGCCTCGTTTTTTACTCGCTTCGATCATACTATGGCCACCCCTTCCAAGACTTCAGTCCATGACTTCACCGTCAAGGTTCGTTTTCTTCTTCATTTTTGCATGTTTTTTTAGTTTGTTTGGATTTTAGATCGGCTTGTGTCGAGTTGATACACTGATTTCCAATCCTGGAAATTTGGAATTTAGGGGAAATGGTTTCTTTTGTTCAAATATTATTTTGGAGTTTAAGGTTATTGTAATTGAATCATATGAATAGGCACCCTTTTGAGGGAATTTTGGAGGTATGGTATCATTTAGTGTGTTAGCTTGTAAAGGTATGAGTAATTTGTTCATTTGTGTTTATGGCTTCCTCTTCAAGTTAGGTGGTTCTTCACCATTCAATTGACTGTGTAATTAAATTGGGGAATTTGAACTCCCCTTTTTTTGTGAAGCTTTACATGATTTGCTTTCTGGGCATGTTATTAATTGCCAATTGGTTGGATTGCCCTTTTATAAAACATTTTGAACTGCTTGTCAATGATTTTTGTCTCTGCTTACAGGATGCTAAAGGAAAAGATGTTGACCTCAGCGCTTACAAAGGAAAGGTCCTTTTGATTGTCAATGTCGCTTCACAATGGTAGTGTACATTTCACTGTTGTGTCTGAAACTTCCTCTGTCCCTAAAACATAAGGATATCTTACGATTTTGTGTTGGAAGTTATTTGAGTTGATATTATTTGACTTTGAGTTGCCTTCTTAATCATGTGAATGAATAGTTCTCTATGAACAATTGTAGGTTTAAGAGAATTTTTGGTATCACGTTCCAATATAGAAGAGAAAAATCTCTGTGACCATGATGTATAGATAGAGATTTATGTCAATGCTAGATTACAAGAATGGAAATTGAGTGTAAGATGGAGATTCATGTCAATGCTTGATTGCAGGAATGGAAATTGAGCTTAATATCAACTATTAGTTTTAGATTTCGGCAATTAATACATAATTATCCATATAATGAACATCGTTACAGCTACTTTGCCATTGTTTTGCTTTTTTTTTAATGGTTTAGTTTTGATGCATTGCAGTGGCTTGACTAATTCGAATTATACTGAACTGAGTCAGCTGTATGAAAAATACAAGGGCCACGGTATGTTCTAAACATCTTTCAGTCTTTCTTTCCGACCCAAGTTCATAGTTACAACTTACAATCTATACTTGTATTCCATTTGCAGGATTTGAGATTCTTGCATTTCCGTGCAACCAATTTGGAAGCCAGGAACCAGGATCCAACGAAGAGATTGTGCAGTTTGCTTGCACCCGTTTCAAGGCTGAGTACCCCATTTTTGACAAGGTAAATAAGATACAGATTAAACACCTTCAAAATTTTACTAGGGTTTTAGATTTTACAAGGTTGAATCAAGGGAATCATTGATCAAAGTGGTAGATTTTATTTCTGGCTATAAATACTGTCATTACTTGTTCATAACAGGTCGATGTGAATGGAAACAATGCTGCTCCTCTGTACAAATTCTTGAAGTCAAGCAAAGGCGGGCTCTTTGGAGACGCCATCAAGTGGAACTTCTCCAAGTTCTTGGTCGACAAAGATGGAAACGTCGTCGATCGTTATGCCCCAACAACTTCCCCACTCAGCATTGAGGTAATTCTATAATCGAAATTGTTTTATCTTTAAAAATCAATCACCTCGCTATTGGATCTAATGGGGTGTTGTATTTGTTTTTGCAGAAGGATTTGAAGAAACTGCTGGGAGTTGCTTAAGAATTTGAAGGGCTATATTTCTCTTGTTATTTAGAAACAAACAATGAAATGAATAAAAAGTTGATGTGTATGGTGGTCTGATGATGTTGTATGCATGTGATTTCTGAATGTCGTTCTATTCCATGTATTTATAAGACTGTAAGTTGAGAACTATGTAATAAGTTGGCGGATCAGCTTTGATGTATCCCAAATGTATCTGTTTTTGTGCTCTATTGGAATTTCTGAGCAGACAGATTATGCAAGAAAAATGCTGATTTCCTTCAGTACTATGGTTCTTATTTATTTTGTCTAATTTCCTCTGTTCTTGTGCGTTCTGAACTCCAAACTTAAACAGATCTTTTTTCTTCCTCTTGGAATCTCTTAAGATTTCATCATAATGTGGATTGGGATTCATATATCAAATCGATATTAATAATATAGGACATATAATGCTTAGATACTTCTCTAAAGTTGTATACATTTTTTCTTCAATGTTGTCATTAACAAATAATTTTCTCTGGTCTAACGTTTTTTATTAAAAAGAAAATTTAATAAGATGATATATTCTTTTGCTTTTATTTGTTGTTCATTGTAAGGATTTCATTTAGTTGTTACTTTGTCAATTGCCATATTCAAAATGAACACTCATTTTAAAAAAATCAAAACAAATAAAAAGATTTGCTTCTTTTGTGGAACGTTAATGTAGTGAAGGATGATCATGTCGATGATTGTGTTGCAGTGTCAAACTATTTGTATTATACTGAAAACTACAGTAATTTTAATTATTAGATATTTTCACGTGGGTTTCTATTTGTTTGAGTTTCATTTTATATTAAAAGGTGGAGACTTATCAGTTGATTTTTATGAAAGACTGATTAATTTTCGTCAACTTCTCACATGCAAACCCGTTGAGTACATCATAAATGTGTATATATATATATAAGATAAGGCAATAGTTTATTTATTATTGGAGAAATGATTAGAATATAACAACGTTGTTCATACATGTTTTGGATCGCTAAATTTTAAATTAAACTATTTCAAAGTCATTTTTATTATTTTGAATTAAACTATTTCAAGGTCATTTTTATTATTTATGACACGTTTGTTAGAATATGATATAATATTTGAAATGACAGAACTTTCAAGACCGCCGCTGGGAGGCGATGTCTGGTCTTGCGGTGCACTCACTCTCGTTACGAGAATGAAATGAGGCCCTAGCTCAACTCGAGACCAAGACTCCTTACAACTCGTACCAGGTTGGTCTAGTAATTAGGGTTAGACATATATTTTTCTTTAAAATAGATTATTCACCATTGAAATGAACCTATAAAGCTTATACAATAAATCGAGACTCCTTAAAGTGTGTGAAACTAACTTATAAAGGGACTAAAAAAAATTGCAATCTTGATCACCTTTTCGTACAAAAAAAAATTGCAATCTAGCCCTTGCAATTTTCAATTGTCTATTTGGCACCTCCCCTAGTTAGTTCTTAAAAGTAGTTGTTGAGTTGTTGGTATGTAAAAGCCACCCCCCTTCATGCTTGCTATTATCTATTAGTTTATCTATACACTAATAATTAATGAACTAGTTATGGCCCATTTTCTAGTTAGTAGTTACTAGTACTAAGCTCATAATTAAAAGTGGTTCCTTTATTAAGTAATAAATTTATGACACCACTAATTCTACTATTCATTCATTTGTCTTGTTATTTGTTTTTTCAATAGTGTTATATAAAAAGATGAAAACAAAGTTTTAAAACTAAAAGAAATTGATTTAGTTGAAAAATATGAAAACCATAGTAATAGAAATTTATAATAAAGAAAAGAGATTAAATGACTCAAAATATTGTGATGAAATGAGATTTTAGGTCAACGGTCCAATTATATCATTAGTCGTTAAAATTACAATCTTAGCTCTTGGGAGTTCACTCTTTTGTAATTGCTATTTGATTACATTTGATTGAACTTCAGCTCGGTTGATCTTACAATGGCTACTCAAGCTTCAAATCACCCGGAATCCATTTACGACTTCACCGTCAAAGTTTGTTCTCGTTCTTTAATTCTTCATTTTTTGTCTGTTCCGTCACATTTTCCCTCTCTCTCTCTCTCTGCTTATAGTTCGATTGTTTCGACAAAACTTCATTGTATTTCATATGAACTCATGGATTATTCAAATTAACGATTCTCGGAACTTGTCTGTGGCTGAAACCATTCTAAACAAGTGTGTTTTAGGGACTTATTTGATTTTAGTTTTGATGTGTTATTTGATTATCGAAGAGTCCAGGGGATTGTGTGGGAATTGTGGTGAAGACCAGGGCTGAATTTGTGAATTTCTCTTCTATATGAATGAAAGGTTTCTTTTTTTTTTTTTTTGGGGGGGGGGGGGGGGGGGGGGGGGGGGGGTTAATTGTCGTTTTGATTTGTTTCAGTTTGCTGGTAATTCTAGAAAAGCTTTACTGCTTCTTAGGCCTTTGTGCTTTATTAGTAGGAAAAGATTTACTGTTGTTGATCTTAGGATGAATTTTAGGACTACTTTCTGGTATCGATTCAAATTCATATGGCGTTTGCGTTTGCGTTGGGTCTCTCCTTTCATGTGCAGGATGCTATGGGAAATGATATCAATCTTAGTATATTCAAGGGGAAAGTCTTACTCATTGTTAACGTTGCTTCCAGATGGTACATTCTTTTTCTTTCGCTTTCAATGTTTGCACCCATATGATCTTTAATTTGCAACAGTTCTGTTGTTCTTTCATTGGGCTCTACAAATAGTAATTCTATGAGTTAAAATCACTAGAAATCGCTGTTAAAGTCATTTTTAATTATTGAAAACCAATTTGATGGTATGAAAAATGCATTTAAAAGTGTAAAATTAAATATTAAATTTTTTTAGTGATAAAGTTTTGCTTCTAAATGATTTTGGAAATGAAAAAAGTGAACATCCCTTAAACATGCACTAGCATAGTTTAAAGTTAATGTGAATGACTGAAACTCCGTTGCTCCCATTGTTTGCCGCACTTCACTGATCGTTTTGACTGTTTTTGACATTATTTTTATGCCTTGCAACAGTGGGATGACAAATTCAAACTATGTGGAGTTGAACCAACTATACGAGAAATACAAAGAACACGGTTAACTTTTATCACTCTCTTGTTGAAAATCATATGAATCGCTTATTTAATATATTCTTAATGGTTTTCTTCCTTTAATTGAAGAATTCTCTGTAGAATCACCGACGGATTTAGTATAGGCCCAAAGGGGCTTCCCTCAACTTTATTGTCTTTATGTAACATGTATAAACAAAACTAATTGATGTTTATTATTTGTAGGCAGTTTAGTGGTAACTATGCTTGTTTTAATAAATTTTCTAGATTCGCCACTGTGTAGAATCCTGTTCTTCTACTTTTTTTCTTCTTTCTTTTTGTTGTCTAACGGAGAAGGAAGCTAGAGAGTTCGGGTATTGGATAACGTATCTGTGCTTAATACTCCAACACTTGTTAATTTTAGTTGAACAAATTGAATGAGTGTCTCGTATTGGTCACGAGCTGAACACTTGGCACAATAAACCTGTGTCAGGTTCTTATGAGTATTTTGAGGGTGAAATATATACAGACGCATGAGCAAACTTAGACATGAGTGTCTATGTTTATGTTTTCTTAAGCTGTAAAACATTGACAAATCAACAGCTTCTTAAAGCTTTTCGCCCCTTATGAGATACTTCTTAGAACTCTCTTGCCATAGGAGTTATTTTTACTACCTGGTGTCTAGCATTAGCATGTTTGACCATTTGCTTCATGTGGAGTAAACAATTCTTAACAAGAATGATGGCTTCTAGTTTTTTAACTCTCTTTCATTGAAGTTACTGCAGGTTTGGAGGTTCTGGCATTTCCATGTAATCAGTTTGGTGACGAGGAACCAGGAAGTAACGATGAGATCAAAGATTTTGTCTGCAGTCGTTTCAAATCAGAATTTCCAATTTTTGACAAGGCAAGTCTAATGTTATTGTGTTTGTGTGTGCATCTCCCAAAGTATGCTTCATTTTACTTTAAACCATTAAAAACCTCTTATTTTCTCTCTACAAGATTGAAGTAAATGGAAACAATTCTGCTCCACTCTACAAATTCCTAAAACTGGGTAAATGGGGGATATTTGGGGACGATATACAGTGGAATTTTGCCAAATTTCTCATTGATAAGAATGGGAATGTGGTTGATCGTTATTACCCAACAACGCCACCTCTCAGCATAGAGGTAAACCAGCCTCCCCTTTTACTGTTTTTATCAAACAAGAGCATGCTCATAATTTAAACCACTTGATTTTGCTGCAGCATGATATCAAGAAGCTATTAGGTATCTCATGAGCAATGGAACGTCCAAGTGCTCGATGATGATCAGTCTCAACATGAATTTGCAATGGGCTTTTGATGGTTGGTTACAACATTGTTGAATTTTGAGTTAAGAACTTAACAGTGTATGGTTGGAATGATGTAATTCCAAGATTCATGAATATTATTGAAGATCATATATGATTGATCTGAAATCTATAGAATTCCACATAAACATATTGAATGGATCAAAGTACAAGTCTTTTGAACAAAATTCTAATTCCTATTCCATTCCAGTTCTGTTTCTAACCAACACCACCATATAATCCTTTTCATCTCAAGCAGAAGCCCTTGAAAAGGAAATTGAAATGAGATACTCTGATATACGACTTAAAATTACATCTTAGAACACAACATAATGTCCTATGAATCCCTAATATATATTTTCATTAGATGGAAAATTCCTGCTTAGACAAACATGCATCTTCCTCCTGCTACAGCTGCCCAACAATCTTACCCTCCAAAATACCAAAAACTCTGTCCAATAAATTCAACATTGACTTGAGAAACTTGAAATGAGGTCTCTTGCTACATAACATATGTTAGCATCAATCTGTTAACCGCTGCGAAAGTAGTCGACTCTGTAAAAGGTACAGTTCTCACAAGGTTTTGTTTCATTTACAACAACACATATGTACAAAATCAACATGTGTCTGTTGCAACATATTCATCATCCTCGCGTCAAGTCAATTCCAGTACGAGGGTTTCTCACATCGACCGAACGGGAACCGGGCCAAACACCCATTGAAGATGGATTGTAGGTTTGAGTAGATGGGGCACTCGTGGGCGAAACCAAATTATCGTGGTGCTCATGTCCAGAACCATCATTGCTTTTCGGACCAGCCACCTGCTTGTTTTTTATCTTTGGACCATAAACAAAACTACATACAACTACCTGCAAGAGAACAAGTTTGATAACTAAAGATAATTTCTGAAGAGGTCTTCTCATCTATCAAAACAATGGAAAGAAGTAAACATTCGAGTATTCTCCATCATTTGAATTCAACCGGTGTAAACTCTTATCAAGCTAAACTATAGTAACGTATAATTCAGTTTGCCTACAAGGCCATATTGCCTTCGTAATTCAATAAGATTGTACCTGAACAGGGCCAGCTGCCGTAAGAACAGCAACACCGCCACCAATAACATGACCATCAGGACTGGCAAGGGAAACACTAATACCACCCGTCCTACTTCGAGGACCGCCATCTTCAGCGACCAAGTAAGAACCAGATAAGCACAATATCTGGAAATGACCCTGCAATATTCAAACATATTTTATAACAATGAAAAGTAATATGGCATGATCTCATCTAACCAGAAAATATCCATTGTTCTGTGAACAGCTTTATTGCATTATTCTATGAAGTCATATTTAAAAGTGAATCCAAATCCAATTCAATTTATTTAGGGTTCACAAAGTAAGTTTTGTGTGCTTTCGTATATATAATAACATTTGGCAGTAATCGATGTACTATGGACACTCATCTTGTTTTTAACAATCATTCTACCTAATTGTAATGAGAAAATGTGGCTGTGTACTTGTAGCACTCATCTTGTTTCTGACAATCATTCTACCCAATTGTATTCTCCTATGCTTGTGAACATGAGAAAATCTAGCTGTGATCTTATAGCACAACTTAAGGAGATGGGCAGGGAAACATTTAAAGTCTTAAGAGGTTGGTTTTTTCGAGAAATAATTTGATGTAATGAATAATTGAAAGTTCCAACGATCTCAAGTTTTTTAGGATGGAGACTTTGATCAAAGTACTTCGGGAGTTGATAAATAAGAGCCAGGGTGGGAAGCAAAAATGGCAGAATCAGCCCTCAAAATGGAGTCTAATGAAAGATGGAGCCCAAGGTGAGTGAGGTGAAGGAGATTTTTGCAACTTCTATAGAACTGTGAATATTTTATAGTACAAATAATTTGGGAATTTGAACTTCTGGCTTTAAGAGAAAGGAATCAGAGTACATGACAGCTAACACACTCAAGTTGGCTATAAAATTACGAATGTTAAGAGGAAGAAACAAAAGAGTGTAATGTAACCAATCTCTTTGATAAGGACAATGAGAGGAGGAGCATTCTTTCTTCCTCCAATTTTTTCTATGCTTCTAGTCCTCACCTTTCTACCTAGGAAATATCTATTGGCCATTAGTTTCTGCTAGAGATAAGAAGGTTCTCTATTGGTCAATTTTTTTATGCTAAAGATAAGAAGTGGTGTTAAAGATGGCTTTCAGTTTGGAGAATGTTAGGAATGCTATTGTTTGTGTTAAGGAGGAATAATTCCTAAGCTCACTTGACAGTGCCAGCCTTTTTCTCCAAGATAATTAGATAATGTCAAGGAGTACATAACAGAAACCGTATCCTATGTGGCTCCCTGCCTTGCTAGAATATATTGCCTCCTTTGCAGATTAAGAAAAACAACAAATGCACAAAAGTATTAGGTTGCCTCACCACTTTTAGTAACCCTCCATTTCGGCTTAGAAATCCGCCACTTTGTTATCCACAATTGTGTACCTCTATAACAAACAATTGGCTAAATATGGGGCTGCTAAGGGCATGAGCCTTGCAAAGCTAAATGTTTTAAGGTGAATGATTGAGATGTTTTCTTCCATGAAACAAAAAATTAGCCCAACAAAAGGATCCCACAAACTATATGGGACTCCAATCGAAAAGAATTTAGCCCACATGATGGAAACAAAATAAATTCGATATAGAAGTCCAAACAAACGTGCTAAACCTAACCTACTCGACTCCCAAACCTCCCCCGAGGATTATGTTATTCCACTCGAACCAAATACTGTATTTTTTTTTTTTTTTTTTTGTTCCTCTCCAACCAAATAATGTAGAAGGAAAAGCACACCTGCCACAGGAATCAGCCCTTTTTCCTCACTGGAAGGTCCACCAAAACATCCTCCAACATCTCCCCCTAAGCATTGTTACTTCAAAATTGACCCCAAAACAAGTTTTAAAAATTGATGAGCTATATTGATTGGTTTGTATAACAAAAAAAAAAAAATTCCTTTGAGCTTGTTCTCATTACTCCAAAGGTTGAAAATTATACTGAGCCTGTAAATTTCTCTTCTGCAACCTTGTTACTTCACAACACTCAATATGAGCCCCTTTTCTCCTTAAAGCCCTAGCAGGCCAAAATATTGAAGATAACCATTTTTTTAAAGAATGAAACCCACTGACTTTATCCAGAGCAATTGTTAGTGCTTTGGCTCAGTGCTAGCATTGAGCATGTGGTTCACATTCTTCGAGGTATCCAATCATCCAGAAGAATTGAGAGAGATTCTTCAAGGTATCTAGTCCAAATTTATCTTTTTATGAGAAACTAATGAACCAATAGGGAGGAAACTTACAGACAGTCAAAGAATGTTTGCTTTCTTTGTAAGAAAACTCTAATAGGAAGATCAGAAAACCATCTACTGAACTATAGACTACAGCATTTCAAAGCTTTTTCAGATCAATGACACACTGAACTTGAATACACACAGTTAAAGAACAAATGACTGATTTTCTTCAGGGACTTTTTGCAATGAGAACTGGTATATAAAACAAGTTATCAACCAACTAAAACTCCTAATGTTGGTCACCCATTTACTGGACGCAAGAAAACCCTCTGGCTGGCAATTATTCAAGCTTTCTTTTGGTTTCTTCGGGAAGAACGAAATGAGCATCTCTTGAAAACCATTTTTCTAGTTTTGATCTTTTTCTTGATTTGATTATTTCTACAGCATGGTACTGGTGCAAAAGTGAGCACCCTTTTAAGCTCTCAAGTTTTTCTTATCTTGTCCCTCGTTGGCATCTTTTTCTATAATCACCTATGGGTGTTTGGTCTTTGCCCCTTATTTCATTCTATCAATGAAATGTTTCCTTTAAGAAAAAACTAACTAAAACTACTAAGATTTTGAAAGAGAAGGCAAGTTAGCTGACAAAAATATCAAAATTTTGAGGAACTTGTATCGTACTTGGACACTTGAAAGAAGATTGATTTGAAGGATACAGAATACCCTAGATAGTATTGGATTTCATTTTGGCACAAAAAATTCTTTCTGTGGTTAAAGCTTATTCAAACACAAGTTGAATCAAGTTCATGGTAGATTGAAGATACATCACAAAACTATAGTGGCTTTTTTGGGGATCATTTTCAAAAGCCAACTGAGCACAAAGGTAATGTATTGGTGAGGTCACAAGCAAATATTATGTACAAAAAAAAATAAGTATTCTCAAATTCATACCTTCTAATAAAAAATTTCAAGGACCATATATTGTCAAACAGAGAGGCAGAGAAATCAAAGTGTGATTTTTCATGAAGAGAATATGCAATTTCAATTTTAAAAAAATTATTCAACCTCATATGTGACGCTCACGCCAGTAGATGCAGGCTGACGTAGTGTTACGGAAGAAACAGTGCCATTGCCAGACAAGACACAAACAGCCCTTGGCCTCTGTTGTGCGAATGACAATACTTTTGCTACAATGTCCTGAAAACAAAGGTTTAGGTTCAAATACTTTAGTTTCCTTTCTTTTTCTAGAGTGGAGGAGGGGGAAAGAGAGAAAGCAACTCAAGCTTTCATTCGTAGTGTTCCCTCCTTTAAATATCACAACCTCAAGAAACCAAGAAAACAAAAATAAGGTTTACTTTAACATGGAAGAGTAACCATTTTCAGCCATCTTCAAGGCTCCATATTTCAAGGGACTCAAAAGTACAATGAAACTATGCCTTGCCAACCAGATTGATTAATCCACAAGATCATGTGTATAAAATAACTGTTCAAGTAAAGGCTATCACCGAACTCATATTTCACTTAAAATTGGTTGTTTAAAAAATTAAAAGCACATAGGAGTAGCATACTTCTCCAGCTCCGACGTGAATAACATGTGGGGCAAAGGCTAGTCCAGCCGAATTGTTCATCCAATCACCTGAGAAAGGGATAACATCCATATCCAGAATTTAAACACAGGAGTGCATATAAAATGAACTCAACATTAAAGAAGGAAATAACAAGACAACATAGGAGAATAAATGCAGTCACTAAATTTCCCATTGTAGACAACACAAACACATAGCATGGAACTGTGTTGAAGTGAATAATCATGGCCATGATCTTTCTCCTCACGTGATAACATGTTTAAGAGACAATAATAAACTTTATGGCAAGCCAATAAACTAAAAACCAAGAACCAAAAACGCATGAGGACTTATTTTAAACAAAGGTCAAGATGTGACAGATAAAATTCTCAACAGGTTGATCAAACACAAACATAAAGACCAAATAGAACAAGAAAGTAAAAAGTACCAAGGAGAGCTAATTGTTGTTTCCTCCCAGAACCAGGTGGCCGCCCCCGACGTCGTCTGGGGGTGGACGAATTCGAACCTGGAGTGAGCTTAGAACCAGCAGACATGGGAGACAAACCCAACGAGACCTGCCCATCTGGGGCATATTTCCGGGGTCTCCCTCTCTTCTTCTTTACAGGTTCACTAGAGTTCACTCCAGCTGAGACATTGATACCCATCCCACGAAGATAGTTCGAATGTGATGGCTCAACAGTATACGTTGATCCAACTGAGTTGCCTCTGAGATTTGAGTGAGACAAAACACCCTGGTTAGCCATCGGCCGGAATACAGGGGAGGCATGTGATCCAGCCGTAGGAAGCCCCGATCCAGAGCCACCAACCCCTCCTCCCCTATGTATGTAATAAGAAGCAGAGCCACCAGACAATGCCATGCCTTCCCTCCCATCCATTCATTTACTTGCAAGAATAGACTCACTAAACAAAGTCTAGTGTGGTTCTTAACAACCAAAAAACAACTTTTTTACAAAACTGGCGTTTTCAGATAACTTCAAACCCCAAATCTCTAACCATAACAGAACAGAGTAGATTCCCAGTAAAAAATTTCAAGACCCAACAGGCATTTTCTGATAAAAATTTGTTTTTACACGACGTCCTCGTTAGAAGTTGAAGAGAACATGTGAAGAAAAATGTCAAAACTTTCAAACTACCAAACGAAAAGAAGCAACAGAAAGGGAGGGGGGGGAAAAAAAACGAAGCCGCTAGTATCCCTCTTCCAAAGAACACAAACAAAAGAATCAAAATAAAGGGTTTAGCAAGGGTTTAACAAGAGATGGAGAAAAGCAAAACCCAGAACTAAATTTCAACTTAAAGTGAAAAAAAAAATAAAGAAAAACCAAAAAATGAAGCTGAAACTAAAAATGGGTTTCACCCCAACAAAAGAAAGCAGTGTTGAGAAATGTCAGTGAAGTGAGAAATGCAGAGAAATTAGAAGGAAAATCAGAGATAGGTGCAAAAAGTGTAGAGATTGAAGGAGGGTGAGAACGAAAAAGAAGAAGAGTGTGAAAGAAAAATCAAACCCTAGATTCAAAATCTAGGGTTTTGACAAGAAAAATGCAGGAGGGGGGGGTGGGAAAAGAAGAGAGGAAAAGGGAAACAAAGAAAAGACAAAGAAGGGGGGGTGGGGAGGGCTGGAATGGGAGGAAAATGAATAGAAAAATTTGAGCTTTTGAATTAAAGTTGAATATTGCCTATGTGTACAACAGTACAAGTGTGAGTGAACTGTGTAAGTATGAAGTGAGAGAGAGAGAGAGAGTAAAGCCATTGTCTTTATCAATTTTTTTCCTCTTTTTCCTTTATTTATTATTTATTATTTATTTTTCTCTCTCTCTCTTTTCTACTAATCTTAAAGTTAAAATATCAGTTTAGTTTGTCCATTTCACTTTTTGTTCTTCAATTTTAGTTTTCTTATATAAAACAAAATCTTAAATTTACTTCCAAGTTTATTTTCCTTCTCGTAATCTTAAAATATTAAAATTTACTGCAATTTTTGGATCAAAACGGTCACTTTTCTTAAATTTTAGGACCAAATCGAACTAAAGTTAAAAATACAACGATTAAAATAAACTTTTCAAAAAGACAAAATCCAAAATAGTAAGTGGACCATAATTTTAATACACGATGCCAAATTTATCATAAATAATGTTATAGATAAATAAATTTTAAAAATCAACAAAAACTATCATTGTATTTATTCAAAACCTCAGGATTAAAATTAAACATAAATTTGATTAAAAAGATGAATATTATTTGGTAATAATGAACAGAATTAGAAAATAGTGATGTTGGGGGTAGGGAGTGAGTGTAAGAAATGTAGAAATGTAGGGTTCAAAAAAGAGAGAGGAAGGAAAGGGTAAATGGGAATTGGGAGAGAGACATTGTTGGGTCCACCAAATTACCAAATCCATTGGTTGTACTTATCAGTCTCTATTTCTTTTCTCTTTTTTCTTTTTCCTTTTTCCTTTTCTTTTTCTCTTTTTAGAAAAAATTCAATTTTACACTAAATTTGTTAACTTATATCACTTTTAACTTTATATTTTTTTCTTTTCTCAAATTACACCAAAGCGCAAATAATTCAAGCATATACATAGATACTGTTCATACTATCAACTTTTACGTTAGAGGTTTTATTCTTTCGTTATACGCTTTATTTAGATATCTTTGTTCAAAATACAATATATAACGTTTTTTTAGGGTAATAAGTTTTGTTCGGTTGAAATCAATAAATTCTAGCAAATTTATTCGAATGTTAATTTTGTGCTAAATAAATTAATTTTATAACACTTTTGGTTAAATTAGCAAAATAAAATGAACGAGGCATGGAACTTTCAACCCTTATATAAGTCTAGGGTTTAGTTCAATGAGACTAAAAAGTTTAGAGTCGAAATTGATACAACTGAATCTAATCTGCTTGAACATTTGTATAAATTTAGTATTTAGTTTAATTGAATTAATAATTCATAGTCGAAATTGATACAATTTAACCTAACCTAACCTAATTGTTCAAGCTTGGTTTTTCAATATTCTTTTGCATTAAAAGAAAAGAAAAGAAAAGAGCCAAGTTTGTTACCTTGTTTGGCTATTTTACCTTGTAGTGTTATAAATAAATGCTTTTGATGGTTTAGCTTTACATTGCATTTGGTTTTGGTATGACCATTCTCATGAAAAATAAGTTTGGACTTTGGTTGGGCAAAAAAAAGGGAGGGAAAGAAGAAAGTGATTATAGTTTTAGCCTTCAATATTCCCTCCTCCTTATACCACATTGGATTTCATGGAGGTTGCAATGAATACAAAAATAAATTACGATTATACGTTACAACATATTTCAATCGAGTCTCCCTATTTTAAATTTTTATATTTGAATTTTCATTTTTATATTTAAAAAAGTGGATGCACGTGAGATAGGAGTGCGTTTCGTTCATCTTATTGAATTGTTTAACCATAATTTGTGATGCATGAAGATGTGTCCATTTTGAAAATTAGTATTACTCTAAAATAAATTATTTGAGAGTTTTTTTTTTTTTTTTAGAAACTTGGATCAGACGATAACAAAATTTAGAAAAAAAAAAACAGTTTATACAACAAGTAATTAGACATATGAGACGTCTATCAAAGAGCTATCCGCCTTTAAATTTGTTACTTTTACAATTTAGAAAATATAGTGACGTGGACCCTATTATTATCAATTTTTTTGTTATTTTTACCAACGCCACCTTTTTTTCCCGGATAGAATTTGACACAGTTTTAGTGCATTTAGCAAGACTTTAAATGTATTTTGTAAATCGTCTCCATCTTTCTGTTTTTCCTACATGTACAAATACAAGTGAATTTTCTTCTTTCCTACATGTACAAATACAAGTGAATTTTCATCGGAAGAATTATTCTAAGTGATAAAACTGTTAACAATATTTACAAACTATAACAAAATTTCAAAATTTATCTACAATAGAGATTGATAAAAGACAGATTTTGATTAATTGTACTATATTTGCAAGTTTTCATTTTCATAATTTATTACAACGAAAAAGATTTTTTTGGAACAATTTGAAAGTTCAAGATATTGTTTTTTTTGGAACAAATTTCAAAATTCAAAAGTAAAAAAAAGTAACTTTTCAAAGTATAGAAACACATAATTGAAACCTACTTCAAAGTTTAGAGATACTTTTTAGAATAAAATTCAAAATTCAGAGTAAAAACCTTCTTTTTCTGTTAATAACCTTAGTTAAAATTTACCTCAAAATTCAAGGTATTTCTTAGAATAAATTTCAAAATTCAATGACCAAGAAAAACAAAATTAAATGGCATATAATTTAAGAAAATTAGTGTAAATTAGATTGTTGAAAATATTTAAAAAACATAATAAAATTTTATAATATATTAATTATTTTGTAAATATTTTAAATAATCTAGTTATATTTAAAAATGATGCTTTATTAAATTAGTTAAATTAGTAAAATAGAACTAACGTAACTAACTATTTTATTAAATTGGTGAAATAGAACCAACGTAACTCATTAACTATAAATAATCAATATGCCCTCGATAGTTTACCGACCCAAAGTCAGTCAATGGCAAGAGCTTTGAAATTGATTTTCCAACAAAATCTTCACCAAATCCATTAGGGTTGATCAAATGTTCAAACATACCTTGACCAATCTAGTAAATGTTCAAACAGAGCTCGACTGTCGAGGAACAAAAGTCAATCAGTCAGTTTTATTCTTTAAAATATTTTATACAAAATCTTATTTGGATTTTTTCCGAGACGCCGAGCAACAATTTTTTTCTCCTACCAATCACCTTTGGTTCGATTGGTCACTTCAATTTTTCGGTCTATCATTTTACCATTAACAAGAACAATTAAGGGCCACACTTTATATTTAGACATAAACAAAACTCAATTGACATAAGATATGTCATCAATCAATTATCCATTCAAATGGCCACCAACGTATCATTGAATAAGCACACCCACGAGCATAAAAACAATCGAAGCCATTTTTAAAATAAAAGAGGTTGATTTGTAATATAGACAAACTATATTGAACAGTTGTTGTCATTAGTAATAATTTAGTAATAAACAAAAATGGAAACAAGCACTTGATGGAATTCACACAAGAAAAAGTCTACATAAAGAAGAACGAACCCCATTAGCTGATTAGTCGGTTGAGAGCAGATGATTCACCCTTTTAAGATGTCATTTGTCAATGCATATTCATCGCCACTTAAGAACTGAGAGCTTCAAATAAATTGTTCCATCCCCTACTAAGAAGGGAGAATCAAATGTCTGCATATAATGATCAATGTATAATGTATCAAATTATTATCAAAGGGTGGGAACAATACAAGGAAGCCTAAAATTTGAAGGCAAAGTTTAACACAAACTGTCCTTTAGAAATCACAAATATCACCGACCTAGGTAATAAAATAAAACCTTCATGGGTGATACTTAAACTTAAAACATTTGAAACGTTGAGTTAGTTATTAGTCGATACTTTATAATACTTTATATTTAGAGTGTAAATTATTTTAAGGTTAGTTAAAAAGAACCACTCTATTGTTATTCGAGACCCAAACATGGAGTGTATTATAATACACCACTCCACCCACTCAAAGTTGAGGGTCCAAACAACCCCTTAATTTTTATTTGGTATATGAATTTCAAAACTAATACTTTTAGTTCTATTTAGTCCTTAGAAATCCAAAAATGACATGTTGGATCCAGTACAAATGCAGTTTCTGACTAGTCCATGAAATATGAAATTAGTTTCTAAATGGTCTAAAATTTACATTAGAAACTAAATTTGAAAACCCAATTTTCTAGTCACGGTAAACATTTATGAACAAAAGGACATTTTTTAATTCAAAATTTTGAAATTTCAATTTGCAAAGAAAGCAACTCCGTTGACAAACAAGTACCTGATCCCATATAGTCCACCTTACTCTACGTCTCGCCCAATTCCGGTCTTCTGTTAAAATAATCCAAGTAACCCTGACATACACACCTTATTGTTAATACACTGAAGCTTCTATTGATATTTTAAGATATTATTCTTACATTGAGAAAATTGGATAATCATTTCAGCTGCCAACCTTATCAAGATGAAAGTTTAAGCAAAAGAGAGAGAGAATTCTAAATTACCTGAAGTATTCCAACAGCAGCAAATTTGTCAATTATTGTCTTTGACACAGCGGGGAGCAGGTTTAATGGCTTTATCAGTAGTTCCACATTCTGTGTATAGATAAAAGAAATCAGTAAATCACAAATATAAAATTCATTGTTGATGAAATTCAATGTAGCAGTAGCCTATGCATAAGTCAGCACCACGTAAAAGAAAATTTTATCAGGTGAAAGACAATTCAAAACATAATCACACTCATTTGACCAAGTTTGTGAATTCAACGGAGACATGGACCGAGACATTGAAAGGCATGCCACATGTCACAAGACGAACCGGAAGGGCTTGCTAAACTAGATGCAATAACCTTTGATGTAAAGCACTCATCCCAAAAAGTATACTTTACGCCTTCAAGTTTTCCAGTTTTACAAAGGTCATCAATGAAGATCTTCACTTGCATAGCCTGTACTCAGAACAATATAAGGTCAAGTACAGATAAGAGTCAATAATGATGTCTCTGAAGAGATAAAGAACGCACGTCCGGGTTGTTCCGTAGTCTATCGAAAGGGTACCCAACAATGAACCCCGCCAGGGAAAATTCAGAGATCTGAATACACAAATCAGAAACAACTGTAAATACAAACAGGATGGAGATGACTGAATGTTGCAAGAAAGAACAACATTAACAATTCACTATCATATATTGAAGTTTAAAGGCAAATACGTTGCGCAACAACACATCTCAGGAAATGAGGTAAGGAAAAAGGTAAAGTTAAAGCTATGCAACTACAAAGTAATCCTGGTGTCATCATTAATAAATCCCATTTCAACACCTAAAGTGGTACTCACCGAAAAAATTCTCCCTGAAAATTTGTGTGCACCACCCTTCAATCATTGTTTATCATTTAGGATTGCATAAAACAACATTCTACCAATCTTCATAGGAAGGAAAAAGATTGCGTGTGTGTAGAGATAGATAGATAGATATAAAGAGAGAAGAAAATCTCAAGAAAATTAAAGTTCTCCCTGCAAAATTTTGTTCAACCTTCAATCATTGTCTATCATTCAGCATTTCATCAAATATCGTTCTACAAATCTTCCTAGGAAATAGATTTTTTAAAAAAAATACTCCCTATAGATTTTTGTGGCACAACCAGTCATCGTTTATCATTCAGCATAGCATCAAATAACCTTGAACAAATCTTCACACGACGGAAAAAGATAAAAGAAAGAGAAAATAATATCTCAAGTAAATTAAAGTTCTCCCGACAAGATTTTGTGGCACCAACCTTCAATCATTGTTATCACTCAGCATTGCATCAAATTACATTCCACAAATCTTAATAGGAACGACAAAGTAAAAAGAACCAAAGTAAAAGGCCTCACCATTTTCTGAAAATCCTGAGCCATCAAATCCATTGTGGTCTTCTTCCGTAACAAAACACTGCAACAATCGACAACAACTAACACTGGTCAAGTTTGGTTAACTTCAGCTTCAGCCCCATTACTCCCAATCCCTCACACAAAATCCCATCATGAACAAAATACCTGAGAGGGCAAGCGATTTTATTATCTGGGTCAGACACGGCTAAACCAACATACTTGTCACCAACATCTAAACCAAGCAAACGGCCATGTTCAAGTGCATCTCTCTTCGTCAAATCACGAAAAAGCATCAACGGCCTCACATACTTCATCTCGTATTGCTATTTAATTCATACAAACCATTATCAGCTTCGCGCCTTTGAGGATCAAAACGTACAATCGGTTATGCACATTCAGACTCATTCGCAATCGAATGTGAGTCAAGACTCCATCAAGCCCGAATCCTTCCGAGCCCTCGATGCGATTAATTGCTCGAATAAATCAATTTTTTATTTGAGTTTGGCAATGATAGGTCCCTTACAAAACCGCTGAACTCATTAGGCCCATAATCAACCCCAAATGTCACCTAGGCCCAAATCTGGTAAGATACTTACGAATAAATTTAGATTTAAAATAATTGAGTTTTTAACCCATTATAAATATAGAAAAAACTGTCCACAGTCTTCACTAAACTATATGGCAAATATTGATTATCTATGTATAAACTTAAGCTAAATTTATAATTTCTTTTAAATAGTATTATATATTTAATTATTATTCTTAAAATTGCTATCTATTATAATTTTTATTTATTACAAACGGTTTCTATCAATTTAAACTTTGAGTTAATAGTTATATTAATTTAAGCTTAGACTTTAGAATTATATTCATCTAAACCTCAAACTAATAATTGCATTTATTTAAGTTCTAAACTTTTGCAAACGTATCAATTTAAACCCTCAATTATTTTTTACTTGGTCACCCTTATAAAAGTTGAAGATTTAATTGATACATGTGTGAAAGCTCCGAGTTTACATTTATGAAATTTTAAGGTTTAAATTGAACACATGTTAGTTTAGCATTTAAATTAATACGATTTCAAAATTAAGGACTTAAATTGATACAATTATCAGTTTAAAGTTTAAATTTATACAATTCCAAAGTTCATAGCTACAAATTGATATTTTTCTTAAAAAGCTATTTGAATATTTCTAACATACTATACAAACTCCCAGTCACTCGATTTAAGGTCGTTTATGCCTTTGAATTTTCTAAAAGAAGTTGTTGGTTTGGATTTTTTTTCCAAAACAACATCGATCAAAATGATCCTTATCTTCGAACCATAGACTTTAGTTCAGTCAAATTTGATTAATCGACTCAATTTTTCGATCTATCATACTCTAAGTTTAAATTTAGGTATCACAATTTATCTTACTTTTGTGATAAAATTTATTTTAAATAATATATTGTTTTTATTATTATGCATATTTTATGAGTATCACAATATTCAAATGTTCGAACTTTCTATTACACTTTTGCTCACTAAATCACTTGTGAATATGGTTACCACTTACCATTTCAAATTCAACCCCTCAATCCTCACCCTAGAACGGTCGAACTAAAAATGTAATTGGAATTAATCTGTTGTCAAATAATTGAAAACCTTCCTAGTTATTTTTAACTATACAAAATAAGTACTATCAATCCTTTTGTCCACTAAATTATACTCTCAATTCAAATTTAACGTCATTATTTTTATTTTGTTTGATACTTGATTGAATAGCCAATAAGATTTGCAAAATTAATCGATTGCCGTTTTCTCAAGGATATGATTATTCGAGAGTAAATTAATTAAAAACAAATTATTGATCATATTTTTAAAAGAAATTGAATGTTATTTCAAAAAAGGAAAAAAAGAAAAAGAAGCACAATGTTAAAACATCAAGTATTTATTTTTCTAAAAAAACGCTTTTCATATTACATCAAAACCAAATCAAATGTGGAGTATGAAAAATTGAACCTATAATACCAATGGATTGTCTCTAAAACAGTGACAAATACAATTGAATTAATATTCAGATTAATTGACACGGGTCAGTCTAGTTTCATATATTTCAACTTAGTTTCTAAACTTGGAACTTATCAAAATATAAACTAAAACAAACTATTTGAAGTTTTGTTAATTTGAATCATCACACCATACTTCTATGGGGTCGTGGCCCTTAAGAAAATAATAAGACCTTAACTATTCGTTTCTTTCATAAAAAGTTTAATTCAAGACTATCCATGGGCTAGTGAAAATTTCAAGAAATATATACAAATTATAACTCATTTATTTGATACCTGTCTAAACTATTTTCACTAACCATAACCATATATCCCATCATCTGGGACTAGAGCTGGAAAAAAAAATTGACTGAACAACATATTAAAAATTTCCCCTTTCATATTATTGAGCTGAAAGGTAAATTGATCATATGAACAATTGAATCAATTAAATGACTTTTGGTTAAACTACCTACCTCCATGTATCTTGATTATTGTTTTATGAGGGAAAATGGAGAAAGACTTCCAAATTCTGCTCTCCTTCTGGTTACTCTCCTGAAAGGCTTCCTATTTTGCCACCATAAGGATTCCATTCCACTTGAGGACCGGAATTCTCTATAGCAATCCGTCACACTTCGAACTAAATTTCGCTTTGTTTTCTTAGGCTTCGATCTCCGCTTCGTGTGTTGAGGAGAAGGGGTCTTTGGCTCCACGAATTTTGCACTAGTTTCACTGTTAAAAGTCACGATAAAACCAACCAACATATGGTCAAATTATTGAACATTGGCACAACATGGCTTGATTTCATTGAGCCAGTTCGATAATGTTCAGATTGAAAAGAATTGCTCAGAGATTCAGCAGTCAAACATTTCCCTAATACTCTCCCCAATGGCATGGTTTAAAAAGAAAGAGCAAGGCTTTTCAAACAGAGATATAATGAAAACATAGAAAACATCAAATACAAACTTCGATAGTTCGTTAGAGCTTTGGACGAATTTTGTTAGAGCTTATGGAATGAAAGAAACCAAAGGGTCCTTTTTTTTCTGATGATGAGAAACCAAAGCATCTTCCAAGAATACAAACCCTTTTCGATAGTTTTTTTAGTTGCCTTGGTGTAAATGGTCTCTCCTATATTTAAACCCGATAACTTTTCTTCACCTATATCCCAAATGGTGAGGTTTTTTGTAACTTCATTGAATTAGGTCTCCCCGTATTTTGTAATCTCAAATTTTCAATGAAATTATTTATTGTCCCAAATAATAATAAAAGAGAAAATATCAAATAAATACTTGAAATTAAACTTGAGGAATAAATTTGACATGGTCAGAACTCTCACCTTTCATATTCCATAGATAGCTGAATCAACATTTTATTGTCAACTTGCGGTTTGCAAGCAGGGCAAATGTATACCTTGGGAGTAGATTCTATCTTGACACAATCAAAGTGATACCATTCTTCACAAATATCACAAGCAAGCATTGGCCTGCGATCATTTGGCTTGCGGCAAATGCAATAAAGCATACTTCGATTTCTTAATAACTGCACCCAGAAGGTTAATGAACTAAGCACCGACAGATACATATTCTCTCATTTTAAAAAAAGGGGATACATATTCTCTTTTATCTCCATTAAAATATGAAGAAGAGGTTGCCAGAATGAATGGCTGATACCTTGAGCTCCCTCTCGAGGTATGCAGGTAAATTTTCACCCTCTTCAATCAATTCAAAAACTTTCTCCAATTCAAGTGCCCCACAGTCGGCTGAAATCTGTAAAGAACAAGAGATGATAAAGTCTAAGAAGATAAGGTGGGGAGAACACAAACATATCAACATTTCACGGACCTTCCTTGCAAGACTTCTCCACTTTGAGCAAACAATCTTCACTTCCAAAAGCTTCCGTCTGTAGCAATCTTCCGGCAGAATGCTTATCACAGATCCCTGTCACGTGTTACTTAAGTCAGTATTTAGCATTTACATTAAGTCAGTATTTAGCATTTACATAACAGATACTCTTGGCATCCAATAATACATGCCATCATAATTATCTTTCAATAAAAGATAGATGGCATGGAGGACAATTTTCCCATTAGCCTAACAAATAAAAAATTACAAGATGAGAAAATAAGCTAAAAACCATGATTGGTCGAATAAGGATTCATTTCATTTGCGATGCTTGTAAAGTGCATGCATATGCATCATAACTTAACGAGCTACAGATCAGCTTAGAGAAATGTCGAGCAGTTAACAGCATCTCACCAAGCCCATTCGAGAGACTCGGCACTAGTCCTACTCACCCAATGTATTTGAGGTGATTCTAAAAATGGTATCTTCAAATTAAAATTTATCAAGGATTTCTAAAATCGCTGCAGGTCAAGTAGGAACTTTGAACTCCAACAGTGATAAAATGTAAATTGCTATATCTTACTCGGCTTTTCAGCTGAAAAGTGTAGGATAAAATCTCAAACATGGTATTCAACCACGTTATGTATTGACTTGTTCACCAACACACTGTTTTCATAATTGCTAAGTTTCAAAGGTGAGTACATAAGATTTTCTCACCATCTAACAATCTCATATTTATCATATTGATTATAATTTAAAAGCACCAAACTTGCCAACAGCAACAAGTTTTAGAATGCTCCAATAAACCATAGAAACTGGAGCCCAAACAAGCATGCCTAGGCATATGAGCGTGTTAGTAACCACAAGGTTTGTGGTTTGAATGCCCAACCCAATTGTACACAATATATATACATATATCATGATATTTTAAATTCCATAAAAACTGGAAATACCTCTTCCAGAAGCTCCAGGACCTGTTGCATTGTTGGTTTTTCAGAACCTTCAAGAGCTTCCTTGACTCTGAATCTCCACGAGTTCCTCAATAATTCCATCTCAAGGCCACGCTTGCCTTCATGGTCGTTAATGCCTGCAACGTCCATAGCCTGTGACAGTGAACTACAATCATTTAAAAATTACACCCATGTAGTATTTCTACTCTCCATGTTTCTTGGAACTTCACAAATATTGAGCAGTATGAATAATTTAAAAGGAAAAAGAATCACTCGACCTTTAACACTACCGTTAACCTCTTGCAAGCAATACTAAAATCTTTATCATGACAACGTGATGAGAAGTCCAAGACTTCTGACAAATGGGATTTGCATACTAAAGCCTGCTCTATCAGTTGCTTTAATACATCTTCCTCTTCCAACCTGAAAATATTTTAAGACTAAGCATCAAGAAATTGGTTTTCATTAGACACATTATCATTCACATGGTTCCATCATAAAGAAACACGTAGAGAAACCTCTACTTAAAATGATATGTGAATTGCATTTGCACATATCTACCCTCGAGAGATCAAACAAAAATATTTTAGGAGTAGAATACAATTCAATTTCAAGTCTACATTGCAGAATATCTCAATTAAGTTTTGTCCGAGCATCAATTTAGAAAGATATCCAACTTCCTGCAGATAAATATTGTTTATACTACATATCTTGTCTCTATACTTTGTATTTTGTCCACTTATTTCTTGAACTTTATTTTGAATGCCTTTGGGTGGTAGATCACTCATTCCAATAATATAAAGGACATCCTTGAATCCTTTTTGGTGGGTCACCCTTTCTTGGGATGCAAAAAGACAATTTGGTTGGCTATTGTTCGTGCTTTCTTTTGGACCTTATGGGCCGAGCATAGTGTTGGTGATATATAATTAAAGTTGCCTTCAACCACCAGCTTAAGCTTTTGGATGAATTGGTGGTTTAATATGGTATCAGACCAGGTGGGGTCCAGGGAGGTCCTGTGTTCAAGCCCCTGCATTGTCGTTTCCTCCCCAATTAAAATCAATTTCCACTTGTTGGGCCTTTCAAATATTTCAAGCCCACAAGTGAGGGGGAGTGTTGGTGATATATAATTAAAATTGCTGCCTTCAACCACCAGCTTAAGCTTTTGGATGAATTGGTGGTTTAATATATAGTAAGTGGCTTTTTCAAGACTCTACTTCCTCTTTTACTTCTTTTTGGGACATTGTTTTGTTTATGGCTTTTTATTGGTGCAAAACTGGACACCCTTTCAAGAACTACAGTCTCTCCTTTCTTGTTTCTAATTGGCACTACTTTTGTAATCACCTTTAGGTGTTTGGGGTTTTCCCTATTTCATTTTATCAATGAAATGTTTCTTATTTTAAAAAAAAAATATTAAAAAATTGTTTAAACAATATATAAGCTGGATAACATGGGGAAAAAAGTGGTTACCAGACACAGAAGTTCACGGCATCAGATTTAAGCTTAGTGAGCATTTCTAGGTCAGGACGATTTGCTAAATATCTCTGCAACAAGAAAAAGACAAGACAAATATAATGACATTGCAAAAA
Organism: Cucumis sativus; assembly: GCF_000004075.3. Taxonomy (NCBI): domain Eukaryota; kingdom Viridiplantae; phylum Streptophyta; class Magnoliopsida; order Cucurbitales; family Cucurbitaceae; genus Cucumis; species Cucumis sativus. Next base: position 1,797,108 of record NC_026659.2, on the reverse strand, counting down.
AGGATGGTATACACAATCTAGAAAATAAGTGAGTGAGAGAGAGAATCATACCAAGGGACCTCCACTTTCATCAATTGATAATTCACCCCTTGAGCTATAGCAATAAGGGCATATAAAGATATCGGTATTGCTTGTTTTTTCTCTTGCTTTCCCTAGGCACTGCAAATGGTAGCTGTTTCCAAGATCATCTATAATGTTTAGTTACCATATTGTTCTTCGGAATGGTAGATGAGATTATATAAATAAATCGATCACATGTAATATAATAAACAATAACTACGGGATGCTTCATGCATGCATATAATAGAAACATGTGTCATGCTGTATGTGTTCATTCATGCATGATGGCTCCACAATATGTTTTGAGGAATTGAGACAGTACACTAGAATTGAAGGTGTGCTGTTGAGTTCTCCCTTTGTGGGGAAAAGCAAAATTTTGTGGCAGGATTGTTTCTTTTGCTATTTTGTGGGGCTTTTGCTAAAGAATCATTTGGAAAGGTGGAGAGGTCGGGTCACAAGATTTCGAAGGTGGTGAACTTTAATGCTTCCTAAAGCTGTCAGCCACAATACCTTTCTGTAATTATGATATTGGTTTGATTTTGTCAAATTGGAGCCCTTTCTTCTTGGTTGAATTTCAGGTTTTTATTTTGTTTTTTTATTCATTTTGGTCGATAAACCTCAATATTTTTTTAAAAAAATTCTTTTAATATAAAAAAGGGAAAAGGCAAGGTTGTTGAGTACACACACATATATGTAGAGTGTTGAGATGGTAGAGAGCAGTGTAGTAGAGGTGGTAATTGGTATAAAAGACAAGGCTGTTGGATTACAGCACGACTCCAGCAAGTTTATTGGTGTCAGTATTTAGCACTTCCCACCTAGTTGAAGGAGTCATACTCGTTAAAAAAAGCAACCAAGCAAAAAGCCAGAGGTTAAAAAGAAAACCCCTTGCCAAATGCAAAGTTGACCAAGGAATCCACAAGTGTTTAACGTCCCTGCAAGATAGTGCTATTTCAGCTTAGAGGGAAGAGAAATGATAGTTGGTGACTTGGTGTGCATTAGTTCGTCCCATTGCGAGTCTGTTCTATTGGTTACTACAAGTTTGTTCTAAATTGTGAAATATGTTTGCTCTTATAGTATATTTTAGAGCTTTCGAGTATGTATATACTAAAATTTTGGAGTTTTCAACTTGTTAGATATAGAAAAATATCTAGAATATTTTTGGTTCAAACATTTTGGCAAAGTAAAATTAACATTACCTTTCTTCACATACTGAGCAAGCAAAAAGATGCTGGTCCTGTGAATCGCTAGAGCAACAAACACATAAGTTCTGATCGGCGTAGAGCAACGGTTTCTCATATATGTATATGGCTCTGTCCAGTGATTTCTTTATCTGCATGACAAAACTGATATTAGACATGCATTCAAAATATGTTTATTGTCAGTTTTCAGTAAAACAACTATTTCATCAGAACCTCTCCTAGACAACCAAGCAGAGGTCTTCCATCTCCAAAAGACGTCTTCATGATTTCCTCCATTTGTTTCTTCCACCTTTCAATCTTTTCAGCTTCAGAAAAGATTAAATGTAGCTCTGAACAATTGAAGGCAACGATGTCTCCTTCTTCCTGAATGTGCAAAAGTATAAGATATACATCTATTTAATCCCAGTAGAAGAAACAAGCAAAATAACATAACATACCTTAAGTTTTAATAACAGAGCCCATGATCGTTCAGCACGCTCCATAATGAAAAATTGGCGTACTTCTTCCTGCCACAACCTACGTGCAGAGAGTATACCACAGGAAGCACAAATCAACAATAGCCATAGATAAGATCCAAGGTACTGCTACAACTTAACAACCATAGACATACACACAGCGCAGTTTCACCAACATATTTCAATTTGGGTTAATTTCCGAACAATTATCAATTTTATGAAAGTTATGAAGAGTTATAACGAAGCATTTTACAAATTATAGTGCAAATGCCTACATCCTAAAGAAAACTCCAAAAAAAATTAGTGTCTTCGACTATTGAACTTGGGGCCATAGGATTTTGGACTTCTGAAGTTATAGTAATGCTCGCAAATTTGTAGGAGAGATTAGAAGGCAAGGAAAAAAAATCTTTACAAGATGCAGGAAGATACATACGTCCATACAACAAACACAGAAATTAACAAGTCAGAGGATCAGAAAAATCACTTGTGCTTCTGAATAGCATTTACAAGTTGACCATTCATGGCTGAGAAGTTGATTTTGATTCTCTGCAAGTAGAAAACATTCAAACCTCTAAGGACAGAACAAACATAAAAATCTAAAATGTAATTAAAAAAATGTTCTATACTGTTCAACAATTGTAGGGGTGGATAATTGAACCATCGACCTTTGGGATGACAATCGATGTCATATCCATTTAACTAAGCTTGTATCGACAAAAAGAAAGCGAAAATGTTAGGTCCCGTTTGGTAAACATTTGGTTTTAGTTTTTTGTTTTTAAAAAATTAAGTCTATAGATACCCTTTCCATCTCTAGACTTCTTGCTTGATTATTTAATCTTTACAAATGAATTAAAAAAACCAAATCAATTTTAAAACTAAAAGTTCTTGTTCTTGAAATTTGGCTAAGAATCCAACTATTTCACTTAAGAAAGGTGTAGAACACTATAAGAAATTGAGAGAAAATAGGTATTATTTTCAAAAACCAAAGATAAAAAACCAAATGGTCAACAAATGAGGCCTTATATTTTAGAAGTTGAGCTGTACAATTACCTGAGAGTTGGAAAGCAATTCCTCAGCATCGCTTAACTTTCTTTGTTTAGAATTGCACGTTCCAGGAATCACCTCTAAGGCTTGTTTCAGCCATTTGACGCCTTCCACCAATAAGCTCCACAAAACACCAGAGGCAAAAAAACAAGAATTGTCCTCTTCAACTTTCATCAAGCTCTCAACCTCCTGCCACAATATTATAGCCTCTTCAGTCAAATGGATTGCAAATTAAACCTAACGCTCCTTGCCTCAACACACTTCAGAAGTGTTCCTCATATAAAAGAACAGTGCAAATAAATCCAAGATTTTTTATTTTTATTTTTTTGAAAAAGAGTCTTTTATTAATGAAAAACTCAAAATACAGTACATGTATATCATGAATAAAACAAAGCGACCTAGGGATCGGGGAACACACCCGAACATCTCAACTAGGTTGACCCCCTGAGCATACTCATCATATCCATAAAATAATAATAATAATAAAAAGAAAGGAATACAACGTACTTCCGACAAACTTTCAAGTCTACCTGATAAGAAGGAATAGCGTCGCAAAGAGAAAGAACTTTATTGCACCACATGAGTGTAGAACAAGCACTTTGAAGTCGGGAAATCTCACTAAAGTCATAACCAAGAGATATACCGGCTGTAATAATAGCATTGATTCTATCAACTAATTGTTTAATCTTAAGAATAAGACAATTGCTCAGCCCATCCCCTATATCATCCACATTCCAAAGATTATCAATTTCTTGCAATAAAGAGTTTGCTCCATCTTTCCAATCCTCGCATTTTCTCAGGACTGCAGCAAGCACTCTGCTTTCTTCCAAAGCGACCTTATGGAATTTTGACTGAGAAACCAACTCCTGCAAGTTTGGAGTGTGTTAAATATCAAAGTCCAGGCTCCAGGTACCATACAAATATAGATGACAAAAACCTTTAGTGTTTCGACGTTCAGCTGCGATCTTGGTGCAGATGGCAAAGGGAGAACATACTCTAAGAAAGGTTTTGAAATATTTAGCCAAGACTTGGCCGAGGATAATTCATTCTTGACATCATGAAGCGAAGGTAGAATAACACGTAAACCTTCAGAAGACCTAAGGCATGCACAGAATTCAAACATGTGATAGTTTGCATAAGGTAGAATAACACATAAATCTTCAGAGCTTTTGTTTATTATTATTATTATTTATTAACGAGAGAAACACTGGAAACCTTATAATCTCTTCAAAATCAGATAGCTCAGCCCCATGCGCTAGAAAATTCATAGCTCTCTTTTCCCAACTCATTGCTGAATCGAGAACTCCACGAATATCAGCAAACAATTTTTCCTTATCAATTTCTAACCTGGAGAAGAGGTAACTCAAAAATTTACATATATGGATAACCATCCTTTTATGTTCTTGATTAAAAAAATGTATACTACAAACACGTACTCTACAGCCTCATTCATCAATTTCTGTATGAATTCCATGGAAACCTTGGTAACCTGTAACTGCATCAAAGTCGAGTCACAAGGAAACATAACTTCAAGAAGATGATTGTAAAATTGAAGAGAGGATCAGTACACAATTAATGATTATCGCATAAACACAGACAATTACATCCCAAATGTTTTAAGAGTACCCCTGAATCACCTTTTGAGCTTTTTCCCTGGCAGAAGCCTTCTTCAACTCAACCTCAACTATAGGTACATCATCAACTATCTCCCCAAAAATTCCATGAAACAGAAGATCAACCACATTAGCATTAGGCTTAAACTTATAAAATGGATGGTTTCCCAAACAGAAAGATAGCATGGATATAAAAGAGTTAGTGCCTGAACAAACCTTTTATTGTCAATGATAATCCATCTCTCAGGATGCAATTCAATTCTTCTATTACAGTATGTTGATCCTCCCGTTCTTGAACATTAACCAGAACAGCATTAAGACGAGCATGCCATTTGACAACATCGTCATGATATTGTCTTATAAGTTTCAGTTCAGGTATATTAACAGCAAAACCCTTAGATTCTTGAAGGAATAGTTCAACGGTCTGCAAGACAATTCAGGGAAATTTATGTCTTAGATTACCAAATATCAAATTGAGGAGAAAAGGGAATGACAATTACAAACTTGACCTTCAAGTTCATGGGACCATTCATAATTTCTGCACATCTAGAACGATGTAGTTCAGCTTGCCTTGTTAAATCCAGCACCATTTCTGTCTCTGGAAGCTGGATTCCGAGTTCCAAGATCTACTTATCATTAAACCAGGTATTTTGATAAATACAATTTGCTGATATATATGAATACATATGATACCCATCAAAATCCAGAGCATACAAATTTATGTAGGAAACTAATAGATGGTCAAATCACCTTAGACTTCAACTTGTAAAGAACCTCAAGCTCAAGAGCAGCAGGCTGTTTCTCCAATATTTCTCTGACACTTTCTATGCAAGACTAATAGATCACAAGTAAAGCATATTAGAATATTAATAAGCGGAGGCAAAAGCACAATCCAAAAAATAAAGTTCATCTTGTTAATACATGTTTTTTAAAAGGAGACGGTCTCTTTATTATTATTTTTTTTATAATACTCAAGCAAAGTTGCAAGTACCATACCATTTCTTTTTAAAGAAACTGAGCTTCCAATCAGCAAAATGAAGGAATATGCAAGAAATTACAAAAATACAAACCCAAAAAAAGGAGACCCAGAAAAACTATTGAACCTTTATTACCAAACAATTTTAATAGGAAAGAATGGATGAAGATTTTCTTTTTGAAGAGGAAGTGAACTTTTCATAGATATAATGAAAAAGAGACTATTGATCAAGATATAAAGTTCAGAACGCAATGAAACAAAATGAACATATAAATCTAGAAATCTAGGGATCAATAGGTGTATCTAGGCATCTCAACCAAGTTAACACCCTTGCAGCACTCTCATCATATCCATTTACAAGATGAGACTATGAAAGCAATAGACAAAAGACAAACTAGCTTAGTTACAATGAAGAAATAAAACCACTCCAGTTAAGACAAATATCTTGAAACAACAGACAAAGGTTATAACCAATTGTGTTCCTGTATGAAAGAAAAAAAGTATTTCCTGAAAATTTTAAAATATAGGCAACAACAATAATTAGCCTTCGATTTTTTCAGTTGTTCAAGTTGTTTAAAACTGTCTCAGTTTGTTCCCATTTTCACTTAGGTAAAGAATAGATGTATCCAAAACATATGGAATCATATGTAAGGAAATGGTACCAAAAGATAATAAGAGTACCTTCGCTATTGATATGTTTTCTGATAACTTCTCACTTTCTTCTATATGGATTGGAAAGGAACACACTCTTGAGTACAAAATTTCCCATTCAGAAACCTGAAGTGAGAGTTTCTAAAATAAGGAACATTGATTTCATGGAGTAAAAAGGGCATAACGTAGGGATAAACAATCCAAAATAGAAAGACGCCTAATAAACAATTTAAAAAGAAACAATTAAAAAATAGAGAACATCAAGCAATGAAGCCAAAATGTAGTTACATCAGGGCATGTTGATAAGGCATTATCAATATCTTGTATCAAAATCTTTGCTTCTTCAACATAATCCTGTAAGAAATCAGATTTTATGCCAAAATTAGCAATTAGCAAATGGGGCCACATAGGAATTAACTAACAAATCTGGCAACATTGTACCAACCTTCAACTTAAGATACCCAGGATGGTTACATGATATTGAGGGTAGACTCAACAAATTGTTTACATGATCCAAGCAAATTTTCTCTGAACTTCCAGAAAGATCACATGACCACGCTTCAATTTTAGAAAGGGAATCTCCAATGCCTTGAACCCACTTTTGAGTTTCATCCAAGTTTCTTACAACATCACGGACCTATTAAACAGTCCAATAAAGACAAATGTAAATTACAACAACATGCTGCATGCAAGAAGATAACCATGAAGGAGTGCACATACGTGATCCATATCATGACCAGCCCAAAGAAATTGCTCGGCTTCTCTCAAAGCCTTAACACATGCCTCATTTGAGAATGGATCTTGAAGAACCTTATTTGAATGCAGTAACCATTTTTCTGCAAGTTGGGACAGAGTGACACAACCACCTTTCACCTACAAGTATCAAGTATTTTGCTGGTTTCAAATTGCAAGACAGATGACCAAGACAGACCACTCATGCCTATATTTCTTTCAATCAAAACAATTCGCTACGGCATCTAAATAGACCGATCTTAGCATAATATAAATTAGAGAATAAAGGATAATTAATCTCACAATTCTAAGAAGTTCATAAGCCTGTAGCATTAATACTAATTATTATGAAATGTACAAAAAAGATAAGAAGAAGAACTTCATAATTGAGCTACTCTCAAACTCATTTTTTCTAAACTTTAGCTTATTTTTATTCATCTTGACTACAAGGATCAGAGCTTCATGAGTTCATACCATTAGATTAGCCCACTCATGTTCAAGCAGATATGTGTATTATTGAATGAAGAAAATTCCCCAAGGCAAACACTCCTCTCACTGTGAGAGTTCCGATAGTAATTCCAAGCTCAAGCAAATGGAAGTACAACCCCAGCTACTTATACTACCCTTTCCTCTCCCAAAATACCCTTCAACCTCTCCCGTGGTCCCCTCACCCGCATTACATAATATTTGCGTTCCTCACTCCCATGCATAACTAACTATCACCCTCAATTACATTCTTGTCCCTTCTCCTATACTGATGGATGCTGGGTGGCCTTACAATATTTTACCTTTGCTTATATGTAGAGAGAGGGGGTAAGAAACAAAGTTTTCATAAAATATGCTTTTTTTTTTCTGATAACCCATCAAGTAGGATGAAGTATGTATGAAGATATTGTATCTTTAATAAATGTAACATGTTCAGATTGCTTCAATTTGAACTGTTTAAAGGATGCTTTACTAGTTACTGTATCAAAAGATAGACCATCAAACCTACTTCTCAATTCAATATGTAAGTGACCCTATATGGTTGAAACAAATTCAAATGCTTAAACCTTGGAGCAGGACTAATAGTTCAATCCTTTGAGGGTTTCAGCCTTTGCCTGAATAAGAGGACAGATGAGACAGTGGAGAGACTAAAAAACTGATATTTGGTTTTTGAAGAATAACAAAAGGTTACAAATCTATGACCATCCTTCTTTTATCCTTTCCAAAAACCTTCACCAAGTAACCACACGTCCCAATGCTAACATAGGTTTCCAAGTCTTTTAGTTTTTACTTTGCTATTGATGCTACCCCACGCCTTTTTATGAGAGACTGATGCTAACCCCACCTACTTTCGTATTTTTGGTTGAGATATGGCCACATGTATCCAACCACAATAAATTGTTTTTGTAACTATCAACCTTTTGTGATTATGTCTTCTCACACCTACTTTTTGTCCTCTGCAATGCTTGATAGTTGATTCTTAGTGGTCTAGAGTGTGTAAGAAGACTGCAAAGAGTCGAAACCATATTTATGGGATTTATGGTTTACTACGGTGATTTATGAAGTTTTTTTAGATTCACTTAGCTCACAATAGGTCGTGCAAGGGTATGATGCAGTGGTATTTCCCCCACCCTCATTACATAGGAGTGTTTCTTTGGGAAGCGGTGTTCTTTGCATCTTTCTAGGAATTCTTTTCCTGTTTATTTTTGTTGTTCTTTTGGTTTCCTTTGGACCGGGTCTCCTTTTCTGCCAGCCATCTGTTGTTTTTCCCATTTATTGCCTTTCCTTCATTTTCAATCAAAGTCGTTTTTTTCCTCTTAAAATAAAAATAAAAACTTAGTCAATACTAGATTTAAAACGTCTTAAAGATTCAAAGACAATGAGAACTAACTATTGTTCCCAGACAATACCTACAAAAACCCTACCCTTAATAAATAACAACTTTTACATTCAATCAAGAAAAAGGCCTATCAACCGTATTTAAAGTACCCGTATTGTTATTACCTAGAATGGTTAAAATTGCTAAAACTAAACACAGTAAGATGAGGGAGGAGAATGAAGGAAGAAATAAAAGGGCACGATGCCTCCTCAAGCACTCACAAATATGTAGCAATTTGGAAATAAAATAACAGAACACTCAAACCTTTTTTGTCAAAGTACATCGTTCAGTGTAGCATAAGCCTGCTTGTCGAAAATCCTTACTTTTAGTTGTATCCCCAGAACCACATCTATCAATTATACCAATCAAATCATATAGTTCAGCGAGTGTATAACGATACAAAAGGCGCCGCCTGCTGTACTTGCATTCACAAAGGTGTTGCCAGTGCTGCCAGTAGGGAAGAAACATGTCAACATAGGCACAAGATCCTTTACACATCAATCACAACAACTCTCCAAGCCAGGTAAAAGTACTAAAATTGAGACGGTATAGCATATACTTTTAGATAAGAACACAACATTGAGTAAATTGAATCTCTTAACTTTGAAATTGAGGATGCTACACCTATACAATGTCATCTTATTTGGCCGTTTGAAGTCACTTGAACTTGTAGTATAGTAAATAACAAGTTCAAAATACTAGCCTGTTTCTACTACATTTTTTTGCGATGAGAGAAATTCAACTCTTACTTTATAATCAACAGAATGTTACAGCCCTAGCTTTAAAGAGAGGAGAGTGAACGAGTATGGAAACTTCGCTAATGGTGAAAAAGATATGGGAAAAGAAAAATATAATAATTTAACTATGAGGAAACAACTAAAGAAGGTATATTTACAAACGTATAATAAAGATAAAGGAACTAAAACTTGGTTGTTTTCTTGGGTCTACTCTTTGACTCGGGTTTTTGGATATCATTTTCAACGATTTTCTGTTTCAGCATAGATTTCAAAAGATGCCTAAAGAGTAAGAGACTCTCCAAAAAATAAAATTTTCTAATAATAAAACTTTGAAATGAGAAGCCCATTGGTCCACACACCTCCAAACATACAAAAGCAGATCTCCTACAACGGCAACTTATAGCTGAAAGATAAAGGTACTTCTTACATATAACACATGTTGGATCCTGTAACAAACAACGCCAGAAAAACCCAATCAGAAAAAAGCTTCTTCTATAGTGACACAAATATGAGATCATAATATGATACCTCCTCTGTACTAATATATTCAGGACACTTTCGAGGAGGCAATGAAGAAGATCTTATTACACCATTTTTCCAAAGTTGTTCCCTCCAACTTTTCTCCTTAGAATAAATCCTGAGTAACTCTTTCTTTAGGTAAGGAGACACTCGGTCACTACAATCCGTCTGCATAAAGTAGAATAAATTGAGACAATGAAACAGAATTCATAAAACTAAGCTTCAGCCTCACAAACAGTGAAATTGATGGCTAACAAGTTAAGAAGTATCAATAAATAAACGTGTTAAACTTTTCAACCTTCGCTATCACACAGATAAGCTCCTCGTGAGAAAAAACAGCAGGTTTGTGATAAAGCTGATACAACTCTTCTCCAAACCCACCATAAGGCATCCAGTCAGCAGGAGCAAAATTTACGGCCTCAGCACAATTTAATCCTGAAAATAATTAAGGGAACAGTTGATAAACCTAAAATCCGTTGCTAAACCAACTGTCAGATTGTTTTAGTTAAATAAATCAAACCAGATGAGCATACCAAGATTAAAACCCCCATGGAAAGATCTAGGGAAGGTCACAACAAAATTTCCAGGCTCCTGGAAATGCAAACAAATCATTTTAAAATGATGTAAAAGAAACCAATTGAATATATGAAAAGGCGATTAAAAAGAAAGAATAATAAAATCATATCAAATAAATGTAACAAATGCAAGACCAACTCTACTTTATACACACTGCCTTCTTTTAATTCCAACCTGTTGTACTGTATAAACGGGTACGCCATTTTCTTGTAAGACGGATGGATTCAACATGGTAACAAGTTGAAAAAGTAAATCAGGTTGTGCATCAAAAAGATCAGGTAGGCTGTTCCGCATAACCTATAATCATGTTAAGGATGTTGGTCAATTTCACATATATCTTAATTGATAAGAAATACAAACCCTATGCTAAAAAGATTGTGGAGCAAGATGACTAGCGCTTTCCTTTCAACTTTTAAAAGAAAAAACAATATTTAAAGACTTAAAAAATGTACACCTATATCAATTTTATTAAATTACATAAAACAAAATGATTTGTTAGAGAGAGAGGAAAAGAAAATGACTTTATCTCAAGAACTTTCTATATTTTAAATTTTGTGTTAATATTAGACTGCTGAAGAATTAACAAAGTGACTCTCATGACAGTAAAAAGATGCAGGTTCACAGTGAGAAATATCCACCAAGGAAAATATATACAATCATCATTTTGAACAGCGCAGAATGTTGAAGTGAACCAAACATTAAACAGATCTAATTAATATTTCATAAATATATGGCATATAAATCAATATGTAATGTCAGCATGAAGAAAAACAGAAGAAATCATGCAGATACTAAAAGAATCACGATGACTATTGATACTCAAGTCTACGATAAAGTTCCAGTATCCTTGGGGATAGAAGAAATAAAGACAAGATTAATAAACAAACAAGCAGTACTAAGGGAAAAAAAACTATGGCATCTATTCCATTACATGCTGCAAAAAGAAGATACACAGAACAAAATCTAGAAGCGTTCAAGTCTAAGAGAATATAATCGTTACCTTCTCAAAAGCAGTAGCTTCACTACCAGGTACACTATACCAGCATTTTGGGTCACCCCTGAAAAGTCAAACGTAAGAAATATATCTCCAATAAACAATAACCTAAAACCTTCCCAATCACATATAGAATGTGTATGGTGATACAGTACCATAAAAACAAAGTATCTAATGGCTAGAGAAATAAAATTCCAGTTCAAACATCAACCCAGATAATAAACGTAGGAAAGACAAATAGAATCATACAAACATGAAAACTCTTTTTTAAGGTAAAAGGCGAAGGTGTTGAGATAAAATAAAAGAATATGAGGCAAGTACAAAAAAGAAGAGAGAGGGGAAGAAACTCAAGAAAAGGCCCACTAACCTATAAGGGGGCATTTGGGGCGTGGAGTGAGTTATTATAATCTATGGTTATTATAATTTGTAGGTTATTATAGTCTGTTTTTGGATATACATTATTATAGTATGGGTTATTATAATCTATATTTGGAAAAGTTAGTAATAGTGAAAGGGGAGAATGAGGAATAGTGACATAGGAGAGATGTGGGGGTGAGGAATAGTGAATGGGGGATTGAGAAATAGTGACAGATGAGAAATAAAGGGAAAAGTATAATAGTCTTAATCCTAATCCTAATCTTATGATTATGATAACCCCTGGGGCAAACATGGAGTGGGCTACTCCTTCATAGTCTAAGGGCCAAAACGTCTGAGGGCCAAACGCCCCCTAAAAGAGTTCAAATTGAGCAAGTCAAGGCCTAAGGAATAATTACAAAAACCTGTAGTCACAGAGAACCAAAGAGAGCCATGGGATCCAACAAGGGACTGCACTTTCCTCGCAGGTCTTTCAACCTCTCTAAAAATCATAATTTTTCTTTCTCCCAAAGACTTCACATAATAGCACAAAGACAAGCAAACCACAACCAGCAACTCTTTTCATTAACCTGAGGGAACAAACTCATAAACCTACAACTCCTCATCCAAACCAAACAAATGTGAAAGTCCTGAAGTGTTTGATAGTATGAGGTTCCATCTTAAGGGGCATGTTGGACATGTTGAGTCCTACATTGGAAAAACCAAGGAGAGTCACACTCCTTATAAGATAGATCCACTACTCCTCTCATTGCCAATTGATTTTGAGACGGAACTCATATTATCTAACATGGTATCAAAGCCCATTAAGCCCAAATGGGTATTCGGTCCAAGATAGGTAAACCCAAAAAGACACCATTTTGAGGGGGCATGTTGAGATGTTGTGAGTCACACATTGGGAAAACCAAGGAGACTCACACTCCTTATAAGATAGATGGGCTACTCCGGTTTTGAGATGGAACTCATACTATCTAACATGGTATCAGAGTCCATTAAGCCCAAACGGGTATTTGTCCAAGATAGGTGAACTCAAAGAGGCACCATCTTGAGGGGGCATGTTGGAGATGATATAAATGGACTACTCCTCTCATTGCTAATTGGTTTTGAGATGGAACATCGTACTATCAAACATGAAGAACCCACTTCATAATGGTCCAATGTACTGACAAGACCATAGGAGATGATTCATGTCCTCGACCTCTTCCTGTCAAAGGATACAACACTAAGCCCAATCTACTTGGGCAAAAACCTTTGAACACGATCCGAAGTATTAACTCTTTCACGGAGTACTTGTCAAACAAAAAAAAATAATCATCCTCAAAATTTTAATATTCCAAAGGATAAGATGGGAGAACTCAAAGAAGAACAACAACTCAATCGGCAACAAAAAAAAAAAGCAATAGGAAAACACGTCTAAAGGACTAGGACCCCATAAACAACAATCTCGCCTCCATGTCGGAAAGGGACAAGCTAAGACAAGGGAGATAGAAGAAAAGCTTCCAAAAGACAAAGTCATGAAGTAAAATTTTGAGTTAGACAAATGGTAAAGACAAGAAAACAAAGAGTAGAGAGACTATTCCTAACCACTTATCTCCCAAAATAAGTAGTCACCCCATCTCTCAATAACCAACAAACAAATCGAGAAAAGAAAGGGAGTCCTCCTTGAAGCCTCCCTTTGATAATCATTCAAAGGAATAGGGTCCATATTTACTCACGAGTCACAATAACCTTAGACCACGTGTCAAACTCTCGAGGAAAGCGCCATAGCCAATTAGCAAACAAGGCCTTGTTTGCACCCTAAGATTCCCTATACAGCTATACCTAAGCCCAAGCCCCACGGGCATGGAAAATATATATAATGGAAAAAATACCAAGAACATACCAAAACAAAAAAACTTGTTTTTCTCCATGGATGAGGAAATAAGCAACAGAAAACAAGCATTGCCCCATAGTGGAAAGCACTTCTCCTTTTTTCTTCCTTTGTTTTTTAGTACGCCGTTTTTAGGAGTAGAAGATCAAATCGTCGACATTTGGAAAATAATCGGTATCTAATTCATTGAGCTACGCTCAAATGGCAACAAGAAGCTCATTTCTACAACAATATAAGCCTATGGGTTAAAATATACATCAAACTTCAATGCATTTGATATGATTAAAATATTAATGTCAGTATCGATATCAAGATTTAATTTAATGATATACTAATGGAAAAATTGATAAAATATCAATATCAACAATATTTTGTAAATAGAAAAATGTTACAAAAACTAATTACATTAACATCTAAGTTTTTAATTTTCTTTCAAACTAGGATTTAGTTATAAATATTGTTGTTAGTATTTATATTCATATTGAGATCAATAAATTATATTCTTGTATATTGTACGATCATTTATAGAAGATATCCTTAATACCAATATCGAACCTTTCAACTTACACATATATTAATGAATATTTCATCATATCGATGGGTGTTTTAATGCTACTCGTGATAGTTAAGAAACAAAGGGTTAAAATATGAAATTAGCTACTTTGTGTCTCCAACCGGCAATTTTTTTCTTATGCCATTTGAATGTGGAAACTAAAACCCTGTGTCTTTTACATGTCCTTTCTCTTACAATTGTTGGAGCAAGCTTCTTAATTTCTTCCAATTTTCATGGGTTTTCTACTTAAGTCCCGAAAACAATGTGCTTCAGCTAATTGAGGGTCCCTCTCTTTCAGTGAGGCCACACATTATTTGCATCGATGTCGTAAAAGCTTTGCTATCATGTTTATGGATGGAAGAGAACAAGGTAAATTTCTAAGAAAAGTGTTGTTCCAATTCAGATATTTTTGCCTCAGCTCATCTCAACCCCTCTCTTTGGTGCTCCCTTACTACAACCTTTGTCGGATACTCTCCTCAAGATGTCGGACTCAATTGGTCAGCCTTCCTTTTTCCTTATTTGTTCAACTTTTGTTCTCTTTATACTTAGTATTTTCTGTTTGTGAAGATTTTCTAGTAATAGTTTGATTGGTGAATTATCTGTTATTTACTTTTTTTCTCCTCCATGGAGTTTTGTATCTATTGAGCATTAGTCTCTCTTTTCACTTTGTCAATGAAAAATTGTCACGTCACAGGTTCAAAAAAAGGGGATCGAAATGGAAGTGAATGTAAAATCAAAGTTACTGAAAACTTAGCCTCATGACATCTGAAAGATAAATGAAAAATTCCATAACCAGCATTAAGTTTTTTTTTTCAGATGATAAAAGTACATGATAGAAGCCTTTCATACCCCGATACATATCAAGAAAGTTTGTGCATGCAATGACAAGCACATTGGTTTGCACACACTTAAGTGTGGCCCAGTGCATCCTTGCATACTCCAAATTTTAACTAGTGAAGGTACATTACTTCTGTCCTGAAAATTAAACTTGATGTCTGCAGCTTATGTAATAGGAAGGCCTAAACAGAAGAAACGAATAGTGTAGGAAAGAATTGATCACTCAAGTTGAAATTTTAAGCATTTGAGGGAGGGAGTGAGAGGGGGCAAAAATAGTTACATACCAGTGCAGGTAATTCATTGAATAGAAACAATGGTCTTCAAAATGCCAGCAGAACGATGAAAATAGCATTCCAATATACAACCAGGGCACCATAACACCAGTAATATTGTGACGAATGGCTCTAAGCATGGACCCTTTCAATTTGGGCAAGTTATTGAGATTCCACGGACTATTGCAATATTCATCCCAAGCCTTAGCATCAATTGATTCTGGTCTCTGAACATTTTCACGAGGAAAGCCACTGCCATAAATTGATGTGTCCAAGTCACTGCCATATTTAACTTCAACTTCACCAAATGAACCTTCCACAATTTCCCAAAATTTCTTCTCAATTTGCATTCTAGAAGCAGACCCTGAGCCAAACCATTTCTTCTTGGCCCTATAATCCATACGCTTAAATGCTTCCAGGGAGAAACATTTGCCAGGGACAAATCCAAAACTGTCCTTCTCGGAATTCAAGCAATCTAAACAGTACCAGTTCCCAGGTGGGACTTGCTTCAAGGGAGGTGAGAGACAGTATGTGTGCCACCCCTTGTCACACCTATCACATAGAAGCATCACTTCACCATGCAATCCACTTTTACATTGTTCACAAATCTGATCATTATTCTCTTCTTCTTTTAACTTTGAGACGCTGGCTCTGCCATCGTCAGTGTTCTGCCGCCTCCTTTTAGATGTTGAAAATTCGGCCAAGAATTCACTGAGCTTCTCATCTTGTATTTTCCTTTTTGAACTCTTCGTGACATCCTTATTCAGTTTACTATAATAATTCTCGTAATCGTATAGATGTTCCCGGTATAATTGACACAGCACATGCTTAGCACATTCCGAAATCTTCTTTGTTGATCTAACAAACCTAAAAACCTCACCCCACCTCTTCTCCTTAACAACTTTATCATACCCACCATAACGCTTCACTGCATTAAATAACTTGCATAAATCCAACTCCTCTCCCTCAAAAACCACCTTCTTCTTCATCTTTCTGCCAAAATGATCATCCAAAAACCTATTATATTCAAGCTCAAAAGTCTTTGAATCACAGGCAGCAGGTCTAACCTGCAATTGATGAATGGCCTGTGTTTTTGTGGGAAATGTAAAAGAATCTAATTTCAATGCAAATGGAGGTTTCCAGTTCTTGGGAGGCACTATCCTACAAATCCCATACGGCTCAGCCTCGGGTCTGATCTTATATATATACTCCAATGGGTCTCTAAATTCATCTTCAGTTGGATGATACACAGGCCCAGATGGTATGTTCGATGAAGTTGATGGACATACACTCAAATTCTGCCCTATTACCCCCTTTTCCACAGCTCTTGGTCTTCCTTTCCCCATTCAAACTAACGACACTTGTATCAAAAGTTCTTCATATACACACAATCATATGTCTAAAGAAAAACAAACATGAAAAAACTCAGTTTAACACTTTTTTGACATGGAAAAACATGAAGTTACAAGGCTTTTTACAGAAATAGTACCTTGGTTTTTCAGTGTGTTCTGAGAGAAGAAGACTTCCTCTGAGCTTTGTTTTTTTCCTTTGTGTAAATGGAAGATAGTTTCGTGGGAGATTTGGTTGAAGGGAAACCGAAAAGTGAAGGGTTTATAAAAAGTCTATTGAAATTGCAATTTTAGGGTCTAGACTTTCAATAAATTACGAAAATGTCATTTCTTTTTCTCTTCTTTTTCTTTCTTTTTAATCTCTTTGGGCTTCATTTATTGGGCCGCGTATTTCATAGTTTCTTCCTCTTTCTTACCTCACGCGCGCTTTGGCACGTGCTCCTCCTCCCCTCGTTTTAGTTCTCATAGTCGGTTCCCGAAGCATGGCGGCGCGTGATAAAATGGGCGTGAGATTTAAGATCTTACAGCCGCCGTCCGTCGCCACGTGTCCATGATCCAATGGCTACTGCCTTGATCGGAAGGCCGGATTGGTAAGTTGACTTCACTTTTTTAATTTTGTTTGTAGACTTGACCAATGGTTTTTTTTCCTTTTTGTTAAAATATCACTTCGGTATAAAATTTTAATCACCCAAATTCATATTTAATCTTAATTTTAGTACTTTGTTATGGTGGAAAACTCGGGTGTTGGTCTCAACTGCTCCTTCGACTCGTTGTTACGGTAAATACACCTACACTTTGTTGTAGCTAGCGCTAGTAAAAATACTCATACAAATATATTATGGAGTTAAGTATATTAGGCGTCTAAGTCAATACATTTAGTATTTAACTCTACCATATATAGGTTAGAGTTTCTCTAAGTTGCCTCTTAGGGGCTTTTGGAGCATGTAGTTGGTTATTATAGTTCCTACGATATTTAAAAACGACATCTCTTATCCCAATGACATCACTGGGTATTAAATTAATAGAACTAGGATATGGTTGTGTGTTATTATAGTGTATATATTTGAGGTGCAGAGTATTGTGGTGTGAGTTATCATAATTTGTGTTTTGGTGCACATAGTTACCGTACAAATTATAGTCATTTGTAAAATAAATATTAGTTACCTTAGATCATGTCTATTTTCGTGCCCTACATTTTGTTTCTTACATGTATATTTAGATACATGAAATACCATTTTTTGAAACACATAGTTCAAATTATACATTTTCTACCAATTTATACAAACTAGTTTATTACTAAATGGGGTGCATGTGTTATAAATAAATTTATAATATAACATCTTTTATAGAAATTGACATGTGATTTTATTAAGTCTCGTTAATTGTGTTGTTAATTTAATAAGTAGAATATCAACCATATATATATAAATATATGATGTTTTTATTTAGATTTTATCCAAGTAAAATTAACATACTTTAGTCACTTTAACTGATTTGAAAAATGCATAGTTTTTTATTATAATACAGTAACTTCAAATTGAAATAAACTAATATCTTTAATCTTAAATTAAACTCTAAGATAAATATACTTTTTATTCGTGGTCGAATTATATTTGATGAATAAATGTCCCAAAATATCAAAACTATTTATATTAAATGTCCCAAAATTAATAAATGTTTAAAGAAAATATTAAATGTCCTAAAATGAATGTCCCATTATTATAATAAAACTGTTTAATAAATAAACATTTAGCTGTTTAAAAAAATGTCCCTATTTGTTTAAGCTTATGAATAGGCTAGCTAAGATACAATGTGGACTCGATTAGACCAATACAGTCAATATGTTCAAATGGCCATGATGAACGTTGGTGATATTAATTATCTCAAATGTTTTATTTGTTCTGTTGTCTTAAACTTTAATTTGAACTTTAATACGGGACATGTCATGTGTGTAATTTACAGCTGCTCTCAAGTTCAATATTTTGTAATTTCGTGATTAATTTGATAATTTATGTTTAAAATTCTAGTTTACCAAAATGTTTAGTCCAAATAATGTTTTTTCCCTACATTATATTGTTATTATTATTTAAATCAAATTTTGTTGAAAGTTGATTCAGACAAGGCTAAAAGTTTACGAACCATCCCAAATGAGAAGAAAAAAGAAACACATATGTACATATCAAAAGATAAAACTGAACTCTCAATTTTTTTATCAACTAAAAGGACGTTTGGGGACGTAAAGTGAGTTATTTAAGTTACACTCTTGGTTTAATTATAATAATATATATTTTTAAATATACTTTCTCATTTTTCTTATTATTTTTTTAATGTTTTTTTTTTTGAAATTATTGTTGTTGCTAGGTTATATCTTTAAAATTATTTTTATTCCCTTATTTGTTTAAAATTAACGTTTATTTTATTTTGGAATAATGATAAACTTCACATACATGTACATATAAAATTAATTATATTGATCAAGATACCTAACTTAGTTTAATAACATTTTTTATTAGTCAATATAAGATCTATAATTACCGTTTAAACTTGAATTTTAAAATGTTAAAAAGTTTTGAATTAGTCAAATAAAAATTAAAATTCAAAACTTTCTAATTTTTAGAATATTTTAAAAAAAATAGCAAAATATTAAAATTATTTATAAAATATAGTCAAATTTTTTTAATACAAACCTTTAAAAAAAATTGTTATGTATTTTGTAAATAATTTTATTTATTGTCTAAAAAAAATGGGCTGATTTGAGTAATTTGGCCGAGTCCAATAGATGGGCACAAACTTAGCCATCAAACCCCAATCAACTGCCCATTGAAACCTTTTTAAATTTATCAAATTGTCTACGTTTCCAAAATTTATAAAATCGAGAATGGAAAGTAAGCACCTAAAGTTTTCTGAAAAATTGTAAATTTTGTTGAAGTCGTTAAAAGTATATAAAAGAAAAACTGGTCGATGATACTTAAAACACTACTAATGATTATTTTAATGTTATGAGATTTCAAGATTTTGAGACTTTGAAGATCGAAAAACCGTTGAACACCAAGTTTTTATTTGAAAACAAGTTGAAAATATCTAAAGCATCCAATGTTTAAAGACTTCGATTCGACGAATGTTATTGACAAACTAACTTAGTGAACCAGTCAAATTTACTCAAGAACAAACACCCTGACTTTTAAATCAAATGTCCTACGAATAAAAAAAATCAAGGAGAGTTATTAGCACTTTCATTGAAAAAAACAATAATAAAATTTATATCTCATAACAAAGAAAAACAGCATCGTTTTCAAATGAAAAGAGATAGTTAATTAAATCTCAACTAAAATGAAATTAATCATTCTCATAGTAATTATATTTGTCACTAAATAATCTATTGTTTAAAATTTAATCATAATGCAACGTTTAGATTTAATATAAGAATCTTAATGATACTTTTTCTTTGTAATTAAGAATTAAATTAAGAGGAACCCACGTTGTGAAGGTCCAACACTATGACCATGAAAAAGATAAGACAAAATCAGTGCACAAACCTTATATTTAGTTAGCCTTTTTTTAAATCACTCGAAGGGCCCCCAGGTTAGATGATTACTTTGAAAGTTTGAATGATAAAGCGTTTTTTTAGAAAATATAAAAAATATGTCATTTGTCCACACCCAATTCTAACAATAACTTTGGCGTGACACCTATTTTTATTTTGATAACCCTTTCAACTTTTATTTTATTAAGAATAAAAACTATATATTTGGTAACTTTCTAATTTTTAAGATTTTTTTAAAACTATCCGCATTTTTTTAATAGCAAAATAACTTAAAATATTTATAAACTATAGCAAATTTTAAATTCTATCAATGTTCATTACTTACATAAATTTAAAATTTTGCTATATGCGGTAAATATTATATCAAAATTACTGTGTTTTTGACAAACTTTTTTTAAAATTTTTTAAATATAAAATAAATAATTAAATCATTTACCATACACCTTTGTTTTTTTAAAAATTAATTTTTGAAAGAGTTTTTTAATAGAAAAATTTGACAAATTATTTATCCTTTGTAGAGCAAAACTACTGAGAGATAAATTTTGTTATACTTTGAATTTTGTACAGATGATAAGTATTTTGTAAAATATTTTATTTTTAATAATTTATCTTCTAGTCGAAAATAGAGATCGATAGATTTCTAAATAAATATTTAGTCGTGCACTTTTTTCAGGTACATGTTGACCTTATTCATTCGTCTAATCCATTTGCTTGTACTTTTCAAGTATATTTGTATATATATGTGTTATGTTTCCACTTGCTTGTAGAGATTGAAGGATAATAATATATATAAATAACGACCAATAGAAAAAGAAATTGAAGTTATCAACATGATCTTTAAAGAAAAAAATTGATGAATTATTTAGAAATAAAACCACAAGTAAAAATATTTTGTCAATAAAAATATATATACGACTTATTTGAAATAACAATTGAAAAGATATATTTTTTTAAAATAAACACTTTAGTTTTTAGAATTGAGTATTCATATTTCATAAGAATTAAGATGCGGTATAGAGAGAGACAGTAGTTTGATTTTGTGTGCTTCCACTTAGGACAATTAGTCGTTAAAATATACATATTTTAAAACGAGTGGTTAAAGAAACACTTATGAAATTACTTTTTTTCTTTTTTAATAATACAAAAGTATAACAAGAAGTTGGAATAACGACGTGTGCAGTGAAAATTCTTTATATATATTCAAACTACTCATTTGGTGAAATGTAACATACATTTAGATATTTTATCATTGTTTATACATATCATCTAACATATTAAAAAAATGGCGTGATCATGTGAACATGTTAATGATGAACTACACCCAATTCATCAAATTGTATGAACATGTTTTATATAACATTTTGAAGATTCCTCCAATTTGAATGTAGTAAGAGTAGTGTATATTAAATTAGTAAAATAAGTTTTGCTCATATGATACATGTTTAGTGTATATGATTTTGAAATTGTTAAATTTGTTTGTTTGTGTTGAAGTCACTCCAAAACATATTCTTAATCATTCAAAATCAGGTTAAATTTAACAATTTTAAATGTATTTTTTTTATACCAGTTAAATTCATTTTAAATTATTAAAATATTTTGTAAGTAAATTTGAAAAACGGCAAAAAGTAATTTGAACAACTTCTACTGTTCCTTTTTATTTTCACTATTGGCGATTATTTGGGCTACTCGAGATTCTTTTATTGAGCTACCAAAAATGTTTCTTTTACTATAATCATTGATATACAAATTTGGGTTTGTGTTCCATGATTTTTAAAATTGTTTAACAAGTCTTAAATATGCA
This sequence comes from Cucumis sativus, assembly GCF_000004075.3. Lineage (NCBI taxonomy): Eukaryota > Viridiplantae > Streptophyta > Magnoliopsida > Cucurbitales > Cucurbitaceae > Cucumis > Cucumis sativus. The sequence continues at coordinate 1,775,090 of NC_026659.2, read as the reverse complement.
CAACATATACACTTGTATCATATTTAAATATTTTCGAAATTAATTAATATATCAATTTAAATTTAAATTTTATGTCAAATATAATGAGAGATGAATATAAGGTATTTAGAGATTTCGTGTCCGTTGTAAACTCAATAAAATATCAAACAATAGTCTATTATACACTAACTTGAAAATTCAAAATCTTATTAAACATGAAACTAAATATTCAGATACTAGTTGGATGATGATTTTAAAGATATACTAACAATGAAAATGAAACGAAGTTTTTATTAAAAAACAGAGATGTTGAATTTTGGTGCCTCTTCAGCCATAAAATTTATTCATCTCTAACCGTGTGAGTGGAGAGGGAAGAGATTATAAAAGGAGAAGGAAAGGGAAGCCTTCCATCACATACGCGTAAAAACAATCAAAGATATATTCGCTACACAATTGAAAGTTCAAGATTTATAAATCTAAATCTACATGCATAACACGTACTTCTTAAACTCGTACAACTTGTACTTTTAGAACTTGCATTTCCAACGTCAACACAATTTTTTTAAACCCATACTTACTAAACCTCTTAACTTACTCCCAATTATGGCTTCCAGTTTTCAACAATGGCTTTCACTTTTCAAACTTTGCACACATGGGACGAGACATATGCCATTTTTGAATGGTTTATTTAGTTTAGCAATTATGAATTTCTAGATTTCTAACTGCTTTTTAATTATATAAACGCATAAACAATTAATTGATAGAAAGAAAGAAAGATAGAGAGACAAGAAGGGGCAACCAACGATTAAGTGATTGATTGTGTGGTGGTGACAGAGGTAAACAATGAAGAAATGGAGCATTGATTGACAACAAACGACGAGGAGTTGGTGAAAGAAAGATGTTGGGAGAAGGAAGATAAAGAGAGAAGGAGAAAACTGGTCACCAACGATCGATGATCGATGACCCCGAGTGTGGGATGCAATCAACTTATAGGCAAGTATTGGGGGGTGGCTAGCAACAGATCATGTGGAGTAATGCTAGTTGCGTTGAAGAGAGATGTTGGGCAGGGAGGGATCCGTTGCCTTGAAAGAAGAAGTTCATTTTATTTTTCTATTTAAAATTCAAAGTGTATCATTTTAACTCACGAGGAGGAAGACATATTTGTATATTTGTTTTTTTAATAGTTAAAGATATTTATAAATACAACAAACTCCAAATTCTATCAATAATAGATATTGATAGAATTCTACGATTGTGTATTAATGTCACTAATAGATTGTCTATCAATCTTTATTATTGCTATAGTTTAAAATCTTATTATATTTGTAAACATGTTAATTTTGTAATATCCAAAGCCTAACATTTTTTTAGGTACACTTGCAAAAATATACAAAAAAAAATTATAATAATAGAGATCATGTAACTACATTTTCTAAATTGTAAAAGTAGCAAATTTAGTCGATAACTTTCTCAGTACAATGAATTCTTATTTTCTAAACGTCTTTATCATCTAATGCAATTTTCCATAACATCTTGAACTAGAAGAAACTACATTTTGAAAGAAAAAAAAAGAAGAAAAGAAATACACTTTTACAAGTGAGTAAAAATAATTTAAACACTTTTTCTTAAATTGTCATCTTACAGAAATAAGGTCTTATTATTATTTTTTCTTTTACATAAAACAATATAGGCTTAAAATGATTTAAGGCAGCTGTCATATTGTGACTGCTGTACTCCAATATCTTAAATTTATTTTGAAATTATAATTCTAAATACTAAATTTATTTGTTTATGTATGAAAAAGTATAAAACAATTCATCCTCCTATAGTTTATTATATAATTTATCATATATTAAATTTCTATCAACCAATTGAAAATGTTTACTATATCATTATTACTCATATAACTTTATATATTGGTTTTTAAAATTATATATCAACTTCACCATCCTATTAATATTTTGTAAAATTGGGAGATGGTGATATAAAATTTAGGAACACGAAAGCTTAAACCTTTGATGATAGACTTAAGAAATGGGAAAAGTGAGAGGGAAGAAGAACATAATTATGATTTATTAATAAATAAAGAGCAAGAAAAAAGGGGTCATGTCGGTGGAAAATAGGTAATTGGACGACCAAACACACGCTCGCTGCAAGAAAAAGACAGAGAGGAATTGGATTTCTACTTTCAATGCTAATTCTTTTTTATGAAACTTTTTTACAAATTAAATGTCAAATTTTTTTAATGTAATATTATTATAATAATGATTTTCCTCATCCAAATCTGAAAGCACTCAAGTCTTTCTCTCTGATTCAGACTTGTCCAGCTTTGGGCTTCGGCAACTCAGTTTTTTGTTGTTGTTATGAATTGGACTAAGAAATGAATTCCAGAAGAGGGATAGCACTCTCTTGAAATTCTTGTTTCATTCTTTAAAACTGAATCGAGAAGTAAGAGCTGGTTTGTTTGCTGAATCAGGTTCTCGAAGCTTACATTTATACTTCCTTTTTTAATTTTGCCTCGTTTTCTTAAAAAAAACACTTTTGGGTCTTGCTTTTTGTGAGCTTTTAGCATGATTATAAAAGGGATTTCGTTGATTGGCTCTAGGACGCACGCACGCTTCGGTTTCTGCTCTTTTTATTAAGTGGGTTTGGTTTGTTTTTGTATGGGATTCAAGGGAGTTTTCTGAATTTTGGAGACTGTAGCTCAATTTGGATCCTACCCAGTTGACCCAGATTGGAATTTTCAAGGTATAGGTTCTTTCGAGTGATTTTTTATGTCTCAACTGACTTGGATTTGACTTGTTCTTTTGGGATTGTTTTTGCATTTGTTTCTGTATACAAATTGTTGATATCGAAATTTCCTAAGCTCAAGTGAATTCTGAATCAGATTTTTGTGTTCTTGTTTAGAGTATACTTTCTCGTCTGCGGTTAGCTAGGATTTTATCCATCTGATTAGCTTTTCAGAGGAGAATCACTAGCTAAAGTGAGCTCATATGTAAAATGAGTTGGAAAATTGACTCGGGTTTCTTCCAACTTACCTTCTTCAGGATTAGTGGTGAAAGATCCTATTAGATTGGATCATTGGCATGTGAATTTGGATGACGTAGTTGCTTTACAAGCAACTGTATGATATAAAACTCTGGAATCATTGCGTCTGTAATCAAATCTGGTGATTGGGATGGGTTGCGAGTGTTCGAAGTTCTCAGATTGTTTTGGTTCAGAAGAAACCAAGCCAGTTGCTCGTGTTCCAGATAATGGTAATAAGTTTGTGTTTGTTGTAGCTTCTTGGGTATTCTAATGCTTATGTCTTATGTTCTTTTTTCCTATCCAGAAAGTATAGGGAAGAGTGAGTTTGATCTGCCTGCATTCCGCGAGTTCACCATAGATCAATTGAGAACGGCCACGTCTGGATTTGCTGTTGAAAATATAGTATCTGAACATGGGGAAAAGGCTCCCAATGTGGTTTACAAGGGGAAGCTTGACAACCAGAGACGAATTGCTGTTAAAAGATTTAATAGATCAGCCTGGCCAGATGCTAGACAATTTTTGGTAAGTACAGTTCTCATTTATCTTTGGATGTAGTCATATCATGCATTGAAAGCACTTCACCATATTCGTTATGAGTTCCGTAGACCTTGTGTAGGTATCCAGTTTGGTAGAAGTAAACCTTCTTTTAGATCATAAATATTTTACTGAAAGAATGTTAGATACAAGATATCAACCCACTCTATATGAAGATAATTACAAAACTTTCCTCCAATTTCCTTTAATTGAAACCATTTCAATTTACAATCTCGGGCTCGTTATATTCTGTTATGATATCTTGTTGAGAAGGTCAAGGGACCTAATTTTTTTATTAATTTGTCTCACCTATCTTTCTTTTTCTTTTTAAAAAAACTACTACTACCGTTATTATAATTTATAGTCTCTTAAATAATGACCAAAAAGATTATTATGTTGATATATTGTATCTTGAGCGTTTTAAAAGAAATCATAATGAAATTTCTCTCTTACTATGTTTTCATGTTTCCCTTCAATATTTTCTCTCTCGGTGTTCTATTTTGCCATGGCCTGGTTCTGCTACTGCTTCAGTTGACTCTATGTACTCTTTGGTAGTTTGTATTTAATTTGATTGGCCTTTTCAATTTGTACGTGCGAGTGCGTGTGTTGTACTGTTCGGTTATCATTATTGTTCAAACATTTTCTTCCACCTGGAGTTTTACACAGCTACTGCTTCAGTTCACTATAGTGTACTCTTTGGAGGTTTATATTCAATTTGATTGACCTTTTTCATTGTGTGTGTGCATGCGTGTGTTATATACTGTTCAGTTAACATTATTGTTCAAAAATTGTTTTCTTCCACCTGGAGTTTTACACAGCAAGCTGCTTTAGACTAAATGGTCCTGCTTGAATGTGGAATGGGAATGAGTTTAATCTCTTATAACATCTACGCAGGATGAAGCAAGGGCTGTTGGTCAGCTTCGGAACCAAAGACTGGCAAATTTACTTGGCTGCTGCTTTGAGGGTGAAGAGAGGTTGCTTGTTGCTGAATTTATGCCAAATGAAACATTAGCAAAACACTTATTTCATTGTAAGTTCATTGAAAATATTATTCTTTTGCTGCACTTGAACAACATATTTATACTTCTTTGGCCTATTGGAAGATGCAATTTTAGTGCTGGGCATTTTTCTTGTGAGATGGTGGGAATTCATTGTTTATTGGCCCAATCAGTATGACCTTCTTGTTTGCTACCCCTCGCCGTCCCCATATTGCGATAGAAGGGGCAAACTGAAAATGTTTGAAATATCTGGGACAAAATTGAATGTTAAAAAACCTAATTCTGATTAATGTAGATAATTCATTTATTTGGTTGTTCTTATTTATAGTTATGCTTTTTAGTAATGTTTTTAAAGTAGAGCACTGTTAGGAATTGTCGGATAAATTCCATACTTTTTCTAATGTGATTGATGCGTTTGTCCAGTTTTACTTTATTTTTATTCATTTATTGAAAAGTAGAGTAATGAACACATCACCAAATCATCCAATGTAGCCACCAACACACAAAAGAAGTTCATTGATTTTAAGCATTTGATCAGAAGGATAGGCTTCCAATTTGGTTCACTTATACTAGGAGGGAATTGCACAAGGCTAATTGATGTAAATACATGATAGATAGAAGTCTATAAGGGGACCTATACGTGAGTGAATATTTTGGCCTTTGGCATGCTTTTTTGTTTAGTATTCATTCATTTCATTTACATTGTCATCTGCCACACTTTGTTTCCTAAATTTCAAAATTTGATATTCAGGGGAAAACCAACCTATGAAGTGGTCAATGCGGTTAAGGGTGGCACTGCATCTTGCGCAGGCTCTAGAATATTGCACCAGCAAAGGGCGAGCACTTTATCATGATCTAAATGCTTACAGAATTGTTTTTGATGATGTGGGCATCATTTTATTTTATTTTTCACTTCTTTTATCTCTCATGTTATGATTTGAGTAATTTGTTAACATCAAGCATATTGTCTTTTAGGAAGGAAACCCTCGACTTTCATGTTTTGGCCTGATGAAAAATAGTAGAGATGGAAGAAGTTACAGCACAAATTTGGCATTTACTCCCCCTGAATATTTAAGGACTGGTATATGCTCCGGAACTGGATGAATTTTTTATTTTATTTGATTATGTGAAATTGTGGTCATATATTGGGGTCAAAGTCAAAGCTTTTAGTGTCCACTTACTTAGGATAGTAAAATTGTATAAGTTTCTGGACTACCAAATTTTGTAGGTTTTAAGAGATGCCTCGTGAGATTATTTAAGGTGATCGTAAGTTAGCTCACAGTCACACCCATGGATGTAAAAAATTATGCTTATATTTTATGAAGAGTGCATTATTTTTAGGCCTTTCAGTTTCCCTAACCTTCAAGGAGGAGTCTTTGAACCCAACCTCTTCAATTTGTGCAGATTAAGAAAAGATCCTTAATTTGTCTATTTAATCCATATGGCGATTTTGTTGTCTTGCCAGCGTGCAAATGTGATTTCATGAATATCACTCGATAAATAAGTAGACATCTAATTTATGTAACATGTATCATCTTATACACGAGGAATGTTAATTTTCTGCTATTGTCTAGCTTGATATATGTGTTAGACTACTGTCTTATTTCGTGTTTTTTTATTATCATTTCAGCATTATCGATCCATTGTAAGAAAGTACAAATGCCTTAACCGTTAAGCTATACTCATGTTGGTCACACACTTTATTGAGCACTCTAGGCTTTTGATATACTCACTATTTTTATCTGCAGGCGGAATAACTCCAGAAAGCGTCATATACAGCTTTGGAACTCTTTTGCTTGATCTTCTAAGTGGAAAACATATTCCTCCAAGCCATGTACGTATCTTGTTTCTGGAAAAGCTGTTTCTGCATTATTATGGAGTGAGATCCTTCAAGATCTAGCATTGTTTAGTATGAAAAGAAACAATCCCTGTACAGTTTGGTACCTCTGTTATTATTTTTTTTAATACTTATTTTGCACAATTAACATTTGTTTGGCACAATCTCTCAGGCTCTGGACCTTATACGGGATAGAAATATTCAGATGCTTACTGATTCTTGTTTGGAAGGGCAATTCTCAAATGACGAGGGCACTGAATTAGTGCGCCTTGCTTCACGATGTTTACAGTATGAACCTCGAGAGCGTCCTAATACAAAGTCATTAGTTACAGCATTGATTCCTCTTCAGAAAGATCTTGAGGTTGCATGCCCCCCTTGCCCAAGTGCTTTCACATACATTGTTCCAAGTATCTCCCATAGTGATCTGTTATTGTTATTTGTTAAGAGATCTAAGATAATGCATGGCTGTTTGGTTTCCTTGCTTTTTATGGATGCAAGCCAAAACTGAAAAAATAGATAAACCAAGAAATAGTCGGTTAGTTTGGTTTGGATAGATTAGTTGGTTTTGGTTAACTTGATCAGTTCAATTTTTTAAAAAAACTTGGTTTTGGCTTTGAGATTTATTTATTTCAAACCAACTATCACTTTAATTGGCTTCTGTTTGTACAATATAATAGTTAATACCTTTTGGACTTCTGGTTTTAATGTGCTTATGTTAATTCTTTGATAGGTTCCTTCTCATGTCTTGATGGGCATACCACAAGATGCTGCAGCTTTGAATCTGTCACCTCTCGGTGAAGCTAGCTTACGAATGGATTTGACAGCCATACATGAAGTCTTAGAAATGATTGGGTACAAGGATGATGAGGGTGCAGCAACTGAGGTGTGTTTCTGACAAATAACTTTCTAACTAATAGTATCAATTTTCAGTTCCTTAGACACCAGTCGAACTATTTCCTGGTGGTTATTTAATGTAGCCAAATCCGTTAAGTAGCAGTGACTAAATGCAAATTGAACAATGATAGTTCAATGCAGTTTCAAATTCAACCCTTACAAGTTTGAAACTGAAAATTTTAATCACGTGATACAATTTGTAAAACATGCCCCTCTGCAGATGTAATATCAAAATAAAGTGAGTGTCTGCAATTAAATTAAATATAAGGGGTAGCTAAAGAAGAGCATCGTGCCATACATACAGTTGAATATATCATTTTTATTGAACTATTGGGGGTGGATTTCCAATTGCATCAAAAGCAAGGCCATGCTATGCACTGTTCTCAAACATTGGCTTCCACCACCTAAATTGTGAAGTACTAATGTAGTGTCTAGATTCGGCTGTCATCACTTTTAGCCTCATTAAGCTGTGGGTTACAATTCCCTTGGGTCTCTTTCTTATACATATATGTTCTGTCTATCCTCTAATTCCTTGGCCATAATAAATTACTTATTTAGAATTGCAATTACCTCCTTAAGCAAAGTCTTCTGGTAGCCTCACCCAGTATAAGCGAGGTGGGCAATGAGCATATTGTATAAAGAGTTGTCCTTTGATAGTTCAATTATTAGAAAATATACACAACATGATCTTATCTATTCAATGATCTTCTGAATAATTTGTCTGTTAATTGCTGTTGCTTCTGTCTGGTATGCAGCTTTCATTCCAGATGTGGACCAATCAGATGCAGGACACCTTGACTTCAAAGAAAAAGGGTGACGTTGCTTTTCGGCAGAAGGAGTTCAGAACTGCAATTGAATGCTATACACAGGTCTAAATCTTCGTAATTGCTCATGAAATGTAATATTTAGTTGTTTACAATGGTCATTCCGTTGTTAGTAAAATTTATGATCTTTCATGAGGATAGATCGTATAGGACTTGCTATTCTTACCCATAATATGAAGCTGGTGGTAATTGTCATGGGTTGGCCGCCTAGGGGTCAAAAAAGGGGACATAGTCTCAATAACTAACGAAGAGAGGCTATGATGGTCACATACCTAGGAATTAATTTCCTACAAGTTTTCATAACGCCTAAATGTTGTAGGTTTAGGCAGATTATCCCGTGAGATTAGTCGAAATGTTCGCTCAGACTCCCAGTTTTTTTAAAATATGAAGCTTGTGGCATATTGTTTGCACAAAGATTATGTGGAAACAGAAGTTTTCTCTACAAAATTTGTGGGGATGGCCTTGTTTTAAAGAAATTTTTTTGTTTGTGTTGAAATGCCTTGAATTTATTATCTAACACTTCGAACGACCAAGCACAAGGTATATTTGTTTGTGCATTATTTATGTTTTTTGGCCTAGGGTTTAGAGAGGTACCAAATATAAACCCTCTAACCCTGTTGACACTTATGTATTCTGCATTATTTGATATTGCTCTTTAATAAAACTTATCTCTCCCTCTGCTTGTGTATTTAGCTAGCACACCGATAGTGAACCATATAAATTTTTGTGTCAATTTTTATACTGTTTAGTTGTCTTTCTTTGATTGTCGATTCATAACAATTTGTCTCAATAGTTTCATGAGTATATTACCACATATCTTGAAGCACTTGCTACTGTATTGACCATTCCACATTTCATTTACAGTTCATAGACGTTGGGACCATGGTTTCTCCAACGGTATTTGCACGTCGGAGTTTGTCCTATCTGATCAGCAACATGCCAGAAGAAGCCCTTAATGATGCAGTGCAAGCCCAAGTAATATCTCCTCTTTGGCACGTTGCATCCTATCTGCAAGCTTCTGCTCTTTTTACCCTTGGTAAGGAAAATGAGGCTCATATAGCGCTCCGTGAGGGTTCTGTCCTTGAAAGTAAAAAGAATGCAACAACCTGACAATTAGCAAAATGAAATACAAAATTCCCTTCATTGAAATTGCTGTTCTTCTGAAGATGAGAACAGATCACACTTCCGTACATATTGCAAAACGTGGCCTAAGGATTGACAACATCTAGATTATGAATGGAGAGAAACGGAGGTACTTTTACCGGACCGTGATTCATTCATATTGTCAAGTTAAAGGTCTTTTTTAACATCGCTTCTGGATGGATTGGTTTGCTGAGTTTTCTGAGGGTGTTGGGTACTTCCTTTCTTCAAATTACAGTAGTCTGCCTGCATTTCTTCCCTTTCTTTTGCCTTTATTTAATACTAGCATCTTGACATATGATTGATTAATGTTGCTTTCAGAAACATTATTTATCTGTAAAGAATTCACTATTTAAATTGCATTCAAGGTTGAAGTGGTGAATGCTTTCGTTAACTTTCATTGCTTTTAATTTATGTAGAAACGCCGTTGTTGAGCACAATGAGAGTGACACTAGTTACATGATATTACTTATTCTTTCCTAATAAAATTGAATACTTCAAGTTGCTTGTCTGTTTTTATGATTTCAACTCTAATTCCAAATCGCCCAAATGTAGGTCAAATGGTTTAGGGAGAAGACAAATCCCCGAGGAAGTTAGAAATTCTAACTCTCGACTCCCACATATCATTCACCAAAAAAAGAAGGAAGAAAAAAAAAAAGAAAGAAGAAAACGAAAACTTCTACCTCAAGTACGACCTTATGTTCTCAAATTGAGAATTGGGATAGAGATTGAGGTAGACACATCTATAGATAGGTGGAAATAGGAATGCATCTCCATTTTGTGTACCCCATCCTTTTTCTCTTCTTTTAAATAAGAAACAAGAAAAACATAGGCTAAATTATAAAAAAATGACTTTACACTTTGTATCAAAAATACTTTAGAAGTTTTAAAAGTTTCAAAACTACCTTTGAACTTTCAAAAGAGTTCAAGAATAACTTTACCACCCTGGTTAGGTTGTGTTTTCTGAAAGGTCTATTTCACACATCTGTGAAAATAACCAAAATTTATTTTATAGAAACTGTTTACTGCAAGGAATCTCAAACATTTCATTCAACCTTTCATACTTACAGAACTCATCCCATATGTCAATAATTTAATGCAACAACAAATTTAGAACATCAATACACCCAAACCCATCTCATCAAACAAGAACTTATTCACTCCAAAGCCTATATACTTGGCAACACAAACAGAGATTCATCAGGATACATTTTCAAATTTCCTCGTCTCTTATTAGCGCTACAACACATCTTCTTCCACCTCCTCCTCATCCTCTGCCACAGCATCTTGATACTGCTGGTACTCTGATACCAAATCATTCATATTACTCTCAGCCTCAGTGAACTCCATCTCATCCATTCCCTCCCCTGTGTACCAATGCAAAAACGCCTTCCTCCTGAACATGACCGTGAATTGTTCAGAAACTCGCCGAAACATCTCTTGTATTGAGGTCGAGTTTCCCATGAATGTTGAAGACATTGACAACCCAGTTGGAGGGATGTCACAAACACTTGATTTAACATTGTTTGGGATCCACTCAACAAAATAAGATGAGTTCTTGTTCTGTACATTTATCATTTGTTCATCGACTTCCTTGGTGCTCATCTTGCCACGGAATAAAGCTGAGGCAGTTAGGTATCGACCATGGCGAGGATCAGCAGCACACATCATGTTTTTGGCATCCCACATTTGTTGGGTGAGCTCAGGGATGGTGAGTGCACGGTACTGCTGTGAGCCACGAGCAGTCAAGGGAGCAAAACCGACCATGAAGAAGTGGAGGCGCGGGAAAGGGATGAGGTTCACAGCTAGCTTCCGGAGGTCGGAGTTGAGCTGGCCAGGGAAGCGAAGGCAGCATGTAACTCCACTCATGGTTGTAGAAATCAAGTGGTTGAGATCACCAACTGAAACACATATAAATCCAAATAAACAACCATTACATCTCCAGTTAGAATGCTACACAACACATTTTCTACCAGACTTCCCACAGCTTGAAACCAACTTACTGATTTAAGAGTTGGTCTCTTGGTGTGTAACCACACAAGATACGAAAGAGTTGAACGACCCATGTCAAGTATTGAGTTAATCGTGAGTCCTAAGACTTGATCTAACTGGTGAAGATATACCTAATCTTATAAACTTTTCATATATTCTTAATACTCTCTTGTCAGTCCGAAAATTACCTTGAAATCCTACAAGTTACTGTCAATCTTAATTATGGAGAAAACAACATCAGAGCCATTTAAACACAACATTTTATATCCCGACACTATCATCTTTAGACTCTAAACCTTATCTAAACCAAGTGTATTTGATCTTTTATACACGTTCTTGATGCTAAAAACTCACACCGTGGTGAGAGGACGAAAACTATAGTTAACTTAGACAAGAATGTGATATTGAGAGAGAGACTTACAACTTGGATTGGTGAGCTTGAGGGTCCTAAAGCAGATGTCATAGAGTGCTTCATTATCCAAAACCATGCATTCATCAGCATTTTCAACCAACTGGTGCACAGAGAGAGTGGCATTATAGGGCTCAACCACTGTATCCGAGACCTTAGGTGAGGGGAAGACAGAGAAAGTTAACATCATTCTGTCAGGATACTCTTCCCTGATCTTTGATATCAATAGAGTTCCCATTCCAGATCCAGTCCCTCCTCCAAGTGAATGGCAAACTTGAAACCCTGTTTCACACAACCAAACGAGATTCAAACTAAGATTTGAATTCAACCTTTGTGTTAAACACTTGTATTCACAAATATAAGAGTTCATTTGGAACAACTTTCTAAGTACCATTATTATTAATTTGAAAGGAAATGTTAAAGAATTGACAGATGAAGAGAACATAAACATGTAAAGTAATAGAGAATCAACAAAAAGTTAGCATAGTTCAGTGACAATTTGTTATCTAATCTATGGCAAAGGGAGAATAGTTTGTTATCAGAAAGAATAATTCAGAATTACAAAGTAGCATCATCTCTAGAGTTAGAGAGTTTATATACCGCATTTTGAATAGTCAAATAATAAATCTAAGACATTCCAACAACATTTCTTGGGTTTCCTCTTATGATTCCATATTAAGCTCCTAATAATTTGATAAGTTAAAGTTAACCAAAACAGGACACCTCACACTTTTCAGCTTTAGGTTATAGAATCAATTCGCATTCACAATATATCAATATATCAATATCTCAATACACCAAACAGAGTTCTTTCATTCTCTAAGGAGCAATTGTTAACATCTTTCTACTCAAATGGCCCAAGAAATGAAGATCAAGGAAGAAAAATCTCATACTCATACCTTGCAAACAGTCACAATTCTCAGCTTCTTTGCGAACCACATCAAGAACAGAATCAACCAGTTCAGCTCCTTCAGTGTAATGACCCTTAGCCCAGTTGTTTCCAGCCCCATTTTGCCCAAAAACAAAGTTATCAGGTCTAAATATATTCCCATAAGGACCTGTCCTGAGGCTGTCCATGGTTCCTGGTTCAAGATCAACCAAAACAGCCCTTGGAACATATCGTCCCCCACTCGCTTCGTTGTAGTAAACATTAACCCTCTCGAGTTGAAGGCTACTACTTCCGGTGTAATTTCCAGCAGGATCAATCCCATGTTCATCACAAACAACTTCCCAAAACTTAGCTCCAATTTGGTTTCCACACTGTCCTGCTTGAATATGGAGAATTTCTCTCATTTTTCAGATGGGAAGTTCAACAGATGTGTAAAATAAAAAAACAGAGATAAACAAGAAGGAAATGGGAGATGGTTTGTGAATTTGCACAGATGAATGGGAAGAGAGCCAGAGGGATATATAAGGAGTTTACTAGTCTTTATCTTGAAGAAAAAAATGGTGGAAAAGGACAGTGAAGCTGAAGAATCATAGACATGGTTGAAGATTCAATTAATAATTTCATGTGGGAATGTATGAGTGAGGAGAGACCTGTCAAATTCCAAATTGGAGTTGTGTGAGCTGGATGACAAGGGAAGGTGACAAGAAGAGGAGAGCTGCTAGTTCTTGTGTCTTTATTCATAACTTCAAATCACCAATTAATCCAATCCTCTTATCTTCATGCCTGCCTCTGCCTACCTGTCTAAATCATTGAGTTTACTTAAAAAAGATATTTTTTTATTTCGTGTTTGATAGATCATCTAGATTATGTTTTATGTTCTTTTTAATTTATTGATTTAGTCACGGGAGATCCATTCGATATTGTTTTGAAAATTACTTCTGAAAATATTTTTATTAAATTTTTAAAATGTAAAAATATGTTCCTAAATTAATTAGTAATAGTTTATATTCAATTTGATATTTAGTGAGTAATTATAATCGAGTAATTACACTTTGTTTAGATCAAATTTATCAAATATTCATCTTAAAACATAAAATACAACTTTATTTTCATCCAATTATTTGCTTTTAGATTCTCTACCCAAATAAACTATTGATATTTTGGTTGATGTCTAGTGTATCCCTTAAGCTCTAAGCTAGGTTATTAATATTTGTAGTCTTTATATCCTTAAATGCTATATAATTTCAATTTTGATCCATTAGGGGTACTTTTGACCTTTGGTCTTAAATGATTATTAACTAAAAGAAAGGGATGTGCAAAACCTTGTTGATTATTATTAAACATTAGATTAGTGGAGTAAAAATGGGTTTAGAGATTGTTGGTTTGGTGGGATGCTTGACATTTTAGCCATTAGAAATGGATTTACACCTTAAAATTGATGTTTTTTTGTTCCTAATTTGGTGTGATTTGATGAAGAATTGGACTTAACTCATCACCATAATCAACATTAATATTTTTCATCCAAGAAATTAAAGAACAATAATGATGATTCAACTGATTCACTTTTTAAACTAAAGTGACCAAAAAAAGAAGGTTAAGAAAATAATTGAAACACAAATGAATTTGGAAGTTTTCATGAGTTGTTAACCTTTGATCATCAACTTTATTTGGTTACTATTGCAACCCCTAAACAACTTATATCATGAAATAGGTTCATGGGTCAGAAAAAGCCTTCAAATTAAAACAAATAAAACTTTATTAGTAGTTCTCGTAGTTTGATAAAATTATCGTAAACAATTCTCAGTCTTTTATTAAACCATATCTCTGTATCATAAAATTTAATTTTACAATTTAATCTCCATCTATGTTAAGGAATTGACAAATGAAAGAAAACAAAAATGTAGAGCACCAAAGAATCAATATAAATATTTATATAGTTCACTGTCAATATATTAGCCGCAGTTTATTATTTGAAAAAATAATTCAAAATTACAAATAAGTTATTTCGAACATTGTAACATTCTTCTATTCAGTGAGATTTAGAGATATATTTTTTTTCCTTAAACTATTGTTGAATGATACTTTCAAACTAAAATTTTGTCTTATAACTTTAATTATAGATTGGAAAAAGCATATGTGTGGACCTCATGAATTAGTTTCTCTATACTTGTTGGAGAATGCATCTTAGCCTCACCATAACAGTTCCCTCCATCTCGAATTATTCACCTATAGTGTCTAAAATTTAATATTTTCTTAATTATTCATTATTAAAATTCTAAAAAAAAATCAATTGACTAATGAATAATGTTTGTGTCAATTTAAACCTTGACTTTTTGTAAGTACATTCATTTACACTTTTTATTACTGTTTAACTTGGATGAACATTTTATAAATTAAACTATAAACTAAATTGTTTTGAACTCTCGATTAAGATTTCTTTTAAAAATTATTCATGAATCGATTATAATTATCGATTTTATTGATTTGATATTTGAAAATGTGGCATATTAAATATAGTATCAATAAAAATTTTAAATTGATTCACTCACACAAATCTAAAAGTTAAACTAAAACAATCAATTATAAATTTCATACATTAATTTTCAAACTGTCTAAAAAAATTATTAATTATTCTTATAATTAGAAAAAATCCTTAAGCATAGAGAATGGATTACATATTAAAATCTCCTTAAAGTTAGCACAAAAAGAAGACATTCTTGACTTAGTTTAACTCTATTTTATTTCTCACAATCACTTGAAAATTAAATTTGAAACTGTTTTTTTAAATTGTTTAATTCACCAATCGATTTAGACAAGCTGGTGCATTTATTATGAATGCCAGATGATATGGTGGAGGTTGGAAATGGAAAATGTGAGAGATTTTTTAGGAGGTTGTTCGAATAACAAAAATTGTAATTAGGATTACTCAAAATCATAAAAGTGTTGAAATGTAGATCCAATTAAGAAAAGAATGAAATGATAAAAAGTGAAAAAACATAGTTAATTAAAAACTGTGAAAATGAAATGAATTCAATACTATAATTCAAATTCAAAAAGCCCAATTCAAACATAAATTGCATTCGGTTGGGTTAATTTTGTTGGTTGTATTTGAACTGAATGATGAGATTTTATGGGAATAGAGGTGATATGAGTATTCAATTATTGAAACAATGGATGGATGGAAGTGGTCTGTCATCATGTGTGCAGCTTTTTAAATAATGATTTGTGGGATTTTTGTATCTCAATGTCCTACAAAACAATGGAAGGTAGCTACTTGCTTTGAATTGGAATCCAATGTCACAAAAACACAATTATATTTGTGTGGTGGTATTTTGGACTTTTTCTTCATAGTTTTTTTTTTTAAAATATTTATAATTGTTTGGGTTTTCTGTTTTAAGAAAAAAGCAAATTGCTATTATGTAAGCAACAAGTGATGGGTAAGAGCATGGATGGAAAATGTCTGTCTGCCTAACAATATTCAAATCATAACTATTTTAAAATTGACTTTATTGGAAGAAATGTTTAATTGATTAGTATTAGGTTTTTTATTTTTTTTTTCTATTTTAATAATAGATTTCAGAACTTGAAAACGGAAAGAAATAAAAAAGAAGGGTTCATTGATTTTTCGTAATTCTTGAATCTTAATTTCTCCAACTATCAATAACTTTTTTTTAATACAAGTAAAGTTTAAGAATTTGGATAGTAAAAATATCATGAACGGCATAACAGTAGTTGATAATTTTTTAGAGAAGATATTACTTAACATTTTAGTATGTATTTTTATGTTTCTAATTTATTTGCATCGTAGAGTAATTATCTTTGACGTCCAATAATAATGGAAGCTGACGTGTATCATGAAGAAACTTCATTACATTTTTTTTTAACCCACGAGGTACAATCAAACTTCAAACCTATAAGTTGATAGTACGAAAATTAAGCTTCTCACTAGTCATTTTGACAGAAACTAAAATATTATCATTCTTTGGGAAAAAAACCCCTAAATTCCAAGGTACAGCTACCATGAAATTAAATATATACACAGTTATAAAACTAAATTGCGAAGACATTTCAAAAGTACCAACATAGTTCCAAATCAAACACTTTGAAAAAAGAATGGATAAAAAAACATTTAGAAGAAAGAAGGAAAAGTAAAGAATAAAACAAATAAATAACTAATAACAACACCCAAAACTCAAAACATCCGTTTCTCTTCGTTTGGTAAAGTAAATCTAGAAAGCGTTGGGAATTTGTTGGGAGTTTTTTTTTTCCCATCACTAGAGGTTAGTGGTACACTCTCCCATCCCGTTGTTTATGCTTAAAAAAGAAAAAAAGAAGAAAAAAAAAGCCGAAAGGATGAACAGAAGGTTTATTGCTTCCTGTCAATGACATGACAGAAAAATGGCTCAATAAGCTTTGATTCTTCTCTACAATGAGCATCCTCTAATTTTCTCCTTTGTGTGTGTGTGTGTGTTTGTGCGGGGGGTTACATTACAATGAACCACAATTCAGAAGAAGGCCATCATAGAATTACATCAGCTATATGAATACCACCAAAGCTAGGGAGAAGTTTCGGTTCCCCGAGAGGACACAGTGTTATTGTTTGTGTATCAATTTCAATAATTCAAAGAGAAATGAGAATTATTAAAACTGAGATGCGAAGGAAAACTAGGGGGAGCCTTACACATTGACAGAACAGCCTACCAGTGATCCATTGCAATGTTACAGTACAAGAGATGCAGCTCAATATAGAAGCTCCTCAAAAACTGGATCGACCTTTTGTTCCCATTTTCCATTATACAATTCCAACAGTTTTTCAGCTGGTGTCACACCTGTAATAGAGATTAATCCCGTACAGGGTCAATTTTAGGGCTCCAAAAATGTATGCAAAATAAGGAATTTGATGAAATCATAACAATAACCAAATTGGAGACAATTGGCTTTGATTGGACTTATTTGATCGTGCATCATTTTCAAAATGAGTAATTTGCTTGTTTTGTTTGACTAGTTGGGACCATTTCTTAATTAGCTCAAGCCCACCTCCACTAATCCTCCGGAAAACAATGGTTTTAAATTAATAAGGCTTTGCTAACGATTTGGTTTTAAGTTTTCAACTTTTTAAAATTAAGGCTATAAACACCTCTGCCTTTCTATATTTTCTTGCATGCTTATATACAAAGCAATGTTTTCAAAAGAAAAAACCAAGCCAATTTTTAAGAACTTAAAAATGTAGTTTTAAAAACTTGTTTCTATTTTTGGAATTTAGGTAAATATTCACAATTTACTAAAGAAAGATGAAAACCATGGTAGGAATTTGATAGGAAATAAGCTTAATTTTCAA
The DNA here is from genome assembly GCF_000004075.3 of Cucumis sativus. Taxonomy (NCBI): domain Eukaryota; kingdom Viridiplantae; phylum Streptophyta; class Magnoliopsida; order Cucurbitales; family Cucurbitaceae; genus Cucumis; species Cucumis sativus. The sequence continues at coordinate 1,757,229 of NC_026659.2, read as the reverse complement.
AAATGAAAAACCCCCACTCTCCACTTTGGTGGATTGACTTTAAGATCTCGGAGGGCATTGCCAAATAACTCAAAAGCTTAGCATCATGACAACTTGCATTATAGTTCAAGCAAGGGCATCAAAGAATAAACTCTGGTTTCAATTGAATGTATACTTTTAAAAGTTAACATAAAAAATTATCCTCACCTGTTCTAGCTACTTCAGTCACTTCATTCAAGAAGCCAGACTCCTTGAAACCTCTTCTCTCCAAGCCGTCCTGAAGTGTAGAAATTTTGTTTCAGGCTCAACATTAGTGGTACCAATAATAGTTATAAGACCAGCATCTACAATAGAAAATAATTTTGCTAGATATACCTTTGCCAACTTAACAATATCTTGAGCAACGTGCTTCACCAACCCATCACGAAATGGGGTCTTAAGACCACTTACTGGAACCTAATATAAAAAGATAGCATAATGAAGGCATGTACCATTTATTGCAACACGTTTCAATTTCCTAACCTAGTTCAAATTGTAGGTTGCTGGGAATACTCCTTGCCTATAAAGCAGTTCAGGATGCTAACATAAACTACAAAATACAGGAAAAACATTCATGGTCTTCAGATATCATTGGCTCAGCTGTAGGTATCATGGAAAGGGCAATGAATAACCCCTTACGAGCATGCATCGGTTAGACAGGAACCACATGTCCACAATAGGTGGCCCTATATAAGGATGCCCCATAGTATTGGGATCTTGTCCTGTTGTTGAACACACTCTAGATTCATAGCTCAAAAACACGCCCAGAGACACACTGAAGACGATACAAAGCATAATAAACACAAAAACACACATGCAGTTTTGTAACAAGTTTTATGAGGGAAAGAGAGAATTGCCAACGTTTGAACAGAAATTCAACTACTCCATGGGAAACCATGTATTTCCTTAATAAATATCCAATGGGCTAAACCATTTATAAAAATCAGGATGAGGGCTAGAGGGTGCCCTGCTTGGATGCTTCTCTCAAGTTGGAATCAGGTATCAAACAGAAAATTACCTTATTCCTCAACATTTGTCTTTCTCCCTGTGTCCAGTCAGCTATTATGTCTAAAACGTTTTGTAGGGAAACTTCGTCATATAACAAACCAACCTGACATTTGAAGAGATAACATTAGCATTACTCTAAACATTCGGTTCTAATATAGTTACAAATCAGATGAGTTCAAGAAAAATACTAAAAGAAGCTGAAATAAGGAACCGCTTGAAAACAAAAGAACACCCCACCCCCCAAGAAAAAAAAAAAAACAAACAAACAAACAAATTTACAAGAATCTATTAATAGGATACACATCACATCCAAGTCTAATAAGAGGTCTACAGAGTCTAATTATATCATGAAAGTTACCCAAAATGCTGGGAGAGCACATAATCTCCTCCAAGGGCCTCCATCACTACCCCTCATCTCCAAGTATCTCTTCAGTCTGACCTGAGTAATGAGGGAAAAATAGATCCTAGAATCAGGTCATAACAACCGTACTGTTGGAGTAAATCAAGTGTACAATACCTCTGGAAATATTGTAGTCAAATGATTTTCCCAATCAGTTAGGGTAGGAAGTTCTCCAGGAACTGGAGGGAGCTTCCCTGCCATAAAATCCTGCAGAAAGATATTCCAACCATACCTTGATAATTAATACCAAAAAAATACAGATTAAAATGAACAGAAAGCTTTGCTTGGACGACTATGAAAGGTAATGCATACCCTGAAGGACATTCCAGAACAGTCGATATATTTCTTTTTCCGATATATGAAATACATTGGAACATCAAGAGCATAGTCAACATACTTCTCAAATCTGCATTTTGACAAAAGGAAAGATAACAAGAAATTGTCATGGCAAGGGCACCAAGGGGCTGCAAGTAACAGACAAAACAAAAAAGAACTACAATCCCATAAAAAGTATCCTTGAAACCCCGTAAAAAAATTAAGGAATTTTCTACAGAAAGAGCAAGTGGAAGCTCGCGGAGCACAGTTTTTCTATTCCTGCCATTCTTTTTCAAGGAAAAGAAACATTAAACTTTCATTAAATAGCAAAAAACACATGAGGGGAGAGAAGATTATACCCTATCACCCAATCCCAATGAAGATTACAAGTTCAAACTCCATTTGGGCCCTCGGTTTGAGAATGTTATATTTCTTTTTCTTTTTTTAGAAACTGAATAAGCTTCATTGAACAATCATAACACATGCTACAAACTGCCAATTGGCTTTCTAAATAAACAAGTCTTCACTTTCCACCTCAAAAGTAGCCATACTACTTTTTTAATATATGTGGGTGACTAGTACAACTTGCCCATCTCAACATATAGTTGAAGAGAATAACTTGCCTAAGTAAGTCATGAAAGTTAACAAAAGAGAACACTGAATTTCATCAACATATAGTAAGGATGGAGAAAGCCTAGGAAAGATTTTAAAAGAAAACACTCAGTTCTAAAAGTGGCAGATTACCCAAATGAGTCATCAAAAACAAATGGAAGCATGCCAGTGCGGTCATTATCAGTATCAGTCCAGATCTGGCTGTTCAAATGCATAAAACCAATTCATTACGAAAGGGAGAAAAGGGACGGGGCTGTGAAAGAAACAAGATCATGAGTATTGGGCAAACCTTCTCATGCTCAAGTAACCATTTGGTTTTCCATCAGTAAATGGAGAATTTGCAAACAGAGCAGTTGCTATCTGATCACTTATCCACGTAGTTAGACACAGTAGACACAATTCTTAGATAGAAAAAATACAAAAAGACAAAAATTCTCACAGGCTGTAAAGCAAGACCCGCTCGGAACTTTCTGATCATGTCAGCCTCTGAATCAAAATCTAGATTAACCTAAAAAAATCATTAGAGAAAGATGCTTGAACAATTGATCAGATTTAGAAATGATGGCCTGACCTAACTTAGAGGAGATAAATTCAATGAAACCAAATACCTATAGCATTTATTTTTATCTCTCACCTGCACAGTACACGTCCTAAACATCATATCCAGTCCAAGCGAACCAACTTTGGGCATGTAATTCCTCATAATCTCATATCGTCCCTAAGACCAAAGAACTATTAATGTAAGACATGTGAGGAAAGCAAAAAATAGAGAGAAAGCTAGTGAAATAGGCATGAAGGAACCAACGGAAACGCAAAATATAATAATTCAGTGTGATTGTCGTATCCCCCCCCCCCTCCCCCCCCCCCCCAACTAAAAATTGAACATGATTTTTCTTAATGTAGACACTATATTTAGTTTGCAGTTATACCTTGGGCATTATAGGTATGTCTTCTCGTCTCCATTTAGGCTGGAATCCAATTCCTAAAAATCCAATACCCATTTCCTCAGCAACAGCTTTCACCTAAAGAAAATTACAATTAAAAACCCAATAACACCTCATATAGATATTTGAAATCAGTATCAAGTCTCTATAATTCTTCGGTATCAAATAAATAATTATGAGATGAACCCTTGGAACTTCTGAAAAAATCAAAATCAGGCATCAAGAATAAACAGAAAATGCCTGCAGCCCATGCAGGACCAACATACAGCAGAATGCACAAACCTGGTAAAGGTGTGAATTAACTTCAGCACATGTTTGATGCAGAGTTTCAAGGGGGGCACCACTAAGTTCAAATTGACCACCAGGCTCCAGTGAAATACTTTGCTTTCCCTACTTCATAGTAATCTCAGGTCATTCAAATGAATTCAAAGGAACAAATAAGGATATTCTTCTATTAATAAATTGATAGAGCATTTACTAAGGAAATTTCTTTTGATACATTAAACAAGTTACATGAGGTGCATATAAACTAAGTTTCTACTTCCCCTTTTTTTACAGACAGGGGATGTGGTTTACCTGTTGGAGCCCTATAATGTTGTCGCCCTCCATTATTTTTTCCCAGTCAAACCTCTCTGCAATCCCATTTAGCAATCCAGCTATTTGGTCATACGTCATGGGACGTAAAGTTTCAATATTAAAACCGAACTTCTCATGTTCTGTACCAATTCTGCAGGGTACTCATGATCAAATTATCAAAAAGAGAATGCCAACATGATAAGGTCTTCAAATCGCAGTAAAACAGGTAAAGAAAAATCCCCCCAAAAAAAAACATAAACACTCATGCATCCCGATTACAGTGACTGGCATTATGAAGTTATATGCAAGAACCTGATAGAGGAATAATAATACCACACTAGCGGGCTTAAGAGATACATTTAAAACGGACTAAAGATTAAGGAGTATGCAGCACACGGAAAAACAGAAACAGTATATGAATCCGACTATGTATGTACCTAACTAGACCTGAAAGCTTACAGTCAAGTAAACATACGATTAATAAAATAAGCTAACAACTACGGTGAGGAAAGCAATATAACACGAAAACAAATCTATTCAGTTAGTCTAGCAACTCAGAAAATGGTTTTCTGATATAAATAGGGATAAAGCATATGACTATTAACCTCCATTTTTCCTTAGGCTTGCATCCAGAAGCTAAATAAGCGACGAGATCCTCTTTTGTCAACGGTTCAGCAGCCACTGTAGCGTCCTCGGTTGGAGGACTGGCAGCAACAATCACCCTACCTCCTCGCTTCGACGCCATCCTCGCGCTGTCTATATGCAAGCCATGCATGATATTACCAGAGCTACACGATAAAGAAGATGAACCGAGAAGAATCTCCTTCATCTTCAACGACTCCGCATGAGTCGAGAAGTTGAAAGCCATATTTCCTCCTCTGCATCGTAGAGTCTCAGCACCAATCCGGTGAGCTGAACCAGTGTGTGAAGCGAGAGCCATAGCGTGATTCTAAACAATGTGCAACCGCTCAGTTACTATCTATTCCAAAGAAGAGTTCCATAACTAAACAACAAAATACAGTAAAAACAAATCCATACTACAACTACAAGAAGCAGCTTCACAAAAATGATAACAAAAATCGAAAAGCAATAGGAAATTCAACTGCAAAACACAAGATAGAAGGATCGAACACGAAGATTGTTACCTGAAAGAGTGGAATTCTTCGGTGTTGATTTGGAAATCTGCTTGTTCTTAAGATATATTTGGAGAGCGAAAGATGCCGAAAGAAACTTTTGTTCTTTAGCTTTTTCACTTTTCCTATCTTTCGTGTAATCAAATGGAGAAAGAAAGATTAAAAAAAAGTCTCAGAAATAGTAGTAGCAAGATTCGGTGCGGTGCGGCCTACACTTTTACTCTGAACCACTAACCTCCCCTCTTGCCACGTAGCTTTCTAGAGATTGTTGCAAATATAATGTATCCAACACAATTTATTAGAATGAATAACCATATAAAATCTAAATTAAAATCAACCACATGTGCGTTCATTTATCATATATATTTATTTTACTATTTATAACTTCTAAAAAAAATAATGTTATACGTTTAGGATACATTAAACGTGGATCACAACATCTAATAATCAAACATAATTAGATTGTTAATCATTTTTTTGTAATTAAACGACTAGTTAATTATAAACTCTTTTAGTAGATTTTCGTTTTATTACATTAAAACAAAATTAAACACAAGACTTCATTCTATTTGGATTAAGTCTGTTGTCGCTACTTTTCAATAAAGTCTAATTTTAAAAACTATAAAATTATTATTTTTATTTATTGTACTTCAAAAAATATATAAATCATAAAAAATAAGATAAGTTTAGAAAAGAAACAAAAAATAAACAGCCTGACCGTTGGGACTGGATGACGGCACAGGTGGAAGAACGATGACGGCGGCGGATGAGGAGAAGGAGGCGGCTGGGAGGAAGACGAGAGGAATTTGATTTCCTCTCTTTTATTTGTTTTTCACTTCATTACAAAGTATGCTGAGTCTTTAAAAAAAAAAAAAATCTTTTTGTCCATTTACTAAGTTTTAATTTGGTGATTAAAAAATTGTAAAATTAATTTGAATAATAAAACTTATCAAAATATATATTTATAAATATAGCTGAATATGGTTGCCATCGGTGATATCTATCCATTTTATCACTATTAGATTTGATGTGTTTTGTAAATAATTTGTTCATTTTCCTATATTTGAAAATAACTCTATAACTTTAGTAGATGACATATTAAATAAAAAATATGAGTTGTCAAAAAATAGTAAATTTGACAAAATATTTACCGTTTATAGCAAAATTTCATATTTTTATAAATAATAGATATTGATAGTCACCAATATACAGTGTCACTGATAGAGAGTCATAAAAATTTATTAGTAGTTATCATTGATAAAATTAAATTTTTTGATATAACTTATAAATATTTAATTTATTTTTCTATTTAAAAAAATGCTCAAATAAAAAATTAAATTTTATGCTTCAAATTTATCAACTTTTAATTTCATATTTAATAGCAATATGAATTTGTGTTTTTTATGGAAATAAATCATAAATTTTGTTATAAGCTAAGCAAAATGTCTCGTTTTCTTACCACTTGACTCATTTTAATTTATTGTAGTACATGTTGTATCGTCGTTGATGTTGTTATAGTTATTTTAAATAGGTTGTGTGCACTTGATTGTGTTTTTGGCATGTGAATATTATTGTTTTTATTATTATTATATGTTATTCTTTATCAAAAAGTTAAACAAACGGAAAATGCTAAGAGATAATCAAATTTTGTTACAAACATTTGCTTTAAAAACCTTGGACTTTAAACACGCACTTTCCAACTTGTGCCAAACAACTTTGCTTTTGAAAAGCTAACTTTACGTACATATTACTTATAAACCTCGTAACTCAACTTGACCATATATGTATCAAGGACCAAATTAAAAACAACTAATTAGTGGGAACTAATTTGACAACAACAAAATAAAGTATAAAAAACAAGGTTAACGTATAAGTTTGATTAACACATTGAGAGTTATTCATACCTAGTTGTTACTTTTTAAAAGCCCACTTTTAATACTGACTTTTAATCTTAAATTTAGTTATTGACGTTAGTTTATTATTATTACTTTTTTTTCAAAACTTTTCATTATCTATTAATATTTTTTAACATAAATTTAAAAATCACAATCACACTAAAGTTAAAAGTTAAATTTGATAGACTAAATTTAAAATTTATTGAAAATATATTTAAATAATAAATTGTCATTAGTATTTTTATCCCTAGTTTATTAGGATCTTTGTAATTCAAAATTAATTCATTCGAGTAATTATATTTTTAAATTATTTACTTTTGTTATTATACTTATAGTTTTAATTCTTTTTGGTCTATCAAATTTTGAAAGATAATCATTTTCATTGTTTGAAAAGAAAGTAAAAATAAAAACGAAAAGCACAATGGTCAGTTTTAAAAAGTTGGAGAATCAAAATAAACAAAAATTAAAATTATAAAACTAAAATGAATCAAAATAATAATAATAATAATTAAAAAAAAAAGACAAAACACAATAAAGAACTAAAATCGAAGAAAATTCACACTTAAAAAGACTAAAATCGAATCTCAGTAAAGCGACAAAGCTCAAGTAAAGGGGGTTAAAATAGTAATTTAGGATCCTTTTATTTCACCCGTAGTGCGGCAGGGCAGGGTTCAGCGAGTGCGAGAGAAAGCGGGAGAAAGCGGGCGAGCTACTTCTAACCGGGTCCACATTCTATAAAAGCCCCTTTCTTGGTTTAGCCTTTTTTCTTCCCCGCGAAAACACAAATTCCATTTCTTCTCAATTGCAAGGACAAAAATTCCACTGTCACAAAAAATTCGACGACCTATAGTCAGCCACTAGCACGAAATTCGCCATTCATTTCACGATGGGGAACCGAAGATTTGCGCAGGTTTCCACTAGCGATGAGGAAGACGAAGTACCAGCAATGAAGCAGCAATCCTCAAATTCAGACGACAACTTGCCAATTCGTAGGAAGAGGAAGAAGATGAAGCTTCAAGAGGAGGAGGAGGAGGTGGAAGGGGATGAGAAGCATCGCAGGAGTAGGAAAAGTAGTAATAAGGGAGAGAAGAAGATGGAAGCGTCTAAACAACAGCAGGCGGAGGATGAAGATGACGACGACGACGATCAGTCGCAAGAGGATGCGAAGCCGATAGGGGACGTTGTTAGGGTTTCGGGAAAAGGAAGGGGAAGGAAGAATCATTACAATGCGTTTGAATATGATGGCAACAGATATGATCTCGTGAGTTATTTTGTGTTATTGGTTGGTGGTGTTTGTTGTTGCAAGAGTTATGAGAAGTTTAATTAGTTTGTGATGTTTTTTCAAATTGTTTAGTAGACTCCTTAGTATTGGCAGTTGTGTGGATTGAGAAAAATGCGGGAATGGAGGCGTAAAATTTGGATACCTATAGTTGTTGGTAGCTAGGGCTTGGTTTATTTATAATTTGATGGCATCTCGTTCAGAATTTGTTATCTCAAGTAATAACACTAATGTAGTTTTGTACATGTCTATGACTTAAACGTTTAAAAGGATGGCAGTATCTCCTTTTGTGCTTCATTGGTCGGCAACATTGTTGCAATTTTGTTCATACCTTTTCCATTTGAATTCTAGATGTTTATGCTTAAGGGAGATTCCATGTAACGAGAAGCTTCTCGTTATATTTGTTCTCCAGTGAAGATGGACTTCATTCACACTACCTTCATCACTGTTTATTCTAATTAATTTCCTTCTAATTGGTGGTAGGAGGATCCGGTACTTCTAGTTCCCGAGGACAAGGATCAAAAACCTTATGTGGCAATTATTAAGGTAACATGCTTAATTTTTTCTTGTCTGTTTTCTTGTCATCCAATGTTTTGCTATGTCCCGATTTTTGTGATATAAACTTGTGATACACTTTGATAGGTGATCTGAAAAGGTTTTACTTGAACCAATCGGTGTTTCTTTTTGCAGTTTCAGGGTGTCAAAATTCTGAGGTTAATATATATTTTTTTTCTATTGGTTTTTTGTGTTTGTGGAAGTGCATTACAATGTTAATTTATTTTTTAATGAATGAGGCAAATGGAGCGAGCTCCCTTTATATTTTTGCTGACCACTTGAGGGGGTGCCTGCCCATCTATGTATGAGGAAGTCTATCCAAATGGGATGTTTACAAAGCAAATTTAAATGGTTATGGACAATGAAATTGGTTATGGTGGCATAATTTTTTTCCACCCTCTCTTTGAGGAAAACATTTGTGTAATTGGGGCTCAATTCAGATGGTTGGACATTTGCTATTTGAACGGTTGATACATTTTTTATTCAACTGGTAACTCCCTGTGCTGGAAAAATATTTTGGAAATTTAAATGCCTTTGACGATATCAGTACTTATTTGGAATCTATGTTTTTTTCAACTCTAAAAGTTGTAGGATTGGATAGTGCAAACCTGAATATTGTTCAATTGGTGAAGGCATATATTCTCCATCAAGATGTTGAAGGTTAAGTCATCACCCCACCTGTTACTCTCTAGAAAAGTTGTAGGGTTTGGTGGTTAATTTATCTCACAGTATTAGGTGAGGTATGTGAAAGTTGGGTTCGGAAGCGTAAGGATATTAAAATAAAAGATCAACATGTCCTATCCTTAAACAAGAATAGTGGATTCTTGGATTTTAAAAAAATATATATGTCTCACACTTAAAGCGTCAGTGGTTTTGGATTCGTTCTAAACTGTTAACCTTTTGGCCATTCTATCCTATGACACTGTGTGGGGCCATGAAGACTGAATATGAGAAGTTACCTGATGATTTTTGGATTCTTTGAGGATTCTAAACTCTAACCTGCCATCTGGATGAAACTTGAAGTTTGTAGGACATTGGGTTCTTCCTAAATGGTTTTCTTTTTTGACTTGATATATTGTTTAGTTTGTTCTTATATGCCAGTTCTTGTTTTTATATGTATGCAAATACTTGTAATCTGCAGAGGAAGTTAGCTACCCACTCTCTTGTCCCTGAACAGTGGAACTTGGTCCTATTGATAGGATATTACTCAGAACAAAGATGGCATGATGGTCACTGGGCAGTGGTTCTACCGTCCTGAAGAAGCTGAAAAAAAGGGGGGTGGAAGTTGGCAATCACATGATACTCGAGAGCTGTTTTATAGTTTCCACCGTGATCAGGTTCCTGCAGAATCTGTAATGCACAAATGTGTTGTGCATTTTGTTCCATTGCATAAGCAACTTCCAATTCGTAAGCAACATCCTGGATTCATTGTGCGAAAAGTGTATGACACAGTCGAAAGAAAACTTTGGAAACTAACTGATAAGGATTATGAAGATTCAAAGCAGCAGGAAATTGATGAGCTTGTCAAGAAGACTATGGCACGGTTGGGTGATCTCCCCGATATTGAGCCTGAAGATGCCCCAGCTGATCAAGAAGACCAGTTGAAAACTAAAAGGAGTTTCAAAAGAAAAAATATTTCTCCTCTTGATGTCACAAGAGATGAATCAGAGACAACCAGATCTGATCTCAGCTCAAAAGCTGAAACACCAGGAAGCTGTACAACAAACCGATCAGAGTACTACTCCATTTTAGAAATATTTGAAGTTCTAACAGGTGAAACTCATAGAGATAGATGGTTGGAAAAACTTTTGGAGGGGGTTCAGTACATATGTCATTCTCCTGAAAAGACGCATGAAGGTGATATAGGAAAAACTGCTGCTAATGGTGTGAACCTTGAAAATAAAAATCCAGAATTATCAATTGCGGCAGAGAAGAATGCTAAGGTATGCTGATTAGTTACTGTTATTGTGTATCTTTTGTGAACATATTATCAGTGAACGTTCTATACTTTTTCCAACTTTTCTATTTGTGGTTTTGCAGAGCAGCAAGTCTTTTATCTGGCCGGATGCAGCTGTTCCGGCAATAACTGCTCTTGAGAAGGTGTCCAATGATGCTTTGTCTGCTGATTTCCAGAAGTATAACCAAAAAATGCGGCAATTGGTGTTCAATCTCAAGGTTTGAAGTCTATCTGTTCTTTTGTGTCAATGCATACTCATCAATTGATTATTTCATTCTCTTGGCAGAATACTCGTTTACTAGCTCAACGGCTGTTAAATGGAGAGTTGGAACCGTCAAAAATCCTGAATATGTCACCCAATGAGCTCAAGGTACTACGATGATCATATCCCTTCTCTTGTTTTAACTTTAACGCCTAGAATCATGTTAACTTGTACAACTCACAACATCTAACATATCAGTTAGCTCAATTGATGAGCTAGATGGCTATATTTCTTGCCTCTTAACCACCTGGTGGATTTTTTGGAATGAAATTTGAATATCATATGGAGCGTAGAAATGGATAGTAAAACAAGAAATCACTGTGACGTCCTTTTACTTATGGAAAATATACTCTATCTGTTCAATTTTGTGTGATCTGTTGTTTAAACATGCTGTTTTTTTCCATTATGAGCTTTCTGGGTAAAACTCTTATTTTTTTGCTAAGTTCAAATAATACAGGTTTGATCATGTTGGGACTTTGGAATTTCCATTCTTGCCTTTAAATTGAATTTAAGCTGTTGGAAATCACTAAAATTTCTGTCTCATAGTAGGTGTAGGCTATTGTGATATTCACAATAACAGATGAAGTTCAAAAAGAGCTGGTATGCTTATTGTCTGTTTGTTGTTAAAGATAGATTAACTATCGTGGCCTAAGATTGATTCAGAATTTCTCCATCCTCCCTGCTATCAAATGGGGAAAAAGGGAGGAAAGAAGATAAGACCATACTTGAAACCTATGGCAAAACTAGCCTAAAGCAACTTCAGTTAATTATTAATGTTTGGGAAAATTTCATGATCTCCTATAAACTAACTTGTAATTTACATTAAAAGTAACCAGTCACGAATTTCTCCTGATTTTTTTTTTCATATTTTTTTGCTTTTTTGACTAAATTTTATTTATGTTTTGAAATGGAAAGGGTTGCTTAGCCACGAGGCTTTGTTTTGGTAAGAAACTGAGTTTCTAAGGCTATTTCCATACGTTGAATGAGATGTATCACTCCCTTTTAAGGATTAGAGAGGAGCCCTGTGGTACACAACCTCTTTTGCTAACTCATGACACGTTTGGTAAGAAAGAAATAGAAATAGAAGAGTATTTATAGAGGTCAATGGTCCTTGGAGAGGTGTGAACTCTATGGCTAGGTTCAATATCTATCCTGGGTGCCTGTGATTAGAGAGTTTTATCACCCGTCTTTTCTGTCTTGTCCTCAATTCGACTCTTTTCTCTATTTCTTTTTCCTTGATTTTTGAGTATAAGAAATTTTCATTTGAGTGTAGTTTAATTTTTTTAAAAAATAAGTTAATAACATAACACGGAGGGTATCAATAATCTAAGGCTGTATTTGATAACTAGCTGTTTTTTGGTTATTACAAAATAAGCTTATTAATAATTACTTCCATCCATAGGTTCATATGCTTTATTATCCATTTTCTACTAATATTTTCAAAACCCAAGCTAAGTTTTTAGAACTATTAAAAGTTGTTTTCATTTTTTATGATTATAGAATTGGACTAGGAATTTATGTGTTTCTTTTAGATAGGTGAAAACCGTAATAGGAAAATGAGGAGAAAATACATAAATTTCACAAATAGAAAACTAAAAAATGAATTTGTTATCAAACGGTCTTAAAATACCAGAGTAAAAAAAAACAAATCTATCATAAAAATGTGAGAAAGCGAATCAATAGGAAAACAGTGGAGGGAGAAATAGGTAGATACAAAAAGATAACAGTTGTGTGCCTTCTTAAAAAAAGGAACAAAAACATGTATATCACTTTTGGATGGACATGTACCCCATGAAGTAAACAAGCACGGGATTACCATAATTATAAAAAGGGTTGCTGTTATCATTTGGAATGGAATAGCGATGACCATGTTTTCCAGATTCAAAATTTTATACAAACTAGGGTGCTTTCTCCATTCCGTGTCATTTTCATGTGTATCATTTTAGAGTCTATTCTCCCTTCAGATTTATAATTTGATAGCTTTTGTTTGCCTTGATCTTCTAACCTTTTAGAAACATTAGTACATGTTCATCTGCCTATGGGCAGGAGCTGCATAACTCTTTATTATTATTATTACTTTTAAGTGTGTGTGTGGACGTACATATATTTTCAAACCAAGACAGTAGAAGTTACTGTAATTGTTCATGACAGGATGGACTAACCGCTGAGGAGTCGGCAGCAACTAAAGAGCCTGATGAGTCTGAGCGTATGCAGGTCTGCTTATTTCTTCCATTTCTCCCTTCTCATTTCATTTAACCATTTTATTTGCACCTAACTTAATAAATGACCATATAATATGAAACAGATGACAGATGCTCGGTGTTCAAGATGCACAGAACGTAAAGTGGGTGTCAGGGACATCATCCAAACAGGACATGGACAACGATATAAGGTCCCATTCTTTCTTTCTCGAATTTTGCTTTGCCTTAGACCGGTCAAAATCAACCTGACATATGGCATTATCTCTGAGATGTGTTGAGTTTGAGAACTAGTGCTTCTATATAGCTGAAATATATACTTGTGTATATTGTTTGTTTTTTTAAGAAATTTATTTATTTCAATTCAATGATTATGTGAAGGTCAGGTGAGACCAAATCTTCAATTTTAGGGAAGGTATAAATGCGTCTACCACTTATACTCGTCAACAATTGCAATGGATGGTACCAATTGTAGTATAAGATCTAGACAGTGTATTTTGTCCTCCAATATGCTATGCTTTTGTAGTTTTGTAGTCTAAGAAGCACATATGCTCTAGTTTGGCAAGCATGTTCGTGTCTGAACATGTTGGACATGTATTAGACACTTTTAGTGCAACAAATGTGTTAGATACACAGAGTTGAGTAGTCTAAAAAGACACATTTATGTCGATAATAGTTTATAAGGATGAAATACATCAAGCTTAATTTTTTAACATATAAATGAACGTGTGTCAATCCACTTACTTTGAATTTAAAAACATATACTTTAATAAAAGTATACTTGCTGTATCATTCTCTAGATTTTTAAAATATGATGCTTCGCTGTATTCGTGTTATGTTGTATTTGTATCTCAAATCCATATGTGTGCTTCTTAGTCTGTAGGTTTGTAGTTTGTTTTAGAAAAATGAAACAGCTGGAAACACCTGTGGATAAAAATATACGATGCTAACATATCCCAGTTTTACAATGCCAGTTGGAGTGCATTGCCTGTGGTCATTCTTGGTATGCCTCCAGGGATGAGTTATCCATGCTGACAATAGATACAACTAATTCTACTAAGAATGTTGGAACCGCACCTTGGGCAACTGCTAAATTTGAAGATGTGGAGAAGAGTCTACTCAGTCCTCGTGAACCCGAAAAAGCCGCCGAGGAACTCTTCAAGAAGACGAGTGAAGCGTACATGCCAGTAGTGGATAGCCAGAAATCTAACAAGTCTAAAAAGGAAGATAATTCAGAACCTGCTAAAAATGCATAGTGAGTAATTTAGTGTGTCTTGTTTACTTTTACAATCAATCTCAGTGTACAGCTTATAGACAGGTTACCATATGCATCTAAATTCTCCCACCCTCTTGTTTGTTGTCCCGAGCTGTTGTAAAGTAGTTTGCTAGGTTTACAGTTAAAGTCGCTACTTGACCTAACTTTTTTGCAGACTCGACGGATTTAAGAGTAAAGGTTTTGCCAAGAGGTATTTTGATTTATAAATAGTCATTATGACTTGCTTATCTCTAATAAGTTTTACATTTACTCCCAACATAATGCGGATTACTTGGGGTGGGTACCTGACCTCACGAGTGAAATGCTCATCTCTAAACATGAGTTATTTTACGACTGAAGAAGAATTAAAAATTGAGAGCATTGGAGTTTTTATTTTTCAATATTTTAAACTGGCATTAAGCAAAGATCCAATGTGTATTTTTCTTGTTGGGTTGGAGGTTTGTCTTATTGCTACTGAAAATCAAGTTGTTCTTGTTGGTTGGGCTGTTTGGTGGAGTTTTGTGGTGCAAAATAGTCTCGAGTTCGGGGCGAACGATATATTTTTCAGTGTTGCTCCTTTTTCTCTTTGTTATTTTTCATTTTATGATTGACCACTTAATTAACCACTAACAACTCAAATATGGAAGTTGGAGTTTGTGATATAATTTAGTTTGTTGTGTTATTTATTTGCATCTCATTCAAATTTTCTAACAGTATACTATGGATGACTAATGCACAGTCTATTATTAGTTAAATTATTACTTTATTAAATGGATCTCAGACTCACAATTATTTTAAAGGTTGGTACTTTGTGTTTAATGCTCTTGGGTTTCTTGTTATGGTTTCTGTTCTTGGACTCTTGCTCTAACTTTTGAAAATGTAATTTCTTTCTGGTCCTTAATTTACAATTTTCAATTCTGTTGAGGTTCAATTTTTAATATGCTTCCATTTATTTTTTCGTACACATGCAGATATTAGGAAAATAAATGGTACTATACAAATATTTAATTCTGATGAGATTTTAATGCAACACTAAATGATGAATGGAGTTGGACTAAAAATGAAAAGTTGTAAAAGTTTTAATATAGATTGAAAGAATATAATGTTCAAATTTTTTAAAAAATAAAACTCTCGAAGCTAAAGGCTCGTAGAATAACATTTTATTTTCTGTTTTCAGTTTTTAAGTTATGTCTGCTTTTATTACAGTTTTTGTTGGTGAAATTTCCACAATTGAGTTATCTATGCCAAAGTTTAAAAACAATATCACATTTTAATTTACATTTTTCTTTAGAACGCTTTTAATAAGTACGTGATGAAGTAAATGAAAATTTGTGTTTTATAATTCTTTTTTAGATCAATAGGGTTTTTAAGTTTAACTTTTGAAATAGAAAATAAAAAAATTATTAAATAAGATAAATAAAGAATTGATAATTTATTATTTTTTAGAAATCAAGGCAACAAACTACAAAATGTGAGAATACTCACAAAAAAGTATTGTTCGTGCTAATAAGAAAGAAGACAAGAACACATTCTTGCAACGTTCTACTCACAAGGGAAAGCAAAAAAATTGTGACAACACTTCATGAATTAGGATCTAATCCATGCACCATAGACTTCATCTCTTAAGGAGAAAAGATTTTAACAAGGTTTAGACACTATATTGATAGATATTCTGTAAACTGATAGATAGAATACTATTTAGTATATTGCAAATAGTCATTGCTTTAAGAACCTTAATCACGAACTTAAAGTCGATTAGCTGAAAATAGGCATATGAGAATATGATGATCTTTTCAAGCTTCATCAATGTCGTTCAGTCGGAAAGGGATGGTGGGGTGAGTTGAACCATTACATATCCGTTTCTTTTAGAATCAACTCCTATAAAAGAACTTCCCCTTATTCAAATCGAGCATATTTTTCCTCTGCTTTCTTGTTTTTTTTTTTTTCTCAAATCATTTTTTGTTTGTTAATAAAACCTTTCTTCCGTTTTCAAACTTAATCATAAAGAAATTATCATTCTGATAAATTTTTAGTACAGTTTCAATTAATACAAACAAGATCTAAGATGTTTTATTTTAGAGACGTCGTGACAATTTTAAGCCACAAAACGTCTTAAAAAATTTGTGATCAACAACTAAGTATTTTTCTAATAAGTTTCTATTTGGTAAGTTGTGTTCGTGATTTCTAATTTGACTTCACCTTCGTCTCGGTTTGGTGTCCCATACATCTAATGCAGTGGTTCTTTGCCATTGTTCCAACATTTAGACAACACAGTTAAATGCAGGCTCGGACTTTTCTTTAAAAACAAATACATAGGATCTCAAAGGTTTAAATATTAAAAAATGATTCTTTTTCTTTTTTAATAATATAAAACTTAAAACACACAAATAAAGGATTTAGGATTAAAGAAAGGAAAATAATAGAGGTGAAAACGGAGGCCAAAGATTCGGTGGGTTGTATCTGACGTGACCGACGTCTGTCTCGGTTTTGCGTCCGTCCTGCTCCCGCCTAGGCGCCTAATCCCTCCCATTCTCTTTTACCATTTCGCCCTTCCCAAACTCCTCCCCTTCTCGCCCTTCTTCTTCACCAATTTTTTGCAAAATACAATTTTCATTTTTTATTTTTCACATTCAATTATTGCTAATTTGTATGTAAAATTTAGTTTATGTTTTGAAAAAGGTTTTCTTACTGTAAAATTTATATTAAATAAACCAATGATAATCTATTTAACCTAAAAGTGTAAATTATTTAAGAAATCATCTAAAGGATTAGGTTGAGACGTAATGAAAAAAATTGAAGATTAAGTAAATACAAACTTAAATTTAGAGCTTTTGAAACTTTTGATAAATATTTTACATTTTTTACACAAATTTAAATAAAATTAACATGTAATTCACCTACTAATAATAATAATACATTTTTTGTCTTTTAGAATAACAAACTATGTTCTTTTTTATTTTTTTAAAAAACCACAACAATAATAATAACAGCCTAGCAATAATAAATTGATATTTTCTCATTATCTCTTTCAATTGAACAAAAAAGTAAATGAAAAGTAAAATATAACATGAAAATATATATTCCTAAATGACAATTTCTTTTTAACATATGGAACCATTAAATTTCTAAAGTAAAATTAGCATCCATCCATTAGATTATATATGAATTAATTTTCTCTTATCACACCAACTATAAAAGAAAATGGAACATTCTATTAGAGAAAGGGTATATTAATTATTGTTAAAACATTTGATAAAGTTGATATAAACTCAACCTACAAATCATTAGGAAAAAACAAAGTTAAAGAAAAATCCACAAGAGGAAGTCAAAGACACACTTGAAAAAAGAAAAACAAAAAAGAAAGGAATTTGTGAAAATTGCCACATAAATAGGAAGAAGCTCAAGGAAGAAAGGAAACAATAGAGATAAGAGTTTGAGACAACACTTTGACTTACTTTTCTTGACCATTCTTTTGGACCATTTGTTCATCTTTCTTTTTCATTTTTTTTTTCAATATTTTTGGGATCTAGATGGCAACCTTCAACTTCTTTTTGCAGCTTTTGAATCACTTCCCCAATTCCTTTTTCTTTTCAACAATAACATATTTTTATTCACATGGGTATTCTTGTAATTGAGCTAATCCAAATCATAAGTTACACAAAGGGCTTTAATGTAATTTCCTTCACTATCCTATGATCCACAATTTCATGATCTCAAACTCATAAAACTAATAATAATTTGAATCAGTCTTATTAATTGTGGATTCCACCCTTCAATATTTGCATTTCCCAAAGCCCTTTATTAAAATAATGTTTTGTTTTTTTTTTCCATCTTCAATTTCAAAATTAATGTTCTTGTTTAGTGATATGAGCACCACCACCATTTTTATAACTCCACTTCCCATTCCATGAATTTCCAATATTACCCCCCAAAAATGGCTATTTTCCATGGGTATAAACGTAATATCTATATGAAAAGAAATTCAACTTAGTTTCTTCCTTAGGGTAAGAATAAGAAACCCTAAAGGTACAATAAAGTAATGGAAAATGACTATAGATCTTCACTTTTATTGAATTAGATATGAATTATTTGGTGCATACCATTAATACTTTTTAATCACTAATTCATTTATTGTAACATAATATTGTAAAAAAGAGAATTATTTGTTTTTATATAATTTAAATTTGAAATACTGATTTATTTGTTTGGAGATCATAAGTAATGAATTTAAAATATTTATGAGGGTTGTGTATTTACAATAATTAAACCATTTATGAGTTGTGATAGAGAATTAGAAATGAGTTTCAAACCCTATCACCCCTGTCTATGATATTGAAGTATTGCTAATTTTTTTCACAACTAAATAATGTTGGTTGTACAAGTTAACTCAAGCTTTCAAGCTTTCATGATCATGACAATTTAAGATGTTATTAAATGAAACTAAAATGTGAAAGCGTATGATAAGAAATAAAAAATTTGTTTAGTACCTATTTCAATCTTTTTTGTATCCTAAGTTACCCAACAGCTCCATAGTTCTAAAAAATTAAGTTGTTTCCTTTCGAATTCTTGTCGTTGTTCTACATTTTTTCTATAAACAAGTTGATGTATTAGCCAAATTGAAACAAAAGCTATTTTTAAAATCTTCAAAACTTGATTAGGTTTTTGAAAAGATTAGTAGAAAGTATATAACAAATCTAATTTAACATGGAATGATTGTTTTTAGAACAATTAAATTGTTACTAAACATGACCTAAACTTTTAGTCCAGTCATTTAACTCGTTTCATAATTTTTATAACTTACGAAACAATGTTGCATGTAAATTTTTACTTATGTGAATACCTATGTAGCGTTTTTTTAATCCTAAATATGAAAATTCAGAGTTATAAATCAACTCATTTTAACATAGGTTCGAATTTATTTGTTGTGATATAAGTTGTTAGAACAAAAAATAGTTAGACAAGAACTTGGGAGTACTCTTTTTTCAACCAAACCGTCGTCGAGACAAAGTGGAAATTCGTAAAAATTTTGGACCAAAACTTACAATTTAACATAGGAATAATGATGAAGAAGCTGATGATGGCTAGAGAAATATGGGTCTTTTAAGTAGACATGAACAGGAACTTCGCAGTAATCTTGTCTCTTCCAGCAACCTTCACTCGTGTGAGAGAGAGAAATTCTCTCGCTCTTCCTCTCATTTTCATTTCCTCTGTTCCTTTCTCTCTCTAACGCATGCTTTCTCTATCTAAAATTTGCCTTGCATCACACACTCACTCAAAGAGTTAACTTTTGTGTTCATTATGCTTTAAGGCTATTGCCCAAGTTCTTCTGATCATTTTTTTTTCTTTCACCCTTCTACTTTTCTTGATTCTTTCTGAATCTCTCATTTAGTGACAGCTTCACCGTTTCTTAGTTTGGGTTATTACTCCTTCTGCTATGAATTCTTTTGAAGCTTTCAGCTGAAGAGATTGGTCGACATGGTTGCTTCTTCCTGTTGTTTGTTGGGTTTTCCTTTGCCTTTACTCTTCTAAGATCTGGTGGGGTAAGCCCAATTTTTTCCATTCAATTTTTCTGTTCCTTCTTCTGGGGTTTTCTTGAATGCTCCTTTCAATGTGTTTGAGGAAATGGTTTTCGGCTCCCTGAGCTTACATTTTGGTTTTTCTTTGCTACTTCTTTGTATTTCGGAGCATTGAGTTGGTGTATAAGATTTCAGCTTCCAGAATCAAGTGTTTTTTCTTCTTTTTGAAAGTCCTGTGGTTCTCTGAGCTGCTGGTTTAATGGGGAGTTTTCCTTTTCTCAAACTGAGTATTTGCAAGTTGGAGTTCAAAGATCCTTTGGTACTTCTTTTTGTGCAATTTGAGCTTTTGTTGAGATCTGGTTTCTGTGGTTTGGTTTTTCTTCTGTTTATTACCAGATTCTGTTTGACATGAAAGTTAAGTCTTTGTTGTGTTTGTAATGGTGGCAGGAGCTTTTTATTTGATACGAGTTCTGTGTTTATGGGTTTTTACCAACATGATTCCTTCAAGTTGCAAATATGTGGTTTTGTGATTTAATGCTGGCCTTTTATTTTATTAACATTTGATTCTAAACAAATATCAATGCCTTGTTCCATAGATTGTGAACTATGTTGTGTTACAATTTTTTTACCTTTGCCTTTTTGTAGCTTGAATTTTTACATAGTTAAATTTCTTAGAATTTTACTCAAAACTTTGTGTCTTTCATCTGGCAGAGCTGTGGTTCATACGATGGGACAAGAGACAGAATTGGACTTTGACAGCCTTTGCGCTGTGGATCTAAGTCCTAACACCGTTCTTCCATCGATTCCACGACGTTCGAGCATTAAAAATAGAAGCACAAGAAAAAAACTAAAGCATGAAGATTTTGTTTTGAGTGTAAAGGATGATTTTACGGAGATTAAATTTGGTGGTGGTCACAGGTCTCGAAAAAGTAATTCATCTAGCTTAATTGAACAGGAAGACAATGAGAGTAAATGTTTTGAACTGAATGTTGAGGATGATTTCACAGAGATTAGAATTGGCCGTGACCATAGTTCTCATAAAAGCAATTCTCCTAGCCTAGTTGAATTGGAAGATGACAAAGGGCTCAAGCGACGTTCGAAGTACCAAAGCTCTGAAGACATAGGTAAAATAGAAGGGATGGGGATTCAAGGAGAAAGGAGAAAAATAGAAATTTCTCGTGAGGATTACACCTCTTGGTCTTCTGGTATTGTTGACTCTTTGTGTAGTTCTGACGAGGAAAAGCCAGAGAGGAGAGATCTGATATTATCTCTGGACACAAAATTGAATCAACCATCAGTTAATAAGGCTTGCATGGGCCCACGTTCATCAGATAGTTTCATTGAGATCTACTCAGGTTTAGAGAACAGTGAAACTGTATCGAAAGATCCAAGCAATCAGCTTGGAAATGTTACAGGCATTAGACCCCTTCACAATGGCAAAAAACTTTTCAAGAGAGACAAAGTTCATGCATTGCAGAAGTCATTCTCTGCTAAGGTAGAAATGCCTAGCAATCATCTTCCAGTGGAAAGTGATCTACGGTTTGGACACAGTCCAAAGGTTCATATAAGTCCTTTCAGGAAAATTTTGGATCCATTTATGAAATCTAAGTCTGTCAGAAGTCGTTTCAGTCATGCGGTAGAAGCTGGTAGAGATAAAGCTATTAAGGCAATTAACTTGGAGAGAGATGAGACATCAAGTACACCAAAGAGTTCAGATTCCGACTCTAATTTTTCGAATAATGATAATCTCCACAATGTTGTTGCATCTTCGCCCGTTCATTTACATGGCTCTCTCAAGTTGGAGAAAAAACATGGGATGCCATTTTTTGAGTTCTCTCAGAGCTCCCCTGAAGATGTCTACGTGGCTAAGACATGGAAGACAGGCAATGCATTTAAATGGGTATACACGTTTCATTCCCAAGATCATCACAAAAAGAGTAATGCTGGTAGTTTTGGATTGAATCACAGCTGCAAAAACTCCTTAATGGTGGGTCAGATGCAAGTTTCCTGTTATTTATCCTCTGAACTTCGAGATGGTGGTTTTGACAACTCGATGGTAACAGAATTCGTGCTGTACGATGCTGCACGTGCTAGACAAAGTACTGCATCCCAAGGAAGTTGTGACTCTATCCATGATGCTGTCAAACCTCCTAAAAGTTCTGATACGGGCTTAGTTGGGGAACCTTTCAGTGTAAATGATGGGACTCCTCTAGAAAAATTCAAATTTCAGCGAAAACATGCTTCTGAAAACTGTGATCATGGTTCTATAGATTCTTGCCCTTGGGATTCAGCAGATTTACATCCAGACCTGGAATCTGCAGCTATTGTAATGCAAATCCCATTTAGCAAAAGGGAGAGTTTGAAGTATAAAAGAGGAGATAAGACGAGTGGTAAATTGAACTCGGCCATACAAAACCTCTCTAAGATTGAACAAAGGAAAGAGGAACCTCCGCATCACACAACTCAAGAAACTCTGAAGGTGGTGATTCCCACTGGAAACCATGGTTTACCGACTGTTGAAAGCCAAGGCCCTTCCACGTTACTTGATCGATGGAGGTTGGGAGGTGGTTGTGACTGCGGTGGTTGGGATATGGGTTGTCCTCTACTAATTTTGGGCACTCATAGTAGCCACTGTGCTGAGAATCAAGCACACAAGGGGAAACAGACTTTTCATCTTTTTCATCAGGTAAACTTTTTATTATTTCCAGATAATTGGTAACTATAATTCTGGATTCAATGTCTCATATAGAAAATTTTGATAACAATCATATAATAAAAGATCAAGGTGCTGGACTAACTTTCAGATGCCTTTCATGTTCATTCAATGGGAATCTGTTCAACTGCAATAAATGGTTTAATCAGGCATTTTATGTATTGATTTTCATTCTAAGAAATAGAACATTATCGATGAAAACAAATATATTACAAAAGAAAGAATACAGTGTTTGTATTTTGGGAGAGGTTTTTTCAATTAAGACCCTATTGCCGACTTAACTTTTTATCAGATACTAAATTTAAGTTTTAGCCAAATTATGATTATGCATGGTTGGTTGCAGTCAGTGAATTGGTCAAAAGACGTATTCTCATAGTAGTGCTTGCATTTTTATGTGGAAACAGGGAGCAAAGGATACCACTCCAGCATTAACCATGAATATTGTCAAAGATGGACAATATTCTGTTGATTTTCATGCGCGATTATCAACATTGCAAGCATTTTCCATTTGTGTTGCTATTTTACATGCGACTGAAGCCTGCAACGCTGTCCAGGTGGAGGAAACAAAAGAGTTGCAGCAATGTAATTCCTTAAAGGTGCTTCTTGAGGAGGAAGTAAAATTCTTGATTGATGCTGTCGCAATGGAGGAGAAGAAAAGAGAAACAAGAATGCTGAAGGAAACGCCGTCATCATATTTGTTCAATCCTCCGTTTTCTCCTATTGCTAGAGTTTAAGATGAAGGTTGCAGAACTGTGTCTTGAGCTCTAAGGCCAATTTGGTAAGTACAGAGTACAGATATCATAGCCTCGTCAGATGGTTCACTTTCACTTTTGGGAGACTTGACTGATTCAAGTTATGGAAGCTGCTTGATAAAAGCTCCTATTGAAGAAATTGTCAAGGGACCTTCTCAGCAACCGCATGAGCTCTCGGAGTCGGGGCATTTGATTTCTTTTGTAGGACGGAGCAAGAGCTTGCTTAGAGAAGCTGAAATGACTAGTGTAGGAGAGACTTGGGAAGATGCTAGTTGGGGAGGTCAGATCATCCTGATAGGGAGGGTTACAGAACCCTTTTATTTATTATTCTTCAAAAACAAATCCTTTTGAATAACTTGGTAGTTAATTGTCCATATTGTAATATGGTAGGGAGATGAGTAGCCAATTGATAATTAGAGAGATACTATTGTCCTTCACATTGAACTTTGTGTACATTATATTGTTAAAGAGACAAAGTGTAAGTCTTGATATCAGTAAAAATATATATTTCATAAAGTTTTGTCTTGAATCTACTACTAGATATCATCTTTGGTGAAAGATTGTCTTGTTGGCCTTGATCCATGTTTTTGTATGGCTTGTTATTATCTTCTTTCATTTTCTTTTCTAAGGATATCAGGGAACCTTCCATGTCAAAAAGTACAGGGAGCTGGACAATTAGAAAACAAAGCTGATATTTTTGATGCTTTGCCTTGCTGTTGGCTCTATGTAAAAGTTATTCAAGATCCAAATCCTCATCTAATAAGCTTCTAGAAAATGGTCCTTGATTCTTTTTCTTTGGAAGATTGAGAAAGCGGTCAAGTGGATAAGCTTTTCCAAAAGGAAATCACTGTTTTTGTATTTGTTTGACAATGTTTTAAATCACTTTTTCTTTATTCTGAAACATGTATTTATACGTTTGAAACATGATTTCTGTACCATTAAAATTGGATTTGAAAGACTAAAAACATGTTTAAGAGTTAATTTTAAAAATGATAAAAGTGATTTTTAAAATTTTCAAGTTATTTTAACAATTTCAAAATCAAAATCATTCTTGAATATATTAGAGTCTAAAAAAAATTGCTTTGAAGGTGCTTTTCTTAAATCTAAAACTACTCCCTAACAAACACATGTTTGTGATGTTATTTCACCTTTAGATATAATTATTGTATCATCAAGATTGAAACAATTAAAAACATGTTTAGGATTGATTTCACTCTCAAACAGAAGCCTACAGAAGAAATGCCTCAAGGCCTGGGCTTGTGATGTTAACTTTTTTGCATCTCTGCTTAATGTAGAAAGATGTCTTCCTCTTTAATGAGTTGAAATAAAGCCTTATCTCTCTCTCTTTCTTGAGAAAAATGGGAACACCTGGATCTTTGTGATCACCTCAATAAAAGAGAACAATGTATAAAGTTGTCCTTGAGACTAAAGTACTGAGTCTACACAATAATGTGCAGCAATAGGGTATCATTATCTAAGAGGAAATAATTACATAAATGAATATGTTTATTGATTTTTACTTAAAGGTATACATAATGGCCTAAAGCTTATAATGAAATGTATTTCCTAGTCAATTGTGATGAAAATCGACATACAAGGATTCACAATTGCTTTAAATCTGAAAATTGACTTTGGTTAAAAGAATCTATACCAATTCCAATTCTGAGGTTTCTGATACAGCATCAAGTTCCCTTTCCATTTAGGTGGTTAATGCAGAAATCCAATGTTAGTGAGACTCTCCAAGTACTAGAACACCCCTTTGAGAAATTTCTCCATATTTTGGTAAATATTAGGAGCGCAAATCCAAATTTGGTATCGTGGTTGTCGATGATAAAAATCAAGATGCTGCTATTACGGATGGTGAAGATAATTACAATTGTATTGCTAAATCATCTTTCGAGTTTCTCATCCACTCGGTGTTGGACTATTGCAGTATCATGTCGAGGCACCTCAAGAGAAAAAAGTCTCTTCAAAAATTCATAAGAGGTGAAGAAGATTGCACCTTGAGACATGTACATAACTAGTCTTGGAGTCAACCCCCTGATATCACAAAAATGAGACAATAACTTCAACAAACTAAAGAAAGGTTAAGAAACAAACCTACTTGACAAGGGAATGAGAAGACTATTAATGGAAATTCCACAATTGATGAAATATTGCCAGAATAGAGGGAATTAGAAGACTGTTAATGGAAATTCTACAATTAATGAAAGATTGCCATAATAGAGCATACCTATAGAGACCTTGCAGGCCTTCTTTTTTGCCTATTTCATAGAGTGCTTGAATTACACTTTTATATGGGCTCAAAGATCCTGGTATTTGTGTTTGTAATCTGGTCTTTACAACATCAAAAGGAGTGGTAAATAAGGCGGCAGTAGATCCAGCTACTCCTCCACAAACTAACTGCAGATAAAGAACAATCATCTTAATCTAAGATTGAAGTAATTATAAATCTAAACCATATTGTCGCCAGCTGAAGAAAAAATTAAGGTCTCATTTGATAGCTATTTGGTCTTTTGTTTTCAAAGATAAACTTGTAAACGCTCAAGTTATTTTTTTCATTCTTTGTAATCTACTTTATAAACTTGTTTTTTATTTAAAAAATCATTTTCCTAAAAATTCAGATGTTTTCTTAAAATGGATGGAAAACATGGTAAGAAATTGTGTAATAAATTTTCAAAAACTGAAGAAAGAAAAGAAGGTAATGGTTATAAAAGGTCCTAAATAATTGGATATTTAGTGGAGTGGAATGAGATCCGGAATCAAAACCATTTCAATTCCTCATCATTTCTTCATCCTCTATTTAAAGGAAATTAAAAATACATTGTTTCTACAAATGACATAAATTAGTCATATCCGAAAAGAGCCATACCTTTGGCTCCTTTGTCTGGACTTTACTTAGATTTTAACGTCCAATGAAAAGCAAATTCTTTTATACTTCGGAAAAAAAAAACTTAGAAATGGATAAATTTTGTTCATAACTTTAATTAACTTAACTAGTGGAAATACAATTCTCCCGTTAATAAATAATTATTTATTTTACCTACATTTTCAAGTTTGAAATTCAAAGTCAACTTCAATTTCAATCCTCATTTATTATAAGGAATTGAAAGTTGGACCCATAGAGCCCAGAGGTTGTTCCCATTAGAAACGTTATCATCATCATCATCATTTTTTTTAATGAAATAAACGGCTTTCATTGAGAAAAAAATGAAAGATCACTAATTTAACAAGCAAATGAATTTTTTTTTTTTTAAAGAAAACAGAGAAGAAATTAATGGGAAAACCATATTAACTAACCGTTTGTGAAGTAGTTTGTTGAGCATTAGATTTCATCAGTCCTTTCAAGCTTTCATATGTATAGAACTGCAAAGAAAATATTGCAAAAATGACATGGTGAAATAAAAGGGAGGTGAAATTAAATTGAAAGATCAACTGCATCTAAGAGATGAAGTACGGAGAGCCGGTGCACTTTTTTTAATAAAAAAACAATTTCATTCATATGAAACGTATCCAAGGAACTCCTTGCCTTGATAATCGAGTGTGGTACATTTCTGCAAAGAACCGCTCCCCACCCAGTATATAATCCACGCAGTCCACCCTTCGCAACAACACCAACAAAGGCATTCCTGCAAGCCAAAGAATAATGATCGTGACAGCAAACAAAAATCATGCAAGAAACTTGAGCTTAAGACAAAATTAATGGCTGAAAAAAAAACCAGAACCAAGCAATTATTGAATCAATTAAATTATCCAATGTACCCTGACAAGAATCTAAGTCATAACAAACTTTTAAAGTAAAGCCAAAGGTGAGAATAAGAATTTGTGACCAGTTAAATCGAGAAAAAAATACTTTCAGTAACATCAACAGTAGAATCTAAAATGTGTACCAGCAGTTATGGTAGTGTGCACTAACTTGCATCTGCTGTTTTATACGCTCACTTGGGGTAAAAAGAAAAGATGTAGCAATACTTGCACAACCACCAGCCACGCAGTGGACAATAGAGCGGTACTCCTAAAGAAAAGACAAGTCTGAAGCCTCAAAAGCTAAAACCAGCAAACATTCAATGTGGATGAAAATAAATTACGATGATGGATTAAAAGTCTACACTAATGGTTTCAAGAATGGGTCAATCAATATTTAGAGTTCTGCTTGCATTTCTCCCTCCCCCAACTCTAATACATTGAATACCAGGCTATCTTACAGGCCCACAAGTTTCATTTTCCATGAAACGTCAGCAGTAAGGGGCCATATGTAGTTCCTGTTGCACCTGTTCATTAGCAGAAAACCAATACTGTCATCAAGTAATAGTTCCGTCATGTTTACCTCTTCAACGTACCCCAAACTTCTACTTAGAGAGGGAGAGAGCAAGAGTAAGGACCCAAAAAAAACTAAAAAAGGAAAGGCAAACAGAAGGGGAAAAAAACGAATGATGATGAATAACAGAATGAAATTCCTACCTCTTGGAGAATTGGAAGCAAAGCTCCTTTAACTGATTCATATGTGAAAGTGTAAACAGCAGATATTGGAGCTGAAGAAGCAATGTTGGTGGAGATTCCACGATAAAGTCCACTTAAACCTGAATTAAGCATGTAATTGATTTTCAGAAGAATTTTTAACAAATAAAAAGAAAAGTGTCCTTGATTTGCAGATTGAGCTATGTGTGAACACAGAATCCACCAACCCACCTCGATCAGTGACAATTGATTTTCCAATGTAACTGAGAGACTTATGTTCTGCATGATAAGATTGAACCACTGTTTTGATTGTATCAACAGGATGTAGACAAAGACTGACAAATACACCAGCTAATGCCCCGGCAAAGGCATGCTCTTGTTTACCAATATTGTAACAAGATCTTTCACGGGTCAATGAGGAATCCTCTCTGTTGTACTCATTTTCAACAATGAGCTTATCAGACTTTTTGGTTATGTTCTCACGTTGTTCACTGCTACTAGTCTTCTGCCCGTAGTCTAAATTCTCTAATGCACCATCTTTGGAAGGTACTGAATGAGCCGCCAAAATATCTGGATTGTGGCTTTCTAGAATACTGCCATCTGCCTTGTTATCTTGAACAAACATAAGGATACGTGAGGCCATATAAACATTTTCAATCATTTTTATCTCCAACTTTCGGATGAACAAAGATGATACATTGGTTGATTGGAACATAGGAGCATTCTTTGAAGTTTCACTAATCAAGTTGTGAACAAGGAAATTTGGATCTCCTGAAATGCAGTCCCCTGCTTCATTAAGACCACCTCTAGCCTGTAATACATTGGCTTCCCTGTTTCCAGTATTAGCAACTTTCATAGGGTAAGGGTAGCATGTTTCAGTATGACTTACACGCTTCATCCATCCATATATCTTCCCCATATCGTGCAAGATTCGTACACTAGTAAGGCCTTTTCCTGTCCAGGAATTAGCTGGCATGCCACTACCACCATTTAGTAGATTCCAAAATGATGACATGGAATGATAATTACAAGGTTCTAACAAAGAAATCTTCTGAGTTACTGTCAAACAATTCAAACCCAATGTAGGCTGCACCATAGGAGAACATTGGCCATCGGTCCTTAAATCAACACAGAAGTCTTTAATTTCAGGTGAGGTAACTGTTTTGCCATCAATTTCAACCACACTATTGAAGGTAACCTCAACGGAATCATCATTGTCTCGGTTCAAGACCCTCTTTGGTTGGAAAAAGGTAAAAGGACGACTAGCAAGATTCAATACTTGGCCAAAAATTGAAATGACCTGATTTGTGCTCAATATCTCAGAAGACTTGGGTTTATTTACAGTAATGCCATCCTTACTTTGTTTGGCGTAACAAGTGTTGGAGGTGCCATTTTCAAGGACAAAATCAGCCAGCTCAGAAGATATGCCCTCATCTGGTCTCCACCAATAATATATTGATGGCTGATTGCTTACACAAGGCTTATTCTGCTTGTCCATTTTCTCAAATCTTTCACCGTTTCCTTGACACATGGTTCAGAGGAACTGCAAAACAGAATCATAACATCATATCACTCAACATAAATTATGCCATCTCACGTTCAGGAAACCAAGAAAACTAATTACTGAACTTTTCAAGTTAGCTGGTAGATAAGCAGAACAAACAACAAAAAACTGGGAAAAGAAGCAAAATATACAATTTCAATTGAAATATTAAAGAAAGAAATATAAAAATGTGCACATGTGACTAAGAATTTTCTAAAAAAAGAAACTCTAAAAAAATACCATAGCAATATACCCAAAGTGAAGAGCAAGGAAATACATATATCCAGCACTAAAGCCGAAGTTCGTTTGAAAAAAAATGGAAATGTTTGAAGCATCAGCATGAAGCCAGCGAAAGTTGGAGTAGTTAGAAAAATCTGTCTTATGGCATGAAAGAACATAATTACAAAAATCTCCAAGGAGAAAGCTCCGCCTTGAAGAAGCAGACATTAGTGTTCATATAATCTGGACCAATCTCTGGTTGAATTTTGTCCGTGCATTCCTATGGTTTACATGGCTTGCAAGAGTATATTTAATGATAAAAATCAAGACTACAATGCATCAATCACTCTAATAACTTTTCTCTCTTGGTCGGTGTAAATCTATCTTCCCTTTCTGTGACTATAGTTTTACAAATCTCATGACGAATGGAGAAGTTTTTTGTAATCCAATGGATAGACCCATTTGAAATTTTTGTTTCCTCTTAAGAAAACAATGAGGAGAGTGCAAAAATTCCCTCAGCCCTCAATAGAACTAATAACAATTAAGATTCTCAATACACTATTTATAAAGCATACTCATGGAACTTTTCTGTTCTTCCATTATACTGGCCGAAATAATAGCATTGGATGTACGCTAGCCATATAGTTGGCTTGCAGCCATCAAGACAATTTCATTTTCTAATCACTCTGGTGACCAATTGAACTGACATAGTTTTCTCAAATAAATTGTCCTTCAAGATGTCATTGGACATTCCTTGGAAAATACCTTCTGGCTAACCCAAAGTGGAAAATTCTACTGAGATAGCACTTCCTTGGAGAAAGAAAAAACAGTGACCAGTGAAAGCTGAATTTCCTCTTACTAAGTTAACAGAGTAGATTAATTTCGAACCAACCCTTAACCTTCTTCAGATGGTTCTATCTAAAAGTTGTCTACGTTATAAATTTATCCAACCTAGACTTATTTAAAATTGAACATTATAACCAAACCGCTAATTCCTTTAACTGTCACTAAGTCATCAGAAAAGCAGGTAGTGTAAGAATAGCTGTGCAGATAGTAGCACAAAGGACACCCCAATTATCAGTTACAAATCAATTCTTGCATACCTTCACATTGCAGAGAATTCAAGTTCAATCGAGTTACATACATCCAGTCCACTTGGTCCCAAAAAAAACGACCACATAGTTAAAATTGGAGGACCCTGGAACAAAAGTCAAGTACAAGGGTTATACCACACGTCATTCCAACAAATCTAGTCATAAGGCAATACCGCCATATGTAGCTCAGCTAAATATGTATCTCCTTAGAAAAATATTGGATATTATT
The DNA here is from genome assembly GCF_000004075.3 of Cucumis sativus. Classification (NCBI taxonomy): domain Eukaryota; kingdom Viridiplantae; phylum Streptophyta; class Magnoliopsida; order Cucurbitales; family Cucurbitaceae; genus Cucumis; species Cucumis sativus. The sequence continues at coordinate 1,726,298 of NC_026659.2, read as the reverse complement.
TGAAAAGATTTCTAAATTTCAGCTTTAAAAAAAATCACAATTATATATTTAGTAACAAATTTCTTTGTTTGTAATCCATTTTCTAACAACGATTTTGAAATTTTAACTAAATTTTAAATACCGACAAAGGAAGCTTCAAACTTGGTTTTTTATTTAGTTTTTGTTCAAAATTCTAAACGAGATTCAATGCAGTATAAACCGCCACTGAACCCATTACAAAATTGAAAGACAAGACTACTGTAAACCGATTAATACAAACTGATCTAACAATCCCCAACTCAATGTTCCACAATGCACTTAAAAACCACTAAAAAAGGGCCAAAATGACCACAATATCTCATACTTAAATTAACTAAAAACATTAAAACCTATAGCTTCAAGAATTAATTCAAGTCAAGTATCCGTCTGAAGCATTCGAAAGATGGGTTGACTCAAATTTTCTTCTCTTATTTCTTTTTTGAAATTCACTTCTTCAACCACAATCTCGCTGAATAAAACAAGAAACCTAGTACAGCAGATGATGATTTCATTTTCTAAGTTGTTTCAGCAGTCAATCAGCGATTAAGCAATACTTGGAAGAAAACTGAAAGGATGAACAGAAAATGCTATGAAAGATAAACATCTAACCTCAGACAAAGTTGAGCTCCCATCATCGAAATGAAGTATTGGGCGAAATATTATACTCATTTTACAAAAAGATTTATGATGGGTTTAACTATTCTTCAACTTTTTCTTTTCTTGTTCGTCTTCTTTTCCTATTTGATAATTGATAAATCAATTTTATTGTTTTTTAATATACATACTTTTTTTTTATTTTGCTGTATTTAAATATAGTAAATTAGACGGATAAATGATATTTTTATATTTGTAGATATTTTCTAAATTTTATCATATTTTATTGTGAGGTATTTTCAAAAATAGGAAACTAAAATATCTATGATGAAATTTTATATTCTAAACATGTTGATTTATAAAATAATAAAATTTTATTATATTTTGTAAATAGTTTATCAATAAATAAATTTTAGTAGTTGTTTACGTTTTGAAACTCGTGACCTAATTGAACTATATTCAATTTCGGAGAAATAAAAGTTTGATAAATAATGAGTTTATTGTAAAGAATAATCTGGATTCAAACCAAATTGGAGGTCAATGAATTTGAATCTAGAACATCTTAACTCTCACTGTACAATAATGCTAGTTGAAATAGGTTATTGTTGGCAATTACGTTATTTTTCTATTTAAAAAGATTTTTTTGTAGTTTGTATTTTGAAAAAAAACATTGTGAACACATTTTTCTTAATATATAGGTTTGAATTATTTGTATATATGTAGAAAATAGTTTTTCATAACATTAGAGGGAAGATTAGAAGTAGACAATGTTTGGAGCCCGATGAGTTTAGTAAGACTATTAAAAAAGATTATATGTTTGAACTAAACTAACCATTACCATTAGTTGGAATTATTTTTCAAAATTTATTGAAAAATACAAAAACAAAATTTTAACGTTATGTATTGACTTAAAATACATCTAATGTTTTGAAAAAAAAATTATGAAAATAAATTATAACTTACATGTAGAAAAAGAAAAAGAAAACATACCAAAAATATAATTAGGGTTATAATTACATCCTTAAACTTTTACCTATAGAAAATTGAACCATCAAATTAGACTTTCAAATGACAAAAATTGTGTATACCATGGTTAACATTTCTACGATTAGGTGAGTTTAAGACATCAATTTTAACACTTACATGTAAGTTTCAATTTTCATAATTGATAACTTGGGAATATACAAGAAGTTAGAGAGCAGCGATATTTCAGGTAGAGAGATATAATATGAGTGGATGGAAAGGTTTAAAGTGATCATTGTTATTTAAACAATAGCTAACCTTATAGCACACAGATATACAACAAGAGGAAGAAATTATGATATTCCAATTAGAATGGCAAAAGGCAACCCCTATGAGATGAGCCAGAAACTACCAAGTGTGAAGTTAAACTGCAACCAAGAACTACACAAAATAATGATTAGGCTCTAAGAATTTTTCTACCCAGATTACTTTTAGGTTGATTCACTTCCACCTTGTCCTGCTTTTCGAGGATGATGAGCTACCAACAATCATTTTTTTGATACCTGATTTCCATCAAAATAGAGAGGGGTAAATGAGCAAGGAGAATGTCAAAAGAAAAAAAAATAACAGAAAAGAAAGAAAGAAGAAAGAAGAAAGAAGAAGAAAACGCTAACGATCTAGTTAAACAGTAAGATGAGGTCATCTAAAATGATCGATAAAAATTTGAGCTATCATCGAGTACACCAAATTTGAAAGTGAGGAAGTTGAACCTCTAACTTCAAAGAGATTAATAGATACTTTGGGCCTTATCTGTTCGAATTATGCTTAGGTTAGCATAGACGTACGTACTAATAAGCTGGATTCAAAGATTATAAATGTTAGTGACGTTTTTTTTTAGTAAAATAGGGTTGGGGAATTAAAACTACAGACCCCATGGTCAATAACACTCTCGAATGTCGGTTCTGTTACAAGTGAAGCCACAAACCAAAAAGATCATTTAGCAATGACTTGGGAAATGATGCAAGTTCTAAACTAAGGTAAAAGTAGAAGAGAAGAATAATGGCACAAGGCAAATAATCATTTAATACCTCAAGATGGTGCACTCTTTCCACTCTCTTTTGTAGTTATAATTCTTTTGTTATTAACACCAATTGGAGAGCTTTTTTGTATTCTCCTTTGATCTCCTTTTGAACTTTTCAGTTTATCGATGAAAAGTTTGGTATCTTAACAAAAACAAAATTAAGGAAAGGAAAACATAAGGCAAATGATATGGAAAACATTGGAGTAAAAACAACAGCGTATAGATTTTCATACTTGATGCTGTTGGAGCCTTTGAGGAGCTTTTCGTCAATGAAACTCTTGACGATTTGGCTTGCACGGGCTTTTGTGGGGGCCTGATGCCTGTCTTCGGTGGTGGATTGGTTCTGTATAAAACAGGAGACAAAAGGATTAATTTCTTGACAGGTAATTTAATCACCAAGGTGGCACATCCAACCATGTCGAAACAAATCACACCGTGCACCAAGAGAAAAGGTTTAAATTATTACTAAAAAGTATCCCCTATTCTGCCATATCTGAAAGTAAGAGGTCATAGACCCCGCTAGAGATGTGCTGGTGGTATAACTTGAGATGTTAAACCCTGAGCTGAAAAACCGGACTTGTGATACCTGGAGCTAGCGAGGGGGTGCACAAAGCCTTAATATTAAAGTGGTAAACCATAAGTGAAGTGAGCCCGTGACACTCCAATTACAAGAAACGATAAAGAGTCATACTTATAGTAGCTGGTGGTGTCACCAATCAAATTTAAGCATGAAATGAATAAGTCAAGTACAATTTACAAAGATAACATTTTAAGAGGAAATAGTAATTACTTACTTTTCTGGAATAGGAACCAATGACTTCACCCCAGTTGTTGCACTCTCTGCTTGCCTTTTCGCATCCAATGTGCTCTCTGGGTACTTAGTATCGGCAAACGAAACATCTGATGGCTTTACAACTTCAGGGAATAGAGTGTATTCCACGACACTGCAAATTGATCCCTCGGTTTCAGTTCCCATTGAAAGCACCCCATCTGATATGTCACTTAACCTCTCATCCGAATCAGCATTTCCAAAGCCTAAAAGGTCAACATCATCAGTAACATTCTGACTTAAATCCCTTAACTGTGAAGAAGATTCCTTCTGATGTCCAAAGTCCTCTACAGACAGATGTGACCCAGACCCAGAATGCTTATGCTGTCTAAAGTCTTCTATAAACAGATGTGATCCAGATTCTGAACGCTTGTGATATTTAAAGTCATCCATAGACTGAAGTGATCCAGCTTCAGAACGCCTGTCATAATCTGAGAAATTGTCCACGTCAGATGCTGCTTTATTCATGCCTAAGCCTTTTCTCCCTGATGACTTTTGGCTCTGCCGAGGAGTCATGCTAGAGTGTCTTCTAGGAGAAAATGACTCCTGTCTTAGGGAACCAACGCCATGCTTTACACCATTGCCATTAGTTTTAAGCAACTGCAACCGCTCAATCTCCTCATCTTTATTTGCAATGGTATCCTTGAGAACGGCCACCTGCAGAGTCAACATAAATTAGAAAACAAATGCAATTGTGTAATTACGTGCATACTGTTGGGATCAAGATATAAGGAGGTTTGCAGTTCAATTACTCAAAAACTGTTTTCTAAAAGAAAATAAAATTTTAGAAGATAATAAAAAGTCGTCAAGACCTGATCCATGAGTTCTCTAACATATCTACCCTCTTTGTTGCTACGGGCAGCACCCAACTCTACACCAGAAACTCTTTCAGCAAACTTCAAGGTGCTTATAGTTTCGGAGTATGAATCTACATCAGGATTAATCTGTACAAACATGAGTGTCTTCGCTTGACCACCTAGAGGTTCAAATAAAGCAAAACAGTGATGAACTAGGTATTCTCAGAAAATAAAATAATGAAGGTCTAATTAAATGCAAAAGCAAGAAAACACCTAAAGAACTTTGGAGAACTTGGGTTAGTTTGCTATTTCTGTAAGGAATGTGCGGAGTCTTCTGTGCAAGAGCAAAAATTACATCCCCAAGAGCTGACAATGATTTGTTAATGTGTTGTGCCTCTTTCAGCCTATCTCCAGTAGCCTCTGAACGGTCCACCCTTTCACTGCCGGCAAGATCTATTAAATGGAGACTACCACGCAAAATAGCATCTGTCTCCAAGTCCACACCACGAACATGAATTGTCAGCACACTGCACAGCATCAGCAATCGCATGAAATGTATTCTTAAAGTATGCCAATAAATGACAAATGATGACACGTTTAAAATAATAATACCTATGAGATCTGCTGCTTCTTTCATTCAAGGCTGTGGCTCCAACTGCCCTGTTCGTCAATCCAATCTTCATCAAATCCAGGACATCGCCAGTAGATCTAACAGGATGCATACCAGCATCAGGTACTGCAAGCCCATTTGGTTGAGTGGTGTTCCAAATCCCAAGTGTGTGCAAGTCAAAGGAAATAAAGTTTTTTGTTATCAAAAAAATTAAAAAGCCACTTCACTTAATGCTTATTCTAAAGTGGCTAGTAAAGGCTAAATAATGAATTGATTGATTAAATAGAAAATAAAAAATATAATTGATTGTAAAGAATTCAAAGCTAACCAGGCTAGTTTTTAGGTATCTGGATGGTGTAAACAAGCCAATTCAAGTGTTTTTTTTTTTTTTTCTTTTTCTGTTACTCAATGAGCTAGTTGAGAGGTTTCTTTGTCTTCCCATTGTGTAATTATCTTTTGGGTTGAATGATCAATTTCTTTCTTTGAAAATGAAAGGCAATTAAACATTAAAAGAAATCTATAAATAATAGCAAAATATTCAAAGAAGGATATCTCTTTGGAAGACCGCTAGTTGAGAGCAGATCACGGACTTGTTCATTGTATATCTCAACCATTTGGACACCAATCTCATAGGAAATAGAGCCCTTCCTGCTTTGAGAAATTTCGAAGAGGTCATTTAACGCTCGATAGTTAACACCCCATTCTGTTCTCAATGATACATCAGGTCCACTCTGAGAAGGAATAACACATATAAGCCCCAATGAGCAAGATAAAAATACGGTGCTAGAAATATATAACATAGAGCATACCATAGTATAGGTCTTTCCTGAACCAGTTTGTCCATAAGCAAATATGCAAACATTATATCCATCAAGGACCGATCGAATTAATGGTTGAGTGTCTAAAAATACATCCTCTGTAAACAAGTATAATTAGATGCAAATAGGAAGTTAGAAAAAATAAATAAATAACCTCTGGAACTGCTTAAACCTCGTAAAAAAATTAATAATGATAAAATTAAACAAATGATCCAGTGGGTATGAATAACATAATAGAGTAAATCATTCTATAGTTAATCAAAATTGAACAAGATTAAAAATACCTTGTGAACATGTCGGACCAAAAACTTTATTGAATTTGAATAGTCTACGATTGTCTTTTCCTTGTTTAGCAGGATTTATAATTACCAATTCACCATTTTCACCAATATATTCAACTGTAGTTAGCTTCTTGCTTTGTCCTGGAAGGAATGGCCGTATCCGACAATACACTCGAATGTTTCCTGTGAAATGCCACATCTAAATTGAGAAAGCTCGTGTAGGAGGGAGAAAAGAATAAAAATGCTACCTTTTAAATCCTGAACTTCATTATACAATCTTCTATTTTCGTTCAAAACTGCATGGTAATTATGAGCCACGTCTGCTAATCCTTTGAACTTCATCCCTATTGATGGCAACCTCATTAAAAACAAAAACAAAACAAAAAACAAAAAATTGAAAATTTGATAAGAGCAGATAAAACAGAAAATCGGAGATAAATTAAGCTAAACCTACCAAGGAAATTAAAATCCTCAGCATAGTTTCCTTTTGTATTCAAGACCTCACGTTTGATGGAGTCCACGGAAATCCTTAATTCCTAAAAAAATAAATAGAAGTTATATGACTCATATCTCTAATCAACACAACATGCACTATGGACAATAACAATGCAGATGACATAACAAAAACCTGAAATGCTCGAAGCAGATCATCAATAAAATTTTGATAGACGAACTCTTTCTTTTTCCATTTCAGTGATTTAGATTCAGAAAATGTCTCAAGGTCCTTAACGTGCTTCCTGGAATCAGCTAATAAGCATTCAAGTTCATTTAGTTTCTCCTCAAACTTAGCTTTCTCCTCCTTAGCATTTGTTTCCTGCTGTAAGCAATAATTTTCATGTTCCCTCTTGGCTTTTTCTAGCTCATCTTTAAGGTCTGATAACTCGACATCACAGAGTGCCTTTTGCTCCTTCAACGCCATCTTATCCTGCTCCTCACAGTTTTTCATCTCCTCTACCTTGAACATTTCAATCTTCAACACCAAATAAATGAAAGTTAGCATATATCTGAGAAACTAGCCAAAGATTTAAATTATGCTAGCTGTCAGACAATGATATATTGATATGTCATGTGAGCTAGATGTAACATGATTGTAACATATCAATTTAGGCCCTGTTTGCTAACTAGTAATGGGTCTATGAGATAACCAAAATAAAAGTTTTTATTAAAAAATGAGAAGTAATATTATAGGGAGATTGGAACAGGAATCAACTTAAAATCGGTAATCTGGGAATAAATAGTACAAAAGATTCTTCGTAGACATGCAGTGTAAATGATTTCCCCCTATACTGCCAAATTTCACATACCACCTGTAAAACTCGAGCCGATTGGTTCACTTGAGTAACTTAAAAATTGGAAGCAGCTAAAACAGATCAGCAAACTTGTTCAACAGTTATGAGATGATGGGTAGATCATCAAAGGCTTCAAAAGAAAGAGAAATGGCACGTGTATTTCCAACTAGGTGAAATAAAGTAGCAGGCAAACCGTGGCATACATTAAGAAGTCGAGCTTTCATCAAGATAAAATGAAAGAATATAAAAAGATAGCTCAACAAGAAAGCCAAGCAACTAACTATGCAACAAGGGCCTCCCGCTCACAAACCATAGAAAAAATGAGAATCAATATAAAAAAAAAAACCATCACTAATTCTTTTTTTAAAAGGAAATGAATCTCTTTTATTAATAATAATAATGAGAAAAAAGCTCAAAGTACCAACTCAACTTTTTCATCAATATCAAGTTATTGTAGTTCCTTCATGATAGAGCCCTATGAAGCAAGGAAGCTACCAAATTCTACAACTAAAATTTGTGTCTTGCTAAAATAAGAAATTGCAAAAAGGACAAGACAGTACGGAACCCATTACATCTAAATGGCATGATCTGATAAAAACCCACACCACAATAAGTCAGGAACCAAAAATCATGAAAAGTTCCTCAGAGGTAAAAAATGGGTGAGTATTCTACCTTCAAACGCTGAAGCTGGTTCATGACAACCTACAAAAGTAATGATACCAACTTATATCCAGGAAATACATTATTTTGTTTTCTAAACTGAAAGCAAAGATTTGGACATTTGTATGTTTATCAAAATACCTCATTTTCTTCCGTGGTTCCTGTTGCAAGGGTTTCAAGGACTCTTAATTTTGAGAGAAATTTCTCCTCTCGAGCTTTCAAAAGATTGCTTTGCTGCCCAAATAAGTGACAGCAGTTAATTTCTATTTGTCATGTAGGATAATATACTATGCCAAGTTAAAAATTATGCTTAGCAAAGATTACATGTTTCAGGTTTCCAGCATGAGTTAAAATTCTCTGCTCAAGCACTTGTACAACTTTTCTCAGAATATAAGCTACTTGCTGAGAGAAATTTGAACCAATAAAAACAAAGTTAGAAATTGAAATACAAATAAATTCCATCCTGGATAAAAGTATGGCCCTGAATTCAGATATAGTGTTCGAATTTCTTGGGCTAAATTTCAGATGCTTCAAGTAGAATAATAATCAATCTCATACATGTGACACATCTCCATTTTTTGTTTCAACACTCCCATCCAGAATTCTACTGATCATATTGAAAAGTGATTGAGTAGAGACATTCTGCATAGAACAACATCAGAACTTAAGAAATGAATCTAATCATATTTTGGAGCAAACCATTTGTGTAAACAAACAATTAAAAATGGTTCAAGGGATTACCTCAAGATTCTTCGATTTTATCAACTCCACAATGTTAGAACCAGAAACATCATGATTTTGTTCTTGCCCTCCATAATCCTCATATTGAATATGACTGTTTAAACCATAAGACGGCACTAGAACAAACAAACAAGAAAATAAAAGAATAAAATAAATTGCATTATCAGTATTAGAGTTTAAGAGGAAGCACGAAAATTCTGGGAAAAATATGATCCGGCGAAACATCTTTATAACATAAGAATTAACTTGATAAAAGATATTACTGACAAATGTAAGTTTGTTATACCTGCCTGCTCTAACCTGGTTTTCACAAGCATCCAAAAGACCCGACATCAAGGTTAAAACCAATGAAACACAGTATAAAATATGTCTAATTTTTTAGATATTTCATTCAGTATTTATATTTTGTATTATCTAAAGCCTTTTCCTTTACTAGAAACAAACTTTTTCATTGATAGATGGAAATATAGAAATAAGTTGCAAGGATACAAAAGTTCCGACGATAGTAAAAAGAGAACCAAACAAGAAAAATAAAAAACGAAAATCTCCAAATATTACAAGAGCCAAAAAGGTAAAATATTATAGAATAGCATGAAGTGAAGCATGGTTTACTCAGATGCAGAGCTTCGTTTGAGCATGTTAATAAAGTTGAACGAAACAGTTTTCAGCAGATACTCAACCAAACCACAAGAAAACAAGAAACACCAAACGAAACTTAGTGAAGTCTCAGATGCACTCTATTGACTGTTTGGCACGTGACTTATCTAAGGTCAAAATTCTTTAACTGCAGTGTGGCTGAATGATGAATGTTATCAGCTAAAACTGAAAGGAGAAACTAAATTAAATATTTTTTCCAAAAAAAATAAATAAATAAGCTGTGTGAAAAGTAACAATGTGCAATCTTAAAGACCTTTTTTCTAGGTTCACGAACATTGCCCTTTCAAAATCAAGAAGAAAGTCAACCATAAATAAACTTCACAATGAAATCTGATTTTGCAGAATTTAAATTCTCCTTCCAATCCCGTACCATACCTGATACAACTGAACCATTCGGAAAATCTTGAAATCTTTGCCCAGATAAATTATTGATTCCATCTAATGAATCTACTTCGTATAAGTTCCATTTTTTTCGTGAATGATTTTGAGTGTACTCATCCCCAACACTCAAATCAAAGGAAGCTCGAAGTGTGCTCAGACAGTGCAAAACTGGTGCAATAGATCCCTGCATATAATACCTGATCAGATTTCATTCTATAAAAGCTTTCAATATTTAAGCCATGAAACTGATTCATTCGACATAAATACAAAACCCAACTAAGGTCTTGTTTTGTTGGCAAGTCAGCTGCAATTGTGATAAATGATGAACCCCCATAATTATATGTTTTCAGTTTTTATAGGAATGGATGTATGATTATAAGAACCTAGTCAGATTACACAAGAATGCTGCAAAGGATCACAAGTTTATCACACAAAACCAGATTTTTCTTCTAGATAAAAGTCATATGACATCAAATTCAAATGATCCATTTACAATTGAAGGTCAAGCCCCCCCAACTTTTACCAATCAAATTTAACTTTAAAATTTTGAATGATGATTTAATACCTTCTAATAGTTAAAAATATATGTGACGAACTGCACAAAATTCTTATGGCTGGACAAAACTACTTTTGTTGGCTGGTTTTTGTGACTATGATAGGCATTGTTTTAGCTTAGTTGGAGTTGTTTTAATGTTGGCTTTGAGATAAGTCAGTGGCCCAAACAGCCCCACAAGTTAAAATTAACTCACTCAACTGAGAATGAGATAAAAGACAACTACAAGTATTCCCACAATTTACATCATCTGTATCACAGAAAATGAAGGTATTATATGTCACAGTTGGACTAAATTGCATCAAACTAAAGTACTTACCTGCTCCAAGGCAGAAGGTTCAAAGCCAGGAAGTCCTAATTCATCCAAAGTTATCAGAAACCTCTCGATATCAGGAGTGATGGGCTTAGAATTGCCTCCCTAAAGAAAAGAAAATAAATTTAAGAAACCAATATTTAAAAAAAAATGATAATGATAATGATAATGATAATAAATGTGAACAAATTATTACACTGAAAAAATATATAAGAACAGAAAAGTAATGAAAAAAGGCCATCAAATGCCATCGAACCTGAACTGCACCAGGGCATAGTTTATCCAATATGCTGCATAACACACTTCCATCACTCAAGCATAGTCTCAATTCCTCATCTGAAGCATCCAGTGGCAAATTTATATGGGGGAGCATACAATTTAACCACTCCACCAGCTCCAATTTCAGTTTGGCTAATATTAAAGATAACTTAAGGTTAAATATGGATATGAGAAAAAACATAATATCTAATATGCAAAAAACTTCAGATAAACAAAGAGACTTACATTCAGCCATTCACCAGAACTTCTGAACCAGCCGAGTACAGCTCGAAGGGTATGTTCATAACAAAATCCTCAAGGATCTACTCTTTCCACAATCCAGGCAAACATGGAGCTAAAAAAATACCATACCACATTAACTATTGTATGCACTGAAAAGAGATGCACCTTTATGTCTTCACTCATACCAAACCACCGAAGTCATGCAATGTTGTTCATCGATTAAAAAGAATCGTTTTTCTATATAAATCCATTATGTCGTTTTTTAAAAACAAGGGAAATTTTCCTTTTATCTTGCTGAGAGAGACTATAAGAAGAGATAGGCATTCAAGAAACAACCTGTGAAATGCTGATGAGAAACTGAGGAAACATTGCCAGTTGCCACCCAAATTTCAGCTACGGCCAACCTGCCAACCAATCCTTTTATTAGATATCAAATTTCCACAACTTTTACCTGTTCATTAAATTTTAAAACCCCAGCTACACCATGTTTCAAGTAAATAACTACTGCCCTAGAATACCCAAGAATTATTCCCTACGAACAGAACTGAGTGGAATTTAACTATCCTTATCAACACCCCCCCCCCCCCCCCCCCCCAAAGAACAAAAAATAAAAATGCCATACACAATGTCTCCATTTCCTTGCTCAAATCGCTCTACAATCACAACCCAATGACACAGGAGCTAGAACATTCAAATTATGAGGTGAAAAAATGAAATGTAACCTAAAGAACCCAAAAGATAATCGAAATGGGTCTACAAAAACCCGTGTATCAGCTGATAAATAAGCTAAAACAGATCGACACGCATCCTTAGCAATAGTTCAGAAACGGTACCTTTGACACCATGAACAAAATGAGATTATCCAGAAAGATTTCTTGAAAACCTGAAAATTTTTGCGTCAAAGGGGCCCGACTGAAACGAGAAAAAAAAAAAAAAGCAAGAAAAAAGAAACAAAAATTAGGACCGGAAAATACAAAGCTCCAGGTCGATTTGCTAAAGGGAAAAATGGAGAAGAAACTCGAAAAGAAAATTCAGGTAAGGTATGAGCCACAAATCCGGTCCGAAAATTCAGAGACAACGAAACAATGTGTTTGATTTGAAGAAAAATATTGAAGAAAAATTTTTAAAAATAACAAAAGAAAAAGTTCCTCTCTCTCTTCTTTGTTCTTCCTCTTTTTTTCAATTTATTTATGTCATTTAATTTTTTTGATTTGCTTTTTGCAGAAGAAGGGTTTGTACTTTTTTATATTTATGCTTAGCCCCGTCCACAAAATTTGGAGTCATGTTCCCGCCTTTTCTATTCGGTTTAGTTAACTAACGTGTTTATTCAATTTTGATCATCTTTGTCGGTTTATACTAACGGATTGAGCCATCCGTTTTTGCTAATTTTATTATTAAGGTGCTTAAATATAGTTTTTAGATTAGCAATTTTTTAAAAATAATTCAACTATAAACCGTAAACATCTTTGGCATTTGTAGGTTAATTGAGATAGATTCTTTTGTAAATTAACAATAGTTTTGTTTTGCCTAATTTATTTTGTTCTTTTTGTTTGGTTTTTAATATTTTTAGTTGGTTAAAATATAAATCAGTATCTTAGTTGGAACTCGTTTCATTTTTGTATTTATCTTTTAGATGTGTTTGTTATAGGTTACTCTTGTTGATTTGGGATGATTAAACAAATTTATTTTTAAAATACTAATTGATATAGCTTGATATTTTATACACGCAGTTGATCAAAGGTCATTACTCCCGTCTATGAAATATCAATATCTCATGGTGAATAATATATTTAAATTTGTAAATGAGTCTTTTATTTTTTCACATTTTCACAAAAATTATATTTTTATTTTATACCTGTTACGACTAGTTAAATTTTATTTTATACCAAATTAGTTACAGCTAGTTAAATTAAAGTAGTGTAAAAATTTATTTGATATGTATATGTGTCTATTAATCATATTTCTATAAATTTTTACTTTATATATTCCTAAAAGTTTAATGTGAGCATAGAAAAGGCCAGGTAAGTATACAATATGGTTCTTAATTTTATGTGTTATGACATATGATATATATAAATAAATGCATGCAAATTCCCGTGTTAAAAGCAAAGGTTGTTTGTTGTATATTATAGTAGTTGAGGATTTTGTGTTTTTGGTATATAATTTTAAGGTGAAATTATTCAACAAACATGAAAATTAGATTAGGATGAGAATACAAAGTTAAGCGATAAATGTAAAAAAAAAAGATAGATATACGTAAAGATGAAGTTTGTATTAAACTCGAAAAGTAAAAAATTATATAAAATAATTATCGACGATAGTTGTCTCTCTCCTCTACGATATTTAATTTTTTCTTATTTTTTGTCAATAAAATAAGCTCGTTTTGGTAAATTGAAAGATCTAGTTTGGCAATGTAAAAATAATTAAGTCATTGTTGTTGTAGATAGTTGGACGACATGATTTTATCAAACAAGGCAAAAAAAAAAAAAAAAAACATCGTAATTACTAATTACATAGGAACAAATAATGTAATTAATTATAAATGAATATTGTATGTCTGTATTATTATAAAATGTCTCGAGAGTCTTTGTACATAAAAGTTAAAAGATTATCGTTTGCGTTTGAAACACTTAGTTCAAACTTTCAAAAAGTTATAATTTGCCTCTTATTTGTTGATAATACCTTGAAGGTTATTTGTATAATTTAATTCCCTTCAATATATAGTTGAATAATATATATATAGAAAAAAAAAACTCTCAAATGCTATCATAGTTTTTCAAATAAAGTAATTCCTCTCACGTGTAAAATCAAAGGAAATGTTCTTTCCTTTTGGATTTTTAAATTATTTAAAATCTAATGATTTAATTTAAAGAAAATGATTTCAAATTATTAGAATTTAACTCTGGCCAAGGCTCAAGTGTTTAAAAGAAGAAAATTAATTGAAAATTTTAATTGAGTGTAATTGTGCAAAATTTTACAAAAAAAAAAAAAAAAACACGTTCATAGAGGTGAACTTACATGTATATTGATTTATACGAATGTGATCAAGTCTATAGTATTTGACCATACGATTGAATGCACATAATTACTTTGAAGAACCAAAATGCGTGAATGTTACTAAAGTTATGTTTATATCTTCAAACGATCGAAGTCTTTAAAATAATTTAATTTTCGAGAGTGTAAGAAATCGAACAAACAACTACCATGGTACCTATACTCGTATTTTATTTTTTTATTTTGATTTTAACTATACTCATATTTTATTGTCGAATTATGTTAAAGAATTAGTTATTTTTTTAATATATATCACAATTTAGTAAAATATCTAACAATTTAAAATTCCAACAATTTCAAACTCAGTTGTGTGTAATTATAATAATGTATTTTTTAAGTAAAAAAAAAATAGATTGTTATAAATCTATTTCTGTCTATGGGATAGACAAAAATATATCACAATCTTTGTTATCTAGCATGTGTATGAAGTTGAATATGATGTTTTTAATATTTTTCAAACCATTTCTATCACTATATATAATATATAGTGGTCTATATTTGTGTATGATAGATGATGAGAATCATCTATTTTTCTACCGATTTCTTATCCCAAATTACTATCCAAGAATTTTAAAATTCTTACTTTCCATTATACACTTGAAGACATAATAAATTGAAGTTCAAGAAGATGAAAAAGCTGAAATAGAAGATGGAAAATAAAAAGAATAACATGTATTAAACTATACATTGACTATTTGAGATAAAAAACAATAATAACTCTGTTGTTATTTGTCCAAGATAGACAAAGTAGACCGTGATAAAATTAAATTATAATTAGAAAATCTTGATGAACTTTTAATTACTATTGTGACATTTACAATCACAATTAGAACATCTTGACCTTTTAAAATAGACAAGGAGTCAACGTTTTAACGACATCATATTCATCTCTCTAGTCCAAATGAACTCCAAGAGATCAAACACAACCACTGTGTTGCTAATAGTGTTTCTCCATAATTAAACTTATCTAGAGGTAGAATTCTTTTTGTTTCGTGCCTCAACGGTGTTCTTATAATTATTTCAATATTATTCTTTTAGGTTTGAAGATCGTAAAAAGAAGAAAGTAGAAAAAGAGATAGGTAGCCGAACAACATAGCTAGAAAGAAAGCGAGAATTTATGCAAATACAATGAAAGAAACATTCGGTTTTTTATTGGAGAAGTGTAGGCTCGATTGGAGTGAGCATCGACTGTAAATACGGATTGATTTCGATGCGGATTGATTTCGATGGTCTATTTTGGATGGTGAACAAACGTGGGTGTATCACATTTGGTTTGAAGGTGAAGAAGGATAACTCCATAACGTGTGAAAATATTTTTTTATTATACAAAAAGTAAACAGTTTAAATTTTGTTTTATATTTGTAAATTCACAAAGAACCAAAACAAAAAAAAGAAAAAGAAAAACCCTAGAGAGGTGTGTATTCTTCATTTTATCAGTTTTTACCCATGGCAGCCGCCATCGCCACCCAATCAAGTTTTTTCTAAACCTAACTCCTTGCGGCAGCCACACTCAAATCCTGAAATTGCAAATATTTTGGATCAAGACGAGATTTCAAATTCATTTTGATTTGAAAATTCATTCAAATCAAAAGGTTCCAAGCAGTGGCTTCAATGGCGACAGAAGCACCTACGCAAGCTCCATCCGAGGACTTACAGTCCCTCTCAGTCTCAGACGCGAAAGTTCAGGAGCCGGCTTGTTCATCCAACTCTTCAAACCAGTATGAAGTTTTTGTGTTTGACACTTATTGTTTTCGTATCCATTTCTCCCTTGATTTGCATCTGAATTGGAATTTACATGACTTGTACTGTATTTTTCTACAGATTGAGTTTGGAGGAGAAGTACCAAATTGTTAGAAGTGTTGGGGAAGAGTGTATTCAAGAAGATGAGCTGCGGAACTTGCTTGATAAGAAGCCGGAACCAGTGTGCTATGATGGGTTCGAACCATCTGGGAGAATGCATATTGCTCAGGTAAATTTTACAGGAATCTTTGAGTTGGGTCCTTAAGTTGTTGTATTTCAATGAATTGTGTTGCGTTTTAATTCGAAACGGTAGCTATAGACTAAGTGAATTGGGTTTTGATTTTCTGTGGCAATCTACCCTGTTCACAACATGAATTTCAGCAGAAAAAAAAAAGGGGACCAAGCAATTTTTAGTTTAGTCTAAAACGTAATGGAAATTGAATAATTTCCAAGTGAGTTTCCCCCACCCAAGTGTCCGTTGAATATGAATTGCTGATTTATGTGCCTTTGTTCCCTTACACAGGGAGTGATGAAGGCAATAAATGTCAACAAGCTTACTTCTGCTGGGTGCAGAGTGAAAATCTGGATTGCAGATTGGTTTGCTCAGCTCAACAACAAAATGGGGGGTGATCTGAAGAAAATCGAGACTGTTGGCCGTTATCTAATTGAGATATGGAAAGCAGTTGGGATGGATCTGGAAGGAGGTAAGGTTGAATTTTTGTGGTCTTCAAAGGAGATTAACTCTAGGGCAGGGGAATACTGGCCCCTTGTAATGGATATCGCTAGGAGAAACAAGCTTCCAAGGATAATTAGGTATATATTTCTGAAAGGTGCTCGTTGTGTACTTATGTTTAATCTGCATTCTGCAATAATATTGGCTCATGGTTTGCTTCCTGTCCTCCATCCCCCCTCTGCAGGT
The DNA here is from genome assembly GCF_000004075.3 of Cucumis sativus. Taxonomy (NCBI): domain Eukaryota; kingdom Viridiplantae; phylum Streptophyta; class Magnoliopsida; order Cucurbitales; family Cucurbitaceae; genus Cucumis; species Cucumis sativus. The sequence continues at coordinate 1,709,499 of NC_026659.2, read as the reverse complement.
GTAGCCAAATTATGGGAAGAAATGAACAGGATGAATTGACTGCTGCTCAAATTCTCTACCCATGCATGCAATGTGCTGACATTTTTTTCCTGAAGGTTTTTTCTCTTTCAACTTTCATGTAGTTTGTTGACATGCATTTTTCTCCTCATATCATAAGGAGACAAAGATGTCACTTGGTATGAATGCTGCATAATATATTTGTGTGGCAATTAAAAGTTCATGGTGATATAGGTTGTCTATTTCGTTATATGCTGGAATGTACGGCGAGATTTTAATGATTTTTTGTTAACCAGATGTTCCATTCCATTGCAACAGGCTGACATCTGTCAACTGGGAATGGATCAACGGAAAGTAAATGTCCTTGCAAGAGAGTATTGCGATGACATCAAGAGGAAAAACAAGCCTATCATCCTATCACATCGTATGCTCTTAAGTCATCAGTTCTTATTAATCTTGCTGATGCTTGTGATATTAGCAAATTAATGTGATGTCAATGGTGGATGCAGATATGTTGCCGGGCTTACAGCAGGGGCAGGAGAAGATGTCTAAAAGTGATCCATCATCCTCTATATTTATGGAAGACGATGAGGTAAGGCATTAGAGGGGAAATTGAGCATCCCATGTGTAGAGGAAGTTAGGGTGGCGGTGCAGTTTTGCTAGCGTGTAGGTTTGATAGATCTAAATAAGAATCCCAGGTGCAGAGGGGAATAAAAATTACATCTTTATTCTTATGATTGTGTATAGTTATAGGCTGACTTGACCGAGTGTTTGATTCTGAGGCTAGCTTGTGATATTGTAGATCTGTTTTCTAACTTGTTCATCTGGCCACATTAGGCAGAAGTGAATTTAAAGATAAAGAAAGCATATTGCCCTCCATTGATCGTGGAAGGGAATCCATGCTTAGAATACATAAAGTACCTTATTTTCCCTTGGTTCAAGGAGTTCACCGTGGAACGAAATGCAGATCATGGTGGAAATAAGTAAGTTTGAGGAGATTTATAAATTTATTCTTGTTTCTTTCTCCTCCTATATCACGATCCTAAATTTTAGTTATAAAATATGCTGTGACCTCCTATTCATTTATTGTTTTGAAATATTGCAGGACCTTCTCAACCTTCGAAGAATTGGTTTCTGACTACGCAGCAGGAGAACTGCATCCAGGTGATCTCAAACCAGCGTTGTCTAAGGCTTTGAATAAGATATTGGAGGTATGTCATTTCTGCACAATATTATTCCATGAGTACATACTGTTATTGGAATTGGTTGTAGTCATCACTTTGCTTTACTACAGTACAATACACTATTATGGTTTTTGTGCAAACAATCTTATTAGATCATCATGAGTACCTAATTGCAAAATGCAAATTGGTCTATGATGCCGTTGGTAGAGACTAGAAAGCCATAAATAACCATCAATTCAGTACTTTGGAGTTTGGCTAGTGCTAAGTCAACCGTTGTGTCTTCTCCTCCTGACACATATGGTTTCTTTAGCATTTATTCACGTTCTTGCAATTTCATCTGACGAAACGTTAAACATCTAAGCATAACTTAAGAAGCTTCATATTTTCATGAAAATACAAACAACTTTTCAGTGAAAAGGGTAGTAATACAGCTAGGAATTTACTTGATTCTTATTACCCTCAGCTACCTATAAAGCTATGATTGATTTCATTCCATCTGCAGCCCGTACGAGATCACTTCAAAAATGATAGCAATGCCAAAGATTTATTGAAGAGGGTCAAGGTATGTGTTTGTCTTAACGACTCTTAAAATTATTTTGGCTAAATTACAAAGAGTGAACTCACTTTGCCATTTGCTTAAAAATACTCATATTTTTCAGAAGTTGTAGTATTACTCTTGATCCATAAATGTCTCGTGACTACTCCTTGGATTAGAAATCCATTAATTTTTTTTTATGAAAATTGGGCAATAGAATGGTCTGGCCATGACCTAGAAAAGAAATTTGGAAAGCCACATGTATAGTTTTGAAATATGTATGTAAATGGTAATACTGCAACTTTTAGAAGATTTGAGGTTTTATTGAAGTAAAGGCAAGGTTTAGTGGTACTTTTTCATCCATTATGCACATGGCCCAATTCCCTGGGTTTCCACTGTGGCCTGAACTAAGAAGATTTAAGAACTGCTCATTAGAAATTAATTCTCAAATTCGAAATGTATTAATTTTACCTGTAGGAAAATTTATCTAGAGCTGTTTATCGTGTTATGCAGGCGTACCGAGTCACTAGGTGAAGAATGGTCCTATTTTCTCCTGCCCAATTTGTGGATGGAACACCTACCCCCAACCATTTCAACAGGGAAATTATTGCGGATTTTGTTTTATTTTTGTCCTTTTATGGTCAACCTACAAATTTTAAGCTGCTTTAATATTTGAATGCGGATAGATATGTCAAGCTCCAAAACTCATGTCACTTCTTGATGAGAAACAAGCAAATGAGAAGTTCGTATTGAATGATGAAAAAAGGACTTAATGGATAATTCCATCTTAAATGAATTTTGAAGTATGGTTTAATAAAGTGCTATATTTTTATTTAAGTAATCTATAATTTTGGCAGATGTGAGAGTCATGTTGTAAATTTTGGATTGCAATTTTTCTTTTAAAGTTTAAAGACGCGCGTATAGATTTCTCAGGATATAATCTCTTATCCACAGAAGTCCAAATTAAGGACTTAGGATTTTGTTTCATTTGTGTTATCAACTTTCTAAATATTACTGACTTGTTATTAGCTTTAAAAAAATGTGTATAAAGTAAACAATGTAATGTGGACAATGTAAACACCCTTCTACAAAGAACTCAGCCCAACATCTTTTAAGCCTAACGCCAAAGTTAACTTTTAAAAACAGAAAACAAGATGGTCGTAAAAGGGACCTAAACTAAACAATTCAGTAATTCTATATTTTTATATTTCTTTTATAATCTATCTCAACTTTTCATATTTATGAGTAACTTCATATTACTCAATTTATTTTTCACAATAAACTTTACAACTCTGGATAAAATGCACCCGATTAAAAGAATGTCTAAGCAATTGAATTATTTTAAGATTGACAACTTTATAAATGAACATGAGAACATGTGTTCTCAAGTATATGTTTCCACAATCATACTATGATTAAAATTAATGGTACATTTGGAAGGACTCTCTAAATCTTGTACTTTTTTTTTTTTTGTTATAAACACTTTTTTAAACATTGAGTCAATCCAAACACACTTCTAGCATCACAATTCAATGGCAAAGAGCTGGTACTCACAGATTGATCATTACTTCAACAAATGAAGCTATGCAACCTCAACTCTGCCCTGTGTTCCTTCGAACAGTTTGGTAGAAGATTGATCTACGATGGCTAAATCCTGCTATTTTATTAATCTATAAAATAATAACTTCGATAAAATTCAGCTACATTACCACAAGACAACCAAGCATAGACTAAATTATTTAAACGATCAGGTTTCCATGATCAAGACCAAAACTTGGAGCAGAGATCTCATTCCCATTCAATTGTTGATGGAGGTTTCGATGTAATGTCTTGAACAACCCGGTTTACGCCTCGAACACTATTGCAGATTTTTCTCGACACATTATCCAGGAACTGGTGCTCAAAATTAAACCTGAATGGTCAATATCCCAGACTTTATAAGAGATTGAAAACAGATTATTCAATCAATAAATATACACTATGATGCAAAAAAAAAGAAAACAACAAAGAGGGAGTTGAGGCATAATGGAACATCATGCAAGAGTCCATGAGCATGGAGCGGAGTGGGGGAACATATTCAAGATAGAAAATACGAGAAACTACCACCAGAGATTATAAAATGCAAAGAATTTAGTTAGTTTCTATTGAAAGGAGATGTAGAACAAACACGAATTAACAAAAGCTACATCACATGGAGGCCTACATAGTTGTACTAATTTTGTCAATTTAACTTTGCATCCCCACTTGAAGCTAGGAGCAAAATACAGTATTCAACATAGTTTCGTATAGTGAACAGGGTCCAAGGATTTTTACCAATCTGCAGTCATTCCATCTTGACTTGTAACAGCTCTCAAAGCAACAACATGAGAATGGGTCCTTTGATCACCTTGAACTCCAACTGATTTTATAGGTAAAAACACTGCAAATGCCTGCCATATCGAATCATAAAGCCCAGCATCCTTGATTGATTGAATAAAAATCTCATCAACCTGCAAGGATAATTACAGCAAACTAAATATTTTTTCACAAACTGGAAAAGCAACAGTTTTGTCTCCAAACAACTCAAAGTTTTGTCTTACCTGGCGAAGAACTTCTAATGCATTGCCTTCTGTTACATCGCCCAACACCCGTACAGCAAGGCCAGGCCCAGGAAAAGGATGACGCTTTAGAAATGCATTAGGAACATTCAATATTTTCCCAAGTTGGCGTACCTTAAGAAATGAATTTTCAAATATCAATAAATACAGAATGTGATATAAACCAAAAACAAGCATTGTAAAAGGTCAAGACCATTACCTCATCCTTAAAGAGGAGTTTAAGTGGCTCAATAAGTTTCAGTTTCATGTCCTTGGGAAGTCCTCCAACGTTATGATGACTTTTGATTGTGTGGGAGTGAGTTTTTCCAGATCCAGGTGGTGGGCAAGATTCAATTACATCAGGATACAATGTGCCTTGGACCAAGTATGAAGGCTTCTTACCAATTTTAAGTTCTAGGTCATGGCCAAATGAATCAAAAATAGAAATGAATTCCTTTCCAATTATTTTTCTTTTAACCTCAGGATCTGTGACACCTTTAAGCTTGCTAAGAAATTGGTCAACTGCATCAACACAAGTAACAGGCAGATGTAGATCTCTCTCAAAGGTTTCCATAACACGTTCTCTTTCTTTATACCTGCCCCATAATCACAAAGGAACAGTAATAACACTGAAATCAAGATTCACAGTTATAGTTATTACAGTAAATAAGAGAAGCATGGGATCCAGTGACCTCAACTTCATGGAGAAATGACCACTGAGCGATCATCCCATGAATTAAAAAACAGGCCAAAGTACGTATCATGCAGTTTTCCTCTTCTTTTTATAGCATAATAATATAAATAAAAGTCAACCAAAGTCTTATTTCAGGATATAAAGTCTAATTTTGTACCTCAATAGACCATTGTCGACAAAAACACAGTGAAGCCTATCCCCAATTGCCTTATGAACAAGAGTCGCAGCAACTGTTGAATCCACACCTCCTGATAATGCACATATGACATGATCGTCTGGACCTACAGTTTCTTTGATTATATTAATTTCTTCATCTAGTAAATTCTCCATCTTCCAGTTAGCAGTAATCCCGCAGACATCAAAGAGAAAATAACGCAACGTCTCCATTCCTTCTGGTGAATGTGTCACCTACACAAGATACAACAAGTTAAACTTCTCATATTGACAATACCTGATCAGTATGCCACGAATGATCCCCCATCAGTTCATCACTTAGCAAGATTAAATTATGCCAATCCCCCTTCCCATTAAAAAATTGCATTATTATACATCTCAAGCTTACAATAATAAGTGATAGAACATAGTTATCAATCATAAAAACACTATTCTTCAACCAGGGATATGTTGGCCCAGCAAAATTAATTTACAAAAGCCACAACCAACAAACCCATACATTGCAGAAATCTGAGAAAACAAAAATCTGGGTTGAAGATGAGTACTTGAAATCAGTTTACAAGTAATCCACTGAAGCCACATAATAACTTTTTGATAGAAACAACTGTTTTCATTTAGAAAAGAAAAAAAAAAGAATCCAAGGGCATAGAAAAAGCCTGCAGAGTTTTCAACCAAGATGAAACCTCATCAAAGACTATAATGTTTTGAAAGCGCAGCTCCGGTAAAATGTTTATATTTTAGGTGAAGCCCAAACACAGGTCGTCCATTTCATAAACACAACGCAGGTTCTATCTACTCGACCTGGTTTTTTTTTTTTTTTTTTTTTTCTGGACGAGCTATCACACACGCACAAAATCCGAAGTTCAAAAAACACAAACAAAGTTGAGGTGGAAATCTCCGGAATCAAAACAAATCTGAGGTCAAACTTCAACCTGAAAAAAAATGAACATTAAAGCAAAACAAGAAACAAGAAACGCACAGAAAAAGAAAGTAGGATTCCAATAGTTAAATAACAGAGTACAAAGTGCAAAGTTCTAAAAAAAATGAACCCCATTACCTCCGGATGATACTGCAACCCATAAAACCTCTTGGAGTGATTTTCCACAGCCGCGACTGCCCCTTGTTGACTCCTTGCCACCACCTCAAAACCCTGAGGAAGTTTCGCCACCTCATCTCCATGGCTCATCCAAACAACTTGCCGGTCTCCAACCCTCTTAGTCCCATACAACCCATTAGCCTTCTCCACCTCAATCTCCATTCTCCCATACTCCTGCTTCTCCCCAACCTCCACCACACCTCCCAACCTCTGCACAATCAACTGAAGCCCATAACAAATACCCAAAACATAAACCCCATTCGCCTCCGCCCACTCGACAAACCCAGAAGCGAAACTCGGGGAATCACAAGCATGGACAGAATGAGGGCCACCAGAGAGAATAACAACTTGTGGGTTGAGATCAGTGATGGCTTTAAGCGACGAAGTACCCGAAATGCAAAGAGAAAAAACAGAGAGGCTCCGAATCCGACGAGTGATGAGGTGGGTGTATTGTGAACCAAAGTCGAGAATCAAAACCAAATCAGACTTGACTTCTTTAGGGTCCATTGATGGGAGATGGATTGAGAGAGAGGTTGAAGAAGGTGGCTGCTGTAGCAGAGAGAGTGTGACCAATGAGACGGAGAGCCAACGGTTTGAAGAAAAATCAGAGAAAGATAAAATTAGGGTTTAATGGGGTTTGGTTTGGCGGGAAGCGGGGGCCATAAATGACGGTTCGTTATAGGGTTGAGGCAAAAGGGCAATTCCGTATTTTTCCAAACGGAATCTTCTTCTTCTTATTAATTTATATACTAATTAACATTTTCCGGAAGATGAGGTTTCTTTTTCTTTTCTACATTTATCATCAATGGAGATTAACTTTTTCCCTCTAAAATAAATAAAGGTTGAGAATATTATCATATTTAATTCAAACTAAAATGTTCTTTAAAAAAATTATTAAAATTTGCTTTTCCTCCTTGAAATTTACTTTTACCAAATCAATATTTCATCATTCAATTTTGATTCGTAATTTTAAGTTATGTTTGTACTTTAAAATTTTGTAACAATTTAATTTATATCATAAAATTAATTTTAAAAAATTGTTAAAAATAGAATATTTGAAAAATATCTCCCTTCCTAAAAAATAAATATATTTAATTAATTTTGTTTTTACGGTTTTCTCTCGTGAAGTTTATTTTTTTTAAAAAAAATTATTTAATAAGATTATTTCTTTTAAAAATCGAGGAACTAATTAAAGCTTTAATATTTTTTATAAATTACATAATCTACGTTATAATATAATAAAAAATGACTTCAAATTGTATAATAACTAAATTGTTTGTTACAAAATTTAAAATATAGAGATTAAATAGTTACAAAAGTATTAAAGAAAGCAAATAACATTTTTTTTCAAGAAGAAAAGCAAAATGAAATGATTGGATTGAAAAAGTATATTTACATAGTTGGAGATAGATTTGGATTTTTTACTTATAATATTGTTCTTTAGAAAATGCAAACTTTAATAACGAAAGATTCCCACATATCTTTGCATTTGAAAATGCAAAGGAAATAGAAAATAGAAAAAATAATCTCAACCATTTAAATATGCAAATGAACTCTCCACCATAAATCACGCCTCTAAGATATATTTTTGGCATGATTTATCATTGTGGACGCCATACTCTTCAAAATGATTTATGATTTATCATTAAGTTATTCAAATTTACACTTCCATACGCTTACGATTCTTATAAAAAATATTTAGGTGCTAATCACACCGCATAGAAATAAGTGCAATTTAGGTCAAATTACAAAATTGACATAATTGATTACATTTGACCGTTTGGAATTTGTACTTTCCTTTAATTGAGTTTAAGTTTTTTTTTATTAATTCAAGATAATTAAATTTAGGAATATTTTTCAACTAACCAATACTAATTAAAATATAGTAAAATTTTATATTTTATCAATAATTGAATAACGGTGTATGTGATCGATAGAATTTAAAAATTTTAAATATTTTGTAAATATTTACTATTTGGTGATTTTTCTATAAACTTATTTAATTAATTAAAATATTATAAAATTTAAATAAAGACAAAATAAAACATTAATCTCGAGAGAAGAATATGTTAAGCAAAGTCAATTATATATAAATAGTTATTTCACTCCATAACGGACATAATCCAACTCAATAAGATAGAAAAAATTCAACCTAATTTAGAGAACAAAACTAACAACTCAGTCTAATTTGGATCGAGTAGTACATATTGAATGTGTAAAACAAGGTTATTTGACTAACGGATTTAAAATCTATATTATAATTACATCAAATTTAAGAAAAAAAGGACACTAATAAAAAAATTAAGATTTAATGGTCCATTTAATTACAATATTGTTTTTTATATAAAAAAACGAACTAGTCATTAAATCAATATATGTTTTGACCAATTGAACTATGTTAGATCAACAATATTTCTAAATTTAAAATTAAAATTAGATTAATATTATACAATTCCTCTGTAATTTTTTGTATATATGTGATGGACTATTTTTACTTTTATTATTGAAATTAGTAGAGTGGTTGGAGGATGGAAAATGAGAGAATATAAAAAAAAACTCTAATAAATATAAAATGGGGTAATTGTAAATGATGGTTATATACTTAATTATTTTGAATTTAATTTTTAATTTTGCAATTATCCCTATAAAAAAACATGTACCGTTATTCATGGTTAACGTAAGATAAAACACAAGTCATATCTGGTAAGTAGCCTAAGTTTAAAGGAATTCATTTTCAATATCTTTTTCATAAAGTAGAAAAAGGTGTTGATTTTTATATTTGATTCCTTTTAATATCAACTTTTTTTAAAGAAAAAGAGTACGAATCTACGAAATTAACACGATGAGTGGGAAGCATGAGAAATGTAACAATGACGAGACCTTATACTTAAAAAAGGAAAAGAAAAAAAAAAACACTATGTTCATGGATGACTTTCCCACATGAGAAGGCATGGATCATGTTCCAAAGGTTTAGTATCTATCCATCTATATCGAGTCAAAATATCGATTTCTTAATTTTCACAAGTGTTAATAACAATGTAAGAGATATATTTAAGTGATAAACTCATTAAATAGTTTAGCACTTGATAGACATTATTATTCTAATAAAAGATCCACAATCTTGATAGGTTAGTTAGATTACTCATTCACCTGTGTAGTTTATCAACAACTTTATAATATAGTAAAAACGTCAGAATAATGTGTCAGTTCTATAGATAAATAGAAATAAATTGAGACTGAACTATACAAATAAAATGCATGACAGAATCAGGCCAAAGCATTACACAGTTTCCTGTCCTAAAAGCAAGTGAAAAGCCTGCTTAAGATTCTATTCAAATAGACAACATGGCTCTACAGTAGAATTCTGGTCATGATGTTAGATATCACATGTTTAATCCAGAATTTACACACAAAGATATGTAGTGGAAAAAGAAAGTTTCACAAACCAAGGTAAACAACACTTTCAATGATTAATTCTCTTAAAACAGATTCCGCTATAATCGTAACAACCTCTTCAGTTTCAGTTGGATAGTCGATCCATGTTCTAGATTTCAAGTCTCTTAAACAAAGGTGGTCCAGTGTTTGTGGTGGCTGCTGCTGCAAAAGCGACCAATCCATATGCTGCATAACCTCGTGATAAAAAGCGCTTTCCTTATGAGGTGCTTGAATGTGTGGCTTATAAGATGATAACCATGAGGAGCATCTAACATAACAGTGGAAAACATCCTCAAGGACTTCATTAAAATAGTCGAAAAGAAGCACACAATCACCACATAACTGGCTACTAAACATCTTCACTTTGTCAACAAATGATATCTGCAGCCAAGTTGAAGAATGACAATCCATTGACAATTCGTTCCAATTCTGTTTTGAGACTTGCAGCAGCTCAAGTATACACTGAGAGGTAGAGCCACAACAGTGAAAGGACGCAATGGCAGGATCAAGAACCTCTTGCAACCTTGCCAAACCAGAACACTGGTCCTCTTCAAAATTAATGGGGAGTGCTCCACTAGATGGCTCCACTGTGAAGTTTTACTATCTTGCATTAGTCTATGATTGGGGAATGGGTATATAAATAGGGGAAAGAAAAAAAAAATGTTGCCTTTGTAATTTAACTATACCTGTTCCAGGGGTGATAGCCAGATTACTAGAGGTTGCATCTACCATAAGTTGGTCATGTATAGGTTCTGGAAGAGGTTGAACTACTCTATCACAAAAACCATTAGGATCTTCCACTGTCTGAAATTGTAATGAGCTGGAAGAAAATGTATCTACTGAAAAAGGTGATGGTTGAACCTCCAAAGGCAAATTCTGCACGTTGGGGATTTATAGCACAATTCAATGTTAGTGAATATGCTCTTATATTAGTCTTTTTCCGATAAGAGAAAAATTATTATATATGAAGTACAAAACGCAATCAAAGTATCTGTATGGGTGTACAGTTCAAGAAAAGTAACTACACAAATAGAAACCTTAAAAGGTAAGCTTGAGAAAGAAATGATTAAAAATCAAATAAGCAAATTTGGAGATACATGAGACTCTTGAGAAAGAAGGCTTAACAAAGTTATATTATGATAAACCGTGGAATATATTTATGGTTATGTTGCGAATTTAAAAAATTTACACAAAAACACAATGGAGTAGTAAAAAGTTAAGGAGTTCTACGATAATACCAATAAATGTTAACTTCAAATACCAAGCAGCAATCCGAAGATGGGTATCAAATACCAATGGATGAGGATATTCAACAGTGAACCAAACGTGTTCAAATAATAACTCCTAAATCGTTCTTCCACAGAAAAGAGTGTAGCTCACCAGTTTAGAGAGCTCCGGATTTCCTTTCTCTCCAAAGCCCTTGAACTTGTTTGTACTCTGACAACAACTAGTATTGAAACTGTCATCAAATCTAGATGATGCTTCACAAAAATTGCTTCTTTCCTGTTGTACAGTGGCAACGTCTTTTACGAGCTTCACAGACCCTGCATATGCAAGCCAAATAAGATATAGCGAGAGTATACACTTCCTATTAGAATTGTACTAGAACTGTATTTTATATGCCACGTGTACACATTAGTTATTCTGTTTTGCTTCACTGTTTTGTCCTTGGCTATATATATATGCAAATGTTCATAAGAAAAGCTCAGCGGACTTTATTTCTGAATTCAATACCTTCAATCATTGGATCTTGATCCACTTCAGGAAAAATGACGGGAGATACATTCAACTCTGTAGTCGAGGCATGCAATTGATCATCCTCCCTCCCCGCCTCTGCAAAAGAAGCTCCTACTTTAACCATTTCTGGAGTCTTGCAACATCGTTCCTCATCATTCTGAGGTTTTGTCTTCTTCTCGTGAATAAACTTCTTATTGCCAAGGTGGGAATATCTCATACGGCCTGCAGTATCGCATCCAGGTTTATTTGATGGCAATATGTCATCATCAGAAAAGCACATCACCCACCCCCATGGTTTTGCTTTCGTTTTTCTTGAAACCTCTTTATCTCCTTCGTGCTTCTTAGACTTCTGCCGTTTGAGATTACTTGGCACAGCTGACTGGACAATTTTTTTGTAGGTACTTTCACTGGTAGAAGCCGTCTTGTCCCCATTTCTAGAGTAAAATGCCTTGTCTTCTTGATCTCTTCCTAGGGAATCTTGAAACGAACTAGAAATTCCTTTATCATCTGTTTGAATATTACTATAGGAACTTCTTCCAGTTGCCTCTATAAACGTCTGTTTACCATCATCTTTTGGGACTCTACAGATCACTGGCGTTTCTTTAGGTATACCATTAGTCGATAGGCATTCACCTTCTTTTCTCCCTACCCTCATTGCTTGCTTCATCTTCCTTTTTATTTGTCTAAAAGAAAAAAGAGTTCCCTTGTCACTCTGCCCATTCTTTATGCCACTAGAATGAGATTTCAGAGAGGAGCAATAATTGGTTCCCACAGCCGCCTGTAGTGAGCTAGTTGAATTTGGCTTTAATACAACTATTCTTTCCAAAGATAGAGAGTCATCACTATCCTCAGCAGGTAATCTATCACAGGGCTTCAAGTTTTGACAGTACTTAGGCTCCTCATATTCCCCCACTTCTCTTATCTTGTTTTCAGACAACCTGCTATCAAAGAAAGTCATCATCTGCTGTTTTCTGTTCCTCGAATCAGTAGAGCCTTCAATACGTTTAATTAACAGAGAATTTGGGTCTTGTAGTAGATTTACAAACAATTCCTTATTCGAATTGAAAATTCCCAATGCATCTAACAATTGTTTACACTGTTTATCAGCCACACCAACAAATTTTTTACTTGAAAATGGCTCAGAGGCTTCATTCTTCTGAACCAATTTTAGGCTGATCTCATTATGTCGGCTGTACTCCATACAACTTTTACAAGTACAAAATCTTTGATTTCTGCAGCAAGCTACTCTTGTTGAAGCTGTTGAATCTAGCTTCTTTGATGATGCATTCACCAAAACTTTAGGAGATGGCTGTTGAAGGTCTTTGCTAGGTGTATCAACTGTTTTGCACTGCATTTTGTGGCTTTTTGAGACTCTTCCAACCATGCTAGAATTAGATTGCATATGCTTTGTTCCCATTGCAGAAGTCCCTATGTGTTTGTTCTATAGAAACCTCTTGTTTGTATCATAATCTATTGCCCTGAAATTTTTTTCACGAAAGCTCAAGAGTCAAGAGTACATAATCCAACAATTAGTCCATCGTCATCATATAGATCGAAATATAATGCAGCACGATGTTTCATTTTTTATGGTGATAATTGGTAATGATAAAGCCAAAGAAAGGTATCCTCATAAAGTAAAGGCTTAGGCTAAAGCTTGAAAAGAAAAGGAACGATTTTTTTTTTTACTTTTGACCACACAATTCTCATATAATCTCCATCTAGGACGTGATAGCAATTCCATTAGTCAACATAACGATCAAAACAAAAGCACATAGTATTGAAAGCACTTGATGTCTCCAAACCCTACACTACATGCAGTTAAGCTGCTTATTAATAATGGAATCGTTCAGCATTTTGGATGCAAATCATTGACGATCCCGATGAAAATCAATGTCACGACTTTGGGAATATAAGATTCATAACGTTGCAAAACTTTAGCAAAGGAGATGAATGCTGAATATCCTTGGCATTTATCTGCGACGAATTTCCAGATTAATAGGAAGGAAAATCTCATGCCCGGGTTTGAATTAGAGAAAGAAGTGAGAAATTCTCTGCAACAAATGAGAATACAGAAAAAATAGGGTTGAGTAACTGAGATTTTCAACAGCTATGGTCCTAGATATATGCAAAAAATGAAACTTCTCTCTTGAATAGATAGAAAGAACTCCCAATTCCCAGATATACCATATTTTTGTAATATCTAAAACCATTAATTAAAGAAAAAAAATTAGAACGGGTTTTAACTATCTTTCACAATACAAATAATAGCTCCCTTGTATACAAAACAAAGAATCATAAGCTTATATAGTACACTAGTGAGAAGCCTAAAATAGGATCTATGGATGAATGTTTCACTCAAATGCATAGGTCATAAACTAGAAAAACATATATTGACTCCTGAGAATTTCAACAAAAAGTTCAATTAAGAATTCGGAAGCAAGAGAGAAATTCTATGGCTATACGCCATTGAATTCGAAGGATTTCTTACCAAATGAAAATAACTCAAGGACATGTGGTCCATGAACAGCTTCCTCTGCTCCATGCCGATCGGTGTTTTTCTCCCGTGATACTAGTCTTGTTGATGAGCCTATTGCCATGGTGAATGATTAACTATGGTTCTCAATGATAAAAAAGGGAGAACCCAAAATGGAACTACTTTACAAAGAAAAGCACAAAACAGATTGTCTTCCTAAATATCAGAAGAGAACAAAAAACAATCTTTATCTTGGTCTAAACTATTTCCGCATTAAAAAACATTCCACCAGTAAGTAAAACAAAATGAAAACTATAATTAAAAATACATCAGAACGAAGATTTATTTAGGGGAAAAAGAAACCCTGTCCAGTTAAAATAAACTTATACATGAGGACAAATAGTTCCAAGTACACAACAGTAGCAGCGAGAAGAAAGGAAGAAAAAGTGAACAAAATGTATTAATATCTTCCCATTTCTTTCAAAACTCAGATATTGCTTTCCCCTTCACGTATTTGAGCAAATAAAAGAAAGTAAAGAAAGCAAACAAGCTATATTTTAAGCAATGAGTGAAACTTTTTCCATCAATTCCAAGACAAATAGTGGCCATTGGCCAAGCAACCAAAGAGGAAGCTTTCTCGAGAGGCTTCATATCATTTCTCCACTTAAAAACTAAAGAGGTAGGCCATCTTAATGGTGAAATGACACTATAATCTACAACACAAGTCTCCATTGAACAGTAAGTCAAGATAAGGCAAGGGACCGTTTCTGTTTGTTTCTATGGAAAGAAAAAGAAAAGTGGGTTTGATGGGGCTAGAAAAATGAAAGATGAACAAACTTTTTCCAATCAATATTAGTGGCAAGTAAAGCACTATTACAATGGCAGAACAAATAATGCAATAACAAAAAACAGAGAAATGGGGCAAATGGGTCACCTGCGTCTGCTTGAATCCACAAGAAGCAAAAGAAAAAAATGGAGATGGACCCATTACTCGTACATAAACAGTGGAAACAGCTAAGTAAAAGAGGGGAATAACAGGGAAAGATGAAGAAGACGAAGAGGAAACTGGTGGGAAGAGAGAGAAGGAGGAGGAAACAAAAGCGAATTGAAATGGGACAAATATAGAAAACGAAAAGAGAAGAAAAGTTGAATTATGGGTATTGGATTTTGGATTGATTAATGACGAAATGGACTGCCAATTTGCAGGAAGAAAGCTTTACACTCAAGCAATTGTAAGGTTGCTTTCCCTCGCTCTGCCCCAACTCCATGTTACTCTTCGCAGTTTTGGGCTCGGATTGTGCTGAGTACGACGTCGTACTCGGGTGTAGAGGGTCTCGGTATTTGTGGAAACGGCGTCGTATTACTGCTACAAGACCCGCCATTGATGAGCCATTTGGAGTGAGGACAAAGACCAGTGGGGAAGGTTGTAGGACATTGGTTCAGTTTTTTATTATTACTCTGTTTTTGAATTTTGAAATTGGGGGATGAAATTTTGATATTATTATTTTTTGTTTTTTTCTATTCAACTTTTTTCTTTTAAATCTATTTTCTACTAACTCATAATTGTGTTCAAGTCCTTATATATTTTAAATTTATAAATTGGAATTACATGAAACTTTGTTTTTTTTTTTTTTTTTTTGTAGAATTTGTATGTAGTAATTAAAATAAGTATTGTTGAACTTTTTCCTCTTTTTTTTCATAATTATTTTTATGTTTTTAACAACTATAATATTATTTCCCAATAAAATTTAAGACAATGTAAGGTTATAAATTTTATACCTCGAGTTCTATTTTAATACTTCAAAATTGTTTTAAATGTATACGGACATTTGAAAGTAGTATTATAATTTAAGTGTAAAAGTGTACTTTTTAAATAAATGCCGATATTAAAATAACATTTTTATAATTGAGTTTTTAATGAATTTATTTGCTTTTTAGTATACTAATTGTAGAATAGGCCATTGAGGCAGACATTCATCGTCTTTAGTTCTGACTGATTATATCATTCTCTATCAGCTTTAAAACACATCTTTTCATCGTGGTAAAAGATCCAATACTTAGTGGATTCCCCGTATGATCAACAATGAAGCAAGACAATTTGTGGTTTTTTCTATATTAATTGCAAAGACAATTTTGTGGCATGTGAGCTTGCTACTCATGCTAAAAAACGTCATTCAATATTGATCAGGTTAGAAGATCACTTATCATGAATATAATTTTTTTAAAAACGATGATAAATGATTTTACATTTATATTGAGAAAACTGCGAAACAGAAAATGAAGCTCACGCTTTGTTTAAATATTATTGAGATAATTAATAATGCTTTTCAATACTTTATCGTAATTATTACAAGTTATTTATTTTAATTTTTATAAATCTCATAAGTGACATTATTGGAAACAATAATATGACTATCAAATAATCTCACAACCTTCTTTATGATTAAAGGAAGTGTTTGGACCAATTAGTTGTGTTGGATAATTAAGAAGTGCTTTACAAAAATGGGCGTAATTTTTAAAATAATTACAGATAGATTATTTTAGCTTAATTTAAAGTAGGTTGCATGAATTAATATAACTGGTGGTTTGAACTCCAACAATTATAATAGTTGACGTTTCAAATATTGTAGTTCAGGGATGTCTGTAGCTTTAATGGAATGTATTCCAAGCCTGGTTTATAATATAAAACTCATTATGTTCTTACAACTCTTGATCTAACATTTTTAACTGTTTTCACGCTTCCACAATCTCATTTTTGTTTCATCCTCGATCACTCATGCATTCCAACGCTCATATGATTCTCAGTAATCATGATTACATTCCAACTTTCCACACAACCCCTTAGTAATATTATTTCCAAGGGTTTTTTTCAAGAAGAACAATAATAAAATATTTACACTATACAACAAAAAACCACTAAAATACAAAAATTAATTATACCTGGTTTTGTTTACCTATTTTTGACAATTCTCCCGTTTTTTTAAATCTGTCTTTATTTGTTTTCTTATAACAAAATTATCTTTATTGTAGTGTTTACTATCTCCTATCCACTTCTGTCTCACTCTTTGTTATAACTTGTTTTTTGTTTCTAAATTATTAGCAAATAATTTTCAGGCGTCTAATTACCAAAGATGAGAACTATGACATGAAAGCCAAGCGTAGTATTTAAGAACTAAAAAACAAATTGTCATCGAATCGGTTTTATATATCATGAATTTCGAATAAATATTAAAATCATTCTAAAACTCATCCATCCTCAATTTTCTATTACACCCTATATAGTCGACATACATGAAAACTTTAGTAGTGCTCGACCTCAAACTCCAAGTAGGTAAAGTGAGCTATTATAGCATACTCTATGTTTGAGGCTTCAATTATAGCACTTTGTATTTCTAACTATTACATAAAATATAATTAACCATACTTTTTTTTCTCTTTATGTTTATATTCACTGTTTTCGTGCTAACAATTATCAATTATCATAAACAACTCAGCTTCCAGAACATCTACTTTACCGTTAACTTTTACAATAATTATTGTTTTGGAGGAGTTTAGTTTCCCAATTATTGAAATAATAAATAATTATTTTAAAACTTTACCGTAATTATTATTTATCTTTTAGGAAAAACTTTTTCGTCATTATTAAAGGTTTCAATAATTGTCAAAAAGTGAGATTTTTAATATGAAAACAAATGTGTGTGGTTAGCAAATCTAACAACCTTACTTTATAATTAGAATATTTAGGCCTCTTTATAACCATTTTGTTGTTACTTTTTATTTGTAAAATCTAGCTTGACGAATGTTGGATGAAGAGGACTACTAATCCGTATGAGATTACAATAAAAATTTGAATGTATTAAATAAGACAAATAAGTCGTTTATTGCATACACGTAAAATCTTCAAACGACAAAGCTAAACTAATTAATGCATATGATCTCGATTAAGATTAAGAGGTGAAATATTTAAATCTTTTTAATCTTATATGGTTACCGAACTAAAAATACACGATATAGCTAAAATCAATAAATATAGATACAATCATGGAACCATATTGCATTTTAAATTGTGTTATTTCTATTATTGTTTTTTAGTTAAGTTAGAAGTTTGGTGAAATATAAATACTTAGGTTTATATCAAATACATTCCTAAGTTTTAAAAAGGCACCAATAACACATTAAATTCTAGGAATTGTCTCCTAATTAAGTCTATGAACAAGTCACCATCGTTTTATTTAATAATTTTTTTTTTTAAATGGAGTTTTCTTCACTATTCTCTTATTCATAATTTTCAAATTCTAAGTAAATATTTGAATTTATTAAAAAAAAATTAAACATACCTTTTGAAGACACTTAATTTAATATAGAAACGAATAGACGAGATTGAAATTGATGCCAACAAACTTAATTTTTTTTAAAAAAATCAAGCCATTACCAAATGTGATATGAGTTTTAAATTTTATTTCCTATATATATTTACATATATTATGAGTGTATTATGCAATTTACCAATTTATTAGCCACAAAATTAAAACTAATTATAGGTTAGAGAATTATTTTTGTTAAATAAGGTTGAGTTTATAAGTAAAATTGAAAGATTTTACATTATAGAATGGGGTGAATTCATTGACTAAATTTGAGAGTTACATATTTAAGTTAAAAAATTGATTAGATACGTTTTTTTTTTAAAAAAACAAGAACTTATTAAATACAAATTTAAAAGCTAACGATTAGATTTAATGTTTTTTTAATAGAGATTAAATTGTCATGTTAAGTCCTAAATATAAAATTATACGATGGGTGTAAAATATAATGTATAGTTTTTTTAACTAGATATTGGACATATACTCAATTGATGATTGATGTTATAATAAAATTTATATAAATGTATATTACAGATAAAATTTAAAATTTTACTATATTTTATAAATATTTTAAACAGTTTTATTATTTAGTTGATGGTACGAAAATAAGAAATGAAATTATGGAAAGTAAGAAATGGAAAAATATATTATAGAGATGAATAATTGTACAACTTTTGAACAAAAACATTAAAGACAAGAAAACATATTTAAAGGTATAAAAAGGAAAAAGAAAAAGAAAAGACCTATTTAAAGGCTAAAGATGGCTACAAGGAAAATGAATAGCTTTATCCATGTAGATTTATTAAAGTTGTTCAATCTCATTCCATTACTTATTATTCAACCAACTCAAGCACAATTTAATATACTACAAATTGCATCCATCATAATGTTATTTAATTTTCTTTGCGTTTAGCATATGCAACTCAAAATTCAAATTGCTTCTAGTTGGACTATGATATATAATGTTTAAGTCATAGTGACGTTAGCACTTATTGATATCACGATTATATTTGAGGTTTATTGAATTACACATCCAATACACACGGGTGACGACATACATCGTAAAATACACACCTAGTATGAAGAAGAAGAAAGTGTAAAGTCCTAGACAACTTAATACGTCTAGAATCAATATTGGTATGAGATGGAGAAGGGGGAGGTAAAAGATGTAAAAAAAAGAAAAACGTCAACTACGAAAATTAATTTAGTATATTTTACCTTAGGTTATCTAAGAACAAGTTTCAATTTTACCAATGTAATGACCTATACCAAGGATTTGACACTTAATGACATTCTCATACATTTCATGCAATGCCTAGTTATAATATGTACTTATTTTAAACTTCTTATATGAATGACGATTATTTCCACAAACTGACACATGTTCTTTCAACATTTTCTGTACTCCCTTACATTTTTTTTACAAAATTTCTCAGTAGATCACTCTACACATAAAATTGACTAAACCTAAACATGTGTAACTTTTGAGTTCTTATGGCTGGCTACAAAAAAGAAATGTGCACATAGCTAGTACATGTAGTAATTCTCACTTTTCTTAACCAAATATTCATATCCTCGTGATCAATCTCATGCAATATGATTTTAGTTCATTTATATATTACTCGTAAACTCAAATATTACAACCAATTTGTAACCATGTCTCGTCCTTCAAAGAAAAACCATTTCCCACCAAAATCCATTCCCATCATTACGTATATATGACACAGTTGTACAAAGAATGATACAGCCAACGAAAAAAATATTTCATTATCGAAGTAGTTCTTTATCTTTTCTTGTTTGTCCACGCAAAAGAAAAAAAGAAAAAGAAGTCTCAATCTGCATATGCATGCAGTGACTTGAGATTTAAAGACAAATGCACATGGGGTTCAACCAAAAAGCAAAAAAAAAAAAGTGTAGTGTGTGTTTGTGTTTGTGTGGCTCGAAGAACATGGTTGGTTGAGTCCCTTGACGTGCGGAGACGGGAAGAGATGTGGAATGTTAGGTTAGTTGGTACAATGGATCATCTCTTTAATGACCAAATAAATGCTTTACAATTATAGTCCAAGATTCCATTCCCCCTTCTTCAGTGGCCCATTGCTTCATTTGGTGGGATTGCTATTACAATTATTACTAATGGTCCTTTCTCATCTTAGCATTGCAAATAATAATGTCATTTTTTTACAAACAAAAAGCAAATTCATGTTATTTTAGTTAATTTGCCAACTCCATCCAATGTTTGCTTTGTGGTGACCACTCTTTTTTAGGGTAATCCAAATCAAGGCTCAGATTTATGAACATGCCACGTCCAAGTCTAAGAATAATAATGTAGGGTCTGCATTATTGGAGTGCAAACAAAATTTTACACGGGTTAAGAAAGAAAGTGATTTATCAATACATAAGTATGACAATTATTTTCATTTGTACAAGAGTCCACCACATTGCTTATGCTAAAAAATACCATGTCATTATGAAGATACCTGTTGGGGGTAACAAACAAAAAAAAAAAAAATACACAATTACCCATAATTTTACGGTGCCAATTTACTTGAAAAGCTCACTAGTTTTCTCTCTAGTGATTTTGGTACAAAAATGACACCAAACAAGGAACTTCAATTTTCAGAGTGAGAAGATTTTCTGTTGTCATGGTTGTTGAAGCTAAGCCTTTCTAAAGTTTAATATAAAAAATATTATTTAAATATAACCCAAACAAAAACAAGATAATGATACATAAAACAAAAAGATTTTAAAAGAAAACCTAACACAATTTTAAAAAAAGGTTATTTAAAAAACGGTATCCCTAAAAAAGAGGGAATTGCTAGCATGACCACACAAATGATAGACAATGAATGATATGAAACTGATGAGTTTGGTCCATAAAATTAGGGAACTGTCTATTACTCAAAATAAATTTTTTGGTTGTTTATTTTTCAAATTAAGATTAAAAAAGGGCTATTGGATCCAATTTCACAAAAATGTATTTATGGCCCAAATTTGAAGTTCAAGGGCCCATATTTTAGTTGCAAATAGACCACAACAAAGCCCAACTTCAGAAACGGCCCATTTGACATACGACATTCATTTCCAATATTCAAATCGTTATCCGCTTGAATCCTCCTCCGTCTTCGCCGGAAGTACTGAGCAACCGCTGAGACTTCGGTCTGAAAATCTCCATTTCCATGGCTTCAACTTTCACTTTCCTTCCATTTCCTCTCATTCTCTCTCCCCGCTCAAATTTTCCTTTTATTAGACCTCAATTTCACCGCCAGTATCTTCCCGCCATTCGAATTCTCCGACCTTCAGTTCCTTCCGCCATCGGACCGGACGGCAAATTCTATCCGGACCCGGCCGACGATGACCCACCGGAAGCTCCGGAAGATTCTGGCCATGGAGTTTCGAAGTTTCAGCAGATATACCGCCAGGCAGCTCGTGCGAGGAAGATTCAAGAGGAGGATTTCAAGAAGCATCAGTCTACTTATCTTTCGGCCATTGCTGACGTTGAGGATGCTCCTGAGAATGCGGAGTATTTGAATTCGGAGAGCTCGGGTGATGATTTGTTTGGTGAAATTGACAAAGCTATTGCTCTGAAGCGGAAGGAGTTCGTGAAGCAGGGACTTCTCAAGCCTAACCCAAAGAAAGAAAAGGTGGGTGAGAAAGATGAAATTGAGGGCATTGATGAGTTGGAGACTGAGGAGGTCGCGGATTTGGAAGAGATTAACGAGCTTCGAGGGCTTACAGTGATTTCGGAGGATGTGGACGTGGAGGAGGACGAGGATGAAGATGGGCCTAGGAATTTGGATGACAATGTAAGTGCAATAGGTGGTGAAGATGAACTATCTTCTTTTAATTCTTTTGATGTGGATTTTGATAGCTATGGAAAAGTTAAGGCCAGGATTGTGGAACCCAAGTTCAAAATGACTTTAGCTGAGCTATTGGATGAAAGTAAGGTCGTTCCAGTTTCTGTTTTTGGCAATTTAGAGATAGAAATTACTGGTATTCAACACGATTCGAGGGTGGTTACCGCTGGCGACTTGTTTGTATGTTGTGTTGGGAGGGAAACTGATGGACATTTGTATTTAACTGAGGCAGATAAGAGGGGTGCAGTGGCTGTGGTGGCTAGCAAGGAGATAGACATAGAAGAAACTTTGGGCTGTAAAGCTTTGGTAATGGTGGAGGATACTAACTCTGTTCTTCCTGCATTGGCTGCTTCTTTTTACAGGAACCCCTCAAAGAATATGGCTGTGATAGGAATAACTGGGACGGATGGTAAAACGAGCACATCCTACTTGATAAAGGGGATGTATGAGGCAATGGGGTTGAGAACTGGGTTGCTAGGGACAGTGGCTTATTATTTACATGGGGACAATAAGTTGGAGTTGCCAAGTACAACCCCAGATGCTATTTTGGTCCAAAACTTAATGGCGAAGATGCTTCATAATGGAACTGAAGCGGTTGTCATGGAGGTTTCATCTGATGGACTTGCTCGTGGCAGGTGCGATGAAGTTGATTTTGATATAGCGGTCTTTACAAATTTGACTAGGGACCATTTGGATTTTCAAGGGTCTGAAGAGGAGTATAGGGATGCCAAAGCCAAGCTATTTAAAAGGATGGTGGATCCAGACCGACACCGAAAAGTTATTAACATTGATGATCCCAATGCACCATTCTTCATAGGTCAAGGAAACCCAGATGTGCCTGTTGTAACCTTTGCAATGGAAAACAAAAATGCTGACGTCCATCCCCTGAAATATGAATTGTCACTATTTGAGACACAGGTTTTGGTTCACACTCCCCAGGGAATACTGGAGATATCATCGGGTTTGCTTGGAAAGCACAACATTTACAATATTCTTGCAGCAGTGGCAGTGGGGATTGCAGTTGGAGCACCATTAGAGGATATTGTTAGAGGTGTTGAAGAAGTTGATGCTGTTCCTGGGAGATTCGAGCTGATTGATGAGGAGCAAGCATTTGGAGTAATTGTTGATCATGCTCATACTCCAGATGGTCTATCCCGGCTGCTTGATTCTGTAAGGGAGCTTGGGCCAAGGAGGATTATTACTGGTACATTTTCCCGTCCTAATTTAGCTTCAGATATCTTGTGAGGGACTATATCTGGCAGTGCTAGATTTATCAACTTACAATTAACGACAATTCACTGCCTTCTGTTTTCCTTGCATCTGTCATATAAGCAGTTTGGTATATTGGAGTTTTTTCTTACCTGAAGTTCACATTCTTTTCTATTATTTTAGCTTTGATTTCTGAATTGTTATTCCCTCGAGATTTCTTTGGGGAATGTATTTCTTGTTTAACCTAAATTCTCGTATTCTGTTTGTGAAGTTTTTGGATGCTGTGGTGAGCATGACAGGGGGAAAAGACCCATGATGACAAAGATTGCAACTGATAAAAGCGATGTTACAATTCTGACATCTGATAATCCAAGGAATGAAGATCCATGTACGTGAACTTTCAAAATATAGCAAGAATCAATTTTAGCTACACAATGCTTGCTGAGATGCATACATTATTGTATGAATTAACATCATTGCTGCTTGCGAATTTCATACCAAATATTTTATCTAATATATCTGCATCCATACCAAATGTTTGATAGTCCAATGCTGACACAAAAATATTTTATCAATCAGTGGACATCTTGGATGATATGTTGGCTGGAATAGGCTGGACTATGCAGGATTACTTGAAACACGGAGAAAATGATTACTACCCACCTCTCTCAAATGGTCATAGGATTTTCCTGCATGATATCAGACGTGTGGCTGTACGTGCTGCTGTTGCAATGGGTGAGGAAGGCGACGTGGTTGTAAGTTACTATATCCCCTCCCTTATGTATGAAGGCCTTGTGTCTCAACACCAACACGAACTTTAGTGTCGAGTTTGGTGACTGAATAACATTCAGATAGCATTCTTACTTGATCCAAAAGATAGTTTCTGACTTCAGATGGAATTTCACAAATTTTTCGATATAAAGTAGATAGATAAGTCATGAACTTCAGATGGATTTGAATATCAAGAAATTTATTGTTAACCCAAAAGACGAGAGAAAAGAGGGCGGAAGAGGGAACCTCCCAACTAGCCAGTAGGGTTACAGCAACCTCTCCAATTGATTTGTATATTTAACAAATTACAAAAAAATTCAAAAGATTATCACACCTAGCATGCTTTATTGAAAGTCTATTGTGCAGTAGTGAAGGATTCTTCGTTGGTGCTTTAAGTGTAGGAAACTTGAGAATTACATAATTCTTCAGCGAAAGATTCTTTCCTTTAGAGTTAAAGGGGAGGTTGTAGAGTGTATACGGCGACACATTACTTCCATAAGAAATTTATGGATAAAGGTTGTAATTTGGTTGTGGGATGAACATATTATAATTGGTCATCTATCTAAATTGCTCTCTGAATTATCAAATTCACAAAAGCTTATTGATTACTTAAAAATTTAGTCGCTATTTGTATTTCTTTTATTTATGAGCTTTGATGTGTTTGTGGCCTAATAGGTAACACTGTTTGAGCATTATGGGATGTAATTTTTAACCATGTACTGTTTCTTGTAGGTGGTTGCTGGCAAGGGCCACGAAACATATCAAATTGAAGATGATAAAACAGATTTTTTTGATGATAGAGAAGAATGCAGAGAAGCACTACAATATGTTGATGAACTTCACCAAGCTGGAATTGACACAAGTGAATTTCCATGGCGGTAGGTCAAGTGAATTTTAAACTTTTATTAGCAGAATGGTTTCAGGAACTTCTGATTTAGTGGTTAACTAGGCTTCATTACTGACTAAATAATGAGTTATATATTCCCTGGGCTCATAAGCTACTCGCTAGAACTAGAAGTACTAACTAAACTAACAGGCAGTCATCCTAATCTGTTTTGAGCTTTTCGTTTCTCTGGTACCAAGGAACATTTCCATGACTAAAAGAAGAGTAGAACTGTGAAGTGTTTCTTTGTCGTGGTCGGTTGCAATGGTTTGGGAACTATAAAATGCACATAACTGAGAGCAGATACTAGTAATTTTTTTTCTAATTATATTTTTTTACTTGTTTTCTATTTGGACACAGGCTACCAGAGAGTCACTGATAGAGGATTGAGGAAAGGAATGGATATTCTGGAAGCTATACTCGTATAAAAAATACTGCTGGTGCACTATTCCTGTTACAAATAGTAGATTCCAGTGATAAACAAGAGGCACTTTAAGGACCGTTGAATTTGGTTGGTCAGATTGGGGGAATATTATACTCCATATATCTTCACCGTTGCTCTGGTCGCCTTGGTTGGATACGCAGGAACGGTAATGAATCATTCTGTGCAATCAAATTTGTCATAGCTGTGAGAATCAAATATCTTCTTCAATGATAAATTAGAAAATAGCATCTTCAAATTAGGCTATGACTTATGAAATGATATAGGTAGAGGCTCTTGGTCACTAAGGTAATTATTTAGGTCCCGTTGAATAATATTTTGCTTTTGGTTTTATATTTTTAAAAACCAAGCGTAGTTTGTAGTTTTCTTGCTTTATTAACTACTTTTTGAAAATGTATTAAAAAACCATGCCAAATTTTAGAAACCAATGCGCGCACACTTGGTTTTGTTCTTTTAAAATATTTGGCTTACAATTAAAAAATGTTTACACTTGATTTCTCTGCCAAGGCAATTGTAGGGCATTGTGCCCTTTTCTAAAAAAAAAGAGAGAAGTTTTTCATGACAAGTGAAAGCTTACTAAGAAAGGTGAAAAGCTTATTGAAAACTTTGGAGGAAAAAAAACTTAAACTTTTGTCAACAAGAAACAAAATAATTATGAAATGAGGCTTAATAGTAACCTCTGGATCTTTGAAACTCTGTTTATTGAGTAGTAGATGATATAACCTCAGAAAATGAGTTTGAACAAAAATGACATAGGAGATGGGATAGTTGTGATTTGATTGCTTTTGACTTGTTAATATCTTACAGTTGTATTGTATTGTTGGGGCTCATCCTTTGCCTTATGATTCCATTGGGGGCCTTGTCCAACTCAAAGCTAGCTTCACAAGCTGTACAAATCTTATAGCCATTTGAAATCACTTTTCAAACTTTTTAAAAAAGGTTTTCCAAGCCAACTCTTAAGCTACCCTCCAATATTGGTTGGACATGTATTGAACACTTGATAGTACAGTATATGTATCGAGCATTAGTTTCACAAAATTAAAATAGGATCACCACTTGTTAGACATGCATCAAACACTTGTTATTTATACTAAAATAGGCACGTACACAACAAAAGTAATAAAAAAATACGAGCAAACCACATCAAATTAATTTTTAAGCATATAAATATATAAACTCATTTAGTTTCAAGGTGTGATGCTGTCTCTTTTTCGTATTTGTGCTTGTTAGGATTGACTAAACTGGTTATCTTTTGCAGCTGTGTTAAACTGAAGTATTTAATACATGATTCTCAATTAACTTCTTCAAATGCTTCGATTTTCAGTTGGGTGGGTCAAGTTGGAGATGGAAGTGAAGAATCTGAATCATTACTTGTAAACCCTTGTCGTTGTCTGTGTTAATGGTTGCATAGGGGCATGATTTTGAAAATTGAATGTGCGATGGAGGTTAGTAATGTAAATTTAAGAAGATGGGTACTTAGCACCGACTTTTGTCATAACCACATGGCTGGTCTGACGGCAGAGAACACAACCTGTCCTTCATGTCGAGCAATTTTGAGCAAGTTTTCCTTTTAACTGCTTTCACAATCGTTTTCCTTGAATATCCACCTAGTTTCTTTCCACTATTTGCCTAAGTGGCCCCTCTTTTTTCACTTAATTTCACTACACTCACATATATCTGCTATTTTATTTTGCAGGTTGGCCCTTCAATTTATTGTCCCTTTTAAAATCAAAGGGTATATAAGAAAAGGGTGATGTGACATATATACATACATATATTAAGAAAGCCTGGCCCAATGATGTAGTGAAAAATTACATTTGATTTTTTTTATATGTATGATGTCCTACTAATATCCATTTCCAATAAAGAAAGACGCCTTTTCTTTGATGGGTAGCATATAAAGATTTGAATTTCCAATTTCAGAAAAAGAGTACTTGTTTAACTATGCTGATTTTGGCAAATTAACCTATATATTAAATTTCATATTGTTGAATTTAATAATCAATCATGTTATGATTTTTTTAATCAGTGTAGAATCGGAGATTTAAACTATGTTATAGTTTTTCCTGATTCCCATGGACTCACGGATTTGGATCTAGACAAAAGGTCAAAATATATTTTGTTTATGTATTTTAGTTTGTATAATTATAATTGACGGTAATTTTAGGGATAATAATTTAGTATATAGCAATATTCTAAAAAAATTATAAATATAGCGAAATTTATCTATCATAGACTTCTATTAGGGATAAACTTATGATTTATCTCAGATTTTACTATATTTATAAAAAAATTTTAAATGATGTTGTATATTTAATTATTTTTAATCTAATTGTTATATTTTCAACTTTTTTTTTTTAGTTTTTACTCCATTTTAATCTGTATTTACTTAACTTTAGCGTTTGTACTCTCGATGGATCTTAAATCAACTTTTTTTCAAAATCGACCAAACAATAGTATTTTTCAGGCAAGAAAGTAGATATATGTGGATATTTCATAATTTAGAGTGAAAATGTGATATTAATACAAAAAAACAAAAATGGCCGCAAACAAACACTAAAATTAAACAAATTTTAAAAAGCTAGAAGAACTGAAGTGAAATTAGAAAGAAAAAAAAGAACTCCAAAGTAAATTCTTGTGAAATAGGTGAGCATTAATGAAAACTACACATGGGAGTGTAGTGCAATTAGCAGAAAGTGTAGGTCCTTATCTGCAAAGAAAATGTTGATAAGGAATCTTAAAAAAGACGAGGATGATTATTGTCTAATTATGTCGTTAAAAAGGTTCCCGCCGTTTCCAACGGTGGTTCGTACGGAAATCCCGTTTACTCAAAAGGATCACTATTATAGTCTTTAAACAGAGGAAGCACAAGCAAAGATTCATACACGACACGACATCAATTTTGTCCTCATTTCATATAAACATGTCCGTTTCCTCAAATCTCTTCCCTTTTCTTTAATTCATTAGATCCATGATTCTCTTTATTTTATGATACGAAGTCTTCTTCAAATCATTAATTTATACTTTAGTTTTTTATTTCTACGTTTTCCCCATTTTTTTATATTCCATTCTAAGCTCTGTTTCCTGTTTTGGGTTTACTCCAAACAGAGCAAAGTCATTATTACTTCTCCTTTTCCCTTTCTGGGGTTTCGAGATTTGTGATGTAGAGGAAGAAGAAGAAGACCCATCACTGTTTTTTTGAACCTTTTTTGCTGAGAAAAAGTCAGAATCTATGGATTTTCAGAGGCATTTTCTAGGTGGGTTTTCCATATGCGCTTTGGTTTTGCTGCTGATTTTTCCTTCTCACGTGACTGCTGGGGATATAGTTCATCATGACGATTTGACTCCCAAAAAGCCTGGCTGTGAGAACGACTTCATTCTGGTAATATACCCAATTTTTGCAGCAGAAATTTGTTTTCATTTATTTGATTTAATTATTGGATTTTGCTTTGACTATCATTAGAATTTCGATCACGTTTCCCCATTTGTTCTCCCTTTTGGCTAAAGTTTCATTTCTTTGATTTTCTAACTGCATTGGTGGGGATGTGGATGTATATCTGTTCATGTTCTATTTGGACTTTTATTTGGTCATCTCGAGGTTTTCTTCATCATTCATTCTGGTTAGTTTGCATTGCTTTAAATGAATTAGTCTTAGTTTGTGTACTTTACAATGGGAGATACTCTTCCTGGAAAAGATGCAAAGGATGCTTTGAAGATGATTTGTCATTATTTGTTATTGAGCCACACTACTGTGTACTTATTGTTCTTCAAACTTCTATTTCTATGTGCACATAATGTTATTAATCTGTGATTAATTCTTGCTGCTGTTCTCGTTGAGCGTTCAGAACCCAATGCCAGGTGCAGGTTGATGTTGTATAGAACTTATTTATCAAGACTGTATGCTAATTTATTTGAATGGGCCTAACTGTTTTCAATTAATGTGGCTTATTTTGTGTTCGCGTTTGTTAGGTTAAAGTTCAAACTTGGATTGATGGCAAAGAAGCTAGTGAATTTGTCGGTGTTGGTGCTAGATTTGGCGCTACCATTGTGTCAAAGGAGAAAAATGCAAACCAAACACGCCTGGTTCTTGCAAATCCCCGTGATTGTTGCAGTGTGCCAAAGAACAAGGTTCTCTTGTTTTGAAATTATAATGTACTTCCTCTAGTAGAGTGAAGGTTGGAACTTTATGCACATTCATTAATCTAATCATGTATAAACTTGACATTTATTAGCTTTCTGGAGATATAATCATGGTTGATCGAGGTCACTGCAAATTTACTACAAAAGCGAATATTGCAGAAGCTGCAGGTGCTTCAGCTATACTCATAGTAAATAACCAAAAAGGTAAGTGATGATAGTTATTTGTGTATATATCTAATGTGAAGATGCAGTGCAATGTGTTTGACAATATAACTTATGTGGTTAAGACATATGTCCTCGATCAAGAGTTCAGAGGTTCTAACCCCTACCCATAATAACCATCATGGGTTGGATTAGTGGTAAAAAAAGGAGACAAAAGCACAATATATGGCTAAGAGCTGATGGGTTCAATCCATTTGGCTACCTACTTAGGAATTAATTTTCTATGAGTTTCCTTGACACCCAAATGTTGTAGGGTAAAACAGGTTGTCCTGTGAGATTAGTCGAGGTGTGTGTAAGCTGACTCGAACACTCATGGATATAAAAAAATCCCCTACCCCTAATGTTGTTGAACTTAAAAAATAATTGTGTGGTTATTGTGAAATTTACTCTGAGTAACATGACTTGTCTACATCAGTATTTATCTATCTTTCAAAAGAGATCATGGTAAATTACACTTATGGGGTTACCCCTTGCCATATTTTGTGTACCATTTCTGCTAACATTAATGGTAAATGATTCTTGGATGTTGAAATCAATTCTAAAAGATCAGGTAAGGGTGTAAGTTGCAAATCGGGCAAACTAGTGTAGGGCTATTTGTAATTATCCCTTAGAGGATTGATGAATTGTATTCTACAATATATTAGAATCATATGGATCAAGAGATATGCAATTATACTGATGATGCAAAATTACTATATTAGCAGGATAAATAGATAGCAAAAGAACATACATTTTGTAGTCTCGGCACTCTAAATAGATTTCATATCCTCTAAGCACGCTTCTGGACTTTTCAGAACTTTACAAGATGGTTTGTGATCCTGATGAGACGGATCTTAATATACATATACCTGCTGTCATGCTTCCACAAGATGCAGGAACTAGCTTGGAGAAGATGCTAATCAGTAATTCATCAGGTAAGCTGTACTTACTTTCTTCTTTCATACCAAAACTAATTTTTCTGACAATTGATTGTCGTTTCATTAATTGATATTGATTTTGGAAGTTTGATCATTGACTTGATATTTGTACTTGGCATTTGAAATGAGCAAACAAACTTTTTCTGTCATTCCTTAAGAAGTTTTTGGACTCTGCAGTGTCTGTTCAGCTCTACTCTCCACTACGACCACCAGTTGACATAGCTGAAGTATTCTTATGGTTGATGGCTGTTGGTACGATCTTGTGCTCATCTTTTTGGTCTGCCTGGAGTGCCAGGGAAGCAGCTATCGAGCAGGACAAGCTGCTAAAGGTAACCTAACTAGTCTCTGAGGCTCGAGCAACCTTTTTCTTTCTGTTTGCTTAGGCGTCATTCTTCTAATAGAAGAGACACACATGATGAATTGCAGGATGGTGCAGATGATATTCAAAATGCTGAAGACATAGGCAGCCCTGGTGTTGTATATATTAACATGGCATCAGCAGTTCTATTTGTCGTCGTTGCTTCTTGCTTTTTGATTTTGCTTTACAAACTCATGTCGTACTGGTTCATCGAGCTTTTGGTAGTTCTTTTCTGCATAGGAGGTGCAGAGGTATAGCACACATTCATTAACATAATAATGTTGTTCTTTCTCAAAAGTCGATGGTGTGGGAGTTCCTATTAGGTACTCAAACGTCCTTTTCTCCAATTCATTAACATTATATCTCACTGGATCTACAGGGTTTGCAAACTTGTTTGGTTGCGTTATTGTCAAGGTAAAATTGTTCGTGCCCTTACTAAATTTGACATTTATAAATTCTTAGGAGATACCATGTGCAAACAGATCAATTTAATTACTGATATCAAATAGTAGGTATTCATAGAATATCTTTATAAATAGTACATGATCAGGCTTTCTTCCAGTATTTATTGAATAAAAGTAACAAAGCACAAAAGATAGGGTCCTTCCTTGACAAAAAAAGAGGCGGACATCAAGGAATTTTTTAAAGTTTATACTAAACCAGTGATGACTATGTTAAGCGTTGTGAGATGATAATCATCAAACTATTAGTTTGAGGTTTTATTTTTGGCTTTCTACTGTTACTTCTACATTTCTTGTTTTCCGAATACACACATTTATTTAAATGAGAGTGATTTAGAAAAACTTCTGTATTTGTAGTTGGACAGATAATTCATTCCATATTTAAAGCATGATTAAGAGTTATTTTGAAAACGTTAAAATTACTTCAAAAGATATTTGGATAATTTAAATCACTTTCTATTGTATGAAGATCACATTTAAAAGTGTAAATGCAAACATTAAATTGAGTTTGAATGCTGATACAAGCATATGGTCATGCAGATGCTTTAAGCAAATTGGAGAATCATACGTCAAAGTGCCATTCTTTGGAGCTGTTTCTTACCTCACAGTAGCTGTTTCTCCATTCTGCATAGCATTTGCTGTCGTTTGGGCTGTTTATCGGAATGTGTCGTTTGCCTGGATTGGTCAAGACGTACTTGTAAGAAAATGGTGTCAGCCAGAATCTATTTTCAATTATATGAAAATTTTGAAGTTCAGAATGTTACTGCCTAATGATGTAAGAAGCTAACTTCTTGTTTTAATGCTTTGTAAACCAGGGAATTGCACTGATAATTACAGTTCTTCAAATAGTTCATATACCGAATCTTAAGGTAGAATTTTTAAAACTTGGTTCTATGTTTATGTATCTGAAACATGCTGATCTTAATTGAAATAAGTGCACTCTTTCGAATTTGGGTTGTCTCAGGCCTTCTTTTCTCCACTGCCAAGCAATTGTGCTACATTTAATTGGTTAATTTGTATTAAAAGTCAAATTTCCGTCTCAAAAAGAAGATTGGGACTGCTCGGATATGTCTTAGAGCATTTAAGAACGACATTTGTTGATAAAAGTGGTGAAAATAGTTCAAGATCGATTTCATGTTATCCCTGGCATCTGTAATATTGAGCTTGCTAGTTTCTTTTAACTCGTTCTCAAAGTTCCAAGTTTAAAGCTAACAATGTTTTTTTTGCCCTTAACATTGTTCCTTTTAACTTAATATTTTTCTCACTTGATTGGACTTGATTGTTTGCAAGGTTGGAACAGTGCTCCTCAGTTGTGCCTTCCTCTATGATATCTTTTGGGTATTTGTTTCTAAGAAGGTGTTCAATGAAAGTGTGATGATTGTGGTAAGTAGGGAGTTGCATTTTGACTTACATTGTCATAGACTTGAAGAAGATCACCTCTCAACTACTTTACTGAGTTATTAAAAATCATTAAACAGGTGGCTCGTGGCGATAAAAGTGGTGAAGATGGCATCCCAATGCTGCTAAAGATTCCTCGCATGTTTGATCCATGGGGTGGTTATAGCATTATCGGATTTGGTGACATCCTTTTACCTGGACTTGTAGTAGCATTTTCTCTCAGGTTCAAACTATTCCGTCTTACCTTCAAGCTTTCTCGTCCTATGTTTTGTCTTTTGCCTAAAAAATCCTGATCTCTACTCACTGATGTGATATGTAATCCCTTCTCTATAGCTTGATAGTAGAAGTTAAATACAAAAGTTAAACTATGAACACTATATCTATCTAGGTTGAACTATGCACCTAAGTTGGTCACAATTGGATAGATAACTAAAATATTTTTAGTTTTGAGACTAAATACTCATGTTGCTTTAAATTTGGAGATGAAAAGCAATTGCAACTCATGAAAGCACAAGATATAAGCATTATCTTAAATTTCATTTTGGGTAAATGAAAGATAATTTTCTTTTTCCGAACATTTTGTGAAGATCTTTTCAAACGTTATCAGTCCATCTCCATACTTCAAATTGTTACCAAAAACCTCTTCCTACATAATGAACACTTCTGAGATCCTTACAGGTATGACTGGTTGGCGAACAAGAGCCTTCGGGTTGGTTACTTCTTACCAGCAATGCTTGCTTATGGATCAGGTAATGAAGGAAGTAACGCATTTCTTTGTGATGTTCATATTTTTTGTGTTGTGATGTTTGGTTTAATTTTGAAGGGTTTTGTAATTTTTGTCAGGTCTTCTGATTACCTATGTGGCTTTGAACCTGATGGATGGTCATGGCCAGCCCGCGCTGCTTTACATCGTCCCATTCACTCTCGGTAAATTACCTTCATGTGCTACACCATTGGTAACTCTGTTTAAGAACTAAATTATTAACTTACAATACAACAAACCAACTCGAGTTCACACACTGAGGAATCTTACAATTCGACAACTAAATTATATTCATCTTACTTAACCTATGATTAACTCACACCGAAACACTTTGGTATCTTATATATCGATCACCCCATGACCAATTAGTTCACATCTTGATCTAGGAACCCTTTTGACACTGGGGAAAAAGAGAGGAGATTTGGGGATTCTGTGGACAAAAGGAGAACCACAAAGAGTCTGCCCTCATGCACATCTTCTCATCAATGATGATTTAAGTGATGAAAAATGATACTCTACATTATTTAATGTATTATATTGTAGTGTTGATAGCATATATATATATATATTCTCTAATGATATATATTAGGAATGTGATCAAGGAAGCCAGCCTGTCTAGAGAAAGCAAGAGCTGGTGTTGAAGGTTAGATACTTTCACCCAAATCGGTTTTATAGTTATTGCTAAGAATGTGATGTTAAACAATGAAGATCACGAGTTTTTTAGGGATTACTTTGTGGCTAAATCTCATTAACTTGCTATGATGTATTCTTTAATTGACTGATTCGAATTGTATATATCATGTTCATGTCCCTGTTTTTCTCTCCGTGATTGCTACTTGTTATACATGTTTCTGAGAGTTGTTCGATTCAAATACTATCTATATCCAAAGGCCAAAACGAATGCAAGGCAGAGAGTTGCTTTAGGATTTTAAACTTAAATTGATGTACTCGACCCTCAACCAAACCTCCTAACAATTACATAGGATAAGTAGAAGAAAACAACAATATGTCATTAAATGAAATTATGTGGATAAACAAATAAATGAAGAAGATTTGGATGATGGGATTAGAAATTTGTAGGAGTAGGTTGGGATGGGGTATATTGGGGTGTAAAGGGTGCCATGTGAATGATGTTGGCAGTCCCATATGGCAGTGAGGCATCCAATGGGTCTGAGCTGTCAACCACTCTCACAAATTTCTCTTTTTCCCTTTTAGTTTTTTATAATAATAATAAAAGAAAGATGAGTTTGGTTGGTCCCACATTGGTGACTCCCCAAAAAATGAAAGTTTACTTTTTTAGGGTTAGGGTTTTTGTTTTCTTTTGTGTGGGTTCCCCATATGATCCTTTTTTTGTGGGTAACTTTTTGATTAGGCCACATGGGTTGGGATTGGGTATATTGTTTCCTTTCTCAACCCTAGAGGGAGGGGATTTTTGTTTTGGTATTACTACCAAATTTGAACTCAATTTAATGAGTTAAAATACATGTATTTTCATTTAAATGTCCAAGCTTAAATCTTTGATTAGTCTGTCATACTTAAAATTATTCACGTGTTTGCTTTCTAATGGGTTGAATTGCATATGTATTTGAAAATGAATAGTGAGTCATCTTAATTTATTTATAAATGAGTGGATGATAGATGAGTTTTACCGTTTGTGACAATATGTTCGATACATAATAGAGTTTACTTGGATTGGTAGTTTCAAATATTGTTTAAACTTTCACTTCGACTTCAAGCATGAATTTCTTAATTAGGACATATGGCAAGTTTAAATTCTATACAAACTTGAGCGATAATCCATACAAATATGAAGTGACATTTTCTATAATCATCTTTGAGGTGAAACTTACCCATCAAAGTGTCTATCAAATTGAACTTTTGTGTTGGTTGTTGAATTTGATCATATGACTATTGCAACTCTACAATAAATATACACAATGATTTTTTCTTTTCTTGTTTGATTTTTTTTGTTGCCCACCATACTCTTTATGTTTGGTTGATTGTAATTTGGTCTAAAGCATATAGCTATTAAGACGTTGAGCTAAATATTACTTGAAACTAGTACAATGATGAAAACGAGCAAAGGTAATTTGAGAACTAGACAAATCAAAAAGTAAAACATAGTCTATCTATAAAGAATAAAAAGTTAAGACATAAGCAACAAAGTTAGACTGATGATTGACAAAAAAAAGAAAAAAAACCTTATAATTTAGGTTGAATTATCTTTATAAATTTGGATTAATCTGATAGTAAGTTTTCTTGTTTTGCTAAAATAAGCGTAATTAGTATTTCTTAGATATTAAAGGGTGTAATTTTTATCTTCTAATCTAGAAATAGTTAGAAATATAGCAATCAAACCTAAAGTATTTGTAGCTATAACATAATGCAAAAAAATTGAAGCTACGACAAAATAAAAAAAAAAAAAGCTCTAAAACATGATATATCAATGATAAAGTATATAACTGAACTTTGATTTGCAATTCTTTACATACATTTAGTTACATACCGTGCTCCCTTTTTATTATGTATTAGGTAAAAGAATCAAATCTCCGCCCACTTAACTTTAAATTTAAATGGAAAGGAAGTAATTTAAATTTTATATTAATTAAGCTATGTTGGTGTTTATACAATTATTGGTTTCTAACATTTACCATCAACTTTTTACATTATCAAAGTACACCATTGTCATTGTCATTGTCTAAGTTCGGTAGGTAAATTAAGATTTGCCCCCTCCCACTCTTTTAATCTTGCTAAATTGCCCTCAAGAAGTTTCATTATTTGCCTTCTGGCCTAGGGGGAGCTATGGGGACCACACGTGGGCCTGGTAAACGGTCATAAAACGGTCAGTTGATCTCAGCCGCTCGATTTCCTTTTCTTTGTTTCACCTTTGCAATCTCTTCTGTGGCTCTGATTTTCGTACCGTTGAAAGGCAAAATCCAGTTTCTGTAAAAAAAGAACAAAACGAAACGAAAAAGAAAGGCTAGAAATCCTTCATTTTTAAATTACCTCTTTACCCCTCACCTCTATTTTTAGAATCATAAATTGATAATTCAAATCCACCAACCCTCACCTTTTACATTTATCTTCTTCCCCATTTTTGGAGTATTTTTGTTCCACAATTCTTAAAATTTGATCCTTACATTACAACCCTTTGTATTCCTAAACCAAATAAATTAGTCATTTTCATATTCCAAATTAACTCCATCTAATTAATTAAATAAAGAACGTTTTCAAATATGTTAGTGATATATAATCATCGATCAAGTTTAAGCTTTTGAAATGAATTTGTAATTCGAGAAAAAATTAGTCAACATATTTACAAAATTAGCAAAAAGCTAAATTATATTATTGATAAATATGGAATTTCGAAACTTTTTTTTTATGGTTAAATGATTAAAAAATGATCAAAATGAATTTCATAGGCATTTGACAATAAAGCAACACGAAATTTCCCAAGGTAGAAAAGAAACATTTATTAAAAGAGGGTTAACAATGAATTCTCCTCCTTTTCCTTTATTTTTCAAAGTATAAAAGATAATTCAAATTAGAAATCAGACCTTTTAAATAAAACTATGATTTTCATATTTTTCTTTTCTAATTATGATTTAAAGCAAATGGTAAAAACATTCGATATTTTCACACCACAATTTATACTTTTTATTTACTTTTCTTGAGTTACAAATATTGTCAAATATTCTAACATAACCTCGAACTTTTATTTTTAATTCAAAATTAAACTTAGGAAGATGACTTCTACTTTTTGTAAGCTTATTTAATCTGTTACGCATCTTTAAAAAATCATGGCATGATTCAAAGATAAAATTGTAAAATTTGAGAGTGAGACAATGTTGTCATTAAATGATAAGGTTTACCATTTTTTCTTATCTTTCTCATTTCAAGAAAAATATTTATACCAATAAAAAATTTGTACTTGTTGTCTCTATGTTTCAGGTTATTAATATTTTTTTGTTGTCAATTCATAGTGTTTCACTTTTTTTTGTTACGATATAATAAAAAACAATACATACCTTTTTTGTCAATATAAAATTCATAAAAAAAAACATTAAAAAAATTGATGAAAATTTAGAAAGTATTTGATAGTGAAAATTGTTTTAACTTAGATAAAAAATAGAAAGAAAGATAAAAGGTAAAATGGAAATAAAATACTAAACATTCTAACAAATAGAGGTTAAAAGCAATAAATGATAGTAATTTGTAGATTATAATAGCGGAGAATATCAACTATATTATAGTTAGAGTCATATGCA
Source organism: Cucumis sativus (assembly GCF_000004075.3). Lineage (NCBI taxonomy): Eukaryota > Viridiplantae > Streptophyta > Magnoliopsida > Cucurbitales > Cucurbitaceae > Cucumis > Cucumis sativus. The sequence goes on along the minus strand of NC_026659.2, from coordinate 1,671,551 downwards.
TTGACATAAACTACAATAATCTATCTTCTTTCACTTATATTGAAGCACACTTTTTATGTAAAATTAATTAAAATTGTTTGATGATGTAATATTAAAATTTTTGAATCCATGAAACAATGAAAAGAAGAAAATAGAGATGAAACATGGTAAATCAAAAAACAAAGCTGACTGACCATAACTAACTAATCTAAAGGCAAGTCTAGGGTTGAAGACAATGAGGATTTTGATTGATGTAGTTTCATTAAATTCAAATAGTTAACATTTTAAAAAATAATCATCCATCAACTGATCAACCATCCATTTATACTCTTGCATAGAATATTTACGAAATTAAAGGTATGTTGATTTTGTGACCGTTTAAAAAAAGAACTAAAAAGATGAGAGTGTGGAGAGTATTAGTGTTGAGGATAAGAACGAAGAAGGAGAGAAGCAACCAATAAGATGTCAAATCCAAGTCACCTTTTTCTAGAAAGATCCTTAAAATAACGATAATGCCACTTTCCCTAATTTCTATGCTTGCTTAAATTATAATATTCATCTAATTCCTATGTGTTGGCTTATAATTAAAACCTTTAATTAATCTCTAATTCCAATTTCTTGCTTTATTTATTTTATTCACTTTAACATTTCACCATGTCCCATTTTCTTCAAAAATCATCATGTCCCTCCAAAAAGGAAAATAAATAATCATCATGGCCTTTTTTTTATAATAATTTTAATCAAAGGATAAATGAAAACCATTTGACACCTCATTTTTTAGCATTTAGTAATTCTTCCAATCTTTTATTTTGTTTTGTTACGAATGTATCTCTCTATCTTGCTATTTTTTTTAAATGGTTCAAAATTACATTATTTTCAATTATAACAATATCAATCAAGCAACCTAATGATAATAATTAATTTTGCATTAGAACAACTTTTGGATATACCTAATTTGAGTAGAAATTAAAATAAATAATTGTTCTAAGACATTACAAAAAAAAAATTATAATAATATAATTTATGTCATTACATTTTTCAAATTACAAAAATAGTAAATTTAAGAATAAATAACCCGTTCCATAACCTTCGAATAGTCATCTTATATCATCCAATACTTGTCATCAATATGAACAAATAGATGAAATATTTTTGTCATGGTTTCTTTAGATTTTAAGTTTAAATAAATATCCTACTTATAAATTATTATATATTATATCAAAGTGATAAGTACATATTAAATGAGTACATAAATTTGATAATTCACGTTTGGATTTAAATTGGAGCAATTAAATGTCAATTACACTAATAAAACACATAATTAAAAAATAGACATGAAAATAAGTCTCTCTATTTCGTTGTATTAAATCTTATATTAAAAAAGACACATAGCTTAAATTTAAACCAAAAAGTAAAAGAAGAGAATAGAACACTAATTTTCAGTCTATAAAAACACTCCACCTGCTAACCTTCTCCTTCTACCTTCTTCCTAAAAGCTAAAGGAAAACAAAACCCCATTAACAGGAGAGAGAAATCTCATTCTAGAGTGAGAGAAGAGAACCTCCCTTGTTACATTTTCTAAGCAAAACTCAGCAAAGAAGAAGAATAAGAAAATGGAGGGGAAAGAAGAGGACGTGAAGCTAGGAGCAAACAAGTTCTCAGAAAGGCAGCCAATTGGCACATCGGCGCAGACGGACAAGGACTACAAAGAGCCACCGCCGGCGCCACTGTACGAGCCGGGCGAGCTGAAGTCATGGTCGTTTTACAGAGCCGGAATCGCGGAGTTTATGGCCACTTTCTTGTTCCTCTACATCACCATCTTGACGGTGATGGGAGTCAACCGATCTCCGTCCAAATGCAACAGCGTCGGCATTCAGGGCATTGCTTGGGCCTTCGGCGGCATGATCTTCGCCCTCGTCTACTGCACCGCCGGCATCTCCGGTAAAACCCTGAAACCTAAACCACTGTCTTGTTCCGTTTTGTTCTTAGATCTGTATGGTGTTTGGAAGTATTGTATAGGGTTTGGATGAAACTCTTAACTTTGTTCATTTTAGTTACTTAATCTTTAGTTTGTTTATTTAAAGGATTATTTCGTTTTCTTTAGTGTGTGTTCTGCAACAAAATATTTATTTATTTATTTTGAAGATCTTGAGACCATAATTAAGCTTTCCCGAAGATATAATTAAGGGAAATATTATGTTAAATGATTATTTAAGCTTAAAGTTTGAACATGAAGAGCTATAATAATTAAATGAACTTATATGCGATGTATTATTACGAGTTAGTTTGATAATTATTGTGGTAAATCCTTATTTTGGTTTGGGTATGTTTTCTTCTCAGGTGGGCACATTAATCCGGCAGTGACCTTCGGGCTTTTCCTGGCCAGAAAACTGTCCCTCACAAGAGCAGTATTCTACATCATAATGCAATGCCTCGGCGCCATCTGCGGCGCCGGCGTCGTCAAGGGCTTCGAGGGGTCCTCCTACGTGCAGAAGCTCGGTGGTGCCAACTTCGTGTCCTCTGGCTACACCAAGGGTAGCGGTCTTGGTGCTGAGATCATCGGTACCTTCGTTCTCGTCTACACCGTCTTCTCCGCCACCGATGCTAAGAGAAATGCCAGAGATTCTCACGTCCCTGTAAGTTTTGTTGTTTTCTTTTTTAACCGTTAGGTTGGATATTATTCAGTTGTCTATAAATAAAATATGGATTTTGTTTGTAGATTTTGGCTCCTCTTCCCATTGGGTTTGCAGTGTTTTTGGTCCATTTGGCCACCATTCCCATCACCGGAACCGGCATTAATCCGGCCAGGAGTCTCGGAGCTGCCATCATCTACAACAGGCAACACGCTTGGGATGACCATGTAAGTACAACCCTTTGAAAGTCTAATTACCTTTTTAGCCTTTAGTTTTACTATTTTGTTAATCCACAAATTTGTTGTTTTTCTTGCCCTTAAAAGACAAAAGGGGTAAAATGGTAAATTAATATGCAAACCAAAGTAAACTAGAATATTAATTTTTGAAGTCATGTTTGGAAGAGATTTTAAAATGGCTAAAAATAGAATTGCTATTTTCTAAATAACTATGAAACATGTTTTTAATTTTTAAAAATTAGTTTTTGTTGATATGAAATCTACCTTTAAAATGTGAAATTAATAATATTGAATTAACCGAGTGATTAAAATGTATTTCCAAAACGTTAGTCGATAGTAAACACCATCACTAAGGGCCCACTCTCCCAACTCTTTGAATTAAAATAACGAAAATAAAGATAATGAGATCTACTTGAATCAAGGGGTGATTTTGGTGATGAATGGTTGAGATTTAATCAATAATAATTTTTTTTGGGGAATATTATGTATATGTAGTGGATCTTCTGGGTGGGACCTTTTGTTGGAGCTACTTTGGCTGCTATTTACCACCAAATCATCATCAGAGCCATTCCATTCAAGGCCAGAGCTTGAAGGTCAGAAGAACAGCTTCATAATTCATAATATCATTATTATCATTTCCTAAGAGATTATCTTTGGAATATATCATCTTCTTTTTTTCATTTCTTTCTTAATATGCGTGTGTTCTCTTCTTTATCTCTTTTTTGGTATCTGTAAACGTTGTTTATTTTGGTGTTTCTTGAGAGAGACTGAGATGGGTTTGTGTGTAAATTAAGTTATCTATGTCTTAATTATTAGTGGATGTTGTAATTTTCAAGTTATGTAATGGATTATATATTAATTCTTTTGTGCAATCATCAATTTGTCTTTACAACTTTCATTTTTGAATCTCACATGGCTCATTCCTATATATCTTTGACATGCATCTTTTTCAATGTTCATAGTATAATAAAAGTTGCCAATGTGTTGACATACTATAGTTTGATTTCTAATGTTTTCTATGTAACCAATCTTCATTTATCTGATTATCGTCTAGTTTGATCTAAACATTTTTTGAGTAAATAGACCCTGAGCTTCGATTTAGGTTCTCAGCCACAATGGAAAAATAAAATAGAGATGCAAGAACAATTAATTTTTTTTGGAAACATTCTTCTAATTAAAGTACAATTCACATGAGGATTGCAATCGCAAATGTTTAATTAGGAGTTTCTTTCTAGTCAATCATTTTCCTTCTTGTTGAGGTACATCTGATTTGTCCAATGAATCTATTGTTTCCAAATCCCATGATCTTCACTAGACTCTTTAGGCTTGAAATTGAATCCAATATTAATAAATGAAAGAATTGGGAATCTCAAGTAGTTGGCCAAACCGTACATGCATACTGCATACACTATCTTTCTGCAACATATATACTCCAATCATTAGAAAAATCTAAAAAAATATATTGTTTTTTTTAATAAAAAAAACTGTAATTGATCTTTAAGTGAACAAAAAAAAAAGTGCCCAAATAGTAATTTTGTTGGATGTGATTTGAAAATATAAGACACATTTATAATATGGTTCATGAGACTGCACAAATGGGCTGTGAGAACAATAAAAAAAGAGTGGGCATTTGGGTTTTGGTTTCATTTGTGAAATTTATTCAAATACTATAATATGAAGTACTTAAAATTGAGCCTAGACTAAAAATTAAATCTTAATTCTTACACTAAATTGAAAGGAAATCAACCCATTTTTAATAATTAAACATGTGTATATATATAGAGAGAGAGAACCAAATTTTTGTAAAATTGCAATATTTTCCTTTAAGTTAATATATTATTTCAAGAATAAACAACACTTCGTGCTATTGTTTTCTTGAATTTGTTACATATATTCATAAAATACAACAAAAATTAAAAATATTTTTTAATAGTGGTACAAGATCGCCGTTGGGGCCTAGCAACGTCAAGTCGCCGTCTCCGCCGCGGTTTTGCTAATTGTCTCCACCACACGGCCTAAATCTCTGGGATGCAAGTGAACTTTAAGGCCATACTTCATGAACAACGTCAACGACATCTTTTGCTCAACACGGTGGCCGGGGACCACCGTCAGGCGGTGGCGGAGCAAGACCGCTGCCGCAATCGACTTCATTTGTAAATAAGCCAAATCTTTTCCTAAACAAATTCTTGGGCCGGCATTAAAGGCAACGAATTTATAAGCATTTTCATTTGTATGTAACCATCTCTCTGGTTTGAATTCTAAACAATCTTCTCCCCAGATGAATTTCATTCGACCAGTTGAATATATTGAATACGTGACGGAGGAGCCGGCAGGGACGAAAGTTCCGGTGGGTAAAACATCGTCGTTTATCACATGTTTTGAATCTTCCGGCACCGATGGGTAGAGTCGGAGAGTTTCCGATAAGGCGGCTTTGAGGTAAATCAATCGATCCACTTCTTCAAATCCTAATGGCTCTTCCGTCCATGTGGACATTTCTTTGCCACGTGTCTCCATCAGGACGGTGCAGATTTCAGCGAGGATTTTTTCCTCCACACGTGGGGTTTGGATGACTAACCAGAAGAACCAGCTCAGGGCGACGGATGAGGTGTCCCGTCCAGCTAGGATGAAATTGAGTGCCACGTGTTGGAGAAATGTGTCCGAGTAGGATTCCTTCTTTTTCATGAATCTTGATAGCAAGTCGTCGTGAGGGGTTTGATTACTGTTGACCTGGTGCTGATTGGATAATTCGTGCTTACGTGTGTTGATGATATTGGTTAAATATTGATTTGTGTGGTTTAGACTTTGGGTTAAGGTGACTTCCATCCCGAGTCGAAGCCATTTCTTTAGCCTCCATACAAAGGCAGGTAAAATAAAGCGACACAATGTGGCTTCTGTGGCTTGATCAAATGCCATAGCGAAGCTATTCTCTGGCAATTCAGGGGCAAGCGTTTGGGGATCCTTACCGAAAGTCAATCCACAAATATTATCAAATGTGAGTCGAAGCAAAAGGTCCTGAAGATCAACAGGCTTACCTCGACGTTGAGCCAACTCAAGGATTGGGCAAAATCGAGACTTAATAGCTCGACTAACCCAACGAACCATGGCTTGACGAAGAGTTCTAGTAGTAAATTCCAATGCAGCAGTCTTTCGTTGGAACAACCACGTATCACCATCTGAATTGAAGATTCCATCACCAAGCAAATCATGAAACACGGCCTGCCAATTAGGCCCTTTTGGATAATTCTCGAATCGTGTCTTCAAAATATGCTCCAAATTCTTCGGGTCACACGTGACTGTCACCAGACCTTGCTTCTTAGTCAAAAACGGAATAGCGCATATGCAAGTCTGGTACGTGCCACCCGTGGACTGCAAATTCTCAACAATCCAATCATGCATACGATGACTATTCTTAATCAAACCTGGAAGACTGCCTAGTAGTGGCCAAACGCGTGGTCCATTCAAGGACCGTTTGATATTCAAGAACCAAATCAAGTACGTCGCCACCAAAGCAGCTACTGCAACCGCCACCGTGGCATCCATCTTCCAATCAAAAGAGAAAGAAAGAAAGAAAGAAGCCTCTTTCTCTAAACCATTTTGAGAGTTACTTGGGGGATTTGTTGAGAAAAAGTGGGTTATAATGATGAGGTTATAAAGAGAGAAAGATAGAAGAGGGCATTAATGTGGAGGCATAAATTGTAGTTGAAAGAGTTTTGGGGTTTGTGTAGAGAAGACCTTATTATATAAAACTAAGATTGATGAATTCATTGCCATTAATACCACCATTTGTAGTTGGACATCAAGACCTAATTTCCAAGTCACTTCAACACTTCTTCTCCTTCATAATATACAAATTCTTATTTGTTTTTCCTTTTTTCAATCTTATTTTCCTTTTAGTATAAACAAAATATAGTGACAAGTTTTTTTAAAAAAAACTTTACATCAGCCTAAAAATCTAACCAACCATTATTATTGTTATATATACATATAATGGTTATTACTTATTAAGGATGGTTACATTCTAAAAGTCTCATTGAACTTTAACTTTACAAAATTAAACCATTTATTGGATTTTCTTCTAAGGTAGGATTTTCTTTAATAATTCTCCTTTTGGCGTGTTTATCATTAAAGATGAAATTAATTAAATTTCATTGTGAGTTGTTTGTTTGGTTTTAGTGATTGAGCTACCATGTTATCTGTTTGACAATATACTTCTTTTCATAACTTTATCTAAATTATATATTGATTTTAAGCATTATTTTTCCAAACCAAGGAATTATGTAGGAGCAATGACCATGAAGAAAAATAATAAGGTTCAATTAGGTAGGTATAAATATATAAATTTTCAAATATAATTTATAACTAATAACTATTCAAATTTTAAAATAAACTCAAAACTCAAACAATTTGTGATATTTTGTTCTATTTATAAATATTAAAAAAGTTAATTTAAGTGATAATACTATAAAAATAAACTAATGTATATATTTATATTTCTTCTAATAATTTTTTTTCCTACTTATAAAATGTAAAAACTAAACCCTCAAAATTACATAATTGTGAAAATTGTAACAATAAACTTTTATCATTTAGAGATTCAATTTCTACTACCATTATTATAAGTTCGAGGTGTAATTGAAAAACATTGTCTTAACATTAGAAGTTGATTTTGTTATGTGCCAAGTAAATAGGAAGTGGACACACAAATAAAAGTATCTATAAAATAAATAAATAAAAAGTTAGTGACAAAATTGGAAGGAATTTTTTTTTTTTCATTTTTACATTCATCCATTGTTGATAAACAAAATTTTTTATCAATTGACCTATTTCTTAGGTTGTGGTTCAAATTCTCTATAAAATAATGATGATGATGATGGCATGTTTGTGCCAAACAATGTTTGTATGTGACTATAATTCATAGTATCAATATAAATTTAGGTATTTTGGTGGGGTCTATATTTAAATTTAAATGGTTCTAAATATTTTAAATTTAGATATTCCAAAGAATTTGTAAAATTAAAAACCTTGGTATGAGGTAGTGAACAAATTTGAACAATTAATGCACCCTATGAAGGAGAAATTGGTATGTGCCAAAAAAAGTAAACAAATTGGGAGGAAATAGTTTTTATAAATATTCACATGAATATTAAGTTATTATAACAATACTAATTATAATTAATTATGGAATACTTTTTTTTGTTTCTTTCATTTTGGTCTAAGTTACTTTTATAAATTAGCTTAATATCTGAAATTAATGTGCTATCATATAATATAATAGATCATATATTTGTATTTGTATTTATTTTAACAAGAATTGTACAATAGTTGAAAATAGGGAATTTTGTTTCGTTAATTGCAAGTTTGATATGCATAAAAAAAACAAAGGAAATTACAGGAAACAAAGAATTAATAATTTTATTTTACAAAATATAAAAAAAAATTATTGTATGTGATCGGTTGAGATAAACATTTATTAGTGTTTATCAATAATATAATAAATATCTTATTTGAAGTCATCCGTAGATATATCTCGATCGAGAATATGTGATTGGTGCATTAGAAGTCAATGGTTAAAATTAAAAAGGCTGAACTTGTAGTTGGGGCACCCTTTCAATTAAAGGGTTCCTTACTCACCATTTACCTACCTTTTTTCTCAAAGCATTTATGAGATAACAACTTCAATCTCCATTTCTATATTCCATGTTAGTTCATTTAATGATTGATAGTTACTATTTTTCTTTTTCTTTTGGAAAGAGTATCTTTATTTTATTATTTTATGAAAATAACTTTCTTTTTTTCTAGATTAGTTTATTTATAATAAAGTTCTAGATGATTAGGATTTATGCTCTAATACTTGTAGAGATTGAACGAGTGACATTTTGATCCTTTTATTTACAATGATGGTTGTTGTTTTTAAGGTTTAGGTTTAGCTTCGATTTATTCTCCAACTTACAATTTTATGTTTAGAATTTTAGTTTAACTCAAAATTCAAGGTTTTAAATTGCTATAGACTAATATTCATAGATTTTGAAAACTTGACCCAAATTTAATTATAGAAATGTTTATTAAATTTTGGAAACAAGAAACAAGATAGGTTATCAAACAAATATGTTTCTCAAAATATGAGAAGCAAGAATAGAAAGCAAGAATCAGAAACGTTATCGAATTGGTCTAAAACAATCCCAAATTGTTTTGGTGGGTTGCAAGAAAGAGAAGCTACGAAACCAAGAAAACAATAGCAAATGGACAAGTAACTCAATTGAGATGATGAAATGGTTTAAGGAAAACGTATAATTTGACTTTGAGCCCCAATTGAACTCAGACTATCGACACGCTGAAGTTAGTAAATGGAGTGTAGTGTACTACAATCTATCTAAGCCTTAAAAAAAAGATGAAACTTATCAAAAAGCCCACACCAACCTCTTTAACCTCGTCCTTGGCCAAAAATGAGATTGGCACGTGACCACGTCCTTGGCCAAAAATGAAGTTGGCAGAGTCTCAAAACTTATGAACAAAATATGTTAAATGCATGCCTATGCACATTTAGTTGAAGAGTTAACCTAACAAGAGTAAAAAACTCACATGTGAATGCCCTATATCAATGTTTCATTGTAAATGTGACATTATAACTTCAAAGAAAGTAAGTTCATTCTAATACTCAAACTCTCTACTTGCTATACATATACGCGTATACGCATTGAAAGTGGACACTTGACCTCTCCTTAAAGTCCAATAGCAATCTCGAATTCGCTCCAATATAATTTCATGAGAAGTTACCGAGATAACTGGGCAATTTAATGTTGGGTAAATGCTTGGGTAAAATAAACAAAATTTTAATTTTCGAGTCCAAAACTAAATTAGGGTCATCCCTACCGAAATCCAAGTAATCTCAATGGCTAGTTTGTAACTTTGTAAGATGGATAAGACATATTTTCATATCCCTCTTCTACTAAACTTTGAAATCAAAAAGAAAAACACTCATCAACACTCCAACACAAGTTACAATGATATCAAAATGCTTTTATAAGTTCATCAATACTACAAAATGAATTTCTCAATCGTTACAACAACTAATCTACATTACTACAAACCCATTTTGGATTTTTGATAAATTATACGATCAAATCATTATCATTTACAAAGCATCCCAAAATCCCTTACCTGAACTCTTCCAAACCTCCACACATTGTTCATCTTTTCTTATCACAAACATCTTATTCCCACCAAATCCTAATTTCATTACTTTCCCACCTCCCAAATCCTTCATTCTCCCCATCAAATTCTTCCTAAAAACTCTCTCCTCTAACCCTAATCCTCCTTCCTTATTTCCTCCATTCCCAACTGTTACTTCAGACCATAACTCTATACTCCCTCCTTCTCTGCTGCAAAACACTTGATTTCCGTAACTCTCAATCTTCCCTCCAACCCCAACTTTCTTCCCATTCATCACCTTCATCCTATCCCCAAGACAAATCCATGGATTCTCATCTCCAAGTTTTCTCAAATCTGCACTATAAACTTCACCAGAGCTCACACCAATCTTGAAAATGGCAGATAGATTCTCACATACAGTCATGTCTGAGAAACAATCCACCTTCTCCTTCACCTCCCAAGCTATGTTCCCACTCCTAATGTCCCAGAATTTAATGTTACCCTGTACTCCAGAAGGTCCACTGTGAGACCCAGAAGCCATTAACAGATTATAACCTGCAACCCATTTCAACATTGTGGCTGGGATTGCTGAATCAATCTCCGCACCGTAGATCTCGTTGTGAGCGATTTCAGTAACTGGATTGAAGGTTTGTAAATCGTATATCATTATGGAATTTGAGTTTCTTCTGCCTGATTCGAAGCTGGTGAAGAGAAGCTCAGAAGAAGCTCCGATGGCTTGCACGGTAGAACTGGACCGAGTCACATTCTCCCAATTAAGAATTGATTTCACTTGGCCTGTTTGAAGATTGAGGATTTGCAAACCAGAGAAGTCGGTAGCGCCGGCAGCGGCCAGTGATGGCGACAACGCTAAAAGAGAATCAATGACGGAGAATTGCGTTAGAATCGTCGTCTTTCTCTGAAGCGACCAATCAAAAGAGGTGATCTTGCCGCCGTGAGCGACATGGAGTGATCCAAACGGCGTTGACGCGATTGTCGACGGAGAATCTCGACCATTGAGAGGGAGAATCAGAGATTTCTCGAGATTAAAAGCTTCGAATTGAGAAGGATTAGAAAGAGAATTGATTAAAAGGGATTCAACTCCATAGAACTGGGACTCTGAAATAAGGTCTTGGAGATCAAAGGCTTTGGCTTTGGAAGGAAGATAACCGGTTCTAAGAAGCGAAAGAATGAGGGAAAAGAGATCGGGATCTCGATCGATAAAGGGTACGAGGGATTGCGATGAATCGGAGATGGTTGATAACAGAGAACTGGAACCGGCTATGGCTAGGGTTTGCTTGGTGGTTTGAAAGAGGTGGCCACCAACATTAACGGTGACAATGTTAGATTCAGGGTTTAACAGCTGCGGTAGAATCGGAGAAGAAGAAATCGAAGCTGAAATTGGGGGAGACTTCATCGATGAAATCGATCGGGAAAGTTAGAGGAACAAAATATTGATGAAGACAAGGACGGGAACAAGCTTGACTGCTTGCCTTCATTATTAAATTTATAATTATGGATTCTATATGTTTATTTTCATGCAAATACAACTCTATTAATTAGTGTCTAATCTTTTTAACAAAAAAATACTTAAATAAGAAGAATATCATACATTCTTATGCTATATTTGAAAATTACCTCCAAAGTTTCATTAATTCTGTTACATTATTGATCTACAATTTGAACTTAGGAAAAATTACTTAAACTATTAGCTAAAGTTATTCATGGATGGAATCTTAATTTAATATTTCAATTATTCTTGTCATTTGATCAAGAAAACCGATCTCCACCGTGATTTTCAAAGTGTACGTAAATAATTCTTTTTTTTTTTTTTTTTGGGAAGCATGTAAATGAGTAAATTACTATTAGTAATTAATGTTATTATTCCATTGTCTACATGTATATTATTATTTCGTTGCAAAATAATATAATATTGCTGCATGTAAGTCATATTTGAGCTTATTTACTGTTAGAAATTAATATAAAAATAGTCTATAATTTTTTATCTTGTTAAAAAAAAAATAAGTAATATAATTCTCCTCTTCTTAAAAAGTAATATATTTTTATGATATATGCAGTATAGATGAGGTAAAAAAGATGAATGTATATATATTTAAAGAAAAAACTAAGCTAATTTTCAAATATTCATGTAAGGTGAAAATTGACACTAAAAACTTATAGGCCAAAGCAAAACAAAGGGGCTTTTATTTAGTAATGGTAGGAAATGGATAAGAAAAAAATAAAGAAAAGTTTATAGATGAGTTAAAATGTAAAATCCACTACAACGGAAGGCACTTGAAACTCAAACGAGCATTTCTTTTCTAAATTGAGGCCGAAGAGGTGAGAAGAATGTTATTATTATAAACCCATCACAATCCTATTAGATCAATGATATATATTTTCAAGCTGCTAAGCTTTTTGATGCAATTTCAAACACATTTTCAGACAGTCCATTGGCAGACATTATGATCTCCAGTTGTCCCTGTAAAGAATATCATCATCATCATCATCATTATCACAAACCAAAAATGCCAACCAGCAGATAACAAATTCCATTTTCCAATCATACAAAGCAACATTACCTTGGCAAGTTCTTGTCGCGTTTCGTCATAACGCTTCCATCTTGAGAATGCAGAGACCATTCGAGAGGCAACCTACAATCATCAGCACATCAATCAGAGAAAAAGAATAGCACAGTCGGACTCTCACTGGTCGATGGAGGAAAAATTTTTAACACTGAGATCGCTGCACCAATTCTACAGCTGAAGCGAGTTAAGATTCTGAGCTGACCTGGGGATTAATTTTGTCTAGTTGCATGACAATTTCTCCCAAGAATTTGTAGCCCGATCCGTCCTTTGAGTGAAAGTTAACAATTGATCCGCAGAAGCCTCCAATCAAAGAATATACCTTGTTTGGATTTCGCAAGTCAAAGGCCTTGTGATTTAGGAGGTTCCGAACATTCTCGACATTACCAGGAATGTCTGACATGGCTTGAAGAGCAAACCATTTATTGACAACCTACCAGAGAAGTGTAGAAAAACAATTGTCACAACAATTTGAAGAAGCAATTCAAAGAATTATATAGACCTTTTCGGAAGAATACAACCAAGAGTCAAAAACTAAAAACGGTTCAACCAAATCTTTCTTATTGTTCAAAGCATATCAGTGCAAGAGATTTAACTTCAATGGAATAAACAATTAGCAAACAACAAATAAAAACTCAAACTAAGAATTACAAACAACCAACAATCACCACTACTAATTATCCTCCCTCCCTCCTTGTCTTGAGTTTTAAAGAAATAGAAGCTCGGATTATTACTGCAAAACTACTTACTAATGATTTAAAATTAAAAAAAGAACTTCCAAGTCCAATCAAATTCGTTGTCTTCAGCTAAAAAAACTCCAATACGATAGCTTATGAAAGTCCCAAATAACTATAATTTCATAAAATTAATCTTGGGGGTCGTGGGTTCTTGAAAAAAACATGGTATCCAAACTTAAAATCTCCATTCAGCTCCTCCAATTTCTATGTTTCCTTAAATCTTCACCAAGAGTACTAAAGTTAAACCCTCTTAAACATCTCAATTGCTTCAATGTCTATTTTTTCTTCTTAAAGTACAAATCCTTCCCATCATATTGCATCAATCAACTTCTAAATCATCGAGAAACAAGACCCATTGAAACCTCTTTCCTTATGTTGCGTTCCTTTATTCTTTTTTCCGAAAGCATCTTCTGAATGGCTTTTTCCTAAATCAAATTCAGATTCTTCCTTGGAAGATTGATCTAACTTTTTTATTCTTCCTTTTGCTGTTTCTTCAACCATTTTTTTCTTATACAGAACTAACCTTTTAAAGGCTTGTTTCTCCAACTATGATTCAGATTCTTTCAAACAAGATTCTGGCTCACTCTCTTGCAAGACTCTCTTACTAATGAGTTATCCCTTCGCTTTCATTTCAAATTTATAATTCTTCTAAAAGATGTGTTCCAATTTGCCAAAAGATACAAATAAAACAAACCGATTTTCTCTGCTATCAGAATCTTGGATGCTACTGTCATTCTTAAGCTCCTCTCATGCTAATAAATGCAAGCAAACATCAAACAGTCTAAAATTCTAAGGAACACTCAAATAATATCTACTTTATAGGACCCTGCAGGCTTCAAAAAATATTGAATTTCAAAGAGATTGAATCTTCCATTTTATAGACTCAAATTAAGAATTATAAACTACGTATAAATGCTACATCATCAAATGAGAAGAGAAGAGTTAATGACTAACCAAATAGTCATGCTGCCACTTGCTATAGAAGTCAGCAAGAATCTTGTCACGAGTTTCACCTGGCTTCTGAGCTATAGCTGCCAAAGCTGCAAATTGCTCAGTCATATTCGAGGCAATCTTATACTCATGAAGCACAAGATCCGCAATCTCAGTATCCTCAATTAATGCAAGATATACTGAAAATCATCAAAGAAACTGAAGATGTTAGTTCACTTGAAAATTTCACAAAACCAGTAGTTCACACAAAATTAGTTTCCTCGAACAAACCTAGAGCAGTATTCTTCAAAGCACGCCTGGCCATTTCAGGATGGTTAAATTCATAATTTTCTGAACTTCTATTGTTGTGTACCTGTGAAGATCAATGGTAAAAATTTAAGTACAGAATAATAGTATGGATCTCTTCAATAAATTGCATGTCCAGCGAAGTCCATACTGTAGTAAGAAGATCTTCTTTCAATGCATAGGCCAGTTCCTTCCTAATGAAAGTTCGAACAGCATGAACAGCATCAGGATCTGCGACCTCCATCATGTCCATTATTTCCCCTTCGCCAGGAAGTGTTATTGCTTTGGCAATGAATTCCTGGATTACCAATGGTTATTAATTTTCATCATCAGTATTGTGTCTCCACACCAGCTTCGCACCAAAATTGGTTCGGTGAAAGAACAGAAAGTAGGAACTTCAAAGAAACTAAAGTACAAAACGAAGTACCCAACATACTTTATCCAAACTTGTGTCACGAAGTATGGATTTCAGACCCTGAACAAACTTTGAGGTGAGAACCAATGGCTTATGTTGTTGGTGATCAGCCACCAGTTGGAGCATCAGTTTCCGAGCCAACACTTGTCCAGCCTCCCAACTAAATCACAAAATGACCAGAAAGAAGAGCCTTAATAGTTATAATAATGAATTAACCTACAAAATTTTCAATATAAATACAGACCGGTTGAACTCATCTGAATCATTGGCGAGGAGGAAAAATAGATCATCATCACTTAGATCTGTTTCCACACGGACAGGAGCACTGTAGCCCCTAAACAAAGATGGAACTGGCCGCTCAGGTACTTCCGAGAAGACGAACTCTTCTTCTTTCTGCATCAAGCATAGAAATCAATAGATAAAGGAAAATGTGGTGTCCCTACTTCCTAAATCTCCAGTTCTTAGCAAATGAAATTAACTCAATCTTATTTTTCCCGATCAAAAGCAAAAACAAACAAGTGCTCTAAGCTTCCCAAGATGTTCAACTCTACCTTAATTGGGAAAGCAGAATCTACCATAGCCACAAATAAATCTAATCACCAACAGCTATCGTTCATAAGCAGTTTCTAAATGAAGCAATCACTAACTAATATAATTTCTCTGCTAACCTTAGTCAGCCTGAGGACTGTGGAGAAGACTGGCTGTTGATTAGCTCCACATATAGACTGCAATACCCCATCATGATATACGGAGGAAAGAGGCATATTACAACCAGACGAGTTTAGCAAACCAAGAGCAACAGGTATAAACATTGGCTCTTTAATTGGCTGCCCAGGAGTTGGCGGAACATATTGCCTGTGGAATTCCAACTACTTAATATAACTTGTAAACAACTCCTAATAGATCAAGAAGGTCAATAGCAAGGAACGAATTATATACGAGAACTTTAAAGTGTATGTATGACCATCAGGATTGTAAGATGATGTAACATTGACTTGAGGGGTCCCGGCTTGAGAGTACCTGAATTTTAGTTATATTTATAAGCACTACAAATTTTGCATGGAAGAAAATTCAAAATGAAACAAAAAGTTAAAAACTCCGTACTAAGAAGTTACAACTCAAGGACAAATTTGTACAACCCCTAGAATAGAAGGTTGTACCATAACAAGAAGTTTTTTGGATAACGTACCATAATAAGAAGTTAGCAAAATCAACATCATTTGCATCTCGCATTGCCTCGTAGAAATCTTCACAGGTAACAGCTTGACCATCATGTCTTTTAAAGTAAAGATCCATGCCCTGTGATATAAACAATTTTTATCAACCAACTTCTTAAACCTAAAAGCTATCTGTTAGGTTCCTTCACCTAACAAACAAAAGATAGTCTTGGAGCACAAGGATTATATTATATACTATATCTCAAACATTTTCTTGGTCTGACAAAAGAATTTTACAGATTTAATATACACTTAGAAAAGTATTAAAGTATTTTCGACCCTTACTTTTCTAAATCCTTGACTTCCCAATAAGGTTTTGTACATCCTCACGACTTCAGCACCCTAAGGTCATAAGCATTAACTGTTTCGTTATTGGTTTTTCTTAACCCAGAAAAAAGAGGGAAACATTATGCTTAAATGACAAACCTTCTCATAGACCTGCAAAGAGAAATCAATTATTAGAGAGTCCCTTTATAGAAAGATATGAAAATGAACTTGACAGCATGTAAAGACTCAATGATAAAGCCTACCGTCACTGCATGTTCAAGTTGGTACAGGACCCTTGTTAGATCATAACTTGATAGAAGAAGCAAATTGAAAACCCAAGGTTCAAAAAGAAATTCATATCAGTAAAAATTGAAGAAAAGAAACAAAAATTGGAAAGGAAAGAACAAACAAATAGCTGGAATTTTGTGCAAACCCATAGAGAATAACACTTTCCTGTGTAAAAATTGTCCATCTGTAGAATGTTGGGATTACCGTTAGGACATAAATAGGCATATAGAGAGAAGTTCACATAAATATTATATAACTATTAACCTTGATATAGGAATGTGGTCGAACTGGATGAGCCATAGGACCAGCATCCTGCAGAAAAGAAATGAAGGGGACAAGATGAGCTTTAAATGCTAATTTCTAGATCAATTCAACTAGCGATTGGAATCTAGTAAAACTTGGTGAGAGAAAGTATAAGCATGATATATTTGTGTGTGTAAAGTTATAGAAATCTTAAAAGCAGATACACAAGATGAACCTGAGGAAACTGATAGTTTCTAAGTCTTGAAACATCAGCAATTCTTTTCACAGCACGACTTCCCATGTCAGACGAAAATTCCTGTTGTTGAGGCAACAAGAAGATTTTCAAGGATCAATCAGGTGTTTAAGTTGAAGTTGCTAATATCTCAAGGGATAAATGTCATACCTGATCACGGAAAACAGTAAGGCCTTCCTTAAGGCTCAGCTGGAACCAATCACGACATGTCACCCTGCATAATAGAAAGGAATTTGAATATCAACAGGAAATAAGAAATGACTCAAGGCAAACAACATTTGAATTTCAATAATATATTGGTTCGTGAAAACAACCTGTTGCCAGTCCAGTTGTGGAAATACTGCAAGACAATGTAAAATAAATCATGTGATCATGTGATCATTGTAACTATGCACTAGTATAAAAGAAAATATGATTATAAGTGCTTGAGAGACAAAAGTTTTATGACAAACCTCATGACCAATAACTCCTAATATGGCAGCATAATCTGCATCAGAAGCAGTCTCCGGAGATGCCAAGACAAGTTTTGAATTAAAAATCTGTTAACAAAGAAAAGAAAATGAGAAATAAAATTTCAACTTTTAAATCATACACATGGTCACAAAAGTAACAAAGTTTAGGAGACAATACATTCAAACTCTTGTTTTCCATGGCTCCCCTGGTTAATTGAAAAAGAGGCCATCAGAATCAAGTAAGTAATCAAATAAAACTTTTTATGAAATCATCTAGAGTCAGTTAAATAGTGACAAAATGAACAGAAACAAAAGCAAAAAAAATAATAAATAACAATAATAATAATAGAGAGAATATACATGTTGAAATCTGGAACAGCCACAATATTGAAGAGATCCAGATCATATTCTAATCCAAAAACCTGTTTTAAGCATATGAAAACAAAATTGATATAGCATTAAATCCTGTGTATTGTTTGCATGTAAATCAATGAAAAATGTGTTGATGTATCATATACAAAAATACTAACATCTTCATCCCATTTCATAGCTGCCTTCAAGGAATACATGGCATGCCCAGTCTTGAGTAAGTCTTCAGCTGGGGTCCATATCTTCAAGGAGACTTTCCTACCCGAACGAGTAATAAAAGTATCGTCTCTGCTTACCAACTTGCCAGCTACTAAAGCAAACAAGTAGCAGGGTTTCTTAAAGGGATCCTCCCAAAGGGCATAATGTTTTCCACCCTGCAGAAACAACGCATGTGATGACTGTTAAACATGTGCATCCTACAAAATGCTACGGAGTTGTGTAAAATGAAGTTCACCTCTAAATCACCCTGTTCTATAAGATTTCCATTAGAGAGCAGCACTGGGTACAATGACTTATCGGCCTCTATGCGACATGTGTACTTTGCCATTATATCTGGACGGTCCTGCTCAACATTCATTTAGCATTAGATAATTGTATGTCAGATGACCTAAAATATAGATCTATATACATCATTGAACGAAAGAAAACAAACTCCTCCAACCTGGTAATACGTGATCTTCCGGAAACCTTCAGCTTCACATTGTGTGCAGAAATTTCCAGATGATTTATATAATCCCTTCATCCAAAGGCAATATCACAGTCAATTCTATAGTTGCAGTGAAAATAACTATAATGATCACTTTTTTTCTCTCTTTACAAATAAAAGAGAGACAGAATTATCAGCGAATGCATGTTTAACCTCCAAAGATGTGTTTTTCTGAGGCTGTATCTCATTGGCAATTTCCAAAGTAAAAGTTCCAGCAGGTGGTGAGTGAATCTTCAATTGGCGGGAGTCCAGATAGTAATCACCCTCCTAAGTTTTGGGGGCGTCAAAGATGAAATAAAGACAATTAAGTCCATAAGAATATTAAATTGGGGACTGCCTTTACATCAAATATCATATGAAGGCAACTAAATTCATTTGAGAAATTTGCATTGGCAGTCCAAAGTATAGTTGACACACATCATTGTTACTGTAGAGACTGATTGAAGATCACATGCATTATGCACTTGTGTACGCATATCTTTCTTCCTCTCCCTCTCACTTCTTTTTTGTTTTTTTTTTTGGTGGGGGAACCATGCTTTCATTATGATGATTGAAAGAATATACAAAAAAAAAAAAAAAAAAAAGGAGAGGGGTCCAAATCCGACACAAGCTACTATAACAAACTCAATACAAAAGAGAGGGGTCTGGCACAAGCGGGAAATTTCACACGTCAGTACACATACCTTCAGGTCCTCACTGTTAATCTTAATTGAAATCAACTTCATATCCTCACCATTCAAAACCAGAGGAGCATTGGACTCTGAACCAAAGAGTAGAGAAAAAATTGAATTGATTACTAGTAAATTTCACACGAGAGGAACCACATGAACATTGATGTTATCAGAAATTCCATTCAAATTTGCAGGTGAAATACTGAAAAATAAAAAATAAAAAATAAATAACAACGCTTAACAATATATTACGTACCTTCAACTCTAGGGAACACCGTTATTCTTGAATTGACAATTGTTTTCTCCTCACCCAACAAAAATTTCAAATCGACCTATAGAAGAATTTTGTTGTACCCAAAAATATATAAGAAACTGTCATGTTGAAAGAATTCAATCCAAAATCAAATTAAGGTTTGCATACCGTCTCAAAATAGTAATCAGTCATCTTGTAATCTCTCAAAAATATTTCTTTAGGTGCATCCATTTTGTTCTCTTCAGCTTTTTCTTGCAATGGTTCTGTTGCAACTGAACAAATCAGCTTCCTACTAGCTTGTTTAGTCCCCTGAAAAAATTTGGACGGTGAGCATAATTAGCTTAAATTTTGAAAAAATTACTAATGCATTCTGACACGCAAGAAACTTAGATGACTAATACTATCAAAACAAGACACTACAATAGTAGAATCAAATAATAGGAATGTGTAGAAACTGGCATGCTAGAATGGAATGCATAGTATCAAGTTATTAGAGCTTACAAACGGCAAATGATATGGAAAGCGATAATTCAGTCCAGATTTCACCTGAAAGGGAAAGAAAAAACAAATTAAATTAAATATTTAGAAATTTCCTACACTTCTTTCTTATAAACCCTAAGAATGAAATGCATGTAACAAACAAAATGAATTCAGTTCAGTAATGTGTCTATCGACTATAAGTAAAAACCAAAAAATGATGATAGTTGCAAGAACCTGTGAAGTGAATAAGGGCCTCTGTCTAGTGCTACGTTTGACTGAAATTCCAAATGAATTAACACACCTATGTGCAGCTCGAACCTGCCAAAGAAAAAAAATCCTTTACAGACTGTATGCAGCCAACAAAAAGAAACAGTAATTCATGCACACAATCCTACAAAGATTTTATGAACTAATATGCAGACACAAGAAAGACTATTTTGCACAGAGAACATAGAAACCAACCCATGAAACCCCGCCAGTAAAATAAAACATACCTTCAAGACTAAGACTACAATTCACAAATGTTCGTAACACAAAACATAACATAAAATAAGGTCAAGCCATTTTGCAACCTCAAATGATAAAAGTAGTTCAATTAGTAGAGATGTTAAAAAGAACTTCCCTACATTCTCAACCCAGCATTTTCTCCACAATAATTGTCTACAAGTACAAACATGGAATTAAAAAAAAAAAACAAATAAAGCAAACTGGGAAATGGGTAATCACAGGAGCAGATGAAATCAAACCCAAGAGGTTATTCCTTGCCAATCCCACGCTCTTGCATGGTAGAACCAACCGAGCCATTCAGCTAAAAGAATCCTGAACGAGCTACTAATATCAATTACGTTCGACAAACCCAGAAATGAAACAAGACCTTGACGAAAATAATCAAAAACCAAAATCAATCCAAAATAGGGCCCCAAAAACCCTTAGATTAAAAAAATACCCTCAACACGAAAGCAGAGGAGAAAAACCCAGTTCGCTCTTATATAGAGGATATAGGGATAACCCAAAATCTGGATAAAAAAAATTGTCTAAAGAAAAACAAAATAAAAATGACATATAAATATAAACATGAAAAGTTAAAACTTAAACATCCACATGAAATACTGAAGGAAGCAAGCCTTGTAGAGTTACCTCTGATGATCAAATTAAAGGAAAACAGAGATCTTTTCGTCTCTACTAATTTACTTTCTTTTTCGCTCTCGAAAGCCTACGATGAACAAGCAACAAGGCACCGCTACCGGATACATTTATAAGGAAAATGGTGGAATAAAAAATATATCTTTTCCCTTTTTTTTTTCCCTTTTTTCTCCCTTTTTTAATTGATAAAACGTTGGAAGATATATATATATATATCTAATTTGATGTAAATCTGTAATTGGGTATTTGGAGATAAGCTTTTGCTGAATTTTTGTATGTATTTATTGGATCATTGGGCTAGCAAATTAGCAACAATTTGGTACATGATAGTGAGGAGTGGGAAGAAGAGCGTTTCAAATAAGGGTTTTTCTTTTTCTTCTTCTTGGGAAACTATAGTTTTCAGAACCAACTCTGACAAAATGGTTTCAAAGGTTATGTCTTTCAGTATATTTTAGAGTTAAAAGTTTAGACCTTTTGGTAAGGTTTTTGGTTTTGATTTTCTATTTTTAAATTTCTGTTGTTTTTTTCAAATATTCCACCTGTGATTTTTTAAATTATAAATTCCTTCCTATCGTCTAAAAGAAAGGAACAATTTGGTTTCTATTGTTTATAATTAAGATTTATTCTCTATATTTTACTTATATTTATGGATAGTTTATATAGCATATACTACTTATAAAGTTCTTATTAAATTATATTGATTGATTGGGATGTTTTATTAAATTATAGTGATTATATAACTTCTAAATCAAATTAAACTGTTTAATCTTTAAAATAAGTTATTTCGAAAAAAAAAATTGTGATTTTTGAGTTGTTTTGAATTTTTATTTTAAATATTTTTTTTATTGAAAGAGTTTAAATGAAAATAGTTTTTTTAAAAAAAAATTATAGTTGGTTGCAACATGTTATATGTTAGATCGTAAATTTTGGAAAGAGAAAAACACATTTAACTTTCACGTCAACGACAATAGTAAATTTGGAAAAGAATATGACTTGCAAAATAAGAAGATCATGTACTGGTGTGGTATTTGCCACACATACTCTTGTGCTCAAGTTAGAAGTGTATGTGTTTAGGTTTGAGTATTAAAATAGATCTACTTTCTTTTAGATTATAATATTCTACTTATTGTGGAATCTTGACTTAGGAAGCATCATTGAGCTTTTGACACACATCAACTTCTTTTTAAAATCCATTTTGGTCATAGTATGTTCGGTTCATCAAATAGAAAGAGTCACACTTTGCCTCATCCTTAGTCGAGTACTATGCTAATCGAGTCTTTTTGGCTCAAAGCCCAGTTTATCCCTTTCTTTTAAGTCCATGTCATCCTATCGAACTAGTTGTTTGTCTAATTACTATTGATTTTATCAGTTTAGTGGCTTCCTCTTGTTCGTTACGTCACTTCTACTCTCTAACTCAAGAATCACGCCTAACATTATGAGTTATACCTTTCTAAAACTATAAAAATCAAATTTACAATATAATTTAAAAAATAATTGAATTCTTAATTAAATCTAAAAGAATATTATTCAAACAAACAAGGTTTTTCAAACTATATCACACTACCAATAAATTTATATATTTTGTTATTATTTGTTTTATACTCATGTTTCCAAAAATGGATCTAATTTTTTAAAACTAAAAAAAGAAGGAAAAAAATAACTGTTAACGCTTAGAAGTTATTTTGGCAAAGATTGAAATTGAATTAATAAAATAAAAAATTGCTTAAAGATTCTTGGTAGAGTTACAAAAAACATCAAAAAGTTTGCCCCTAGTTTTATTCTTTATTTTGAAATGCTAGATTTTATTATTATTGAAAAATTGCATTACAAGACAACACAATTTTTTTAAAAAAATACATATTTCAAATATGACAAATAATTAGTGATATTATATAGTTATAAAAGGTTTATTTATTATAAATTTTTTACTTACATCAATTATATTTTTATGTTTTAGAATTTGATTAGAAATTTAAATATTTTATTACAATAGAGAATTTGTATAAGAAACAATCACAAAAATTGAAAATGAAATCATTTTTAAATGAATGATTAGATGTTAGTGTTATATTTATTTTGTATCTATAATATCTATTTAGCAACGAAAGCTGCTTTCAATATTGGAGAGACACAAATTTGAAGAAATTATTAATTAATTAGATATATTTAGAATTTTATAATCAAATATACACAAACACTTCATTTTAATTTGTAATCCAAAAGTAATACATAAAAAATGGAGATAGTATTTGAATTTTTCAATACAAATAAATTAGAAGGAAAATATCTTCTTTCTTTTTTTTGGATTTTTTTTTAATATATATCTATTTTTTTAAAAGAAAAATATAAGTGGTGTATATGTTTCAAGAGGGTCCCAAGAAAACCATGGTGTGCATTTATAACTAACTATAGACATCTTTAAGTCTAATCAAATCCAAAGCTTTCATTTTCATGTGTTTGTAGTTGAGTGACCTATTGATACAAAGTTCAAAGGGTCAAAGACAATATTTATAATTTAAACCATTAAAAATTTTTAGGTTTAAATTTACTCAATAACTTTCAACTTTGATGTATGAATTTATTAAAGTTAGCCAATAAATCATTTTAAGGCAACTTTTTAAGGCCAAGTTACGCAATAAAGTTAGTGTAGTGGTTGAAGTTTGATATACTTTGTACTCATCCATCCATGTTGCACACAATTCAATACATATCTAAGATGGTTGGTGCTCCTTTCAATAAACACAACATTAGGATCAATTTGATTCGCAATTTGGACTCTATTCTATGTTATGTTATATGATTAATTAAGTTAAACAATTTTCGAAATTTAGAATTGAACAAACTCATAACAACATTTTTATATTTTCAGTTTATTGATAATTTGAACAATTAAATTCTTAAGTTGTTATTCATTATTTTTAAATCAAAGCTATTATTTGTCTAAGGTACAAAAAAACGTTAGAAACTTTTATATAAATTATGCAAATACATTTTTTGTTTTGTCCTTACAACTTCTTTATTTCGTCTTTATGACAACTATTTGAATTGGTTACTTACAAGGCGATGTTGTCTTTATGTACATGTGATCTATGTTGTATATGTGAAACATTATGATCTAATAGGAGAGAAATATTTGAATCTATATTAATGTCATTTTTTGCTACAACTATTCAAGTTGATGTAGAACATAGATAATGACAAAATCACCACGTAACAATAAAAATATGTTCGGACAAACAATCACGTTATTTATTATGTTACAAATATTAGGTTAAAGCATTATATATGATGTATGAGTGTTGATTTAGATCATATATACAAAAAAAGTTAAATAAACTATAAATATCACGTTCTATCACATATGTTACGAAATAATAAAGTATTGAGATGGATTTAGAGGTAAGGTGGGATAATGTAAAAATGAATAAATAAGATAAAAGATAGTAGATTAGTTTGGGCTTAAAGCCCAGGCCCAATTGGAATCCATCACACACAAAGTCTTATTCTTCTTTAATGCAAAGCAGAGGTCATGTGCACACCGCCAACAGCCACGCAACGGCTAGAAATGGGAATAATTTAATTCTTCCCCAATTTTTGAACTTTTTTTTTTGCCCAAATGGGAATTATATATATATATATATATATATATATATATATATTATTTTATATATTTACGATTTAATTCATACTTGGTCCTATATTTTGGGAGGTTCATTTCTATGTATAAGTAAGAAATAGGAAAATCCTAAAAAATAGAATATTTGAGAAAATATTTATACTTTATGTAAAAGAAAAATGTAATGAATTTTAGTTCGAGTGAGTTTGTTATAATTTGATGATCTTTTTTATTTTTTAAAAATATTAATTTAAGTTTTATGGTCTCTGTAATTTTAACAATAAAACAAAAATAAAAATAGGGATTAAAATTGTTATCTTTTAAAAAGTTTTTAAAAAAATGAAGCAAAGTATAAAATACAAGGACCCATGTGAATATTATTTTGAAAGTATAAAGTCAAAGTAAACCAAAAGTAAAAGTACATTGACAAAATTCTACTATTCGAACCAACATTAATTTGTACTATCCAAGCTTTCATGAGAGCGACAACGATTTAGTTTATAAACATTATTTTGTAGCAAGCTTATTACTTCATTTTCAAGTTTGTAACAATTTAGTCTATAAATTTTACTTTGTAACACTTTAACTCATTCATCTTCAAATTTGTAATAACCTACAGTTTGAGCTTTATTTTTAACAAATTTAGTCCACATGTTTTAAAATTTGTAATAATTAAACTTTATCTTAAAATTCCCATCAAAATAAAGTGTCAAGTTCTATTACGTTATGATGTAATTTAACCTAAACACATTTAGCTCTTAATTAGTTTATCAAATTTTATACATGGAATAAATCACTAAATCTCCACAATATTTTTTTCACGATAACGACTAAATTATTCCAAAGTATAAATTACATGTAGTAGTGAGCATCGATCAGTCGAAATAAGTTTTTCGATCAAATCATCTCACCATGCAGAAGCACAAATCAACCATTACTCAGTCGATTAAATAGTTTAATTGTTGGCGTAGAATTTTTTGGTTTACCATGTACTTAAATGTTAGTATGAAACCAAAATTGAATTGAAAGACTAAATATCTCCTTTGGCTAAACTCATGGGCTAGTTTATTAAGGCTTCTCAAATCATCTCACCTAAACTTTAAAGTGTGAAGGGCACTAATAATAATAGTAATAATAGGGAGAGAGAGAGGTGTTTTTAGTTGTCATTACATATTTTTTTAACCCATTTAAAAACCTATAAAGTGTAGCCTTTGGATTCTCTAGAATCTAGATGCCATGTTATGTTAGTTTGACAAAAATATTTATAACTTTATGTTCAAACCAAAAAAGTGAGAAAACCATTTGCATGCTTTCGATGTTCTCAATGAAAATATTTTTTACTTTCAAAATCTTATTTCCAACTATGTATATTTTCCTTTAAATATAATCTTTGACTACTCCTTTATTTTACTATTTGTATATTATTTTTTAAAATATTCTCCTTCTATCTTTTAATTTTAATTAAACCGTACTTTTAAAATGTTATTTTTAGTTATGTACTTTTAGAAAGTAATCGTAACCAACGTTGAAAGTATTGTTCCGAGTCAAACTGTAGTTAAGACCCTAACCTAAAAGGAGGACTAGACTTGACGTGACCCTTGAAGTCCACACAAAAACATACATAGGAAGTGTGGTCCTCATACAAAATTTGGAGCACCTTACGTAGAAAAGAGAATCACCAAGTCGAGCTAGTTGTCTTGATCTCACCTAACTACCTCGACATATCCACCTCTGACATTGTCGTCATTGGGTGTAAACTCCAAATGAATTTCAACCAATCTACAACGTAACACTCATAGACGTATGCAATTAAGCTTTAACCAACTAACTAGGCATCAAAGCATATGTGTGTACCACAAACATACGAGGAACGAGTTGCATGAGGACTAACTTGATAAGATTATACACATCAACAAGTATAAAGACCAAAATAAATAGTTTGAAAGCATGCAATTAATAACCAAAATGAATCAAAATCGAAAGTACAAACACCCAACTAGTATATACTTACCAATATTATAACTTCTTCCTAGCATAGAGAATAGCAAAGCAAAGCAAAAACACCCATAAAAGAAACCATATCAAAATACATAGATCTCTACTCCAAATATTTAATAGTAAAAAAAGGAAAAACATGAAAAGGGAAAGGAAAAACAAATACTTTTCACAAATTTCAAAATGAATAATATGAATTGACCTAAAGGGTCATTACTTTAGATGGGGTTCCCTTTTGTCTGCTAAGCCTTGAATAGGTGATTAAGTATGACAGTGTTTTTTGTAAGTTGATTAAGGAACAACTCATTACTTTTATTAATATTAATCTTTTAAATAAAAGGGTAGGGGTTAAACATTAATTAAAAAAATGTAAAGGGATTCAAAATTCAAAATACTAAGAGTTGGGGGGAAGGAAGTTACATTATATTATAATTATTGGGTTAATGTAGCATGTGCCTCATTTCCAATTGGTGACTTCTTTCTTTTATATATACATTATTTCAAGAAGAAAGATAGTGAAGAATTTAATTATAAAGCTAAGATTAGATAATAGAGATTAGGGCAGCTTCCTGATTATGGGCCTAATTATGAGTACTGAAGACTGTGCCAATGTTGTTTGGGACTTTTTCTTTTTTTTCTTTCCTCATTGTTCTTTTGATTTTTTACTTTCCAGATGGATACTACACAAAAATGGTTTTGTTATACTTTGATGAGTTGTTAATGTTATTAACAACTCATACTTAAATTATCGCCTAAGACATCCCTAACATTCACGATAAAATAAGAATTTGAATCCCATCTTTACATTCTTTTTACTACGTAACAATTAGACAAATTATTAGAGTATTGTGCTTTAATTTTATGATGGAATATGACAAATATTTATTGTCATTGTATTATTTTTAATGTCATTGTATTATATCTAAACGTTATTGATTAAATAAATATTTGAGTCTCATGATAATCTCAACAATTCGAACATTGTTTTTCACCTTAAGATATTAGAAAGGTAAAAAAGTCTCACGTTGAATGGAAAGATCAACGATATTGTTTTTTTAACATAAAATATTTTGAATGAAATCAAAATCAAAAAAGCATATATCTAAAATTGACAATATCATACTATCTTATATGTAGATATATAGATGTTGTTTTGTCTTTTATTATATAGTGGACAAAAGATATTGATAGTATTCTGTTTTTTTTTTATAAGTTGAATATTATTGTAAATCTATATCAACTTAAAATTATACATAAAAAATACCCCACAAATATTTGAACTTTGGAATATTAAAAAAATCCATCACCATGACAATATAAGATAGAGATTTAAATTGTTGACATAGTTTATGTTAGTTAAGTTACATTAATATTGACATTTAAACTATATAGATTATAAAAACTATTTTTTACTATTCATTTCAATATAAAAGGATATTGTTGACATTGTTACAACATCATTCACAAAACTAATAATTTATTCATAAATTGATATAAACGACAGAGTAAAACGACGAATATTATATATGTTTTTGTAATTGACTCTCTCTATATATTTGTTTTAAAAAAATAAAATTGTTTTCGGAATTGATTTGATTGGAGTAGAAAGGGGTGGTGGATATGGGAGAATTGAATGAGTTAGGAAGAGTAGGGACCCATGGAAGTGGTACAAAAGCAGAGGATAGAAATCAATCAAAAACAGATTCAAAAAATTATTCTTCCAATCAAATAAATGAAAAATAATAAAAATTTAAGGTTTGATGTCTTTAGAGCATCCTACCAAAATACATTGAAAAGATAGATTGGTTTCTTTTGTTTATGCCTCAAACACTTGGACTCCTAAGTTGTCTCAAAATCATAGGCATTAGTGGTTCTTCTGCTTTTGTACTTATTTCTACTCTCTCTCTCTCTCTCCTATCTCAACTCTACTTTGTTTTCATTATATCTTCTATTTCGAATTGACCGACCACTTAGATTATGTTTTATGTTTTTTACGTCTATCGGATTGTATACTAAATAATACTCGTTATACGAATTTGTGATTTAGTGAATTTTTCGACATCAATGCTTTTTATTTTCACTGAATCTATATTTCGAATTTGAAAATATAAAAGTGCATGAAAATGGAGTATTTTATGTGATTATAAACTCATAAGATATGGTAAGGTTGAATACAATAGCTTTCAGTAAAGTTAATCTACTTTGATGTTATTACGTAATTATTGAATAAAAAGGATTGATAGTATATCATCTCTCCATTTAAAGACAAGAATAGAGTGGGGGTGAAATGGTGGGGTAGAAATGTTTCCCACGAAGAATTTGATTTTTTATTCTTATGATAGATTTTAGGAAAGTGTGTTTGTGTGTGTGTGGTTGGTTTGGGATCAGATTCCCCAAAGGGAGACCCCTCCTCTTCCTCTTTAATTGGCAAGATTTTTGTTTTCTTGATTCTCTACACACTCTTACTCCATCTATGGGGATTGATTCAATGGATATAATTATTGATTTCGTTTTAATATACTTAACACACGAACACGTCATATATAATTCAACTAGTTAACAAATGTGTTTTCAATAAAAAGTTTGAAGTCTTAGATTCTTTTCTTTTACTATTGTATGTTATTAAACTAAAAGAAAATTGTCGAAGTCGACGTAAATATGGAATATTCACTTTTATGAAAAATGAACTAAAATAGATTGTTTTGAACAATTTGTAGACTAAAATGAGATTGAAATCATGAATTAACAAATACAATCTTCCCCATTTTTATTTAAGTTAAATTGTCAAAATTTCTTTTTAATTAACTCAACAATGGACGAGAGTTGAATATTTGAACCTCTAGCTTCTTCATCGACGACATATTTCATGAGTGATAATGTTGTATATTAACTTATGAGTTTTTTAGACTTGAGATTGATGTAGTATAAGTCTATATTAATTGAACTATGCTTAGATTAACTTTCTTTTTTTCTCTACTTTTGTATGATTCGATTCATTACTTATTTTAGGCGTATGAATGTGGTGAAGAAAATTGAATAATTGAGTGATGAGAAAAAAATGAAAACAGATGAGATAGATAATTGAAAGACTTTATTGGGTAGGTTCATATGGGAGCATGTGCCCACAAGAGGAAACCAAAAGATAGTTTTGGACTGATGTTGAGTTGTGAGAACCAAACTTTTTTTTTTTTTGGATTCCAAGTCAACCAAACACACCCTCTCTTTCTTGGATAGTGATGGTGTTGGTAGCACATTCACATCAATGATTTATTAGAAAACCACCAAAACCCCATCACATGTTTATTCCAATACTCCTTTTATTAACTTATCATATTTCCTTTCTCTCAGTATATACACCAAAATTTACTACATGTTTTGAAATTTTGTTCGTCCCACCACGCATTTGGAATACAATCTTGAGTATAATTTAAAGAGCAAGTCTTTTGAAAAAATCACGGAATTTCTATAGTTTGTTTTCTTAAATGAAAAATGAATATTTTGGAAAGTGTTTTTTAAGTCAATCTAGATAGGTTTTTATTGATGTATTTTGTATACCATTGTTAGCAAATTTTTGTTGCATGTAAACATGGGGATAGGTTAGTTTTAGACTTTCTTGACTTTTAGAGTAATTGATAGAGAACTATGCTTTTTAAGAAAACAAACTTTGTTGGGTATTCTTTTAGTGTTTGGTAAATTTTAGCTAAAAGGTATGACTTTATGGAAGTCTACTTCATTTTTATTTTAAAAAAATAAACATTACAATTAATTCATTTACCATTTATTTTACTAAATACACAAAAGGGTTAAGATTCGACGACATTGATTCATTGAAATAACATTCATCATGTCATATTGTTTTGGGTAATATGGAGACTATAGTGTTAACCAAATTATTTTGCTAAATTAGTTGACAAGGTAGATATAACTACAAAAGATGTCATAGAAATATATTTGCAATATGTACCAAATGTGTCAATAGCAAAGAAAGTAGAAGCCAAAATCCAAATGAAGGAGACAAGTTTTCATGAGGATAGAATAAGCAAATATATGTATAGAATCTTTTAGAGAGGGACCCCAAAGGAATTTTGTTATATATACGTAGGTAGAGGTGTGTGTATTTTGAGTTCTTCTACTACTATTTCAAACAAACCCCTTTTTCCAAAAGAACAAATTTAATTCCAATCTTCAAACTTCCCTTTTAAAAAAAACATGAATAAAATGGCCAATAAACCCATAAAAATTTGGGATACAAAGAAGATTGTTCGTTCATTACACATATTTTTTTAAAAAAAAAATACAATTTTTATATATTTTTTAGTACCAACGATAACGATTGTGGGATGAGGATTTACTATCGTTTGAGTTATTTCATCTCTCCTATACTTAGGAGAAGTACAACTATTTTAGTTAGGATGAATGATTATGTCAAATGTGATTGAGCTAAGTTTACTTTGAATACAATTTCTTTTATATAATTAGATGATTATCTTATGTTTTATTGATGTCAAAATATCATAGAAGTAAAATAGTTGTTATAGATATTAGTCAAGGTGCACATAAGTGAATTTAGACACTCGAGAATATATAAAAGAAATTTATTGTACAATTTTCAAATATAACACAAAACTTAAAATCTTTCAAAATCTTTATCATCTACTTAAGATTTTTTTTCAACAATCTCTCTTGAACTGACAAAAAGAAAATGCAATCCTTAGAAGAGGAATGAAATCCAAGATAGATACTTTAAATAAAGTAACTTTGGTTTATGAAACCAAACTCTTCAACCATAAGAACAAAAGAAAATCTAGTAGAATTATTTGAATTTTTTATATAATTATTTCTTAAAAGATAAAGTCTTGAGTTTGATGAAAGACAACTAATGTCCGGCTAATGGCATGGAATTACATGGATGCACGTTGGTTTATGACTATAAATGTGACATTAAAAGCTAAGAAGAAGAGGAAGGTAACCAAGAAGGTAATAATGGACTATGTATTTATAAAGTAGCTCAAAATTATTGCACAAAAGTTGGGAATATCTTTAATGGGGTTAGTTTGAGAATGCTATTGTATTTTGAATTTTCTTTCCTAACACCAACGAGAAAAGGAAAAGATTTTGAATCCAAATTACAATCAAACTAAAACCCTCCCAAAAAATTAGGGTTTGATTGACACTACCATGAATCATGGAGGAGAAGAAGCTGAGAGAGTTTGAGAGTGAAAAAAAAAAAAGAAAAAAGAAAAGGAAAAGTGGGTTTGAAAAAAAAAGGGGTTTGTAAAGAAAGTTTTCATCTTTTTTCTTTTTAGGGGATAAAGGTTAAAACCCAGAAAGAGGAAGAAACAAACAAACAAACCCACAAAGTGGCCATTTCCAAGAGGGTTTTTGAAGACGTGAATGAATCCAGAAGGAAAAAAAATCACTGGGGTTTTTCTTTTTTGAGACTTTCACTGCAGATTAAAAGGGTTTTTCTTTTGAAGGGGTTTGTGGAGCCTACAAAGCATACCTTCGTCAGATCCGTGGCCTGGGACCCTTGTTTTTGTTTTTTCAATTCATTTCAATTTCTTTTTTTTTCTTTTTTTCTTTTTCCCTTTCTTCTTCTTTTCTCTTCAAATGGTGTGTGTACCTTTGCTTTCAGACTCAAAAATTCTCCATCTCTCTCAGATACAGTGTGACTTTCTTCTTCAGAGATAGAAAAGAGGGGCTTAGTGGGGTTGTTCTGTTAGCATTTTGGAGAGAGTGTTTGTCTAATATCAGAACAGGGGTCAGGGAGCCACTTGGATTTTTTTTTTTTGAAAAAAGGTTAGCCAATATTTGCTTTCTTTTTTATCTTCTCTGCTAATTTTGCTTTAGTTTTTTGACTTTTACTATCCTATTCTGCAAATGGGTCTTTCTCAAATCTATATGAAAAGAGTAAGAGTTCATTCATTTCTGAACTTCTTAATTGTAACATTCTGCAAGGTGTCTCTCTCCTTCTTTCTCTCATTTTTACTTTCTCTTCTCTCATCTCCTTTTTATCATTCATTTAGCTTACTGTTTGGTATTTACTGTTCCAATGCTTGCTCCTCCTTTCTTATGTTAAACTACTTGTGTTTCTTGGCCTTTGAAATCACTTCTTTCTGTTGATTTTGTGGTTTATGATATCTGTGTTGGACTGATGAAATTTTGAACTTTGCTGAGTTTTTGTTTTGTGGCTACAGGAACCGAGTTCATGAATCTGGAGGTATAAGATCGAATGCCCATGTGACAATTTTTTAGATTTGAAGTCAAGTGAGTAATCAGATCTGAGTTCTTATAAATCATTGTTGTTTAAGTTGTCTGGTTGAGATATGGGGATTTTTGCTGGAAAAATTATGTAATATGTCATTTAGATCTTGAATGAATGCCATTAAATTTGCCTGCCCCTTTGTTTGATACCATTAAAGATGGTTCTGCAAATTGTTGCATAAGTCCACCATGGCAGTGTTATGTACTACAAGAGTGCAAGAAATTTGTTCTGCTAATTGTTTTACTTTCACTCATTGACTTAAATTCTTTCTTTGTTTGTTGTGTTCCGTTTTTCAAGGGGTTGCCACATTCAGAATGCAAGCTTTAGATTTTCTGTATTAAATTTAAGAATGACCATTTGTGGATATGGACGTTGGAGAAGAAAGCTCCCGTTTTGGGTCCTTGCCTGCTACAACTTCTAGAAATTTGTCGTCATCGTCTTCTACCTTCTTTTCAGCACTTCAGTCTCCATTCTTTTCTCCGAGGTCATCGACATGTCGAAGGTCAGAAGCATCAAAGGCAGAAGTGGGGTGTGAAAGCATGGACTTCAGAGTTGATCCTTTAAGTTCTAGTGTGGTGGTTCCAGATTCTGAATCTTTGTTGAAAGCGAAATTTGCGGTTTCGGATTTGATTCGAAATTCAGATACTTGTATTCCGGGTGATTGTCAGAAGTTCGATCAAGCTTCATCTTCAACTGGAATATCTGGAAGTACTCCTTATAGTTGCAGCATTGCTCATGGAAATGAATATTTGGGACCTAGAGAAAAGTATAAAAAGCATAGCAGAAGTAACTTAACTTCTTACATGACAGCTCCAATTTCGATTTCCTCGACTAGACTAAGAAGTTATGATGTTTTCATAGGTTTGCACGGTTCGAAGCCTTCCTTGCTGCGATTTGCTAACTGGCTTCGTGCGGAGATGGAGGTTCATGGGATGAGTTGCTTTGTGTCTGATAGAGCAAAATGTAGAAATTCTCGCAAGCATAGAGTTATTGAGAGGGCAATGGATGCGTCCTCGTTTGGAGTCGTGATTCTGACAAAGAAATCATTCCAAAATCCTTACACCATTGAGGAGCTTCGATTTTTCTCTGGCAAGAAGAACTTGGTCCCAATATTTTTTGATTTGAGCCCAGGAGATTGTCTTGCCAGAGACATAGTGGAGAAGAGGGGAGATTTGTGGGAAAAACATGGAGGTGATTTGTGGATTCTGTATGGAGGATTGGAGAAGGAATGGAAAGAAGCTATTGAGGGGCTTTGTCGGGTCGACGAGTGGAAATTTGAAGCTCAGAATGGTAACTGGAGGGATTGCATTCTGAAAGCCGTCATGCTACTTGCAATGAGGTTGGGAAGGCGAAGTGTTGTCGAGCATTTGACTAAGTGGAGGGAGAAGGTAGAGAAAGAAGAGTTTCCTTTCCCCCGAAATGAGAATTTCATAGGCAGGAAGAAAGAATTGTCAGAGCTAGAATTCATACTTTTTGGCAATATAGCTGGTGATTCTGAAAGAGATTACTTTGAACTGAAAGCTCGGCCAAGACGAAAAAATTTGACCCTAGGCTGGAGTAAAAGTAGTTCATTAGAAGAGAAACAGAGGGAGCTACCATTAGAAGTGCGCAACAAGAAGGGTAAAGAACCTATTGTGTGGAAGGAGTCAGAAAAGGAGATCGAAATGCAGAGTATTGAATTTCCTCAACGGCATCGGCGACTGAAAACAAAAAGTGGTGAAAGGTATGCCAAGAGAAAAAGAACAGCCAAAATTTTGTATGGGAAAGGCATTGCTTGCATTTCAGGGGACTCCGGAATTGGTAAGACTGAGCTTCTCTTAGAATTTGCATATAGAAATCACCAAAAGTACAAGATGGTATTATGGATTGGAGGCGAAAGCCGATATATCAGGCAGAATTACCTTAACTTAGGTTCCTTCCTAGAAGTTGATGTAGGATTTGGAAATTTCTCAGGTAAAAGCAAGATAAAAAATTTTGAGGAGCAGGAAGAGGCAGCCATTTCAAGAATTCGCACAGAGCTGATGAGAAACGTTCCCTTTTTGTTGATAATCGATAATTTAGAGTGTGAAAAGGATTGGTGGGATCACAAACTTGTGATGGATCTTCTTCCTCGTTTTGGTGGAGAGACACATATCATAATATCCACTCGACTTCCTCGTGTAATGAATTTGGAGCCTCTGAAACTATCTTACCTATCAGGGGCTGAAGCAATGTGTTTAATGCAAGGAAGCCTTCGAGACTACTCAATGGCGGAGATTGACGTTTTGAGAGTCATTGAAGAGAAAGTTGGAAGGCTAACATTGGGCCTTGCAATAATTGGCGCAATCTTATCTGAGCTTCCCATCACACCCACTAGATTGTTGGATACAACCAATAGAATGCCCTTCAAAGATCAATCATGGAGCGGTAGGGAAGCTCATGTATTTCGGCGAAATACCTTCCTTATGCAGCTTTTTGAAGTATGTTTCTCTATTTTCGACCATGCTGACGGGCCACGGAGCTTAGCAACTAGAATGGCTCTAGCAAGTGGGTGGTTTGGTCCAGCTGCTATTCCCATTTCGCAGTTAACCCTTGCAGCACACAAGATACCAGAAAAGCGACAGCGGACGAGGTTGTGGAGAAAGTTGTTACGTTCCATGGCTTGTGGTTTAACTTCATCTTACATTAAAAAGTCAGAAGCCGAAGCAACTTCCATGTTGTTAAGGTTTAATATGGCCAGAAGCAGCACCAAACAGGGATGCCTACATTTCAACGATCTAGTCAAGCTATATGCACGCAAGAGAGGGGTGAACGGATTTGCCCAAGCAATGGTTCAAGTTGTCATGAACCGTCCATTCATCATTCATCACTCAGAACATATATGGGCAGCATGTTTCTTACTGTTTGGGTTTGGTCGGGACCCTGTAGTTGTCGAGCTCAAAGTGTCGGAGCTATTATACTTAATAAAAGAAGTCGTTTTACCGCTTGCCATTAGGACATTTCTCACGTTCTCT
Organism: Cucumis sativus; assembly: GCF_000004075.3. Taxonomy (NCBI): domain Eukaryota; kingdom Viridiplantae; phylum Streptophyta; class Magnoliopsida; order Cucurbitales; family Cucurbitaceae; genus Cucumis; species Cucumis sativus. The sequence goes on along the minus strand of NC_026659.2, from coordinate 1,635,373 downwards.
CAGTGCACCACTGCATTAGAACTTCTCCGGTTATGCACAAATGCACTAGAAGCTGCAGACCAAGCCTTCGTTACCCCGGTCGAGAAGTGGTTCGATAAGTCGCTTTGCTGGAGGCCAATTCAGACAAATGCACAGCTGAATCCTTATCTCTGGCAGGAGTTAGCTCTATGTAGAGCAACACTGTTAGAAACCCGAGCAAGACTAATGCTAAGAGGTGGACAATTCGACATTGGGGACGATCTAATTCGAAAGGCGATCTTTATCAGAACTTCCATATCTGGTGAGGATCATCCAGACACAATATCTGCTCGTGAAACTCTCAGTAAACTCAATAGGCTTATTGCTAATTTCCATGTTCATTCTTCTCCATAGGTTCAATAATTTTATTGTAAGGTATAATTTTTACTCCTTAGATTGATTATATACCAAGAATGTCAAATAAACCACTGTATACTTTCCCAGGAAATTCTTTTATAAAATTCTAACCCCCTACTTATAGTAGTTCTTTTTGTTCCGCCGGGCCAAAACAAACTAACCCCTTTCAATCTTACCTCTTTTATGTTTCCGTTTCGTGCCTTCTGTTTTCGGTATGATTCTGGCTGCTACAGAAGAACTCGTTCTTGTATCTTTTTTTCCACTGATAGCATCAAGTTTGAAGAAGCAGTTCTATTTGACATTTGTTCCAAGTTTAGTGTTTGTTCGTTTGATGTTATTTTTCAACTTATCTTATGATATGTTTCTTTCCAAATGTGTATTTATTTATTTTCTTGTAGTAATTAATAATAATTCTTCAATACTTTGTTATTTACAAGGTCTCAACAATGAATTACATAGTTGTATGTGTGATTTATCAAATGTTAATATAGTTTGATTTTTTTCCACCATCTTTTGATTGTTTTTTTTTTTCCTTCTAAAAAGCTTGAGATTAAAAAGTTCTCCATCTTTTCTAAAAAAAAAAAAGTTATTAAATATCGGACCCATGTTAACAAAAACTATTTAATTGTAGAGATGATATATTTTTAGACTTAAGGTTAAACACAAGCTAGTCAAACATCTACAATGTGATTATTTCAACTTTCAAAACCACAAATTTAGTTTTTGAAAATACAAAATTGAGAGTGGAGAGTTCCATTTGTCCGATATTTTTTGTTGTTGTATTTTCCTAAATTTCTCTTACATATAATAAATTTAAAATGTAACATAAATGAAATAATTTAATTATTTTGACAAATAAGTTTACTACATCAATTTTCAAACTAAAGATCCAAAACCTCTATTAAATCCATTTGATATTCATCTCTACATCACATATTCCAAATGTAACCATTTTTTTAAAAAACAAAATATTACAACATTTTTAAAGAACATGAACCATTTTTATTCAAAAAAGAAAATAGGGTAAACTAATTATTTTTAAATGTTGGCACTAATTTAATACAAAACTCAAATGATAATTTATCCAACGAATAAATACAAATTGAAAAATGTTGATTGAAAAAGAAAGAAAAAAGAAAGAAATTAAGAAATGCCCCCACGCAGGATCGAACTACGGACCTTCAGTTTACAAGACTGACGCTCTACCACTGAGCTATAGGGGCTGTTGATATAGACATCAACATTTAATTATTTATTTTTTGCTTTTTAATGATATTTAGAAAGAAACTTTCTAAATTAATTAATTAAAGCCTATAGGTTTGGGGTTTTGGGTTCTTGAAAATTGAGCTTATAAACTCTAATTTTACCTCGAAATTACTTGTTTTTATTATATACTTTTTATCAATGTCTTAATTTCCTTTTCAATTTGACTAGAAATTCAACGATATTAAAAATATTATATGGAATTGAGAGGATATATATATATATATGTATGTATGTATATATAAATGGCAATTTCACAACTTTTTGATAAGACATCTTAAGCACTTTGGACCATCCATTTTCTTGAAGGCTTATTATTATTATTGTTGTTGTTGCTATCAAATGTTTTAGAGTGGGTTTAGGGTAGAGGGTGTAAATCAAAGGTTAAGTTAAACAAATTACTTCAAACTTTGGAGTTTAATCACTTTTGTTGACTTTGGAAAAATATTTCTTTTTTCTATCCTTCAATCTTGAAATTATTTTTTTTAAGAAAAATATCTTTGTAGAACAAAGGATAAAAATTGACGTAACAATACATTGTACACACATCAAAATTACGTTAGAAGTAGAATTAATAAGCTTAGTACCATTTGTTAACCATTTTCATTTTCATTTTTTCATTTTTTTTGTTTTTGTTTATTAAAGTTAAAAATATTTTTTTAAAACAAAATGTGTTTTTCATTTTCAATTTTCCTATCTAATTTTAAAAATAAGTTTATTGTTTAAAAACAAAAAGTGAATCGATTACAAATACATTTACTTTTTTTTTTTAAACAAATGAGTTATCAAACTGACTCTAAAATAACCATAGAAATCAAAGCATTTAGATAAGTATGATTATGGGTTGTACAAATTTCAACCTTGATGTTTTATTTAAACATGAAAATGTCAACAAATTTGAAACTTGGGTCCAAACATTGGAGAAATGGAATGAACAAATTGGATTGTTTTATATATAATGGATAAAACACAATTTTTATATTCGAAATTATTGTAAGTGACAAAACTGTAAAAAAATATTTACAAAATATAGCAAAATTTTAGATTGTATCAACAATAGATACTATAGAAATCTCTAAGTGATGAATATGATATTTTGCTATATTTTGTAAAAACGGTTGTGTTACAACTCATAAGTTTGTTTACTCAAGTACATGTATTTTATAAGTGAATTTGAACTATGAAAAAAACAAACTATACCCTATGAATTAAACTAGTGCTTACGATCTCATAACGTAGCCGAAACCTAAATATGCGTTGAGTTTTGAATGTTTGTATGCACACGTTGACAAGAATTTGAAAGTCACTCTAACTATATATACATGATTATAACTTCACAAAGGTTACATAAGAGACACTATGACAATTTATCATATTTTAAGAAACACTTATTCTTTTAAATCAATAAATTTATAGTTAGATCAGATGTAAATCATGTGAGTCTTTCTTATCCAAGGTCCAAATCATCAATACAGGAATCTTCATCAACATCATTAAATAATTATGAAAAACACTAAATAGAATAAACTTTAAGTTTAGATGCCAAAATTTATATTTTGATCTAAATTGAGAGTGATAGTTGTAATTATACTCACAATTCTCAAATTTATAATGGGTTAAGATTGAACTTGAAATTATAATAATGGGTTATAAACGGAACCTAAGTTTAAGAAGAGTTCACAGTCTCATATTCTTTTGTATATATACACATGCACGTGTGTGTATATGTGTGTGTATATAATAAAAGATGAACAAAACAAGATATGATGTAATAAAATTGCTAAACTTAGGGGAGGGGAATGAAGATTCTTGGAGAGACAGAATTCAGAAATGTATCTGATCTGTTGGATTATAGATTGATTGATAAATGACAATCATATGAAACATTATATCATAGTTTTGATTAATGTACACAACCATCATGAAAATAAAAGACAGTAGAGCCTAGGAACTTTCTCCATAGCTTTCAATTTTTGATGGTTACTGAGTTTTTTTTTTTGTCCAATCATTTACAAAGAGCATAGCAGAAGAGGAGGATTGATGTTTGATTTTCCATTAAAATCAAGCATCAGCTTGACCTGCCATGGCCTCATCACCTGAGGAATAATCATCTTCACTCAGCTCCTCATCACTAGATTTCTCCTCCGGAACAGCACCAATGTCTTCTGGCTTTGCATATTTCTCACAGTATTCTGTACATAACACAGCTTAAATGAAAAAGATGAAACCGACAAGACAGGGGATTCTAACAGGACTCTAACGATGTGTGTCGGGTGGGGAGTGGGATGTGACTGCTAAATTTATAACCGATGGATGTACGTGATTGATGTTCATAATCATCGTCACAGATCCAGAACACATGTATGAATCTCTTTACAGAGAAAGCTCAGGGCTAGTAAGTCTATATCAAGTGAATCAGCTCAACATCAACAACCAAGAGTTGAGTTTGCAATAAGAAAATTTTGTCTATATCTAGTTTCATACTACCGACCGAATCAACAGCTTACAATACGCTCAAACTACTAAATATTCAATAAAAGTACCTTTTACTCTTTGCTCATATGCAGTGCGGTCGCGCATCATTACTGCAGCAGCTTCTCCGTTCAACGGATCCGAAGGGTTGGGATACAGGAGAAGTTGTGGAAGAAACACTTCAAAAACATTTACAAGGTCTGTACAACAAAAAATACCCAAATTAGACCACATCGATTATAGTTCCATTAAAAAAAAACCAATTGATCACCATAATAAGTACAACCAAACTTATAACAGTACAATTCCACAAAGACGTTTCTTACCAAACATAGGGCTCCATGTCTGGTTGATAACATCCAAACAAACTGAGCCCGACCTGCAATTTATAAACATATATACCAATCTCAACAATCTACTCCATAAGAAGATAAGGCCCTATCCATAAAGAGAACCAATGTAATAAGTTTCGATGTCGATATTGGGCCAACTCACATTTCATCAACATTTGGATGATAAATTTTGTTAACAAAGCCAATTGAAGGTGACTTGTAAGGATAAGCATCTGGCAACTCAACCCTAATCCTCCACACACCGCCTTGGTAAAGACCTTCAAGTTTCAACCAAAACAAGCAAAAAAGGAAAAAGGGATAAGATCACAAAGCCTTTAATTAATCCCAGAAATGTACTTGAACTGGCTTAATTTCAAATGGGAAAGTCAGCAACCATCAAAACTGTAGGTTAAGAAGAACAAGACTACAATTTGAAACTAGTCAACCACACAACAAGCTTAGAAAATAAAGACCCAAACTGCAGGTTTGGTTGATTCAAACAAAGGCAAAGTATCAAAGCGTGTCTCAATACAATGAATCAACAAAAGGGGGGGAAATCCTAAAGAGACAGAATCAACAGAATCAACAACAAAACCCAAGTAAGATATGAGAAGTTAATCCTAAATTCACAAGAAAAACAATAACAAAAGAGGGAAAAATCAAAGATGGGTATAGATGATTTACTGTCTTTAGGTCCATGGAAGTCCACATAAAACTCTTGCATGCTATCATTGATTGTTTCCACCTTGTAATCACTCATCATCCTGAATCAAAATCAGCTCAGTCAAAGAAGAAAGGGGTAAAGGGAGGGAAAAAGAAAAAGGGTAGAACCTAAAGAGGAGAAGGATGAAACAAAACAAAGAATCCAATCGAAAAGCATAAGAAATTGGGAAAAAAAAAACAAAAAAACAAAAAAAGCTTACAGCTTCATCAAATCCATTTCACGTCGCTTGCTTGGAGAAGACATGGTTATGGAATTGGATTGAGAAGAAGGGAAGAGGGTGGTAAGAGAAAGTAGAAAGGAAAAGAAAGGAAAGGAAAGGAAAGGAAAGGAATGAAGCGATAGGAAGAGGGAATGAAGGCTTTTTCTTACCCGCAAAAGCGGTTCAGACACGGAAGTAGTGATTCAAGCTGTATCCTTTAACATGTAAAAAAGAAAAGAAAACAAAATAAAGAGTCAAATTTGTTTCCTTTAAACATTTTTTCCAAAGGGTTAACACAGAAATTTAAAAGAAACCAATGGAACTTTGAAGGGTTTTTAGAGATGTCAAGCTCCAATTATTGGAGCTAACCACCTCAAACTTAACACATTTTGTTCTTTAACTTTTAAGTTTAATTTTTGTTCCAAGTTCTAAATCTTAATCATTTCTAGTTTAATTTTTCTTGTTTTTCGGTTTTAAAAGTATATACTTTTATTATAAAATTTTGGTTTTGTTTTTATTTATTTTTTATTAAAATAAAATAAAATTTTAGATTTTATCAATATTTATCGATATTAACTTCAATAAGTTACATTTTTATACCTAATTTCGAGTTTGGTTTCTATTCTACTTTTAGGATTTAGAATATAGATTAACATATTGTTTTACTATAAACTCCCGGACTCAACTTAATATTTAACTCAAAAGATTTATTGGAATTGATTAAATAATAATAATAATTGATTTTAAAAGAAAAATTAGGATTAATATAACCTTACCTTATAAAAAATAACTAATTACTAAATTTATGGTTGATTTTAAAGAAACTTCAAATGGTCAATACATTAATAACATTTAATTATAAGTTTAATCACACAACTTTCTTTATATCACAATAATTAAATAATGGACTAATATTAGAATTTATTTCGAAAGTGCCATTTTTTATTCTTTTGAGAAAAAAAGGACGTTTCTCATTCAGTAGTTAAATAATTTTCTATAAATAATCGTTTAAGAAACAATTTCTAAAGATAATTTTTAATTGTACTAAAAAAAGATATATTTTAATTTATTTTAGTTTCTACGTGTATATATTTTTCATGAATTCTAATTGGTTCTCACAACTTTCAAATGTTATAATTATTCTTTAGTTTTTTTTTAAAAAAAATAATACATACATAATATAAGTTTTTAATATCCAAAATTATTTTGGTTTCTCACAAGTTAAATATGAAATATTTGTTTAGAAAAATTATTTTAAACAATAAAATTTTAAAAAAACATATTTACAAATATTATAAAAAACTATAGTAGTTTATCAATATCTATCAACATTTTTGTCATTTATATTCGTAAATAAGATGGTTTATTTTGCTATTATTTAAAAACAACTCTATTTATTCCTAACATTTAACGGGACGGATAATTTTACAAATACACGGAGTGACAAATGAATAAGAGGCTAAAAATTTTCTTTAAAAGAAAAACTCAATTATAATGTGAGCATAAAATGAGACAAAATTGTAAAAGCTATGAGGCCACAAAGGGATACAATACAAAATAACAAAATCTAAAAAAAAAAAGAAAAAAACTCATATAATTTTATAAAAAGGATAGAATTGTTTAAAGAGATGAAGGATTGGGAGAAGCTTTTATATGTATATTATATGTGGTCACAAACTCAAAATAAATTAATTGTAGACCCATGTGAACAGATATTTAAATTCTTAAATCTTATCCTACCTCCTCATTCTTTTTTACATTTTTTTACCTTTTTTTTTTCTACTTATTTTGATTCATCTCTTAAATCTCTATTTTGCATTTAATATTTATCTAAAAGAAACGAGAGATTAAAATAACATATTTGTAGATGGATAACACAATGGTGCAATATGTTAGTTGAGTTATATGTTCATTCAATAAAGTTAATATAACTTAAATTGAATAAGCTAGTTGAATTAAAATAATGTTACTTGAGATCGTTATTGGTACAACATTGATACAATGACAACCTAACTAAACACATATATATATATATAAGAAAGCCATTACTTTGACTAATTGAGGTTTTTGTACCATTTAATTTATTTCATTTGATTGTTATCTCGTAACTAATTGGAATTTTATTAGGTAAATTTTTTGTTTTCTGGAAAAGAAAATTAGTTTTTAGTTTTCTAGTTCTAAATTATTTAAAATTGTAAAAGAAATGGAATATTAATGTTATTTTTTTAATAATATATATTCACATTGATGGGAGTTATTAAAAATATTTGAAACTATTAGAAATTAAAAATGTTTAAAACTTAAAAAACCAAAAATTAAAATTTTTAAAAACTTAATTAAGAGTTTGGTAATATTATCCTTTTAATTTACAGAAAACATTAAGAAAGTGAAGATTTTTTTCAATTAAAAAGAAGGTTTTCAAATAAAATAAAAAGAAACATTAATTTATTTTTGAGATGTTAAAATGTTTAGGGTTTTATAAAAAGCAACTTAGCTTCTTGATTGGGAGATTCATGAATGTTCAACTTTTGTGGTTTACAACAAAACAAAAATAATAATTATTATTTAGTTAAAAACTTAAAAGTAAATTATCATATTAATTATTTATTCTCCAACTTACAATGATTGTCCTAACTTTTTTAAAAATTAAAAATAGATAATATATAAAACAAAGCTCTAATATTGAGGAGATAGAATGATAAACTAATCCTAATTTATTTTAAATTTAAATCACACTTAATCTAAATACAACTCAATAATTCATTTATTCTTCCAGTAAAAAATGAACGGGGGAACTCGAGCGGCCTAAAACTATACTAAATTCATCAGTGGATATAAAGGTCATCCCAATATCATCAAATCAAGCTCATTTTGGTTGTTTGCGATATCTCTCACTCAAATAACTTTTAAATTTGCTATTTTTGTAATTTAAAAAATTTAATTATGTCTAAGTTCAATCTTATACTTCAAAATAAATTTAACGTCGATAAATTTTGTTATATTTGGTAAACATTTTCTTTATTTTTTATTTTTTTTTGTTATATTTAAAAATACACATTTTAACATTTTATTAGACTACAAATAAAATTTACCAAAGAGATCTAAAGCTATTATAGAATCAAAATAATACATAAATTCAACTCTTTCATCTGTTTGTAACACAAAATAATTTTGAATTGAATTAACTTGTGAGACTATCCAAGAAAAGGACTAATTCAACCCTCATTAAATTAACGTTTTAATTTTACAATTTACCAAAAAAAAAAAAGAAAAAAAGAAAGGAATCTGGCATTATTGAATAAAGAAAATAAATGATATTAATGGATGAGGAAGATTTGTGAGACCATAGAGGAGACATGTTTATGAATGGAGACAATCTTCATAATTAATTTCTAAAATTCCATTTCACATAATCACTTTCCCTCCTCTTTTTTTTTTTTTTTAGCATGAAATAAACTTTATATTATATAGTATTAGTATTATATGAACACACTATTTTCTATTCTATATTATTTTATTGCCAACCAATCACAGCCGTCTGATTGGACTTAAGTTTGATGATCACAAGGTCACCATTATTCTTGCTTTGGAATTTGAAAACATTTTAATGGTTTACGCTACACCATGATTGCACCTGATATCAGCAAACAAACCCATCCTTATTTTTTACTCTAAATTTATACATCTTTTTAAGGTAATAGTTAATTAATCGATGGTGACAATATTTTATAATCGAACCAAGTACTATGTAATTTAAACTTTAGTCGTGATATTTGTAGATAATATATTGTTAAAACATGATAGAGTACGTAGATTTAAATTAAGCAAATTCCAATATACACGTAATAAAGTGTCAAAGTAGGATTTTAGTCCTATTTTGGAAAATTTATTGATGAAGGTTCTTTAGTTATTATTTTTAAATAACCATTTTAAGATTTACATTCATTTTGCCTATCCATTTTTGTTCTAATTTGTGGGGGGCAAAATACATATTTTGTAGGTTTTTTTTTTTCAGAAATAGAAAAGAAGATTAGAAATATTTTGTCAATTTTCTATTTAATTAAAATTATATTATACATTAAAAAAACTAACGAAAACTAAAAACAATGACAAAAATAGTTGCCTTTTTAATGTTGAGAGGTTAAACTATACCCTTAAAAATGAAATACTTAAAACATGATAAAATTAAAAATTCAGCTATAAAATTTCAATTTTATTTTAAATATTGACAAAGTTTTATTTTTAGTTCAATAACAGTGTTAAAAATAGTAATTAATACCTTATTAAATATGCTATGATCGTTAATACCATACAATGAGAGAATGTCTTTCTTTTTACCTGTCTTTATTGAGATTATTTTTGGGAAGAATATATTTTATGAGAAAAGATAATCGAAAAGAAATGTAGATATAAAAATCAATTGAAAGGAAATAATAATTGACATTTTTGGGATTATCCACCTGAAATTATCTTATAATGGAATTAGATTCCATTTTCTTTTATTTATTTAGCATAAGCTAAGCTCGGATTATGATACTTCTAGGTCATTGCGTAGGCAAATTTAATATCATTTTACTTTCTTGAAAATAGAGAATATTTTTTTAAAATAATAGTAAGGAATGAAATAAAATAATTCACAAAATCTTTTTTTTTTTTTTTACAAAAGATGTAAAATCCATAGAAGATTGGGCATTACTAAAGTTTAGTTTAGATTCACAGATTCCGAGAATATTCTTTTAAAGGTTTAAAACGTAAGATTTTATAAGACCTTAATTGATATACAAGTTGTATGCTTGAAAATAAAGCAAAACTAAGACGTCACGTTCACTCCAAATTAAATTGGGTTCTATGTTACAAAAATGATTTTTTTTTCTTGGAAACAGAAATAACTTGAAACAGTTATTGAATTTTGTAGGTAAAATAAATAAATTTCTGAACATTTTCATTAAAATGTTGTTTTACAAATAATTATATATATATATAAAAGAAACACTTGTGAGTCGGACTTCCGACTTAAAAAGAAAAAAGATGCAATTGACATAAAATCACTCTAACAAGGACAACATTACTATTTTTTTTATATGAGACATAAATGAAGTTAACACATACCGAACAGAAGGAACATTAATTGGTTTGTCACAGCAAGGTTGGTAAGGTTGAATAAAATAGTGTTGCAACCTATAAAAAGCAACTTACAAGTCCTCCAAAAATATACATACTTATCATTGGTTTTTATAGTGGGAAGAAAGTTAAAATTCAGTCTCTATAATTTTGATAAGCAATAGTCTTAGATAACCTGAACTCTAAAGCAATAGTCTTGACATCAAGAACTATTCATGATGGTTTTATCAAACTACAGGAATCGAATTCTAACTATATGGTTTATAGACTAAATTCTAAATATCTTTGTAAAGAAGAAAAATGAGGAATTAAAATTGAAAAACGAAAACACAAAGATTTAAAAAGCTAAGATAATTTGCAACAAGGACCTAGAAATATTTAAGAGAAAATTAAGAATTACTATTCTTTTTTCTTCATTTTAATTCCATTTATGACAAATAGTAACAACCCTATAATAAATGGAAGTAAAATGAAAAACCAAGCTCAAATATAACTATATTTCCACAACTGTATTTACATCCTCCCACCAAAAGAAAAAAAAAAGCATTCTCCCAATTTTCCCCCCATTCTATGTTCAGAGAACAAATTCACACAGAAAAGTGCAATCAGGAATGAACCACTCATTAATGAAAGAAAAAAAAAGAGAGAGAGAGAGAAAACAACTACTGGACGCAAAATCACGAAAAAGACTTTATAACCTATACTTTCAACTTTACTTTCAATATGAGAAAAAAACACTTGCCTGACTTTCTTCTTCCCACTAATCAATTGGAGAGCTAAAAACCATTTCCTGCATTTCAGGAGGAGATAATTAGGATATAAGATGATTAACTAATCAATTCTAAGATATTAATTAACAACTAAACAAATACTAAACTGGAGTACATATACCCTAATTATCTTCTAATTCCCTACGTCCAAATAGGTCCTCTTAGGGCACTACGAGATTTAGATTCTTTCTCGAAATGGTGCTAAACTAACTATAAAGCAAAGTTGTATTAGGATTTAAGCGGGTTATCAATTCTAAGGGGGAATATTCGTAATAGACATGTTAAAATTATTGTGTGTCAAATAATAGAAAAAAAGTAGTGTTAGGTTTTAGAAGGTGGAATGCCTAATGTTTTTTCATAAGTGATAAATTAAAAAAACATAAAGTAACGCACACCTGATCGCAGACAGGACAGATATCACTTCTTTCCATCCATTCCAGAATGCATGCAAGATGAAAATGATGTTCGCATTTTGTGGTAAGTTTTGGGTTCTCTCCATCATATTCTGCACAAAACAACAGAAACTGATAAGTAGGTGACTTGTAAATCCAAGCAATTAAAATGGAACGGAGCATGGTACTGTGCAGCTATCGAGAAAGCATTGATGCGGAAACTTGTTAGTTTAAACAACTAAAATGTCAAACATTGGCAATAGACATATAAGAGGTTTAATAAAAGTTCATTGGTTTGGTGGGTTGGTATAAGGCAGCTAAACAAAGTTTTGACAAAACTTCACCTTCCAAACAGATGGGGCAAACATCCTCTTCTTCAATGGGTAGGACAGCAGATTCTACACCCTTTGAAAGTTCATTTTCAGATTCCTTTAATGCGTCCACTTCAAAATCTGTATGCTTCTTGCAATCTGATTCATCGACGCCTTCACATTTGGCTGATGTTTCCCGAGTATTTATGCATGCTGTTTCTTGAATTGTATTGGAATTTGTTGTCTGAGCTGCAGCTTCATTCTTATAGCAGCTAATTTCTTGAACCACAGGTGGAGTAAGTGGACTTGTTAAAACAACATCATATGGCATAGGCAATGGAGGTGATCTATAAGTGTCCGGGATTGATGTATCTAGATTTGTATCAACTAAAAGCCCTGTTGAAAATTCTCGGGGAGTTCTAAGTGGTGACAAAGGAACATGTTCCTCCGATGCTCTTGGGTACTGCATTAAAAGTTCAAAACTTAGATTCATATTAATTGAGATTTCAGCAAGGAAGTTGACAGTGGAAAGAAACTTTTTTCCACCATGATGGCTAACAAAACCATAAATCTCAACCAGTTCCAAGATCAAATAACAGAAACTATAGCCTTCGAGTGTATTCGCTAGAATCACTTAAATTGAAATTCGCAACTTACATGATCTATTCAAATTTAGTTCACAAGCATCTCCCATGATAACACCCAATCTAAGTTGATTTATGCTAAGGCAGATGACTACTACAGCAAACATAGAGATGCTGAATTATACCAAAAAATGTACAGAATTACTTTTCAGAATTCACTCTCGAGTCTCACGTTGCAATCAATTTTCAGTTTTGGGCTTCAACTGATGTAACTTACATTAATCATCTCACAAGGGTACACCGGAGCATAAAATGAAGAAATCAATACTAACATAATAGTAGCCTGGTGCAATATTTGATTCTGTTCCTTTCGAAGAACAGCAGCAGCAACCTCCCATTTCAGCTTTCTTATCTACAAGACACACCAGAAAACCATTGGTAGAAGTCGCAATGTCACTCTCAACCCTGATACAGAAAACATTATAAATCAATGTGACTGCAGTTTATGAAAAATAAAAAACTTCATTAGGAGACATGACATGACAGGTCTACAAGTGTATATGACAAGAGATAATTGAAAATTTGGTCAGAGAATCACAGATTAACAAAAGCTAGTGGCAAATATGATGAAATAAACATAGATTATCATTGGAAGAAGTACACAGTGACCTAGTTTATACTCAACATTGGAGTTGAAAATCTCACTAAGAATTATAACTAGAACCTAAACAAGGAGCAAACAAAAATGATATTTGTTCTTCATATTTATTTTATTAGTTTTGTCGAAGGAAACGGGAATGTTGCGAGACCGTAAATGAAGGAAAGAGCAAAAAAAGTAGTTCAATAAAGCATGAATCTGAGGGGAAAAGCCATTTTCCGCTAAAGAATTCAGCTCCCGTAGCTAGCTAAAGAGGAGCATTACATCTTGAAACCTTCTATCATTTGAACCAATTGATCGTAATTAGAGGACCGAATGAAACTAAAAGAGGAAGAAATTAATTCTAAAGAACAAATATAGCCCCGAGTACAGACAGAATCATCTTCAATTATCCATTATGAATCTCAAGAACTCTAAAATGAAATCACAACAATATATTCATTTATCATACCGAAGCAACAATGAATCCAATAAAGCAAACTAGACCAGCGTCAATGCAAAGAAGAACTCAAGCGATAACATGACAACAACAAAGTAACAAGAAGCCGAAAAGATCGTATTCTCAATTAAATACCGATAAAATTCCAAACGGATGCAAACAAGTAAATCAAACAAATACATAATCAAAGTAAAACCGACAGAAAAATAATCCGGAGAATCCAAAACCACCTCAGCTCCAAAAAAATCAATACAAACAGCCAAATAAACTCACGAATACATGATTTTAGCTTCTGATCAAGCAACAGTCACCAGAATCAAATTGAAAAAAGAACAGATATAGAGTCTAGGAACTGGAACCTTACCGGTTCGCGCTGAACTCAATCGATTCGTAAAAAAGCGATTGAGAATTGAATTCAAATTGAAGAATAGAGAAGTCACAGCTCGGTTGACTCCTTTTCAGAACGTTCCTCTTTCGGTTCAGGCTATGGCAGGGAAGCAGAGAAGGCTCAGAAAAAGCTTCTCTCTCTCTCTCTCTCTCTCTCTCTCTCTCTCTTCTAGAGAGAGAGAATGTTTTGGTTTGTTTTCGTGCGCGAGTACGACTCTCCACTGAGTATAAAGGTCAGGAGAAGAAGAATCAAAAGTAAAACAAACAAAAACAATTTGATAAATTAATAACAAACAGTTTTCCTTGAGATTTGTTTTCTGTTTGGATGAATGGAAAATCAAAGTTTTGGTCCTCTAGGTTACGGTCACCGCCGGAGAGTGAAAGTTCAACTTCTAACGGCCGCCGCTGGAGGACTGAAAATTCGGCTCACATATCAAAATGGAATAAATTGATACAATTTTGTTCATATCTTTAACAAAACGTGTTTGGTTTAGGTTTATTTGATTCCATTATTTATTTTTATTATTTTGTTTCTTAAAACATCATTTTTAATTCTTTAAAATTTCAATTTTAGTTATTATCAATACATTTCTTTAATTTAAGATTTGATCAATATTTCAAACAAAATTAATATCTAAATGTAATTATTATCCAATATATAATTTCACATCAATTTTGTTTGGTTCAGTTTAATTGGGTGAATTTAGGGATCTTTAATTTCACTATTCACAGTCAAAATTTAAGTCATCTCAAATTTTCATAATTTTATTTAGGAAATTTAGTCAATAAAGTATTATTGCCTCCATATCTTAAAAATAGATAATTAGTTTGAAATAATTATAAATTAGTGAAAAGTAAATCATATCATACTGATAAAGTAAAGATTTGACAAATAATTTGCTAAATATATATAAGCATAATTGAGTTGTTAAGATATTTATTTGTTTTATTAGATTAGAAATTTAAACTCCATTATTATTATATTTGTTGGACTAAAAATAGTCAATAATTGTAATTAGATTCGAGTATATATATGTCGTTTTTTAATAGTGTACTTATTTTTCTATATAATTATTTCATAATGGTCTCGTTTAGTTGAAAATTATTTTCTTAACTTCCATATAATTTGAATTATAGATTAGTTGGTCACTCTAGAGAATAATTTTTTGAGATGCTTTGAATGTAGAAGTTAGTCCAATTAGGGATTGTAAGGGTATTAGTTGTTGTTGTTAGGAATGGAGTTAGAGGGTGTCACGGGAGTTTAAGTGTTTGGTTAGTTGAGAGGTGGTATGAGTTGGTTGGAATTTAGAGTTAGTTGTTGAATGATAGAAGTTAATTAGGTACATAATGAGAGATGCAATAGCAATAGCAAATAGGTAAGAGATGGTTAAGTAGGAATAAGATTCATAAAAGAGAAAATAAGATTGGTGGTGCAAAACATATAAATAAAGAAATAAAGAGGCCAAGGATGGATGGCATTGGGAGGTTGTTTATAAGTGTTGGATTATGTTTCCTTCCCCCACACTCTAATTGGTCAATGCTGCATAATTAATGATAATACAAAATCTAGCAATTTTGGATCTTCATCATTTCTTTCATTTTCAATTATCATTAAATGGGTTTGGTGTTTGAAGTTGAAAGCAGATATGAATTAATGTTACATTATTAACTATTTAGGTTTGCTTGGCTAATCATTTTTTTTCTTTTTTAGATTTTGTTTATTGAAAACAGAATTCTCATTTTGTTAAACTAAATTTATTTTTTGAAAGTTTCTTTTTTTTTTCAATTTTTCCACAAACATGTTTGCTTTTAAAATTTTAATTTTTAAAAACAAATCGGTTATCATAAACTCACTCTTGGGATTTTTTTTTAGTTTTAAAAAATTAAACTTACACCATCTACTTTTTAGTTTTTACAAATGTTTTAAAAATCGGGCCAAGTTTTGAAAACTAAAGTAGAGATCAATTTTATAAAAATTCTTTTGTGTTTGAAATTTAACTAAAAATTAGATTCTTTATTAAAGAATGAGAAATCGAGGAAAACATACTAAATTTTCAAAAACCAACTAGATCTTAAATGTTGACCGTTTCCAAAATACCAATACTTCTCTTAGCTTTCGTTTCAAGTTATGTCTCAAGTATTAACAAAGCATACATATTAAATTTATCTTCTAACTTAGACTTAATAATAGAGAGAAGAGTAAAATTGAAACTTTTTAAAACATTATACATAAAATTAAAAGATAATAATAACTTAAAAGAATAACGTGAATAGAAAGTCTTTCTATTAGTACATATCAATTATCAATGAGCTTAAACTATAAACGAGATAATATTTTATCAAATGCTCTTAATAAAGACTTGCAGAAGAGATGATAAAATGGCTATCCTTACAAATGATGAGTGCAAAGTAAAAGAAAACAAAGAACTGAGAACAAAAATGTAAGCAAATGGCTTTTTGGTACCACAACAAATTTCATTGCTCACAAAATAACATCTATCTTCAATTAGGACTACATTTTGTCTAAACTATTTTTCCAACTTCAAATATTTGCAACAACAAACTCATAAAATTACACTTTCTTGTAAAAACAAACTCTTGAATCAAAAGTCTAGGCAAAAGCTAGAATTCAATCTAAGTTCAAGAGGGGGGGAAAAGGATACAAAAAGGCCAGGCAGAAATACCCAGCATGGATTTACAAATACTCAGTGTAGAAAAAGAAGAAAAGCATAGTTTTAAATCAATCCTTGAGAAGAGTCTCCAAGGCTTCAAAAAAGAGGGGTGCCATGTCAATGTTTGGGGTTTTGATGGCGCATTTCAGTCCGGGGCTTCCGATAACTGTAGTCAGTTCAATCAAGAATGGGATTCCTCTAGGTATTTTAGTTGAGAAGTAGAAAACGTCCTGGTTTGCATGCTTCCTTTTGGCAATGAAGAACATGTTTGTAGCAGCCAGCCGTTCCAGAAAAGCTTCAACATTGGTTAGAACAATGGCAGGGAATTCTTTGGAAACTTCGTTTGAATCTGGGAGGGACCTCCACGTCTACAATGGAGGGATTAAAATTGATTAAGACTAAATAGTTAATGGATGATCTGTCTAATTAGACGGAAAAAAAAAAGTAATCTAGAACTATGTATTAACGAGTCTCAAACAACTGTTTACCCCAACTCCATCACCAGAGCATAATTTCATCAATTGTCCACTTTACTAACTATGGCAGGGCCCTAATCACGTTGAATGTAGCAGAGCAAATACGAAAATATGTAAGGAACACATCTCTCAAAAGTGGGTTCATTAGTTACTCGATCTCAAAATAGAGTTCTGTTGTGTGATATGATAGGAGGAAAAAGTATACCGAGGAGAAGTTGAGAGAAAAAGGAAATACAATCAGTACTGGGTATTTTGGGGTCCTTCATTTATAAAATTTCAAAGGGACCCCGTTCATGGTATCTTGGACACTTGGTAGAGGAAATTGGTAGCTGTCAACATGACAATGGTGGAGAAGTTTATACAGGTGAGGGAAAAATATTGAATAATTAAATACGAATGGAGGTTTCTATGAAGAAAAGTACTGTTGACTTTCTCTCTTCCACTTTTTCTTTCGTTCTTTTTTTAATACGAGCAGGAAAAAACCTATAGGAGGTCGCACAAGAGATGTCCAGTGTAAGTGGAAGAGGAAAGTAAAGTAATTGCAAAAGGAACAGTCTAGGTACTATAACCTAGAAACTGATAGATGTCTGTCAGTTTCTATAACTAATAGACACTTAGAGATTTATATTCGCATTTATCAGATATAGACTTCGATTAGTGTAATACTACTATCAGCGTCACCTAAGTTCCCTATTCTTTTTCCTGTACGCTTATTGATTTAATTTATCCCTCCTGTTAGTTTGCTCTTTATTTACTCTAAGTACTTTAAGTCTGGAAGTTATCTAAATCGTGTACCATCTGCTGGCATACTTTAAAATCTGTAAAGAGGGAGAAAATGAAAATTCAGACACCCCACAATTGTATAAGTAACACCATTACTCTATCCAGAGTAATGGTTGCCCCTTCCAGGTGTGTGTTCTATGTTCATCGATGGCCTCGAGGAGTAAGCAAAGCAAGAAATCAACATGCTATTTATGATAATCAATACAGGGGAGGAGAAAAAAGGAAGTAGCTGAAAATGTTCATTAAGGCCTTCAACAAAAGATTAGAAAAAAGAAAGAAAGGAAATTGCAACTACTGACTACCGAGTTTACCTCAAGAAAGTTTGCACGTTCCATCCTCCCATCATCAGTGAAGAAAATGTGCATTGGGATTTTATCATTGAAGTACCACACTTGTTGTTGATTGTTCTTCACGGCTACCTGCAAAAGTGAACTTGGGGGACCTTGTGACATATTTTGGAACGCCACCATAGGCAGGAGAGTATTTATAGCTGACCCAGGTTGCAACGGTTGAACCTAGATAGTAAGAGAAAAAGTTAATTCCATACGCCGACAATAAACAACTCCACACTGAATAAGCAAATCTACCTGTAAGGGTCCTGCAGCTGCAAGGCCAAAGCTATTCTTGTTAAACTGAATCATGAACCCATCCAATGTAATCTGCGTATTGTTCTCAAACAATAAACTGTAAAATACTTGATCGTCCACTCGGGTGAGCTGTGCACTAATTTGTAAGCCTTGGGCAGCAGATGCTGGTAGCAGGATAGGCAAGGGAGGGCTGCAGGCCAAAATACACATTAAGTGCCAGTTACAAAAGTCACTAACACATTTTTACATTTGTTATACATACTCATACACTTCTTTTCTGTCTTTCATTGTTATTTTAAAAATGAAAATGATCATTGCTGTAATCAGAAACCTTACTTGACTGTCTACAATACTTATTCACTTGCAGTATTATTATTTCAGGCACTGCTTAAGAGTCCTAGACCGAGAAGTAAATCCCAACTAGCCTCGATTTGATCTATACCCAGCAGATAAGAAAGTATCAGTTCAAACTTACCCAGCAAGAGCAGCAGGCTGATCAACGGGGGCAGTAACACTGTTATCCAATCCAATCAAGTCTCCAAGTAAATCCGGAACTGAAGCTGGAGGTGGAGGGGAAACTGAGCCAGGGGCTGTTCTCTTTTGTACTGAATAAGGTGCATCTGAAGTAGTTGGAGGCGATGCACCACCAGCCTGGGAAGGAGATTCTGAATACCCTGCATCACTTCCTTCAGGATAATCTTCTTCATCTGTTTTCTGAGCAGTCTTTGCACGGGTCACAAATGCTTCAGGGGGCTTGTGATATACAGAGGATAATGTGGCAATATTGGAAAGAAGCTCATCTAGGAGTGATGAATCAAGCAGATTTGAATCATCGCCAATTACAGGCTTCTCAGCAAGAACCACATCCTTAGCTGCCTGCAAAATAGAGAATACTGGAAAACTGAGATTCATGTAACCAGCTATCAAGTATTGAAGCGTGAGATAGGTTGGCAGTATTGATCCTATTAATCATTACATATTACTTGTTTTCTTCCATTCACATATACTTGAGGATGGATCTTTAAAAACTAAACCCATAGTTCGGCCCCAAAAGTCTTTAGATTATGCTAAATAAATGGCCATACTTTTGATGTTAAAATGACAGCGAAGCTGAAAATAAATGATGGGCATAGTGCAAACCTCTGGATCTGTTGATAGGAGTCGCCAGTAGATATAAGCACGATCCCGCAAATCAGGATTGTCAGTCTCCACAGTAGCATTGTTCAGAACAGCCTGTAAACAGATATGAAGTAAGGTTTATTGGGTTGATATCTAGGGACAAATACAGCGCACCAGACAATTTCAAAGTTCTACCATATTTTAATTTTATTAGAGAAAATTGATACTGGTCATTGTGCTCACAGACTGACAATGAAGTAATTAATAAATACAGAGATATCAAGCCATCGGATACTGAAATTCCTGTGAAGCAAAACAATTGATTACAAACAGATTCTTCCAAGTGATTGCAAAAGCACATGCATAATTGCTGGAGGCAAGAACTCCTAGACACATGGAAACTAAACTCATTTGAGGTTGTAACAAAATGGAATAACCTGTGCTTCACATTTGGAAATTGAAAATTATGCTGGTAAAGAAATGACCTGAATCATCTGCTGCGGTCCCTCAGTTGGCTTCTTAAGGAAAAGTTTGACAGTTGCAGTCAGCAATTGAAGCTGGACTTGTGCAGGTTCCTCGGGGAAATTCTCCAAGAAGCTTTCAAGAAGTTCATCAGCATTGTCAATCCTCTCCGCATATTCTCCAATAATCCAGATCATTGACGCCTTGAGACAGAGGTAAACATAAGATAAAAGTATGACTTCAAGAAATTGAACCACTTGCTTTATTGAAATATAATTGCACCATAATTACCTTGGCTTCTGGCTCATCCAACGTGTCTAAGCTTTCACAAAGTGTTGCAATGATGGACTCGTAACTGTAAACAGAATAAAGATTCACATAAATTCAGAATGATGAAACAATCATTCCATCAGTGAATGCATAGTTGAAGGAATGGAAAAAAAACTCTTACGTGTTAGGATATCTTCTAAAAATATCCTTGATGACTATAATAGCCTCTTGAACCACGTAGTTCACTTTAATTTTGATCAGCTCGAGCAACACACTTATGCATCGCTCAGCAGCCCTCTCTAGCTTGATTGCACACCTACCAATTGCACGGACAGCTTTTCTTACAAAATCTACATCTACTTCAGTGGCATACTCCTTGAATTCCAACAGAACCTGAAAACATTATAATCAAAAGGGTGTCAATGTATGTTCTATAAACTTTAATACACATTGAGAAATAGATAATGCCAATGAAGAATGTGTACCTGGTCTATGTTCCTGTCAGATGCAAGCTTAATCATGATCTCTAATTTTTCCATCTTTACATAAATTGGATCGTTGTACTTACAGAAGAAAACCTACACAATGGAGAGAAAACAAAAGAGATAAAAGGGGAAGTAGTTTTAAGCTTCTAGAAAACTGGCAACACTAATCTTCCTGTTAATTTTACATCACCAACCTTAATTTCATGTGCGAGAATGGTAGGGCGTTTTTGTACTATAAGGTTAATATTTCGCAATGCAACATATTGTATCTCGGGTTCTGCTGAAAGCAAGGTAACGAGAGGAGGAGCCATCTTTTTGCAAAGATTTCGAACTACATCAGTGCTAGTGATCAGTTCCATTTGTTGAAGAATCATCTATCAAAGCAGAAAATAGAAAAAGAGATTAAAAAAATATTATTTAGGTGAAATAACTTAGACTTTCTCAAAACCACCGGCGTCTATATGGTGGAGAAACGTATTAACCTTCACAGCTGACAGAACAACAGCACAATTAGCATGTTGTAGCCGTGGAGTAACTCTCTCCATAATATTCTCTGCTTCACGAGCATCCTCTGCTTTGTATCTAGAAAGTGCGTCCAGTATAAAAACTTGACCCCACCTGGAGAAAAAAGTCAGGTTACAGTAATTATTTTCAGGGAGAAAAAAAAAAAGATGTCAAAAAATACAGCAGAAATGAACAACCAAGGAATATCTTCCCCACAAAAAATATAGACACCATTATCATTCTACCTCCATGATGATAGCATTAAGAATTGTCATTCAGTTTAAGTTTTGTGTAGAATTGGGACAGTTACATTATGATTGTGGAGGTACTCTTGAGTTTAACTATTCAAGAAAAGCGAAGTTTTGCAGCATCTTAGTTTTATTGCTATTTTGTAGGGCAAGAGAAACAATAGATTTTCTAAAGAGGTGGGCTGGTCCGTGTGACAAAGTTTGGGAGGTTGTGGGGTTTAATGTCTCCTTGTGGACGTCGATCACTAGGACTTTTTATAAAAATGATCTAGGTTTGATTTAGGTGGATTGAAGTGCCTTCTTGTAGGTTTGTTGTTTCGGAATTTCTTTTGTTGGGTTTGTTTGTTATGCCCCTGTATATTCTTTCATTTTAATCGATGAAAGCTTAGTTTCTTAAAAAAAAACACAAAAAACAAACATTAAGAAGCATCAAGGTATGTCCTCGCTGAAAAAATGCAAAAGCCAGAATGATAATAACATTACTCCCCAACACAACCGACTAAATGTATCACATAAATCCAGAGACTATGTGATGTATCTAGCACATAGTCGTGTAGATTACATTCAATTGCGTAATTTAGTGAAATTTTTTAGAAGAGATAAATTTTCTTATATCCTATTGGGTCAGAATCTGCAGTAACAAAGAGATGGTAAATGAAAATTAACCACGAACAATTGTCTTCTTATATAACGGCCTTCACATAGAGTATTAATAAAGTCTTAACACTTTGAACAAAGCAAAGCAGCACTTACTCGGTACACTCGTTCAGAGCTGTGAGAAGTTTTGACAGCGTGTGACTTGTGATCTCAAAGATGGGTCTGCTACTATTCTCCTGTATCTCAGCAAGAGCAGCCACAGCATTTGCAACAACCATTGGAGTGTTGTCTGATATCAAATCTTTGAGAGACTCCAAAAAACCTCTGTCCTCAACTAACTCGGCATTTATATCAAAAAGTTTGGCAACACAGATGGCAGCTGTTTTGCGAACATAAGGGTCATCGTCCTGTCAAAACGTTGAAAAAAACCAAAAGATTAGATACTGGAATCATAACTCAGAACCTTGAGAGAGAGAGAGAGAGAAGAAATCAAGCAAAGCCTAAATTAGGAATCAGAAACAAATACTGAATTTAAATAGCAAAAAGTATGAAAATGAGCCAAAAGTAAACAACCTTAAGGCATCTCTGAAGAGGATCGCACAAGTATTCTGTAATTTTATCCACACGAATGCATCCCATTGTCCTCACAGCCAAAGCACGAATTAAAGGATTTGGATCTTGTGAATCCTGCAAAAATAGACATTAGAAAAATTAGTCCTAAAATTTCCTAACAAAAAAGAAAGTCAGATGCATGATGCGTTTTATTGCCTATATGTCTATTAAATATTTAAATAAAATACAGTTAAATATAGATCGAGCAGATTAACTTCAACAATCAACATTCATTTATCTATGCAGACTAGGGTCAATTGATACAGAACTTTCTGAATGTCAGGTCCTTATATCCTAGACCTTGTACAATCCTCAATCAGAAGCTATCACAAAATTCAATTTCTGTAAGAGAACAGGAGTTCTTCTAAGTTAGGTTATTTTTGTTTAAAAATGGACTAGTTGCTGTCTCCCCTGGCTGGTCAGTATAAATTAACTTGTCTGTTGACAGCAAACTGTTTGCAAACTCAATGAATGGCAATCAGAATATCATCAATTCAGAAGGCTGGTGACACAAAAAATATGGAAATTTCATAGGTATAGGGTACAAATATTATGAACTCCCAAAAAAATACGATAGGAAAACAAGAAAAGATGAAGAGCCTCCATCTCTCGTGGAGCAATTCTTGGCCACTTTTTTTTTTTTTTTTGTCTTTCTTTTTCACATTCAATAACCCTTCAAAATACCGAGTTTTAGAGCAGAAATAAATAGAGAACCAAAATTAAGCAACTTCATAAAATAGCAATCTATTTCTTTGCAGTTCCATAAGTGTTACATCTCAAATGGGGTAGGGATTTGAAGTTATGACCTCAAAAGAACTAGAAATGACTTGACTTCTAAATTATGCTAGTGTTTGTATGAGGTCCTAGTAAATCACTTGACTCCAGTATACCAGAAATAAAGATAACAAAATTTGGCAAAATGCAAAAGTAAACAAATTCCAATACATACTTTCACAAACGTGTTCACAGCAAGAATGGCTAGATCGGGCTGGCTTTTAGCATAATTTATTAGATACAAGTAGACCAGCTTTTTCAGCTCTAAATTTTCAGTCTGCATACAATTTACAACATCTGTGAAAAGTGATGACACATCCTTCCCAACCGTCATTGCAGCAATGACCTTTTTAACCGCATCTTTCCTTTTATCCTGCAAAATGTTTTAAACGCTACTTCTGAGTTCCAATGAGAAACACTGTTTAATTTAGAAACAAACATATTTCTTCAACAATGAAGACCAGCTTATAGAGACACTTCACGCCAAAAGAAAACATATTATATAGGAGTTGGATCCAATAAACAGCTAAATCAATCCAAAACCTGAACCTCGTCATAAAAAAGCAAAAATCTTATGAATGTCCCGTTCAACTCTCTTAACTATTAATCAATCAGTTCATTAGTTACTAAGATTATTGAAAATGCTTTGGAAAAAAAAAACGATGATTGGAAATGAAATGTAGAAAATAAGAAACATAAGCAGCGTTAAGCCTTCAAGCTGCCTTTGTTTTCTTATCGTCTTAACCTGTATAGACTTGATCGCCAGCATCTAAACTAACATTGAGTCATACAACAATCAATAAATTCATCACCACATGTTTTTCCTATAACATAAAAAACTCTTTAACAAATACACTGAAGGTCATAATTCAATATATTCAGATGCTATCTTTGACAAGAGAGATAGAAAACCCCAAACCCAACAGATCTGCGACTAACCCATTAAAGACGACCACCTGAACTAACAATCAGCTGAATTGATATAGATAGCGGATCATGAAACGAATACGTAGACATTGAACTAGCAATAGAAAATTGAAGCAAAAGAGGAGTAAAACAGAGAGATAGAGAGGGGAGAGATGCCTTGTACTGGGAATTAAGCTCCTCTTTGAGCTCGGGAATTTCACCCTTTTTGGTAGTGGAGAAATACTTGGAGTCGTGGCCGCTCATGATTGTGTGTGAGATCCCGAATTTTCAGAGAGGATCAAAAACCAAGTTGAAGGAGAAGAAGAAGAGAAGAAATGGAAGGAAGGATCGGAGTTCGTCGATAAATGACGAAGAAAAGAACTGCTGTGCTTTCTTCGTCTCGATTGCTAGACCAGATGAGATCCAAGCCGGTTCCTCAAACCGGCTTCGAACCCGTCCCCTATTAACTACCCACCCCTCAATTTTTTGTTCTTTCTTCATTTTGACCCCTTTACTTTCGTTTATTTTCCTCTCAGTCCTTTTGTATACTTGTAAAATAATCCCTCTTTTTTGTTGCTTCCTTTATTTTATTATGGCGTACATACTTCATTTTCGTCATTCTACTTTTTAACTATTGATCATTTTATATATATTCGTGATGTTAAGTGTGTGTTATGTAAAAATTGTGTGGAAACTTCTAGTCATCTTTTGTGGAAATGCATGATTTCTCCAAAGATTTAACCTTGTTTCCTTTATATTTGTATTGATCTTCTATATGATATTAGAACAAAATGGAGCCTTCAAGATCATTTAGTTTGATGTTTTTAACATGGATTGACGAGAGATATGGACAAGGTTGTAGTTAGTGTATGTCATGTCTCGAAAGCTAGAAACGAGATCATGTTTCATGGACTAAATGTTTGATATGAGGTTACTGGTGTTGATAAATAATATAAAGTTGTTGATTATCCATAGTCCAATCATTAATTATAGGAGACCCATGGAGAGTGGGTGTCTTGTTGTTTTTTGAATTTTATCCTTTGGATTCCTCTTTTTCGTAGTGTTTGAAAAGTTGATTAATGATGTTGCTTAAAATTAAACTTTGATTGTTCGATTGATGAGACATAAATAAATGTTTCACTATCATGTTTTCGTTGTTAAAACGAGTTTATCATCATATGTCTTGAGATTAAGATCTTTGAAGGTATAGTAATCGTTGAGGAGCTTGCATGCATTACAATGACTACTTGCATAAAGATCTATATGAATCCAGTTGTAATATGTGCCTGGTTCATCTTCTGAATAATGTGTTTTTAAAGATATCTTGTCTTGTTGAATAAACTAAACTAAAACATTGTAATGTTGGTGAAGTTTTATCCACTCTCACATCTTAGTGCTATAACTATTTGCACACTTTCTTGAAGAAAGTGTGCAAATCTCATATATTCAGATGTGCTAGCAATTAAGAGGTATACAATTCTTACTTCTCACACTTTATTGTATTAGCCGAAAAATGTTAGATACACTTTCAAATTGATATATAAAATACTTTTTTTATTTAGTTAAACGAGTTCAACTCAACTGCCACTTGAACAAAATATTTTGAGTTTAAACTCCGCGCTCAAGTATGCAATAAATTAGTTATTATTATTTAGAAGTTGTGTATAAAAAACTGAAGCTTTTTTTTAGTGAACAAAAGTAATTCTAGAGATTAAATTGATAGTTATTATTATTTTGAAAAAGCTACTACATTTTTAGTTTGAAAGTTTTTATTTGGTCTTTAAACGCTAGAATATGATATTTAGAAATTATTTCTCTAATTTAAAATATATAGAATTATTTGAGAGAATTTGAGAGTAAGAAAATATATTTTAAAAACTAGAAATCAAAATGTCTATTTCAAAACGTAGGGATAAAAAGGTAACTTTCTCCCGTTATTTCCTTCAACTATTCTATTTTACTTTGCAGTTTGTTTAATCGGCGAACAGCCGGAGCGCGAAAGCCGATTCACTATTTAAAAGCCGAGGCGGTTCTTCATTCGACAGTCGGCAGTGTCCTCCGTCTATGGATTCTCCTTTTCCATCACTCTCGTTCGTAAAACCCAATCGCATTTGAATCACACAACAGCCTTTGCATCTCATTTTCAAGCTATGGGACACGGTAAGACTCTGGTGGATTACAACCTTTGTGTTTTTGTTCTTAATCTTTTTGTTGGATTGTTTATATACGTCCACGATAAGATTAGTTTTCATGTAGAACATTCAATGTTCCAGGTGACAAAGGAAGACCCAACAAAAAACCTAAATTCGGCAAGGTATTGTTTGGTTTTGAACTCCATTTTATTTGATAGGTTTGGTGTTTTCTGTATTATTTAATAAATGTTGATCAATCGAACACAATTTCAGGAGGATTACAAGAAAGCTAATTTTGAAGATGATGATGTCTACCATCTTGATGATCCCGACGACGACGATCGCTATGGTGAATCTTCGTATATATGTTTCTATTTTCGTGGGATTTGAGGATGTTTGGTTTGATTAATGAATTGCTTTGCCATTTGACTCTATGGAATTTTAGGTGATAAAGAAGGAGGCAAGAGAGACTTTAGCAAATTGGAGTTAAAACCTGACCATGCTAACCGGCCTTTATGGGCTTGTGCTGATGGTCGTATATTCCTTGAAACTTTTTCGCCCTTGTACAAACAGGCGTATGATTTCCTTATTGCCATTGCGGAACCAGTTTGCAGGTAACTTAATTCTGTTGAAGCAGAAACTAATGGTGGATTCACGTGAAGATTAGTTATTCTTCATGTCAATATGTTAATGTGAATGATATTCAGGCCAGAATCAATGCACGAGTATAACCTCACTCCACATTCTTTGTATGCTGCGGTTTCTGTTGGTCTGGAGACGGAAACAATTATAGCGGTTCTGAGTAAGTTGTCGAAGGCCAAACTCCCTAAGGAGATGATTGATTTCATTTATGCTTCTACTACCAACTATGGCAAGGTGAAGCTTGTCCTTAAAAAGAACCGATATCTTGTGGAATCCCCATTTCCAGAGGCAAGTGCTTGCTTAACTTTGGTTCCTCGTTTAGATTGAAATACATGGCCTAGTCATTATTGGAAATCTAAATGGTCACTTAATTACTGCAGGTGTTGCAGAAATTGCTCAAGGATGAGGTTATAGGCAGAGCCAGAGTCGTTCATGAGGTATGGTCCAACACAATTATTATGGATTCTTCGGGCGGTACCTACACCATGTTTTTTTTTTAATTGATATTGGAAACTATCAGGATTCTGGAAATGGTGAGTTTACAGTTAGCAAAACAGCGGGTGAACTTGGGAGTCGCCATGAAGGATTGCTTAATGAAGCAGAAGCTGCAGCTGCAGCCGAGGAAAGAGAAACTCATTCATTTGAAATTGACCCGTCACAAGTAATATTGCTTTCAAAAATCTAATACTGAATGATAACAAATGTTTGTCGTTATATTTTGGAACTCGATCAAATGTCAGGTTGAAAATGTTAAACAACGCTGCCTGCCCAATGCCTTAAATTATCCTATGCTGGAAGAGTATGACTTCAGAAATGATACTGTGAGTCTTTTTGTAGCTATATCCTTGATTCCTTGTTTTTCTTCATCGAATTGTGATCTTGGAAAGAGAATGGTTTCAAATTTTAATTATTTTCATATTTTCTGTATGATCGGATCTCTTATTCTAATTTTTACTCCTGAATTTTTTTAGATCAATCCAGACTTGGATATGGAACTGAAACCACAGGCTCAACCTAGGCCGTATCAGGAAAAGAGTCTTAGTAAAATGTTTGGAAATGGTAGGTATATTTGTTGCATGGTGTCTGTATTTGTTTGAACTGCCTGTGATCAAGTTTTTATAAGTAATCTAAGTTCCCTATTTATTCTGATTGTTCTTTGGTTTCAATGTGTGTTGAAAGCTTGAAAGTTGTGATTTTAGCTCAAATTTATGGGGATCACTAAACTCCCTTTTGTTGTTTACTTTCTTATCAATAGTTTTTTCTTAACAAAACTTATTATCTTCCCATCATTTGTCCTGTAAATTTTTGGGCCTCAGATTCAGTTTAGGTAGCTTGGGCTTTTTTCTCCCTCTTTTGTGTTTTTCAAATGCCTTAACTAAGAATATCGGTCATTTAGTTTCAAGGTCTGATTATGAATACATGTTTGCAGGTAGAGCAAGATCTGGCATTATTGTACTTCCTTGTGGAGCTGGGAAGTCTCTGGTTGGAGTTTCTGCAGCCAGTCGTATCCGAAAAAGTTGTTTATGTTTAGCTACAAATGCTGTATCAGTGGATCAGTGGGCTTTTCAGTTTAAGTTGTGGTCTACCATTCGAGATGATCAAATTTGTCGGTTCACATCAGATAGTAAAGAAAGATTCCGAGGAAATGCCGGGGTGGTTGTTACAACTTATAACATGGTTGCTTTTGGTGGTAAAAGATCTGAAGAATCTGAAAAGATTATTGAAGAAATCAGAAACAGAGAGTGGGGACTACTTCTCATGGACGAGGTAAGTTGACCATTTCGTGTTTACCTATTGTTTTTTTAATTAAACATTTTTAGTGTAAGTTTTCATCTATTCTGTTTATAGGTGCACGTGGTTCCTGCTCACATGTTTCGTAAGGTTATCAGCCTGACTAAGTCTCACTGCAAGCTTGGGCTCACTGGTACTTGACATAATGGTCTTGTAACCATCTTGGTGTGTCGTTTCTGTTGATACTGAAAATAAACTTTGATTAATTTATTGCAGCCACACTTGTGAGAGAAGACGAAAGAATTACAGATTTAAACTTTCTTATTGGTCCCAAGTTGTATGAAGCAAACTGGTTGGATCTTGTGAAAGGAGGATTTATTGCAAATGTGCAGTGTGCTGAAGTTTGGTGTCCTATGACAAAGGAGTTTTTTGCTGAATATCTGAAGAAAGAAAACTCAAAGAAAAAACAGGTTTTTTAATTTCGATGTAATCTATTATTTCTTGTATTCATGTGCCTCATGCCTGCCCTATATTAATTATAAACCATGATGAGAAGTGAGAACGTTGTCATAGTTGACAAGATAATATGGATACAACCATTATGGCATGTTCTGATTTAAGAATCTTTTTAACAAGGTATTTTGGAATTAATATGTTTGTGTACCATCAATAGATTTGTGTGCTCTTGTGGTTGTTTCCTTCTCTAAATTTCTGGCTTCCACATTTCAGGCTCTTTATGTAATGAATCCCAATAAGTTCAGGGCGTGTGAGTTCCTCATACGGTTTCATGAACAGCAGCGTGGTGATAAGATAATTGTTTTTGCTGACAATCTTTTTGCACTTACGGAATATGCAATGAAGCTTCGTAAACCTATGATCTATGGTGCAACAAGGTTAGACAAAATTATTTTGTGTTCAAACAAACTCAACCTTACGTATGTTTGACATTCATAGAATGGATTTTCATTTTATTTTCCGAACTTGTAGTCATATTGAGAGGACAAAAATTCTTGAAGCATTCAAAACTAGTCGTGATGTGAATACCGTTTTTCTTTCAAAGGTACTTTTCTTCTCTCATCCTTCCCTTTTTCCTTCTCCACTCTCAAATCTCAATATATGACAATAGAAGTAGTAGTAGTAGCAATAACAAGAACAAAAAGAATGAGATATATTTGGTTTTAGATTAGGGCGATGGATGTGTTTTGTTATATTTTCTTCATTATCAACCTGATGAAGAAGTAAATATTGGTAAACAATTTATTAAAATTCATAACAGCCAGCCAGTTTTTGTTTTCAAGTAGTTGGCCAGTAATCTGCCTTTTGTGAATTTTATTGTTACTTTTTATTTACTGGATTCAGTTTAGTCCTTGGAGGTAACTGGGCTTTTGAATTGTTCCCTGATTACTAACCATATGAGTGTTTTTCCTCTTCCTTTCAAAAAATAAAGAAGGTGCACTGAAAAATCATGGAAACACAGCCTAGACAGGGGTGAGCTATGTCTCCCAAAAGAAACTAGTGAAGGACCAACCGTCCCCAAATCAGGAGGGTTTGAGCTGGGCTATAATTACAAGAGAAAGGGTATTGTGTCTTAGACACCCAAAAGAAGAGTTAGATTCCCTCGGATTTCTTTCCTTCCTAAGTTCCCAAAAGAAATCCGGATGGTAATTCTACTCAAAACCTTAGCCTTTTCTCTCAGTTTCCACCCTTTTGCAACTGCAAGAAGCCACTCAATTACAGTATTTGGCAAAACACATAGGGAGATGAAAAGTCTTTAATAAAATACACCATTCTCTCCAGGAAGGATACCAGAAAAATAAAGGGTAATTGTAATTGATAGTCATTTTAGGAATAATAATTAAGGATATAACAACATTTAAAAGAAATTGCAAATATAGCAAAATCTATCTTTGATAGAGTCGCATGGTCTATCAGTGATAGACCCAATATTTGCAACATGATCTATTAGTGATAGACTTCTATCATTGATAGAATTTGACAAATTTTGCTATATTTGCAAATTTTTTAAAATGTTGCTATATACTTAATTATTTTGAATCTAATTGCTAAATTTGCAACTATCCCAAAACTAAATGATGAATATTTTGTTGTGTTGTTAAACTTTTATAACCAGACTCCAAAGAAAGGTTTTAATTTTCTTACTTCTTAGGTTCATTAAACCTCCATATGATATCAAGATAATACTTTTAAGCTTTTGTGAAGTTTGCTTGATGAAAGCCAGATTTTGTCCTGAAAAACCCCCAGATGGATGTACCAGTTCAATCCGTCGATGCCATCATCCTATGTCACAGTATTGATCAGCCTGACCAAACCAATTCAACTATCAAATTCTCTATCCACAAGGCCTCCTCTGAAAACAAGGTCACACTTATTAGTCTTTGGATTCTAGCTCTCTGTAACCATGGCTTCTTTCTTCAGCGAGTTAAGGTAAATGTTCGAGAAAGTTGACTAAAGAAAGGGGCCCAACCACTTGTCATTCCAGAACTGATTCTGCCACCATTTTTAGCCTTGAACTTTATGAAATGGAGGAAGAAATCACTGTTTCTTGAGATCTCGAACCATGGCCTTGCTTTTGAAATGCCCTTAGGTGGGGAGGCCTGGCACCCATAAATGCATTCTTCCTTTGTTTCAGAGAACCAATTCCCCAGCCAGAGCCATCCATACTGAATGAAAATTTTCGATCAATTACTTTAAAGTTACTTTTTGGCAAATTATCTCTCACGTTGTTCATAGAGTTTTTCAATCAACATGACTTTTGAAATTTTACTCTTATCTATTAAGACTTTTAATGAATCGTTTTGGTTAGGAGATTTTTTTTCCAGGTTGTTAATAGTTTGAGGTTGAGATCATGGTCTCAAGAGTTGAATTGCTTGCTTTTGTTTTATTACAGGTGGGTGATAACTCTATCGATATTCCCGAGGCAAATGTGATCATTCAGATTTCATCACATGCGGGTTCAAGGCGTCAAGAAGCCCAGCGTCTGGGGCGTATTCTCAGGGCCAAGGTTAGAACTACATCTACAGTTCATATTTGTGCAGTTTCTCATGTTTCTGTTGAGCAGTTTGTGGGAATTAACTTGCATTTTCAATTGTTATCTTCCACAACAAGAAATTTGTGCTCTATGACGCTTGGAAGTCGTAATGGATTTATATTTCGTTTTCACCTAATGTACCTTGTGAGGAATCATGCATAATTTTCACCTGAGATTGGTGAATAATTTATTGCAGATTGTTCTGTGCAAGAATACTTCTTGTATCATGCTTGGTAGTCAAGGTGGATAATTAGCATGAGGTTCTATTGTAGGTTGAATATATTCTTCTATTTATCGTTGATATAGTTTTTACTGGTCAACAGGGTAAACATCAGGACAGGATGGCTGGGGGTAAAGAGGAGTATAATGCCTTCTTCTATTCTCTTGTTTCTACGGATACACAGGTTGACCGACATCTATTCATTGTTTATCTAAATGGTGTATACGTAGTTGTTTTTCTCTTGGTCTGATGGGATACATTGCATGTTGAACTTTAATGCAGGAAATGTACTATTCAACTAAACGACAACAGTTTTTGATCGATCAAGGTTATAGCTTTAAGGTAGTATTTTGTCTCAAGATGCGCTGCATGCTTGTTAATTTAGATTTACATGTTACAAAAGGTTCTTATCCAAATTCTCATTTGATTATAATTATTACTACTGTTATTTAAATTATAGGCTTTTGTTTGGAATTTGTGAGAAATGGAAAACAAAGTTAAATATTTTAGGACTTTTGGCATTTCCGGCAGATGCATGGGGAAAATTCTCTAACTATGGTAGTCTAGAAGTTTTTCCATACTATTTTCTTTTATTATTTGCTATAATATTAGCATTTTAGGAGAACACAGTCCATGAAATTAATTAATATACCATTTAGTGGTATGCTTAAAATATGAATGGAACGTGTACATATCAGGGTGGTAGCTCTGGAATTTTCTTGTATGCGACATTCTTATAAAAGTGGAATTGTGGCAGGTAATTACAAGCTTGCCACCCGCTGATGCAGGAGCTGAGTTGAGCTATCATCGTCTTGATGATCAGTTGGCACTTCTTGGGAAGGTTACTATTGTCAAATATCGTTTATCTTTACTCTCTGAAAGAAAGATACTCTGACATGCTTTTTATGTCAGGTACTGAATGCAGGCGACGATATGGTAGGATTGGAGCAGTTGGAAGATGATGCAGACCAAATTGCCCTCGATGCAGCTCGCCGTTCAAAGGGATCCATGAGTGCAATGTCAGGAGCAAATGGCATGGTCTACATGGAGTACAGGTATCTTATAACATATCTCCCCCAAAAATTATGACATAAACTAAAGATAGAAATGAATTTAGCTGTAGGTATTTTTGATACATTGGCTAACCAAT
Organism: Cucumis sativus; assembly: GCF_000004075.3. Taxonomy (NCBI): domain Eukaryota; kingdom Viridiplantae; phylum Streptophyta; class Magnoliopsida; order Cucurbitales; family Cucurbitaceae; genus Cucumis; species Cucumis sativus. The sequence continues at coordinate 1,601,927 of NC_026659.2, read as the reverse complement.
TGTGTGTGTTTCCTTTTCTCAGCACTGGACGGAAGCTCGCTGGTCAAGGGCAGCTTAAGAGCAAGCCCAAAGACCCAGCAAAGAGACATCATCTGTTCAAAAAGCGATTTGCGTGAAAGATCGTCATGGCCTAAAGAAATTTCAGCTAACGGCGTTTGGATTTGATCAAATTTTCAAGATGTTAATTATGAGTATAGATAGAAAAGGAAACAGACGAAAAAGCACAAGGTTCTGTCTATTGCTTCATCTCCATGGCTTGGGGGGGAAGAATGGAGGAACTGTATTACCAAAAACCTACACAAATTAGTACTAATGTAAGTATAAGTTTGCTTAATTCCCCTCCATCTGTGTTATCTGTGTTGTGTACAAAGGAGTCAAAAAGAGGTAAAAAGAAAAGACCCTTTGACATAATTTCAAACTAAACGGCAAACACAGCCCCTTTCAATCTTCTTGATTTCTCTGAGGATGTGAGAAAGGCAAAATATTCCTTGTTATCACAAGAGGTCAATTTGAAAAGAAAGAAAGCAAAAGGGAAAGAACAGAACACTATTCTTTTGCACAAGGTATAGTCTTTTTATTTATTTATTTATATTATCATCATCAATTTACCTATGTTAGAAATTTTACTAAATCTTAATAATATCTTATTTATCATAGGGTCCAAACGGTTATAAATTGTAAAGCTCAAGGAACGAGATTGTCACCTGCTTCATAAAGGGACTAAATTGATGTAAATTTGAAGGTTTATGAACTAAATTGTAATAAATTGCATGTTGAAGATTAGGGACAATTGTTGTATCAGAAGTTTTAATCACCATCATATAGCAAGTATTCTAACTCTTTGGAATTAAATATTTATGTGAGCTATTGACATTCATAACCAATGCAACCGAGTTTGTCCTCGTTTTTCATTTGTTTTTTTCTTTTAAATTTATAATAAAAAAACAACTATAAGTCAAATTGACATTTTAGTTTAAAAATTAAGATATAATAGTAAACACAAGTTATGCACAACAAAAAAGGATAAGAAAAAAAAAAGTTTTTGGAAGTTTTTCAAGAACTGTCATGGGGGATGTGGAAAACTTATTTTAAAAAGTTCATTAAAAAACATTCGTAATCTAAATTTGGGGAATCACAGTTTGATATTTATTTGTGAAAAAAATATTTTAAATGACAATTTTTTTAAAAAAAATTCACAAATACAACAAAATAACAAAGTAAATATTTTAAAATTGTATTTAAAAATAACCTTAATTATTATTATTATTATTTGTGAAGAAATAGGAGGGGCGATGAGGGAATTTAAGGCCTTTATTCTTGATAAGTGATGAAATTATGGGTTGTTGTGAAATGACTCAACAAGTTCGTCCTTCTTTGACAAGCCAAGAATTGACATTCATTGTCTCTCTTTTTTTCTCTTCTTTCATGTGTGTCGGATCCATGAAATGTCAATCTTTAAGATTTATCGTAATTGTTTTTCAAGAATAATTTATGCCTTCTTTAGACCAAGGTCGATGAGATCTCACATTGTTGTTTCATAAATCCATGAGTTTTGAATCGAATATTTTTGGTTTTTGGATTTGGGAGATGAATTTAAATGTTTCACATTCTTATTCAGTGGTTGGTTGATAAATGAGACACGTTTGAATTAATTATCAAATACTTAGGATTTCGAGATGTGAGTAAGCATGCCGCATGCACACACACGTATATTAAAAAGAAAAATTAACAAATACAATAAATACATATACTTTTACATAAATTAACATGCTTATTATGTAACCATGCTTTAACTTTTTAACTCATGTTTCTTTTTACAAAATAAGAGAAATGTTGTTTCATTCATCAAAGTATCGTACGGATAGAAATGTGAAAAGTCATTATTATCGATAGAAAACCAATGCTATGATCTCACTTGAACTCATGCGGCAACATTCAACTTTTTGCTTTTTGTTTTAAAATTAATTTACTTAATTAAAAACTATAATATTAATTATTTACGATCTATCACGAAGCGTTCATATACCGATCACCATAATACAATTAAATAACACCAACTCTTTTGTTTATAAAATTTCTTTAATTTTGCACAATTTTTTTGAGGAAAAGATAATTCTAAACTAATTGCTCATGTATACATTAAAAGTGGCCAAATTCTTTATTAGTGCATGGTTTAAACTTTCACTTGGCTCCAAATTTGAGTGACAAACCATGTTTGATGATCAACTCCCCCAATCATCTTCAATGATCACATATGTGATTAAATTTGACAATCACTCTAAGACGACCAATTCATAGTGTTTATTATAATAGTCTTCTTATACAATTAAATATTCATAGAAACACTTTACTACACAAACTCGTATTTAAAACTATCACTCTACCTATGTACTTTTCTAAAGTGATGTGGATTACCTTTTTCTTACTTATAAACATCTTGAAATTGAAATTTAATGTTATTTGTTAGCTCAAATTTGATGTTTAGTCTTTAAAATCTCAATATTATACCAAATTAAAGAAATAAAAAAAAGCCACTAGGGCACATTGATTAATTAGTAACATAAATTTTCTTTACGTCACCCACAAACACAAAGTAATTAATGGCAAATTTTACAATTCTTTAGGGGCATTGAACTAACAAGTTGGCTTATGACATTCAAAAAAGACAAGATTCTACCCCCTTCAATTATATATTTAAAAGTTTGTTCCAATTAAATTTTGTTTATTGTCCTCTAACCTATACCAAAACAACTTTCATATTTTAAAAATAATAAACACTTCAAAAATAGAATTAAAAAAATTGGCTATAATAAATATTCTTTCATCTTTTGTCTTCCACGACCTTTTATAGCCACGAAAAAATTAACTTAAATACTTCAATCTAAACTTAGCATCTCACTCGTAGTATAATACACTTTAAATTGAAGTTAATTGTTGTTGACTACTTAGCTCTCACCACGTTCAAAAACGAACTAACTAAAAAAAAAAAGAAAAAATGAAAAGTGAATTTTGTTTAGGGTTATTTTTTAGTGTAAAAACCTTTGAGGTTGTTTTGGGGCAATTGAAAAGTTTTGATGACCAAAAAGATTCACTTCATGTACCCAACTCATTATTGCTCTAATTATATTAATTAAACATTTCAAACCCCTTTCAAAAAGTGTTGCACAAAGGAGAGAAAAATTCCAAACTAGGGGGGAATTTTCTTCAAACATACCCTAAGCTAAGAGAATATCAAATACTAATTTATAACTTAATTATTATTTCTTACCTATATATGTAATTACTACATTAAAATTATCTTCCCAACATATAATGGAAGAGAAGAACAAATACAATTTGAACACCACGTTATCATTTCTTCCTTTCTTCTTTTTTCTTTTTTTTTTTTGTTGGAGAAGTGAAATTCATTAAAAACAAATATCTAGATAGTCTAAGATCTTCGTTACAAATAGAGGACACTCGAGTAAAAAAAATACAAAAAAAAGAAAACAAACAATAAGATTACGAGAATGATTGTACTTTGCGAAAGAGACCATATCACAAGACTAGCGATCTCCATCAAATTCATCCATCTTTTCAAGAGCTTGAATAATGTTAGTTTAATTAGATGAAAGAAGCTCTCTCCTAGCTTTCTTTGTTGGAGAAGAAATTCAAATCACAAACCTTTTGAGCGCTAACATACATACTAAGTTGAGTTATACTCGGTTAATTAATTATGACAAATTTGAACTGTGACCCAATAGAAACTTAGTTAATTAATTAGATTTTGAATATAATTGTAAAAGGAAGAAGCAAAGTTTGATAGTTGAATTGAGGCATTGAAGTTGACAAGCACTCCTAATCCCTAGTAGTGGGGAGGTTGAAGAAGAAGGAAGAGGAAGAAATTAAGTAAAATTAGAAAGAAAGAACTTAGTGTGTTGTAAATAATTAGTGCTCAAGTCATAACAACAAATAATTAATCCCAATCTTTATGAAGTATATTTTAATTAAACAACTAATATTATCAACTATTCCAAACATTACCTTTTGGGTTTTTGCTTTAGTCAACTACAAGCCTTTTCTCTGTCTCCCTCATCACACAAAATCATTTTCTATTTTCATTTTTAATATTATTTCCTTCTTGATTCTTCTTACTTTTACATGTTTTTCTTTTTCTCCATTTTTAAATATTCTCATTTATTTATTTAAAGATAAAAGATTAACTAAAACTATTGTTTCCCTCGTCTATATAATTTAGTAAAAAAAGTTGACGAAAGTATGTTGTCACACGTTGTATTAGAAAACCCTAAAAATTTATAGATGAAAATATCATTTAACCTAAACATATGTCATCACATGTTGTATTTATATTGAAAGTTTAATTTAAAAAATAAATTATGGGCATTATTGTATACAATATAATTAAGCCTATATATATATATATTATTTAGAAGTTCAAAACTTGACATTCAAGCTCTTGCTCCCTTTTAAAAGGAAACATAATTAATTTTTTTTTTAGCTTTTTAGGCCAAAGGGTATCTGATAATTATTGCATTAATTCCAACTTTGATGATATCAACCTTTTTCTTTCTTTCTTCATGGCCATATTCTTGTTAACAAAATATTTTGGTTTCAATTTAGTCTTAATTATAATTGGTTGGTTTTTTCAAAATTTTTATAATTATCTATAAGCATTTTCACTATAAGTTAACTTTAAGGAATTAAATTTAAAATATATTGGACTAAAACTGAAACCAGAATATATTGAATTGGAATTGGAATTATGTTTATGATGATTTTGTAAATTGAAATGAGGAAATATTTATTTAGGTAATAGTTTTGGTTGTCATTTTCAAGCTTTGAAGAGAGCATTAAGAATAACATAGAAATATTTATATATTACATAAAATAATAATGTTTGTCTGCCGGATGGCAAATGTTTATATTATAATTACTTTACTAAGTAATTAATGGTCCACTAAGTGATTAATCATCATCATTAATTTACCACTCGTGCACAATATTATTATTATTATTCACTTTAATTTTTTTTCTTCCTTTCTATTTAATTATACGATTCAATGGAAATTAATTAATTAATAACAAAACCAATGCTTAACAAGATTTAGTTGGTCACATGATATTATATGATAAGTTTAAATAGTATTTTAGAAACAAAATACTAAAAGACCAGTTTTCATAAAAACTAATAATAAAAGTATTTTTAATCTTTTTTTAAGTTGATGAGTATTTTTTTATACAAAATTTAAAGTTCAAATTTAATCTCCTCTAAACATTGTTATCGAGCTTAAAACTGAATGAAGAAGACTTAAAGATTAATGAAAAAAGAAGCGATAACGTTTGAAAAGGTACTTCCATTAACCTAACACATGAATACCCCTAACAACAGTCTAGCAACAAGCAGCTACCATTGATTATAATCTATTACATTAAGTTGTGTTTGGGTTCTGCTACAATTGTAAACTCATGAAAAACTGTGTTAGAAAATCTATAGATATTGATTATATTGAGCCAAACATGTTTGAAATTAAATATTGACAAAATTTTGGGAAAAGAAAACCACCCAAATCCAGAATATATAAAATTAAAAACCAAAGCAAATAATTGTTAGTGGATAATTGAGAGATGATTTTCGAAACTATGGAACCATTTCATATAGTTAAATACCGAGCTCCTGTTGTATGCCTTTTGTCTCTATTTTGGATATGTAATTAAAAATCAAATAAAAACGATATTAAATTTTTAACACTTTTTGTTCTTTTTCTAAATTTATATTTGGTTGATGTGATCAAAATTTGTGGTCACCTCGAGGTGGGTATCAATGAAACATTGGTGTTCTGGGTAGAAAATCACTTACCAAGATCAGTAAGCAAGAACGAACTACACCCTAGTGTGGTGTATGATCACACGCACAACTTCAATCCTTTAACCAAGAAATCTGAAGATTTGTTTCAATGTGACATTTGAAGATTTGTTTCAATGTGAAATTTCTAGTTGAGATACAACTTAACCTTTTCTATTTCTTACATCTTACGTTCTTATTAAGTAGTCGAATCTCTCTCTCACCCTTTAGGGTTTTTCTTAGATACTTGAATCTTATCTTCTCCTTCTAAGAAAAAGGTTAGGTACGGTAAAAATCAAAAGACTCGATTTAATGGTTCAATCTTCTTGATCGAGGAAGTTGAACTAGTGCATGGAATGAATAATATATACAATGGGCTTGGTCTTGACCTTCGCCAAGGCCGACCAATCTAAATTGAATCTAAAGGTTGATTAACCGATCTAAATTGGATCTAAAGATTGATTAACCGTTTTTAATTAAAGTAAATTTCACAGTAAAAAGCAGTGTATTTTTTAGCATTCTTAAAGGTTAATTATTGGGATTTAAATAGTTTAAATAAATATAAATAAAAATATCATTGAACTATATATACAATAATGCTTATATACTAAGTACTATTGAATCAGTTCAAATGCTTAGTTAGGTAATTGATTGTAAATAAAGAAAGAATAAACGAATAGAAACATATTTTCATTATTTAAATAAATTTCCTTATTAAATCAATCAAATGATTGATTTACACCTAATCATTTTACAAAATAGTTATAAGAAAAAAGAAGTTTGTTAGATTGGAGGGCGTAATTAAGAAAGTTCTCTTCAAAACCCTAGATATCGTTTATGTCATAATACTCCGAGTATAAAGATAGTTGTTACGAGAAAAGAACATACTTTTACAACTAAAAGATCAATGCATCTTAGATTTGACACGTGATCGAAGAAAAAACGCGTTTTTACATTTTAAACTAAACAAAATCCAAACTATACTCTTTCCTAAATTAACACACAGGTTGTTTTTTGGAGAATGGTACTAATAAAGGACTAACTAGAGGGATTGATTTTAAGTATTGTATGTGTGAATAATTTTATGGGAAAAAGGAAGAGAAGAAAGAAGGCTAAGTTGTGTAGGGAATAATGAAGATGAAATAGTTACCAATAAACTCTAATATTTTAAATGCAATCATGGGCAACTATATTAACTTCATCACAATATTAATTAGTACCAATTCATTTTTTTTTTTGTAGTAATTAATGTCCTAATGTGTTGGTCAAAGGCCAAATTTTTTATATACATATAAAATTTAAAAAGTGATTGCTTGGAATCATTGTTGGTCTTTTGGTGCTTTCAAATTTCTAATCAATCAAATTAAAGCAATTAATCATTTTTTTCTCTCTACAAAATATTACTTAGTTGTCACTTTTTTTTTTCTTTAGATCACTGAAAGAAGGGTTTGTTTGGAAAATGGAGATGGAAATGGATGATATTCCATTCCTTAATTACATTTTTATTTACTTTCTTAAAGGATTCTTATTGCTTCTTTTCTAGTTTTCATTGGTATTTTTAGTTGAAAAATCCACTTTAAAAGTTGTCAAACAAAGTTAAAGACTTTTGTTATTTTGTTTTTGTTTTTATTTTTGCTATTTTAGAAGAAGATCGGATTTTTTATGGTCAAAATTATGATAATTTTAGAGATTGAGATTCGTTTGATGTGAGAGTTATGTACCTTTTTTTCTTCTTCCTTCTTTGTATTAGGGAAAGAGAAGAATATCGTTAGAGTCATCAAAAACTTTATAACAAAAAAGAATCTCTTTATGTTATCAAAAAATGAAAGAAAATTGTCAATAGTTGTACTCCAAATATTCTCTTCATGCTTAATCTCGATTGGAAATTTTAAACAGAATGACACCTATCAAGCATCCGATCTTATTCATCTATGTAAACATGATCTCCAAAATTTTAAATTTTAAGACGATATCAACACTTTATAGCTAAGAAGAAAAAAAAGTTAGGTTGGAGACTTTAAACGTTTTATATATATATATATATGTTTGTATTCTTTTATAGAATGATTATCTTTCCCATTCAAAACTTTATGAAAAAAAATTACTCAAACTAATTTACCAAGACATTATTTGTGTGTGTATATATATAACCTAATTTTTTTATTGACAAGGATTATTATTTATATTAATATTACCACTTTAGTGGAAAGGTAAAATCATTAGATATTAAATTGAAAGATTCTTTAACTTAGATGCTTTTGTATATAAAATTACTCATTTAATTAATATGATTCAAATAACTTTATGGTCATTCAAAATTCAATATATGATTGTGTTCAATTTTTTAAAAGAAATCATTGCATATTAATTTAGTAGCTTTTCTTCTTTTTTTTTTTTTCTTTTTTAATATAGTGCATTAATCTAGTAGTTGACATTAATGTAATTATTAATATACCATTTAACTGAGCAGTCTTATTTTTTTTATATAAAAATAGTATATAGTTTATAAAAACTAATTAACTAATCATAAAATTGTTGCATTTTTATTCATTCAATTATTCATTAGATGGAAAAGATAAAAATCCTTAAAATACAAGAGAAATAAACATTAATAAATTCATTAGATTTTTCCAATACAAAGTAAAATTTTAAAATAGTCTAAAAATTTCCGCCATGTTTTTATAAGTTTTTTAAAATTTGTATTCTAATTTAAAACTAAACCAATTTTAGTATATGAAGATTTGCTTTTCGTTTTCTATAAATTTATTTGTTTTCAAAAACAAATTTGGGTAGTTCGATTTAAATAGAATAAAAGATTAAAAATTATAAATAAAAAATCAAATGATCGACCATCGAAATGATATTTACATTTCATATATTCGATAATTTTGTTCGACTTAGACATATGGTAAATGAGATAATTAATGTGATTGGTTTTTATTTTTGGTTTTGTAACCTTTATCGAAACGTGTCCAATTAATTAGAGAATCAATTATAAACCTTTTATATAATAAAAACAAAAATCAAACGGTAGGTTTTTTACATTTTTACATGAGGATTTGACATCACTTCAAAGAAAAAGTATACAAATAAACTATTTCTCAAAACATTCATCCACCATATATTAAAAATTCCTTGACTGTCTTTTTATTGGAGATTAAAAATTCTTTGACTGTCCTATTTTTATTTTTTACAAATAAAACTTTAAAAGTTTTTGTTAGCTATTTTTTTAATAAAAAGTTTTTTTTTTGTTTTTCCAATTTTGGTAATGTTAGGTGGGACCAAGTATGACCAACCCTTTGAAGAATATTAGTTGATTAATATTGATAAATGAAAAAAAAATTAATATATCATTTTAATAATTAAATAAAAACTAATGCAACCTAATATTAATAATAAAACATTGTTAAGTTTAGTTAACAATTGAGCAATACTTATTTTGTTAATTTTATTTCGTTGGTGATATTTAGCTTTGTTTCCCTTTATATAATTAACACATTTCATAAATTTAAAATATTATATATAATTAATATATTTAACTTTGTAAGGTAACAATCGATAACACTTTTAAGAATAATAATTAAGTATATAACAACTTTTTTAAAAAAATTACAAATATAAGAAAATCTATTGGCGACAAACTTTTGTGTTGATAGACTCTTGTAATCGATATTTGCAACATGCTCTATCCGTGATAAATTTTTATTAGTGGTAGACTTCGACAGATTTTGTTATATTTACAGAAAAAAATTAAATGTTTTTATATACTTAATTATTTTGATTAGCAACTATCTCTAACTTTTAATGTCTATTCGTGATTGATAATGCTCAATTGTTGTTAGTTCGTCAATCACTAAATATATATATATATATATATATATATATATATATATATATATATATATATATATATATATATATGTGTGTGTGTGTGTGTGTGTGTGTATGTATATCTATTTATAAATATGTATGTGTGTGTGCGCGCTTGTACATGTGCATGTAAATATATTCATCTAACCAATCTCGAACTAGGCAAAAAATCTTTGAATACACGAAGAATTAGAGAGAGAGTGGAGAATATTTTTTTCCCGTTAACATTTTGGAGTCGGGAGGGGGCATGCATTCTCCCACCCCGACCTAGCTCGCCCCGCCCCGAAAGAAAAAAAAAAGTATATATACACTTATTTATCAAAAACAAAAATACAAATAACATTAATAATAATAAGTGGGGAATATTTTCGTGTGGAGAGTCCCCGTCTAGTCTTCGGTGAAAAAATTGGTGAAGATGAGAAATGAAATGGAGATGAAGAGTGTTACCCGTGGACATCTCTATATATAACTCTACTCATGGAGGTTTAAGATGCATAAATATAATATGAAATTGTTGAATATATGAATGATTTGTAAATTTAAAATTATAAATTTTAATAGTAATAATAACAACAATAATAAATAAAAAAGTGATGAGGATTCCAATTTTTACTTTCGTTTTTTTTTTCTTAATAGGATAATTGACAGTTCAATTTTTACTACATTTTTCCATTATTGTTAATTAAAATGGATTACAATGAATTGGATATTACTTCAATTTAGATTGTTGGTATTAATTTATTTTCTAAAAAAATGTAAACTATATTGAATGGAGGAGTTTTGATAAATACTAATAACAATAATACTAAAACTTGAGAAAAGTGCTTGACTTGGATGATCAAATGTCATCAATTTATAAAAAGAATTCAGGTGGGTAATCAATTACTACCTCTTAAATATACTAACAATAATTATTCGTACTCGATTTTATATATATATAATTTATTATTGCACTGATTTTGAGAAATAATTACTTTCTTCCTCATCAATTCTTTCTGTTATGCGTTTTAATGGATTTAACCATTTTTCTTTTCATCAGTTTTACTTTTTCTAAAAAAGAAAACCAATTAAACTATTTACGCCCTATAAAATAAAATCAATAAAATAATTAGTATAAATATTTTTTTTCAAATGTGATCTTTTTTACAAATTTTCTATTTTTTTACTTCTCTAATTTTCTATTTTTATAAAAATATAGTAAAATTAATAAAATATTTGTAAATATTTTAGATTATATTATGATAGTCTATCGCTAGCTATCAATATATTATTGATAGAATCTAAAATTTTGCTACAATTTATAAATATTTTAGTTTATTTTGCTACTTTTAAAATTGTATATTTTATGTATTAATTTTAATTATTTCTTATTTTTTATGAAGTTTAAAGGTAGAGAATCAATAGTAATATTTTATCTTTTCATTTATGGCAGGTAGGTTTAGATATTTAATTTAAATATAGCTTCGTCATCAATTTCAAACTCGAACAGTGATTGGAGGAATTCGAAGAAAACACGATAAGAGTCCAAAGGTGGGTGTTTGTTGGTGGTGGTAAGGGCGAATAGAGTCGAAGGGTTTAGGGTTTAGAAAAGTTGCATAAATGACGGGAAGGTCAACGATGCTCTCTTATTTTTTTTGTTTTTATTATAAATTTGACAAAGGGAAATGACACCATTTTATTAATGTTGTTTTTTTCTTCTCAAAGTTATGTCATTACAAGTAAGAATGATTTTACTGCATGAGGTGAAAAGATTAAAAAAAAAAAAAAACTAATACACACACATAAGATAAAAGACAAAACCTAACAACTCATAGCTCGAGAGGGCAAAACATAAGAAAAGGATCCTAAGTTTTTTTTTCCTTCCTAAATTCTTAATGGCAATAACTATTAGGATGAATAAATTAAAGCATGAAATATGAAATTAAAATTTCAAAACTTTGCCATGAAATTAACAAAAATGGAAAAGGCATAAAAATTTGCTTTGTAAGAGATTTAGTTACACTTGATTTTTTGTAAAAGTGATTTTTATGCTTTTAGGATGAAATTTTGATTATGCCCACGTTTGATCATATTCGGAAAAAACTTAGGGGAAAATATTGAAGCATTTAAATTGTGAATCCAAACCCTTCCTTTCACTTTCACTTTCTCGGAAACAAACACTAACAATAAAAAAACAAACCATTTAAGAGAAAGGGAAAAACAAAAATATAAAATACCCACGGAATATAAAATTTGATTTAAAATTAGCTTTATTAATTGAAATTCATTACTATTTACAGAAAAAGAGTCAGAAATATTGATATTAAAACAAAAAACAAGAAACTATTTCTCTACTAATTTCCTACCACTACCCCCCAACTCAGTTAAAAACTTCAATAATTCTTATTTTAGACACAAAAAAGAAAAGAGAAAAAAAAAAAGGCCCTTTTTCTTTTCTTTGTGAATAAAGGGCCTTTTGGTCAAGTTCTCAAATTCTTCTCTTTTTCCTTTTCTTTTTCTTTTTCCCTTCACTAAAAAAGAAAAAGAAAAAGAAAAAATATAAATATATTTCTTTCTTCTTCTTCATCATCATCATCATCATGTTGTAGTAGTTTAGTTTGATTCAAAATCCACAATACTGAAATTGCATTCGTCCGTACATTTCACCATACTGTTTCCCCGATCTTATTGTTCCTTCTTCCTCACTTCCATGCAACCCTTCAATCTGCATTCAAACGATCATACATAAAAATAAATAAATAAAAAGCAAAACAAAAATATATTCATTGTGAAAGAACGTAAATTTTTTAAAAAAATTGGATTATACAACTTAGGGATTCGTTTTTTTAACTAGTTGAACTACGGAGTTTAGGGTTTGATATTTTTTTTCTTGAAATTTGTATGAATTTAAAATTTTTGAACATTTCAACTTTGTTGCATGTTGGTAATTAAATTTTTAAAATGTCTTATTTAGATTACAACGATAAAACTATTTGAAAATATTGTGAAAAATATATAATGTTTTGTTATTTTTGTTTTTTTTTTTAATAATTATTTTTTCTCCAATTAAAATTAACTATTTCCATACTTAATTTTAATAAATTAATGACTTGGCTTTATTTATGTATTTTGAAATTTAGCAAAGTACCCATTTAAATTTCGAACTAAAATAATACAAAACAACCAATTAAAAGAGAGAGAGAGAGAGAGAGAGATGTAATTCATATTTTAAAATTTTGAAATGAGAAGTTCCTAAAATTGAGATGAGGTGGCAAAATTTGAAAATTTCAAAGAAAGAATCTCAGTTCTTTGTTGCCACCTCATCAGCTGTTTCAGCTGTTTAAATAGCTGATGTGGAAATATCCCGAAAAAAATTCCCTCCGGAAACAAAAAAAAAAAAAAAGAAGGAAACAATTTTAGAAAATAAATAATTTTGTTTTTTGTTTAGTTTATTTTAAAAGAAAAGAAAAAGGGGAAATTTAAAAATGATATTATTACCCAGAAATCATCTTCGTCTTCTTCCCTGGTTGAACATGCAGCTTTGGGAATCTCTCCAGGTTCGTCATTGCGTGCAAATCTGCCACGTATTCTCGGCCGGTTGTCGGCTAGCGTTTTCCGACATGCATACTGTTTAATACCATTAAACTCACTTCCATTAAAATCCCCCCATCTCCCCCTTCTTCTTCATCTAACACAAAATTTTTCTTATAAATCTATCTATATATCTATCTAACCTTTATTGTCTTGTTGAAATTCCTCTGTGTTCTCTTTGCTCTGTATTTCAATATCCTCTCTTTTCTCTCCTCTGCACTGTATCTTCCCACTTTGAAATTCCCTTCCTCCATTAACGACGACGACCTTCCATTCCCCGAATTCTGCTTTATATAAATTCACATTTTCAAACACTAAACATCCAACTATATTATATATATATATATATATATATAAAAAAAAACAGAGTGTAATTATATATACATACATGACAGAGTAACAACAACAAACCTGTAAATCGCCGGTACTGAAGACGCGTCTGATTTGTGAGGAGAAAAAGTCGGATTCAGGGCAAGGGAGAGAGTGATGATTATTTGGGAAATTTTGGGATTCCATTAGAAATGTTTCGAGTCGGGTTTGGAAGTTGGGTTTTTCACTGAAGCTTCTATGGAGGAGTAAGGATTTATCAACATTTTCAGGGGGGTCGAAACAGAGAGGTGGGTTGTTGAAACCTAGAAGGGATTCTTCGTTTTTGACGTCGAAATTGGTGAGATTTTGAAAGCCATTTGAGGAAGAAGGAGATGGATTAGGGAGGAGAGGGAAATCGGGGGTGGGATGAGAGAGAGATAAACCTTGCATCGGGATGAAATTGTCGACGGAAATAGAATTATTATTTGAATTGAATTCATCGAGGAGTGGGTTTTCTTGTTGAGATTGAGAAGGAATGGAATTAAGAATATCAATGGCGGAATCTGAGAAATTAGGGGAATAAGGATCGGAGAAGAATTGAAGGTCTGCCTCAGAAGGGAAAACCAAATCGGAAGAGGAGCAACGAAACAGAGAAGAAGAAGATGATGAATCGCCATGAATGAACAGATCAGAAGACATGGAAATAAAAAACTCTTCTTCTTCGCTCGCCTTCCTCTTCCTTCTCCTCTTCCTCTCTCTCTCTCTGTTCTTTCTTTTTTTTTTTTTTTTTTGTTTTTTTTCAGTTTTAAATTTGTCAATTGAAAGCTCTAAAAATCAAACAAAAACAAAACCCCCAGAAAGGAAGAAGAAGAAGAAAGAGAATGAATTTAGATAACGATATGTTTCTCTTTCAGTGTGTGTTGAAATGAAATTGAGAGGAAAAGGAATGGAGAATGAAGAGATATATAAACAGAGGAAGCAGGGCAATAATGGAGAAACTCATTTCACCTTCACTTATAAAAACACATTCACTCACACAAATAATAATAAAAAAAAAAGCCTTTATTAATTCATCATCAAAACCAACCCTTTTTCTCAATTAAATTAATCTATAATAAGGAAACTTTTTCATAAAAGAAAATAAATTAAAATTACACCACAATTGCAGGATATGAAAGAAATCCTTCAAGAAATTTTAATATTGAATTATGTTTAATTAATTAGAAACATCTTTTTTTAAAAAAAAAATTGATAGAAACATTTTTAAAAATAGTAAAATAAATGAACGCAAAATTTTGAAAAATTTCCCCATTTTAATTTTGAATTTTAGTTAACTAGAAACATACTTTTTTGTTTTGTTTATTAAATTATTTAATTGAGTTTAATATTTTTTCTGAAATTATTTTAATTTAAACAAAAAATCTGCATTCCAAAGTTTTGAATTTCTGTCAGTCTTATCCAAATATTTCAATCTTAATAAAAATATTGTTTTCTAACTAATTTATAAAAAAAATATCTTGAATTTTATTGTTTTTTTATATATAAAAGTAACTACTACTTACTATATTTTATTTTTAAAATATTTTCCAAAGTTAAGTTATTATTCATTAAACGTTTTTAAAAGTTAAAAATACTTCCAACTAAGTCTGGGGTAAAAAGGGGAAAAAATAATGTTTAAATGTAATGTATCTCATTTTCATTACACACGATTAAAAAAAAAATATATTTATAAATTTGACGATGATATATTAGTTTGATTAGGCTTAAAATTACAATAAGAGATATTATTATTTACAAAGCAAACAACGACATCGTTAGAATCAAACCATGTTTACAAAATGTCTAAGTATAATGATAAAAAAGAACTCAATTACACTTGCGATCTAACCTTTAAAATTAGTATAATTGGAATTTAGACACAACCGTTTACCTACGAACCTCATTTCATCTTCCTCGCCCATTTTCTCTCAATCATTTGTTTCAATATATGATCTAACGGTTTCTTAGTTTCCTTTTCTTTCTCCATTACTCTCATACTCCTCTTCTTCCATTCTTCAATATCTAAACTTAACCATTTCAATTAAGGTGTATAGGATGCGACACAAATAAAAAGAAAATAATGGAAGCGCCAATAGACTTTAGGACATAAATATTTTCCTAAAGTGGTATGCTAATTAGTTGTTGTGATTTTTAATATGTACAAAAAAGAGAAACATGTTGACAATTTGATTCATAATTTTGAGGATAACTACTAGAAAGGAAGAAAAATAAACAAGTTTACATTACCCAAATTGGTTAATATATTTTGTAGCTAACTTAGACTATTCTTTTTTAAAAGAATCTACGTTACTATTACCATTATTATTATTATTATTGTAAGTGAGATAATTAATAATATTTTCCTTCATTCTAATTTTCTTTTTTTTTTTTTATAAATAAAGAAGCGTATTCTCATGAATATAAAATATTTATTTATTTTTAGAGATCAACATGAATGTATTTTAAAAAGAATATTTTGTTCTTATTTGAGTTTAATTTTTTAGAAAAATGAACCAATAAAATAAGTTATTTTTTATGAATTAAAGATTCTTTGTTGACTATCCACCTTTCTTATTTTGATTGGATAGCCATTTTTAAATTAATAATATAACTGCATGGTTTTTTAAACGTATAAATTAGTTTAGGTATTTTGCAAAAATGTTTTTAAAGTGTGTGGTTTTGTAAATAAAGCAAAAATAATTAAATTCAAGTTTTTATATGTGTGGATCGTCCTTTATTTTTTGTAATTTTCGAAAATAATAAAATATGTGTGCTATAAATTTAATTATTATAACTTGTTTTGTCATTTTTACAAGCGTCCCTAAATTAAATTTTAAAAAATTTATATATTTTTTGTATGCATGGGGTATTAATAATATCGTTGACGCTCGTTTGCAATTTGAAATTTATTTTTAAAAGCAAAAAATTCAAAAGAAAATAAAAACATGTTTGGTTGTCAATTTGAAAATGGGTTATTTCAAGGGGTGTTTTTAGAAATTGATTTTAAAAATAAGTATACTAAACACAAATTTATTGTTTTTTTAAAAGATATATGCAAACCAAATGAATGATGATCCAAATAAGGCCTAAAACTTTGGTATCTGTGTTCAATAAGTCTCTAAACTTTAAGCTTTGTATTTTATTAGACATTGGTCTTTTTGGTATTTTTAAAATTCATGAATTTACTAAACACAAAATTGAAGGATGGAGTTTGGTTTAGAGATGTCAAAGTGGTGAGTTTGAGAAAGAAGATGACTTGTATTTTTATTTAGACATGAAATTTGACTTTATATCTAATGTATATTATTTAGTAGGCAATAAATTGTAGTATTAGAATACCATTTCAAATGTAAATGGGAAAGAAGAGTTGGGCTGCATTGTCTACTTTGATTTCAAATTGGAAGTTTGGGCCAAGCCTGAGTAATGAAATGGGCAACAGAGGGTTTGGGCCAACTCTCATTAATTAAATGGGCCCAAGAAGAGATGGCAGCCCACCATATATGATTCTCACACTAAATTCACAAACTCTATGGATGAGGTAATTAAGATTTTTATAAAGGTATGCTTAACTAATTGAAAATGAGACGAAATATATCACAAAGTATGATTGATAAGGTAATTTGTAAGTGTGGTACGTGGAAACAATCGTTCTCCAAACCTCTTCAAGATAATATCACCCTTTTGCTTACGATTTATACTTCCTTTAGTATCATCTAAATTTTGTGGGGTTATATCATATCAACTAATAATTTCATCAACTTAATCTTTTAAATTTGGAACCCTCCTTACGTTAATTTTTACAATATGAAATGGGTCGAGTTTTGAATATCTTTTTATAAATTGAATCCTATTGGATAGGAAAAGAGAGGGGTGGGTGTGTTTTAATGTTTATCCTTTGGAAATGAAATGGGGGATTGTCCTTTGAGATATGAATATGCCATTTTAAAATAAGTCTTTCTTCCTTTGCAGACTTTGCTTCTTCATTTACTCACCATCACATGTCTCACCCCCACAACTTCTTTCTTTCATCATTCTTTTTTCCACTTTTTTTTTCCTTTTAAATTATATCAATTTAGATGTACGGTTTTTTTTTCATGAAAAGTTTAACTTAATCTAGTTTAGTTTGATAATCACATACTTGGATCAATAGATGTATAAAGTTAAGGGTATATATTGAGATTTCGTATAAGATAAAAAGTGTTTGTGGTTCTAATTTAGATCGTGCAACTTGAAAAGTCCATAAACACAATATAATCCCTAACATGTAATATGCAAAACAACAAATGTGTTTAATAACTTTGAAATCTCGAATTTAGATAACTAGTATGTTTGTGAAGAGTATCATTTAGTAATTTCGGTTCTTCTTTGCGTTCGTATGGTTTGGTTTATAAATTGATCTTCAAATTTAACAATGAAATTAAAACGTGAAGAAAATGTAGAAATTGTATACTTTATGTGTGATTATTATTGTCAATTTTGAAGCAACTAGATCCTAGACTAAAATTTTCAAATTAAATTAAATAACACAAACCCACATTGAATTTACCCAAAACAAAGAAACAAAAAAAGCTCAAAATTATAGAGTGACAAAGTCTAGCAAATTAAAATAGTACTAAAATCAATGAAAAAGGTAAAACAACAATCTCCTTCAATAACAAGAATAACACCATAGCCTAATTCTGCAATTTAGTTCAGGCATAAAGTAAGATTCAAGACTTGCGGATAAACGAGAAAGGATCAATTCACAATTATATTCTATCAATTTCAATTTCTAAATTGTATTGTTAAAAAGAAATTGGAAAAATTAGAACAACAAGAACAACAAGAAGAAGATGATGAACTAATTCTGAGACCTGTAATTGATTTTGATTTTGATTTTCCAGTTCCTTTTAGAAACTTTTTTTTTTTTGGTATATACAGAGAAGAACAACAAACATATTCCCTCACCCATTAAACTCAACCATCTCCATCTCTACCATCTCTTCTTGTTTTTTTTTTTTTTTTATTTATTTATTTCTATTTTCCGATATCGATTGATGGGAAGAAGCAGAGCAGCAAAATCCACAAAAAAAAAAAAAAAAAAAAAAAAATCAACCAAATCTTCAAAAGCTACAAACCATCGGTTGAGAGAAGATTTGAAGAAGAAGAATCGGAGTGAAGAGGTTCAAAGATTTCGGAATCTTCCCAAAGTCTATCATCAAAATTACAACCACCACCACTTCTCAAATCAGGAGGAATAAACACAGTTCTGCACAGCGGGCAGGTTCTCTGACCGTAACCGATCCATCGATCGAGGCATCCACGGTGGAAGATGTGACGGCAGTTAGCGAGACGGCGGATCTCATCGTCGGACTCGAACTCGTAGAGACAAACAGCGCAGCAGTCAGGTGGGTCGAGAAGGTCGGAAAACTTGACGACGGGGAGAATCTCACGGAGAAGGGCAGCGGAGAGAGGATCGAGATGGGTGAAGGGAGAAGTGGGAAAGGAATCGGGGGGATTGGGCCAAGGAATGTCGGGTTCGAGGAAATCTTGGAGGCCAAAGAGACGGAAGATGAAGGAGATAAGCTTACGGAGAAAGCCGAGGAAGGAGAGTAAATGGATGAAGAGCTTAGGGAGAAGAAGCTCAGTGTAAGTTGCAGGGAAACCCATGGCGGAAATGTAAACAGATGAAGAAAAGAAGAAGAAGAAGAAGAGAGAAATTTGGAAGAGATGATTAATGGAATTATATGGCCGGAGAAAGACGGCCAATTCTTATTTATAGAACTAATTATTTACAATATATATACTTTTTCTTTTATTTTTATATAATGAACATTATATTATCATATCATATACTCTCTCCTTTAAATCAAATAATATATGTAGAGCCATATATATATATATGTATTATTATTATTTGGGTTTGGGTTAGTTTTCCATTCATATTAGTATTCATATTAGGTCAAATAATTGGTAATAACTCATTAACCTATCAAGTATAAATTCAACGATACTAGATCCAATTTGAGCAAAATTCAAGTCCACGAACAAACGTCCTATAACAAAATAATTATATACCTATATATATATATATATAATTAAATAAAATTATGACAATCAATTATTATAGTTTGTATTATTTAATTTAGAATAAAAAATTGATAAAATTAAAGAAGAGAATTCTTGAAATTTCGAAGAGATTTGAAATAGAGGCTGTTAAGAAATAATAATAATTTGGTACAATCTATGAAAGAGAGTATGGGCCCAAAAAGAGAAAAAAAGAGATAGTGATTGGTGTTTGAAAAGAAAAGTCCTACACATATAGGGGTTGTAGTCCTAATGCTTAGCCCCACACACCATCATCTAGGAAGGTCACTATAAGTAATTTATGTGGGGGCTTTACTTTGAATTAACTAATCAATTTCAAAACTATATGTATTATATATTATCATTCCCCCTCTCAAATAACTATAACTCTTCATAAATCATACGTCACCATCAAAACTATATACTTTTATATCATTATTCAACTCAATCTTAATTTCCTTATTTTACTTCAATTAATATTCAACAACTATATACCAATCCATTTTTATACAAAATTATTCGAGATACATAGTTATAGTTTATAAGTATTCATTACACCCACATAGTTATAGTTTATTTAATTTTTTTTTCTCTCTCAAGCTCATCAAATTATCGTTAAAATTAAAATGGGAGAAATGAAATAAACAGAAAGTTAGAATGGAGACTAAAATTGTAATTTTAAGTTGAAAGAAAGAGGGAGAGAGAGAAAAAAGAGACAAGCAATAGACAAAATAGAAAGGGAACAAAGAAAAAACCAAAATAGGTAGCGGAAGGGAGCAAAAACAAAAGCAAAAAAGCAAGAAAAAGAAAAGAGGTCCTCGGTAGAGAGTATTGATAAGATTTTAGCTGGATTAATAGAAAAATAGAGAAAAAAGAATAGGAGAAGGGTTAATATATTAATGTGTTGTAATAAAAGAAATAAAAATGGAAAAGGGAGATGAAAGTGGATCTTTTGGGGTACCCCACAAAAGGCCATCATACCCTCATACTTCCAAAGCCCCATTTGACATTTGTGTTGTAATATGGCCACAGCATTGTCTGCCCTACCCTAATTAAATCAATATATATATATATATATATTTGCATCCCACACCCCTCCTTTACTTTCTTTTTTATTCACATATACATTCCATATCCCTCTCTCTCCCCTACCCTCTTACCCCATTCCTTTTTCAATCTTACCTCAATCCAAACAAAGTTAGGCTAACACTACCATCCACTCTTTCCAACCATACCCACTATATATTATTCTCCCTCATACTCACCCATCCGTTTGCTTCTTTCTCTCTTTCAAATTTTTATTTGATTTCCATTCATCTTTTTCCCACCACTTTATTTTCAACCCTTATATCATGTTTAATTTTTTGTTGCACCTATAAATACTACAACCCTCACAATCTGGTTTCGTAATCTAGCTAGGTTTAAAATGTTCTCATTTCACTCTCGTACTTACTACGTACGTATGAGAATCACGCTAATTACTTTTTTTTTTTTATCTTTTTTTCTCTCGTCCATTGTTGCAAATGTTTTTGTTTTTTTTGTTAAGGTTGTTTGTTGCTCCAATAGATTTAACAAACAATTTGAAAGCTGGTTGCCTATTAATTATTATAATTTGGCATGATGTTTTAGTTTGACATCATATCTCCCACAACCTTTGTTTTCATAGAGTAGCCTTTCATTTCTTTCTATTTTGCTCTCTCCCTCTACTGTTGATATCAGAATCTCTTTTTCTTTCTTTCTTTTTCTCTAGCTGCTATACCCATGTTTCAATTTGGTTGTTTCAACCACAATTTGAAAGATAATTGACCTATTTAAGAATAAAATCTTTGGATCAACCATTATTTTGTTGCTTACCATTACCACTATACACTCAGCTTTCTCTTGCGATATTAAGATACAGTAGGAACAAATTTAATCAGTTATAGTTCCCTAGAAAGTGAATATTAATATAAAATGATACAAGTATATATACAAAAATTTTGTACAAACTAGTTTGTGAAATAATGGTGAGGATCTTGGCATAGACAAAACATGACAAGAGTTGTGAAAATAGGGATAACGTTTGAATGTCTTGAATCTAATATCTCTAGTTACTCCAAACAACTAAATGTGAGAGGATTTTAATAATTCGCATTTGTCATATAGATTTACATTATTTGGCTATTTTTGAATTTATAATATAGAGTAGTGCGCTATATAAACAAACCCTAGAAGTGCTAATATGAATTTTGAACTTAATTTTCTCTAATAAAGTATTTTTGCTCTCTCTCCATGAACATATAGCTAGCGTACTGTTATTTACTTAACCACGTATATATGTGTGTGCTAATTCTCTTTTGCGTTAAGTTTTCTATTTTCTTTATTATTTAATTTGTTGATTTCCATGACAGGTAGAATTTTGGAATCTATATGTTTTTAGTAATTTTCAACTCCCCTCATGAATGATATTTTGTTGTTTACTACTCATTTGCTCATATCTCTCCAACGATGTGTTAAAATCATAAAAATTTTGTGAGTATAATTGTAACAAATTTAAGCATTGAACATGTGATATTAAGAATAGACAATGATAGAGAATAAATCAACAATAGTTCGAGATAAAAAGTGATGAGACGATAAAACAGAGAGGACCACTGAAATAAGGACGAGGACCGTTCTTGTATATAGTAAGATGAAACGCGACAAGGGAAGTGAAAAGAGAGATAGATAGGATGGGAAAAAGAGGGAATATGATTTGAAAAGTTTGTCGAAAGGGTTTGTGTTACGTTATTGGACATTGTATTGACCCACAACCCACCTCCAATATGGTTGCTTCATATTCACAAAGTTTATATATGTTGAATACAAATAAATAATTTAACCTAAAGTTTAAAATGGGTTTATTAAGTGGAGAGCCCTTATTTTTGCCTCTTGCATCTCTGTCATTATGGCTGTATTAGGGACAAGGATAACATGTAGGCCACCTAAAATCTAACCATATTATATCTTCTCACTCTCTCTATATTTGCTCTCATATTGTATACATATGGATGTTACATTTGATGTGTAAGCAATGAGAATGTGAAGTTTGAGAATGTGATGTTTCAAAGGGATGATAAAATTAACTGTGGATGATAGATATGTGGAGAGATGAGACTTTTAATACACACCTTAGAAATGAATAATAATTTCAATTTCGGTAGATTAGATTAGGGTTTTCTCAATCTTAGTCATGTATAGTTTCGTACTGTTAACATTTTAATGAAAATTATATAAAGAGTAATACTCATTTCATGTTAGGAGAGGCAATATGTAGAAAAAAATCAACCAATAAACTAATAGTGGAAAATAAATTTACGATTAATCGCGCAACGGCAATTTTAGGATAAGAACTAAAATGATATTTCTTACAGCTATAAATGAAAATACTTATGCTTAAATTAACCCACTTCATTTTTTGTTATATGAGTAAATTTAGAATATGATTTGTTGTTTTTATTGTTAGAGAAAACTAATTTAAATTATTTTTCATAGGAAATTTGAACATCGGGTCTCTTCGATGCTTTTTAGCTAATTAGTTTGGACGTGTTTCATCGATTTAATTTTATAATAGATTTAAGTGTTTTTGTAATTAGCCTTAACCATATTTTTATGGTTTTATTATTTTTTTTTTCTTCTAAAATTATTGTTTTTTTTTTCAGTTTATTAAATGAGTACTTTTTCAAAATTTATTCAAGGGAATATTATTCATCAATTATGCAATAGATAAAATGTAATTAGATGAAATTAAAGTTTAATGTATAAAGAATTGAGTAATTAAATTCATCCTCAAACTATTATTATTATTAATTTCAATTTTGTTTTTCAGTACTTTCAAGACATGTGAATTAAAAAAAAGAATTAAATGTTAACTTAACGAAACTTTGCCATAAATTTTTATTCCAATAATTCTTATAATTTAATAAAATCCTTATAAATGAAGACAGAGAATTTTGTCAAACTACAAACTAAATTTTATAACAACTCTAAAGTCCTTCTATAGATGTTAACATGTTACTTTTCGTATTTTTGATATTGTAAAAATTACGGATACTCTTGACTACTAAAATAAACTTACTAAAATAAACTTTATGAAATATTGTTCGAGCACATGCGTTTAAAAATAAAATATCAATCGACAATAGTTCATTTGACATAAATTTACGTTAAAACAACAAAATTACACGTTGATAATATTAATATTGACCATTGTAATAGCTAACTATTTTTATTTATTAATTTAAAAAATATCATTTATATAATTTGAAGGACTTTAATACATGTTTGGGAATGATTCTTTTAATTATTCAAACTAAATTTGATAAATACATGAAAACTAAATTTAAAAGTATATATATATAAGATTAAATACTAGGTAAGTAAATTGTGAGTGATTATAGACTATTTTAAAATCATTTATACATGACAAAAAAATCACTCTTCTAACCTATGCTAATTGTATTTATAAAAAGAAAATATCAAAACTAAATTACCATCAAATAATATATATAAATATGCAATAGTCAAAATACAGAGAATATTTGTTTTAAGAAAAAGAGAGGGAATATATTTTATTTGCCTTTTTAATTTTGTACTTTTTTGAACTACAAAAACACCACAGAATCGATTAATAAATCAATCAAATTAATCTTTTTATATTAGAAAAAATGATCTAAACAAAATAGTGAAGAGTGGATGGAACATAAATCAACTTATTAAAATAGTTGGAGATTGGAATTAGAAAAAATTCAATCCAAAGTGTAACAAAAGAAAAGAAAAATCAACTTGTAGTTATATATTTAAATGCTAAAAGATTAATTACCTTTTGTGTAATAGGTTGGCAAATTTTTTAAAAATTGTTAAATACGTAAAAAAAACCATTAAATACTAAGTAACTGTATAGATAAAAATAAAAGTTGATTGAATTGGGTTAAGAATGTGTTCCAATTCAACTCGTTTACAACAAGTTTTCTCACTAAGTTTGTTTGTATGTGAAGATTAATAGGTACACGTGGAAGACAGCATAAGTAGAAAGAAAAGTGGATGGCAATGTACAACAACAAAGATTCAGTTTGATGAATGTTAAAAATGGAAAACTGACATTAAAGCCTGAAAAGCAAAGGCAATAATGAAAATTAATTTTTATGGGAATTTGTGAAAGGGAGAAAAAATTAATTTGAGTAAAAATAAAAAAGTTGAAAAAGGATGATTGTGAGAAGTTTTGCTATGGAATTGGAATTAGATAATAATAATTAACAACACAACAACTGTCAACAACAAATTAAATGAAAGGGAGTACTAAAAATGTATAATAAAAATAATAATGTGATGTGTGTGTGTGTGTATGTCAGTAGTTGTCTTAATATTACAGCAATATAATGTCTGAAAAATGGCATCAAACAAACAAAAAAAGCACAAAAACTGAAGAGTTTTTAGGGTTTTAGAGAAATTAAATAAACCCCAAGTTGTGGGTAAGCTCAGACTATGTTCCACATTTACACTCTAGATTGATGAGGATGCCACATGCTTCCCTTCTTCTATTTTCTCTATTTTAATTCCCACTAATTACGCCTTCTTACGCGTCTCTCCGTACGTACCCTACTCCTTTTTTGGCTCCTTATACTCTTACAATATCATTTTCTAAATCTCCACATTCAAATCTTATATGCTTTATGATTTCAAACTCCAAATACATATTAACTACTTTACTTTTTTTTTTCATTCAAACCTAATATTTTTTTTATAATTTAAATTTTAGATTTTAAATTTTCCCTTCACTTATATAAATAATTTTAGAAAGTTTTTAAGATAAGAAAATGAAAAAATTACCGGTCATTATTTCAACTAAAAAATTATATGCGGATATAACTATTTAGTTGGTTTTTACTTTTTCGTTTCTTTCAAATGCATAAACTTATCATCACTATAAGCTTATAAAATAAGATCAATTCGTGTTTTTTTCAAAGATAAATAAACTTTTGAAAGGAAAAAAAGTAGAAATATTTTACTTCTTCTTCCTCCAAATTCTCAATTTACATCTTATTTTTTGAGCATATATTTCTTTGATTTCATTCTGTTTTTTTGACAGGTGCATGTGTTACTATAAATTAAGAGGTTATGTTAACTTAACAAATGTGAAAAAACGTTTTTAGTAAAACAATACCTTCAAATTTATCAATACAAACATCATTGTAAAAGTTAGTAAAAGAATAACCTAAGTTTTTTTTTTTTTCCAACAATAAAAGAATGAATTCTTTTATGAGTTTAATCACTTTTTGTAAAGTATTCAAACCACAAACTGAAGAACCAAGTAAGGTTTATTAGCTTATAATTATTTAAATTACCTATTTGATCACATGTTAAATTTTGCAACATTGAAATTAAATTAAAATATTAAGGAATATTTTCCTTAAATATATAACCCTAACAAATAAAACAAACATATAGTCTTTCCTTGCTTTCAAAGTCAAAAATAATATTCCAAATGCTAGCTCAAAAGAATAATAATGATAATAATAATTATCTTTGGACTAGTGTTATTTTCCTCACTTTTGAATTTAATTAATTAATTAATTTCCCCTCATCCTTAAAAAAAAAAAAAAAAGCATCCAAACACAATAATATAAAATCTTAATAAATTAATTAACAAAATCAAATTACTTATCTCAACCAGCTAAATTGGAAGAGACCAAACTAATTAATAATCTCTACGTTCCAAATAATTTGATAAAATTCAAATAAATTATACTCATCCCTAAAACTATATATTTAGATGTGAGAAGCGAAAAGGGGTGACGGTAGTTGTAGAGACATAGACGGCTATAGGTGAATAAGAGTGGGTCAAGTTGCCACGTGCCTTGTCTCCTCTATGTTTCCTCTCTTTTATATTCCCCATTTATTACATAACCCTATTTCTATTATTTCCTTTTCTCAAATATTTCTACCTTCATCTTCACCTTTATATACATCAGTCCATCGGTGTCGATTTTGGTCCTCAAAATCAATATTAAAATCAATCTATCAAATTTGATTCCACACCCTCAGTAATGAATTCATGCATAATAAAGAACACCAATTTAATGACCATTAGGAGAAAGAAAAGGAATTTCATAAATACATGGCCAAGGACCAAATGATAAATTTGGGCTTTTCAATAATTATTTGAAGAGAAGTACTGTTTTTGATCATTTATAATTTCGTTTGTTTTTATTTTTGTTTTTAAGATTCTTCCTTCCATTTCACTTAAACTTATATTGTTTTTAATTATCGTACATGAACACTGTTAATTTTACTGTTTAAAGAAGATAATGTCCCAACAATTAAATTCCTATTTATTTTAATTAAAAACAATGTATTACATCTCATAAAACTAAAATAAAAATATCAAGCACAGTGATAGTCTAATTAGGGGGATCTATGGCTTAGTTGGGATATAAATTTATTGTTTTACAATATTTAATTAGTTCTCTGTTATATTTATCACCTCCTTGTTTAATTAGAATAATTAATAATTTCATTTTATTAAAATAAATATTTTGGTGACTTTTCATAATTTGTAAAGTTTAATATTGGAGGGAGCTGTGTTGAAAATTTAAATCATAGTTCATTTATAACTCCAATAATTACAAATCAAATCCAACTTACATATATTAAGCTTATAACATAACCTTTTTTTTTCTTTTTCCCTTATTTATTCCATTAAAAATTAATTATAAAATTAAATTTCCAGTTAGTTTCTTTTATTTTTGAAAATCAAATTGTTACTCAAGTTCAAGTTTATAAATTGTAGTGATGTTTAATAAATTCTAATTAAACTTCCAATAATTCATTAAAAATTTTAAAATTGTATTTAATAGGTAATTGAGCTTTTCACAGATAAAATTAAAAACTCGATCAATTAAATACAAATAAAAGTGTGTTGCAACAACTATACCTATAATTTAATCAAATCATAAAGGTTTATTACTTCTAAAATGCATGGTTTGGAGGTTTACAATAATTTCAACTATCTATAACTGAAAAAAAGGTAGGAATATAATAAAATTGAAAATTTAGGAATAATTTAAGCGATAATTTATAAGGAAAGTTCTGATTGATTTTCCCTCATGTATAAAAAGGCCATAGTCCATCGTGAAAGTATAAATGGGCCTGGGCTGTATATGCATAAGCAATCGACCTGGCCCAGATTCATCTTAGCTCTTGAATCTCTTAATTAATCATAAATACAAGAAAATTCACAAATATATTTTTTAAATAAAAACAATCCCAAACATATCATTTCTAAATATATTCTTTATTTATTGTTTTTTTTTTTTTGCCATAATAATTAAGCTTCTTCTTTTTATTAGAGTACAATAATAATAATGATAATCGAGTAGTTTATATTAAATATTTGTACAACATTATTTTATCAAAGTCGATGGTATAAGTTTTTTTTGCGATTGTATTATATTAAAAATAAAAATTACAACACATAATTGCAAATGATTAGAGTATAGTTTAATGTGAATATGTTAATTAATTTATTGGAAAAAGAAAGTGAGGAATGTGTTAAAGGCATCCATAGAAGAAGATCCAAAAAATGATTTAGAATGAAACAAATAAAGTGAGGGAAGAAAAGTAAGTTAAAGAATTTAAAGTTTGTTATAAAAAGAATAGAAACAAAGACCAACCAACACCACCTTTTGTCCCACATTCATCTCTTTTCTTTCTATCACTCTCTATCACCAACATATTCACTATTCAACTTTTTCCAAACAAATTCTACTATTAATTTCGAAGCGATCTTCATCACCTTCCATCTTTAATATTACTAAAAAATATTTATAAATATTTGTTGGTCATCAATATCTATTAATGATAAACAATGATATTTTAGCAACCATATATTAAAATAAAAGTGAACAAAAAAAGATGATTGAAAAGATGGGAAAGATACATAGAAGTAGTAGAAAGAAGAGTTATGGTTTGAATCATTAGTCTTCTCCACATATTCCAACTCATAATCATTGTTGAAATTGAATTTTTCTCATCATATTTCTTTGACATGCCTTCTTTCCCATTCATTACACCTTTCTATTTTTCCAATGCTTTTCTCTT
Organism: Cucumis sativus; assembly: GCF_000004075.3. NCBI lineage: Eukaryota > Viridiplantae > Streptophyta > Magnoliopsida > Cucurbitales > Cucurbitaceae > Cucumis > Cucumis sativus. The sequence continues at coordinate 1,573,114 of NC_026659.2, read as the reverse complement.
TTAAAAAACAACTTTAATATATTCATTGACACTAAACACATATCTATCTCGATCTATCACGATCTGTTAATTATTCTCAATTTTGATTGTTTGTTATTCTAAAATTAAGTCCGTAAAACTTAATAGAAGTATTCTTTTTCCAAGATAACTTAAAAAAGAGATTTGTTATTAGATATACACTCTTTCTTTAGGGTAAAACTATTAAAGATATATTTTGAGTAAAGTGATTTGAAGTAAAGTAAACAAAAATTCAAAACACACTCTTGTCTATATTTTCTATGCTTCATCTTTTGCTTTTGAAATCAATTTCCTAAAGATAAAATTAACGTATCACTAATTAGCTTAACTTTCAAATTGCTGTTTGATTATCAAAGAGAATATGTGAAAATAATAATCCATCTTTAATTCCCACTTTGAAACATAAAAACACTTTTGTTTTTTTGAGGGTCAAATAATTATCCATGCAATTCAAAGTACTTTTCAAAACTGTTTCAACTTTATATTTATAGAAACAACTCTTTAATTTAAAAATAACAATAAATACATTCCTTTTTTAGGTGTAACTATTTTCCCTATATTAATATTAATGAAATAAGATTTATTTTCGATAAATGAAACTAACAACTATTAGAACTTAATTTGTTATAATCAATTAAGACTACGCATTCCCATTCTATATCTATATATCTATGTAGTATATACAATAAAAATATACAAAAAGAAAAGAGATGAAAACGTTTAACAACATAATATTCTAAATAATTAAACAAATTACTATTTAAAGGATGGTTATTAAAATATCGTTACAATATATGTCAAATGTAACTCAACGATAGTTAATTAACCAATTTACACATTATTATTATTTAACAAAGGTAACTCTCAATTCGTGAATCAAACTATCAATTCATTGTTGTCTTCTTGAGAACGTTTTAACATCAAACCACAAATAAGATATAAAGCTCTTTGGTGAGGGATATAACTCCAAGTGGCAAAATACTCTTTTTGTTACAAGAGAGAATGTCAATATCTTAACAAAAGAAAATAATAGAATAATTTTATATCAATAGAGAAAAATTATATATTCAAATAGTTGGTTGATGTAAACAAATAACATACTAGTTGTTTTTAAACATAAATTATTCAACCCAATATAATAACTTAATGACTATTTATTACAAAACTAATTGACTATAGAAGTTAAGATGGAGTAGAAAATGTGAAAGTTGGTGGATTATGGGTAGGAATCTTAAAAACACTAACTAACAAAGCAGGATGAAGGTAAGAGCCACTTTAAAGGGAAAAAATAAATAAAAAATGAGAGTTCTCACAATTTAGAAGTTTGATGTATTTGATTGAGTTCTATTCTATGAGTATTTAGTGGTTTTGCGTAATAAACATAATTTTTCTATTTTAGACTAGGAGGATCAGATTCCATTTGATTTTTTTTTAACATTCTAACTATGAGTTTATTTGTTTTGTCAGGTAGTCATTAATAACAGTTATTATGTTAATCACAGTGATAATACCAATCTCATACTAAGTTTTGGATCTTCCCGCGGAAAGCAACTATCTCTGATTGGGTGTAATACATTTCTTTCTTGGTGTTCTTTTTGTAGCAACCCTCAACTTTTTTAATACAAAAATTTGCACTTCCACTTTAAAGAAAAGAATTTATGTCAACAATAATTTTAAATTAAAAGCATGAGATGAAGAATTGACAAGTTGTTGTTATTATTATTGTTATTATTATTAAATCTTCCCTTCACCTAAAAACTTTAGAACAAACTCCCCATCAAAATGAATTCAATTCTACGTTTGAATCCCATAGATTTAAAAACAACAACAACAACAACATTCGATTCAATTCCTTCAATCATTACATGAACAAACCAAGACAACATTATCAAATCCCCTCCTTTAACAAAGCCATTGAAGAACCTTGTGTTGTGGGGACTCTCTGCCCATTATAATGGACATTTAGCTTTTCCTTCTTATTCTTCTTCTTCTTCTTCTTCTTCTTCTTCATCTTTTTCATCTTCTTCTTTAACTCTTAAATTCCCTATGTAGGTTTTCTCTTGTGTTGTGTTGTATTTATTGCTCTTCCTTCTTTCCTGTGTTCTTCTGTCTTTTTCTTATCTGTCTCGTTTCCACCGCCATTTTTAATTCCTATTTTTCTCTATGTTTAATCGTGAATTTCAAAAACCCCGTTAACCCATTTCCCCTTTTCTTTGATTAATTCGCTGAAAGCTTATGGTTTGAGCTAAAGGACAATTTTTTTTAACATTAAACCCCATTGGGTACTTATCAATGGCTGTGCCCGCATCTACAACCACAACTACCACCACCAACGCTTCTACTAATTCCATTTCTTCTTCTTCTTCTTCTTCTTTTCCTAATCATCCCACTAAGCTTAAGCGTCGAAAGTGTCGAGATATCACCGTTTCCGCTAAATCTGACTCGTTTTCTTCTTCTTCTTCTAATTCCTCATCTGGGTTCCAAGGATTTTCTCATCGAAAGCTTGATCGCCCTGTTGTCATTGTTTCTTCTGAGAATTCTTGGTGTTGTCCTGCTTCTAAACCCTCTTCAACCCCTCCTGCTCTTCCTCTTCCTCCGCCGCCCCCACCTCCGCCTCCGTCGGATTCTCACCGAAGGGTTACTTCTCCGACTCTCGCTAACGGGAATCGAGCAACGGATTCGGTAATATCGCCTTCTGATTCACCGTCTGCTTTCCGGATACGGTTTTCTCCTGGAACTCTTTCTCCGGTAATGGATTTCACGACGTCTTCGTCCGGTGCTGCGTTTAATGGTCATTCTGGATCGAGTCATGACTCTTTCCCTTCTGGGTTTTCGAAGTTCAACTCTGCTCTTACCGCCGGGCTCTTGAACCCAATGTCGCCGCCGCCGTCTACTGATAAAACCCGATCGAGTCCGACCCTTTTTGAAATGATGGCTAGTGAGCCTGATATTCACCCTAGAACTTCTCAGATCCCTCCTCAGATTGCCTCTGTTTCGGTTCATAAGAATCAAGTTCCTGTTCAGGACAAGCAGGCGTTGATGATGCAGAGGATTTCTGAGATTTTGGGTTCTCGGAGCCCTGGAAATCAGTTCAATGACGCTTCTAGCAGTGACATTAAGCTCACATTGAGTTCTAGAGATGGGATCAGTGTTTCGATGAGTGTTCACCGGCAAATTCTTGTTGCTCATAGTCGTTTTTTCGCATTGAAGCTATCGGAACGGTGGGCGAAACAACAGCGGTCTCCGTCTCCATACATTGTGGAGATTGCTGACTGTGATGATGTTGAAGTGTACATTGAAACCTTGAAGTTGATGTATTGTAGAGATCTGAGGAAGAGGCTGATGAAGGAAGACGTTCCCAGAGTTCTTGGAATTCTGAAGGTATGAGTCTTTTAGGAATTCTAGAAAGTTATCAATGTGCTTTTGGTGTTTCATTACTGAATCTCTGCTTTGTTAGATCCCCACCTAAATTTGCAATGTATGATAATTGATATGATGGTGGCATTGGCATTTTAGGTCTCGGCTGCAATCGGATTTGATGCGGGTGTTTTATCTTGTTTGGAGTACTTGGAAGCCGCCCCATGGGCCGAGGATGAAGAAGAGAAGGTGGCTTCACTCTTATCTGAGCTGCACCTTGAAGGTGTCGCAGCAGGGGAAGTTCTAAAGAGGGTCTCAGTTGAAGTTACCAATGGACCTGAAGATGGCAACGACAATGAAGAAGTGCTACTGAAGCTTCTACATGTAGTTCTTGAAGGAAAAGACGAGAAGGCAAGGCGGGAGATGAAAGGATTAGTTTCGAAGATGCTTCGTGAGAGTTCCTCGCAAAGTGACCTTCGAAAAGAATCCTTGTATTCAGCTTGTGATGGTTGTCTGCAGTTGCTCCGCAATCAATTTATGCGAGCAGTAGGGTCGGATTTTCATGGTGTTGGGGAGATTGCTAAGCAAGCTGATAATTTGCATTGGATTTTAGATATCTTGATTGATAGACAGATTGCTGAAGATTTTTTAAAAACCTGGGCTTCTCAATCAGAATTGTCAGCTACACACTCTAAGGTGCCTGCTGTTCACAGATTTGAGATCAGTCGAGTTACTGCTCGGTTATTTGTTGGTATCGGAAAAGGCCAACTCCTGGCTCCTAAAGATGTGAGATATCAGCTTTTGCAGACCTGGTTGGTGCCATTTTATGATGATTTTGGTTGGATGAGGAGGGCATCGAGAGGCCTCGATCGCCACCTCATTGAGGATGGTCTTAGCAATACAATTCTCACTCTACCATTAGCTTGGCAACAAGACATATTGCTAGCTTGGTTCAATAGATTCATGAATTCAGGTGAAGATTGTCCTAATATACAACGAGGGTTCGAAGTCTGGTGGAGAAGGGCCTTCTGGAGACGCAGCGGTGAACAAGAACGACCTCGACCGATTCGAATTGCCACCCCATCAACAGAGAATTCGTGAAGCGCTCTTATTTCAAAGGACATATAGCTTAGTTCATAATGACTAATGGGTTGGTTCTTTCTCTGATCACTGGAGGCCTCATTCCTTGGTATTGGTTAGTTAGGATCTTCTTCCTTCCTAAACCAGGAGCTTCCTATGGAGGACCCAATGTACCTGAGGTTAGGTTGGAAGAAGATAATAAATGCTATATATTGTAATTCCTCTTATCTTTACCTTCTTTCTCTTTGAAATGAGCTTGACATTCGTTTCAGTTTCACCACTCGTGTTTCTGAATCTCTGGCATCTGTGAGTTTTAGAATAATCTGTGGAGATTCAAAAGTCATAGCTGAACAGTCATTGAGTTACGGTTGAAATGCTCTTGTTTATCTGTATTGAAGATCAAGTCCAATGGGTTAAGATTGTTCTGTTCTGTTTTATTATTGGTCTGACTTTGCAACGGTCTTCGAGTTGACTTCATCTTATTATTCTCTTTAATAATCTTGGATCTAGATACCTTTTATGGAGAAAGAAAAAAAGAATTAGTTTACCATTCAAATGTTTTAAAAACTGACTTAGTGGGAGAGATCTAAACGCGTTATCGATCAAATGTTTTCTTTAGGTTGTTGAATCTTTCATTCCAGTAGATATTCGCTAGTGAAACGTTATCTCACTTGAAGCTTTACTCTTGCAGTCACACGTAACAAAACGAAACGAAACAGATGTCATCGGCAAAGGCAATTCCCAAGAGGAGTGTACAAAGGATGATACCGAAACTCGTACTGTTAAATACGACAAGCGAAGATTTGATCTACCAATCCGTGTTTGCCCTCTGCCTTGTCATTTGATATGTTGCAAGAAGAGAAAGGGAGAGAAACAAGTGTGAATGATGTTTATGAGTTGCAAGTTGCAATCAAACTTAACACTTAACAGTGGTTGGAATAGATATAGATAGTTGGAAGTTGAAATCTGGCTTGGTTTGTTTGAGAATCATAAGTTGTATATGTTTTGGCCTTTTTTTTCCTTTTTTTTTTTACTTTTTAGTTTGGGATCATGTTCTTTGCAGCACGTTTGGTGAAAGAACATTGTGTTGATTGTTCCTTTCCCATTCTGCCAAAAAGTTCGCTTCCTTGAAGTATTCAATGAATAATATTCCATTTGGAATCATATTTTACATCTCATCACAGACAAGGAAGGTATTGCTTAGATGCAGGTTTTCTTGCTTTAAATGGAGTGAGAGAGTGAGAGGGTTTCTTATAACTCCTCTTTGATGATTTAATTATCCTTTGTTGTTAGTTCGAGGGAATGGTTTCTAATTGAACTTCTTTGTGAAGGAATTCACAACCTCTCGATTATTGACATGGTTGCAGTTCGTTTTTCATCTCGTGATTGAGATGGAATATAATGCTGGTTTGTTCAAGGGATGGATTATGGAGTTTGGTGCTTCTCTTTTCTTATTTTATAGAATGTTCTTTGGAGTATAGTGTTATTATAGGAACGACTCCTTTGTGATTTGGTGAGATGCTTGAGTGTATTTGGTGGGGATAGGATTCCACAATTTAGAAAAGGGACAAACTACAAAGTAGTTGAGAAGTTTAATATATTGTATATAAGCTGTATTTGTATATGTTATTTGACATTTCGAAATCTAAATTACATTACATTATTTACAATTTTGTTCCAAGGTTTTAGGGTTTTGTTCCAAGGTTTTAGAGAAGTGTACAATATAAATTCTCTAACTCTACTAAACACTTTTGAATATATAATCTGATAATTTTAATTTTTGTTCATGGATGTAGTTAGCATACTATTAGTGAACTGTGCAAGTTTGTGTATTGATTTTTCAGATAAATTAAATCATTTGTTACCTAGTTTTTGTAATCAAGAAATTGTAAAACGTGACAAAGCAAAAAGAATTTCTTCAGAATATGAACAAAGATTTATTTGACTTTTACTAACATATATGTTGTTATTAACTCAACTGTACAAAAGCTGATTTAGAAACAGTTTTTTGTTTGTTTGTTTTAGGTAACAGTACATTCATCATCAAAATGTGTGAAGAAGGAATTCATCATTGCACAATCATAGTTCAACTCTCCTATTTTTGCATGTTTTTGCCTGAAAACACAACAATTATCTTAAACTCAAACCAATCTCAAGGCTAATAAGAAAGAAGAAAACACACACACACACACAAAGAAAAGAAAAGAAAAAGCTTACCATTCTTGATCAATCAACATCTCATCTGTAAGTCCAAATTGTCTCAACTCTTTCTCTGTATGGTGTAACAGCAAAGTGTACCTGCAACACAACCGTAGGCCATCGTCGACTTAAATGACAACCATCAAAGTCAGAAACACGAAGGGCATAGTCATTCGGAATTAAAGGGGATTTTACCTTCCACCAAAGCCTTTCTCCATCACAATCATTTTGCCATTGCCCAAATTGTTGAGTCTTTCGTACTGTTCAACAGTCCATTTGTACCATCTCATGAGGAAGACTCTAAGAGTGAGGCCATGGGAGACAAGAACCAAGTTCATGTTGGGATTTCTTTGGCCTGGTGGTTGAAACCTTCCAACATCAATGTCTGATTTCAACGTTTCTCTAAATCCTGTTTGAGTTTTAGTCTTTTTTATTTCAGTTACAAAACTAAAAGAAGAAGAGGGAAACTTTCAAGGCAGTAAAAAAAAAAATACACAAATAAAAGTTGTTCTTATTGTACCTGTGATTCTATCATAAACATCTGCTGCAGATTCTCCATTTGGGAAGCGATAGAAAAATCTACCATACAGCATTCTCACAGCTTTCTCAACTCTCATTTTCTCTCTATCTTGAAAGTTTCCTTTTTATAAATATATAAACACAAACCTTGCTTAGTAAATTAATACTGGATTGGTGACACTTTAGACCTGTGTTGTTGGATTAAATTTTTGTTAGTTTTGATTAGACTTATTTGTATGCAAGATTGTGGCGTTTAGGTTCACTTGATCTCAACCCTTCACTCTGTTGAAATTGAAAATTGATACAGGTCGCTATGTGTGTGAGTTAAATTTGATTGTTTTTTCTTTCAAATTTGGGAAACTCCTTTGAAGACTGAATTAACGTTACTATTCATGAATAGTAACAATATTTTACCTTAATTCATAAGTACTCCGTTACACAAACTTTTAAAGATGCAAATAAATCCAAAAATCAAACAATTTTGAAATTAGTAAAGTTGCATTTAATTAAGTTACTAAAAATAATATGAAATTTAAAGTAATAATAGTAAAAGTAGGAAAGGGCGGGTGGGCGAGAGGAGAAGTACCAAAATCTTGCTCTCGCAATCTGGGCTCTTCTCTCATACCGGCGATACGACGGCGGTGGAAGGAAGTGGCCAAATGCTGAAGAGTCTGGCGTGTTCTTTTGTATGGAGAAACATAGAAATAAACACTCCAATCTTCAACTCCATCGCCGTCTATCATTTCCTTGATGTTCCTCCCACATTCCTCCGCCTCCTTCATTCCCTTCTCCGTCAATCCGATTCTCGGGTCGGCGATTCTCGTGTAGGCGCTCTCGTCCACGTTCCCTTCGCTCTCCCCGTGCCGGACCAGTATGATCCGGCGTGGTCTCGGCGGCCGGACTCCGAATAACGAGTAGCCATTGTTGTTGTTGTTGATAGACTTTGGTTGTTCTCCTTCGGTGGTGCAGCGGATTGGAAGAACTACGGATTTTGGGAACAAAATTGTGGCCATTGTTTAAGGCCCAGATTTCTAATTTAAAAATATCTCTCTCTCTCTCTCTTTTCTTTAAAGAGTTAAAAAAATCTATTTTTCTTTGGTCATCCAATAATCACACTAAGACATGAAGGTTTAATTACAATTTTAATTCTCTCTATCTATTAGAGTATGTTGTTAGTATGTAGTAATATTGTAACTTCCAATCTTTATTAAACTTGTTGGGTTATTGGTTTTGGACTAAGCCAATAAATTTTCATTTAAAAGGAAGAATGAAAGAATCTGTTTTTTTTTTTTTTATATAGAGGAATATAGAACAAGGAATCAAAGAATCCCTGCAAGCATCTCTAGTGAAAAACAGCTCTATGACAAGAGCTTACCATCGCAGCTCGCTCTCAAGGCGATTGAACAATACCCATTCGCTTAAACAAAAGAAACAACCCATGCAGACGCAACATGGGCCTCGATGTCCAGAACCAAACAAGAATTAGACTCACATAAATTAACTAACAACACAAATAAGACCACCGCAATCAGAATCATCGGCTATAAGAATTATTTGATTGATATATATATGTAAAACTTCAAAGATCTATGAATTTTTATTCAATGTATTTAAAGAAATAGAGAAAGAATTGATTCTTTCGTAATGAAATGTTTGAAGGCCCATTAAACATGAAGATGGGCTTTTTCTGTTTATAATTGGGCCGAGGTGAGTCAAGTTCTATCAACCGGCGGCCCATGTTTTGAAAAAGAAGAAATTAACCAAAAAGAAAGTGGAAAGTAAGGCTCATTTGATTATTCTTTTAAAAAATCTTTACAAAATTTCTTTGACAGTAAATTAACTTAAAAAAGAGTTATTTCTCTTTCTTTTCTCTTTTCTTTTTCTTTCATAAAATATATATATATATTAATAACTAAGAATAGTTTTCAAATATGATCATAAATGTATCACTCTTTAGTTATAGGATTAATATTTTTTTGGTTAAAATATTATAAGATGGAGAGATGTTTGAATTTATGAGCTCAAGATGTATAATCAAGAGTCAAGACAAGTATCAAATTGACATTTTACTACTAAAATATAAATTAGAATCCTATTTTATTCAACAAGATTCTAATCACATACATCTACCAAGATGGATTTATATATGTTTTGGATTGAAGGAATTTGTGGGGAAAACAATAAAAGGATAAATTGAAGCCTTTGTATTTCACTTTTCTCTTCTCCCATACAAGAAAAAAAGGAAAAACAAATTTGAGAAAAAAAAAAAACAAAAACAAAAACAATTGTTATGGGTGTGTTTCTTAAATTGTAACACCATTTTTAATACACCATCACTTTAGTCAATATCAATTTCAAATCAAATAAAAGAAATCATGTATCTAAAATCATAATGGTTGAATTTTTAACAAGTTTCTAACAAAACAAAAAATAAAATGATTATCAAATGCGATATAAGATATATTATTTTTTTTTGTTGATTGATTAGGTATAGAAAATTAAATGAAATGTGTATCTAATTTGATAGGTGTTAGGATTAAATGTTTGATTTGAGAGAGAATTTATTTTGATTATTAGGCTATAAGAAAAAAGGTTGTTTTCTTTTCTCATTTTTCATATATTGACTTAAGTAAACTTAAATTTGTAAAAAAGAAAAAAATGAAAAAGGAGTATTTGAATAAATGTATTAGGAAATAAAATGAAAACCTAATGAGATTAAAAAGAAAAGAAAATCCACGTAGGAAGAGACATTAAGAAAACATTGCTTTTCTCAAAGGGAAACGTTTGTTTATGTTTGGGTTTTTGTCATTTGCTTTGACTTTTGTGGTGTCGGTGACTCACCTTTCTTGGAATCTTTGTTTCTTTTTTTTTTCTATTTAATATATTTACATATGTATCAAAATATTTATAAAATATAGAAAAAGAAAATTAGATTATAACTGTTCAGTCATTTTTCTGTTTACAATGATTTGAAATTTTGTAAATATTATTTGAGCAATTTTTGTATTTACAACAATTTCGTATTTATTTATTTATTGTTCATTCTTCACCTAACTCTTTCTATTCTTTCTTCTCTTTCAATTATTATATTTTATTTCTCACACGTGTATTCTCTTTTTCTTTTCATCTTTTAGTTTTCTTCCTCTCTTTTAATACATGGGTCTCACTCTAAATAAATTATGAATAAAAGTTTGGGATCCATATTTAAAACTAAACCAATATTTTAAATTATCTGAGGTCCCCTTTCATATCAAAATTAATTATTGACTTTAGACACAGAAGTAACAACTTTCCTTTACTACATTTCATCTCTTTATATGTAGGTTTTAAAAAAAAAATTGTTTTTTTTTTTCTTCATATATTTACTAATTACGAAAGTTATGAACAACAAATTATAATAAAACAAATCTAAGTAGGACTTATTCTAAATTTAATTAAAAATTCAATAATTTTAAGTATAACTATAAGAAAAAAACCATCGTAAACTTAAATAATATTTGCGAGGCTTCAACCTCCCAAGTTTATTATGCTCTAAATCTATTATTCTCAAGAATTAAACTAAAAATTCACTTTAGGAGTACTAATACACACATGTAGGACTACTTAATTGAGTAGCGGTAAATATGTATAAAGTGTGGAATATACATAGTTATTAATAAGATATAATTGTGAAATAGAAACAAAGATATGTAGAATAAAAAGTGAAATAACCTAACAATATTTATCTTAGAACTAAGTAATTTTGAACCAAAATTTGATAATTGAATAATATATTTTTTTTTCAAAGCAGAAAATTTTGAATGATAACCTAGCTGTTGCTAGAGATGTACGTGCATGCTTTATATTTATTAAATATGTTGTTGTAAGAGATAGATATTTAGTAAATACACCTGAGATAATTTTTAAATGAATATGTTTCTTGATTTTTATTTAATGAAAAATGGAGGATGAAAATATATTGTATTAAATAAATGCATTTGGGAGGGAAAGAAAATAAGACAATAAACGAAAAAGATGATTTTAATTTAAGAAAAAGAAAACATTGAAACACAAACGTGAGGGATCCGACGAATATAGGCCGTTGATTTTAGAGGATAATCTGATGCGGATGGGGACTCACTATTAAATTGTGGGTGTGGGCCCTCATTTACCAAGTGTGATGACGTCAGACCCAGTCAAAATATTGCATTCATTCACGTAATAAAATGATACGAAATAAATTGTGTGTTTTAGTTTTTGAACTTTTTAAAGAAAGTATATTTTGATTATTGTCCTTATGATTTTGTTAAAAAAATTATACTCTTGTTTTCCTATTTAGATGAGTAGATTCTAAATTTACTGTATTAACTAAATTGATAAATAACCAATAAATTTGGCTAATTTAATGTATAAATATTTTTTGTTAAACATAATCAATGAAAAACTTTTTTTTGTTCTTTTTTTTCTTTTCAAAATTTAAATCTTTGCATCCGCTCACGGACTAGGAAAAAAATAAATAAGAGTAATTCAATGAAATTGCTTGACAATGATGTAAGTAAGAGGTTAAAAAATTTGAGTGAGTAAGACATAAATCATTTTAGGCTTGTAAAACGAGTCTTTTTAAGATGGTGGTGACGAGGAAAGTGACAACCTTCAAATGAACAAATGGTGTACACCCGTTTTACAAGATTTTCGAAGTTAAACAATGGTTTTAGCTTAGTTTATTATGTTTTATAGTTATTGTGTTCTTATAATCTATAAATTATAATTAAAATTTGTAGATGATAATAATCAAGTGTTAGTCTGGGTTCAAACTAGGTTAGTTTAAACACGGTAACATATAGAGATTTCAAATAATAATATTGTACTTAATTGTAGGTTATGATAGATGAAACTCCAACTGTTATAATAGGAATCTCAACACGTTCCATTCAATTTGAAGTAGGAAAACACCATCTAAATATTTAATCAATAATTCTTAATATTTAAATAAAAATTGAAAGATGAGTACTATATATATTCACCATTAATATGAAGATCAATCAATTAATTGAAACTTCAAAGTACAAATTATCATTCTTAGTAATGTGGAAGTTTTGACAAATTACATGAGTTGAAAAGTATGAATTTAATTAATATTAGTCAAGTTGTAAAGCACTGTTTCGATTGAAAAGTACAAAATATAATTAGGATTAGTCCTATATTTTGGTAGGACAACTAATAATATGACTATGTGATTTGAATTTCCACAAAAAATATATGAATGTAAAATTAGTTCTTTTTCTAGAAAAGATATATGTAAAAGGAAAAGGAAACTTTGGAAATTTTGGTATTGGGTTATTACATTAGGAAACCCCACAAATAAACAAATAAATATCAGAGTATATATATTTGGTTCTTAATGTATATATTTAGGAGTTTGTGATTTGATGGATCTCCACCGTTGATTTGACAGATGTGTTTTTGTCTTTTATTTTAGTGAAAATTATACTTTTGTCACATATGCATATATTGATTTAATTTTCATTTAGTCTCTTATTTATAAAATACTATACAAGTTTTCAATTTTTATACAGTTTTATTTTTAAATTTCGAGGTCATAATCAATAAAACAATTCAATTAAATTCCTCAACAATTTTGATCCTTCAATCTACTAATTAAATTTAGGGTTTCCATTTATTTAGTTAATTATATTTAAATACTACTTTTTTTCTTTTCAAATAATTAATATGTGATTAGTAAATATAGAACAAAAAAGAAATTTTAGATTGGTCCACCAAAACATAATTTTCAATTCGTTTGCCGTCTTCTATGGTTGTATTTGTGGAGCTCTTTTGTTCCAAATTGACGTTTTATTTCTCACATTATCACTCAATATATATATATATACTAAAAATAAACTTTTTATATATATATATATATTCCTACACAAATATAATATCTTTAGTTAATTAGTTCATCTAACACCGACACGTAAAACTTGTAGTATTGATTTTTAAGTTAATAAGTTGAATTTTTCTTTGCTAAATATTGTTAGAAGAAATAAATCCACTTAATTGATGGCTGGTAGTAATACTCGTGCATCTCATTTATTTTGTATTTGAGAAATTTGAGAAATTATTATTATAGTTACATTCATGGTTTTAAGAAAAACAATTTTTCTTCATTTTCGGTTTTTACTAGTTAATTAGTGTATTAAAAAATTGTTTATAATTATGTTAAAGTTTCATGTTTTTTTTTTTAATATAAATAAGTTAACTCATTTTTGTTGGAGTTGAAAACAATTTAAGATTACATTTGCACCATCATATATATATTTTATTTATTAAGATTTAAAAAAAAAAAAAAACAAAAACAAACAAACATGAAGCAAACAAAAAATAAAAAAAATTCAAATATATAGAAATGGAATCCAAACAACCCTTAAATTCTCAATTTGATTCCCTACAGGTCTAAAAGTTTAAATTTAAATTCCTAGAACTTGAAAAAAACTCAATTTGTTTCTTTCTTCTTTCTTCTTCCTTGTTTCACTTGTCCTTCCCTAACCCTATAGCCATCTAGTGAGCTTGAATAATTTAAATTAAATTCAAACCAAAGAAAATGAATTTGGTAGGTTTAGGTTTAGGTTATATATAACCTATGTGAAATTAAATGATGATATATATCTCGACTTATATAAAATACATATTATAAATTTTAAATCTTGAGGTTCTATTCTTCCACTTTATATTAAAGAAAATAGTTTAAGATCATAAAAGTAGAGTAAAAGATTTGTAATTTTAAATATATATTATTACTCTAAATAAACAAAACTTTATTGGTTGAATAATCAGTAATCAAATGCTTATAGTTCCAAAATTATAATTAGGAAATGAAAGGTTGCTATCATTAATGAAAATTGAAGTAGGGGATTTAAAATGAATTAAATAAGACATTAAGTCACTTAGCATAAGAAACAATGATTAAGTTAGTGATTAGTATGGCTTAATAATGATGATGATAAGGAATTTAATATTACTTAGTCTCTTTTGTTGTTAACGGTAAGAGCATTTAATATAATATGTCAATTTATTTCCTCCATAAAAACCCTAATATAGTAATTAATTAAACTTTAGGTTAGGAATAGGATTATGATAAGCTGAAAACTATATGTTAATTATAGACACTTCATTTTTTAAATATAGCTAAGAGGATATAATGTTGAATTTAATTCTCTATTGCTATCATATTTATGGAAAAAGGCTATTTATTTATTATTATTATTATTATTTTGGAGTGAGATTTAAGCTAATTACTTCAATGGAAGAAAATGCTTAATTTGTAGTAAAATTTTGATAACAATAAGTTGCGATTATCCACATTAGCACAACTAAATGGATTAAAATTACTTTGAAAAAATGGATTAAAAAGAGTATACCCTAGACCAAGTAGTTACATATTCTTTTAGGGTAAAATTGAAAAACCATCAAACTATCAATTTTAATAATTTGAAAGATGGATGTAGTATCTGATAAGGGATGAGATTGGATTAATATTCATTTTGATATTTGTCGTACTTATAAAGAAAAAAAAAAGTATACTTTCACGTCAAAATAAGATGGTTTATGACATTTGAAAAAAGTTTGAAATATAAGAATGGGATTAATGAAAACATTAAAAATATCTATAAGTACGTAACTTTAAAAATCTAAAAATTTACAAAATATATATGTATTTTTGAATAAGATGATTGAAGAAGTTAGAAAATGGGTATAGTTAATGGAGGCATGTAGATTTTGTATATATTAATTGTGAAGTTGAATTATGTTATAAGGGTGATGAATTTTGAAAATATAATTAAAAAAGAAAAAAGAAAAAGTGAGAAAGCGATAAAAAGTAGATTATGGTAATTAAGAGGGAATAGAAATAATATTGATAAAAATGAAAATGTTCCAAAAAAGGAGGTCCTGGGGGAGAATAAAAGAGAAAGAATGAAGGGTTTGTTTAGAGAAAAAGCTGGCAGGCCCAGCTTGTATAGGTCAAGTAGAATAGAATGGTCCATTTACAAAATAATAATAATAATAATAATAATAATAATAATTGGAATATATTTTGTAAAATTAAAAAATGAAAATAATAAAAATAATCATGAAAGGGTGTAGGACCATTCTAGTATAGTTATCGTAGGTAGTTACAAGTTTCAATTTGGTGAAGAGAAAGTGTGTTTCACTTTTTCTTTTCTTTTCTCTGTGTCAGTATTATATGCTACACACTCTTCTAACCCCCTCCCCCCTCCCCCCTCCTCATTCTAATCATATTATTCTTATACAATCTTCTTACATTTCTTATTTATCTAATGTCTCTCCTATGTACCATTCAACTTACTTCTATTAAATGTTTGGTAGAACGCAAGATTGTTTCAAGCTAAAGATTCTTAGTTTTGGAGTTACGTTACCCAAAACAAAAATGCCTTGTGTATTCTTTTTTTATTTTAATAAAAGAAAATTATGAGATTAAAATGATATAGTATATATAGGATAGAAATATATGAATCAAGTACTTTGGTTGAAGATCCTTCCGTACATTTGTTACCTTTTGGAAGGTGGAGATTCTTTTTTCTTTCCTTTGATGGGAAAAGGTGGCCTATGTACGGTGTGACAACAATTCTATATTTTCTCATTTCAATCTTTATAATTTCTCTTTTTTTTTTTTTTTTTAAAAAAAGTCTATTAATTAGACTTTAAAACGAATGAAATTGAACTATACAACTCTTACGTTACAAACATACATTTGCCGGTTAATTAAGTTGAGTTCATATTAACAGTTAATTTCTCTAATGGTTTTTTCTCTCCTCCTATTTTATTTGATGTTCTACAAATAATTATCAATTACATTTTAAAAAGTGTTTGAACTATATATTTTGTTCAATTAAATTCCATATATTATCTTGAGAAATAAGAAGTGCTTGAAGCTTTAAGTCTCATAGATCAGCAAACACATTTTGGTAGTCTCTTAATGTGAGGAACAACAACCTGGAGGAGTAGTAGTTTATAAGGGTATGTAATTGAATCAACAACAAAGTATATATATGATATTCCTTATGATAAATTTCACCAAAGTATAGATCCAATAATAATAATCCTCATCCTCGATATGAATAGTAGAAAGAGGCGTAAATGAAAGATACGTAAGGGTTAAAATGGTAGTGTTGGAGGAGGAGGAGGAGAAGAGAGCGGGGGGGGGCGTAGGTTAGTAGGGGGGAAGTGATGACGTAATGGGGAGAGGAAGAAATTAGTAAACGGCGGAGAAAGGTTTGGTTTGATACATACATACATAGGTGGGACCACCCCCAGCACCCTTTTCTTTTCAATATTTATTCCTTTCCCACTCTCCCCCATCTCCTCCTCTTCACCACGCTCCTCTCTTTTGTCCCGATATACAAAATCAATATTGCTCCAATCAAAATGGTGTATGCTAACTAAGTTTAGGGTACCAGATCATCGCTAACCTTCCATATCGTAAACACACATTTCCAACCATCATTTAAATTCAGATTCAATTCAATTTCTAAATATATATGAAAACCCTCAAATAATAAATTACAGCTCCCATTTTCAAATAAACATTTTATTTTCACATTTATCATTCATCACTAGCTAAACACACACATAATTAATGTTTGAGTTACTTTATTCAACATGAATGCCTTAAATGACCTTTTATAGCAACATATTATTGTGTGTTGACCTTAACATGGATGCTAATTAATTAGTTGACATGTTTTACCATTTTTAATCTCATTATTAACAAAACTAAACACAATTAATATCATTTCCATCCAATCAAATTATTTTAGTAATATTTTATTAATACATACATACATTTATAATAACCTAACAGAGATTCAGTTTAGCTCTAATGGTAATTGACACACACTTTCTTATTTCAAGTTTAAAGTTTAATCTTACACATCTATGATATTGTTGTACTATACGATATATTGCAACAAAAGAAAAGGTCGGTTTTAAAGTGTTATTTATTAGAAAATAAATGTCACCACATTTGTTTTCATCAACTACTCAATCAATAATAATACTTTAATGAGTAATTAATTACATGCTATATTTTTTCTATAAGTATATTGAAAATATACAAAGCCTAGTATTTGAATCTGAGAGAAGAAAAGTGTGTGTTGGTTGATCATATAATATATATAAAAATAACATTTGTATTTAATTACACCAACATTATTATCCAATTTGATTTTGATTGGGCTGAAATCTCTATCATTAGTAAATAGTATTAAATATAACAACATATGGATATGCGTTATGTTGATGAAGATGTATAGTCATATATATAACATATGACAATTGTGCAAATCATAGAATATGGTAAAATCAAAGTTATTCATAAATATTATTATACTGAAAAGAAAAGAATTAACTTTTTCAATATTATTGTTGGTATTGAGACAATAATAATAATAATAATGTATGACCAACATCCAAGTGGTAGTTCACATTATGATATGGCAGACATTTGTTCCCACAACAAATTTATTATATGCTCATAAATGAATGTAATAAAAGTAACAAACCACAACAATCCCAATATAAATATTATTCAATCTCACAATTCTCAAATACAATACCATTTTTCACCCTTTTTCTTTTTCCAACTCTCTAACTTTTATCTTTTAAATTCTACCTAGAAATGAGTATATATATATACACCCACCCACACGTGTGAGTGTATATACACCCTACTAACTTAAAATTCACTTTTTTCAACTTTACTATGCTTTGATTATTCTTTTCTCTACGTAGGGTAAAAAAAGTTGATTTTATATACTTTGAATAATAAATAGTAAATTTAGTCTCCTCTCAATAGTTTATATTTTTTTAAAAAATATTACTTAAAAATGACACTCAATTTAAAGAAAAAGAATGTTCTAACAATTTATATATTTTAAGTAAAAGGACTAAAATTAGATATTACAAAATATTGGGAATAAAATGTAATCAAACTCAAACTACTAAAAAAACAGAAGTTAACATTCATTTGAAAAAGAATTTTATGAAATGGAACAAGTTGTTTGTCTTTTGCAAGCAATATACTCAAGATCTCTTTATTGGATTATGTTTGTATGTCCCTTAGATAAAGTCTATATATATATATATATATATGTAAGTATGTGATTTTTTTTTTCATTTTGACTATAAAATATTACTACTCTTTAATTAAATTTAAATAAATTTGAAAGTATAAAAGTGAAATAATATTTTGATGTAATTTTAGAGAAGAGAGAGAGACAGAAAGAAGAAAAAAAAAGAAAGCGATTTGGTTGGTTGTAATTAATGAAAAAAAATAATGTAGAGTTAAATAAAGCATATGTTTGTATGATGTTATAAAATTTTCAATCATTATAGTTTCAAAAGAGACTCAACATGTTATGTTCTTATAAGTATATATATGGCCCAATGTCAAATTTAACCTTAAATGAAAGAGCTACAAAAAAAAAAGAGAGAAATTAAACAATGCTAACTTTAATTTATTTGTCAATACATAATAATAAACGTTATGTCTCTCTCTCTCTCTCTCACTCTCTCAAAAACAAAAAGAAATCTGTTATTTTTTTCATGTGAAGTTAGCATCCCAAACTACAAATCAAAAGTTACCTTAGGTTAAAAACTAAGTAATTTATATAAATAAAAACTGATGGTTGTTAGAGTCCATAAGAAGGATGTTGAATCGAGTTGGAGAAAGCAAAGACATAGAGAGTAATTAATCAAACACACAAAGTACATGAAAGGGCAAGAAAAAAGAAAGGTTAATATATGGAGGGAGCGCGTGGAGTGAGTGTATATGTATATATACATATTTTGTGAGGAGGAATTGGGTGGGAAGGGGTTTTAATAGAGCAATTAATATGAGAATTAGATGGCCATACCCATTTCCATTTGGACCACCTCATCCCTCCCTTTTCTTATGGCATCTTTTTTTTCCCCCCTCTAATTCTCTCCCATTCCCAACTCCCCAAAATAAAAAAAATCAGTCATTTATTTTCTCCCATTTTTCCCCTTTTTGGATTTCAGCAAAAAAAAAAAATAAAGGCCAATAAGGAGGAAGAAAGAAGAAAGAAGAAGAAGAAAAAAATCAGGTCCACTATAAACTCATATCTCTCTCTCTTTTCTTCCACTGAAAAAGCCTGTCCACAACTCCCACTTGGGTTTCCTTTTTCTTTCTTTCTTTTGAGTAATTTCTTGGATTGAATCCATGAGACTCAAAAAATGAAAAAGAAATAGAGAAGAATAAGAAGATAGAAGAAGTGATATGGCGGCTGGTTGTTTGTGATATTGTCTACACAAATATATTCTGCTCTAATTTTGTTCATCACTACTGCCTTTTCAATTCTAATATATATATATATATATATATATATTGTGAGTTTAGTATTAAAGTAAATAATCTTTTGGTTTTTGTGTATATTTAATAATAATAATAAAAAAAAGTTGGTACCAAAATAATTGAGTTGGGATTGGGATTGGAATTGGGATAGGGATTGGTATTGGTTTATGATTACTATTTTTTTTATTAGAAAAAAAAAAAGAAGAAATTTATGATTCCCTTTTTTTCTCTTTGTTTGTAGGAAGCCCATTTTGGACAGATTTATCCCTTTTTGCATTGACCCATTAAAGAGAGAAAGAAGCTCACACCCAAAAAAAAAGAAAATAAAAAAACAGTCCTTTTTTTTCTTCTTTTAATTTGATGTTGTTGTAGTTGTGCAGAACAGAAGAGAGAGAGATGTTTAAAGAGTAGTACATGAGATGATGATTACTTTTATAGCTTCCACCACCTAAAGCTCATCTCATCATCATCATCCTCCTCCTCTTCCTCCTCCTCCTCCTCCTCTATATTTCTCTCCCAATTTTAATTCATTATATCTCATTCCCTTTGATATATTTTTATTCCCTTCCCTTAAAAACCCATCAAAATTACCCCCTCCCTAAGATTCCTCCACCATCGCCGCCGCCGCCGCCGCCGCCCTCCTCCACCCTCTCTTACCTGGGTTACTCTTCTTTCACTCTTTACTCCATCAAAATTCTCTCTTTTTATCTCTTACTTTAAACACTTCAATATGTCATGAATTGTGTTTTATTTCTTTTACTTTGCAGATTAGATCAAGGTTGATGGAATTGAAATCTCAACAAGAAACAATAAGAAGAAGCTCTTGGATTTGAAGATTGATCATATAGATTGTACTATAAAGATCAAAGGGAAAATAAGATCTATTTTTTTTTTTTAGTTGATGGCTGGTGAGCTTTGTGAAGGGGAAGGAAAATCAAACGAGATGGTAGTTGGAGGAGAGTTTTATTACAATTCCAATTCGAATTCAAACAACATCCCTAATCAATTCACAAATCAGATCCAAACCGGGTTCGGTTCCACTACCGAACCTGCTGTGGTGGAGATGTTCAACAACGAGTCGAGTGGTGGTGGCGGCGGCGGTGGCGGTGGTGATGATGATGAGTCGTTTCCCCAAAATATGATGGTGGTTGGACCGTGGGGGACGACGGCTACGACGGATTCTTCTTTAAGATGTGTGTTTCCATGTGAACCAAATGAAAGACCAAGCCAAGGCCTTTCTTTGTCTCTTAGTTCATCTAATCCTTCTTCTATTGGTTTACAATCTTTTGAACTAAGGCAACAACATCAACAACAACAAAACCAATCATCTTTCCCCATTTTTCATCTTAGAAACTCTAAGTTTTTGGCCCCAACTCAAGAACTTCTTTATGAGTTTTGTAGCCTTGGAATCACCAATCATTCTTCTTCTTCACCAAAACACAAACATCCTTCTTCTTCTTCAACCAATTTCTCTCTTCACTCACTTGACTTCATGGAGTTGCAAAAGAGGAAAACCAAGCTTTTTTCCATGCTTGAAGAGGTATAACTTTTATTTAATTACACTTTTATCTTATATTCTCCTCTCAAACTTGGGTTAAAACTAAAAACTTCTCTTCTTTATTTCAAATGGGTAGGAGTAAAAATCAAAACTTTAACAAGAAATTGATATAAAGTTCACAACTTTAAATTTCCCCTTGATATGGGATTGTGGGGTTTTTTTTTTTCTTTTCATTAAATGCTCTTGCCCACAATCATAACTATTTCTGAAACCCTCCCATACACATATATACATACAAATTAACATAAAGAGGTTTGATCTTTGTAGGTTGAAAGAAGGTATAGGCATTATTGTGAGCAAATGAAGGCAGTAGTGGCATCGTTCGAAGCAGTAGCGGGGAGTGGGGCGGCGAGGGTGTATTCGGCGTTGGCGTCGAAAGCGATGTCGAGGCATTTTAGGAGCCTAAAAGATGGGATTGTGGGACAAATTCAAGCCACAAGAAAGGCAATGGGAGAAAAGGATCCAATTGCACCTGGTACCACAAGAGGAGAAACCCCAAGACTTAGAGTGATTGATCAAGCTTTAAGGCAACAAAGAGCTTTCCATCAAATCAGCATCATGGAAAGCCATCCATGGCGTCCTCAACGTGGCCTTCCTGAGCGTTCTGTTTCCGTTCTTCGTGCTTGGCTTTTCGAACACTTTCTTCACCCGTATAACACTCTCACCCTTCCCTTCCGTCATTTTCGTTATCAAAAGTTCTTGTGCTCAATGGCGTTCTAACAAAAACTTTTAGATGCCTTAGTTAACTCACTCCACATAGTCATAGCTAGTTGTCATCCCTTCTAACATAGAACCGTATGGAATCGTCATTCGCATTGTTTTGACCTTTTCCAAAGAGGATTTAGAATCAACGTGATCATGGTCATTTTTACTCACTTTATTTTTTGTTTTTACAATAAGTTTTTGATTTTTTTTAAAGTTGTAACCAAAGAGAAACCAAAAGAGTTGAAGTAGTTTAGTGGCTAAGGCTCAATCATTGATTTTTCTTGCAACACACATATTAGATTCCTTTGTTTTTCTTGTCCCTATTGCTTTCAATCATTTAATTACTTTCTCTCTCTTGTTCTTCTGTGGTTCTTATTTTTCTCTCCTTAATTACCCCATTTTATTCTTCCCCTTCTCTCTCAAAAAAATGTTTTTTTATAATTAATTTTTTTTATTAATTTTGTGCCAAGAGTTTGAAAATGGTGTTAAATTTTTTTTCAGGTACCCTAGCGATGTGGATAAACATATTTTAGCTCGCCAAACTGGTCTCTCCAGAAGCCAGGTAAGTCCAAAAGAAAAGAAAAGAAAAGAAAAAACCCTAAATAATCATAATAATAATACAATTTCATTCAACCACTTTCTTATTTAATTCAAGTTTACATTTTTCATATCTTCTTAGAGAATCCACTGTTTTATTTAAATATAATCAAACCCCACATTATTCTATAGACATTTGAACCTCCATTTTTCATGAAATGTGTACTTTTTTAATGAATTAAAAGATGTTTGATTTGTAGGGTTTGATTTTTTTTTTTTTTTTGTATTTGTATGTTTATGTTTTTCTTTAATTACATAAGATGAAGAATCGAACTTCTAATTTAAATTTGAAGATGATAGCATGAGTTTTGCCATTTGTATGATATATAATGCAACTTTTAATGTGTTTTGTTTTCGGTTAGGTGTCAAATTGGTTCATTAATGCAAGGGTGAGGCTGTGGAAGCCAATGGTAGAGGAGATGTATTTGGAAGAAACAAAGGAACAAGAGGAAGAGATTGATAACAGTTTCAACAACAATGCCAATAACTCTTTTGATGGGGTGACGGATTTCAATGACGACATTGACGGTCATCGGTCGATTGCCACAAGACTAGAGGATCAAAAACCGACACCAGACCAACTCTTAAGAATAGACTCGGAATGTCTCTCTTCAATCATCTCTAGCAACTCGGAGAAGAATAATGATCATTCAAGAACAATTAAAACGATGCAAAACCACCACGGACACCAACTCCACGGAAACCACAACCACACCTTCGGACGAGTAGTGGGTGATGCATTTGGCACGGTAGAACTCGACTTCTCGTCCTACAACCACCATACAGGTAGTGGTGGAGTTTCGTACCATAACAGCAGTCACAACAACAACAATCAACATTTCAACAACGGCAGTGGTGGAGGCGTGTCGTTGACTTTAGGGTTACAACAGCATGCCGCGGCCGGGGGGAATGGAAACGGAGGTGTGAGCATTGCCTTCGCTTCAGCAGGACCGGCGGTGGGGCAAAACTCCCTTTTCTTCACAAGAGATCACATGGAAGAATGCCAACCAGTTCAATATTCCCTTTTAGATGGAGAAACTCAGAATCTTCCTTATAGAAATTTGATGGGTGCTCAATTGCTTCATGATTTAGCTGGATAATATGTGAAATGAGAGTCAGCTGGGCAAATACTTTAGTTTTTTTAGGTATAGATAACTCAATAGCTTCAAATACTCCAATACATAATATACATAAAAGCTTTTTTATAATATACTTTGGGGGAGGGTTAGATTATTAGTTATAGCCTATGGTAGATCAATTTGCTTTTTTCTTTTCTTTTCTTTCTCTCTTTCTCCTTTAAACCCATCTACTCATTCAACTCTTTATTTCTCCATCTTCTTCACAGCTTCAAGATTGGTTTTTACCCTATTGAATTTGGGAAGGAATGATGATGATATTGAACTAGAAATATACAAATGGATGGTTGTGATTGGTACATATATTTATGATTTGTCTCTCTATATTGAATATTTTGAATGTGTGGTTTGAAAATGGGATTGAGGCATTTGTGGATGAGAGTTGGAATTGAATATTCAAAAAGCCCTGGATCAACGAAATAGAAGGCAACAAAATTTTAGATGATTCAAAAGATAAGATATTAATTGTTATGTACTCAAAGAGATCGATTGTTTTAGATTTGAATAATAATGCAAATCGAGTAAATGGTTCCCTAATTTTTATTTATCTAGACATGTAAATGAAGTCTTGAAAGAGGGTGTGGGGGTGGACCATATTACTTTGGGAAATGAGTATGATTGTTCATACAAAGCAAATTGGGGCTGCATTAGCTCTTTGAAATTCTTTCACATTTGATGCCCCTTTAGCATCCACCCTCTTGTTATGTGGTTGAGAAATGACCCTTTTTTTCTTGTTTGGTTTCTAGCCTTAGAAAGCTTATCAATATCATAGCTAATTACTTATAATTTAATCATTCAATTCATAACTTTCTAATTCAACAACATTGACTTTATGTGTGTTATCTAAGATTATTATATATATATGTGTGTGTGTATGTATGTCTAATATTGTTAACCCTCTAGCATGAGTTTGAAAATTTGCATCATATTCATATTCCTTAAGAATATTAGATGCATTTTAATTGAATATAGAATGGTATATATTAACATGTTAGGTGACTATATATTAATATATATATCATCTAATTTGTGTTCCTCCTAAGTTTACCTTATTATTGTTTTTTTATAAGTACTTTACGTGTTTTTTGGACATTTGTAGGACTCCTTTGTTTCATCGTAATTGTGTACATTACTATAAAAATTGTGCTAAACCTGTCGAATAATAATGATGCTTTTAAAAATGTCAAATGATTTACTTTCATGAATATAACTCGACCAAAACAAAAACAAAATGTATCAAATTATATTCTATGTTTACAAGGATGAGTAATTTATCAAAGGGATGTTGTTATCCTCAAGTTAAAATTTAAATGGTTGCAACTAAGTGTTAGCGTTCTATAAACTTTATGATTCCCATACCACATATTGGCGAAAAAGAAAAAATGTGGCATCAAATGTTATTTAATAAGAGAGTTCTAACAATTTGAATTAAGCGTATTAATCAAATAAATAAATTGATAATTAAAAAATGATAGGTTGGTTAGGGTCGAAATTATTAAATCCCATACAATTATTGAAGGGAATCTACTAGTTGTGTTCATCTCAATGCTTTGTCTCGGAATTCACAAATACATCATTAAAAAAATGAGTATTAGAAAAACTATTTACCATTGTTTTTTTAAACAAAATATTTATAAATATTATAGTTGGGCCCTTATTGGTCAAATAAATAGGCCCAAATGAATAGAGTCCTCAACCAATTCCAACAATGAATGAAATAAAAGGGCCCTTGCAACCATACAAATACCCAACCCAAATAACAAATAAAATGCTACGAAGTGCTTCACAATTCGTTTACAATTAAAGCCTTTTCCTTTGTTATTGTTATTATTATAAGTTGGTTTCACAATTTGTCTCCTTCAGGTAATCACTTTCTAGTTTTCTTTAGTTTTTTCAAACAATTATGTTGTAGCTCAACTACTTTCCTCTATAATGATTTAATTTAGTTAGATTTATTGATTATAATGAATTAATATTTATTTATTTTAAATATTGAATTGTCATCAATTAATAACTTACATAATTATCGTTGTTTTCTAACATCAGTGAGAGAACAGTTTTTAATTTTAGACCATATTATATATAAATATATATATATTTATAAATAAAGTAATTAAATACAACCCTAATTTCTACATTCAAATCCAAAAATTAGAGCATTAAATAAAAAAAAATAAAAATTAGAAAGAGGATGAATCTCAATTAATTAAATTAAACTTCACTGATTTCACCATCTTTGCATATTCCAACTTCCACCATCAATGTCTTCTTCTCCTTTGATTTCATCACTCTGCAACAATTCCTCCTTGGTGACTGTTTATTACACAAAACAAACAAACTCACTCATTAATCGTTTTGAATATCATATAAAAAATTTCATACTTTTCATTCAAATTAATCACCACTTACTCTTTCCCACAACTTCGGATCTGCCTTCTTGATCACCTTAACAAACTCGATGCTACTGGGGCTGGGGCTCTTCCACTTGCACGCTGGTTGTGGTGCTCGATGTCTAATGTATTTACTAACCGTCTGTCCGGTCGTCGAATTCGTCTGTAAGGCATTGGATAAGTAAAACACAAATGCCTTCTGGCAAGGATTTCGAGCGACAGGTCGAGTGTTGAATGCATAAGCAGTGTAATCCGCACGACGATACCAATTAAGGAAAGTTCTGGATGGCATTTCAACTTCACGAGGCGATAGGATACCACGGAAGATTTGGATGGCATAACCCCAGGAGACAGAGATGGTCCAAGTGTTGGATTTGTGGTAGCAAATGGACTGTTGCAGTAGCCCTGCGGAGTCTAGCTCCATTGGAATTTTGAGACGGTCGAGGGCCTGGAGGCGAGTGGCATTGGGGAAGATGGGCTCGACAATGTCGAGATGGTGCAGTGATACAAATGGGGCAATCGGGTGAGCTGAGAGTAGGCCAAATAGATTTCCATAGACATCGTACTGTAACAAGTAACAACATGGTTATTAATAATGTAATTACACACATAAGTCATAAAGAAAGAAATTCAAAGATTATATAAAACATAAAAGTAGACTTAGATAATAAACTATATAGTATAGATATAATGTATAGTCAGGTGGGGAGCAAGAGAATGAAGGACACGTGTCAAGGGGTATTAGAATGGAGTTCTTTACTTCTTTAATGACATAAGACTTGTCAATAAGACAAGGTGGGTCATAGCAATACCAACAAACATAAATATAGACAAACAAATAGTAGATCCTCAGTGACTTTTTAAGCTCCTTTTTATATTATCAATTTTGACCCATTTTTTTCTCCCAAAAACAATCTTCATATAATAAAATTGAGTCTAGAAATTGAGATAATAAAATTAAAAAATGGAAGTTTATTCACGAAGGACCCATTAGTAGTAGCCTACGCATATACACATATGTATATACTGCATATACCACCTCTAAAAGAAACATGAATATTTTTAAATATTTCATATAATAATGTTAGCAAAATTCCAAATTCCACAACTCCCAAGGCCTATCTGAATTTTGTCCACCATTAAAAGATGCATTATGTCAGAATTAAATTTTGAAGAAAAAATAAAAATAAAAATAAAAAGAGACAACTCGGAAAAGACTCGATAACCACTCGGTCTAACTCGGTCCATCCACACCAATAATTTTGGTTGAAGACAATGTCGGTAATTGAAAGCACATTTCTTCAATAAACAGTAGCCTTTTTTTTTCATATCAACAAACAAAACTCCACTAATCATCACCGACAAGTAAGAAACCCTCCATTATTAGTTAACATTTTTTTTTTTTTACTACTTACCTAATTTTTAGGTAAAACCATGTTACTTTGAGTTCAAGTTTAACATGGACTAGGGGCTCAGCCTCCCCAACCTCGTAAACCTTTGTATTAGTATCAATATCATTACTTCATCCATTGGTTTATAAAATTACTCTTTCAAACGCCTCTGGACCTAAATTAGAGTAATTATAAGATAGACTTACAAATTTTATCATATTTATAATTTTTTTAAATATTAAATATATACATTAACCATTAATGCTTTTTGAATATAATTGCTATATTTGTGATAGTCACCCTTTGAATAGGGAGGGAATCTCTGGATGGTTGGTAAAAAAAAAAAAAAATTGCCTAAGATTTAGAGAGAGTGAAGCAAAAGTTTGGTAATTTTCAAAGACATTTGGGTTTTTAACCAAAAAAAAAATAGGTTCATGATTAAAAGAAAAAAAAGATGGAAAACAAAATTAGAGTGGAAGGGTACAAAATTTAGTGACATTTGAATATGGTTTTAGATTCTAACTTTTCGAAAGCATAGTACAAAATTTACCATTTAACCTAAAAAGTAAAAGTAATTAAATATTAGAGTAAAATAAGGTTAAGATTATAATAACAAACCTGGTGAAATCCGAGTTCCTTGGTGAGCGGAACGCCCAGCTCCGCCATGCAAGCCTGCATCCGATCATCGGAGCCGTATAATCCGGGATATCTCTGAATACACCGATCCTGCATTTTCACTAAAGCCTCCGCCAATGGGTAGCTAATCGCAAACCCACCACCGCCATATGCCATCGAATACGAAAAATAAATGTTCTGTAAATGGCTCTCCGACAAGCTTCCGATATAGTAATACTGAGTATGATCATACTTTCTCAAAACCCTAAGCAAATTTTCGGTCACAAAAACGGTGTCGTCGTCACCCATTACAAACCACCGTACATCCTTCAAACCGAGCCGGAAAGTCTCCGACACGATTCTCGAGATCCGAATCGCCGAACGATGCCCCTGTCGGTTCTTATACGCGAACTTCGACGTGTCCCCGGAGATTCTAATCGGCGGGAGTTCATCGGAATCTTCGTCGATTTTCACCTTCCGGTCCAACCAAACCGTCCCCCTCATCTTCTCTGGTTTAAACCAGAGCTTGATGTAGTTCTTCCTCTGTTCCCACAGCTTCGCCGACGCGGCAATTCCGAAAACAACATGCCGGAGCTCCGTCTGATTCTGCGATGAGGTCGGAAGTGAAATTGCGGCAGTGGTGGTGAGATTGTGGAGTGGATCTACGGCGGAAGAGGAAAATGGCTGTGAGTCAGAACAGAGGCGGGGAGAGGAGAGGAGTTTAAGAGAGTAAATGAGGTAAGTGAAAGAGATGAAAAAGATGAGACATAAGAGAAGCTTAGAGGAAGTTCTGGACTGAGAATTGAAAGCGGCAGTAATGTGGTGGTTTCCGGCGGGATTTTTCATGGAATCCCAAAAAACTTTCTCAGAATCTTTCATTATTTATGAATAGCCACCAAGAATCAGAAAAAATGGGAGATCATAAATCTAAAATGGGAAGCTGTAAACAATGCGGGAAGAAGATGAAGAGATTTAGAGAGAAAAGAGTAAAGGCGAAGAAGGAGAGCGTTGTTGTGAGTAACAGAGTAGGCGAAGAAAAGTGGAGGGTTGAGATGATTGAAGGAGGGGAGGATAGGGGAAAAGGGACGGTGGAGGATGGAGAATGGAGGGGAGCAGGAAGAAAGGGATGGTAGAGGATAGTTTTGTATTGGGCTGGGTTTACCTGGGAGAGTCCATCCCTGGGGGCTTTTATTCCTATTAAACTCACTTTTAATTGTTTATTCAATTCATTTTTCTTCTTCTTTATTTTAATCATTTTTTTAGTAAAGATTTATGGAATATAATGTTCTTAATTTTTTTTTTATTGAGTTTCTACCAGTTAAATACGAGGATTTGTTAGGATTATACTATGTTAAGAAGGTATTAAATATAGGTCAATCTTATGTCAAAAACATGGAGGGGTTATTATAGGTTTGTTTAATTTCTTTTCTGATTTTTATTTCTTTTTTTTTTTAAAAAAAATAAACTTGATAAATATTTATTATATTCCTGTTGAATTTTTTCCAAATCTTTCTACAATATGATTTCTCATTATTCTTACTAGACAATTGTAAATATTCTAAATCTTTTGTATATCAATATATAAAGATTTATAATATTTTTTTAAAAAAGTTATTTCTTTCAAAATTTTGTTTTTGGATTCATACCAAACACATCCAATATTTTGGAAGAAGAATACATAATCTTGGTTTAGTTGAGATAGTAAATAGTTGGATATAAACAAATAAGTTAAATTCTTATATTGCCAATAAAAGATTGAAAATTACAATTGTGACCTCCAAAATTTCCTTTTTTTTTTTTTTAACTTTGTTTTAAATTTGAATGTTAGGGTTTTCTTTTTTTATTATTATTTATTTATTTAGGATTTAGAAAGGAATAATTGTAAGATTTAGATAATTTGGAATTTAATTTTGTTTAAATCAAAATTATATACTTATATTATGTTTTAATCTATTTAGTCTTTAAATTCCTAAAAGCTTCAAAATAAACTTTACTTTACCATTTGTATTAGGTTCGAGTTTGATAATTTAATTGTATTGAATTATCCCGAGGATGCCCTATTAGAATGTATATAAATTAAACAAAGTAATTTATTTTAATCAAACTCAATTAGTTGTTTGTGGGAGATTTTACATAACAATGATTTTTTTTTCTTTTTTTTTTTTTTTGAAAATGTAACGAGGAAGTTTAGTCTAATTATTAAGCAAACATTTTATTTAAAAATGAAATGATTTTTTTGAATTTTGAAAAGCGAAAATTTGAGAGTAAGTTTGTATTGCATAAAGAAAAAAAAAAAGATATTAAAGAGAATTAAGATTGGTTTAAGCTTTATAATACTTTATTAACGAGACAGCTAAAAGTGGCTTTTCTTGGCCTATTATTATTATTTTGGAGTTTCTTTTTATTTTATCTAAAATTGAAATTTAATCAGTTCTAAAAAAAATAAACTCTACAATAAATCTAAATATTAGCTAATTGGAATAATACATTTCATTTAAATGTTTTAGATAAATCTAAAATTAATATATTAATGGGTGGTTAATCTAAGCTTTACGCAATACTTATGATGGGGAATTAGTGATTATGCTTCCGATGAAATAATTTTTTCTTAAATATTTTTAGTTAATTAATTGAAATCAGAGATGACATTAAATTAATAATTAGAGATTATTTATGAAAATAATAAACTAAAGTTTATTAATATAGACAAATCATTTGTCATCAAATAGTTAATTGTTGTAAATAAAAGAATCACTAAAAATATGTTATGTAATTACCTATTCCTATAAACAATTATTTTCATTAATATGATTTTTTTTAATCATTTCAAATTTTGATTTACAACACAAAATCCTATTTTAATTACACTTTTTCTTATAGAGACGTTTTCTTTTGGAAATAGATTGATTAAGACCGAACTTTAATCAATTGGACAACAAATATATTTATTTTAATGAAAATCATAATCAATTTAATGAAGCATATAGTTTTAAGATTGTATATACTTAAATGTAACCACGTATGTATATATAAAAATAGAGATAAAACAGAATTAGGAATAACTAGTTGATTATTTAAAACACATATATATATACTAAATTAACTAAAAAAGTCTTGAATTCTCATTAAAAAGAAAAGAGACTGTGTACACGTGGCACACATTGAGGGTTCATAAATTTTTTTGTGGTTATGAAATCAAAATATGAAAGTTTTACTTTGAGACATCATTTGCTACATTTGTCAACTTTTGACTTTATAAATTTCCTAATTCTTTGAATTTCTAAAAAGAGACAAAACAATTTGTTGTTTTGGTTCATTTTTACCAAATGAATTTTGAAAAGAAAAAAAATATATGTATCATTAATATTGAAGATTAGAAGATTTGTAATTTAGTATTATCATTCATTTTGTTTTAATGTAAATATTATATTTTACGTTTACATGTATTTTAATTTTTTTAAAACAATTTAGAATGTCTTTTGTTTATATTGGTGGTATTTTGTTGTTGAAATATAGATGCACTCACCGTACAATAATAACCCATATGAAAACAAGATTTGACGGATACACTAACAATTCAATTAATTAAATTGACCAAATGAATCAAGTAACAATAATGAATTTGAAACGCTTCCGAAACCAAATGACAATAATCTTAATTAGAAAATGAACGCTTGGTGTGTTTTCAATGTGGAAGAAACATTATTTCATATTACCCTTGTCACCATTCCTTTTTTCATTTTCATTTTAAAATATTCAACTAATTTTACTTATCGCTATACAATGAAGATGGTCAAAACGTAACTGTAGAAGAAAACGTGTTGGAAGCAAGTATGACGTTCACTAAATTCTATCTAATTACATCTAACATATATATAAACAAATGTTTAAAATGGTGAAAATCACTATAAAGTAATTTAATAACCATTCAAAAGTTGTATAAGAAAAAAAAATTATAAATGTAAAACATTCCATTGATTTTGGATGATTAAATTTTTTGTTTTCGATAAATATCACTTTCACATATTATTAAATCATTTTTCTAACTTTCTTTTTAATCAAAGAAATTATCCAATCACGAAATTGTAATAAAATTGATGTATTAAAATAATGTCATAATAAGTGAAAATACATTATTAAATAGTAGCATGGAAGATCATATATATATATATATATATATGTCTTGTTAGTTGGGTCTAACTTACTAGTAGGACTGAATGTTCAACATCACTTGATCTAATCAACTTTGATATTGTGATGTAACTCCTACACTTGGAAAATAAAAGAACCTACATTGTTATTATTATTTATCCTAAGGTGTTCATATGCATTTGATAGCAACTTCCGCATTAATCACATATCTAGCTACCCATCACTATTAATAGATGATAAGTTACGTTTCAACTTCAAGGAAGAGCATTCGGTTCCTCTTTCCTAAGACAACTTCGACCCCTTACACGATATAAACTTAACTTACAAGTTTAAACTCTAAATCAACTTTATAGAAGTTAATTGATTTATTGATAAATCTTAAACTAAATTTATAATTTTGTAGACTGAAAATATAGAACAGGCATTGAATTTTTTCCCTTTTTAAAAAAAATTTAGAGTAAGAAAAAGACGAACAAAACAGACAGAATTTAAGGAGAGACTGAGCAATTTTTCTTCTAAGATTCCCATTGTCATCCAGTTAATGTTTGCCACTTTTGTAATTCAACATCTCACATTATTATTATTAAATTATACACTTTAGTATAATCTTACTTAAGTTCTTTATGATTATTAATTTTAAATTTTGTAATTGTACAAGTTTGCAGCATTAAAGAATGATACCATCTGACTTCCACACTCTCTCTCTGTCCCTAAAATTAAAAATTAAATTGATTTCACTTTCAATTTAAAATTTATTACATGTAATTAAGTTAGTAACCTACATTTAAAGTATTAGGAACTGAATGATAAAGGCTACGGACTAATTTAATTGCATTTGACAACAAATATGAATTTAGATTTTAATGATAGGAAGGACCCAATTGAATGAATGCATTGGGATTGGCAAATGTGTCATGAGACGCATCAATTTTAGTCTATTGGAATACACATTGGCTGACCTAAGTCGAATCAATTGAATAGATTGTTTTGATTTTTCTTAAATCAGTATCATTACAATGTAAGAGACAACGAACTCTGTGGCTTAGTCAAATACATAGATCGTTGGATTCATCCAACAATCTCAAACCATAAAGGCAACCATTCCCATCAACATTAGCCTAAATGGAGAATTTAACATAGTTTCCACAAAGACAAAATTGACATATACAAGAGAGAGAGAGAGAGAACAGAATAGTTATGCTTCCAAGTTAACTAAACCATAGGAGGAAGCTTCCTTACCTCCAACACAAGGCAAAATCACCAATATTCCAAGCCTAATTCCAACAAATAAGCATCATCTTTCGAACCCTTTCCAACTTATTTTTCACATTTTCTTGGCTCTTGCATCTTTGTCTTCATAAAAGGCCCCTAGTCATTCCTCCTTCTGCAGTGAACTACTACTACTACTAATAATGTCCCTTATTACAAGTCCTCAAGCTGTCAACTTTGGGGGCTCCCAATCATTTAGGAGATTTTCTTCTTATACATTCTTGAATAAAAGAACTTCATGTATATTCCAACAAAAGAAGAACTATGGAAACTACAACAAGAGGAAAACAAACAACACACTCGTCCTATCATGTTTAATGGATGATTCCTTTTCCTGCCCAGGTTCAAGTTCAAATTCTCCGGGAGAAATGATTGAGAGATTCTACAAATGCATCAATGAAAAGAACTTAAAGGAAATGAGTACTTACATCTCAGAAGACTGCCTCATTGAAGACTCCTTGTTCATTGAAAAATTTAAAGGGAAGAAGGTAAAAATGAGCTATATTAGACATTCCTGTATTTCTGTTCTCATTCATAGAATAGAAATTTGTATTTGTTTTTACTAAGTCCATGGAACCTACCTGCAGGCAGCTATGAGTTTCATTGAAAAACTAACTGAGAGCATGGGTCCAGATGTGAAGTTTAGAATCCGTAAAGTATACGAAAGACACCCTTCCATGGCAGGAGCAATCTGGCATTTAGGTAGTTCGTAGTTCTATATCAAGTTCATCCATTCAATTTATATTCTATCATTCTAAAACATTGACAAACCTAATTATCATTTGGCAGAGTGGAGGAACATGGAGATTCCCTTAACCAAGGGTTGCACCTTCATTGACATCAGAGATGAAGAAAGAAAAACTATACAGTTAGCCATAAATAAACTTAATATCTGATGCTTTCAATCATATTGGAAGAATAAGATCTTGCTTATATTAAAATGCAACTCTTTTACAGGAAGATACAAATTATAAATGAACCACAATTTAAAGCAGGACATCTAATCTTGGTAAGTACAAACAAGCTATCATTTACAACAATTTCAAAACATTTGGAAATGAGTAAAAATCGTTCAATGCTCATTCAATTGAAATCAAAGTAACTTGCGTGTATTAACACATGTTAAATTTGTTGGTCTGACGAGGCTTTGTTCTCTATAACTAATATCAGGATATAATGAAACTTGTGACTTTATTGCTTGCTAAGAATTCAGCAATTTTAGAATGTAAGTCAAATTTAATACCTTTTATGCCATAGATCTTCGTGAGCCGAAGCTTCTCATTAAACATTAAAGATACATAAACTATGTCTCCTGTAGGGTTGATAAAAGCTTCTCAACAACGTTGGGTAAAGTGGATGTCAAAGATCTGTGTAACTCTCTTCAATCTTCTCTTGGACAGCTTTTCGAAGAGCTATCTAACCTTTATACATTTTGGGGCTCAACTATATAGTTGTGTACTCAAATTTTTATATTATATTGTAGATTTTTTCTTGTAAAGGACACACATATAAATTTATTTTGTTCATGGGGATGGGAAAGATTGTGAACATAAAAAATATCCCCTTCTAGTCATCGTTTCCATCACGAGTCAAATACATTTCTAACGAAGAGAAAACAGCCAATGGACCAAGAATGGGAGGCAGTGGTGGAGGCTTATTGAATGCCACAATTGGCTTTTAATTTGCTTTCTCTATGGTAATCAAAGACTCTGCATCAGAATCATTCTTCATTTCTTGCCTTTGTATTGATGAAATTGCAGTCCAACAGTTGTTTCGTGTCAAGAAATTCTAATGCAAGGAAACAAACAGTAAAATTACAGTGTCTTTGGTCCATTGTAACTTTTGTCTATATATTCTCTGTACTTCAAAAACTTAAAAGATTCAATTTAGTTGCGAAATTTTTATGGTTGAATTATAAGTTTAACTCAAGAGTCTTTGTAATTCAATAAATCTCCGCATCTTTTTCTATTCATTTTGTGCTTCATCGCTTAGACCTGAAATCAACCTACTTAGGAACACTTGAGAGTATGTATGTCATGCAAGTGTTAAATTCACGCCCTGAACCTTTTAGACAGAATAGAGATTCAAATATCAATTCAAAACATTCCATAATACAGGAAGTAATGTGGGAGATAACTTCATAAGTTCCAACTTTATAACGTACAAAGACATTGACACAACTTTGAAAACTTAGGAACCAATCTTGTAATTTACCAAAAAGAAATGGAAAGAATGAACTAATCAAAGAGACAGGACAATACCCTATGGTTCTTTCAGAGGATGAATGAGTTTAGACTTGTTTTTTAGAGTCAATAAGGCAGGCAGCTACAGCAAGCATACATATGTTTCATAACCTTCAGCTTCCCCAAACTCAGAGACTAATCGGTTCAATATCACACAAAAAGAGTAACGGGTGAAACAGCAACAATTGAATAAAGAAAAAAGACAGAAATGGGAGAACCACACTTAGTTGCAATTACACAATTTTCCTTAATAAAAATTGACCTCTTAAACTTAAACATGTAAAATTATACCCTGAAACTTGTATTGTATAAAATGAACTCAAAAGAAATTTTAATAGTAGAAATTGAATCATAAAATTTTTACAATTACAACATCCAGTTTTGAAACTTAAATCTTTATTTGGTTATATACTTGTCAACATGTCACATGCCGAAAGCAGAACAGTCCCCAGTTGGCTTCATCGCATTAATTTTCTCTCTCTCTCTCTCTCTGTATAAAATGAGCTTGGTGGTAAGAAAAATGGGCTAAATACGTCTCACCTGAAATGTTTCAAATCAACCCCTTTACCTCATTTATTTGCAAACCACCCAAACTCGAAATTCTATCAACTCCTATATATGAATGTTTCATCTCAGCCTTTCACCTTTCAACAAATTGTGAACGATTAAGTTCAAAGTGAAATTGTATAATCATTAAAAATTATATAGCTAATTGAATTTAATAATTTTCTGAATGGAGTGTCTAAGGATCAAAATTCTACCAATTTACTAGACATTTCTGTATTTCTGTTCTCCTTCATACTGCTATGAATGTATAACAGAAATCTGTTTTTACAAGTCCATGGAACCTACCTGCTGGAAGCTATGAGTTACTTTGAAATCTAACTCAAAGCATGGGTCCAGATGTGAAGTTTAGAATTCATAACGTCTACAAAAGAGGCATTTCCAGTGCAGGAGCAATCTGGCAATTAAGTAGTTCTATCTAGTTCATCCCTCCAATTCATATTCTTTCATTTTGAAAGATTAACAACCCTAATTAACATAGCAGAGTGGAAGAACATGAAGATTCCCTTCACCAAGGGTTGCACCTTCATTGACATCATGAATGAAGAAGAAGGAAAAACTATACAGTTGAGATAACCATGCAATAATCTCAGTACCTGATAATTTCAATTGTATTGGAAATTTAAAATCTTACTTGCATCAAATGCAACTCTTTTACAGGAAGGCACAAATTATGATTGAACCACCAGTAAAAACTGGACACCAAATCTTAGTAAGTACTCAAGCCATCATTTCCAACATTTTTTTTTTCAAAATGAGAAGAGCTAAAAGAGGAATATACAAAGAGCAAAGGCATATGGATCCATTTCCAACCACTTCGATCACTCAACATTCAGATATGAGTAAAATCATTCAATGTTAATTCAATTCAATTGAAATCAAAGTAAATTGTGTGTATTAAAAATATATACAATTTTTTGATCTGATGGGGCTTCGTCTATAACTAATATCAGGCTATAATGAAGCTCGTGACTTTATTGCGTACTAAGTATCCAGCAATCCATGAATGTAAGTCAAAATTAATACCATATGCCATTGATCTTCATGAAAAAAGCTCCTTATTTAACATTAAAAATACATAAACTCCTGTAGGGCTGATAAAAGTTTCTCAACAACGTTGGGTAAAGTGGATGCCAAAGATCTGTATAATTCTCTTCAAGTTTCTCTGGAACATTTGCAAGCCCTTTCTAAAGATTTTAATACGTTTGGGTCTCCACTTTTTTTTTACGTACTCTTCATTTTACTTTATTTCACAAACAAGGAAAATATCATACATGGTAATAGCGAGGTCGTGGAAATGGTACAGTTAATGAACATACAAGACATCCCCTTCTAGAACAGATACTACACTTGATCTCAGCCAAAAGGTATTACAAAACATCCCGTTCTAGTCATCGTTTCCATCAGGACTCAAATATGTTTCTAACAATGAAAAAACAGCCAATGGACCAAGAAGGG
This sequence comes from Cucumis sativus, assembly GCF_000004075.3. Classification (NCBI taxonomy): domain Eukaryota; kingdom Viridiplantae; phylum Streptophyta; class Magnoliopsida; order Cucurbitales; family Cucurbitaceae; genus Cucumis; species Cucumis sativus. Next base: position 1,535,493 of record NC_026659.2, on the reverse strand, counting down.
GGGGGAGTGGTGGAGGCCTACTGAACGCTGCAATTGGGTCAGCTTTCTCTTTTGTAACCACAGACTCTCCCTCAGAATCATTCTTCATTCCTTGCCTTTGTACTGTGGAAGTCAGACTACCTAATCAAATCGCAGTCCAACAATTGTTTCAAGCAACGAACCAAACAGATAGCAAAATTATATTATATGTTTGGTCCATTAACTTTTGTGAACATAATCTTTGTACTTTAGAAACTAAAAAAGCTTCAAATAGATAGCAAAATTTGTATGCTTGAATTATAAGTTTAACTAATATACCTTGATAAGTTTTTTAACTTTCACTTTCGCACTCAACAAATCACTAAACTTATTTTCACTAATTTTATTGTTCAATGCTTACACCTAAAATCAACCTACTAAGAGACCCTTAAAAATGTGTGTCATGCAAGTGTTTCGAAATCACAACCTAACCTATTAGATACAAAATTGAGATTCCGAGATCAATTAAAAAAACATTTTAAAACACAGGGAGTTAACTTTACAAGTTCAGAACTTATTAGAAATTTTGTAAGGTACAAAGACAAAATCAACAAAACTCTGAAAACTTAGGAGCCAATCTTGTAATTTACCAAAAAGAAATGGAAAGATTAATCAATCAAAGAGAAGGGTCAATACCCCATGATCCTTTCGGAGGATGGATCAGTTTAGATTTGTTCTTTACAGTCAAGAAGGCAGCTGCACCACGCATAGTATTATACAACTTTGAGCAGTTAAGCTTCCCCAAACGCAGAGACCAATGAGTTGAATGTAACAGAAGCTGAGACTGTGTATTAAATCTGATCATAAAATGAAAATAACAAAACTTAGGATCAAGAATTTCAAGAAAAGTAATGTTAAGGAAAAGAGACGAAAATTTAAACACCGATTGAGAAAGATTGATGGGAGGGAGGAAAAATATGAAGAGTTACATGAGATATGAATTTTAGAAGGTAGGAGAAGAGCAAGATGAGAGTGTCCGAACTCCGATATTGTGCAATCGACGTTATTCCGGTGTTGAGCTGGATTGGCTTATATCGAAGCTGAGAGTTTTGGAGTTGGATTGGGGAGTGGAACTTTCGTGAACCTTCATGGTTCACATTAAGTGCTTTATCTATAGGGCTTTCATTCTTTCAATTAGCCCACCAAAATTGGCCCATTGGGCTTCGGCCCATTGACTATTGGAAAAATTATTAAAATCGATTCAAAATAATTAAATATGCAGTAATATTTTTTTTTTTTTAAAATAAAGTAAAATTTGTCAAAATCTTTCCAATTATATTTTTTATTTTTTAAAAATATTTTTAATTATTATTTTTAAAATTGATCAAATATAATTACTCATTAAAATTTTATTACTTTCTATATGTGTTTGGTACCTTTTTTTTTTAGTTTACTAAGTTTATAAATAAATTTACTTTCTTTCTCTTTGTTTTTAAGTACCTTTTTAGTCCGAATTTAAAAATAGGTTTAAAACTTCATTCTTACTTTTATTTTGAACAATTATATGATATTTTAAATTAAAAGAATAATTTTAAAAAATCATATATCCAATCAAACTATTTTTCTAATTTCAAACCAACATATAATTATTTTTAAAAACTAAACAAAAAATATTTTTAGAATCTTTTTAAACTTACTTTTAAATAAAAATGTACATGAAACAAATGGATATATTCTTTTAAACTTAAAAACTAAAATTATACAAAAAATTTATGACTAAATCACATATTTATGTATAACAAAATGTTCTGTAATCACTCATTGCATTGCATTAATTTTTGGTTTTAGACAAAATTTAGAAAGAAAACTAAACAACCCTTACCTTGCTTAACAAAAACATTACAATTTCATTTAGGATAAGTATAATTAAGGAGGAGAAGGGAAAATTCCTTGGTTGAGTGACAATCAAACATGTTACACTTATTACACGATCTCAAACTTATAAAAATATAGAAATGTTGATAGAAATATGACTTGTGGACAAAATGTTAAGAACACGACTAAATTATGTTCAACTAATTATATAGTTTTGAAAGAAGATGATCGTGGTTTAAAGTTATTTTTTATTCTCGACACTAGTACACACACGCTTCAAAATTAAGATTCAATTTTGGTTGGTGAGATTAGTCTTAGGCCATTTAGATTTCAAGGAAAGAAAAATGTATACGTTTCCTTTTTCCATTTATTCATATTGGGTTTGAAAATTCCAATTACAATCTCGTTTTTTCCCCCTTTTTGTCCATATCATTTTATTAATTTAATTGAAGATGAAATTAAAATGGTGTGTTTCATTTATGCTCCAAACAGATTGTGAAGTTAAAGAACATAAAATTGAAGACACGACGGAAATTAAATATGATCTACAAATACATTGTTATGAACTTATTTTCATTTATGAATTTAATTGTAAAAGTGTACAGAGATTAAAATAATAATAATAATAATAAATGGTAACAATTTAGAAGCACAAAAGTAAAAAGAATAAAATTACAATATTTTCATATGTGTAATTTAGTAAAAAGAAAAGCTGGGGGAGGAAGGAAATAAAAATGATGATTTCAAAAAATGGTTGAGGTTTGTTTGTCTTGGAAATTGGGCGACAAGTAGTCCAAGAAAGAACGACGCGTCGGCAGGAAAATGACGTGAATAGTTTTGAAAAATGAGTTGAGTAGATGTGTAACTTTCTTTTGCTTACACGTCTTCTCTTTTTAGAAAGCAAGCGTTACACTTCTTTTTTTTTCCCACTTTATTTCTATTTTTCAACAAAAAAAAAAAAAAAGGATATATATATATCTACTTACCATTTTAATTAGACCATCAGATGATACTTGTATTATATATATGATAAATCAATTGATTTTTAAAAGATATAAATATCTAAAGAATTCTTATAGAAAAACTTATCAGCAATCCCTCCTTTTAATTTCCCCTCAAAGAGAGATTAAATTAAAATAAATAAATATACAAGAAAAGAGAGTGGTGTTTTTTTTCTTCTTTTCTTTTCTTTTCTTTTTTACTACTTGTTGTAATTTTTATAAAAATAATTATAACATTATAAGAAAATTGAATTTAATTTCTGTAAACCTTTCTCCTCCTAATTTCCTTCTGCAGCTCTTCCTCGCCATCCACTTCTTCCAGTTCCTGAAGACGAACGCCGTCGTTTAAGACAATTAGTATATATTCTTTTAATAAATTTCAAATTCAATAGTAATAATAATAGCAAAGTGTAAGAATATGCAATATAGTGAATATGTTTCCAAATAAAAATTGAAAATATTGGCAGGGAATGAACAATACAGCCTTTGAAATCATACTTAGCATACAAAATGACGAGACTAACCTTGGGTCCTAAAAACAACCCATATGGAACTCCGTCAAATTTATCCGTATGATGGATCTGCACAAAATTATATAAACAAAATTTTTAAAAATATAAATATTTTTAAAAATAACAAAATAAATTAAAATATTTATAAGTTATAACAAAACTCTTAAATTTTATAAGAATATAACTGATAATTTTTTTAATTTTTTTAATCAAATTTACTATTTTTTAAAATGTTTCTGAAAGTGTATTAAATATTAAAAATAAATAGACAAGAGGGACGACGAGTCGAAAAGTACATGATGAGCAGCAGCGACACGTCGTAAGTAGGGGACAGCGGCTATCGGACCCACGGGGAAACGACGGTGAACGAGGCCATCGTGGACGAACATGTAGGCCATCCCAAACACCGTAATTCCCAAACCCTGTACAATTGCCAATCGTGGAAAGCCACGTCATACAAAAAGCTGACTTGGACTTCATTTTCCTTCACCACTTTGCTAAGTTAGGTTGGAATGATTCTAAAGTTGGAAAGTATGAATCATCCATCAATATTCATAAAATTAGTAGGAAATACTTTAAATATTGCTTCATATTTCTAAGAAAAAGAAAAAGATCTAATCTACTTCATACTCTATTTGATAAATTACAAATTTATTTCTGGATTTAGATGGAAGCAATCTTTAGGTTTGATTCAGTCGAAATTCTGTTGGTTGCTTTCTGGTTTTGAAATTTCTATTTTATTTAATATATTTTTTCACAATTCTTAACAAAAACAAAAACAAAACAAGTGTTTGAAATTTAAGAAAAAAATGGAATGAACTATGAGTAAAGTATAATTGAAAAAAAAAAAAGTAAAAAAAGAGGAGAGAAAGAAGAGACGTACGGCACCAAAACAAAGGCCGGGAAAGAAGCCTTGATTGAAGAGGCCGAAAGAAAGAAGAGCAATGGCTGGAATCGCGTTTATAATTGCAAACACATCGTTCTTTTCAAATGCTCCAACCCTCGGCTTGTGATGAGACTACCCAATAATAACAACTTTTACTATATGCTTCTTTTAACTTTATTATATTCTGTATGTAACACCTTCGTTATATTATTAATTACCTCATGCATATCCCATAACGAAGCATGCCATAGCTCTTTGTGAGCCCATCTCGCCCAAAATTCCATGCCCACCTGTCATCAGTGAAAAATGTTTTCAGAATTGGTCGAAATGACTTTTTAAATGTTTCAAACGATCTCTTTTAGTTCATTTGAAATTTAAATAACGTAACTTACAGCAGAACCAATAGATAGTACAAAAGTGCCGAACATTTCTAAAAGTGGAAATTCTCCGCCCTGCAAAATAGATAATAAAACTCATATCTTTTCTTTTTATCGAAAACATAAATAAATTTATCTTCAATTTAAAATTTTCAAACTATTTCTTTATATCACTTAGTTAGTTAATGTATTTGAATACATGAGTAATAATAAAAATTTCATACCCTAAAAACACTTTAAAAGGGTTAGATCCCAATATATATATATATATAAAAGCATAGGATGAAAGTAAAAGCAGAAACAAAAAGATGAAGCAGAAGAAAAGAGGAAAATCCATGGTATTATTGAAAGAGGAAAGAAGAGAAAGTCCCAAAACAGAACGCAAAATTCTCAAACTTGTCATTAACACATAACTTGTCAAATTGTAAATAGAAATGGTAGTGTATATACCAACATAATGCTAAAAAAGATTTCTTACCACATTTATTGCATACCACTTCTTTTTTATATGAAAATATGTCACATTACATACATTATATAGATTCATTTTCCAACTAAACATGTATATTATTCGTGTTTCAATAAAAACGTCTCGATAAATTGTTTAAATAATACATAATGAGTGAGGATATTTTAGAAGTTTAGTGAATTGTAATGAAATGAGTTTGTAATGTAATGTAATTTAAAATTCATGTTTTGATTGAATATTTTGTTACAACTATTTTCAATCAAACTCTCTTTTTTATGGTTTCACACACTTCATGATCTCATTTTTATTTTAATTTTTTTAAATCTCTTTTAATTAGCAACTCACCTAAAAGTCGAAATACATCCGCTTTTAGAAAAAAGTAATTTAGCTACAAAATGATTAGATGCATCAAACAACCACAAATCACAAATCTATATGTAAATTTTGTTGATGGGATTGTATAAGTAAAAATACAATATGAATAAAAATGTAAAGTATAGAATTTGATTGGAGTTTAGAGGATATGAAAAACTAATTTACTACTCAATCAACTAATGATATTGATGTGTATATAATAGAGACGACGAAGAGAGGGGAGCTGGAATGTAGAGTGAAATCTATGGATGACACCAAGTATTAATTTATAAGTTAGATATAAAATAATTTAATAGAATCGATTAGTTTTATTTTAACACATATACGCTAATGAGAACAGAGTACCTCCATTATTTGGGAAGAGAAACGGTAATAAACAGCGATGGCGGCCATTGAAGTGATCCCAAAGCTCGAAACAATTGCAGCTATCAAATAACCCTCTCTTTCTGCTTTCTTCTTCCCCATTTTCTCCTCCACACTCATTTTCAATTCCTTAACCATTTCATCTTCTTCACTTTTCTTCTTCTTCATCTTCACAACCATCAATCTTCTCCTTCTCCACCTCTGTTTCGCAAAACACCGCCATGGAAAACCTGGACTCGGAGCTCCGGCGGCCGGGCGTTGAAACAACCTCCCGTAATCATACCGGTACGGCCCGGCGGTTGCAACGGCCGAAATCACCGTCGTCATGAAAGGAAATGGAATTCGAGAGTTATGAAAAATTAGGATCGATTTAAATTGAAGTTTGAGTTTCTTGGAGGCTGCGTAGCCAATTGGTTAAAGAAGAATTGTCACCTTTGGTATAAGGGTTAAGTTACTAAAATAACCTTACACTTCTTATATTATTTAAGGCAAGGTATTGGTTTTGTTTGTGTTATGTGCTGTTATGTCTTGTTAGTTTTGTTCATCTAAGTGTTGCACTTGTTTCCAACTTTTGTCATTAATATTACTTCTCATCTCCTTCTTGTGAAGTTACTAACATACCCTTATCCCGTCTTCCGGTGGGTATGGTTGTACATCATTCTTTTCGTGTATTTACTCTAATATTCTTTTTGTTATAATATACACTTTTGGTTCGTAATGTTTCAAGTATCCGTTGATTCAAGTCAAAATTATGTTTTATTTGATCTATGATTCAAGTCTTCATAGCTACTGAAAATGCTCACATAACATTTTTGTATTTCTTTTTTTAAAGAAAAGGTAATGTTTTGTTTAGTGATAATGAAAATAACAATCCCTCCTTATGTCCATCTTACCCTAACCGTCCATGGTGGCATCATCTATCATCTACTTGGTCCGCATTAGTTAATCACGGTAGAATATAAACTATTGTACAATAACTTCTTCATGATCAAATATTTTATTTTAACTTTTAATTCAATAAGTCATTGATTAACGCACATGTTGTTCGATCAAGAAGTTAGAGATTCAATTTCTTTCCACCTCACTTATTGCTACAACGAATTTGTTACTTCTAATATAACTTAGTAGATAAGACACATTTTATTTTACAATAATTAACTATCAAAATACCTACTTACTTAACGACCAATAAAATGAGAGGAAAAGGTGATGTGAGATGGAAGCACAATGAGGTCCACGTACAAATTAAAATGATAAATATTATAATGTGTAAAGTATATAATAAATTTAAACAACTTTGCATTCATCTAAATTTGGGCAGACCAAAAAATTGAGAAAATGTGAAATCACTTATTTTATTTTAAAACAAAATTATATGACTTTTTTGGTTCCCCACTTTCCATTGTCACAATTAATGCACTTTTAGTACATTCAATAAAAGTTTGAATCTCAACTCTTAATTTATTTTGATTTCAATTGCAAACCAATTTACCAATTTATAATGAACTAAATTATCTACCATTTGAAGAATGAAGATTACAAGAAGTATAGATATGAATATTCAAACTTATAACTTCGAGTGGTATGCGATACTTACACTTACGTTCATCCTATAAATTTAGTTGGATTAATCACTTTCCTAATTAAAAACCTTCCCCTAACACGAAAATCACAAAATTTCAAACACAAACATAAAATATGAGATGGAGTTGAGAAGTCATAATTAAGAGTAAAATAGTATGCAAATTGATTGACAAACATTGAAGCAAATACAAAGAGATCATCTCTAACATTACACCCTTCACTTTATTTCTTAGTTCATTAGATCCATGGAAAGTACAAACATCCACAATCTTTCCTCCAAAATCTCCCAATACCTAATACTCTGCCCCGTTTTCGATTCGGTTTTTCGGTTGTTTTTTGTTCTTAGTTTCTTCGAATTCGTTCAGTCATACAAAGCCTAAAATTATTGGGGTTTGACAAGATTCTGGGAACCTCCCAATTCCCTCACAGAAATCAGCATCAGCTCCTTGTACAATACAGAGGACTCCAATTTATATGGGTAAGCATACAAATTTTTACTGCTGTTCTTATCTACTTGATCATGAGAGTAAAATCCTAGTCAGGAAAAAGAAAACAAGTGCTCAATTCCAGCATCTAGATCATGTCAAACGCAAAGAGTCGTCCTCCTAGCGGATTCGTCGGGGTTGAACCTCACGGATTCTTTCCAGATCAGTTCTTTAATATGCTCTTCAGTGCACGACGGTTGCTCGAAATCAAAATTGAAAGGCCTGGCACAGACTGGCTCGTCATTGATGTCGTGAAGAGATTGCAAGTATGGGTGACAAAGTGCTTCCTCCACTGCAAAAGGGTACAGAGTTATCATATTTGATTTTGATGAATAACTAAGCACAGATCGATTGAGGGCTTCTTGTGGTTAAAGTATGAAAGGTTTTTGGCGAACCTGTGATGCGTTTGTTGGGATCAAATACGAGCATCTTTTCGAGAAGATCGAGGGCAGATGGAGACATGTTGGGAAATCTAGCTGAGAATTGTTGTTTTCTGTATTGTGGAAGCTGCTTGACATATCTTCGAGCATTATCACTTCGGAGAAATCCTAGGCTGGCATCATCTGGTGATCCTAGTAGCTTTAACATTGGAAAAAGAAAAAAAAAAGAAGAAGAAGAAACAATGTAAATGATCAGATTAATTCAAACGAAATTGAAATAATACGCATCTTTTTTCTTCTTTATTCAGCAGGAATGAAGGGCAAAAGTACTTCTGAAAACGTACTCAAGAAAAGAAACTACGATAATGGAGATTTAACAATGTAATAATGCAAGGGAACTTCTCAACAGACTGCAAAACAGCTTTTCATGTACATAAGATGTCAAGCATACAAGATCGTCAGTTAGCACCACCACCATTGAAACTCATACGATCTCAGAATAAACAGAATTGATTTCAGTTGGGACATTTGCTCTCTTCTCATCTTTTTTTGACAGACTGACCAATCCCTCTCCAAAAGAACTTTGAAATGTTTCTTGTTCTCTATTTTCTACTCTTCACTTTTACAACATTCCTAACTTTGTGTGTGGAGCGCGCAAGACCCAGAACATCCGAACTCTCTTATTCTCCCCTAAGCTTCTGTATGTGTTGCTTAGATTTCTAGTGAATCCAGGATGAAAATTCATATCCCCTAGGGCTAGAAAGTGATTTAAATTGGAAAAAAGCACTTTTCACCCTTCTAAAAGTCCGCAGACAGCAGAGCAAATGACATACTAATTGATTTTTAAAATATAAAAAGAGTTGAACGCATGAACTCTTGTAGCCTTAAAAGTTGTACCTCAGTTATAAGTCTGAGTTGATGAACATAATCTTTGCCAGGGAAGAGAGGTTCTCTGGTCATTATCTCACCAAGTATGCATCCTACAGACCAAACATCAATAGCAGCAGTGTATTCTGAACAATTGAGGAGCAATTCTGGTGCTCGGTACCAGCGAGTAACCACATATTCAGTCATGAAGTCGGTTTCAGAAGTCGTCCTTGCCAATCCAAAGTCTCCAATTTTAAGGTCGCAATTTGCATTCAGAAGCAGGTTGCTCGGCTTGAGATCACGGTGCAGGACCTTGGCCGAGTGTACATATTTCAGCCCACGCAATAACTGATATAAAAAGTACTGCAGGTGCATAATATGTCAGTTTAGTGGCTAATGAAAGTTGCAAAATTCCGATAAGAATATCGTGGGAGAGAGAAAAGGTATAGTATAATTTAACTATAAGGTAACATGGTCTTAGTCTTAGTATTTAGATCCTCATCAATTCCTAAATGTATCGCCATACCAGAACGAAAAAGTTGATGTAGTAAAATAGATTATGAGGACAAAACCCCAACAAAAAATCCATTCATTGCCTTCACAATGGATCAATTATGAATAGTAGCACATGTATTAACACCCCTGGTATTGGAAATTGGTAGGGATCAGTTCATTAGATAATGGTAAAAAAGTTTCCATTTTGAATGTATTAGCACCAATTCACTAGAGAACTTTTCTTGAGTAACCAACTTCAAACTTTATATTTTTTACTTATTTTCTTGGTGGGCTTGGCTCGAAGCCCTGAACTTGCTAAATAAAGGAAGAATTCGTCAACTGTGGCCATCATGAACACCTATTTTATAGAAAGATCACAGGAGTAGAGTAAGATTTAAGACAAAATTGCAGCATCAAACCTGGCAATGATCATCCGTCAGTGGTTGGTCAGAACGAATTATTTGATGAAGATCAGTGTCCATCAATTCGTAAACAATATACACATCATTAAAAACCTCTCTTTTTGGCGGCCTAATGATGTCTCTAATAGCAATAATCTGCGAATGGTTAAAAATTGAGTCGTTACAGAGAGTGAAGCACAAAAACCAACACTCACCCCATCTTTCTCTTACTAATAATTGAAGCTAATTGAAAGTAGGGAATATAAGATAAAAATGAAGACTATAACTTCTTAGAAACAAACCATACATTTTCATGTTCCATGTGGCAAAGAAGCTTAATTTCTCTCAATGTCCTTTTGGCGTCGATTATGTTATCAAATGCATTTCCAATTTTCTTGATGGCAACCTCTTCATGGGTCTCTGAATTTACAGCAGCACTACAGAGAGAAATTATGCGACACAGAACATAGTTTGGTTATTGAAATCATTACAATATTACTCGAAACTTCCAACTGAATGAACAATTTACAACCATGATTCATAGGTAAGTTCCACAGGAAAGAAAACATTTATAAGTAGCAGCAACATACTGTGATTGAAAAAAGGTAAGCCTTAATAGAACTACACCTTCTACTGAACTTCTAATTTCCACAAAGTTAGTTTCCTTTAGTGAGTCTCCAATTTAACTAAGTTTGATCAAATCATGGTTTCGAAGCTTAGCCAACCATGTATCAACCTGAGCACAAGCTCAACTCATCAAAACATATCTATACCTTCGACCAAGAGATTAAAGATTCAATTCCCTCGTCTTGTTGTTGCCAACCATGTTCAAATTATCACAAGCAACACTGAAATGAGCCAATAGAAATGATCTAATACGATTCATTACTGGGTGATTCAAACTCTGAAGACCCCCCAAAAACATATTCCTCATTCAAATTAAGCATTAACAAACCAAACTGGAAACAGAACATATGTTCACCAAACAAGTAAACTACCAGGAAGCAGATCAGGAGGAGGATCGCCAAAACTTCCACAAACTTTTCAGAAAATAGCTAAAGAAGAGAAGAACAGCAGTTTAGATATAAAAAATCGTCAAAACAAGAACAACCCCACCATTTAAAACTCGATGCTAGTAACATAAACAAAAACAAGCAAGCAGACAAAAAACAAATCTTACCAAACAAGACCATAAGCACCTCTACCAATAGGTCGCAAAGGAGGAACATACTTGGCTGAAACCTCAAACAAGTTACCGTACACATTATACTGCACATATCGCCCACCATGAGTAAGAACGCCTTTAATCTTGCCTTCAGTGGCAGTGGTAGAACTCGATTCTTTAGTAGCCATTTTAGGAATTGAAAGAAAACCCAGAAGCGGTTTCAAAGGGAATCAGCAACTGGGGGAAGTTTGTTTATTCTCAGTTACTGACATCTAAAACGAATGCTATATTTGGGGAAGCATTGGAAGAGAAATGAGAAATGGGGTTTCTGAAAAAAAGGTGAAAATTTGGGGCTTTTTGAAAAAGTAAGGTCTGAAAAATGTGAAGAGCGATTGGCAATGGCGATTGCTTGATTGCTTGGCTTCTGTGTTCTTCCTTTTTGATCTGAAAATGGTTTGAAAATCCGTGAATCAGAGCTGACTTTTTTCCCTCCACCAAAAACAAACGCCCTTCTCTACTCCAATAAGATGTAATTAAAACCACCATTAATGCAATTTCTTACCTTTTATTTTTTTCCCTTCTTTAAATCGATTACATACACAATGTTGCTGTTGCTGTTGCAGTTGGGTCAGCTCAGCCCTACTTTAAGAAATTTGCTCTTTCAACTTCCTTATTTTTCTTTCTCCTCCTTATCCAACATTCTTAAAATCTCCTCCTTTCTATTTAAAAAAAATGATACAGTTGCTTGTTGTTCAACAATTTGGATTCATTAATTAAAAAAAAGAGTTGGAATTGTCAATTGCTTTTTTTTTAAAAAAAAAAATGGTAAATCCTAAAGCTAACTATCATGAATTGGTCCATAGTCAATAGAGATTATAACTTTATAAAACAAAAGAGAATGAGTTGCTAAAATTAGTCAAAATACACACAAATTAACTCAAATTTTAGTTATTTGTTTAACCATTTAACTTATTTGGCTTGAAATTATGATTTGTATTAACATTCTAATAACATATAGTACAACTATTCCATTTATTTATCAACTCAAACCTGTCATCTATTATAATTTTTGGTTTCCTATTTTTTCTATATAAGATTGCACTCTACCAAGATTTTATAATTGTATTAAAAAATTATTAGAAAAAGATTATTGTTATTTTTTTTAAATCAATTATAATAGATGGGAAGATTTGAACTTCAACTTTCTAGAAGAGAGTTGAGTTGTTGACTATATAAACAAAGATAATTAATTAAAACAAAAGGGGTTGTTTCATGTATATGTATATATAATCAAAACTATACAAAAGAATTAAAAGAAAAGAGAAGGGATCTTTCTTTCACAACTGCTCTTGAGATAGTTGAGGCTTATAAATACAAAAGGGACCCTAAAAATAAATTAATATTTATTTGGGAAATTGCAGAAAAGGCCTCATAGTTTAGAAGAAATAAGATCTTAGCCCAATCTCCAGCAAAGGTTACCCTGTGGGTGTCTTTGAAATTAATAACAAAGTGCTGTGATTTGTCCCCCCAATGCATTAAATTCACTTCATCCAAGATTTCCCCATCAGTCCCCAAAAGTTTTCACAATATGTTCATGTTCTCTTTTTCTTTCTTTTTCAAAATCTTCAGCATTTTTTTTCTTCTCAAACCACTCCCTTTTTCTCTCTTTTACTCAATTCAAGATAGTTCGAATAGTTCGCTCCGCATAAGTTCAAAATATGAGGTTGTTCTCCAGCACTAGTGTTGCCAAAATGTGGTTGGTTTGATTGATTTGATAACATTCATTTAGTTTTTATTAGAGTTTAGTTGTTGTCCTTTCTATATTAAGGAAACTTGTTTACACCCTCTTGCCAAACATTCCAACAATTTAATATCCAAGTAATTTCAAACCAAGTTGAACTATACCTAACAATAAGAAGACAACAATAAATCATGAAATTCTAAATAGATTCATACACATCATTTACTATTAGTTCACTGGTTAATCCTCTTCGATCAAAATAACTCAGTTTTCTACCATATATACTAGTTCGACCTAAAACTAGGGATAAAAGGTTAATTGATAACAAAATGATATAAAACAAAAAAGGTTACTAGAACTAGAAAGTTTAGGATAGAAGAAAGTGTAGACTCCCTCAAAGTTTGAGAGAAAGCAGAAGCACTTTTTTCAACTTCTTTTTGAAGATATGGTGGTTAAAGTTTCACGAGAGATCTGCATGTTGAGTTAGAACCTTCTGTTCTTGGTCGACTCTTTGACAGCCAAACATATTAACTTTGAACAAACCCTCTTTATGTGTACTACATGGCTCGGCTCATCCATTGTAAGAAATTCACGTGAATGATTGAAAACTTCAAGTTTGGCTCAAAAATATCATAAAAAGAAGCATTTCAACAATGGAAAACTATGATGTCATCTTTTCATCAATGAGCCGTACAATACAATAATACAACGTACCAAGCACAAACAGATTCATCATTTACATTGCAAATTGCAAATGTATTGAGAAGTCACATTCCTTAACAAAGGTAACACGATCATTGTTCAGCAACTTGTGTGTGTAAAAAGCACATTTAGACATCAAGGAGAGAGCCTATGGAGATTTCCCATGCAGGATTCTCATCTCCCCACGGTTAATGATGTTATTAGTTTCATTAAAGTACAATGTTCCTTTGACATTCACTAACCTATATGCAAGAGGAATCACCTTCCTTGTTAGACAAATTTGGGGATCAAAACACAGGTACAATCGAACTATTGATTGAAGTATATTTAGAAAAGACAAGATTGAAAATGAGGCTAGAATGCTTCAGAAATAAGTTAATGAATTCCATAATATAAAAGAAGTGTGAAGGGGATTAGAGGAATCTGTAATAGGTGGCATTAAAGAGAGTTCAGCAACCAAATATCCAACAATTAATTATAGGCAAACAAAACTGATAAGATCTCATGAGTTTAATTCAACATCTTTGATTCAATTTGCTTAGAAACTAAACTAACAAAAACACTCCCATACACCTATGTTGTTCGTTCATTCAAGATTTGATGGTGCAGGTGCTCCCCCATAGCCACCAGCTCCACGGCCAAAGCCAGGCCTTCCGCCAGGACCCTGCGATATTGAAGAACGAACATAGATCACTTAAAAGGCCATTAATTTTGCTATCCTCAACTGGGAGAGAAAGCTGTAACTAATGTTAGAAATGTAAAGATCAACCAGTCCCTAGCAGTTGCAATGTGCAAATCTAATTTGAACATATGAATAACAAAATTGCAAAAATAGAAAGAGTGGTAAAATTGCATACCCCGAATGAAGGTCTGTAATCAGCAGGGGCTCCACCCTTATCACCGAAATCACCACCAGGCCCACGAGGACCTCCACGGTAGCCATCTCGGTCACCAAATCTTCTTTCTCCATCAAATCTTGAAGGACCACTAAAAAGAGCAATACAATAGGATAAGGATTGATGAACAGTCAGAATCAAACTACAAACCAACTCAAAGACCAGTACAGTGTAGAATCAGTAGTACGGTGATATCAATGTAAAAGGATAAATTTATGAATCCAATCTAATCATAGCAGTTATAACCTACGTTTAGAACTGACAATTATACAACAAGAAAGCATTAATACAGAGTAAACTCAACAAGCTAAAAGTAAAACCCAGCAAAAACCAATAAGCAAAGGGGAGGAAATCATCATAAGAAGAGCAGAAGATTTACCGTGGGCGGTCTCCAGATGGGCCACCAAATGGTCGACCAGCGGGCTTAGCTTGTTTCTTCAAAGTAGCCGGGACAATTTCTGAAGGGAGATTCAGGTAAGTCCTCAAAAACTCAATGCCATCGTTTGTGAGGTACCAGTAGTAATGCATCCAGGCAAATGTCTCGCGAACGTACTCCTTAGATTTGAAGCTCTGCATCAGCTTGATCACTTGCAAATTTGGCACATCGATTTCCGGGTGCTTGGCCAGATTGTAGTCCTTCTTGGCATAGCAAACTCCCTCTGATGCAAAACAACAACAAACCAACAATCAATAACCGGACGAAGATGAACAAGAAAAAAAACCCTAAAAACAACAAACACAGACGACAGTAAAATTCAATACCTTGAAAGAGGTACTTGGAAATTTCTTTGCGATTCTTCTCTGGAATGATCTAAAAAGGGAAACATTCATATCGTTTAAACAAACTTACTCCCAGTCGATGGTCGATTAAGATCATATACAACAAAATTAGAACATTTCACATTTCAGAGTTCAGGTCAGTAAGACTAGTGGCATCCAGATCTCACTCCTCATCCAAATCCAACCAAACACATTGATGAACGGCTCAAATCAACGAGCTTTTGACGGGATTAACAACTACTTATCGCTAATTCAATTTTCACTAACATTTTCCTTTGGTCTCTAGTTGAACAAACGAATAATTCATAGCCTAAAATGTGAGGAGACAGGAAAAGGGACGTACCATTTTGACGAAGTGATCGGTGACGACGGCGGCGGCAGGAAGAAGCGGCAGCTAAGAAAGAAACCCTTTCACAATCTTCCTTCACAGCGTAAAGCCCTAAATCTCTGAAACTTTGACTTATAAACCATCGAATGAATGGATTACTTATGGGCTTTCGGCCCATTGTATTTTTATTACGGTTACGGGTCTCAGCCCAATCATAAAGATGAAAGCAGGAAAAGTTCTAAATTACTTATTCGGTAATCATTCGAATTGGGCCTGGGTGAACATTAGTTAGACCGGGTCGGTTTTGAGTCCGAACCGGTGCCGAAATAGACTCTGGCAATTAATCGATTTTGAATTGAATATATGATAATGTTTATTAAAAAATTGTAATCGTATTAAAATTTTGCGATATAGCTCACTAACAGAATTATTAGTAATAGAGTAATAGAGTAAAAGAGTTTGGGAGCTCGATCTAACTTTTTTTTTTTTCTTGTCCGTAAAAATTGTAAGTTGATCTCAATTTTATTATATTTATAAACTATTCTTTATTGTGTTATGTCAACCAATACTTTGAATGTAAGAGTAATATTTTCAACTATCTAAGATAGGAACATTGGAACCGCGATTCTCGTACTATCGGACATGCTCATGTAAGTTAAATTAGGCTCATTTTTTCTGTTATAATTAAAAAATTTAAATGATTAAGAAATCTGTTATTTACAAAATTATAGTTTGCGCTAAAAAATTATATTTGTTTGAGTTTAGTTAATAGTAAACTTTAAAATGGATTGAAATGCTTAATTTTTTAAGTCTTTAATTTTAAATAAAAGACGGTAGATACTTTAATCATATATAAATATTTTTTCTTTGAAATGCATAAAAGATCTTTTATCATGTGATCTCTACACTTTCACGGATAAATAATGCAAGCGTGATTAACAATGAATGTGGGCAATCATATAAAAATCATCATAATATTGGCTAACTTCTCTACGAGTAACACCCATGTAGGATGTATGCATGTGCCTAGGAAGAGTATGATCTTTATGTTGGAGATTTGGGGAATAGTTGAGGACTAGTTGAAGGCCATCACCTATCGGTATATCTAACCCATTATAGAGTTCGATAGTATATGGTTGCGATGCGATTGTTGAAGGCGAAGGTTGTCAAAATTTAACTATTGTAGAGTCGTTTGTGGGAGGAGGGGTGATTTTGAGGTTAATGTGGGACGTCTAAATATGCAACAACTAATTTCAACATACTAGCAATCACAAAATCATGTGCGATCGATTGTTTGGTCTCTCATCAATTTTAACGGAATTGTTCTTAAGTATATGGTGGAAGGATTTTTGATAAAGTGAATTGTTTTTTTTTTTTTTTAGTTTGAGTTTTGTGACACGTAAATATACATAGATAGAGGCTTGTTTAATTAGGCCAAAATTATGATATGCATCCAAGAAGGAAGTGTCCAAATCCATTTAAGATCATTTCACAACAACAATAATAATTTCACACATTTGTATAGGTTAAGTTTTAAATATGGAGATTATGTATATATAATATGACATTGATATTGCAGCTGCAAAATGCATATATATATAACTCAGTGGTTTATGCATCATTGTCCAACTTAATATTTAGGGATGCCCTCACAATTATTAGCCTAGTTACAATCTATTAATTATGCTAAGTACCCAATTAAAGTTACCTCCCTCTAGGTTACCCAAGTATATATTTAGGGGTTGATCAAAATGATTATAAATATAATTGAGATTAAATCCATTAAAAATCACTCCTAACATACACCTTCATTTTTCCTAGTTCACCGTTTAGATTTTTCATACTTTTAATCAAATTTATTTATCATATTTTATTTTATTATTTATGAAAGATCACCACATTCGATATATGATTTCAAACTCAAAAAAAAAAAAAAAAAGACATATGAACAAAACTTATCTCAACAAGTCTTACATAACTTTAAAAGACTAATATATTTTTTTTGTTCATATAAAAATATCGACAAATACTTTTTATTTATGAAAAAACTTTGGTATTTCAAGTATTGATATAACATTAAGCTTACCAAACGTGATTAGGTAAATGCGTATAAATGAATTAAAAGGAATTTCTTATAAACTAATAACCAACGACCAACACATGCTGATGCAAAAATTCATTGTGCATAAAATGATATGGGATACAACTATATTAACTATACTGTTTGTTTTTAAAGCAATCATTAGGAAAATTGACCATTTATTTAAGAAATTAAAAGTAATATAATTAACAACATCTATAGCTAGCATATAAACAACATTAATTATTACATACATACTTATGTAATTAACATATAAATGATCTTCATATTCTATATCTCTAGCTAGTAAAAAAAAACCATAAACTATTTTGTTTATAAGAAAAAAAATATAACCATAAACTTGTTAATTTATTGGATTATAACTGTCACATTTATATATCAATTTCTTGCATAATTTCTCCACACCCACTAATTTATATACATATAATAAACAATAATTAGCTAACAAATATGAAAAAGTAAATAGATAATGCACAAACAAGAGATAGTATACATAGAGGTAGCATTCAATAATCTGAATAAAGTTAAGGATCAAACAATTAAATTGATATACATAATTAATAATATATAACTCTCTAGACACATATATATGTATCATAATTAAACCAAACCCCATTCTCACATTGCTTTTATTCTCAACTTTTTTTTTCTTTTTTTTTTCACTCTCTACTATTTTTCCAAACCCTCAAATGAACAAACCTTTTCACCTCCTTTTCATATATGTTATTATTTACACAGCAAACAATCAAGCAAGAAAAGAAGAGGAAAAAAAGAAAGAAAGAAAACAAACCCACAAAAAATTCTCTTCCAATAGTAATAAGAAAAAAAGAAACTTAAAATTTAGCCTCTTTTTTTTTTTTCTTTTTTCCTTTTTCTTTTTATCCTTTTTCTTCCCGTTTTGGATAAATAAAAATTATATATATTTTTTTATAGAGATGTAGGGAAATTAGAAGATGATAAAGTATTAGCTCCTCCTCCTCCTCCAATGGTAGCATTTGAAGATGGTGCAATAATTTCTTCCCCACCTAGAGATCCTTCAACGTTTTCCCAAAATAGAAAATTAGAGTTTTGTGGCTGAGTTGTTGATTCAACCACCCACTCGTTCAGCTCTTGCCTTTGCAAGCACTGCAATGCCATCTCTCCTTCATCCTCCATTGTCACCAAGCTTTCAATATTCTCTATCAATGGTGGCAAATAGTTATTTGTGTTATTCATAACTGTGGTAGTTGCGGCCGTCAACCCCATTTGAGGGCTAAGCACCGCCGTGGGAAACGGGTGGTTGTGGTGGTTCATGTGCCAAGTAGTGTCCGAGTTGAGACTAAGTGAATAATCGTGGAATAGTTCTTGAGAGGATGTGTCAAACATAAAGAGAGGACATGAAAGAGCTGGAAACAGGGTTTCTTGATGAAGGGAGAGTTGTTTGGTTGTTAGGTCTTGTGTGAGGAAGTTTAGTTGGTGGGGATTCGAACTTAGCTGGATTTGCTCGGTGTTCGTGGTGGAGGTGACTGTGGTGGTAGTGGATATGGTTGGAGTTGTAGAGTTGGGCTTTCGAATCTTTTTCTTAATCCACGAGTTCCAATAATTTTTTATTTCGTTGTCCGTTCGTCCAGGTAGATGACTTGCTATGTGAGCCCATCTACAAAACACAATGTATAATAACAATTAGATGTGTATATCTATTTTTATATTGATATTAAAGTAATTGTTTGATGTAATTTAATTAGTGATAGAGTAATATTGGGATGTAACTCAAATTATTTATATCAATCCAAATAATTTTTAGTTTCATTTTCATAATAAAAAATTAAAATATATATTTTTAACTATAAGATTCTCTAGTCTACCAAAGCATATACTAATTAATTAATCTAAAAAAAAGTTAATTAATCTTTCAAAAAAAAAGTAATGAGTGTTACTTCGTAAGAGAAACTTCCAAAACAATAATAATGGTGGGTAAAAAAAGGGTTTATTTTCTTAAATAAGTTACACAAATGGTTATAAATCAAGCCTCCTCTTTAACTTTCAAAATAAAACTTTTAACAAATTTCAAATGTATTATATTTTTTAAGAATCTTAGCTTAATGATTTCAACAAGTAATGTATTTACTAGGTCTCTCAATCAAAATCTAATTAATTACCATCACTCTTGTTTTTTAATCACACAATGATTACTAACAACATTAACATGACATACTATTAGATTATTATTATTATTATTTTACCGATTTTAAATTAGTTGTCCTCGTGACAAATGGAACCAAAACCATCTCAATAAAAGCCAATTAACAACCAAAAGTTAATAAAAATGGCCATATTTGTAAGTAAATGAATACAAAAAAAAAAAAAAAAAAATTTATGACATTGATATATACATATATATAATTATGAAATTGAAGTTGAAAATTACAGGCATTCCAAACTTTGAAGTTGCCATGTTAACACCCATAATTATAACCTAATTAAATGTAGGTGAAAAACATCATACACCATTTTCTTCATAACTAAAATTATTTCTCATTTCCTAAATACTTCCCTTTCTTAGGGTTTAATTTTGTTGGGTTTTTTTATACTATTAATAAATCCAATTCCTTAAGATTTAAAAAAGAAAAACAAAATATTTCCATTTTTCCACAATGAAACAGTTAAAATATATACTTAAAAATATATAAAAACCTGTTTCCCACAACCCCATGAAGGCTGATGATCAATTTCTCCTCTTCAGGTGTAAATCTCCCTCTTCTAATGTCAGGTCTCAAATAATTTATCCACCTTAATCGACAACTCTTCCCACATCTTTGTAACCCTAATTCCATCCACAAATTAAATCTTCATATGTATTGCAACATATACAAAATTTTACATTCTAACTTTCGGTGAACAGAAAACTCTCAGGACAAAATATTAACCAGTTTTTGCCCTATCAATTATATATATCGTACCTGCTTTCTCTGGGACTTCGCTCCAGCAACCGTAACCATGAGTGGTTATGTAGCGGATGAGCTTCTCGTCCTCCTCCGGCGACCACAGGCCACGCTTAACCTTTTGTTGATTGCAACAAGAGTGATGACCCATATCTTTAAGAACTAAAGGGAAAAAAAAAAAAAAACAATAAGTTACAATGAGAAGAGAAAATGGCTGCTGCTGGGTTTAGCTTTGCCACTGAATGTTTTTTTCTCTCTAAAAGTCTCTTTTATCTCTTTAAGAGATCGGCAATGGGAAGATCGGACGGCCGACAATGAAAACTTGAAAGCGGGGTCCATTTTCATGGAGGTGGGACCCTTTCTTCTTTCCATCTAACCCTAAAATGACATTCTATCAATCGATTTTTTGCTCTTTTTTTTGGTGGGTTTTTATTATTATTTGTACGTAGAATTGTATTACGTAATTACCAACTTTTTTTGGTCTTGCCGGTGGTTCCACAGACTATGTCTTACAAACCCTAAAATCTCTCTCTCTCTCTCTGTTTGAATGAATTGTTCTTTTTTAATTTTCTTTACAATGACATTGCAACACATCAAACATAATTGCAAAACGAGGCCAAATTAAGAACATATGCCACACGCACGCATCTATAATATTATATAGTAACCTAAAAGAAGTTTATTGGCATTACATTCTTTTCCTTTTACTGTTTTTTCCCTCCTCAAAGTTAGAAGCATAGTTTGTTCTAGGTCAAGAATGTTCAAAGAAGGTGATGGACTTCCATTAGTAAAAGTAATCTTTGCTAATAAAACGAGTATGACTTAACTAACATGATACATTTATTTGGGTTTATTATAAGATGGATAGACATAGATAATAGTCTATCTTTCTAGTAGTAAATAGATTATAGTATTTTAGATCAATTTTACTATATTTGGATATAGACTTCAAAATTGAGAACGATGATATAATTGCAAATTTATCCCTTGAAAGCATAGCTTGTCCATGATTTCATCTCTACTCTTTTTGCATTAGTCATACTAAGAAGAGATTTATTAAAATATATTATCAATCATATTGTTAAAACTAGTAATACATCAAATTATTACTAAAGTCTACCTAATTGTTTTGATTGGCACTAAAAATTTAATAATTTTGATGGTAATTTAATTAAAAATTGCTATTATTTTCTTGATTGAAAGTAGGATCTCACCCACATACTGTCGATGTTGAAAAGTTATATTGAATAAAAAATTAATATTATTCTAAAATTGGGAGATGATATGTTAAAGATCATCAACTTGTTAGAAATACCAAGTTTATAACAGAAGTAATAATGATATAATCTCATATGGAGGGTGGAAGCAACACTTTGAAGATCTTATGAAAATGATATCGCTTCAATTATTTATTTTTACTTCCTTTATACATTTAATTATATTATGATTCATTTAATTAATAAAGTGGGAAATTTTTTTAATTTATTGATTATTAAAAAAAAGAAGATATTTGGAGAATAAACATGGTGACGATTGAATGATGTAATTTCATGAATACGAACTTCCACTCCAATCAATGTTTTGTGTTGTCATTTCATTTCCTCATGGCTTCCTAAAGAATCCTTTAATGTTAATTATTAAGGTACTTAATTATTTCACTTAATGAATTACTAAATATGGAAAAATATATCATATAACCAAACAAAGATATAAAAATATCAATTTATACCTAAAAATTTAGGTTGTATTAATTTAAACATTTTAATTGATACAACTATAAAAGTTTTAGATAAAAATTTTCAAAAAAAAAAATTGTAGTTAAGTTTATATATCTAATTTAATTAAATAATATTATTAAACACTATTGTTAATAAGATCAATGTAATATATGAGATCATATGGTTGTCATATCAACGACTTTTAATTACTTAACACATATTATAAAAAAAAAATAGTATATATACTATCAATTAATCAAAGGTAACTTAAGCCAAGCATTTTGATTTTATTTATTTACTTATTTATTTTTTAGGATATAGCCTACTTTTTAAAAATATTATATCAATTTATATTTTTTCTTAATAACTATAGACTAAGCTACATATTAATTATGTATATTAAATCAATTTGTTTCCATCTTTCAATTATGGGAGTTTAAAACTAATAATAAATTCAAGAACAATAGAAGAGTTTAAATGTAGACGAAAATGAAAGTTGATTAAAAATAGAAGCTAATTAAATGCATAGTTTACCTAAATTATAATATTTTGGGTTTACTTTTTAACTAATTATATATATATATATATATTGGCATCTATTCTTTAAATTATTTTCCATTTATTTTGAAATAGCAATAGGTTTCTGAAAACCACTCCTCTAGTTTTAATTTAAATATTTGATTAATATTTCTCAAATTCATTTATAGAATATAACATTTATAAAAACAAACAAACAAATAAATATGTAAACAATGATGTTTAATTAGGTTGCGTTTTTCAAACATGTTGAGCTAATAATATTATTTAAAGAGGCTAAAATAAATAGTTATATATATATATATATATATATATATATATATATATATATATACACTTACAAGTCTACTTTGTTGTTTATCCTAAGTTCTAATATTTTAGAATTTTATAGTTTAACACTTACGAATGTATATTTAGTAAAATTTACTAACGTTTAATTGTGACAAAAAGGCATTTTTCCAATACATTTAGAAAAATCTAATTAATAGTTCTTTTTCCTGTAGACTCTTCTGGGTGACAATATTATCGCTTTTTATCTTGGAGTGTTACGTGATACTATAGAGGTGTCAATCTAGCTAAGATGTCTTGGTACACTTTCCGATTCTCTCTTTCTTTGTGTACATTTAAGAAAAAAATATGAAATAATTAACCATAGTTATTAATTGACATCTTGCAAATTTGTTAGTTACTATCGGGTTGATCCCTTGCTTCTCATGTATTTCTTTCTATACATTAATGAAACAATAATGATGTAGATGCTAAGGGGATGTCCACCTAGTGGAGATATCCGGGTGCACATGTTGACCCGTTGTATCCTTAAAAAAAGAAATTGTTAGTTAACAACATGTACGTGCTTTGTACCCTCCTACTTTTGCCATCTATCTTGTACTAAAAAATGAACTAACTTTTTTAACTTAAGAATGATTTGATACAGCTAATTAAAATTAATCCAATTAAACAATAAGTAATCAATTATAATTATCACAAAATGATTTTTTTTTTTGTTTAACCTAATCACTCTAATCATAATTAATTTACAAAACTTTGTAACAGGTTTAGCATGTTTGTGTCAATTTCCATCTAAGAAAGGCCTCCAAATCAATGGACTCTAAAGTATGTTTGAATTCCATAGTAAAATTTCATTACATTTTCTAAGATCGAAATGTGTCATAGTTAAGATTTGACAAATAAGTAAAAGTTATACATGATGACATGTCAACGTAATTAACATAACATAAGTGATCAAACATTTAATACTTTTTATGTTTCTAAACATCCCATATATACTTTCCATTGAGTAAAATTTGCATAAAGAATTATATATATACATATGCATAATATATATCATAACATAACTAATTAATTGTTGAAATAATAAAATGAAGGAAGAAGAATTAATTAAGCCCTAAGAATTGATGTGGATATATAATCAATTGAATTAGCCCCAATAATCAATAATGTAATTATGGAGGAGAAAGCAAAAGAAGAAGAGACTAAAGAGTATTAATGTGTGTTTGTGAAGTGGCTTTCACTTAATAGACAAGAAACAACGATGGCAATATCTAATTAATTTATATATAATCATAATTTATTTAGAAGTAGGAAAAACGTCAACAAAGCATGTTTGAAAATCATCACATTCATAATAATAACAATAACAATAGGTGATAGATTACAATGTCTATTATATATATATATATCAATATTTATAAACATTTTATTATAATTGAAAACAATTTTATATAAATAATAAAAGTGAATCATTTTTTTGAGAGTAATCCTTAAAAATAATAAATTTGATAAAATATTGTTATAAATATAATAAAATTTTATATTATATTAATAATAAATATGGTAGAATCCAAAATTTTGAGATATTTTAATTTATTTTGCTATTTAAAAAAATGTTTAAAATTTTATTAGTTTTTTAATTTAAATAAATAAAAATAATATTTATGTTATTTGAAGAAAATAACATATAAATAATTAAAATAAAATATTTAACAAAATATTTACATTTTATATAGAAA
Organism: Cucumis sativus; assembly: GCF_000004075.3. Taxonomy (NCBI): domain Eukaryota; kingdom Viridiplantae; phylum Streptophyta; class Magnoliopsida; order Cucurbitales; family Cucurbitaceae; genus Cucumis; species Cucumis sativus. Next base: position 1,510,546 of record NC_026659.2, on the reverse strand, counting down.
ATTTGTCAAAAAAAAAGAAAAAAACTATTTTTGAAAAGACACTTAAGTTAAAAAACGTTTTTTTTACCATTTATTAGTTCTCTAAATAATTAGGGACATGAAAATTAATTTTTTTCCTTCAAACTTTAAAGTAATGTTTGAATAAAACACAACTTATCAAAAGCAAAACCTCTCATACTATGTATATTTAATTTTTCAACACAAATAATAATTAGAGAAGCAAAATCTTAAACTCAATCATTATTTTTTTTTTAAAAAAAAAGAAAGACAAAATCTAATTGCCTCAATTTTTCAAAAATGAAAATGCTACCCCTATCCTATGTAGCATCATATTTTCTTTTTTACTATTGCATCTTTTTTCTTTAAAAAAAAAACAATAGTTTCCACATATATTCCATCAAAATTATATTGGTTGAGGGACATATTGACTAAAATCCTTTGGGCACCACACCTTTTAGAAATATATGGATATGTTCATATCCATAGGACATGTAGTTCTATTGGCCAACTCTTTGAAAATTGCACAAATTAAAGTAGCTAGCATCCTTTTGAATAGTAAACAAAAGTAATAATAGAGGTGATATATTTGACTTTTCCTTAAAGGTTAAATGGTTGTTATATTCAAAAGTTGAAGTGGTTGGAATCAATTTTAATCCTAACCCAATTCAATCGACTCAAATTTGAACATTAAAATTTTTAATTTCATCAATTTTGTTTCACATTTATATATTGATGATGAATATTATATTATATAGGATGATCAATATATATTTTAGTTTCATATAATATTAGGTGGACACCTTCTTAATGCTTTCATCATCTTTGCATTCTTCGAGAGTTTTCTCTCATATCTCGAAGGATGAATTTTTTGTTTGATCATAGATATAGTCTAATACCTAAATCCGTTACATCAGCTATTTACAATATGTTTTTCTTGATTGTCATAAACAAAATTGCGTTTTGAAGTAAAGGTTCCAAAGTTCTAATTTTCTAACCCTAGTAGCTAAGTTGTCAATCTCTATTTCTTGGTTTGTTTCCCCTCTTTTAATTGATCTCATTTGATATCCGCATTTCTAATTTTGTTTCTAAAATATATATATATCTACTCAATAGATTTTGATTTTATTCTGTGTATGAGGGATCCATCATTGACTAGTAAATTATTTCGAAAGAATAATATAAACTAATTAATAAGTATATGATCATCTAAATATTCTAAGATTTTGATCATAAATGTGCAATAAACAAAAATATATGATCATATAATAAGTTTGAAGTAGTAATGAAGATCATTCATTATTTCATAAATGAGAGTTTAATATCTCATTAATATGAGGTATTTTTAGAAAAAAAAACCTAATTTTTTTTCATGCCAACATAAGTTATTTATAGTGAGATAACTTTGTTCACACTTTTCAATAGCCAAGTATTACTATTTGTAAATGATGTTAGAAATAAATGTTTAGATAATTAAGTCGAGACGTGGGTATCTTTGCTTTTTATATCAATTACATTTAGTGTAATGGATACTGTCTAGTTTGTTTCATTTATGATGCGACAATCATGTTGAAAATGCTATGTAGTTTAAATCACTCAATGCTAAAAGACTAAACTCAAAGTTTCATGATAATGAACGTAACTTCTCTCCTTTGGCCAATTAGGAATGGAATGATTATTTGTGTGTACTTACTATTTGTTGTGATTTTCAAGAGTATCATGTTCAAGATAATAATTATACTTAATTTATATCTTGAAATTTAGTATATAATTATTAAGATTTATTTAACTATTTTTTCAAATAAAAAAACATCTCTTTTAACTCTCTCACTTAAAACTTAAAATTCAAATCACTTCGAATATGTTATTTGACACTTCGAGAATGATCAAGTACATTCAAACACATTTGAATATATGTAATATGTAATATGATACTGGTAAATCTCTATATTTATTGATTTCTCCAAGATATTTTTCATTTGAGATCAAGAATTTATCCGGTGGAAATTTAAATCTCTTACTCTGATCTCTTAATGGATGACACATGTTTTATTTATTAGTATTAAGTTAGTGATTATAGGTTGATTATTGTTTCAAGTTTTTATTAAATGATATTTAAGCTTTATAAAAAGGGTACGACAATAAATAATAATCATTATTATAAAATAATAACAATTATTATTATAGATTTAATCAAATAATTTGATCTAATCACATACACTCCATAATTAAAAAAGCCTTCTTAATTAAATTACCAAAAGAAGAAGTAGCTAGAAAAGGTAAGAATTAACATCAATATACTTTGATGAAAAGACTATAAAACAAGTTTATATAAAAAGTAAGATAATGCATGCTACATATCATTGTCTAAATCAAATTTAGGGTATTGCTCAAAACAAAGGGATCTCAAACTTAAATCATGTGTATGTGTAAATAAATGTATAAATTCCAAAACGTGGAAGAGAAACAAAGGTCATTTTCTATCATGTCTCAATATAATAATCAAACGAGAGATTAGTTAGAAAAGAGGAAACTTAATTAGAGGGGTATATATAATTAATTAATTACATTTATTTAAACTATAGGTTAAATTTAACATTATATAATATGATACATGAAATTAATTTGGCATATTGTTAACGTTTATACATGTATGAAGTCGATAAAATAGCTATATGAATATGAATAAAAGACACACCATAATTAATGAAAGTGAAAGGTTATGATTATGATATGTTTGATTGATGCAAATAACCTCACCATATTTGATGTAAATTACAAAACACTAACCAAAGTGACTCTTGCTTCTATGCATCGCAACCCCATTCTTTTAATGGAAAAATCTCATATAATTTAATATTAAATTCAACTCTCCAAAAACCATATATATATATTGGTATATATATATATATATAAATTAGGGTTCAATTTGGCTTATAAACTAAACCTTGATTTAAAAACTTATTTGAATATATATTTGATGAATTGAATAAAATATTTTAATCCTTCCCCCTCTAAATTGGAATTGAAGTACCAAACAAGGTTTTAAATGTCCAATGAAAACCAAAGTGTTAGTTCTATAAAAATATTAACGAAGATATTGATAAAATGTCTGCATCAATAAATTTTTTTAAAATTAATAAAAAAACCGTGAATTGATGATGTGTAGAAAATCCATTAAGTAAAAATCAATATTAATTTGTAAGAAAAAAAAATTGTAAGGATTTTAATCATAACATTCTAAATAGCCACATGCTTTACTATATAATATTAAATATCACCAATATATTGACCTAAAAATTTAAATGTATGAATGAAGGTAAATTTAATATTATACAAGAGGTCTAAACAAGTTCAATAATAACATTTGGTGGTGGAGAGAAAAATTGAACATACGATCTCTTGGTTAAAAGTAAATGTTTTAATTAATTACTAGAAGGTAATTATATGCTCAAGTTGCGATCGATCAACGTAGTTCAAACTCAAATTGATACAAGTTTTTTAGTACAGTAATTGTGTGTTATAGAACATCAAATAACAATATTGAAAAAGATGCCAATTACTATTGAACTATATTTTTTTTGTGGACGAGTGAGATTGTTGATTTAATATTCATACGGAGAGTATATGCGCGGGAGAGTGGAAAAAGGAGAAGAATGATTATGCTTAGCTTTAAGGAGGAGCAATGGAGTGGGATTTGGACCCTACCAAGAGGATGATTGTTTTTAGAGGGGTGATTAATTAGGGAGAGAAAAACTAATTAATTAGTGCATTTAATTTAGAAAAAATGAGAGTGGAACCTTTCTAATGTTCGACTATTAACTTTACATGACTAACAATCTCTTTTCAAGACAACGTATATAATATAAGGAAAGAAAAAAATTACTCTCTCCTATTCGACTTATGAGCAGATTTGTTCTCCTCTTTAGAAGTTTTATCATTTACAAAATGAGCAGAAAGATTAGAGTCACGCCTCAATAAAATAAAATTAAAGAATTAATAAAGCTGGATGACATTAGTTTAAATCATTTTATGCACTTTGATACATAAAATTATGTCTTTCATATCAAGCGTCTAATGACTTGTCGTTAAGGCCTATCAGAGGTCCAAAAAGCTTACCGTTCTCTTACCTTGTTGATCAATCAATTAAGTTGCTTAGTAAATTTGTCTCAAAAGTTACAACAGTTCAATGATATATGGCAATTCAAACTCATAACATCTTAATAGATAATACACGCAATCCTTAAACTTATAATTTGTTAAGTTAATACAATCACGTGTAAATTGAATTGAAGAAAAAAGTATAAAGAAAAACATTAAATGATTAAACTAAAGTAGAGTGAACATAAAATTTGAAAATTGTTATTATTATTGCATTAATTAATCAATTAATGTCATTATGATGGGCTTAATTTAGTTTCTTTTGCCTACTCCCTTCAAAAAACCCTTTTCATTTGTGGACCCAAAGTTTCCTTCTTTGGTGGTGTTTCTTCTTTTTGCTTATGTTTCTAGTTATTGCTTACTTTCCATCAATGGAAGTCATTCCATTTCTTTTTAAAATACTCCTCTAACTTCCACCACTATGAATTTAATATGGATCATTGATGGAACAAACCTTATAATATATAGAAACTTCAATACTTCACAACACCCTAATATCTTAAATAAATAAATCAAAGTTGATGAAATGTATATTTATAAAGGTCTAGAATAGCCAATGAAATGTCTTAGCGCAACCGAGTAAAGCAAAATCAAGTTTTGGATTTATTGCGACTTCTTCTTTTCTTTTTTGAAAGTCAACAACTTCTAAAGTCGATATTTAAATTCTTAACCTAGTTGTATTAGATATAGTATTGATAATATTTAAATAAAGAACGATAAAGTATCGATGAATCTTACGTCAAATGGTTTATTTATGTATAATTACTTGTTTTACTAACCAAATATTCATCATGATTAAATATTTGTATAATTTCTAACCCATTCCATTGTAATTGGTTAATCGAATTCATAAATTTGTTAATTAGTTGTTGATTAATTTAAGTTGTATTACTTGATTTTTATATATATATATATTTTTGAAATTGCAATACATGATCTTGAAGGTAAAAATATACTGATGGTGATATATGATATATGATGACAATTCAAGTAAAATTTAGTGAACAAAAATATTTATTACATTTCTTAAGATTGAAGGTTAGAATAATTCTTCAAATTTATATATATTTTTTATTCATAATCAATTTTATAGATAACTCTAGATTTTAATTCACTCATTAGCATGAGCTTACTTCTACAATTACGTATCAAGTATTTTTTTTTTGTTTGTATTTTCTCAAAGAAAAAAGTTACTATTATTGTTGTTTGATTTTAATCTTGTTATATACTATACATCCAATAATCTCAAGACACATAATATAAGTAATCTAAATATACAAATACAAAGTAGTCCAAAAAGAACATATAGATTGCTTTTATTTTTCAATTTTACTCCGAACACTCCAACTTAAAATCATTTTTTTTCTTTCATTTCTTACACTATTTATGTTTATTCTTCTTTTCGACTTTAATCGATATTTTGAAGGTTAAAATATCATATATTAGTTTACTATAACTAATTCAATAAATATTTTACTTGGACTATATTTGAAATTTATTTAAACTTATCATGATTAAAGAGTAGAATTAAAAAAAAGTTATTAATTATTTTTATATTTTTTTAAAACTAGAAAAATCAATTGAAATTGCAACTCACGACTATTTTAGGAATAATAATTAAGAATATAATAACATTTAATTTTTTTTTTTGCAAATATAGCAAACATGATCGATGATAGACTTATATCATTGATAGAATTTGATAAATTTTGCTATATTTACAATTATTTTAAATGTTACTATACACTTACTTATTTTGAATCTAATTGTTAAATTTGCAACTATTAATATACTATTTACACCCCACCGAACAAAATTATAAAAAAAAAAACAAAATTTTTTATAAAGTGTAATTTTTTTTTTCAAATATTTTATTTTTAACAATTTCCATTACTAATTTTTTTTATAAACATTTGGGTGTGGTATCGATATTTTTTTTATTTATAAACCTTCTTTTCCTTCTTCTTACGAATATTTTTCTCTCTATTTTACTTTGTTTTTTAGAAAAAAAATACCTCATGATATATTTTTTTTCATATTGCAAATATAACAAAATTAGTAATCATATGTAGGACTATGGAAAGACTATCATATGGTTATCGATTTTCAAATTTGCTTTTTTTACGATTTAGAAAATCTAGTGACATGTGTCCTATTATCGTAATTTTTTTTGCCATTTTTGTGAGAGGTTTTTTAATAATTATTTTTCTTTCTTCTCTCTTCCAAATTATGGCAAAGATAATACAATTTTTTTTGTTTTCTATCTTCACTCTCTTTCCATTTTTCTTATTTCATCCACATGCTAGCTAGAAGACATGACTATTTGAGTAGACAAAACACACACACATAACCTATTTGAATCTCATTTAATGTAGTAATGAAAGAGTATGATTATTGCAATTAAGACGACAAAAAAAGGGCACACTTTTGTCATATCAATTAACCAGAGAATTATAAGTTTTCTTTTCTTTACTAATAATACATCTTCACACACACACACACACACAACATAATAGTGCACAAAGTAGAGTGAAAGACCAAAAATTCAACGAAGACAACACAAACACAAAACATCACACACAACAAACTAAATAAAGAAAGAAAGAGCAACCAGAAGAAGCAAAGATTAGGGCGAAAACGAACCCCACTAATGCATCATATTTAATACAACGAACTGATATACACATCATATTTTGTATATCAAAATTATTGATCTACTTTTTTTTATTTGTTATCTTTTTTTGCATGTATATGGGGCTGAAGCCCAACTTTAGCCCAAGATAATCCTTAAGCCGAAATATAAATAGGTCCAGGTCCAAATAAAGCCTACTTGAAAACTTTGTTTGAAGTTTTGAAGTTTTGGAGATTGAGATGTCTTACTCAATAAGAGTGGCTAAGCGATGGAAGTTAGTGATATATTGGTTTCAATAAGATCTATGAACAATATAGTGATATGTTGTTATGTATTTACAATTTTTTCAGAAATTTGTACATTGACCCAAATTGGGAAGAAAGTGAGCTTTGTGTTTTAAAATTGTTTTTTTCACCTTTTGCTAATGTCAATTTCTAGTGAAATTACACAATTGAAAACCTCATACATGCTCTCTTCTCTAGGGTCTATTGAAAATGAAACCATGGATTCGCTCTTCTTTCGTGCTCTCCTCTTTCCTCTTTTATTCTTTACTACTTAATCTCATTCTACAACGTAAGAGAAGGTCGTTGGATCTGATTTGATTTAATTGCTGCCCATAGAAGAAAAGGAATAAGAATCAAACATGTAGATGAGAAAAGGAAGGAGAAGAGAAGGAAAAAAAAAAAAAGAAAGAAAGAAAACGTGAAGATTGAGAAATAAAGAAAAATGAGAATAATTTTGTTAAAGTGCTCGAAGATGGTGTAAAAAATCAAATAAAAAATAAAACTTAGGTCACATTTACCAAAGCTATTAAAAATTGGTGTAATGGAAATGAAATATTAACGAAACACAGAGAAACAACTAACAAATAATTTATTACATTAATGCATTACCTTTCACATGGGTGAAATCGATTTTGGAGAGAAACGGCATCGTTTAGGAAGGCTGCACAATCAGATTGACGTGAGAACAGAATAAAAAAATGGTCAGCGGAACTGCGCAGGAATGGAAATGGCGGGGGAATGTAGCCGAGCGCGAGCCATTATGGAGCGCAGCGATTTCTCATGACACATTCACGATCACGACCCTTGGAACTCCCCTAGAGCCAGCCACCATCTTCTTCATCCTCCCTTTTCCCAATAATTAATTCCAATCCATTATATAACTAACGCTGTCACACTCACCAATTTCCATGTCCTCAGGTTTGCACTCTTCACTCAATCCCTCTTCAATTTTTTTTTTTATCATTCATCTTTCATCGCCGATCGCTTTTGCAGCTCGTAGATTCATCATGGCGGCTGCATCGAACTCTCTCTCCCTGAAGCACAGCCTCTCTCTCTGGTGCCCGCACTCTACTTCCTTTTCCTTACATCATCAACAGCCTTCTTCTGTTGCCTTCAGAGGTTTCCGGAGAAGCTACGTTTCTGCCTCCTCGGATTTCGCCAACGACAATAGAGAGTTCGTTTTTTTTTTTTTTTCGTTTTGTTTCTTCTAGATTTTGAGAGTGGATGATTAATCTTGTGGATTCTGTCTTTTTAGGTTTGTGATTGTTGGTGGCGGAAATGCTGCTGGTTATGCTGCTCGTACTTTCGTTGAACACGGGATGGCGGATGGACGGCTTTGTATAGTATCTAAGGAGGTGATTTAGTTTTATAACTTCGTGTTAGTGTAGATTCTATAATTTAGATGATGAAGGTATTCAATTCGATTGTTTTGTTTTACCTATTTCTTATCTTTTTGGGACTGATTCTATTGCATTTCAGGCGTTTGCACCGTACGAGCGTCCGGCTTTGACAAAAGGTTACTTGTTTCCTCTTGATAAAAAACCAGCTCGCTTGCCTGTAAGACATTATTGCTCTTTGAGATGATTGCAGTTTACATTTGTCAGTTTGCTCTGGAATTTATTAAGGGCAGATTGTTTGGCGAAAATTTTCACTTCTGTGTTTGGATTACGTAACTTGAATTCAAATCTTAAGCATATTCAATTTTACTTTTGTTTATAGGGGTTTCATACTTGTGTTGGATCTGGTGGGGAAAGGCAAACACCAGAGTGGTACAAGGATAAAGGTATTGAGGTAATTTTCATTATACATTTTAACGTTTATGTGTTCAGTACCTTTCAATTATATATGTTATAGCTTTCGTGATAAATTTTACAGAAACTCTGTAACACTAGATATAAATGTTGTCACCATGTTATTATAGGTAATAGTAATGTCATAACTGTTGTGAGATATCATTATGAACGATTTTGTATTATTTTTAAATGGTTAAGGCTGTTCCTGACTACCAATGTGAGTTTTGGGGTAGTTGAAATGTACTATTTTCCTAGAGATTCTGGTCTATTATCCTTCTAAAAAAGATGAAATGTCTGTTCTCGACTTCTATTGCTGCTGTTAATGTTATGTTACCGACTACATTATTCTCTTGCCAGATATGAAATATGGCAGTTGCCAAACTAGGGTCATTATAGAGTTATCTTTAGATTTATTTTCTGGAATTATAGGCATGGACTAAGTAAAATCTATACTTATATATGATGAGCGTATATTTTTGTTCATCTGTAAGTTCTGGTTGATTTTCCCTAATTTGCAAAGCATGCAATTGAAAGTTTTCATCTATTTTTAAAATTGTCTCTAAGACAGTGTGTAGTAAATGCTTTGCGTATCCAATCTTATTTGTCTTTCAGACGTTTTATCAAGATCCAGTTATGGGCATTGATATAAAAGACCAAACCCTGAGAACTAATTCAGGCAAGCTGCTCAAGTATGGAGCCCTTTTCATAGCAACAGGATGTACAGCCTCAAGGTGCTTCAATTCTCTCTGTTTCAATTACTGCTCTTCAAGAACATATTGTTCTTGATAAGTGCTATTACTATACAAATAGATAGATGAAAGCTCCACTATCTCTTCTCTCTTGTTCTCAGATTTCCTGATAAGATCGGTGGTGGGCTACCAGGTGTTCACTACATCCGAGATGTTGCAGATGCAGATTCACTAATTTCCTCATTGGTAGTACACCCTTTTCTTCATGCAGTGCACATTCACTTACACACTGCTAGCTTGTGTGAATTTCTCTCTCCAGAAGCTACACTTTACTTTTTGCAACTCCAATTGACTTCCATTTCCTTTCCAGGAGAAAGCAAAAAAGGTGGTTGTTGTTGGTGGTGGTTATATTGGTATGGAGGTCGCTGCAGCAGCTGTTGGTTGGAAACTTGATACAACAGTATGGACTCTTTTATAGCTTGACTTTTGTTCACTCTAGTAGCTTGTTATTTGGGATAAGATTTGAAATTATGTGTTCGTGCACCTAATTAAATCCTCATCTATTGCACCATTCTTTCATTTGATTGAAGTTATATTAGTGATACAGAAGTAGAATTTTTTTTTTTTTGAGTCAGAATGATTAGTATTTGATTTATTCTTACCTTATTACTTGTTTTGTTCAAAGTCTCATGAGATGCAGCAAAAACTTGAGCCAAAATTGAGACGGTGAGAATAAAGATTTGTCAAAATACATACACGACAATCTCAATGTGAAATATTTGAAAATGTCAGATATAGTAGTATTTGTGGATTGACATTTTGTAATCGTTTGAAAATCATAACATTCATCGAATAATTTGATAATAAGCATAATAGTAGCCTATAAATTTATATAAATAAAATTCTATGAACTATATGAAATATTCTGAAAACCCTTTATTGATTGTAGAAAGTGGTGTGAAGTAAATGAAAGATATGATGGTACAAACAAAGAAAAAATTGATCTTAACTACTCCCCTGCCTGTGAAAATCGAGGCATCAAATAATCTATGTAGGCTTGTTAAAAGTTGTACAGGGCATCTGTTTCCAGAGAATTAGATGCTAAACCTCGAAATAAAAAGGGCAGCTGAAATTCACACATTCATTCTAGAATCTGGGTCAAACCTTGGTAGTCAAGCCAAGTATTCTCGCAAGATTCCCCCTCCCCAATACCATAGCTATGCCAGGGCATTTCATTGTAAATGATTATATAACTTGGCCAAATTGTGAATAAAGATTGTGGAACTATCAAGAACTGTGAAATAGTTCTCCCCGTTTGGACACATATGTTCACGATTTGTTTTACTTTTCTCTTTCTTATAATTTAATCATCGTTACCTGTTCAGGGGTCAAATTTTAAATATTTTTTATGTTTTCTTTAACTCCTCTCCACCTGCTTATAAAACACTGTAGATCATATTTCCCGAGAATCATCTATTGCAAAGACTTTTTACGCCTTCGCTGGCCAAGAAATATGAAGAATTTTACCAGGAGAATGGTGTTAAATTCTTAAAGGTTTCCATCTCTCTCTCTCTCGCTCTCTCTCTCTCTCTCTCTCGCTCTCTCTCTCTCTCTCATGTATCACTTGTACAACCTTGCAGAATGTAAATAGCTTATTGTCTTCATTACTATGTTTAACCATTAATTAGGGGGCCTCCATAAAAAATTTGGAAGCTGGTGCAAATGGTCGGGTCACTTCTGTTAGACTTGCGGATGGGTCCTCCATTGAAGCAGACACGGTATTTATGTTTGTTTAATTCTATTTATTGTCTATTTAAACTTCAAGCGGATATAGCGTACCACTATTCATCTATCATTTGCAATGAATGTCTAAGATTCTAGAGTCTAGACCTCTACCTTCAAGCAAAATGCTGTAGTCAACCTGTTTTCTCATTGTCTAAATAAGAAGAGGTAGAAGTGTTTATTTCAACTTAGAGAGTCATATATGCAATTGTAGCAAATAATCAAAATCAGACTACAATGGAAAGTTTTCCTCAGTATTGGGTTTTCACCTGTCATTTCTAGTAATCACTGATCAGTAGGCTAGGCTAGTCATTCGAAATACTAAAGTGGTATTTATCTCTCAATGCCTACGCGTTTGATAAATTTTCTAACTTCTTGCAGCTTTTAACTGCTCATGTTAATTAGGAAACCCTGGTGCATTGATGTGGTCATAATTCATTTAACATTTTCCCAGGTAGTAATAGGCATTGGTGCAAAGCCTGCTGTCGGTCCATTTGAGCAAGTGGGATTGAATAGCACTGTTGGCGGTATACAGGTAAACTAATGTATTGTGGAGATTTTCATTCTTTTTACTCATCCCAAAACCTAACGAAATATCACCTTTTGTTTGGTAATCTTAGCATTTTGATATTGTACTACAGTAGTTATTTAACTAAGCTAGATTTTGTACTGAATTGAAAATGCGACCCTACGCTGGTTGGGATGGCTATTTTTCCCTAGGCAAGAGATACTTCTGTCAACACATCCCTCGCTAGGCCATTAGGGGCGGGCTAGGGATATCACTTTGGTTTGTGTATCATATTTAGGTTTGTTCATTCTTGTTCTCTCATGTGAGGTGATGAAAACTTTCCGGAACTTAATAGCAGATAATGTTTCCCTTAAATTGACAACAATAAATTGTTTCGTATAATCATAAAAATATCCAAGGAAATGATCAGTTTAAGCTGTACATTTTGTACCTAGGTTGATGGTCTGTTCAGAACAAAAGTTCCAGGAATTTTCGCAGTTGGGGATGTGGCAGCATTCCCATTAAAGGTGTTTTTCCTTTTTCTTTTTATTCTTCCCTTCAAGTGCCTTTAATCTTACGTCTCCTTTTCAACTGAATAATGGCTGCAATTCAAATAAAACAGCTGTATGATCGTGTAGCTCGGGTCGAACATGTGGATCATGCTCGTCGGTCAGCTCAGCACTGTGTCAAAGCATTACTAACTGCTCAAACTCAAACGTAAATTGGACAATTTTCTTGGACCGTCATTTGATTCTTAAACAGTGTTTCTTTTATTCACTAGTCATTCAATCCTTTACATTATCTACAGATACGATTATCTTCCATACTTCTACTCAAGGGTGTTTGAATACGAAGGGAGCCCTAGGAAAATATGGTGGCAATTTTTTGGGGATAATGGTATGATGCTCCCCCGTAAAGTATGCAGTTGTGTCTTTCCAATCATTCTGTCTTCTGACTCTTAATCCCTTGCTTCGCAGTTGGCGAGACAGTTGAAATTGGGAACTTTGATCCTAAGATCGCTACTTTTTGGATTGATTCTGGTAATATATCGCTCTCATTCTACCTATATACCCTTCTTTTTTCTCTACAACTTGAACATCACGTTGATGACAAGGTTGCTCTAATGTGGGCTACAGGTAAATTAAAAGGGGTTTTTCTTGAAAGCGGAAGTCCTGAGGTAATTTCACTTTGAAGTTTTAACTTCTAGTTTTTATTTATTTATTTTTATTTTTTGAATGGCCATGTCAGTTAGTTCCTAACTTTGAGAAGTTCTAATTAAGTTTAGCATTCAACTTTAGTTCTTATTAAGTTTTGGTCAATGAGGTTGAACTAATAAATGCCGATAAAATACAACTACAAGAGAACAAGTCAATAAAATAAAAGTTGTTACATTTTAGGCCAAAAGACTGGACTTAAAATGTATTTGTCTACTTGCCTTAAAGATTTTTTTAGCCAAACTTTTTCTTATTTTATCCCGTCAAATCTACTTTTTCGTGTCGGTTCAAAACAAACCATGGTTTGTTTAGGTCAAAACTAAAACTAAAACTTCTTTAAATGGATCAAAAAGTGCTACCGTTCACAAACCAAATAAACAAAAATCACAAAGTTTAAAGAATAATGTTAACTACTTCAATTTTACATCTTGTCTTTTGAGTGTGTTTGGTGTTTAAACAAGTGTTTCCAGGTGTAAAAAAGTGTTTTTAAACACTTAAAAAGCCGATCTAAACTGCCTTTTTGCGTCCAACATGGAACATTTTACCTCATCATTGGCAAACTAACCTTGAAACTATATTTTGATGGTAGGAATTTGAACTTCTTCCTAAACTCGCAAGGTTCCAGCCTTCGGTTGATAAATCCAAACTTCAAAATGCATCTTCAGTCGAGGAAGCACTTGATATTGCCCGTGCATCTTTGCAACAGGTTGGAGCTTCGGTTTAATTTAGAATAAAAAAAGTGTTTCAACTTTGCAAGTTTGATTAGCAATAAAAAATGTTTTCGGTTGTTATTGAATTTTCATTTTTCCTTAGGTATTTTGGCTATTCTCTTTCCTTCTATCCATTGTAGACACTATTTTATTTCTCCTGTTGTGTTATTTTTCTCAAGGTGCTTGTCATAAGGGTAAGGAAATAACAGCCACCTAGGGATATATTTATCGGAGAAAGTACAAGTTTACTTGTGAAAACTTGTGTTTTTTTTTCCTCAAACAAGGTAAATAATGGCCAGTTAGTAGGTCGGCCTTTTTGGGTTGTTGGTTAACTGACTTACTGGATGATATTAAACTATAGCGACTTAGAGAACGTGTAATTTTAGTTACTGAATTATAATAGTTTTTTAAGATGCAACTATTTTGTTAGAATAAGAAATACTAAACACCATAACAAAGAAAAAAAATTGAAAAATAGTATTCTACCCTATATAATTTATTAATAATTTTACACATTACTATTGCAACATGGGGTGAGCTATAACAACTCACCTCATCAACTAAAAGTTGGTATACTAAATAATCATCAAAGGGTTTAGAATTTTCGAAAATGTGAGAATTTAAAATATTAAAATATCAATAATTTTTCTTTTCCAAAGACAATCATGAAAGCAAGTTTAACCCACTCACACGCTTATCAATTGATTTTGATTTTGATGGTCATACCAACTTTTTAATGTTAAAATTCTAATTCGATTCATATATTTTGAAATTTATTCAATTTTTATCTAAGTCTTTAATTTCATGATTGAGTAAAAGATAATTTCAAATGACTAAATTTAACATTTATTAAATGTATGAAGAGTAAACAAGACCAAAAAGAGTACGAATTGGGTGGTGTTGATTTTTTCTTTCTTTTGCATCGGATTAGGTGACGTTTTGTGAAGACTTTGCATTCGAAGTCTATTTCATTTAATAGAAAATATGAAGTAGTCAAAGTCATAAATACACATCTGTTTCTTTAGTACATTTGTTTAAAAGATCTGAAGCGAAAAATGGCAGATGTGTAAACGTGGTTGGATCCTTCTTCACATGACTTTAGTTTACCCAATTCATAATTTTCTTTTGTAAATATTTTAGAAAAAAAAGTTAATTCAAGTCTTTTCTTTAATAAAGTTCATGTTAAATTATAAAAATTGGTTTTAAACTTTGTGATTCGTATCTAAAAGTATAAAAAAACTACCCTAAAATTTTGATAAAACTATCGGACCGTTTCGTTTAGAAAATAATCGCAAACTTTTTAAAAGTATAAACTAAAGCATCTTTTACTTTTAGTATAATAACAAAAACAGCTAATGAATTGCAAAAAGTTACCCCTACCATTGGTATATAGTAATCAATTTATTTGAAGTTCTCATGAATTCCATAAATTAGGATATAAATTATAAACATAACCTCATTCTTCCTGTTTTTATGTAATTGGTTAAATTCTTGCCCAAATTGTCAAAAATAGAAACCAAAATTTCAAATTAAAACATAAAATCACGATAAATTCCAATTTCTTTTTTTAAAAAACTCCCTCTAAAACATACGAAAGTGATGAATAACCCTAATACAAGAAGAAGAAAAAATTACCTATTAAACCAATCATCAAAGTCCTACGTCTCAACATCAAACAATTTTACGTACTTATTTGAATCTCTTTTTTCACACATTTTGGTATTATAAGAACGAACGTTCATAATTCCTACCCAAAATGGTAAAAAAGAAAACAGTACTTACTTTTGCTTTGTAATCTACAGTTCAAAGCGTTTTCTTCTATACACTATTCTAATTATTCCTGGCGAACTCCATCCTTTTCCATTCTCTATAAATTAAACACTCTCCCCTACCTCTCTCTCCACCTTCCAACTTCACTTCTGATCTCAATAATTAACATAAACTCCAAATCTCTTGAATAAATTTCATCTCTTTTTCTTGTACTTGTTTTTTACGGCTCCTATATTCTAATTCTTTCAAAACCCACAATTGATTTCCCAGTTAAAAATGATGGTAAGAGTTAATTAATTATTTTCCTCTTAACCACTTCTTCATTTTCTTCTTTAATTTTCTCAGATTCTTTGAGTTTTTATTAATGGGTTTCTCTTTTTAAATCTGCAGAAGGTTGTGTTAAACGTTGAAATGAGAGATTTAAAGACAAAGAAAAAGGTGTTGGGTGCTGTTTCTGGTCTTTTGGGTAAGTATATTACATAAAACTCTTCATGATCTAAATTTAGTTTCCTACCTCTAGCTACTTTATCTTTTTTGTCACTGACATGTCATGTAAACATTTTTTCTGACATAATAAACAATTTTATCATATCTTAATTAAAAAACAATAAAGCAGGAAAAAAAATAAATTGACAAAATGTCATGACTGTGAAGTTGATACAAACAATAAACATATTAACTTCAAAAAGCTTTAAATATTTTTTTTATCAGTATATATATATATATTGATGTGAGTTTTGGGAAAAACTGAACTTGCAGGTGTTGTATCAATGGCAGCAGAAGAAAACAAAATCACAGTGATTGGAACTACAGATCCAATTAAGATTGTTAAAAAAGTAAGAAAGGTTTGGCCATGTGCTAATATTATTAGTGTTGGACAAGAGAAAGAAGATGCAAAGAAAGAAGAATCTCAACCCAAAATTGAGCAAATTGACTGGGATAAGGCTTACACAACCTTCTATTCTTACCCCACAACTCATTACTATTATCCATATCAAGAACCATATTATGTATAACCCAAAAGGTTGTGTTCTCTCTTAAATCAGTTACTCTAGAGGTTGAGACATATACTGATAATTTGAATAATGTGGCGAGAGAGTATCCGTACTTTGATGTTCTATAGGATATAAGTAGTGGTTATTAGAAGACACACATATCCATCTGAATCCAACGTGATCTAATGGTGTAAATCTGTTATATTCACATTGTAGTGACCTGATCTCCGAAGATTTTTCTATATATATTAGCTAGAGAGGTGAATGCTATAATTCTTTCTTTTTTTTTGAAGTACGTGGGGTGTGGCCAATGTGGAAGCTAAGTATATAGTAAGCTTTTTGTTTAAGTTAATGAATATTAACAGAGGATACATGGATTATTAATATATATGTGATGAAAATAAATCACTTTTTTGAAAGTTTTGAATAAAATATGTGTTGGTTGTGTGGGAAAACGTAAGGCTTATTCTACTCTATATTATTACATTCAAGTTGTTAATTTGAGTAAAATATCACTAAAACAACCACTAAATGAATAATTAATAATATATATATAGGTAGTTAGGTTAATCAAGGGGTTGTTATATGCTAATATATATATAGTTGATCAAATATCAAAGTATTATACAATAACAGTGTGTGCAGATTAGAATAATATAACATTAATGATCAATAACTCTCTAAAAGCATTAGATAAAAGAGGCATTGGATCCTCAATTTATTATGTTTATATAATGATATTACATGTTATCCACAACAATCAATTTAAATCATTAAAGTTATGTAGACAAACAACGAAACTGACCACACACATTATGGAAAAAGGAACCGGGTGAAATTATATATATAAAGAAATTTAAATCTATTCTTCTTTCTTTTCTTCGTAAACGATGCCAAGGTTGATGACAAAGGTTACTCTCGTGTGGGTTACAAGTAAATTAAAAGGGGTTCTTCTTGAAAGTACTCCTGAGGTAATTTCACTTCGAAATTTTAACTTCTAGGTTTTATTTATCTAACTTCAACTTTAATTCTTATTAAGTTTTGGTCAATGAGGATGAACTAACAAATGTCCTAAAAATATAACTACAAGAGACCAGGTCAATAAAATAAGAGTTGTTACTTTTCAGGCTAAAAGACTTGACATAAAATGTATTTGTCTACTTACCTTAAACATATTTTTAGCCTAACTTTTTCTTATTTTAACCTGTTAAATCTACTTTTTCGTGTTGGGTTGATCAAAACAAATCATAGGTTGTTTAGGTCAAAACTAAAACTAAATCTTTTTTAAATGGATCCAAAAGTGCTACTGTTCACAAACCAAATAAACAGAAATAACAAAATTTAAAGAATAATGTCAACTACTTGCGTTTGAGTGTGTTTGGTGTTTAAATCGGTGTTTCTAGATGTAAAAAAGTGTTTTTAAACACTTAAAAAGTCAATATAAACCGCATTTTTATGTCCAACGTGGATCATTTTACCTCATCACTAGCAAACTAACCTTTTTTTTTTCTGATAAAGATACGTTATGAAAGAAGATGCAAAGGGAAATCTTCACAACATCGATTTTGATTGGTCATACTCATTTTTTGTTCAGATTTTATTTAGTAAAAACAATTATTTACTATTCTAATTCTCTCTTATTAGAACATTTCAAATAACAGTGTTCCTATAATTCCAAATAGACTAAAGTACACCCCAAACGAGGGAATTATATTAATATAGCACTTTCAGAGAATATTTATCAAAACAGTGTTGTTTGAAAACCATTTATGAAAATAGTGTTGTTTTTCTTCTCTCATTGTTTTGGTTCTTCTCTCTTCTCATCTGAGAGTTCAAGACTCAACCATTTCCTTTTTCTTTTTCTTCATTCTTCTGAATATTTTTGTACACGACGAACTAGAATGTAATAATATGACGAACACTTGTTTCTTTTGTTTTTTCTTAAAAGAATATATATTTTTTCTAGTTTGTATTTGAGATCAACAACATAGAAATAAGTGCATCCAAATATATTACTTCAACCTAGTTGTTTCTCTCTGGAATAGTAGTAATAATAGTTAGATAGAGAAGATTGAAAGGTTTCGCAAGTAAAATGAAAGTCACTCCCTAGCTTCCTCGATTCATCCAAATTCCAATTATTGATCATAACATAAGAACATTCCACACAATAATGGACATTCCAAAGAGAGAAGAAGAAAATGTTCTTAAAAAACAAGTTGGGAGAAAAGTAAACACAAAACTCTCTCCTCCAGTAACAACAACAACAATTAACTCTCTAGTTGAGGAAAGATTTAGTACCATATATTATTTAATTTTCTTACTGTCAAAAATTGTCCTCTTCGTTAATATATTTTTAATGCGTTAAAATACCAATTCGATTAATATAATTAATTAAGAAGGGTTTAATTTTTAAATTTAAGATTTATTAAGAGTATGATGAATGATTATAAAATAACAAGACCAAACCGAAGAGTAAGAAATGGGTAGTCTTGGTTTTTTATTTTTTATTTAATAGAAAAGATGAAGTCAAAGTCATATACATATCTTTAGTACACTTTTTTAGAAAAGATATGAAGAGAGAAAAGGCAGATGCATGAACGCGGTTGGATCCATAAATAAAATAGAGAAAGCAAAACTTCAAATTAAAACGTAAAAACTCCCAAAAATGTTAAATAACCCTAATAGAAGAAGAAGACAAATTTGCCTATTTTAAACCACTCATTAAAGCCATACATCCCAACATCAAACAATTTTACTTACTTATTTGAGATATAAAAAGGGACTTTGAATCTCTTTTTTCACACGCTTTGGTATTATAAGAACGAACGTTCATAATTCCTACCCAAAATGGTAAAAAAGAAAACAGTACTTACTTTTGCTTTGTAATGTAAAGTTCAAAGCGTTTTCTTCTATACACTATTCTAATTATTCCTAGCGAACTCCATCCTTTTCCATTCTCTATAAATTAAACACTCTCCCCTACCTCTCTTTCCATCTTCCAACTTCCCTTCTGATCTCAATAATTAACATAAACTCCAAATCTCTTCATTAAATTTCATCTCTTTTTCTTGTACTTGTTTTTTACGGCTCCTATATTCTAATTCTTTCAAAACCCACAACTGATTTCCAAGTTAAAAATGATGGTAAGAGTTAATTAATTATTTTCCTCTTAACCACTTCTTCATTTTCTTCTTTAATTTTCTCAGTTTCTTTGAGTTTTTATTAACGGGTTTCTCTTTTTAAATCTGCAGAAGGTCGAATTAAACGTTGAAATGAGGGATTTAAAGACAAAGAAAAAGGTGTTGGGTGCTATTTCTGGCCTTTTAGGTAACTTCCACAAACTATATTATATAAAACTCTTCATCTAAATTTTTCTGACGTAATAAACAATTCTGTTATATCTTAAAAAACCAATAAAGCGGGGAAAAAAATTAAATTAACAAAATGTCATGAATGTGAAGAGAATACAAATAATAAACATATTAACTTGTTTAAAAAAGCTTCAAATGTTTTTTTATCAGTATATATATTGATGTGAGTTCTGGGAAAAACTGAACTTCCAGGTGTTGTAGCAATGGCAGCAGAAGAAAACAAAATCACAGTGATTGGAACTGCAGATCCAATTAAGATTTGTAAAAAAGTAAGAAAGGTTTGGCCATGTGCTAATATTATTAGTGTTGGACAAGAGAAAGAAGCTGCAAAGAAAGAAGTCGCAAAGAAAGAAGAATCTCAACCCACAATTGAGCAAATTGATTGGGCTAAGGCTTACACAACCTTCTATTCTTACCCCACAACTCATTACTATTATCCATATCAAGAGCCGCCATATTATGTATAACCCAAAAGGTTGTGTTATCTCTTAAATCAGTTACTATAGAGGTTGGGACATATACTGATAATTTGAATAATATGGCGAGAGAGTATCCGTACTTTGAAGTTCTATAGGATAAGTAGTGGTTATTAGAAGACACACATACATCTGAATCCAACATGATCTAGTGGTGTAAATCTGTTATATTCACATTGTGGTGTCCTCTCCAAAGATTTTTCTAAATTAATTATCACAATATATATACATTAGCTAGAGAGGTGAAGGCTATAATTCTTTTTTTTTTTTTTTTTTAAGTACGGCCAATGTGGAAGCTAAGTATATATTAAGCTTTTTTTATTTATGTTTTAGTTAATGAATATTAATAGAGGATATATGGATTATTATATATGTGATGAAAAAGAAATCACTTTTTTGAAAGTTTTGAATAAAATATGTGTTGGTTGTGTGGGAAAACGTAGGGCTTATTCTACTCTATATTATTACATTCAAGTTGTTAATTTGAGTAAAATATCACTAAAACAACCACTAAATGAATAATTAATAATATATATATAGGTAATTAGGTTAATCAAGGGGTTGTTATATGCTAATATATATAGTTGATCAAATATCAAAATATTATACAGTAACATTATGTGCAGATAAGAATAATATAACATTAATCAACTTTCTAAAAGCATTAGATAAAAGAGGGCATGGGTCCCCAATTTATGATGTATATATATAATATTCGTAATAATTAATCAATTTAATCATTGAAGTTCTTTAGTAGGTACAAAGACAAACAATGACCACACATTATGAAAAAAGGAGAAGTCGTGTGAAATTATATATGTAAAGCAATTTAAATTAATTATTACATTCTTCTTGCTTTTCTTCGTAAATGAAGTAATATATTGGAGCCAAAATACTCAAAAAGAAACTAAGGTTTTTGGAAGATTAGGTAGTTGATTATTGTATATATATTCACATGAGAAATCGAAATTTAACTTGATAAAAAGTGAAGTATATGTTTGTTTTAATATATATATATATATATATATTAGTTTTTGGATGTTTTAATTTACATTTTCTATTTCAACTTTGAAATTTAAGTTTATTTGGTCTCTTAAATTTTAAATTATAAATTTGGTAAGGTTTCATTTTTTTTATAAAAAAATTGTATAATCTACCCCATGCTAAATTTAAATTTGAAAATTTTTATATAAACATTAAATTCAAAATTTTGCCTTATATATCATTTAAAACTTACTCTTGAAATTTTCACCAATGGCCACTTTTAATTATTAGTTTTTTTTTTTTATCATAATCTAAAGGCTAAGTTAATGTGAAATTAGCATTAAAAAGGATATCTACATTTCAACCCTC
The DNA here is from genome assembly GCF_000004075.3 of Cucumis sativus. Classification (NCBI taxonomy): domain Eukaryota; kingdom Viridiplantae; phylum Streptophyta; class Magnoliopsida; order Cucurbitales; family Cucurbitaceae; genus Cucumis; species Cucumis sativus. Next base: position 1,488,811 of record NC_026659.2, on the reverse strand, counting down.
CAATTTCCTCTCTCCTCTTATTCCTTCTTTATTTATTTAAAACTTGTCCACTCATTTTCCTACTTTATCACTTAGCTTCCACAAACCATTAATAATTAAGTCCCCTTCTCCTTTCTCTCTTCATAAAATTTCCCCTCCGATCCCCATCTCTCAGCTTCCATCATTCCCCAGTTCACATAATATTTCATCTTACCAAACTCAAAATGAGAGTGAGACTTTCTTAATTATACTCTATTTTACTTGCCTTTTCTTCTTCTTCTTCTTCTTCTTCTTGTTTGCAGCGGATTTGATTAAGTAACAAAATTTAACAATATCTTCTATGTGCATGCAGAAAGTGGTATTGAAATTGGAATTGCATGGTGATAGAGAAAAGCAAAAAGCCTTGAAATCAGTATCTGTTCTTCAAGGTAATTATCAATTATAACTCTATTAGCTACCCTCTTACAAATTTTCGCCAGAACATCTTTTTTTTCTTCTTTTCTTTTGGAGAGATGAACACCAAAGTAAAGAAAATTAATTCATATACTCAGGAATTGAATTAATCGCCATGGACATGAAAGACAAAAAGTTAACAGTGATTGGAGATGTAGACCCAGTTGATGTGGTTGGGAAGGTCCGTAAACATTGGCCGGACGCCGACATCGTCAGCATCGGCCCCGCGAAGGAAGAGAAGAAGGAAGAGCAAAAGAATCAAAATAATGATCAAAAGATGGAAGAGCTACTTAAATTATACAAAAGCTATGATAATCATCATGCTTCTGCTGTTAACTATGATGTGTATAGTGATCATTTGGAGGAGAATTCTAACTCTTGTGTCATAAGTTAGAATTTAACTCAGAGAGTATATAGTTCAAACTAGTTAGTATGTTATGTACTCTTTTGAAGTTAAAAGTAGAACAAGAATGCTCTCAATTTCACATATTGTTAAACTGCATAATTATTAGGTTAAGCTATGTTTTATTTTTAATTTGAAGGTTTAAATATAGTGATTCTCTATTAGCTATTAATGGAATTTACTCAATATAATAATAATACAATATTTTAATTATAATCACAAATCGTATATACCAAAGTAAGTTGCGTTACAAACAAAAATTGTAAACAAAACAGAAGAGTAACAAAAGTTTAATAAAATTTGAGTTTCCAATTAACTAACAAAAATAGAACAATTTTTAAAATATATATACACAAGAGATAGACTATTCATAGACTTTTTTTTTATTCTATATTATTTATAAACAATAATAAAAGTTTATCGATTTTTATTTTCCAAAATTTGTTTATATTTGGATACATTAAGACACGAATTCAATTATGGACAATTTGTTATTTTGTATTGAGTGAGTACAAATATGGCATTATTTGATTTCTAGTTCTTTCAATTATGATAAGGTTGAAAGGTTTGTCCTTAATAGGATAAAGCTAAAAACAAACTTATAACTTTTAACTATTTCTTTTGTATAGTCTATCTTTCCAAAATTAGAGCTAAATAATTTTAAAAATTTACCAGTGAGATACAAATTTGATAAAGTATGAAATTTTATTGTATTTATAAATATTTTTATTCTTTTTTATTTAAAACAAATTTCTAACATAAATCTTAAATATATCTGTAATAAATGTACATGTAAAAGAGATGGGAAATTAAAAGCAAATATATAAGAATAATTATAAAAAATAGCAAATTTAACCCAATATTTATCGCAAAATTTTGAGATTCAATCAATAATAGATATTAACATGATTGTGTTAACGATATAGATAAATTGATGGACAGTCATATATAAATTTTTATTATTTTTGCTATTTTTTAAAATATTTTGATGACGTAGTGTCGAATGTCTATCAAGTGGCTCTTAATCATCCAGTGATCAACACCAACTTAAGATATTTTTCTAAATCATCCTTTTTTTTTCTCTCACTTTCCCTTTCTATATATGTCTTGATCAATCAACAATTTTACAATTGTGTGTATATATATATCTCTAATTTGATCTAATAATTGTATATTTGATAATGTTGATTGAGGGATATTATATGTCTCTTCAACAGTTGTGACCATTCCTCAAATTCACATCAACTTTCTGTTGGTTTAAATTAAAGCTTAACCTGAGGGTGGGATTGCAATAATATTAAAAGATGATAGTGATGAATTGGAACCCCAACTAACCCATTAATTGTCCACATGACTTAGTACCATATAGACTTCTTAAATATATAATTCTAATTTTCTTTTAAATATAAGTAATCATTTTCCAATATAGCAAAATAAATTTAAAAGTTTATAAAATTATACGTATTATATGAATTGTTGATGATATAGAAATTGTTAAAAGACTATCGATGTCTATCATTAATAAAATTTTAAATTTTACTATATCTAATAATTTTTCAAAGTTTGAGAGCTAGACATAAGATGCGGATTTATTAAAGGGTTGAGTACATGTCACACCTTATATTGTCAGTTTTTGTATTTTAATATTAATTTTAAAATGTTAGGTTTCTGTACCATGGTTGTACCTCACTGCAAAACCACTAATTTTAAAAGTTCGATTCTTGTCAAATTTAATTTCTTAAAAGGATTATAATTTGATTTTTTTTCTTATTGTATAGTGTATGGTGCCCCTTGTATCAAATTTGTAAATCTGCCACTACTAGACATAATTGTAAGAGTTTATGAACAAAAACGTGAGAGAGTTAAACAAGTAAGACGTATGAATTTTCATAAAGTTAAATCTTATAATCTTTAAAATAATAACAATAACAACGACAAGAATAAAGGAATAGTTGCAAATTTAGCAATTACATTCCAAATAATTAAGTATATACCAATATTTTAAAAAAATTACAAATATAGCAAAATTTATTAAATTCTATAGAAGTCTATAACTGATAGACCATGTTGTAAATATTGATCTATCACTTATAGAACATACAAGTCTATCAGCGATAGTTTTGCTATATTTGCAATATTTTTTTAATTATTATTCATAAAATAGTCATCAATTACAATTATTCAATAATAAATAACCATTGTTTTCAAATATATTAAAATAAACCATAATATTTGTCAATGTAGCAAAATTTTACATTTTATTAACAATAGATTATATATATTAGACCGTGATAGACTCAAATAGACTCAAATAATAGTTTATCATGGTCTATTTGGATTTGTCGATATTAAACTATAATATTTGGAAATATTTGAGCAATTTTATTATAAAAACAAAAATAGAGTTTTAAGATATGAAAAGGGAGCAATAATAATATGGAGAAAGAAATATTAATTAATACAAGTACAAAAAGGGAACATGAAAGGTTAAATTGGTCATTTCATCATTACAATATTTTAAAAAGAATGCTTCCTTTTTCTTTAATTTTGCATTTTGAGTATACTGTCATTTTCTATTTTTGAGATAATATGTATATAACTATCGCAACATTACATCATTAGTTAGTAGCATTTCTAAGAATGTAAATATATAATAATTTGCTTACACTACTTTCTTTCTTTAAATAATACATTCTTTATATCATTTACATTTTTCAAATATTTGGAAACTTTTTAAAATAGAAAACGTACCTCTCACGGTCTAATTACTTTTTTAAATATATTTTGAAACCTTGAAATTCAATTGAAATCAAATTCAAACACTAAAAAAGACAACAAAAAAATTTAACAAATAACTAAGCTTTATTTTAAATATAACAAGACTTTTAAATAAGTTGTATAAGTGATAGACTTATATTAGCAATAGATTGTATCGATGATGAACTTCTACTAATCCAATTGAATCTATACATTGCTATTTCCGTAATGTTTTTCTTTGTACTGTGTTAAAATCTACCGATAGTTGGAGCATATTTGAAACTATCCTACAAAAAGTTAATGGCAATCAATGAGTAACCTAATCAATGTTGGAAGATTTAAAACTAGATTATTCGTACTATTGGCGTCCATGAGAGACATCCACTTATCTTATTATAAGAATAATTAAGAAAATGTAAGAGTGAAACGATGACTTTGTTAGCGAAGACGAAGACTTTGGTTTTGCCAAGACATTGAAGCGTGGCCTCCAAGGAAGTTCATTACTCTTTTCCTTTTCCTTTCCTCTTATAGTATTCAAACATTTTCGTTTCTTATTTAATCCTCAAACCCTCCAACCTTTCTTCAAATCAGACCATTCTTCTTCTTCTTCTTCTTCTTCAAGCTTTCAATTTCAATATGAGGGTGAGTTTCATTTTATTTTTCCTCTGTTTTTAATGGGTTTTCTTTAATCTCTCTGTTTTCCCACTTTAACTTACTTCCATTGTTTTCCTTCTGCAGAAAGTTGTGGTGAAATTGGACTTACATGATGACAAAGGGAAACAAAAGGCTTTAAAATCTGTCTCTGGTCTTCAAGGTAATCCATCACTCAACAACCCTTTTTCAAATACCTTTCATTTTTTTCCCTTTCTTGAGAGTGAATTAACTGAGTTTAAATAAAATGTTTATTCTTTTTCTGAAGGAATTGAATCGATCGCCATGGACATGAAGGACAAGAAGCTAACAGTAATTGGGGATGTTGATCCAGTTGATGTAGCTGACAAGGTTCGAAAGCATTGGCCGAACGCCGATATCATCAGCGTCGGCCCAGCGAAAGAAGAGAAGGCCGCACCACCAAAAGTGACAAAGCCAAAGGAAAAGAGTGAAAGTGAAAAAATTGAAGATCTTCTTAATTGGTACAAAAGCCATGGTCATATTCAATATGGAGCTCCCAATTACCGTGTGTATGGTATAGAGGAGAATCCTAATTCTTGTGTCATTTCTTGAATGTTATCATCCAATTTTTAGAGTATCAATTGGTAATGAAATATGTTGATTCAACCAGTATATAAAACTATGTATTAAGCATCCGATTCAAACATTTTCAGAAACTCCATGGAATAGTTTTTTCTCCAAGCAAAATATACATTGCTAGAGTGGTGTAGGTTTTTTATTCTCTTCCTTTAATGTTTTTCTTTTACAATATATACATATTATGTATACACACGTATAAGGTTTAGAAACTTAGATCATATTATTGTCTAAGGTTGGATTTAATTTGTGATAAGGTTATTTGCGTGTTAAAAAAAGAGTTAGAAGAAGACGAATCTTGAAAGGGTGAGGTGTCCTCTACAAAAAAAAGGAGAAATGCAAAAGCATATATTTTATAAAATTATTTATGTTGAGATGTTTGTGAGTTTATCATTTGTTTATGATTCAATTTTTTATTCCCCATAGATAAGGATGGAAAATTTGAATATCATTAAATTAATTATCATACTAATAATTTTGATCATCCACTCGATTACTGTTGTAATTAGTAAAAGAATGTGTCAAATCAAAAGATTAAATCAAGAACAAACAAATCAACAAAGATGTCATAATTCTCAAGTACTATTATGGATATCCCTACATACTATTCTTTAAAAAAGAAAAAAGAAAAAAAAAGCTAAATAAAATTTTGCAACTTTTTAAAGATAGAAATATAAAAATGTAATTAAAAAATAATAAAAATAAAAGTGTCCAACAAAATCAAAAGAACACATGGTGGGAAAAGGGGAAAAAAAAACTTGCTTTACAAATATTAAAATAAAGGTTTATATCTTTTCATTATCATCAAAATTCACTTTTTTACTCACCAATTAAATTAAAGTTTCTTTAATTTTGACGTAAAAAAAAGGTTTGAAGTTTTGTAATTTAAAAAACAATTTGCTCAAAGATTAGGTAGTAATGAATTATAGATATATACTCAATTATACATTAGGTGATTATACATTCATTATCATCTCATAAGATTGACGGGTTATGATCATGTAGCAAAAAGGAAATATAAAAGAAAATAGAAATGTATCCATGGAAAATTCAAAACTAAGATAACATATCAAATTGTGTTAGATGAATTTGAATTTGAGGTAAGAGGTTAAATGCCAAGAAAATGTTATAAAAAAACAAGTCAAAAGCAAAATGAACTGATAAGATTTAATCCTAACTCGTTTAAGATTAGGATGAACTCTCCATCAGTTCACCTAAAGGCAGATTTATTTGCTTGTGTTGTAGGACATAACTATTTTGATCGTGAGTTCAAATTTTGTTTGCTACAATTATTTTTACGAAATAGTTTTTATTCTAAATATCAATAATTTTCTTTTCTCAAATATCAAATTTCTTTGTAATTTGTCACAAAATAGATTTTATTATAAACATCAATAATTTTATTTTATTCAAATATCAACCATTTTCTTTCCTCAAACATCAAATTTCTTCATAAATTTCAATCATTTCTTAAAATAAAGATATAAAATTTCTTCATACATTTCAATGATTTTCTAAAATGAGGATAATTTGGTTTCCTAAAAGGAATATTATTTTTTAAAATGAGAAAAAAAAACTCATCTAAGATAAAACTATTTCTTTTGTTATGTAAATTTTTAATTAATATATTTACATTACAAAAAATTACGTGAAAACTGTTTATTGCTATAATTATAGTGAATATTATTGGAGTATCAATGAAACAACAAAATATTTTTCTAACATTTTTTGGTGTGTTTAATATGTAGTGTCTAGTGCTTCCCTATATAAAATTTCTGAATTCACTACTGAGTTCACCTATAAATATATCATTACAGTTTCATATATGGAAAGACCAAATGTATTTTTCTTGTGCAAATTTTGACATCAACGTTGTGATATAATTTTTTAAAAAAGAAAAGTCACATTTGACTCTAATTAGAGAATGAGTCCATTTTAATAATTGTGGAGTTATACTCGTGTAGTCATGTTATCTTCTTTCTAGTTGAGATTTGACTTATTTGTTTAGTACAATATATAAGAATATAAAAATTTAAACATTAGACATTGACGTACGTCAAAGTAAGAAGTACACGTCAATTAGTATAACTTTAATAACGTAACTTATAATTTCTAACAAACAAAAAAAAAATAAAGATTTAGTCAAAACACTTTACTTGAAATATAAACATAAAAAGTTAGAAAATTTAGATAACAAAATGAGATTTAAATATGAGTTGTACATAAAGCAAACCTTCTTGAAATCATTTACATTGTTTAAAAGTGCTTCACATGCTAAAAAGTATTTAAAAGAGTAAGGATTTATGAACTTTTTAAAATAAGAAATGTAGCTTTCAAAATCTAACCAATTTTTTAAATATATTTTTGAAACCTCGGAAATCAATTCAATTCAAATTCAAACATTAAAAAGAAAAAACAAACAAACAAAAAAGATTAAACAATTTTGAACTTTGAAAAACTAAACCCAAAAAATGTATGAATAACAACTCACTCAAAAGACGACTTTGTCAGCGAAGGACTTTGGCTTTGCTAAGTCATTGAAGCGTAGCTTCCGACGAAGTTCAATACTCTTTTCCTTTTCCTTTCCTCTTTAGTATTCGAAGTTCAAACATTTTCTTTCTTATTTAGTCCTCAAAATTCTCCAACCTTTCTTCAAATTAGACCATTCTTCTTCTTCTTCTTCTTCTTCAACCTTTCAACCTTTCAATTTCAATATGAGGGTGAGTTTCATTTTATTTTTCCTCTTTTTTTAATGGCTTTTCTTTAATCTCTCTGTTTTCTCACTTTAACTTACTTGACTAACTTCCACTGTTTTCCTTATGCAGAAAGTTGTGGTGCAATTGGACGTACATGATGATAAAGGGAAACGAAAGGCCTTAAAATCTGTCTCTGTCCTTCAAGGTAATCCATTACTCAACAACCCTTTTTCAAATTCCCGTCATTTTTTTTTCCTTTCTTGAGACTGAATTAGATAAAGTTTTCATTCTTTTTTGAAGGAATTGAATCGATCGCCATGGACATAAAGGACAAGAAGCTAACAGTAATTGGGGATGTGGATTCAGTTGATGTAGTTGCAAAGGTTCGAAAGCATTGGCCGAACGCCGAAATCGTCGGCCCGGCGAAAGAAGAGAAGAAGGCACCACAAGATACAAAGCCAAAGGAAAAGGGTGAAAGTGGTAAAATTGAAACCTTCTTACATTGTACAAAAGCTATGGCTGTATTCCTACTGGATATCGTAACTGCGGTGTGTGTAGTGTAGAGGAGAATCCTAATTGTTTTGTCATTTCTTAGAATGATATCATTCAATTTTCAGCTTGAGTACCCAATTGGTGATTAAATATGTTGATTCAACTATTACATTGTATGTATTAAGCCTTTGATTCAAACATTTTTAAAGACCCAGCTTCTGTCATGTCACAAATTCGTAGAATAAACACATTATTAAGTGGGTGTTTTTTCTCCAAAGGAAAATAATACTAAAGTGGTGTAGGTTTTTTCTTCTCTTCATTTAATTTACACCTTCCTTATCATCAAATAAGTTTGATGGGTTCATCATTCACTCTATAGGATCGTAGCAAAAAATAAATGTAAAAAGAAATAAGAATGCATATGTGAAAAAAGTAGGTCAAAACTGACGAAATAGATCAAATTGTGTTTAGATGAATTTGAAAGGACGACAAAGATCAAATTGTGTTTAGATGAATTCGAAACTTACTTAAGAGGTCAAATGTCTAGGAAAAATTACAAAAAATAAGTCCAAAACATTAGTTCACATATAAATATATCATTATAGCTTCATATATAGGAAGGTCAAATGAATTTTTCTTGTCCATATTTTGACATTATAAAAAAAGTCACATTCGACTCTAATTAGAGAATGAGTTAATTTTAATACTTGTGAAGTTGTACACATGGTAGCCGTTGTCTTATTTCTAGTCGTGACTTATTTATATAGTACAAAATGTGAAGAATAGAAATTTAAGCATTAGACGTTGAAATTACTTAAAGTAAGAAGTCAATGTCAATTACAATTGAAGAAGTATATGTCAATTAATATTGAATTATTCATTTTACGATAAAAGTATAACCCTAGTATTTCTTTTAAAAGTGACTTAACTTATAATTTCTAACAAAGTTGTTTTTAAAATCTTAGAAAAGTTCTGAAATCTTTTTAAAATGTAGTCAATTTTGAAACTCCAATAGAGGCATATAAAGTAACTAAAAGGCTTAAAAATGAGCATTATTATAAATCCATAGCACTTTCACTAAAACGACCAAAATGAACATCCTCAAATTACAATAACCAAAATACAACATAAAAGTTGAAAATTTAGACAACAAAATGAGACTTAAATTTCAGTTCTACAAAAAGCAAACCTCCTTGCTGCTGCTGCAGTACTAAAGACCGTGTTTATATAGTGTAGAAGAGACTGAAGTGAGTCCTAATCCTTGTGCAATTTGTTTGCATGGAACAAAAGTCCAGGGAGAGGATACAAAACTTGTTGGAATCTGGAATGTTATCATTTTGGTGCAACTCTATCAATTCTCAAACTTCTCTCTCTGATTTCCACTCCATTCCATAGATTTAAACTAAAACTAAAAAACCATAACTATAATCTCTTAAGACAGACATTACAAGAATCAAACAGCCTTAAGCATACTAAATGATCCAAACCAGGAAAAAGAACAAGGTGAGGATCTTTTGCTTTATAGGAAGGAGGCCTCCAATAATATTGTTTGGAAGCACACGCATATAGTTACAATTCTTCAACTGAGTTTTATGATTTTGACAACAATTTGATGTGGTTGAGTTTAGGGTAATCTTACAAGGAGTAAAATCTATATACAACATGTAAATGTCTGGCCGAGCCGTTTCTTCTTCAGTGAGCAGGCAATTCACTCTCATTATACAGGAGTCATCTATCACAACATGAATAGCTTTAATTTGTTGGAGGAAAATGTCCTCCCAAGCTCAATTTGAAGTGTTGGTAGTAGATGCTCTTGGTTGCTTGCTTCCGTGCTCGGGCATGGGATGCTCGGCTGCAGGTCTCTTTGTTCTTGACTGCCATTACAAAGACCAGGGGAAGTCCACAGGGAATGGGTGAGTGGTCTCACAAGGTAGCTTACTACATGTATGGATTGTATTTCAGATCAAAGCATAACAGATTTCTTTTACTAACCTTTTCTTCTGTATGCTGATAAATGTGTCGTATAAGTATATTTTTGGCCTCAGTATTTATAACTGCAGTAAAAATCAGTGAGGAGTTCTTTTTTGAGTAAAAAGCAGAAGAAAGATGGAAACTAAAGCCAACAGTGGAAAACTACTGACTAAAGAATACTGTTATCCGAGCAAGATACAAAGTTATCGGTAGAGTAGTGAAGAAACAACTTTTCTTGCTTACCTTGATCTGGTGGGGGAAGGGTCCTACTGTGGGTTGGATGATAGGTTGCAGGAATCATCTTCTACATAAAAATAAAACCAACTTAGCATTGTAATTCCAACATCAACTTATTCCTTACATTGAAAAATAGTTAATTCATCTTCTTGTTCTACTTTACTTGCAGCTAGCAGATACAGTAAACAATATGTTGCATTATAGCGCAGATTAAGCTTTGAATGAAAGCATTTTAGTTGATCCAGACAGCAGCTCTTCCACTCACATGTTCACTCAATCTACCGCAAATTAACAAGGGATGGCCACCCATGAGGTGTCGGATTTGAGATCAATTCAAAGATGGGAGATAAATCCAAAGCATGCACAAGTTTGTACACACAATTACAAGGAGAATTTGATTTGACCTTACTTTAATGTAGAAACTATAAACTATTTGCTTCCTTTCTTTATATCCAAAAGGGATACCACATCTGGTAGCTTTAGTTGAGATGCTTTTAGAATCTCTTCAGTCAACAGCTTCTCAGTTCTCACTAATGTTTCTTAGAGTTGTTAATCCTTCTGCATTATCTAAATATTTCCATTCAGGGCAGAAGGACAAAGGCAAAAAAATACTAAAGTGGCTCAAAGGAGTACTGTTTGAATAACTTCAAACTTTATATCAAGTATTTAATTGGGACGTTTAAGTTTAAACCCTTGAAAGCAAAGTGTAAACCACTCAAGAAATCAGAGAAAGCATGAGCATAGCATAACTATTCGCAGTATAGAAGAAATTCATAACCCTGCAATTCAAGGGCTTTTCATTTTGGCCCAATGAGTTTTATTATATTCAAAGGAAGAGATAGCTTAAATTGGTTGCAGGCTGCTCCATTCAAAGGGTAAAAGCACTAGGGATCCTAATCGTAGAATTCCGAAACTTGAAGATGGGCTACATATGAGAATTAAATAGAATCGTTTCTCCGGAAGATCGGTAACTCAGTGCTATTGTTCCTTCAGATTTCTGTCCCCTTCGTATCATGATATAGCGAATTCTTTGCGACTGGGTTAACGGAACCGTTTCTTTCAGAGGATTGACTTCACAAGATTATAATACCTAGAGAGAGTGAAAATTAAAACAAAAACACCATCTGATTCATTTGTTCCAACAGGGTGGGGAAGTGGGGGGGTAAACAAAGTTCAACTTCTACCTACGAGAAACATTTGGAAAATTCATAGAACATTCAAACACGTCAAATGCGGAACTTAATTGTAACCCACATCTACAAACATGCCTAAACAAAGAACCCACATGCCAAAATTCAAGATTTTCCAAGTATCACGCAATGGGAATCTCCAAATAAGACAACAACAAAAAACAGATCAATAATGCCAATAATCCCAACCAAAAATTAGCTGAGCCCCAACAACGAAAGAGCAAAGAAGATCAAGAGGAGGTTAAATTTAATCAGAACCCCATCACAATTCACACCCTACCACAAGTCGAGCAACTTCCCATTAATAGAAACGAAACAAAGAATCATGCAAAACGGAGGGAAACACCCAAGATCAAGAAAAGGAGTGAAGGGTTTAAAGAAATAGAGAAATGAATTAGAAGAAGAGAAAGAAAGGGTATGATGATTAGGCCATTATTGAGAACTTACAGAAGGAGTTGAAGGATCAGAGGGTCGGAGTTGGCTGAAGTTGTGAGGGTCATATGACGGCAGGTCACCGAGCATAGACCCCATGAAAATGCTGCTGAATATATGTTGATTGTTCGAAATCTACAGAGGAGAAGAAGAAGATGAAGAAGAAAAAGGAAGAAGAAGTGGTTTTTCTAGAAGGGAATCATTAGGAATCACATCGCCATTGGATTTACAACTAGTGGATGTGCAGTTTATAAAACACTTTTATACTCACTGCCTCCCTTAACTTTTTTATCATTTTCTTTCTTAATTAAAATTATAGATTTTTCTTCCAAAGGTAACGAAGAATAAACAAATATATTCACAAATTAAAAGTTAATAGATATAGATGGAAATTAAATTTGATATATTTATAAATATTTTCAACAATTCTATTATTTAAAAAAAATTAAATAAAAGAATGACAAACTATTTATAATTCATATCAAAATTTTAAACAACTTCAAAATAGATAACCAAAATTTTAAGTAAATTTTTCTTTAAAAACCATTTAAAATTTATTTTAATTTAACAATTTCTTAACTAGGATAAAGAAAAATATTGGTAATTTAAAAAAAAAAAATCACACCTTTCTTTTTAACGTACAATGAATTACTATAAAAAAAAAAGAAGTTAAAAACCATATAAATAACAATTTAATAACTTAGTTTGTAACATTTTCGTATTTGTTATTTGTTATGATTAATCAAAGAAATTAGTTAAAAATTAATATTAAAATTTGATTTTGTTTTTACTCTAAGAACGAAATTGTTACTAAGGTAGTCTTAATTTTTCTTAATGAATTAGTATTATTGTTTCCTTTCCTCGAGTAAGACAGAAAGAGAGAATTAAATCTTGAAGTAAGGTTTTCCCGTGGGCATAACGCATAATTTCACAATGAAGTCTATGATTTTAGAAGTTTCAAATTAGTTCATGGACATTTACTTCCATTTGATCGTTTTAATTTCTCTTATACTATTTGATTTTACATTTAATTTATAGTATATTTGGATTGTATTTTCAAGTGTTTAATTTAAAAAACAAATTATTTTAAAAAAATCTAAAGTGTTTAGAAGCCGCCCAAAATATATTTTAAATAATTTATAGAAAAAAAATTTAAACAAAAATGATTTTCTTGAAAAACAATTTTTTATTAATTCAATCCAAACATTCCCTCAATATCTACCATTTAAATTTAAGTTTAGTTTCAATTCAAATTTTATTACTATAAATGTTTCAAAATGATATATAGTTTCAATTATAAGATGAAAATGAATAAAATGAGCAAGTCGTTTGACTTTGATCACATCGAAAGGAATTATAAATCATTCATATCTTAAAAACCCCTTTAGTCATGCATCTTTCAATTTTAACTTTAAACTACATCATTTGCTAGCTGTTCAAAACCTCCCATCTTCTGTTCCGTTTCTTTCACAGATAGCACCTAATAGTTTTTCTACTTTGGAACTTTATAGGATAAATCCACAACTAGGGGCAGCAAGGGTTGGATATTAAGAGTAGCTTTCAAGGGAGAAAGACTTCCTTTGATGTCAATGGAGACTCAGGTGACGTCGTAGTATGGCAACATGGGGAAAGGAACCGGGGGAATCTTTAAAGTTGAAGCAGCTGAAAACTTTGATTGATGAACGAGTCTCTTCAGTTTTTGTGAACTTCTCTTCTAAGAAAGATGGACTTGAAAAAGAAGGTATGGTTTTTTTAGCAAATAGCCCTTTATTCACTCTATGCAGATGCCTCTACATCTCTAGGTTGAAAATAATGTCAGATGTAACTAAATTGAATAATCTTTTTGACTATGTACTTCTCCAAGTAATCGAATCCATTGTGGTACAAAGCTTCAAGTTCAGCCTTTTGCCCTCTCTCAACCATTAATGTCAGCTCTTGTCGATAGTTCTCCTGTTGGTTTGATATATTCTTAAGCATTTTGATAGCCTAAAATGCCATAGCATCAAAGGTATAGAATTATGCACGATACCTGTAATATTTTTGAGGACAGCAAGCTTTTGGCAATTTGTAGGTCCCGGGGCTTGAGTGGAACCAGAGATTCTTGTGGTATCAGTTGTAAATCATCTCCTCGTACTCCCAACCATTTAACATTGCAAGCTGGTAATGTAAAGAGATTATTCAGTTTTATGATTTGCAATTAGAAACAGATCGAACAAATAAATGAATGCGACTTACCATATCTGTATGCCTCCAAGCCCATCCCTATACTTCCGTATTTGAAGGTGCATAAAATGGCCAATCCCGCAGGGTTCCTTTAGAACCCAGAAGCTAAAAGTGAGAAAAAAATTATGAAGTTTGTTGAGTTGATGTAAAGGAGGATCTCGTACCAATCAACAAGGCCGAACATTGGCAGATGCGAAAACGTTTTGCAAATTTTGTGAAGAAAGTACCTGAGAAGGCAGTTCATATGTTTAAGTTACGACTTCCAAGAAGGCAACAAAAGGAATGGCGATTTATGAACTGTTGAACAAAATTACCTTGTGGCTAAGTCTGGATATCCTTTGGCTGTGATAAGAATACTAGGAATGCGATTGAAAACGCGATCATCTGCCAAACGTTGGAATATCGCATGCTGCATAACCAATAATGTTTGATGCATTTGCACACATTATGATAGACTGCATTTTTTGAATTATTGTTTTCACAAAAGTATAATTAAAAAGCAGGTCATAATTTAAGAAAAATGACCTTTTCGATTACAATTATGTAACGAGCGTCAGTCTTCAGAGTCAACGTCTGCAGCAAGTCCAAGTCACCTGAAATGGGATATCCAGAAGACCCACAGGCAGTGCAGTCCACAACTTCTTGCTCAGGCTCCTATAGGAATCAAAATTGTTCAGGAAGGCCATAACGTCCAAGAATTTGGTTTAGTAGAAGATACCTTAAAAGTGCATGTTGGCCAGAAACCAATAAACAATGTATAATCAAATCAATACCCTGATTTCAAGGATTCACAACGTAGTTGTGATGCAAAAGTAGAATAATAGGGGTCAATAAAAGCCGGGTTATCACTTCATGCGTATATATGTGATGTGGTGATGTGCAACGTAAATAACCAAACCGATAAGAAAAACAGCGCAATGTGCCTGCAACAGTAGACGGCCGGCGACAAGTCCCCTACTAGATGCCATAATTCCAAGGCTGTAACGGCTACATTGAAGTAAGGCTACAACATCTGCAATAAAACTACTGCACTTTGATCATTATGCTTAATATAGTTTTAGTTCTTAACTAGTAAGCAGGTCTTCGTTGAACAAAATCACCTTGAATTGTCCTATTGACATGCAACTGAGTCGAAAAATAAACCGGTGAATCACAGAGCAGCTTATAGAAAAGCTCCCTCTGCGTCACTTTCTTATCCTGAATCAGAATCTGAGAGCACATCTCCATCAGCTTCCAAACTACATCACAAAATAAGGAAAGCTCAAAAGTAGACAAAAAAATAGGCTAACAAAGTGATCATTAAAAAAATCTGACCATCGAAGATTAGATTCCATTTACAATACCTCTGACAAAAGCCTTAGAGGCGTTGGGTCTCATCAAAGACCTCGTACAAAAGGAATGCGAAAGGAATATCCACGAATCATCTGTCAAAATTCCTTGACTCACTCGGCTATTGCTCGATCTTCGATCAATCTGTCCAATCATTAACGTGTAATACCGTCTAAGTGCATCCAAATTTTGTTCATCTATCGTATATCATTTCATTTCTTAGTTAGGAAGCATACCAGAGGAAGATTTGAGATGGCTGGAGAGGAGGAGTTGAGAATTCTGAGAAAATTGAGGACAGCTACTTGAATTCTAGCCACGACCTATTCGAAATCAATGCTTGAGATATAATGGAACACTAATCGAAGATTAGAGATAAGGATGATGAAGTGAATTCATCATACCTCTTGAGGAGTGAGAATATCAGCATAGCAGAGTTCTTGATCAGAGAAAAATCTCATGGAGGATTCGAATAAACCTGCCGGCTCCATTCAACTTGAATTTCGTTGCTCTTGTATTCTTTTTGTAGCCTCTTAAACAAATAACAAAATTAAAAGAGGACGTTGCACATTAGTATAAAAAATGCTTTGGACATATTACCTATCTAATTTAAGCAAAACCCTTTTTCTTCTAAAAAATGCTTTAAACAACAAATTTATTTATCAGCAGAGTAATGAAGAAATTGCTTCATGCTTACCCTAATCTGCCGGGGAAAGGGTTCTATTGTGGGTTGGATGACGAATTGCAGGAAATCATCATCTCAACTTATTCATTACATTGACAAATAGTTAACTCATTTGCTTGTTCTACTTTACTTCTTGCACCTAGCAACTGCACTAGTAAAAATAAGCTGCATTATACGGCAGTTACACTTTTAACGAAAGCCTTTTAGTTGATCCAGACAGCAGCTCTTCCATTCACATGTTCACTAAATCCATGGCAAATTAACAACGGATGGCCACCCATCAGGAAGTGTCGGATATGAGACCAATTTAAAGATGGGTAATATATCCAATAACGAGGAGAATTTGATATGATCTAGCTTCAATGTAAAAACTATTTCCAAAAATGCGAAACTCAGTTGTACTTCTACAAACTCCGATAAACTAAGAACGTACATACCAAAAGTCCAAGAATCATAACTCCAATTAAGACAACACAACAAGAGAAAGCAGATGTGAACTTACAGAAGGAGTTTGAAGGATCGGAGAGGCGGAGTTGGTTGAAGTTGTGACGGCAGGTCACCGAGCATAAACCCGGTGAAAATGGCGCTGATTATATATGTTGGTTGTTGGAAATATAACGATCATTCCATAGTGATCGTTATATTCCCTCCAAACAAAAGTTGGGAGAGTGTTGCAAAAGGCATTGGCCTTGGCGAGGCTCTCCCGTTTCATTCTATCACCTTAGAGATCACCATCTCTATGGTAAATAACCGTGAAGCAATCACGGTTTTTCATCCAAAAATTGTGACACTAAAAGTGAGCTCCCTTTAGCGCTATACTCACCGTTACTTATGAGATAACTTATATAAATATCCATTGATAGATTATAATTCATTCGTAGTTAAAATTATAGAAACATAATATCCCTTAATCCTCATAAGTATATATTTCAATGTCATAAATTATAAAGTCACGTCAAAAATGTAATCTATAAAACAAACGAACATTTATAACTCAATTTAGTGTCTCAAATTTCCTTAAATTTACTCCCTCAATGCTATTTTTAATGAAATTGATTAAATAATAATAACCACCACGACAAAAGAAAAAAAATAGAGTTTATTAAAAATAACCCAACTAAAATTAAAATCATTAAAATCTAATAAAAAAAATTAAGAACTAGAACAATATTTTAACCTAAAAACTTGGGTGATATAAACATAGAAATAAATCTCATATATAAAAAATGGCAAAATATATTTTTGATCTCTAAAATTGGAAGTTAAATGTATATTTAGTAGTATGATTTAAAAATAAACATTTTAGTAATTAAAATTTGAGAAATGATTCTAAATAGTTGATGAGGTTGCTTAAACGGTCAGTTAATTGACGGTAAAATGACATGGCAGTTAAATGAATAACGAAATAGACATTAATATTTTGGCCTTAAAAAGAGAATAATAATATTAAAAAAAACGTGGAAAATATAAATACAGAAAAAGGGTAGTAAAATTCTCGCTCCTGTTTTAGGTTTGGGAGTGCATATCGATCAAACTTCTCGTTCACAACCTCAGGAGACGAACACAGAGTCGGCCGTGGATCTTCTTCACAGACCACCAACCACCAACCACCAACCCATGGCTGCTCCGGAAGCTCCTGTCTGTTACGTCGGTGTCGCTAGACAATCCGCAGCTTTTCGTCTCATGAAGCAGATGGTTACTTCTTCCTTCCCTTCCTTCTCTTACCACTAATCTTTAAGACATGGATTTTGTTTTGAATTTATGCGTTTTTAGGGATGGGAGGAAGGAGAAGGACTTGGGAAGGACAAGCAAGGGATCAAAGGCCATGTTAGAGTCAAGAATAAACAAGATACTGCCGGTTTGTTCCCTCTTCTTAATTTTTTTTTTTCGTTAATTCAAGTTTTTTTCATTCTTCTACTCGATCAAATTGTAGATTTTGTACATTTATATATCTAATTTTGGGGTAAGGAACTTGAATTTCTGTTAGATTTTTGGATTTAGTGCAATGTTAGTGGACAATCAATCGGCTAAATTGGTTTAATAATAATCTTGTTTTTTCTTTTACTTTTTAGTCTTCAAAAAATCATTTTGAACCGAAATAATTTTTTGGTTCTTTTGGGTGACAAGTTTGTTATTTGGAAATGGTGGAGAGTTGAAAAGAAAAGGGTTATGGAATGGCTCTAATGGCTTCACATTGCATGAACAAGCTTTGAAAGCCTGCTTTTGAACCATCAACGTTCGGATTATATTTTTCTTGTCAAAACTTACTCTAGAAGTCAACTCTAAACCATCCAAGGGGTGTTGTTTGCATCTGAGTCGAGCTACTCACCTACCGTTTGGGTGAGCTTCATACGGAAAACTGTAGATGTCTTCATATTCTAGGCCTTGAGTGCAGGCGCAGATGTTTTATGAATGTGTTTTAGATTTTTTTGACATGTTATTTTCCCTTAGGAATTGGCACTGAGAAGCAGAACAATTGGGCTTTTGATACCACACAATTTGACGACATCTTGAAGAGACTGAAAGTGGTATTTCCCTCTCTCCATTCTATAATTCATCTTATCTCATGTTAGTTTTGTGTATGTTTTGAGAGTCGCTTAAAGTTTTTTTTTTGTTGTTGCAGCAAGCAGTAAAAAACAGTGAGGAAGGTAAGAACGTCGGGAAATAGCTTCAGTATTTCAAGAGTTTGGATTTTCTAATGTTTATGGTTTGATGATTTTCAGCTGCAGAGAAAGATGACACTTCGATGGGAACTGTGGATGATGCAACTGATGATCAGGATCTGGTTACTAAGGCAACACGACCTCAAGGAAGGTTGGTCCCGTTGTATTTGTCTAACTTATGAGTTGTGTAACATGATTTTTACCCTCTCTGCGACCATTTAAATATGTGGAGATGGATGTTTTTCTTTTTTGCCAGATACAAGAGAAGAGAGAGAGGAAAACTTGTCAATGCATACTCTTCTAAGGATCTTGAAGGAATTCTTGTAAGTGTTGAAATTCAACTCTAAGATCATCATATTATCTTTTTCCCCTTTTGTTTCTTTTTTCCTTTTTTTGGTTCATTGAAATAGAAATTATGAGTTTTCCTTTTTGTTCCCCCTCATCGTCCTTTTAAGTTTAACTAGACATCTTTTTTTATTGCAGCTTTTCTGTTGTGGGTGCTTACTAATTCATAGATAACTATTTATTCTAGCTATTTCAATATAGTGGAACGCCAGTCAAATTATTTGTAGCTTCTCTCTATATGAATGTCAGAATGTAGTGGTTCAAATCTTAAATAAATCTGAAATGCAGGTAAAAAAGGTGGAGGAGTTACCACAAACATGTCCTAACGCAGAAACGGAACCAGAGTCGTCAGAGGAATCTGAAATTGAACTTCTCACTGAAGGTACTTTAAATTTTCGAAAGTGATGCTATTTTGGCCTGGTCTTCTAATTCTAATCTTACCTGCGAAGGTTTGTGAAGGCTTGATTTGTGGGTTATATAGTGATTTACTTTCTATCTTTTTCCCTCATTTTTCTCCTTAAATTTTTTTACAGAGTACAACAGTAGGAAAACCCCATTAAATTTTTTTAAACGCTCACGTTGAATTGTAAACTAGTTTCTAAGGCATTTAGTTATGGGCTAGTTTTGGAGAATATTAGATGCAATTGGTATAAAACTAATATTTTTGGTTTGTAAATCATATTCTGAAAGTACTTGCTGTATCTTACAGAAAACAAAGCTAGTGTTTCTTCTGATTGGTGGGGGTACAAGTATGGATTTATTTCCGGAGGATATTTGGGTGCTGAATCCAAACGAAGAAAAGGCCTTCAAACCAAAAGCAAGGAGAATGTGCATGAGAGAATTGCCTTTCATGAAGATGATCAAGAGAATCTATACAAGCTTGTCCAAGTATGTTGTCTTCAAATTTTATTTAATGAACTTTTGGCATCATAACTCATACGATTACTCTATAGTTGTATGTAAAATTTCATAGAATAAGTCCAATGGTTAATTTTGTCTTCTGTTCATGGATCATGCATTTCTTTCACAGATGGTACCTAATAACTTTTCTATTTTGGAACTTTTACAGGATAAATCTACAACTGGAAAGCAAGGACTGGGTATTAAGAGTAGACCAAAGAAAATAGCGGGTTGCTACTTTGAAGGGAAAAAAACTTCCTTTGATGACAGTGATGATGAAGACTCCGGCGATGCTGCACCTCCCTTGAAACGGAAGTATGAAGACTCCTTCAGCACAGGAACAGTAAAATCCAATGGGCAGCAGAAAGTGAAGTTGAGAAAATTGTGTAAAACAATTCTTAGCCAGGTATGTTACTAATTGTTGGAAGAGATTCTTTTCTTGTTGATATGTTTCCCTTAAGGCACGAGTGATCTTGTTATTGTGTAGGTAACTGGGGAATCTTTAAAGCTGAAGCAGCTGAAAGCTTTGATTGATGAACGCACCACTTCAGTTTTTGCCAACTATTCTTCTAAGAAAGATGCACTTGCTTATTTGAAACAGAAGGTATGGTTTTTGTGCCTTTTCTAAGCATTTTGACAATACTTGACTTTTGGGGGAATAATTATCTCCTCATCCCCAACTTTCATAATATTATACTTTTACTCAAGTTCAGTTTTTATCTTTAGGTTTCAAATTTTCACACAAATCCTTGAATAGTTGACGCTAAAAACCAAATGTGAGCATTAACCGAAAACTCAGTATAGAAGTGTTAAGTCTTGAAACCTTTAAGTGGAAGTTAACCTCAACCCTCAAAGGGTAAAACTATAACAATTTATCACTTAGGGGAGACCTCATGGGAATTAAACTCAAACTCAGAGGTGAAATTGTACCATTCTGATACTTTCTAGATGTAACTGATTGTTCATGAAAACTGATTTTCTTTTTCATGTTTGTGGTTGCAGCTTGAGAGCAGTGGGAAGTTTTTGGTAGAGGGTAAAAGAGTGAGTCTACGGTCAAAGAGTGGTTGACGATTTTGTAGTGTAGTCTGAAATACCTATGGCGACCTGTATATTGCAGAGAGATTAGAGGAAGAACATATATATGAAACTCTCTTGTAGTATTTTCTTTAAACCGAATTTTGTCCTATCAACAACTATTCATTTCTTCTGCCTCATCTTACTTCTGATTATGAAGCAGACAGAGGCTATGTTAGAAAGAGCTTTGATTATTTGTATTAGTAATGTTCTTTGAACTATGGTCTTCGATTCTCATTCATATACAAAAAAAAAAAAAAGTTGCCCATCTTGAAAGATTGACAAGGTTAAATGAGTATAAGAATGGTTTATTGAAGTCTATCAGAATTTGAAATGTTGCTAAATTTATGAACATTTCATCAATTTTGTCATTTACCATAATTATTTTCTCTCTATATAGATATAGAAAAAAATTGTATTATTTACTATTTGTTATCAACAAAATTGTGTAAATTGTATGATAATGTGTTTTTCAAATATGGAAAATGGAAATATGGGTTCTTAGGAAAACATTATTTTCTTAGTATAATTTTTAATTTGCTTACAAACTAATAAATTGCTAAAACATTTTTCACAATTTTAATTTTACAATAATATTATTTAAAATCTTGGAGCCTATATCACACAAATCTTTAATTCATTAGCACATGATCACAAAGTCTATAACATAACAACTGTATGGGCACAGTAGATTTTAAGGTCTTTTTGCCCTATGCACAATCAAATACAATTATTCAAATATATGTTAGAAAGGCAAGGCTTACTAATCTTAAAACATGAAATAATTTCCACCTTACACAACTAGTGCAGCTACCGAACCAACAAAAGCAGCATTCATATAAGTAGTAGGCTCGGAATGAGAGTAGTCCGATCTCAAATCGCTGAATTCATCGTTTAAATAAGGACCTCCTACTATAGAACCAATATGTGTGTTGGGATTCGGACCATTTGAATAAAAATAGCTTGAGCGACCATCGTTACAACCAACCTTTGTTGAGAGCACTTTTGTTGAAGGGATGGATGAGGCTCTATGATGCAATTGTGATGGATATTTGTTGCCAAATCCTACCATGTATGACATCTTCAACGGATTTTTCCCCAATATATAATCCACCTATATGCAAGAAATTAGATACTAATAATACTATTACACGTTAAAACATTTAATTTCACTTCACTTCGCCAACTTTATTTTATAAGGAACAGAAATTTACATTATTTTCTTATCCTAATTAGATTATCGTCCATGAATTTGACATTATTATAAAAAGAAGTAATTTTAGTATCTTTAGATTATTAAAGTATAGTAATTTATTATCATTGATTGTACTTTTTTTTATATAGTGATATATATATTGGTTAAAATCACTACTTTCTTGTAGTTCTGTTAAATATAATGGTTATAAACTAGGGTTTTTACAACTATATTGTCATATATTTTTTTAGGCAATTGTTAAAAAATAATCAAATGAGAATCTCTCCATAAAACTTACCTGTGATTTGGCAAAGGTTTTGATTTGAGAAGAAGAAAAATATTTGGATCCACAGTGAATTCCATGGATATGAGCTTGGTTTAAGAGTCTAGAATACATGAAAAGCACCATGGACGAGCTTGATGTATATTGCAAATTACTATTATCTCTTAGGAAAAGAAGTCCACCTACCAGAATGAAACATGCATTATATTATTATATTATATTGAACGACGCAAATCAAATTTTGAATAATCAGCAACTAGATGTTATTTTAATCATTTCGAAATCACTCCCAAACATATCGTAAAAGTATGCACATTAATACATTACTTCATAGTTTTGAAAATGAAAAAATAAATTATTTTAAACAATTTAAATTCATTGATCTCCATATGTTGTATCTATGGTGACGCAATCCATACCAGGTGTTCGCGAAATCTTGGAAGAGCCACCATCATCAGGCATAAGTTTGCATATGAACGTTTCAACATCGTTCTTAAACTTGCTCAAGTTTTTCTTTCCTTTGTAGAATTCCTGTAGATCAGTTCGTTCACAGCTTTTAGAATTAGAGAAATTAAACTATAGTTTTCTAAAAATCTAAAAAAGAAAGAAAAATAGTTTTTCTTAAGAACCTTTGTTAATAGTATTTGAGCTCCAACAAATTTGTTGTCCCAACTAAACTCGGATGTGGGTTGACTCCACCATTGATTGCTTAAAACATACCTCAAATATTTCATATTTCCACTTGCTTTATACAACCAAGCAGCTGCCCACAACAACTCATCCTACAATCAACAATTAACTTTAAACTCGATCCCATATCTACAAATGATGGGGTTAGTAATAATGTATCGAAGTTGATTAATTACCTGATATCCAGAATAAGAACAATAGAATGGACAAGAAGCAGAGTAAGATCCTCTAAACTTGTCAGCAAACTGAAAGAGCTATCCAATGCCAAAAGAACGACAACCTTTTAATACACACAGTAGTTAAAATATGACTAGCTAGGGTGGCCTTTAATGAAGTAACCATAATTGATTGAATTAAAATTCTCACAGATTTTGAGTGTTGAAGAAGCCTTCTGGAGTAATTAGCATCGACACGGTTGAACAAGATGGAAGCAGCAGCGAGTGCAGCTGCAGCCTCGGCGGCAGCTTCGGTGCCGGGTGAATTAGGCGTTATCTTGTACAGCGTTCGAGGGGTGTCCATGTCCTCCGGCCGCTCCCAACATTGATGATCACCATTTGCATCTCCTACCTGTGTGTTTTCATGCAATATTTTACACTTTAGAAATTATTTTGTTTTCAGTTTTCATATTTTATAGAGATTATTATTGTTGACTTCGGTATCACTCAATTACCAAACTAAAAAGTAAGATTATGTTGAAGCATATAGGACTCTAGACTAATTCTCACTTCAAGTTTTAAAATTTCGTGTTAAAATTTTAGTATATATAACCAACCAAAAGGTCTAAGATTTGAAATCTTTCCACCTACGTTTTGTATGTACTAAAAAAATTGTATACAAGATTATTAATGTATCTTCACCAAAATTATTTATTTTATTTGTTTAATATACCAAATAAAAGAAATCTTCTTTTTTTTTCCTTTCTTCTTTCAAGTAGAAGTTTGAAGTGTGTGTATATACATAGAAGATCACTAAAATTAGGAAACAATGATATGATGCAAACCTGAGTATAGAGTGTGGTAGGTGAAACATGAGCTCGTAAAATGAAGTCGGTGCCCCACC
Source organism: Cucumis sativus (assembly GCF_000004075.3). Lineage (NCBI taxonomy): Eukaryota > Viridiplantae > Streptophyta > Magnoliopsida > Cucurbitales > Cucurbitaceae > Cucumis > Cucumis sativus. Next base: position 1,464,510 of record NC_026659.2, on the reverse strand, counting down.
GGACTGAGCTCCGGAGGTGTTCCAACTGCATCACAGATGCTATCTCTTTTTCATATTCCACGGTGGTCCAACTCAACAATGTCAGGGTAAACGCCATGGGCCACCCGAACTTCACATTGTCGCCAGCATCGTAGTAGCCTCCCACCAAATTCACCTGCCAAAGACCACACTCCAAAACATTTTAAAAAGAAGCCATGTTTTACATCTCACATCTTAAACTAATGAGTTATGGCTTTGTCTCATTTTTATTTATATATGTTGTTAATTACTTATGAATGTTAAGAAAAGAAATGACATGATCATGACACCATATTTGGGGTTAGATTAGTTTAAGCAACTTAGGTGTTTTGATCTTAAGAAGCTAACTTTGTTTGTGAAGGCCGAGATTAATATAGTCTCCTAAAACATATAATGTTATACCTAAGATCACTTTATACAATCCAATTTTAAACATTCCTAAACGTAGAATGTGCACCATGCAATTGTCTTGCAAAGTTCAACACAAGTTTTCTACTATGGCGCTCTTATTAAAGAACACTGACTTTTAAAAGTTAAATAATTTGTTTATACTCTTACTAATTAAACAACCACCACAAAAGAAATTACTCGTTTTTCTCATACATTTTCATAGCTCCCATCAGAGAGTGCAGAATTGCCCCGCCACTTGACTCGTTGCGTCACAGGCAACTTCCCTGACCGTTGTCCCTCAAAGAACAACACAGCTTTGCCAAGGGCATCACTATAGTTGAAGGTTCGATCGAGATCTGCAGCCCTATCAGAGGTGGTAAAGAAGACATTATAAAGAATCCAAGTACTCCAAATTACTAACCGACCTGACTTCATTGGTTTTAAAGATAATTAGTGACAATGGAGGGAAGAAAGCTGAGAGAGATAAAGAAGGAAGAAGAGTATTTATAGAAGACTGAGAGATAGAGAATAACGAAGAAAGTGAGGGGGGAGGGCATGGGATTTAGATGGGAATGATGAAGATATGTTTGAATTTTGAGAGTATACATAATTTCAAAGCCATTTCCTTAACGTCATTTAGATACATTTTCGTTTTCTATATACAAAAACCTAATTTTCTAATTGTAGTAATCTTATTGTCTTCTCATCCATTTTTTCCATCATTTCATGTCAACTCTACCAATGTTTCTACTATTTTTCTACCATTTTTTACTATATATATAACTTATAAGAGAAAAGACGGTTAATATTTAACCTAAAGTTCGAATCCTAATCGGTGAATGTGAATTTAATATTATATCATCTAGGACCATGATCTCTTCACTCTTGTGTTTAGGTATGAGACCTAAACAAAGTGTCATGAACCACTTATCTTAAACTACTATGACTGAAAAGCATAAGTTAATAAATGAAAACAATATCATCCAACATATATTATTTATTTGGTTCATATATACTTTCAAAACTGTTATATATATTTCAGTCTTCAAGCTTTAAATAATTACCTAAGTTCAATGGTCGTTCTTTTAATATCTACCTTAAACTTAGTTAATGTCTTTAAAGAAAACACAGGTTTATTTGTCTCTATTTCTCTATTCTTCAATCTATCTCTGGGATTAGAGTCACAGGTCTCCTGGTTTTAGCATGTTTGTATGTCAGTGGAACACAACTTACACTTTATTATTTGATAGGATTTTACTATGTTGGGTCCATATATATCTTTGGAAAAGAACCATCCAATTTTGATCCACCTTCTATTATTCAAACGTTTGTTTTGCTTTTCAAACTCTTAAAAAATTGATTGTGTTGGTCTATGTTTACAAATTAATTAATTTCCAATACAATGTCTAAATACAAACGAAAACTCTACAAACCTATTGGAAATATATCTTTTTGTTAAAAGAACAAAAGAGAGATAAAGATGAAAATAAAATGATCATAATGCCAGAAAGGGGTATGTTGGGAAAGCATTATTACGATGACAATGAATTAAAAGTAAAATCATATACACTAAAAAACAAACCAAAACTTACTGTTAAACTTTCAAAATATTTGCTTAGCTTGAACAAACATAATAATCTGACTTCTACACAGTTAATTGCTTGACTGTGTATATTGACATCTAAAAATAATTATTAAAATAAATCGTTGGCACAATAATTTTCGATTAGTAACTTTAAAATTAAATCACTTTTCCAAACAAAAAGAAAAATTACAATTTTTATGACCGCATATTTTTTAAATAAATTTGAAATTACTTTTTAAGATATATTTAGTAATTCAAACCAATACAATAATACAACGTTTAGTTTTACACTTTTAAATGTAATTTACTGATTTTGAATTATCTAAAGAATTTCTCAAGTGATTTTGAAAACGGTAAAGAATAGAAATTATTTTTAAAAAATTTAAATTACTCGATAAGCTATATTGAAAAGAAAAAAAGAATGGGTTTTTTAAAAATATAAAAAAATGGACAAATTATTTACACTTTCATAGAAGATAAATTTCATTATACTTTATTTCTATATGAATTATAAATATTTTATGAAATGTTGTAGTTTTTAAAATTTTCCAAAAAAAAGAAATTCTTAATCAATTTGATTCGACAGTGAAATCTACTTTTAGCAACCTCAAGTTACCTAAAAATTAGGTCGAACATAGTGTAAAGAAAGTAAAAGTAATAGGATAAAATGTTTAAGTTAGTATGCCAAATTGCTGAGATTGGAATGGCAAATTGAAATTGGTAATTACCAAAATATATATTTGAGTAAACAAATTAAACAGGTAACTTAGAGACAGAATGGACACAATTGATTTTGCACTGATCACTTATTTAGGTTTTCCACTGTATGATGACATGAAAATATTTACTTTTCCATTACTGGAAAGTTTCTTTATTATTTTTACCTTTTGTTTGGGTGAACAATTCTAAAATTATGTGGATTTGTATGTGTGTCAATCAAAGACATTCTTGCATGAAACAGAGTAAGTAAAGTTAAATAAATTATCGTTTAAAGTGAAAATTATCATCGGTTGAGTTTTCGTCTTACAAATCAAGTTAGCATCCTTTTTTAAAAAAACATTTGAACAATTTATCTCACCATTCAGATTTGGTTCTTTTTCCAACGTATCAATTCTTGAGGCCCTTCTAGATTACAACAAGATTCTATTACACTAAGATTCATTGAACTTTGTCCTCAGAATTTATATTTTTACATCACAAGCAAATGTCCCACTTAGCCTTAAAAATGCACTCCTAAAAATCCATTTGATAATAAAATTATTCTTGTTTTCTCTTCATAATTTACATAGATGGTTTTCATTCTCTAAAAATGAACAGAATATAGATATTTATAAGAAGCAAACAAATCTAAACTGAGACTGGGAAACAAAAAGAATAGGGGTCTGATAGATATTATAAAAGGGAAAGAAGAACATAGATTACCAGCTGCTTCCAAGGTAGTGGGACTAGAATTTCAACTACACCTGATTAGACTAAAGTTCTACATTTCTTTTTGTGCAACTATTCATGCGCAGTCTCCATGATCCCTTTTCTTTCATGGATTCCGAGCCACAGGTTGTTTGCAATAAATCCAATTACAAAGCTCACCACACAGGACAGATTGTATAAAAAAATGGTGGCTGCTAGCTAATTACAAGGAAAACTCTATAACACTGACCTGAAGTGGACAAAATTTGGAGCCATGGGAAAAGGAGGAGCACCTGTACATCCGGTCTATACGTGTAGGAGCAAGAAATTCTTCAATGTGTAATATTATGTTCTTGAAACGTGTGAATCCAATCCACTGGACCATTGAGCTTGCGTGGATGGTGCAATGGGTTGAGTGGGTGTCAAATTAGATGGTGGTCGAGCAGACTGTGCAGCTTGAGTTGGCTGAATAATTACACCATAAGCATCCGAATAAACTCGACCGGAAAGACTGCCACGCATTCGTCCTGCAGGCTGCCAGTTCTGTTCTGCTGACAGATCTACTGAACCCGCAGCCATGGTAACAGATTGAGACACTCCAACATTTCTCAGGTCTCCAGATGGTCTCCTAAGTCCATCAGGAGTAGTTTGCAGAGAATGGGCGGATCTGGAAGTTTGATTATGTAATGACATGGGTGGAGATTGTCTCATCATCTCAACTCGCTGGGAAGCAGCCAGCATTCTTGCATGTTGACTATTAGGTGTTACTGTTGTATAAGTAGATCCCCCATATCCACCTCCTACTTGACTCATAGGCCTTGAGAATGACAAAGATGTCCGGACACTGCTCGAATTTTGATTCTGGAGGTGGGGCATCCTCATATTGAGAGCTTGCTGAAGGTGAGGATTCTGAAAATCCGCTAATAACCCTGGGGATGGCCTTGCACCACTCGATGTTTGAATAGACTGACCAGTAGTGAAGGAACGATCTTGAGGATCCCGGTTCTGGGAGTTCAGCAGATAAATTAAAGGTCAATATACATAGTAAAATAATAGAGCATGCACATAATATCATCTCGGAGATCTGTGGAACACAAACTGAGAATGAAAAACAAAAAGTGGGCCCTTCCCTTAGTCCATTGAACTATAAAAGTAAATAGATATTACTGAGGAGTTGATCCAATGATAAAGGCCTAAAACTTTAGAAATGTGTTTCTTTTATTTAAATTCCTAAGATCATGACTCAATGATGAAAACAAATATTTCATCTCAAATCGTGTTAGAGAACTTAATTTCACCTGACATCCACAAGATTTTAAACGTAATAGAAGTTGACACACTACCGGAAATCATGTTCATTGGAAAGAAAGACATCAAATAGATTACCAGATGAAGAGCATGGAAACAAAATAAAATACCACCTGCACGGTTTGTGGGTGGTGAAATGAAGCTAGATTTGTTGAATGATGTGAATCACCATGATGTCTCGAAAATTGTTGTCTCCTTTCCAAATCACGAGATAATGCATTTAAACCATCTCTGTTAATCGGAATGCTTTGTCCAACTTGAGGAGAGGAAATGATTGGAGTTCTTGAACTATACTGCTGGCCTGCTGCATGGGACTGAGCTGGAAGGGCTTGAACTGCAACTGGCGTCCTGCTTACAGGTCTTGATATTGATGTAACCCTCCCATACTGATTATTTTCATTTGAATTTGAAACTTGAATCTGCACATTATTTTGATTGTAGAATGCAGGAGATGGAAAGTTGGCATGCCCTGAAACACCCACACCATGATTAAGAACAGGTTGGACAGCATCAGTCAAGACAGCAGATTGCATAGTACCAGTGAAACCCGGTGGATAAGTGCTATTAACCATTGGAGCATCTAGCCCAGCAGTTGAGATCAAAACCCCATCGATTCTAGACCAAATGTCATCATCCATGACAGCAGAAAGATTTTGACTGAAGCTATTCATGTTCATTCCAGATGACATATCTAAACTTGAAGAAACCCGTTGGTTTTTATTACCAAGACAAGGTTTCCTGTCTTCAATCTCTGAATTGAAGATGTCCATATCATCACCAACCTCAGTATGATCTAACACATCAGGAGAGGCAGCAGACTCTTCTTGTGCTCTTTCATTCTGATGGTTAAGAGAATCATTCAATGACCGGCCATCCCCATTATCATTTTCAAGGATGGCCTTCCATGATCCATCTACTGAGATAATCACTTCAGTAACGTTCTCGGCCACTTCTCTAATGACCTGAGGGAAATACAATGGATTTATTCAATGTTACAAAACAATAAAGATCTGCAAGTACATAATAAATTTAGAAAAGGCCAATCACTACGCTTGCCTTCAACATATTCCGATCAACACGAATATCCAAAAAGCAAATGTACTGATTACAATGTGGGCATCGCCAGGATGGTCTTCTTGAATTTATGTCAATAAAGTTGTCAAAATCAAAGCACTGCAGCATAGAAAAAGAAGACGCTGGTATTAAACCTAAAGAAAACTACCGAAGATGTCATATAACATACAGTAAATTCATATGAACTACAAGACAGTCTAACTAAAAAAATGAATAGGCACTCATGTCAAGAGCCAAGATGCATGGTACAGTTGCCTTGGCACAAAATATTGTTGACCCATTTTCTTGACAAAAAGATAAGTATCTGGAAAAGACTTGAGACGATCATGATATGATTCAAGGTACATCACACCTTTCAGATGTCGAGGTAGGGAACACTCACCTGAAGATGTTTACAAGAACAACCTTTCACAGGAATCTTGATTCGGGTGTAACTGTTTTATATTGAGGATAGGATGAAACAATCACCATGTCAATAGTTGAGATACATAAAAACTGAAAATTATCATAAACTTCATCTGGTGTTTGGTGTGTGTAAGGAGAAGTGAAGGTATATCCACGCATACGTGTGTATATATTCAAGTAACAAGTAAACTAGTACTTTGTCATACATAAAATATGATAGACACAGATAACAAGTGAACTAGTACTTTGTCAATACATAAAATATGATAGACACAGATAACAAGTAAACTAGTACTTTGTCATACATAAAATATGATAGACACAGATAGACCATCTGCGGATCTATCAAAGATGGATTGCAATATTTTGCTCTACTGTATAAATATTTTAATTCATTTTACTATATTTGAAAATAACCCTTATATAAATAGTTACTAATAAATTATATAAATAGCATAGTAATAAATTAAAGCACTGCAGTTGCTAGAACTATCAGAATTGTATGCAGAGACTGTCTACAGAACCTTATGGGGCAATTAAGGGATATTCGTGATGGACCCTCGATTATGTCAGAATCTGTAAACAAAAGTAAAACTATATTATGCAAAGCAGTAAGTTATTAACATTTTTTTCCTTAAAAGAGGAAACATGACTTTTCATGAATAAAATGAAAGATCACCAAAACTAAAAAAAATGCAATAATCTTCAAGAGGATAGATAAAGTTACTAACATTCAAAACTATAGCATAAAGAAATGTGAATGCATTTAAGACAGACAATCCTAACTGAATGACGAATTATAATAATAGTGATAAATATTAAACCACCAATTCACCCAAAAGTTTAAGTTGGTGGTTGAAAGCAAATTTAATCATAAATCACCAACACTCCCCCTCACATGTTGGCATGAAATATTTGAAAGGCCCAACAAGTGGAAATCGAATTTAATTGGGGAGGAAACGATGATGCAAGGACTTGGACACAGGACCTCCCTGTCCCACTCGATCTGATACCATATTAAACCACCAATTCAGCCAAAAACTTAAACTAGTGGTTGAAGGCAAATTTAATTATATATCACCAACAATAAATAAATTTAATACAAAACAGAGAACAAAAGAAGTTTCCACCTGCCCTTCATGATTTGTAGCTGTACCTGAATCCAAAGTGGAAACAATTGGCTGTATGTGATCATGTAGAACAGAGGAGTCAGGCGATGGCGCGGTACCAGTGATGGCAATTGCTAGAACATAATGACCTAAACAAAGATTAAAGGCCCTTTTAGGGATATATTCTAAAGACTAAAAATAGTAAATACAAGATGCTTGAACTTGGAAGACCTCAACTTACCATTGAAGCTACCAACTGCTTGGAGAAGATTTGATCCTAATTTAAGCATATGAGTTATATTTGTTGGAAGTTGGGGTCCAGTATCCTTTATTAAAAAAGAAATGATGCTGGTAAGAAGATTCAATTAATAGAGGAGTCTTGTACAATCGTATTTTGAGTGCATCTAAACTAACCATGTGTGTATTTATCCTTCCGTTGATTCCCCTCCCATTGACAAGGAAGCTATATATAAAAGAAAATGATAATTACTAAGAAGAAAAAAAAGGGAATTAACTTAGCATAGAGAAACTTAATTCCATCTTAAGGGAGGGATTTATGTATTAGACATACTTAACTTGTGGAGGACTGATAATGCATGCAGACGTCTCAGTATTATCTTTTTGAATCACAAACAGTCGCTGCAATAGAAGATCAATTTGCAAACACAGAATTTGAGATGAAAAATACCTGTTAAACTACATATATCAATAACAATAAGAAATATTTGAAGTTTGATAGAGTTATCACTGAAGTGCTATAAACAAGAAATATCTGCCACTAAGCTCCTCTCTTCTCATTCTACTAAAAGCCATACATGGCCACATCCATTTGAATCCCAAAAATTATAGTACATATTATTCAGCTCAAAGGTACATTCCATTCCACAATTCACACAAATAAGGTTCCTCTTTATGTATACCAACAGTCAAATGAAAGAGCACGAGCTACTAAATACATAATTTAAGAAAACCCTCACTGGTTACAAAATTTTCCCAGTTCCACTAGCCTCTGAAGTACATATTAACTTACTAATTTCTCCTGCGATGCATATTGAACTGTTCTTGAAATATTGAAATCAAGAGCATACACTCCATATCCAGGCTAGCACGAGGAAAAAGTAAATGTCATTTGAATCCAAGAAATAGTTTTAGAAGTTAAAAAGAACTCTTTAGGAAAGAGTTCAGCAGAGAGATAAGTAACTACCTTCACTTCTAAAGATGCGACAATCTGACCCAGCTTCAAGCAAGGAAAATATCTGGGAGCACATAAAAATAGAAAGTAAAACATTTCAAATTCAGCATTCGCAAGAAACTGCTGGGATTAATACCAGCTGGGGTATATTACTAATTAAATGGTAAGTCTGTTGGTAATTGATGGTAATAAATAATTTGAGTTAGAAAAGTGGGGGTGGACAGAGTTCTGGTCCTTTTTTCTGAAATTTGGATTATTGAACATTGTAATTTCTCATTGATATGCTTCCGTTTACAGAAAGAAGATTAAACATGACCGAATTCAAATAAACCATGAATGAAATTCAGACCTTTCCATAACTGTAGTAATCGTGGTAAGGGAATTGGCCTGTCCAATATTCGTATCTCCAAAGAAATCGTTACCAATCTACATAACATAATAATTTCTCAGCAAATAAAATGTTTTTTTTTTATGAAAACGACTTTCATTGAGAAAAAATGAAAGAATACAAGGGCACAACAAAAAAAAACAGCTCACAATACCACTCCAAAGAAAGGGGAACAATTAAGTAAAATGTTGCCTATAGAATAGTTACAAAAGTTCTTCGAAACCGAAGCCCAAAGAGACACGTGATATCTAACCAAAGACCAAATCTCACTACGCCCCCTCTCTCTACCCCTAAACACCCCATCTGTCCTTTTATCCCAAATATCTCAAATAACCGCACACCCCCCAACACGCCATAAGAAGCCTCCCTTATTACTGAAAAATGGAAGGAGAAGGAACTCCTTAATCGTTGTTCTAACACTCCTCCAGCCGGGATAGCTGACACCAAACTTATGAAGGAAAGAGCACCAAACAGCCCCTGCAAACTGACAATCCCAAAAAAGGTGATCAAGATCTTCCTGAGCCAGCCATCTGACACATCAAACAACAAAAAGACCTGACAAGCCTATCAACAGTGTAAATCCGACCAAGCAAGACTTGCCATATAAAGAACTAACTTTCTTAGGAACCTTAATTCTCCAAATCACATAAAAGACCGACTCCTTAGAGGGAGCAGGATCCAACAACCGACCAAATAGAGAATTACAAGAAAATCCTCGATTAGGATTAGGAATCCAAACACGAGCATCTCTCTTCCCCTCTCTAACAGTGAACCCCTCAAGAAAGGAAAGAAGAGAGGCCACATCCGTCATTTCCCTATTGGTCAAGCTACGACGGAACCCGAAAGAGAAAGACACAAAATTCTCGGAACTCACTAAAAGATCCGAGATAGTACAATTTTTGGACAAGGAAAGATTATACAAATGTGGAAAAGAAAAACAAAGGGAATTCTCCCCCACCCATCTATCCTCCCAGAAAAAGGTGTCATTACCATTTCCCACAAAACAAGAAACAACCGAGAAAAAGTAGGGAGCTCGAACGAAATAATCTTCCAAGGATTTCGAAAAGAGCCTTTAATCCCTCTTGTAATCCACTCGAAAGGATGGGAATCATGCTTGCTCACAACAATCCTATGCCAAAAAGAATTGGGCTTAAGATGGAAGAGCCAAAGCCACTTTGCCGACAGAGCTCTGTTATGGATTCTAAGATTACCAATCCCTAATCCCCCCAAGTCATAGAGCGGCCCACCACCTCCCAAGTAACTAAATGGGAGCCGTGACCCTCTTCCACCCCCTCTCACAAAAAGTCTCATATATTTTTTAGTGCTCTTACACACCCCGCTAGGGACCCTAAACAATGAAAGATAATACACCGGGATGCCACTCAGCACCGACTTGATCAAAGTAAGTCTGCTAGCTTTAGAAAAGAACCCTTTCTTCCACTTCACCAATCTCTTTCAAATTTTCTCACATATCCAAAAAGAGCTCTAGAATTACCCCCAATGGAAGACCAAGGTAATAAATAAAATGTTAAAAATCCATAAATGTGCAAAACACTTACCATGGGGGACAAGTCAAACATTCATTTTAGACATAATAGTAATAATAGAAAAATAATTTTAGAAAACAAAACAGTAATAATTATAAAAAAAAGGAGAAAAAAAACCTCATTAGCTAGACGTTGGAGTTCCTCTGCATCCTTTTCTGAAAACCATCTCACCTTGCAAGCATTCTACCATGAAGAATATAGAAGAAAACTAAAATATTGTTTACCACCAGATAAAATTTCAAAATGATTTCTACTAAAAAAAATGAAGTCGTGTGACTTAAATCAGTATTGACGTAAATAAAATAAAATCTATTTGTAATTTTAAAATAAGATAAACTAATAAATATATAAAAATCTCGTGGGAAAAAGGTTTTTTCAAGCCAGAGAGGAACAAACTGGTGTATCTTATGCGTTTCTGCATCAGTGTTACAAAGATTGTCAAGTAATATATTAAAGAAAATTATTTATTTCAATTGAACTTAACATTTATAATACCCAGAGAGGTGGATAGTTAAGCTTATAAAGATTATTTATTAATTTCAAAAATCTGTATAAAAGGAGATACCTGCGTAAATAGGTTAGGCTTACAGAAAAGAAGATAAATTACATAAGTTACCACCAAGGGAAAAAAAATAACCACTTTGGGGACTTATAGATAAAACTAAGACAATTACAAGTTTGACCCCAATCCCAATACGACAGAGACAATATGACCCCAAAGAAAGAAAAGTCTAATATTTCCTAAGCAGTAAACCTTCCCCAGTATTTTAGCTTTTTGAGCCTCAATTATATCTTTAAATGAAATGACAATCAAATCCAATCAGATAGTAGAACTGTCTAAAATTGTATTTCATGATTACCTTATGTGATAAAGTAAACTCCTGACCAGAAAATGAAGACTGAAGATTTATAAACTTAGGTTCATTTGTCAATGAAATTTCATTCATTTTGAAACATATACACAACTTAAACATCTTGTCCTACTAGATCTCTATTAACGTTAAGCAAGTACAATTCCAAAGTTCGTTTAGGCACATGAAAGAGATTTTTTTGTAATTTTAGGCTTGTGAAGGAGATTATAAAAGTGGAAAGTTCATGTCTGATCGAGCATAGAAAGAGCTGAAGAACCAAAATGGCTAATAGTCTTTGCTTGCAGCCTGAATATAGCCTCCATTTTGACAAAGGTGATAAGTGAAATGTTTTTAAAATATTTTCATGAGGTTATATGGATGCCAATTTGTATACACAAGATTTGGATAACACAATGGCCTGCATTTGGGAATTCTGTCCAATGATCTGAGCCTGAGGTTGATTATTGTTACTCCCATTGACCATTGTAACCTCCATTTTGATAACCAATTCAATGAAATAAAGGATGAGATAGAAAATAACATTTTAAATTGTACGCCCATACTTGTTACATAATTGACACAGTGGCTTATTACAATTATTGCAGCTCCTTCCTCCTCTTTTATTCTGAGAATGTCATCCTCTTCCAATACTATTCCAAAAAAAATTGATCTCCTTTTTGTTGGTCAGAAAAGATATTAAATCCAAACTCGAACGTTTGATTGTAATTGCCTACCAGAATCACTATACAATCTTTTAGCAGTAGAAGTAAATCAGAAATTTTAACCTATATCATGGGTTCTTTCCAGTCATATCACTCATTTTTTGAAACAAGCCTTGTACACATACTTTCAGAGTTGCAGTCCACGATAGAAAATAAGCTTCCTGATGATAAAAATTTTAGAGAAGTTGAAATTTTTTTCAAAGACAGTCGTTGCTCTTAGTTTGGTGATGAGAATTCCAAACTGCAGGTCCCTCATTCAATCCTTTCCTCTATGCAGTTAAGGGGCCATTGCTACCTGGTGTAAAAAGAATGGAACTTCCTTTTCTACTCCAATTTAAACTTAAAGCTGCATGACTCAATAGAAAAACTGAGTGGAAAAATTATACTTCCTACACTACAGCTGCTCAACTCCATGGATAAACATCATTCGCAACCTACTCACCTAAATACTATCAAGCTTCCATCCCTTGGAGTAGAAACTGTTGAAGTCACATGACTCAAGATATAAACTGCCGAAGTTGTTACTTTTAACAGATTACTACTCAAGTCAAACAAATTTGGATTCAATCAAACCTTGAGTCTTGTAAAAAGAAAACGTCATATCATAAACAAATGTGAAGTAAAAGACGAGAAAAACATACCTTGATGGTTAGCATGAGCACCATGAGTGCTGCTTTTGAGCGATGAGAATGTTTCAGCTGACATAACTGGACAAATAAATATTATATGTGAACTAATGCTAAAGCAAACTTATAATAGAAAAGACACTGCAACCAAACCAGTTACAAGATTCTGAATAAAATCATTTAACATGAGACCACAACCCGATCTACATATTGTACATAAAGGATAAGAACTCATCTTCCAAATCCAATCAAAGCCTTTGCCCAACATCTTTATCCCACAAACTCGAATGTTTCAGTTAATTAATAGGCATTGCATTCCCAACCTATCAAATGTCCTTCCAAGATCTCTAAGGCATAGATTACAACCAAAACAAGAATGCAAAATAATTTGAAGATGGCACAGTCGAACATTTTAGGAAGGTAGTAACATTTTGTGTGATTGTACAAGAACAAGAAATTAAACCTACATGTGATGTGATAGAAATTGGACATTCTAGGGGAAAGAAATTAATCATAGTGTAGATTATGCCCAAAATGCCTTCAATTGGCCAGAGCCATATCATGACACCACCCTAAATTGCTACTCAAATTGATTGACGCTTTTTTTCCAAAAACGTAGAAAATGAACTAATTTTTTCCTAAAGGAAATGGGAAATGACGCACTTGCCTTGGAAAACGAGTGTCTTGAGTGACAAATAGATTTAAAACACAAGAAATTCATGTATATCTAGAATAAAAGACGGTACCTGTTTAACGAGACTGGGTAAACTGTGAGCTTTAGATGGAACAGCATTGTTTGCAATTGCATAGTCAATACTTCTGTATTATCAACATTAAAGAAGGAAAATCAAGGAAGATAAAAAATTGATGGTTATGAGCAGAAGCTAAAGCACGCATATAAAAGGAATTTAAGGAGGAAAAGAAAAACCAATTTTGTTCACTCTAGTAAGATCTAATAGTTACAAAAAACACTTGAAACAAACAAAAGTACATCATTAAGAAAACAAAAGAATTTACAGTAGTAACCTTGCAGTGCAGGAAATTAAAAATTAACATGATATTCATGTAGCTCAAGACGTTAAGTGACATTATAATAGAACAAGAGATCAAATTGTTAAAGAATAATGGCAAAAACTATTTTGAGTTGTCTCACCATAACATGTACACTTGTTTTAATATAGATGGACTCACTTAACGTTACTTTGACTCCCCTTGTTTGCAACCACTGAGTTTTCAAAACAAAATTACAGGACGTGTGCAGAAGTCTTTAAACCACTTCCTTAAACGTCTTACTCCATAAGAAGAAACTGACTAGCGAAATGTGTAGGCATCTCTTCTTACCAAAAATAAATAAAACTACTTTCAGAACCATCTTCTTGACTTTGAAAAACCATAGGATTCTTCAATTATTTTATAACACTGTTACACTGAAGTAAAAATCTGAAATGAACCCACCCAGCATTCCATCCGCAGGAAATTTCCAAATCAAAGAAACAAAATGAACAAACAATGAAGCACAATACATCCAGCAGCCACACACAATCTTCCAAACAAACTACTCAACAACACGTATTCGTTTTACCAGTCTCAAATCATCTCAACTAACAACATTGCGTGAAAAATCATACAAATCGAAGTTAATACGAAAAAAACAATTAACAAACTTGAAAACCCTAGATGATTTGTAAGTAAATCAAAACCTGGAGATGGAAAAGCAGAGACTGCATAAGTTGGCTAGGTCAATTTGGGCGACATGGTTGATGAGCAGAGTTAAGCCATCGATGTATGAGATAATTTTCTTCAAGTTCGTATCGTGTTGCGACGATGCACCCATTTTTTCAGCCGGTGACCGGAGAAAAACCCCGTTTCGTCCGGCAGTGAGAGAAGCTTTTGGAAGTTGTGGAGATGGGTAGCAAGCAAGGTTGGAAGTAGTGGAGGGAAAATCCGTAATTGGCCCGTTTTGTTTTCCCGGGTTCCTTCCTTCTAAGCTTTGGCTTTTGCAGAGGAATTGAATTAAACGGTGGGAAAGACACTCCAAATTAATTAACTGTTTGTTTTTCATTTAATTAACTTTAATCTTGTTTAATTAACGGTTGATTAAATTACACCAACAAACTAACCTAAACCAATTATGAAAACCCCTTTCTTATCGTCACTTCAAAATTTGACTAATCCAACCCGAGTTAATTTCTTAATATATTTTCGTTGGAGCAGCATAATTCAATAATAATTGAAATGCTTCTATCATATTCAGCCGTATAGTTATTTCTAAATTATGTGTTTTTTTTTCTTTTTAAGTAAATGGTGAATGAATTTAGGTTGAAGTTAGGTTTTCCTTTTTTTCACAATTTTTTCTAGGTATGCTTCTCTTATAATTTATATTGGAGATTAATTTTCAAAATTTATGAATGAAGATTTGTTTTCATCCAAGGGAATGTTATTAGCATCTTATTTGATTTAGAATGTAGAGAGCTAGAGGCACTTTTCATCGAATTTGATTTGAAATTATATCCTAATAGAAAAATTCCTAGTTTTATGTTCATTTATTATAATTTTAATGGTCTAAATTAAGTGTGTATGTACATGTATTTATCTGTGTATATATGTGACACCGTTCCATATTTGTTATGAATTGCATATACAATATGTAGAAATTTAGCATCTTATAGTGGATTGTTTGTTTATTTATGATTCCAAATATGAAAGAAATTTAAAATTTTTGTGCTCTAATATGAAATTAAATTAGAAGTTCATAAAATATTAGTAAGCTTTTTAAAATTCAAAATAATACAAAGTTCAAATTTATGTCTTTGGATAATTAATAAATTTGTTTTTGGTTTTTTATTTCTAAAAATGACCTTTTTTTTAACATAATATTCTTTATTTTTTACATTTTTAGAAAACACGTTTGAATCCAATATAAATTTTAAAAAATAAAATTAAGATTTCAAAAACATTTCTTTTAGTGTTCTAAATTTAGTTTGATTGTTTAAGACGTATTTAAGATGTAGATAGGAAAGTAATAAAAGTATTATTTTTTTAAATAGTGATTATGATGTAACTCGTTAGAAAAATAAAATAAAATAAGATGTTATGTATGTGTGTATCTTACCAACAATGAATGTGTGCATAATTAAAATGTGAATTGAATTGATTATAACATTGGAACCCCTTGATCTTCTCCTTATAATTTTGGTTGGAAGTCAAATCATTAACCTTCAACTCCTTAACAACAGTGATTCATAGTTAATATTTAATTATTATCCACGAAAGTAATTTGATTTAAATGATAAAATTTATCACTTTACAACGTCGCTTCGTATGAGACAATTCAAACTATAACGTTCTTATATGTTAGATGAGTTAAATTCAAATCGATAAGTATATAGTACATTATAGTATATATTATGAGTATTTATACCTGCATTCAATATTTAAATATAGATGGAGTATACAAATTTTATAAACATAAAAATGTTTCCAATATTACTATCGTAAAAATTGTTAATTCTTCCTAAGCTAAATTAGCTAATCTAAAATACTACACATGTTGGAATAAATATGATATGTGTCATTTACGCAGAGTTGCATGTATCTTTTAGAAAACAACCAATCTTAAAAATAAGACTTCACCCTTCGAATGGTCACAAATAATCTATAAATACGTTTCATTTTCAAATTGTTTTGAATAACATTTTTTTTACCATTATTCTCTCCCCTAAAACATCCCTCCATGATATTTATTAACTATGCATTATACATTTGAGAATATAAGTTAATTAAATATTTACTAAGTTCACTTCAAATTTAGTTAATAACATTAAAAAAAACATGTATATCACAATCATTTTAATTACTATGAATTATTGGAACAAAGGAATAATGTGAGTGTATTTTCATATAATAACTTGCACATGTATTATATAGGTATACATAGATTGACTATGACATATAGTATGAAGAATATCAAGTAGCATAAAAATAATATCAAACATACATAACAATTATACTATAAAAAAAACACACATATAACAATTATTTTATTTTACTTTATTGTCTAAATTAAATGCTTTTTTTAAACATAAGAGATCAAGAAGCACAATAAAAAAAAAAAAAACAAAGACTAAAATAAAATTTACATGATAATTAAAATTGGAGTATATGTCTAATAGTTGGGTGGTTTGAAAGAGGTGTAATTAATTAATTTTTTAATAGAAAAATGTTTACTCTTATATCATGAGAGGAAAAGAATAATCGATATCGAGACTTCATTTCATTTTCTAATTTTTACGTCCAATTTCACTATAGTTTCGAAACATTTAAGAGAATGTATTGGTGTATGTTGGACTTTTTGTGGTAACGTAGTTATTTCTTGCTTGGTGGTGTATGGAAATGAGTTGAATAATTATTCTTACCTAATTCCAAATGAGGAAATAGTAATGTTTTTTTTCTCTCTTTCTTTTTATGTAGATTATTCTGAGAGGTTTGTGGAAATATTTGTGTAGTCGTTAAGTTTGACAATATCTCAAACACATTATATATATCCTAACTTGCATGGTAATAAATGAGAGCATGATTATTGAACCTATAAAATCATTGTCTACTTGTTTTAGCAACAAGGACATGAGAATATTACACTTAGTAATAGTAGGAAGAAACGGTTATTGTATCGTCGTTAAATTTAGTGTTTGTTTCTTTATAAAGAAAAAACACCAAATATGAAACTTAAAGAAAAATGAACATCAAATTAACAAACTTCAAGATGACCACGAATGTGAGCTTTACAACTGAATACATAAACTAGCTAACCTGTGAAAACGAGACAATTGAACAAAATGATCCAATTGCTCAATTTAGCCAACCAAAAGCGCATGACAAACTTTTCTATAAACACATATTTATAACTGAAGTGAAGGTCAAATTATTATAATTTACAAACAAATTATTCTATATAAAAATTACTCTAGTATAACACATGAGTTGTTAGAGCATGCATGTGTGTGATTAGTGTGCCTAATCTCTTCTGTAAGTCATTTTATCCCACGTCATATTATTCCAATTTATTCATTAATTCTTGTCGCATCTTGTGGTCGTTTTATTCCAAGTCACCTTTTGTTTTAGTCTCTTATACTCAATAGTCTTATTTCTATCATGTACATCAAATTATTCAAAGTACAAACAAAGACGAAAGAGAAGAAGCGTAGGACATGAATAGATCATCTATAGCTAGTCAGTACACAAATTATCTTCAAAATAAATCAATAAAAAATCTGTCATTTTTACAAACTTTGGGTAAGCTTTCATTTTCTTCTAGTCTTAAGTCTAAGCTATAAACCTCCCTTTTGAAATATGATAGGAAATTAGGTTTTTATGACCTAATTTTAGTACACACTATAAAAATCCCAAGTTTGAAATTTGGCTAGAGACTTTTCATTTGTATTTACATTTAGTCCTTGCCTACTCTTCATGCATGTATCATCATCCACATTATACATTAGTTATTTGTAGAATATGAGAACAGTTAATTAATGGTGTTTCTTTTGGTATAAATCAGGAAAAAAAAAGTCAGTTATTATTTATAAGCTAAGCCTATAGCAAGTAATAATCATTAAAATAAAATTAAAAAAAAAAAAACCATAAATTGAATGAATGTCTTTGCTTCAGAAATGACCAAAGCCCCATTTGGAAAATCAAAATGGCATATATGTTTGTAATTGGTGAGAAAATGAAGTTGGTGGCATTGCCCCAATTTGTTTACTAATTTATTTTCCATTAAATGATGCATAGAGAAAAACAACTAGAATTTGTGTTAGGTTATCACCCTAATAACAACACCGATCAATATGAGTTTTCTTAAGGTTAAACCACAAATATTGTTAGTGGATACGTTATTATTTTAAGAGTATTTTTGTTTAAATTAAACTATTAAAGATGTATTTGGTTTAACTTTTAAAATGTTTAATTTTTTGAAACTAATTTTTGACTGTGTATTTTATAAATATTTTAATTAAAAAATGTTAATAGTAATTACTTTATTAAAAAAATTATCTAATAAATCCAACGGCCCTAAATTACTGAATTAAATGCGTTATTGCTAAATTTGATTATAAGAACTTTATATATGAATTTCTTTCAGTGAAAAGAAAAATCAATCTAAAATATATAGGTCTACTCCTAGACCACATTGAATGGTCAATTATACTATATATCCCTAAGTCACTAGCCATCACTAATTAATATAGCATGCATCTGCATTATGTATATAAAAGATATGCATCATTGGTATTGTAATAGATCAAAAGTGACCACTGATGGGTGGATTATGTTTTAAATAAAAAATTTATTTACTTTCTTAATATCAGACTCTCTGTAGCTAAAAGTAAGTTTGTAGATTTAATTTTAGAAAACTAAAAACTAAAAAAATAAATCATCAAACAAAGATGGAGTGTTTGATTTTAAAACTAAATCGTTTAAGAAAAAATGGAGGTATTTAATAATTACTTACAAAATAACTTTGAGAGTTATATTTTAAATAGATTTTCTACCTTATGTTTATAATATATCCAACTCGTGTTTCTATCACTTACTTTTTTCATTTTTTCACGACGTTTAGAACTTTTTAATATTTTTGTGTAAATCTTTGGTACGTTAAATCAGTTAAAGTAGTTAAATGAGAAAAAAAATTATGAACATTTATAAAAACAGCAAATGTTCCTACATTTTTTTTAAATTGTAAAGGCAGTATATTTAAAAGTGAATAGGTATCGGATAGTTCTTTATCAATTGTTTATATATCTAATTATTTATCATATTTGTAATATGAAAAAAGATATGCTATTATTGTTTTTTTCAATTGTCATCGAAGGTGAATTTTCATAAAATTACAAGGTTTATGATAAAAAATAAAATTACAGATGGAGGAAAATTGAGCAGTTTTTTCTTTGAAATTTAAATTTTAGTAAATGAAAACAAAATAAATTCTCAAAGAATAAAGTTGCATAAAAAGTATTGAACTAGTAAAAAACATAGATATGATCTTTAGACATATATGTATCTTATAATAAAAACAAACATGCATATTAACATAGAAATAATGTGGTGAAGAGACCCTTAAAAGACAGAAGGTCATTTAAAAGTAGGGTACCCTTAAGAAAAGGTTTACGTCAATGTGAAGACTAGAAGAGACTTTGATGAGTCTAACAAGCCCAAAAGTTATTTTGGTGTGAACATGCATCCTAGGTTTGGTAGGAGTACATTAACTTCCTCCCATCAAAATCAAAATCATACGATAAAATTGAAAAATAAAAAAAATAAACATCATTTTCCAATCATTTCACTGTTACTCCCCTTATTTACAGTGAGGTTTATAATTTTAGAAACAAACTATTTGTAGATAAAGAAAATAAGTTCAAACTAATTTATATATACAACTAAATTTTATATTTCATATTAAAGGTCTACATAACTCAGGTTGAAAAAAATTACAGACCAACCTAAAGTGTTCACGATTGACAAAAAAAAAAATGAAAATCAATTCAACTTAATCAGAAAACTACAGTTTGGATTAACAATTTTTTCTTTCATCTCCATAATTTATCTCTCACACACACGTATACACATATATATAATCTGGTTGAGCTGGATCAATCTGACTCATACTTGTACAACCGACAATTAAGTTCAACATTTTTCTTCACACGTACAGATATATAATCTAGTTGAGCTGGATGAATCTAACTCCTACTTGCACAACTAACAATTAAGTTCACTTTTCTTTTTCAAATTTTTAATCTAATCCAATTCATCATCAAATTTAATCTAATTTGGTTAACTTGGATAATCAGAATATAAACTTTAAATATATGATGGATATAATTTTAAATTTTAAAAAATATCGAGATGGATTAAAGGTGTATTTTTGTTTAAAGGAAATAAATGGTAAATAGAAGTAAAGGGGGGAGTTGGTGGGAGGAATTTTTTTGCGGGTGGGGCCGGGTGGTTTATGAGCTATTTTAATACGTAATAAGGCTTCTAGAAGCTGCATATACATCCTACCTATTTCACAACCACCATTATTACTT
The DNA here is from genome assembly GCF_000004075.3 of Cucumis sativus. NCBI lineage: Eukaryota > Viridiplantae > Streptophyta > Magnoliopsida > Cucurbitales > Cucurbitaceae > Cucumis > Cucumis sativus. The sequence continues at coordinate 1,443,807 of NC_026659.2, read as the reverse complement.
CCATTTCCACGTGTCTTTTTCTCAATTTTCTTTATTTATATATTTTTTGGGTGCCATTACTTCACGATATCAACAAAATTTCAGCCACAAATCAAGTCCATTACTATTAATTAATTCATTACATTTTTAGACTACTCAAATCATTCTTAGTCTCATGATTAATTTTCATGGACTCACTTTAGTTTAACGTATAATTTATTCGTCCCTTTCATGAAGATTATATATTTTCTTTATAGAAAAATAAAAAGGAAAAAGGAATTGGATGGTTGATTTCGCGATTTATTGGGCAATTTTGACTTCTTTTTTCTTTTGTTGATGTTAATTTTGTCTTTCATTCTGTATTCATATAATCATGAATATTGTCCACTTTATATTTATATTTATGATATGGTTTTTATATTTTATAAAGTTCCATGCTAATTTGAGATATTGTCTTTTCTGTCTAATATGTAATAATATTTTTTTTCCCTTCTAACTAATATGTCACAGCATATATATCTTTTAATTTCAACAATCACTTGTGTACACAAGTATGCTAAATTGTTATAAGGTATGGTTTGAACGTCACTTATACTTAAAAAGAAGAGTGTCATTAGAATTTAAAATGTTACATTTTTACAAATTTTGTTTTATTCATATTAAAGTGTTGATATAATGTTATAGCTAAAGTTATTGTATGGATTATTGTCCGTCAAATATTGTATTAACTAAGCTAAATAACCTTTAAATAATAAATTTGCTCATTTCCAAAAAAACTTAAAATTTAAAGATAAAATTGTAACATTTTGAAATTTACACAAGAGAAATAAAGAGAGTGAGTAATTTTCTTATTTTAGTGTGATAAATTTTTTTTGTATATTTTTAAAAAACTTAGATTATTCTCGAAATATTAGACATGATTTGTAGATAAAATATTGATTTTTGTTGATATAACATTTTAATCAATTAAACTATATCGTTGAATGAACGTGAAAAGATAAAACTTGATAAATCGGAATACATTACTAGTTACTTACTAACATGGTATCGTGTCAAATTCACATAAAGAGCCATTTGTATTGAATGGATGACCAACTTTGACTTATGTGTTCTTATGAAGTGAAATGTTAATAAATGAATGAATATTAATCATAGGAAATAGATAATTAAACACCATATAATATAATATAAATATATATATGTGTATGTATAAAGAATAAATAAAATTCATTTCCGATTTTATCCTCATTGACCTGCCATTATTGCATGGGAAATTGTTTGGTAAATTTCCTTTGCTTACACACTTCTATTGTTTATCTTTGTTATTTAATTGGTCGGTGACTCTTGATTTCTTGACTCTACCACTTCTCTTTATTCTACATGTAACCAGCTGAGTCTAAAGTCTTTGTGTTCCCACCTACATCACTTCTCTGTACATATCAGTTTAAGTCTACTTCCATTGATTTCAAACAAGGTGTACGATTCTGTAACATTTAGTTGTAAAAAAGATCGATAAAAAATTAATTTTTAAGTAGTTTGACTATAAAAATTGAACTTATTATCTCTTAATAAGTTATTAATATTATATAATTTGTTGGTATTTGTCATTTATTTCAAAAGTATTTCGATCTTTTTAAAAAGTCGCAATATTAATTTTGATTTTACAAGAATTTGACTATAAATTATTCATTTCAAACTTTCGAAATAAATAATATTTGAAATTGTTAAGAAAACGTTTGTTTTATGAATTTGGTTCTCTTACTACTACGAAAGTTTGACCTTTATATTTGATTTGTGTTATTTGTACGATGTTTTATGTATGGTATTTGGATAACAATCACACTTAATCAAATTTTTATTTAATTAGAGTTTTAAAGGATTTATACTATTTATGAATTATGATGGATATGAAATTACTTATGAACAATTTATGGTAAAATGTTGGAACTTTGAAAGAATATGAATAATTGTGAAACAAGTGACAAAGATAAAACTTTTTTTTTTTTTTTTTGTAATTTATCTCATATACATATATAGAGAGAGGGTAACTAACATTATCTATGTTAAGTTATAGTGAAATTGAAGAATAATCGTATTTCCATTGAATAGAAAATTATATAGTCCATTATGGTCTTTTTCTTTGAACACAATTATAATCCACAAATAGAACTTTTTGAATATAGTGGTGATTTGATTTGATGTAGCTATTTTAAGCAAGTCTTCGATACATGTATACAATTAATTCACATTTTGAAGATGTTATTGGGAAGACCAATCAACTTGACTTTCATGCTGAAAATGAAACATTTTTCTTTTCCACACAACCAATTCCAAAACCACCTCACTTTCAACTATATCTTCTAATCTTTTTTTTCTTCAAATAGGCAATCACTTGTTTGCATCCAACTCTTCAATCATTCCACTTGATTCGATTTCTTTGGCAAATGTAACATTTTCTTCTGGGGTTTAAAAAAAAACACCAAAATTTTAATGTTACAAATATTTTAAATTATTTTTGTATTTTACAGTAAATTTTCTTATTGTTATTTTCTTTAGACTCCTCGAGCAAAGCTATTATTGCTTGAGCCCAATCTTAGCGTTCAAGTTTTTAACTATAGCTCATATAATTTGGTACGTTTGTCCACTCCTTATTTTATGTTTGTTATTAAATTTGCAAATAACCCTAATTTTCATAGAAAAGGAAAACAACGTTAATTTTATTTTTGCTTTTACATTTTTATCAGTTTTTTTTTTTTTAATTTTAAGGAAAAATTCAATATTCATTAAGTTTCAACTATTTCAAAAGTATTGTTGTATTTTGAATTTAGATTTTATTTGATCATTAAATTTAACCTTTTACACTACTTCAATCCTTAATTATTTCACTAGTGTTCTCAACTTCCAGTTGATTTATTTAACACAATATTCAGTAGTAAAATTATAGTTAATTTAAATGCTGATTAGAAATTAATAAAAAAAATTAGTTAAATTAAAAAAATTGAATTAATTATAGACATAAACCTTTGAAAATGAGTATTTAGTAAATTATTGAGTTAAAAATATAAATATTTCTATTTAAAAAAAAAAACAAATTTCTCCCTGGTTAATTTAAACATAAACGTACAAATTTGGGAGCGTGGAATTTTCTTGCGTGGTTTGACCGAAAAAATGGTGAAGAAGGAATAAAATGGCGATAAAAGCAAAAACTTTTACTTTTATTTTCTTTCTTTTTCCTTTTCCTTTTCCCTTCTATTCTTCGTCTTCTTCCTCCTCTTCTTCTTTTTCTTTTGTAGATAACTTGATGATGCGTAGGGCGTAGTTGGTGAATTAAATGGAGGAGTGAATTTTACGTCTTCTACTCTCAGACACCTTTAAAGTAGAGTTGACTTTCATTTTTTCTAATTTTTTCTCATTTATTATTCTTTCTCTTCAACTATATTAAATAGAATATATATAAATATGAATAAATGTTATTTTCAGTTAAGAGGTTGGTGAAGATGAGATGTTTGTCCAATGCCCACAATTCCTTTGCATTTTTAATATTCCTTTTCCATATTCTTTTCATGGCTGCTAACGGCTACCTCTTTTTCCCTTTAGTTATATATTCTTATTTACACATTCTTTTCCCTTCTCCCTTCTTGTTTCTTTGAATAAGTTTTAATTCAAATCTGCCTAGTTTTGTTACTACAACACATTTTTTTTTATATATATATATATATATATATATATATATATATATATATATATATATATATATATATATATATATATATATTCATTTTGAATGTTGCTTTGTAAGCAGCTGAATTCTATCTTGATATATGAACTGACTTTATAAAAGTAAATTAGTATTTAGACTAAAAACAGTACAACTTTTGAACCTATTTTGATAAAAAGAATCTTTTGATTGGGAGAAACTCAAGATGTTGGTTAAGAAAGCTAATAAAGACAAGTAATAAAATACACCTATAAATTGACGTTGTAAATTACTATATGTGTCATGATCATGATCTATCAAACCTACGTAGTAATATCATTCTTTCTACATTTGAAAATACCCCTAATACTTTCTTGGTGTTTTATTGAATTTTTTTCACGTCCGATTTCATAAGAAACATAGAATAATTGGATGTGACAATTGGTGTTTTGTTTTCTTATTTTATTATAAGGAAAAAATCATAAACTTTCTCTGTAATAATTTGTTTTAGGTTTTCTAAAATTGTAAGCTAATTACAATATAAAATTCTACTCTAAAATAAGTTTAAAAATTAATTGTTGGAAACCAAAAATCAGAATCAGAAACATTATATTATATTATAAAAAAAATGTATACAAAGTCATCTCGTTGTCACATATGTTTTATGATAATATCCCATGATATATTGTATTATTATTGAACTTATAAACTCAAACGTCCCCTAAGACATTTATCGAAATATCTTTTTGTTTCTGTTTTTTCTAAATGTTATTGTAATTATGATTACCAGCTAGCAAATGCACCAGAAGACATTCAAAGTTTAACTCTTCTGCCTAAATTGCTCACATGTATTGTGTTTCAAATTTCATTCTATATACATGAACTCTACACCCTTACTGAATTTGGTAGAGATTCAATAAGTATAGATGAGTTACAATTATTTTTAATGATTGTTTTTTGTTTTATTACCTTGTTGATTCTATCAGTGAGATAAGAGATAACAGCTGCGATGGAAATACGATTCATTACAATGTTTTCTTGAACCATAAATTGTGTCTTGGAAGAATATCACTCTTACTCCTGTACCTATAATATTACTCTATTAATCAGTTTTGAAGTTTCAATTTTATCCAATTAACTTATAAGTAGTTTAAATAGTTACATTTAATTAATACCTTCTCAAAACTAAATTTGTCCCGAAATAACCAACTAATTGTATGAAATTATTCAACATGGGCAAATAAATTTTCATACTCAATTATGAAAATACTCGAAGCACTTAATCACAAAAATCAAACCTATAGAAAACAAAATATCAACAAAGAGTTGGATTCAATTGGAATAATCAACCTAATTAGTAAACCAACCGTCTTAATTACTACAACGATTGTTTTATACTCGATATCATAACAGTAGTATTTTTATCGTATATATAACAATGTAAAATCAACATTGATAAAATTAAAAGTTGATAATTTGAAATCGACGAGGAGTACAAAAACATGAAATGTTTTTTAATAATTTATTTGAACCAATCCAACTTAAACCTACACTCTAATCACCAATTGAGATATATTTTAAGTAATGAAATTCAAAGAGGATTTCAACTTTAGTTAGATATATTTATTCATTTTCCATTCATTCAACTTGAACTAAAAGACAAGCATATAACAACTCATAGATCTCCCATGTTCAATTCAAATGATTTATTTAAAAACTATTCTATAAATAGAGATATATAATAAACACAACATATATTAAAGAAATTAATTATAGCATTATATATATACATGGTCTGTCAAATTTCAAACTTTAGAATTATATTATATATGTGGTATGGAGTAGGCTATCAAACTAAAGCCAATGAATCAAAGCATTAAGAATTAGAGGGCAGAAGAGATGGAGTTTGTTGCAATGTCTAAATCCTTATTATTATTATTCACTAAGTTTTACATTGTAATGTAATTATTTGTGTAGTTATTACCATTTTTTGAGGCCCCATAAGCTATATTTGGCTTTCAACATTTTGATGGCATTAATTTACCTAATCTTCATCACTCAATGTTGCATTTTTCTAAAAAATATATGTGTTTGAAATTTTCATGAGATAACATATTTGAAATGACACCCCACTTGTTCTTCTAGAATATTTGTTTTTGAACTTTCTACATGACTATTTATAAAATTCATAGAACAACCTAACCATTTCCCTTCTGCCCATTTCACATAAATTTGTTTCAATAGGAATAATCTTAACCCAATCAATCTCTTTTCCTTCCCATTTTTTTCTTCCAAAAAGTTGAAAAACTTTATTCTAATTTATCCATATACCCATATATAATATAGTCTAAATTTAGAAAAAAAATTATATACATTCAAGCCAGTTACAACAATATAACTACCACTTTTATAATTAGTCATAAATGTTTGATATATATAAATGACATTTAACCATAAAAATTAATAATTGTATTGTTTTCATCATTTTCACCTTCTATTGTTTGAAAGCAAGAATATCATAGCATTAGACAACTCTTTTATAGGGTTAAATTCATAAAAAATACCTCTAAGAATATATTCATCCATCTTGATCTTCTTTCTTAAACATAATATTAAGATGAGTACTTTTGGATCAAGTCATATATTGTTGTAGTGATTAAAATGTTATTTGCCTCTAAAGGGTGAGAGGGATGTTTTATTACATTAATTATGTTCAATTAATATAACAAAATTTCCTTCATATATTTTTATTTAATTCTTCTAATAATTTTGTTCTGAATATAATTTAATCACTTATAAAGTTATATTTTAAATCTTATACTCTTTTCAAAACTTTTGAGTAAAATTATTTCAGTTGATCTACATTCATATAATTATATTAATTATAATCATCTTTTTATTCTTAATTTTTTTAGTATAAATAAGGAAGGAGGGTTTGAAGAACTACTTTTTATCCTTAGTTCATTATTTAAGTTCTTTAAAAACAACTTTTAAATTAATCCTGAAAATTTAAAGCATTATTTATTTATTTAAGACTATTACAAACACCCACTTTAATTAATTTAGTAATTTCCTTTAAAAAATTCTTATTTATACTTTTTTAAACATCTGTTGAAAACGCTTATAGAAAAGTTAAGTTTTGTTGAAAAATTAATATTTCATTAAAGTTGTTTTAAAAACATTGAAAAATAAAAAAGAACATCAAACTTTCTATAGCTCTTTTTTTTTTTTTGCTATGTATAAACATTATTTCATTTTTATGTCTATTTCTCTATTATGAACAAGCTATAACTATTATTTTTTAAAACAATTTTCTTGGCTTTTATGAAAGCTCAATTTTACATGTGTTGATATTTTGGTAGTTGGTGCCTAGCCCTAAAAAAACAAGAAGTATTTTGTCAAAGAATTATAGGTCGAAAATAGGTGTGGAATATGACTTCTATTCGTAAATTCAAACTTAGTTAAAATCAATGGATGTTTTTAAAAATAGTAAAATAAATTAAAATATTTACAGTTTAACAATTTTTTTAATTATAATAGAATATTTAACTAAATTAAATTTATTATTTTTATAATACTGAGGTCATGCATGTTAATACTACTAAAATTTAATTTATTTAATTAAAAATGAAAAATAGTTTCAATAACAAATAAAGAAATTATAAGTTTAATTTAAGGTGAGCAAGTAAAAATGAGTGGGAGGGGGACGTAAATATTATGGAAAGAAAAGAAGAGGCGTAGAGAATGGGAAGTACATGTACGAGTTAAGTCGAATACGAACAAATCTCAGCGGTCGAGCCTGAAATCAGAGCCTGACCTGAACACGGTCCCACTCCCACTCCCACATCGTTCTCTTCCCCCCTTCTCCAAAAACTCACAAATATAAATAATATATATATACACATATTCCCTTTCCCTTTTCCATTTCCATTTCCATTTCCATTTCTATTCTCGTTTCTTCACTTCGTCCTCTTCTTTTCCCTCTTGGCTCCACCACTTCACCTTTTTCGAACCCCCAAAGTCCATTCCGCGTTCTGCCACAATCAACCTTCTCCAATCGTAACCAAACAAATCCACCACAGACTCACTCATCAACGACCACCATCACACACCTCCCCCTCCCCTTTTCTCTTTCCTTTACTCTCATTTGCATTTTCTCACCAGATGCTTGTTGTTGGAATATTTGTTTTCCATCAATGAGAGCGGCGCCGAAGCACGAACGGCGCTGGGCGTCCGATTCGGTTCCTGGAAATGCCAATATTATGAGCTCAGGATTATCATCTCCAGGAACAGAATCCAGTGCGGCGGAGGAGTTTGTTGAGGTTACTCTTGATCTACAGGATGACGATAGAATCATTTTGCGGAGTGTTGAGCCGGCTACGGTTATTAACGTTGATAACGCTGTTTCTGTTGGATCTGAAACTCCTAAGTCTGCTTCGATTTCGAGATCGCCGACGTTTAAACGGAGTTCGTCTAGTCTGTTGCGGCAATTTTCGCAGGAATTGAAAGCGGAAGCGGTTGCTAAAGCTAGGCAGTTCTCGCAGGAGTTGAAGGCTGAGTTGAAGCGGTTTTCGTGGAGTCATGGACATTCTTCTGGTGGTGGAAATGGATTTGACTCCGCCTTGGCTGCTCGAGCTTTGAGGAGGCGACAAGCTCAGCTTGATCGCACTCGTTCTGGTGCTCATAAAGCGCTTCGCGGCCTGAGATTCATTAGTAGCAAGAGCAATGGCGTTGATGCTTGGAACGAAATACAGAGCAACTTCGATAAGCTCGCCAAGGATGGATTCCTCTACCGCTCCGATTTCGCACAATGTATAGGTTCGTTCATTAATTACTTAATCTGAAACGTCAATCTCTCTCAGTCCGTAAAATTTTCTTTGCTCTGGAAAATTTGAGCTCATCAAGTTCTTAATCTCCGTTCCGTTTGCTAGGAATGAAAGATTCGAAGGAATTTGCTCTGGAACTGTTCGATGCTTTGAGTCGAAGACGGAGATTGAAGGTCGAGAAAATCAGTAAAGAAGAGCTGTTCGAGTTCTGGTCACAAATCACCGATCAAAGTTTCGATTCGCGGCTGCAGATCTTCTTCGACATGTACAATCACTGTTATCCATCTCTCTTTACTTCAATCTCAAGTTAGTGGAAATGAAATTATATTTCCGTAAGCCGAAAAGCAAGAATCCAAAACGACACCGTCACCACCAAGAAATGAAACAGACTCGTGTCTTTTCGTAGATGCCATTCTTTTTCGTTAATCCTTTTTACTGATACCTATTCTGTGAACAGGGTCGACAAAAACGAAGACGGCCGAATTACCGAAGAAGAAGTGAAAGAGGTAAATCTACTTTAACTCGGGTGATTTTTGTTTTAATTTTGTTATTTATTTATTTTTAGACCGGTTGATATCATCGATGGACATATGATTAGGTGCACTTGTCCTTGCTTCTCCTTTTTTCTCACATAGTTATAATAATAATAATAATAATAATAATTCAATTTTTTTTATTTATTCGTTGCTATTTGGACTCTATAATATAGTTTTTATCGGTATGTTTTGAATAAAAATTATTTTAATTCCTAGAGTTTAGGTAAGCAAGTCTAGTTATTGAATTTTCAATGTATCTAATAGTTATTCAAACTGTTTAAGCTTTTAATTTATGATTAATAAGTTGGATATATATATTTTAAAATTTACAAATCTTTTAGACATTAAATTAAAAGTTTAATGTACAACACAGTCAGTTTTAATTCTAATAAATTTGATAGTTTTGAAAACAATTTTAAGACACAAGTTGGATAGTTTTGAAAACATTTTTAAGATACAAATTCAAAATTTTAATATTCTATTTCATATAGTTTATATTTATAGCTTTCGTGTTCAATAATCTATTAATTAAATATTTATCGAATGTAATAAAATTTCAGATTATATCGATAATTATAAAATTTTTATTATATTTTATAAATATTTTGATATTATTATTTGAGTGTAGCTGAGAATTGTTATATTAAATAATCTATCAAGAACGATGGTATTCAACAATAAAGGAAGTGTAAATATAATTAAATTTATTTTTTCTCATTTTTTTAAAATAAGACATTTAAAAATTAACAGACAAATGTATAGCACTACAAAAGTATATAGATTAAAGGAATATGTTTAAAAGTTCACTTGCCAAAATAAGGTTTATACTTTAATATTCTAATGTAGTGGGGGTGAAAAAGGTTTTTGCCTCCATTTTTTTTTTGTCCTCTACCGTGTGCATATAAAAATTGCATGGATTTAGCATAATCAACATGCTGCGATTAAATTAATTATTATTAACCTAATCTATTAAGACGAATTGGCCTACTCCACGTTAAGATTCCCGAAAACGATTCTATTTTCTTTTTAGAAAAGGAGATGGCTGACTTTCTTTCCCTGATAGGAAGCAAAAGAAAAAAATGGCCTTCATATGTATAATAATTTGCATTAGCTTAATTTTTTTGGTTTGGCCAACAGCACGTCATTTTCCTTATAATAAATATCAATGGTTGGAGGGGATTTGGTAATCTTAAGTCTGAAATTTCCAAAATTAAACCACTCCAAATAATGCAATGGTATAGTGAAGTATTGTAATTGTTGAATACTTATTTCATTACAATTCTTCCTAGGCTTTTATTTATTGATATTTTTAATGTGTTGTGAATCTTTTATAGCATTCTTTTTCTATTTTATTTTGTAAATCATCCTATTAATGAAAAGTAGATCTAGTAATAAAAGAAAAACATAATCTCAATAAGTCCTAACAAATGTAAAAAAAAAAAAAAAAAAAATTAAAAAAACAAATGGAGTTGGTAGGGACTATTTTTTATTATATAAATTAATTTATTTCTTTTAGATTATTATGCTGAGTGCTTCCGCAAACAAGCTATCGAGGTTGAAGGAACAGGCAGAGGAATATGCGGCTCTCATTATGGAGGAGTTGGACCCTGAAAGGCTCGGCTACATTGAGGTCGGTGTTTTAACTGTTTACTCTCTATAGAAAAAGAAAAAAAATTATTTAGAAAACATTTCACTCGATTTTTTATAAGGTGTAAATCATTTGTCTTTTTTTTCTTTTAATTTTTTTGACAACTTTTCATATTAAATTGAGTTTATATTTTTATACTTTAAAACGGTGATATTTGTTTTACAAAATACTATAAAAGTTATTCAAAAGAATTAAATAAAGAGAAAAGAGAAAAATTAGTGAAGATCAAAAAAGATACTAAAAATATTTATAAATATAGTAAAATTTTAGAATATATCAATTTTATTGATCTTTATTCGTATCTTAGTGACATTGAGAGACACGGATAAAAACACATCAGTATATATAGTATAATATTTTGGGCAAATTCTATTATTTATTTTTTTATATTTCGTAAATATTTTAGTTAATTTTTCTATATTTTAAAGGTAGGAAAAAAAAAACCTCAGTATTCTTTTGAAAATATCTTTAATTATTGCATATAGATATCTACTCTTGAATATATCGAACACATTTGTTCTTAAAAAAAATCGTTTAGGATGACTATTTTTGGAGAGTAGGTTTCTTAATAAAAATTTGTCTCGTAATACTTTTGACATTTTTCTCCCAAAATATGCCAAAGATAATTATGGTTGTTGATTTGAGATGCCATATCGTTTTGACTTGACATGTCTATGTATTTAAAATGAACTTCAATTTTCTTTATTTTTTGTCTGTTTATTTATTTATTTTACGTAAACTTAAAGAAAATTTAAAACTACGTAGTTAAATAAACAATAATATGAGTCTAGAATTGCATGAATAACCAAATTAATGGATGTATTAATGATTTGACCCACTTAACTACTTCATATTTGCTTTATAAATATCTGCAAATAATTCAAAATTTTAAAAATTGTTCAAGTAAATTTTTGCTATTTTCTTTTTATAAATGCGTGAAAGATAAAAAAAATCATTTATTATCTTTATAAGTATAAGATGTGGGAATTAGACTTAAACTTTTAACCATAGAAAGTCTCGTAGGTATTAGGTATCATAATTTCTAAGTTATGGTCATGAGTGAAACCATCACGGGTACTGTTTATAAAAGTGCTCGAGTATTTTCTTTTATTACCCAAAAAAAATAGTATTTTCCTTCAAAATATAAAAATATTATCAAATGAAGTATATTTTCTTACAACGTTAGTTTAAGAAACACACCCATTTATCTCAAAGGAAAAGAAAAATATTTCCACCGACCCCGGTGAAGAACTTGGTGTATGTCAGACTGTTCAAAGATGCTGTAAGCAATTATAGTTGACTTCTTAAAACAGAATTTTATTTTTTCAACAAGACGTGTTTGGATGCTGAACTTTTGTTTATTGGTTTTGTATTTCAAAATTGCGTTTGATTTGAAAATGAATATTCAAATGCCCATCAAAACAACAAATAAGTGGGGACAAATAATAAGAATAAGTACTCAATAAAATCCTTGAATAATTGAAATAATTCTCAAATACAACGGTTTCTCCAAAAAGCACTCTCAAACAGTACTCAAGTCTTCTGTGCTACTCTTGAGCCCTAGCCATTTTTCAATAATATTAAGTAGACGGAGCACACCGCATAATAATTGACTCTATCATTGTTGACAAATTTGCTCATCTCGTGCCCGTGAGTAAACAGTATGGTTCTTTGTATCTCTTTAGTCATTAACATTCATTAGCAGCCTATAACATAGGTTATTAACATGTATTAGGTTGGTTGTCCTACGTGAGTATTTTTGGTAGCTGAACAGTATGATTCTTTGTGTCTCTTTAGTCAAGATTAACATTTTTAGGAGCCTATAACACACATTATTGACATGAATTACTTTGAAGCAGAGTTGGTTGCCTTGCCCAAATCCCTTGTACTGTACACATTGAAAGATCTAGTAATTTGAGTTAACAGTGGTCAGTGAGAGCTTGAACCTACTTCTTAGTTGATGGTATTTGCATTGACTAGTTGAGTTGTGGTTAAGTTGGCTAGTTTTACCATTTTTATTTGAAAAATATTCTGTTGATGGTATTTGTATCGACTCATTTGTGCAGCTTGTTCAATTATCCTACCTCAATTTACTACGTGACAGACTCTTTGTTTTCTTTCTTTTTCATATTTTGAGTTTTTCTTTTTTTATTTTTTGATTGAAGTGGTCTCCACAAAATTAATAGGTGTAGTCTATTATGATGTGCCCAAATGTTACTCTTTTTATTTTTGGCTTGTAAATGGAATTTTGTCAGTAATCATAGGGTTGATGGGTAAACGATGGTTAACTTACTGAGGAACGTGAGTCCATAATATTGCTATATTGTAAATTGGTGCCAAGATACCCCCTATGGTTTGCAGATCAAAAGAAAAACTTGGCGCTTTGAAACATTAATAACAACGGGTTTTGTCCAAGATTCAGATCATCTCAAATACCCCTTTTATCATATGATTTAAATATTTACGAATTTTCAATCTTTGTGTTGATTATGGTGGTGCAGCTGTGGCAATTGGAAACCCTTTTGCTACAAAAGGATACGTATCTGAACTACAGTCAAGCCCTCAGCTATACCAGCCAAGCATTGAGCCAGAACATACAGGGACTAAGGAACAAAGGCCCCATAACAAGGATAAGAACAAAACTGCTCTACTATTTGCAGGAGAATTGGAGGAGAATATGGGTGCTGACGTTATGGATCATGATATTGGTTGGGCTTTTCACGTGGAAGTTCTTCCAGTACAAGCATAAGCAAGCCTACAAGGTCATGGGTTACTGTCTCCTAACGGCTAAGGGTGCGGCTGAGACCCTGAAGTTCAACATGGCTATCATTTTGCTGCCCGTATGTAGAAATACCATCACTTGGATAAGGTCGACCAGGCTGGGATTTTTTGTACCATTCGACGACAATATCAATTTTCATAAGGTACACACTAATCAGATTCCTCACTTATAAATTCCCTCACAATTGCTTGGCTTTATTCAGGAAGACTTTTAGTTTAGTGGTCAACCTCGTGTGTTTCTTAAATAAAGCATTATCATTTAACCGTGCATAGTCACTCATCTTACCCCAACTACCCTATCACAATAGAAAAACTCAAAATATTTTACAAGATTGAAAAAAGAAGAGTTTACGTGAAAAACTAGTTTGATGATTGAGTAGGTTGAAAAATATGAGTCTTTTTACTAGTTTTCAAGGGCAAATGACAAAGTGACTATAGAAAGTAAACCGGGAGGAGAAAAATGAATGTAATTTTTGGATGTCCTGAATTTAGCTTGTCTTAGGAGAGTACGTGAAATATACAATATCAAGTATGTGAGATTTCTAAATTCGATTTTGTGCCCTGCAGACGATTGCGGCAGCTATTGTAGTTGGCGTCATTCTCCATGTAGGGAACCACCTTGCCTGTGATTTTCCAAGACTCGTACAGTCATCAGATGAAAACTATAATTATGTGACGGATTACTTCGGACCAAACAAGCCTACCTACCTAGACTTGGTTAAGGGATGGGAAGGTGTGACTGGTATACTAATGGTCATCTTGATGACAGTAGCATTCACTCTAGCTACCCGATGGTTCAGGAGGAGCCTGATTAAGCTGCCCAAGCCGTTTGATAGGCTGACGGGTTTCAATGCCTTCTGGTATTCACACCACCTGTTTTTCATTGTTTACGTCTTACTCGTCATCCATGGCGTATACCTCTACCTCGAACACAGATGGTACCGTAAGACGGTAAGTATGAATGATACTTCCCTTCTAATACTTTATCTATTGATTGAACATGGAACTTATTTTGTACCAACTAGAAATGTTTGCTCAGGTTATCGCTTTATTGCATGCAGACTTGGATGTATCTGGCCGTCCCAATTTTACTATATGCTGGGGAAAGGACCCTTAGATTCTTCCGCTCAGGATTTTACAGTGTTCGACTCCTCAAGGTTTCTATCCTTACTGCCACTGCCACATAATCTATTTCACTCTGATTTCATGTCTAACTAGTCAGGATTAGAGTTCAAATTCTTTGCCTTCCAATCGTTTCATTTTTCTATATCTAGGTTGCTATTTACCCGGGGAATGTTCTTGCATTACAAATGTCTAAACCTCCTCAGTTCCGTTATAAGAGTGGGCAGTACATGTTTGTCCAATGCCCCGCTGTCTCTCCATTTGAATGGTAAATACTATTATAACTCTTGTGAAATATAATTTTGTAAAGAAAAGTCCTGTTAATTTCATCTTTGCGCTGGCATTTCTCTTTTGTATATTATTAACGAATGAACTTCACTATAACTCTCAATTGCTGGCTTCTATGAGTTATCAAACTTGGGAGCGACTGATTCGATAGTTATATCTAATTTAGTATTCATGTCCAATTGTCCATTATGCTCTGTCTAGTTCATCACGAGCTTGTCACTACTTTTCAAGAATCCATTAATAAGAGTTAACGTGCTATGGTGTCTATTGTCTTTGCATGCAGGCATCCGTTTTCGATTACTTCTGCTCCAGGGGATGACTATCTGAGTGTTCACATACGGCAGCTGGGTGATTGGACACAAGAGTTAAAGAGGGTATTTGCTGAAGCTTGTGAGCCACCAGTTGCTGGGAAGAGTGGGTTGCTCAGGGCTGATGAAACGACCAAAAAATGGTTTGTACATCTTAGAACTTCTTTCTTTCCGAATTCTGGTTCTATCTCTGTGGCATTTTCTTAATGAATCCATTTCTCATGCAATGCTTTGCAGTTTGCCCAAGCTCTTAATAGATGGACCTTATGGTGCACCTGCACAAGACTACAGAAATTATGATGTTCTATTACTTGTTGGTCTTGGTATTGGAGCAACACCTTTCATTAGCATTTTGAAGGATTTGCTTAACAACATTGTCAAAATGGAGGAGCAGGCAGTAAGTGCCTGCATGCATCACTTGATCATTCTTATTTTTCATCTATTACATGCCTATTTAAGTAACCAAACCTTTGTTCATAGTTTTATGCATAAATATTTTTCTAGTCAAATTTTCCTTTCCTCTTTAAACATATCACTCATACGATAATATTTGAGCTTTCCCTTCCTCAGGATTCAATAGCAGATGGGGGTAAAGAGTCAGATCTTAGTTTTGGAAGCACGGATTCTTCCTCGTCTGCCAGAGTTTCTCCCAAGCGAAAGAAGATTCTGAAGACAACTAATGCTTACTTTTACTGGGTAACTAGGGAGCAGGGATCGTTTGACTGGTTCAAAGGGGTCATGAATGAAGTCGCTGAGATGGATCAAAGGGTAATATTGAGCTTTAATTGGACTATCATGTCTATATGGATTCATTTTTTTAACTTCGTGACTTGAAACTCAGGGTGTCATTGAGATGCACAACTACCTAACCAGTGTGTACGAGGAAGGAGACGCTAGATCAGCCCTCATTACGATGGTCCAAGCACTAAATCATGCAAAAAATGGAATGGATATTGTTTCTGGCACCAGGGTAAATTTCTACTATTTAAGACTTAAGTTTGGCTTCTTAATTTTGGAGTACATCTTGTTTCTGGTACCATGTACCAATTGAGTTTCAAACTAATCAAAGGGTTCTTCTTGCACATTCAGTTTTCTAAATGATAATAGCTAATTTCCCATCTTCGTACTATCATCGAAATTGAATTGTTTCTTATTAAAAAACTTTCCAACTTCTGAAAGGCCCTTTACTTTCCATGATCTGGTCAGGTAAGAACTCATTTTGCAAGGCCCAACTGGAAGAAAGTTTTCTCCAGAATTTGTTCGAAGCATTGTAGTGCCAAAATCGGTGAGTGCGCTTCAAAAAATAAAAAGCAGGACAAACAACTGAATTTCCTTTATCTGATTCTTCTCGGTTTGACATTTGGGATCAGGAGTATTCTACTGTGGAGCACCAATTCTTGCAAAAGAACTTAGCAACCTTTGCTATGAATTCAATCAAAAGGGCCCAACTAAGTTCCATTTTCACAAAGAACATTTCTGAGAAAGTAAACTACGGGTACACAAAAACCGACTCTTCTACCCCATATATTCCTAACTCTAACTTACTTCTCCCCGTATATTTGTTCTATACCTGGAAGGCCCCTCGCCACCGGTTAGAAATATTGTATTGTACAGTTGACAGGAAAGAACAAAACAAAGCCCCTCCTACCCCCCCCCCCCCCCCCCCCCCCCCCCCAAAAAAAAAAAAAAAAAAAAAAGACGAACTTAGGAAAAGGAGAGTATATGCATAAAAATAATGAGACCTTAGGCATTTAGTACTTGGTAATACCGCGAAAATTCCTGGTGGTTGAAGAGACGAACCTTGGGTGGGAGTTGAAAATTACCCTTGTGTCCTGTCTATTAAAGTGATGGGAGGTAATGGACCTGTGATGTCATGTTGTTAGGAGTCCCAAATGTGGTACAGCTGCAATGAACTAGTTGGTTGATGATGACCCAATTGGAAAGTGATTTGGGTGGTGGACAATTTTGAAATACAGAAAGCTAGAATACTACTCTATATGTGGTGGGGAGTAGATTAGTATTTTGGGTATTCTTATCTGCTCAGCCTTTTCTTTTCAACCATATTGTTTTGTTTTCTTTTCCACCATATTGTTTTGTTTTCTTTTCCAAACTAAGCTTATAAGCCTTTAGGAATCCATATAGGTTGTCATTGCTGATGCTGAGTTTCAGCTTTGATTCCATTTAATTTATTTAGAATAAAAACAGGGTTGTAATTTGTAAATGTAAATCGGTCATATTATATTTTGCTCATCAAATGATGGTGATTTTGTGTATATATACATATTTTAATTTTATCTTATAGATAAGTAATTCATGTATGAGATCTTTTTTATCTTTTCAATGTGGATCCTCAACATGATGAATCTCGAACAAATCCTATTTTTTTTATTTGGTATCAAATGACCGTTTAGGATTTATGAGTTCTGATTTCATATTTAAAAGAACTCATAATTAGAAGATTGTGTGGCCGATCGATCAATTGGGATTCTCAATATAATATAGCGAGGTCGGTCGATCAATTGGGATCCTCAATATAATATAGGTACTTTCCATTTCTTTGCCTATGTTTAGGCCAAACCAGTAATAAAACTCTCCCCTACGCTTCAAATTGATAATTTTGTAGATCTTTTTTTTCCTTTGGTCGGCATCAAAGGGAAGGCTTGTTCTTTTAACATTTACATCAGCGGAAAATTAATATTAAACCCTTTGCTTGGCTTGAAAAAGGAATTTCATAAAAGTCGGCTGTTTGAACACTTGTAATTAAATTGAAATCCATGGAAAGGTAATCTAAAATTTAGGTTTTGGATTGAGTTTTTTAGCACAGATAGTAATACTAAATTTATTTCCAATCAAACACTATTTTTTATTGTGTTCACGTTTTACGATCTTATTTTTGTTTCCCCTTCTATTTGACATGTATTTCAACATTTGTATCGTTCATTCCAACTCCTCTAGATATCCTAAAGAATAATTGACAATCAGCACCAAAGTCTTAACTAAAAATTTCCTGAACCGAAGAAAAAAATAAAACAAGGTTCCCTTGATCAAAAGGCACTTGGCGATATTGGCAATATGTGTTTGACTGGAATTCAAAGAATAAAATCTAGGCTCCTTTAGTTTGAAATAAAAACAAACATAAGAAAACTTAGCTGAACAAATCAACGCTTGAGTCGACAAGCCATCTCTTTCGTACAACTTTCCTCCGACCTTGACGGCGCTAGGGTAGTTTATGAGATTTTTGTAGGGATGATTTTCTGCCTTTGCCTCAAAACCACTTACCGACGATTAAAGATGTCCTCCCATCCTAAATTTGTCGAATTATTGACTCCATCAACTGAACCACTCCATCAACTCCATCAATAGACTCCAACTGATGCCTCTTGGTCTCATTAGCACGGTTGCTCATCCCTTTTCTTTTTCTTCTGGTAGCTCTATTTTGGAATTTTAAAAGACATCACGGCTTTTAGAAAAAAATTGGCATGCAACAACATATGCAAAAATGAGTGGAAAGCACATGCAAAAAATGAGAAATGCAATGGTCCAACTCCTTGGATCGGGATGGAGAGATATCCCCTAATATAATACTACTTAAAAGGAGAGACATGGAATGTTAGAGACCTCAAAATTCATCATTTATGGAACCTATTGATTGATTTTTTTAAGAAGAGTTGTTTTCAAAAGAAATATATTATATCAATAACGATGTAGAAACAAATAAGGTCCTATATAGAGCAGATAGAGATTCTGTTGGAGAGCCAATCACTCCAAGCAACTCCTTTGATCCATCGTCATTAGGGAAAGAGATAGAAAGTTAGACCTCTAT
Organism: Cucumis sativus; assembly: GCF_000004075.3. Classification (NCBI taxonomy): domain Eukaryota; kingdom Viridiplantae; phylum Streptophyta; class Magnoliopsida; order Cucurbitales; family Cucurbitaceae; genus Cucumis; species Cucumis sativus. The sequence goes on along the minus strand of NC_026659.2, from coordinate 1,424,799 downwards.
TTATTGTTTAACCAAATTATGGAAACAATAAATTTCAATCTTTTTTTTTTTTTTGTTTCTTGCTAATATCTATCTATTTACGTGGTTTTTAAAATCATTAAATAAAATATCTTGTTGCATGCATACATAAGAAATATCTAAAATTAAATATAACATAATATTTTTTAATTTTAATTTTAATTTTTTAAAGTTCGTTCTCATCTAGAATTTAATAAACAACCCCAATTAGAAAGTACTCTTAAACATGTCTTTTAACCCTTTAATAAAAACGAAAAAAAAAACAAACAAATAAGAACAAGAAATATTTATTATAAACAGTTAGATAGTAGTATGTCTTATTAGAAATAGAGAATAAAATAATGAAAAGCAACAAATGATGAACTAGAAAAAGAAAAGGAACGAAAGTTTTTTCCTAAAAAAAACTCATGTTAACTGTTAGTGGAAGATTTTGATTGCATCACTCTCTTGTTAGTCAAAAGAAACCTTTTCAAATACAACCAAATAAATCAAAATATTAATAAAAGAATTATGAGATTTTTTTTAATATTTTAAAATGAGTATTAACATAAACAATTGTTAATTTGATGACTCGTTACAATGAGTAGTTCTGTGTTAGAAAATTGGAGTTAGAAAGATCAAAATGGAGTCATAGCAATATGAAGAAAAATGAAGATTTCGTTAATACTATATATTATATTACAAACAGTTACAAAGACTATTCTAATATCCAACTATGATACATACATATGTCACATTTCAAACTATAATTCAAAACGAGTCAAAAGTTTTGCATTTCTTATTTAAAATTCAACTTAATTAATTATTATAAAAAATTAACACAACAGTAGGTGAATTCCTTATGGAAAAAAAAGTAGAAGATGAAGAAACATAATGTGAACTACTTGATTCAAATTCATTAAAACCTTTTCTTAAACAAGCAAGCTAAGTCATGAGGCAGTTCACTATTGTTTACCTTCTTTATTAATTATAACACACACACTTACATAGTTAGATCTGTGAGTTATGTATATATTTTTGGTTAAAACAGATTGAAATAGATATTTAGAAGGCAAAAATGTTGGTTATTAATAATCTTAATTAGTTGAGATGGATTGTTCAAATACGTTAAAATTTATTATTAAAAGTTTAAAGAAATAGCACAACAGAGGAATAAATAAATAAATAAATAAATAAATAAATAGAAAAAGTGGTTTATTCACAAAAGAAATTAAAAAGAAGAAAAGGAAGTGATTAATACATTCATTCATTGACGAAGCACTTTACAAGAAAACGTGTCTAATTTTTAAAACCGTGTTTCCTGATTTTTCCTGATTTAAGAAAAAAAAGGGGTTCCCAATATTTTTAAGGTCAAAACGACGTCTTTTCGCCATTTACTCACAGGTCAATTCAATCAGCCCAAGTGGCTTATGAGTTGGCCTCATTACGTGGCGTTACATAAGGCATTTGCCTGACACGTCGTCTGTTGATCTGGCAGTTCGATCTCCTCCTCCGCCGCCGCTACTCGGTCTCCGACGAGGAAATTCTGGGGAGAGCGATTTGGGTTATTTTGTAAAAGAGAACGATATTTTCTTTGGGGTGTGTTTTAAATTATTGGAGGTTATTAATGTGGAAGAAGTTTCATGAGATACATATATATATATCGCATTCAAGAAAATTGAATGCTTTAGATTTAATTTCTGTAGACAGTTTGTATTAATAAATACCCAGATTTTGATAGGTTGAATTTGAAGGGAACAAGTTTCCTTCAGGATATTTTCATGTTTCCCTTTTCTTTTATTTTTAAACACATTTTCTCTTTTTTAAAATAATAACAATTATGAAATGACAATATTTTTAAAACCCATTAAAAAGAAAAAGAATTGTTAAGTTTTCAAATGTTACAAATTTTAAGTTTATGTATTTTTCCTATCACTTATTAAAATACTTCCAAAGTGATGATATATTTTTCTTAATTGTTTTGAATCGTTTAAAAATATGTGATTGTTATGAAAAAAAAAAAAAAACTAAGAAAAAAGAAGTAGGAAAGAAGAGGAGAAGAAGAATCCAAGTTTTGCATTTTTTCCTCCACTTTCCTCTCAATACACAAATCTTTGACCACCTCCCATGAATGCAAAAACCATAAAACATTTACTAGAAAATAAAATAATTAAATGGCAGTACATGATTTCATTCATCATGGACTCATCTTTACTTTTTTTTTCTTTTACCTTCTTAAAAACGAGTTATTTTAGTACCACTGTCTCCATTTATTAATAATTACCTTTACACACTTTTACAAATACTATTCACATGAAAAAAAATTGAATTTTTTAATATAATAACGGATTCTATAAAATAAATTAATATATGATCAAATTAGAAATAATAGGATATTTTTTTTTAATGTCTACTAACTAGTATATGTTGTATTTTTAATTTCGATTCATTTTGAATCTGTACTTTCATAATATTCGTTTTGGTTTTTTTAATTACTTCAAACTTTAGTTTATTTTATTTCATATTGTTATAATGAATTTTGAAAAAAAAATCAAATTTTAATTTAGCATTTTTAGAAAAAAAATATCAAAATACGGACCAAAACTATCAAAATGTTAAATATATACCATAGGTGTGATTATTTCCATAAAATTAACACGTCTAACATTTTTGGTATACCCAAAACACAACTGAAATCAAATAAGGGAAATATACGTAGAAACTAAATAAGACAATATTTCCTAATACTCTTCACGTTAGAGCAAATAAAAAATACCCATCATCTAAAAAAGGTATATATATATATATTTTTTTTTGTTTGTTTGTTTTCTTAATTTTTAATTTATTTATATATTTTAAAAATATTAATACTAACCGGAAAATGTAAAAACAAAAAACAGAGCTTCGCCGGCGCATTCCAAAACTGACCTCTCCGCTTCTCACGAATTCACTCACTAACCGCTTTCTTCCACTTTCACCTATAAATTCTCTCTCTTTCTCTTCTTCTCTCTAAAAAAACCCAATTTATTTTCTTCTTCTTCTCTCTCTCCTCCGCCATGGGAGAAGACAGCCAGAGCTTTCCATTAGCCCACTACCAAGCTCACCACAAACCCAACGAAGAACAACAACTCGCTACCTTCAAAATTCTCCGTAAAGAACGATCCAACAAATGCTTCATCTACATCTTCTCCACTTTCGTCTTCCTCAGCGTTGCTCTTCTAATCTTCGCTCTCATCGTCCTCCGTGTCAATTCCCCTTCCATCAGCCTCTCTTCCATTTCAAACCCTAGAGTCTCCCTCTCTAACAACACTAATTCCTCTTCTCCTAATTCTCTTAATCTCTCCTTCAACGCTGAATTCACCGTCGATAATTCCAACTTCGGTCCTTTCAATTTCGACAACGGCACCGTCGGTCTTGTGTATGGTGGAATGATCTTCGGGGAGAGAAGTACTGGGGGTGGGAGAGCTGGGGCTAAAGGGAGTAAGAGGATGAATGTTACCGTGGAAGGTTCGGCGAAGAATGTTAGTGGTAGTAATGGGATTTTGAATTTTAGTAGCTTTGTGAAATTGAGAGGGAGAGTTCGTTTGATTCATATTTTTAGACGGAGGGTTTCGTCGGAGATTAGTTGTTCGATGAATCTGGATTTGAATACTCATCAAATTCAACATAATTGGGTTTGTGAGTAGTGATGATCTCAATCGGAATCCATCAACTCCATACATGAACCCTAATTAGTTTATTTATTTATTTATTTATTTTGAAATTAGTTTATTGTTTTGATTTATTTTGCCTTTTCGTCTTCCCTTTTTCTGAATACGATGTAAACATTCATACCTATACCTATATACTTATATATATATATATATCACTTTTCCTAATTTGTTCTTCAATATATGATCATTATTTTTTCTTTTCTTAGCGCAAGCTCGAGGTTTGAGTGAGCTGAAACTAGCTTGATCATGATCAACATTTTTTTAATTTTAAATATTTCATAATTTTGAAATATATACACAAATATTATTAGTTTTCTGGAGAATTTGTACAATGGATATAATATTGGATGGATATAATATTGGCTATAAATGTTTATATTGAGTATTTGATAACTTATGAACTATGAACAGAAGGAATTGGAGAGTTTCTTGCTTGTTTGCTCAATTGCAAGAATTAATTGCATCATTTATTAACAAAAAGAAAAAAAAGTAATGCATTAACTTCATTTTCACTTGGGTTTTCTTTTTTTTTTTCCTTTTTACTTTGTTTTTCACATAGAGGCAACTAGGAGTTGGAAATTTGAATTATATTTACAAGTTCATTCCAATTCATTTATCTTAATTAACGGATTAATTAATTAACAATCAAGTTGCTTTTGTTTATCAATTTTTTAATTAGTATTATAGAATTTAGGCTGTAAACATAGTTTATAATTTTAATTCATTTTTGGGTGCATAAGAGAAGAGGATGACACAAAGATATGCTAATAACAAAATTTTCAAGGAAGTAAATAAAAAGAAGAAACCATCACTTGACACCAAACACACAAAATCAATAAACCACACCGAATAAGGGGTTTGATGTCTAGAACTTTGTGCCTAAGAGAGAGTGAGCCAAACCATCTAAAAATGAAGAAAGAATAAAGCACCAAATTCACTCAAAACTTTTAACATATTTTTCAACACAATTAAAACCCATTAAAGACGTATCATTTAGGAGGGGAAAAATGTGGAATTAGCTTTGAAACCTCAAAAGAAAACGTTTCAAAACAAAAAAATTGAAACCACCGTTTTCTTATTCCAAATTTAAAAACACAAAATTTACCATTCCATTTCACTTCTTCCTTTAGAACCATTCCTTTTTCACGCCCCCAACAGAGACTCGAACCCATGGCGGCCGACAAAATTCCCGGCGAACGTACGGCGGCACACCGATCAAGACGCAAATCAATTAAAAAATGCCTAAACACCTTCTGCATTTGCCTCTTTGGCGCCGCTGCCACCGCTTGCATCGCTGCTCTGACCTTTGGCCTCGTCGTTCTCCGGGTAAAAACCCCAACAGTGAAATTAACCTCCGTCGCGGTAAAACATCTCCAATACGGCTTCTCGCCGACGCCATTCATGGAGGCGACATTAACTGGGGAAATGACAATGGAGAATCCGAATTACGGGGCGTTTGAGTACGAGGGAGTAGGGAACGTGACGTTGATTTACTATGGAGTGGTGGTGGGAATCGGGGAGGTGAAAAGATTGAGTGTAAATGCGAAGAGTATTGAGAAAAGGGAGTTTAATGTAAAAGTGAAACCGAATTGGAGGTTTGTTAATGTGGATTATTTCAGCGATGATTTGGGTAGGTTGAAGACGATGAATATGAGTTGGAACGCAGAGTTCGAGGGAAAGATTGATTTATTGAAATTGTTTAAAGAGAAGAAGATTTCAGTGTTGAAATGTAGTACGAGCTTGAATTTGACCTCCCATGGCGTCCAAAATCTGGCTTGCCTGTAGACCAATTACCGGATCTTCTTTTTCTTTTCCATCAACATTTTCGGTTTTCTTTTGTGATTAATGCCATTTATTTCTTCTTTTTTTTTTATATACTAAATTTGGTTATTTCATTTTTATATTATGGAAACATTCCAATATCTTTTTATATCAAAGAATAGAAGAATGAAACCGGGCCAGGCCTCTCGTTCCCACTACATAAAAGCCCATTTATAAATGCAATCTCTCCGGCCCATCTGGTAACCACTTAATAATTAATTATAATGCAAAATTGAATATATACCGTCGCTAGCCGGTTATTTTGACAAATTTTGCTATATTTATAATTTTTCTAAATGTTGTTATATGTTTAATTATTTTGAAACTAACGATTGTATTTGTGATCATTCTTTATATTTAAATTTTGAATGAAATTCTTCACTAATTAATGTGCCAATATGTATAGAGTATTTATTTGCATTTTTTTGTAACCATAGTTTCTTATAAGATAGATGAGCTACGTTTATCTCATTATTAATTGGTTTTGAGATAGAACCTGCGGAGGAAACATGTTTGAAATGTTGTGAGTTGAAAAACCAACTGAAAAAAAATTCCACCCATTTCGATTAAATTGTACGAGAAAACAAACAATATCTTTTACCTAACTTTTTTTTTCCAAAATCCCCTAACTTTCCAAATAACTTGCCAACCAAACGGTCACTACCAAATAATATAATAACCTTATTAAGAATTCTCACTCCCACTTGTAATCTAAAGGACTCCAATCCTTAATTATGCAATTAGTAAATCTTGAAAATTTTCTCCCTAGAAATTTCCACTTTTGACTTAGTCTTTTCGTTTTACAAACATCTTTTTCTGTTCTAGATTCTTGAAAATACGTTCTTTTTTTTCTTGGGGTACTGTAGATTTACATAAAAGCTATTTTCTAATTTAACGATCTAATATTCTCTTTAATATCTTTGCTTCTTTTCTGCATGTTGTCTTTTTGTTCCCTTTTAACACGCTCAACACACTTGTCCCATAAAAGAAATTTAAAAACGAAACTTCATGCATAACTCTATTAACACAAATTTTGTATTATTGATTTCGATAACAATCGTTCAATTTTTTCATGGTATATTTTTAAAGAAAATAATCTAATACTACCATAATACCAACTATTTTTCTTCATTGTTTAACAAAGTTATTAAATAATTTATTTCATAGGTTCCATGTAATTTTTAAATACTAAGATCATGAATGAATGGATAGGGTGTGAAATTTTATGGTATACTAAAGTAATTTCTTCTGTTATATTTATTTATATCATTCTGGCTTTGGCCAAGTTGATGAACCCAATCTTTAGTCAAACTTTTGCCCAAATCAACACGTATTTGTGAAACAAAAAAAAATAATAACTAAAAGAACAGACTGACTTTTTATATTAGAAAGATATAGAGAGAGAGAAAAAAAAAAACTTAGGCTGACTTGTGCATTACGATAATGGAGTCTTCCTTCCCAAATGATCAAATTAAATCCCACGACTATTAAATACTCAACATATCCCTTCTTTTGGTGTCATTTCACCATAGCCATGGCTGATAAAGAGCAGGTCAAACCCTTGGCTTCCGCCTCCGCCGAGCTCCGGAGTGACGACCATATCTTTCTTCCTCCTCCTGATCCCAAGCTCCACCTCCATAGAAACAAATATATCATGTGCTGTGGCTGCTTCGCCGCTCTCCTCTTAATCCTTGCCGTCATCGGTATCGTCCTCGGCTTCACCGTCTTCCATATCAAAACCCCAGATATTAAAATTGATTCCCTCTCCTTCCCAAATGACACTTTGAGTTCAAGTAAGTTTGCAATGACTCTTTTGAAATAACGAAAAGTACTCAAAATTGACCAGTACGGTTATACATGAACGATTATTTCTCTTCAAAGTCATTCTAAACTCGTATTTTCTTTCATATTTCTCAGATAGTGGGATAATTGTTGTGGCTAGCGTCTCGGTGAGGAACCCTAATGTTGCGTCGTTCAAATACTCGAAAGCTTCGATCGAGATTTACTACCACGACAAGGTCATCGGCGAGGGCGAGACACCACCAGGAGAGGTTAAGGCGAAAGACACGCTAAGGATGAATGTGACGGTAGAGATTGAACCTTGGAAGATGGATGATGCTTCGAGTTTGATAAAGGATTGGAATTCAGGATCTTTGAGTATAAGTAGCTACACGGAAATTCCTGGAAGAGTGAAAATACTTGGCTCCATCAAGAAAAACTATTTGGTGAAAATAAGCTGTTCATTGACTTACAATTCAAAAAGCAAGACGATTCAAGGACAAGATTGTGATCAACGTGTAAGAATCTCTGTTTAATGAAAAAGTGAAATCCTATTGAAATTCGTTCAAACAACCTAAATTTTTTAGAATTAAGAAGAATGTGACTAACAAATCTACATTATAGGATTTTGAGATATGAAAACGTATAGTTTGAATATGTGAGATAGTCATGTTAATGTAACAGTATATATTATTAAACTTTTTTATAGTAGAATATTAGGACTTAATATTCATTTTCTGGATCATATTAATTTCTTTCTTTGAGTAAAATTTATGAAACTGCGTTGTAAAGTTATGAAATTATTCGGACAATATTTCCTTATTTCAAATAATAATAGCAAAGCTTTATGACTATTAAAATTTATTGATGAGTTGAAGCTAATGTTATGTGTTTTCTATCTCTACCTATTTGTTTAATAACAATTCTTTTGTGATTGACAGTATTATTATAAAGATATTTAGAGTTTTCTTTAGTGAAGTTTGAAAAAGAAATAAACAATTATGGATATGACTTGATAAAGGCTTTACTATTTATTTATTTATTAAAATGTATGAATTATAAAATAAAGAAGTCATTGGCGGTGTGTACACACATATACGATATATGCTTGAGTTTTAATAGTATAAAACCAAAAAAACAATTAAGATAATAATTGTGTGTTGATATGACAAGTACTAATATAACCTTACCTAACAAAATGTTAATTTTAATAAAAATCTTAACAAAAGCCTGACTAACTATAAACTAGAGATTAATCAAATAAATAAATCAATTTAAATAATCACACGAAAACTTGAAACTTTGATGAGTTTTATTATACTAACTTGTTGATTGCATAATAATAATAATTATTATTGTTATTGTTATAAAAAATAGAATAAAAAATAAATCTCTATACGTAAAAACATGTGCTAACGATCAAAAGAGTTTGTAATTTAGATCAATTTTTTTTTTTTTTATTGATTTAGTCGTTCAATAAATTAAATAAAACCAAATGAATCATATACTCTATTTTTCTCTTAAATATTAAAATATAAAGCAAGTCAAAAGTTATCAAAAAAAAGAAAAAAGAAAGAAGAATTTTGTTTGAAGAAACGAATGATAGACGAAGTGACCATTTATTTAAGTCTATGAGTGGGCACATTAAATTATAGACTTCACTAAAGATATATATATATAAACCAAACTACATGTCGAATTGTGTTTTACCATTAAAAAGACAAAGCCGTCTCAATTTAATTATTATTATTGATGTGAATTCGGCCTCGTAAGTTTATAAATTTAAAATTCAATTTTTGTATATAAAAAAAATTAAAATTAAATTATTAGAATATTTGTATTGTCCTACAGAAATGAAAAATTTTCTTTTGATGGAAGTCTCAAAATGTGGGATGAATACTTCAAACTAATGAATTCTTTTTCGTACTTGAATAGGTGTTCAAATGGGGTGAATTTTGAACAAATTTAAAGTATCTTTGTGATTATGAATTGACTAAGATTTTCAATTTTTACATGAATAACTCAATAATCATATTATTTTACAAAAAAAAATAAAAACTATCTTCCTTTAGTTTTTCTAAAATAAAAGAATATAATATAAAAAAGATTATTATCAAAAAATCTTTTTAATTTGATAATATAAAAAAGGAATGATTATTATACTCTCAAATAATTACTCTAAACTTTTTCTTAATCTTTTATTTTTTAGGTTCTATATATTAAAAACGGAATTAATAATTTGTTTATAGAAAAAAAGCAGATCCAAATAATTTTAAAAAAAAGATTTGAAATAGCGTTGGAGAGTTGAGTACTAAAAAGGACAAACACCACATTACATTACATGTAATTAAGAAAGTTCATTTTCATGTTTGAAAGAGTCCTTTGAATATAACACTAAACTAAATATTATATATTAATCAACGAGAAATCAATTCTAAAATGATCAATATTTTACCCTAATTGATTACTAAATCTAATACATATACTAAATATTTTTTTTGAGTTGTTTGTTTGTTATTATTATATCTTTTTATTTTTGTTTAAAAATTCATCTTATTTTGCAACATTAGTTATTTAAGAACCAAGTCGAAGCCCAAGTGTTGAAGTTTGACAAACACGTCACACATACATTTTATGGTAATATTTACTTAAAAAGTTTAAATTGTACTAATTAGTTTAATTCATTTATGGTAATATGGTTAATGTGTATTTTGTCTTAGAATTTAAGAAATATATTCTTATTATATTGTCTTTTAACTTTAAATCGAGATTTTTATGTCATAAAAGTAATTAAGGTGAGACATGTTCTAATTCAAAAGAAATTAATTAATTTTTGATTAAATTACAACTTCAATCAATTTTAAATCATTCTTGAATTTGAAGATGTGAAGAAGGGCGTGAATAATATGTTAACCTAGTTGAGGTATTCATTAGATATGTCCACTAATCTTTCGACTTAATACTTTGTTCAAAAGAATAAAAACTTTAATCCAAACTTATGATTGAGCTTTGAGACGTTAATTTTATATAAAGAAAAAAAACTAAGAAGTTAGAAAAAATAATTTTATAGATGAGTGGGTAAAAGAATTTGCCAATATAAAATAATATATTTATTCCCCAAACAATAATTTTATTTAAATATGCAATTGTTTGTATCGAACAAATTAAGCCAAAAGAAACATAGCAGGAAATATTATATAGAAATTGACACTTTCAACCAAAGTCAATATTTTAAAATCTAATTTGAGAGACGAAAGAAGCTGTAAATTTTATCTATAAAGAAGAAATTAATAAAAGAAAACTTTGATCTTCTTGATTTAAAACAAGCAAAAGTTGGATTGGCTCAATATAATCCTTTTGTGTTGAATAAAACTATTGTCGAAGCGTATGAAGCTGTTGTTGATGTGTTGGGGGTAAGTGGTCTAATGGTCATCGTTGACAATCACATGAGCCAACCAAGATGGTGTTGCTCTCTCGACGATGGCAATGGCTTCTTTGGAAACAACAATTTTGACCCTCAAGAATGGCTACAAGGGCTTAGCTTGGTTGCTCAACGCTTTCGCAACAAATCAACGGTATGTAATTCACATCATGAGATTTTCTTAGATTCTTAAAACTAAACTCAAACTTTTAAAAACTTGTATAATATTTCATTAATTAACATTTTTTTTTCAATGGTTGTTTAGGTGGTAGGAATGAGTTTACGAAATGAGATACGAGGCTTTATGGAAAATGCAAATGATTGGAACAAATATATAACTCAAGGGGTAACCATGATTCATAACATAAATTCGGAAGTTTTAGTCATTGTTTCAGGGCTAAATTATGATAATGATCTCCGATACTTAAAGGAAAAGCCTTTGAATGTTAGCACCTTAGACAATAAGTTGGTTTTCGAGGTACACTTGTATTCTTTCAGTGGAGATTCCGAGAGCAAGTTTGTAAAACAACCATTGAACAATATATGTACAAATATTATGAATGGATTTATAGACCATGTTGGGTTTGTAATGCAAGGACCAAACCCGTTTCCATTATTTGTTAGTGAATATGGGTATATGATCAAAGAGAAGTTAACGATGCTGAAAATTGATTCATGAGTTGCTTCACAACCCATCTTGCACAAAGAGATTTGGATTGGGCATTGTGGGCTTGACAAGGTAGCTATTATTTTCGAGAAGGTCAAGCAGAGCCTGGAGAAAGTTTCGGAGTGCTCGACTCTAGTTGGACTCAAATTAAGAACCCTAACTTTGTACAAAAGCTTCAACTCTTGTAGACCATGTTGCAAGGTAACTATATAAATGATTATTACAAATACATGCAATGACCTCTATAAATATATATATCAAGTAAGAATTTATGTATAACATCTTTTTATGATATATATGCAGATCCAAATTCCAATGCATCGTTCTCATATGTTATATATCATCCACAAAGTAGCCAATGCATCCAAGTCTCAAATGACAACAAAGAAATTTTCCTCACCAATTGCTCCACCCCAACTCGATGGAGTCATAACAACGATGACACTCCAATTGAGATGTCCAAGTACTGGTTTATACTTGAAGGCTAGTGGGGAAGGCCTTGAGGCATCTCTTTCAACTAATACCTTAAGCCAACAAAGTGTTTGGAGTGCCATTTCAACCTTTAAACTTCATTTGGCCACCTTCACTCAAGGTGGAAAGAGCCTTTGTTTGCAAATTGATAGTTCCAACTCTTCAAAAGTTGTGACCAACTCTTGCATTTGCACCAATGGTGATCCAAATTGCCTCCAAGACACCTGAAGCCAATGGTTTGAACTCGTTGGAACCAACACATTATGATTGCCTTTGTATTTTTAAGATTTACACTATATGACAATGCCTTGTATATGTAACCATTTCTAATTCAAATGTGATTGAATTTGTATTTGTAATTAAAATGTATATGACATTGACAATTCCATGTATTTAATTTGCACTATTGACGATCAAAATTTATTCCAAAAACACCCAAAGCCAATGATTTGATGAACTTGTTAGAACCAACACACTGTGATTGATCACCATATTTAAAAGATTTGATATATATGACAAATGTTCCTGATCATTATTTAAGATTATTTTGGAGACAATCTTTACTTTCATTATAAAATATGTTAACTACCTCACATATATATATTTAAAAAATTAATTAAATAATGCTGGTTATGCTTATTTTGATTTGATAACGCAACACTTCTTTGTATTTAGACTTTTATAAATCATAGTTTGAGAATGTGACGTGTGAGAATTTATATAAAATATAAATTTTAGGTTTAAATACAAATTTATGGTCTCTCTACTTTTAGTATTAGTTAAATAATTTGGTTTTCATACAATCGTGGTTCATTTTAATCTATATTTTCAAAATATACATAATAATAATAAAATGATTACAGAAAGAGTGAGAAAATTTTCTTTTTAAGATCAAACACAAATGTTTTAAGAATAACGTTAGTTTGATCTATTCATTTTTTCTTCTCACTGGTGAATCACACAATTGCTCTTTAACACAGATCCAAGTTCAAATCTCACAATAGAATTTGTAATGTACCATCCTCTTAGTGGTGAATGCGTGCGAATGAACAAAAAAGATCAATTAGGAGTTAGTAGTTGCAAGATATCTAATCGTTGGAGTCACGAAGCAGATGACACTCTGATTAAGTTGGTCGGTTCTATATTGTGTTTAGAAGTTGTAGGAGATGGACTTCCTCCAATTCAATTTAAAGACTACTCAAGCCAACAAAATGCATGAAAATATACTTTAAATGCCAAGCTTCAACTAGCCACTTTTGATAAACAAGGACAAGCCTTATGTTTACAAAGGACTTCTCATTCCCATCAAATTTTGACTAAAAAATGCATGTGTCCTAATGATTCTCAATGCCAAGGAGATCCACAAAGTCAATGGTTTACACTTGTACCATCAAACGTACATCTCAATTCATTGATGTCCAAAACTGTAATTATCTATCTATTTGTTACTCATTCTCCATTTCAATTTAAACGATTTTATTATTCGAATATTTTTGATGAAGGTCAAATGACAAGTTTTGACCTATATATAGATAAATAATTAAGCCATAATGAAGCGTAAGAAATAATATACGTGGCTTTTATCCAGAGAATATTATATAACCTACAATATTACTATTATGTTTATAGAATAATATATTTTAATAAAAAAGTGTATATAAGTTACAATATTATTCAATAGAAGCTTGTGGAGATCAATTACAATCTAACCAAAATGCAAAGGAAGAAAAATGCATCTATCTATAAAATAAAAGAAAAAAAGGGGTTTGATAGGTATGTTAATCTCATATGAAACTATAATCTTCTATTTGATTTATTCTCGAGTTTATCTTAGTTCAAATAAAATTTAGATTTGAGTTTTTAAAATCATCAAAATTAAATGAATCAAGACGTACATTTGAATGAAGACGTACATTTGGCATGATCGTTAATCAAATTAAAAAAAGGTAGGAATTTCTTTTCATGATGGATTTCATCTACCTGCCTCGCTTCTAAACCGGATCTAATCCCCCAAGAAAATGAAAAGGACAATCTTAATTAATCTTTTTTTTCTTTCTGTTATTTCAAAATTTAAAACAATGATGTAATGTAGCTATGGAGGAAGATCGAACTTTGAGTCATTCTTTATTTCAGTTACAAAATTTTAATCAAAGTTGATAACAGAAAGCAAGAAGATACATCCAATAACATATCTTAACAGCAAAACAAATTAGAATGAGCCAAAGTGATCTTCCATCCTTGAACGAGTGAGGTTTGTTCCTCATCCCATAATTATTGAAGGAAAAGAAAACTTTATAATGAATTCTTATTAATATTATTTGTAACAAAATGGAGAAAATCCAAACAGAAAAACAGTATCAAATTGGCCTCTAAGAATTATGTAAAAAAAAAAAAAAAATCTCTTTCTCCTCTTTATAAATCCTATAAATAAGAGCATATAGCTTCATTTCCTATTCATCTCATTTCTCCAACCACTAAAATGGCTAAAGCTTTCCCTTTAATTTCTATATTATTTCTCTCTTTGTTGGTTCTTTCACAATCCTTACCTCTTTCCACAAGAGGAAGATGGATTGTAGACTCTAAAACAGGCCAACGTGTGAAGCTGAGTTGTGTCAATTTGGTATCTCATGCACAATCTATGGTGGCACAAGGTCTTGACAAACGACCATTGAAGGACTTAGCTAATGAGATTGTCAGTCGTGATTACAACTGTGTGCGCTTGACTTGGTCAGTCTACATGTTCACTCGTTACCCCTTCGAGACTATAGGTGATGTCCTAGACGGTCTCGACATCAACAAAGTGAAAAATGGAGTCAAAAAACACAACCCTCAGTTTTTGAACATGACAGTTACAAGTGCATTCAAAACTGTTGTTGATGGGTTGGGCAATGCCGGCCTCATGGTCATTTTGGACAATCACATAAGCCAACCCAGATGGTGTTGTTCTCTCCATGATGGAAATGGCTTCTTTGGAGACCGCAATTTCAAGCCTATTGAATGGCTTCGAGGCTTGGCCTATGTTGCTAGACATTTCAGTTGGCATCCTAAAGTGAGCTTTTTTTTTTTTCTTTTTTTAAATTACTTTTCTTTTTAAAAGTTAACATATATGTGTTGTTCTGTGTGCATAGGTGGTAGGAATGAGCCTAAGAAATGAACTTCGAGGGTCGAACAACGTCGGCGTGTGGCGGAAATATGTGAAACTAGGAAGTCACTTGATTCATAGAATAAATCCTAGACTTCTTGTAGTGATTTCCGGTCTAAACTACGATAACGATCTAAGTTACCTGAAGAAAAAGCCATTAGGGTACAACTTAAACAACAAAGTAGTGTTGGAGGCACATTTATACTCATTCAGTGGGGAACCTGAAAGCAAGTTTGTGAAGAAGCCATTAAACATAGCATGCAATCAAGTGATGGATAAATTCGAGAGAGAAGCTGGATTTGTGGTGGACATGAAGGATCCATATCCACTGTTTCTTAGTGAATTTGGGTACGATCTAAGGGGTGGTAACAAGGCTCAAAATAGGTTCATGAGTTGTTTTTTGGCTCGCATTATTGGCAAGGATATTGACTGGGCTTATTGGGCTTTCCAAGGATCCTATATGTATAGGCAAGGCCAACAAGATGTTGATGAAAGTTTTGGTATCATGGATAGCAGTTGGACTAAAGATCGAAGCCCTCGTCTCCAACAAATGCTTCAACTTGCCAAAAGAATCAACCAAGGTTACGTTTCTTAACTAACTCCAATCCTAACCCTAAACCTAAACTCTAACTTTTTTTTTTCTTTGTTGAACAGATCCAAACTCCAAAGGACCAATGTCCTACATAATGCTACATCCAGTGTCAGGGCAATGTGTCAAACTAGATGGCAAGGGAGGAATTGAACTAGGTGACTGTGAGACACCGACGTTGTGGGACCATACTGGAGATGGAAGTCCGATGAAGTTGTGGAACGGGCAGTGTTTGAAGTCAGCCGGAGATGGGAAGCCGCCTGTGGTGTCGGCCGAATGCTCTGGTGACGGAAGCAGTTGGACGGTGGCTTCTAAGGCAAAGCTTCAATTGTCCACCAAAAGTGGGGGAGAAAACATTTGCTTAGAGAAGGAATCTGATACTTCAATTGTTGTGAAGAAATGCATTTGCCTTAAAGATGAGTGGAATTGCTTCGATGATCCTCAGAGCCAGTGGTTCAAGCTTGTTCCAACAAATGTTGCTTAGTTTAGTAATTAGTTTTATTTAGGAAATTAGATTGTTAATTTAAAAGGGAATAATTGAGAATTAGTTTAAGATATTTAGTTAATAGTTTTTTTCTTCTAGTTTTTTAGGGATTTTGGCATGAAGCATATAGAGAGGTTAGAGTCGAAGGTTGTCTGATATGTTATTAGTTAATGTGAATATCTTATTACATAATTTTGTGAATAACAAATTTTCTCATCCTTATTATGTGCCCAATTCTATTTTTAAGAAAATGGTGATGTATAGGATCTAAATTAAAATTAAAATTTCAAAGTTTAATTAACAAACATTAAGAAGTAAATGTTTCTCTTCCTAAATTTTTCTTCCATGGATCGTTCTTGTGTTTATTTTCCTTTCTTAGTATTTTGATATCTTGGGTTTAGAATCTCACTTGATAACTTTTTTTTTTTGTTTGGTTCTTGAAATTATGCAGTTTTAGTTTTCCCATCATTTCTTTACAATAGACTCCTTCATAAGAACCATGTAAAGTAGTTAATTCTAAAGAATTAATAAGTTAATTAAATCTCAAACTATTTATATAGAAGCATGATGAATTAGCTAGTATGTTCCCAAGTATTAAATAGTATGGCTCTAGGGTTGTTAGCACATATTTTACAATGCTAATTATTATCACTTTCACTAATATTAGATCTATGCAAAGTTCAATATTTTATTTAGAGAGAACTATATGATGAAATTGAATTTATACTGCAAACACACAAAGTAATGAGAAAACCAACAGAAAATAATTACAAAGCCTTTACAGAGTTGATTTCATCAATTGGATTATATTCATGATTTTAATTAAACTGCAACAAATAATATAAAAAATATTAATTTAACAATATATGGTAATAATTATTCTTTCATATTGATATATTTTCATGCACATGTTTTCATCTTAGTTGAAAGGTAATAATAATCAAATAATTATTTTTAAAAATACATATTAATAAACTATAAACTTATTGACAATATGAAAATAATTAAAATAAAAAAGTGTACTCTGGTTCATATAATTAAATTAATTACATATCGCCCGATGTAGAATTAATTTATTTAACATTGTTTCCCTTTTTTTTAACTATTTTTTTTTTCTGTTCAACCGCCCCCAGTATATCAAAAGAATTGACATATGGGCCACATGCAGGGATGCATCTTGAAAAGGAAAACTAGAATTAAATTAGATATGATATGTGTGGAATAAATATTCCTAATTTAGTATCAACATTAGCGAACAGAATATGATTCTCTAAGGCATGATATTGATTTTGTATTAGAAAAAGAACAAATAAATAATAATAGATATCAATTAGTTGAAATTACTAATTTATATTAGTTTATTTACACCCCCATGATGTACTAACTTTTCTAATTTATATATTGATGGTTTTATTTTTCTAAACATGTATTATTTATCAGAAAATTATCAACATACCCTCTTAAAAATTAAAGAAAAAACAATAAATTAATTAAAGAAGGTAGACCAACAATAATTGATTTATATATCTCTCTGATTTTAATTTTAAAAACACACACATACGAGTTGTCTCTAAATTTTTTTTCCTAAGAGAATTATAATTTCAAATTCATTTTTTGAAAAAACAGAACAAGAAAATTTATAAACCAAGCTTAATTTTAAAAATCTTATTACACAAAATTAGGAAAAAAGATACAAAAGGTTTATATTTTATATTTCATCAGTTGATTCTTATATAGATGTAGAGATTTTTGGGATCTATAAAGATGGGATATAATTACAAAAATTAGAATTATTATTGTTGACATGATAACCTTGGAAAAAAATATATAAAATTATAAATAGAACTAATTAATAAACTAAGCAACATTTGTTGGAACAAGCTTGAACCACTGGGGCTGAGGATCGTTAAAGCAATTCAACTCATCTTCAAGGCAAATGCATCTCTTCACAACAATTTTAGTATTAGATTTCTTCTCTAAACAAAAGTTTTCTCCACCGCTTTTGGTGGCCAATTGAAGCTTAGCCTTTGAAGCCATCGTCCATTTGCTTCCGTCACTGGAGCATTCGGCTGAGACAATGAGGGGTTTGCCATCTCCAGCCGACTGCAAACATTGCCCGTTCGACAACTTCATTGAACTTCCATCTCCGCTGTGGGTCCAGTGTGTTGGCGTCAAGCAATCACCAAGTACAATTCCTCCTTGACCATTTGATCTGATACATTGTCCCGATACTGGATGTAATATTATGTATGACATTGATGCATTCGAATTTGGATCTACAAAAACAGAAAATTAAAAGGATAGAAAAAAAATAAAGAATATGAGATGATCAGGGTTAGAAAATTGGATACACGGGTGAGTAGTAGGGTTAGAACAAACATAACCTTGGTTGATTCTTTTAGCAAGTTGAAGCATTTGATTGAGTTGAGGGTTTCGATCATTAGTCCAAGTGCTATCCATGACACCAAAAGTTTCATCGACACTTTCTTGACCTTGTCTATACATGTAAGTTCCTTGAAAAGCCCAATAAGCCCAATCAAGATCCTTGGCAACAATATGAGCCAAAAAGCAACTCATGAACCTGTTTTGAGCCTTGTTGTCACCCCTTAGATCGTACCCAAATTCACTAAGCCACAATGGATATGGTTCATCCTCCATGTTCACCACAAATCCAGCTTCTCTCTCGAATTTTTCCATCACTTGGTTGCATACTATGTTTAATGGCTTCTTCACAAACTTGCTTTCGGGTAATTTCTCACTCCCACTGAACGGGTACAAATGTGCCTCCAACACTACTTTATTGTGCAAGTTGTACCCTAATGACTTTTTCTTTAGGAAGCTTAGATCGTTATCGAAGGTTATACCTGAAATTATTACTAGGAGTTTACGGTTTTTTGTGTGGATCAAGTGGCTTCCTTCCTTCACGTATTTGTACCAATTGTCCATGTTTGTATATGGCCCTCGGAGTTCGTTTCTTAGGCTCATTCCTATCACCTATACATACCAATTAAAATGAAAGAATTTAGAATATGATTTGTTAACAAATGAACAAACACATATATGCATGCTGACCTAAAAAGATAAAAAACCAACTCACTTGAGAATGCCAAGTGAAATGTCTAGCAACATAGTCCAAGCCCTGAAGCCATTCAAGAGTGTCAAAATGACGGTCTCCAAAGAAGCCATTGCCATCATCGAGAGAGCAACACCATCTCGGCTGGCTAATGTGGTTGTCCAAAACAATCATGAGACCTGCATTGCCCAAGCCATAGACAACAGTTTTGAATGCATGATCCACTGTCATATTCAACATCTTAGGGTTGTGTTTTTGAACTCCACTTTTGACATTTTGAATATCAAGATTGTCTAGAACATCAATGATAGTCATGTGGGAGTAGCGAGTGAACATATGAGTCGACCAAGTCAAGCGTACACAGTTAAAATCGCGACTAATGATATCATTAGCTAAATCCTTCAATGTTCGTTTGTCAAGACCTTGTGCCAACATGGATTGTGCATGAGAGGCCAAATTAACACAGCTTAGCTTCACACGTTGGCCTGTTTTAGAGTCTACAATCCATCTTCCTCTTGTGGAAAGAGGTAAGGATTGTGAAAGAACCAATAAAGAGAAGAAGAAAATTAAAGAAATTAAATAGAATACAATCTTTTTAGCCATTTTGAGAGAATAAAATTGAGATAATGGAAAAATGTGTGTTAGAATTTATAGGGCTTGGAAAGATAAGGTCATTTTATATAGTTGATCTTGATCTGTCTAATTAGATTTTCTTTCTTTTTAATATTGCGAATTTATTGAACATTGTTTTTGAAGGGTTATAACACCTGAATTCATTTATTTATTTTTAACTTTGTGTCCAAACTATAGGCAAGTTTGAATATAACTCATCTCTTCCTAACATCTATATATCTTGCTTGATATTAGTATTGAAATCATCTATATATCTCGCTTGATATTAGTATTGGAGATTTCAAGTAGTTTAGTTTAAGGTTATGTCGAGGAAGTTTGAGAATAAGAAGTATGAAAATTAAATGAGATGTTTGGAGATAGAGTTGTATTTGACCGAGAATAACAAAAATTGATAGAATTTTATGAATAATATTTTATTTAGTTTATAAAATTAACCATGAATATCTTATATTATATAATTTGAATAGATTAATTCATTAAACAATAAACGACCCTCAGATGTTTTAAAAAATGTGACAAAAGGAATGAAAATATTTGATAGTGAACTTTTGTTATATTCTTAAAATGGTCTTTTCTTTCTAATTACCATCTTTAACTTCTTAATTATGATTTGAGTTTTTTTTTTCTAATTATTGTTTTAATTTATTGGTGTGTATGTATTTTATTTACTGTTTTTCCAATTCTGCTTCGATTATGGTGCAATTTTTAATTGAGACAGGAATATCGACCATTTTGACCATTAATATTACCAAAATGAAATTATTTTAAAACGCATCTCATTTTCTTCCATCAATATATAGAAAGAAACCTTAAGATTGTTATAAAATGAATCTAGTTGTATTTATATTAGTTAGATCTACAAAAATGTGTGTTTCTAGACCAACATGAATTTTTACATCCCCTTAATTTAATATTGGAGAAGGTTTTACTTATAGGTGGTCACTTATTTGTCCTAAGTTTTTAAAACGTATATTTAATTTAACACGTGAGATTTGTAAAAATAAGTTTAAATTAATTTTTAGCTCTCCTCTATCGTTCTATATATTGACACAGTAATTACATTTCGGGAGAGAACCCTTGTGGACATATAACAACATAATCTCTACTATCATTTTGCATATATATATATATATATATATATATATATATATAGATCTTGATTTTAGAACTTTGTGATACTTTACTTTTCAATTTAACTTTTTTTTTTTTTATTTTTGTTTTTGAGAAAATTGATATAAGAATTAAAAACATGAGAAAATTGAAGTAACTTATTTGATAAAAAAGGGAATGTGGATATATCTATAATTTGTTTTGAAACTGGTTATTTACGAGAAAGCTTTAAACAAATGAATGGGGTGGTAGAAGCATGATTTAATTTATTTATTTTTACTTTAAAGTGATTTTATAATGAGGATTTAAGTATGAATAATTAAAATTTTAGTTAGTATATTAGATGTTAAGATGTGGTTAAAAAATTTTAAACTTTAGAGATGATAATTTAATTTAATGTGTTAAGATTGAAAAGAGAATTAAAAAATGTAGAATGAGTTAAACGAAAGGAGATTAGAATAATATGAAATAGTTAATAACAAAGAAGAAGAAAAAGAGAAGAGGTTAGAAAGAGAATCCGGCGAACGTCCGTGCAAAGCACGTGGGGGGGAGATAAAATAGGGAGAAAGTAATGGGAGTCACGTGGGGAGTCACGTGAGTAAGTTTCGGGGATTTAAAATTGTTATTTGGAAGGAGTTGTGACGTGTTGGAATCGGAAGGGATTTCTTAATGGAGTCTTTTTTATTTCTTTTTGGTTTTGTGGCTGTCAATGGAAAACCTAAAAATGAAGGTGGGGCACTAAATCTGGTCCGTCCTGATATGGACGGTTGGGATTCGTTGTTGGAGATTCATTGTTTTTTATTTATGTAGAGAGAGAGAGAGATGAAGGGGTAGAGGGAGCGCGCTCTGGGGGGAATAATCAACCTTACTAGTGTTGTGGATTTCTCTGCGCGGAAGAAACGGCAAGAGCGAGGATTTTCGTTTTTTTTTTTCTGATTTTGGATCCGTTTTTCTTTTTACTTCTTCTAGGATTTCTGTAAGTCGTTGTTTTTTTTTTTTTCTTTTCTGGGATCTGTTCTGTTGAAGTTTTTACTTAGTTGTGGCTATGGCGGAGCATCACGACCACGAGCATGAACATGAGGAGCCTAAAGGTGAGTCGTTGCTTGACAAGATTACCGAGAAGATTCATGCTCATGATTCCTCTTCTTCTGATTCCGATGATGATAAGGGCGATGCTTCTGCTTCTATCAAATCTAAGATTTATCGCCTCTTTGGTAGGGAAAGGCCCGTCCACAAGGTTTTCGGCGGAGGAAAACGTAAGTAGTTTTCATTTTTTTTCCTTTATGGTTTTGTTTGTGTACTGATCTTAGGAGACGTTTTGATGGTAGAAATGGTGAGGGATTTTTTTATTATTATTATTGTTATTCTTATTTGTTTACTTCTAAGTGGCTGGATTTGAAAACTGGATGATTTTTGTTGTTTTTTGTTTTTATGTTGATTTTCGTTGATTCCGAGAGTGGTTATATTGCGTCTGAAGTGGATCGGTGTCTTATGGATAGTCTCTCTTCATTTTTCTGGAACTTTTAGTTTGAGCTTTGTAGATCTGGATCTATTTATAAGAATCTAGGTTATGATTTTCAGTCAATCCTGTTTCACTCTCCAATTGTTGGTTTACAATCCTTTAGGTCTTTCGAATTTGCAATTTCAGGGTGCGAATGAACAATTTTTTTTTTTTTTTGCTTGATTATCTAATCTAGTGTCATTGTTTCTTTTCAAATTAAACTATGAAATTCAAAATAGTGTAAATGGTACATTTTCATGATTCGTTATAGCTTGACATTCACGAAGAACCAATTTTCGTTGATATATAAAATGATAATTGTTTGCCTTACAGCCGCTGATATTTTTCTGTGGAGAGACAAGAAGTTGTCCGGTGGAGTTCTAGGAGGAGCAACAATCGCATGGATTTTGTTTGAGTTGCTTGAATATCACTTTCTGACGTTGATTTGCCACATCTTTATGGCTGCTCTAGCAGTAGTGTTTTTGTGGTCCAATGCTTCTTTCTTCATTAACAAGTAAGTTGTTTTGAATTGCATTCGATTCATCAGTTGAGTGTTTTGGTTAGCTGTATGCTGATGATACCTTTTCCATACAGGTCTCTGCCGCACATCCCTCAAGTTCACATTCCAGAGGGCCCAGTGGTAGAGATTGCCTCTGCTTTGAGAGTTGAAATCAATAGGGCCATTGCTGTCTTGAGAGAGATTGCATCAGGAAGGGATCTGAAGAGCTTTCTTTATGTATGCTAACCCTTTCATCTTGGAATTTGATACTTCATTTAGTTCTGAATCTAGTTTTTTAACTTTTAAGAAACCCAATAATCTCATAATTTTGATTGTAGGCTATTGCTGGTTTGTGGGTTCTATCCATTGTGGGAAGCTGGTTCAACTTCCTAACCTTGCTATATATTGGTAAGAAGTTGTCATTGTGAATTCCATTTCCAAATTTGTATTCCTTTTCCTTCTCTGATATCTTGCATTGTATTTACTTTTTTTTATCAAATGAATATGTAACAGGAGTCATTGTACTCTTCACCGTGCCCCTGTTCTATGAGAAATACGATGACAAGGTGGACGCCTTTGCAGAGAAGGCAATGGCCGAGATCAAGAAACAGTATGTAGTATTTGATGCTAAGGTGCTCTCTAAAATCCCAAGAGGACCACTGAAGGACAAAAAGATTGCTTGAGAGATGCCTGACTCTTGTGGTAGTAGTCCTGTCTTTTTTTTTTCTGTTCTTTTGATCTAAATATGCATTTGGTGGTAGGGTTTTTTGTCATTGGCATTCTGAAGTTTCATCCATGAAAGAATCTGTCTTTTCATACTTGTGTTCTCATCAGTGGGGGTTGGCAATGTGGATTAATTTGTGGATTGCTGATAAAATACACATGATTTTGCTACAGTTTTATGGCTCTCTTTTAAAATGTTAAAGCCTTTACCTTTAGTGAAGCAAAAATCTTAGACATGTTATATTTAATTTATAGCTGTTTGATATGTGAAGTGAGTCTCTGATTCTGGCTGATTTTAAATTTCTTCCTTATACGGTTTGTCTGGTGCATTATTCCTTAAAATTCTCCCCTTTTTCCTCTCCAAAGGAGTGATTTTGATGGTTCAGGCAACAAGAATGTGGTTAGTTACCTACCACACAATTATGATTCTTGTGAACTCTGTTTATGGACCTTGATCATTCTAGAGCATTTTATCTTTCTCTCTCTCTCTCTCTCTTTATTTGAGGGCATAATTGTGGTTGATATATTTATCTGATATTGGGTCAATTTTTTTCTATCCTATGCTTCTGTTCTTGGATTATGGTTTCATTCAGCACAAAATCAAGCCTTTTCTGTTCTAGATGTTCATGAGAGAAACATAACATTCCGTTCCATTTTTTTTTGCTGTTTTGGCAATACCATGATGAGGACTCTAGAGTTTGAAATTTGAGTAATATATGAATTTTGCATTTCTAATTGTTCGAAGTACTATCATATGGTGGTGATTGGACTATATAGTGTTAAATACATCTTTTTTAAAAAATATTTTTGAACTAATTATTAAATGATTCTTTGTTTATAATATATAAACAATTCAGATGGCCTTAAGTTCATTGTAAAAGCAAAGACGAACATAACCCACCCTCGAAAAAAGAATATATTTGATTTCATTAGTAATATTAAATGTTAATACTTAATGGTATCTTTTCAACCACTAAAGCTCTATTTACATCATCATCAATAAAGTGAACCTCAACATGCATGAAAAAGGTCCAACATAAGGAAGAAGTATCACATCAATGTAAAAGTTGTACTTAATTATCATACACAAATTATCAATGCAAGTTTTCATCATACTCTGAACTTTATTATTTCTTAATGACTAAAGTAGGTAGAATCATATCTTTGAGTTGGAACGAACACTAAAAATGATAAAAAAAAATATGTTGTGTAGGTATTATGAGTTTTATACTTTTTAGCTAATTTTTTAGTCTTTGCATTCTCTTTGTTTACCAAGAACCCCAATAGTATTTTAAAAAGAAATATTGAAGTTTAGGATTGAAATGATTTGGTATCCTTGTTTAAGCATATTTTTTTGTTTGAATTAAATGCGAAGAAACGTATAATTTTGGTTGGAGAGACAAGTACAATTGAATTTACCACGTGCATTGGTATGATCATGTTCGGTATTAGAGTAAAGTTGAAGATATTAAATTAGTTGAAGATAGTAAATTTGGAGACACGAGACCAAAAAAAATATTAATTAAAGAAGAGATAGATCGAAAAAGAGACAAAGTTTAGAGGAAAAGAGATAAATGTTATGAAGTAGTTAATTTAAATATAGAGAAAAAAATTTGAGATAAGTTAGTAAGAGAAAACGTAAAGTTTCCAAAATAATCACACATATTTAAAAGAGAATATTAAGCTGGAGCAAGAGAGATTTTCCAAAATTTATCTCCAAGTTTTTTTTAATCTAAAAGCTTTATATTTTAGAGAAATATGACATGAAAATTATTATAAATATAAAAATTATAGAGAAAATAAATTCAAGGTTGATTGACGAAATGAATGTTACAATTATTTGTCAAATTTTCATGTTATAGAAGGAAGTAATTATTTAACTCATATTTGTTTAAGTTAAATTATAAGTTCCGTTTCCAGCATTCAATTCTCAGCCCGTGTTAAAAAATTCTCGAGACCATAATTTTTGTCTATTAAGTTTCTAAAGAATAAAAACGTAATTTCAATTTTACGTTCAATAGTTACTTAATTATTTATATTTTTTTTTATCTTACTAGTATCTACTAAATATAAAATTAACATATAAGAGATCAATTATCAATTAATTTTTTTAGAATGAATATATCAAGATCTAGTAACTATAAAATTAAAATTTGAGAAACCCACTAGGAGTTATTAAACTAAGAGTATTATGGTCTTAATGAACATATAAGTACAAATTCAATTGCAAAGCAAAAGTCAGGATGGCCGAGTGGTCTAAGGCGCCAGACTCAAGTTCTGGTCCTCTAACGAGGGCGTGGGTTCAAATCCCACTTCTGACATTCTTTTTGGTTTACATTACTATGTGGCTCAAAGAGACAGCCAACAGCAAACAAAAATTTCAAAATCATTGCGTTTGCCGGGAGTCGAACCCGGGTCTATTGCTTGGAAGGCAATTATCCTGACCGTTGGACTACAAACGCTATTGGTGATAAGACACTTAAAAAAGAAGTTAATTAAAATCAATTTCTTTGATTAAAAATAGCCCAAAATACTTTTCGAAAGATTTTATTCTAAAGTTTTTTTTTAGAGATATTCCGATGTCAATTGAGTTAGGCTAAGTTTGGAATTTTAAAATTATTAGCATTATTTTCAACTTAAATGATTCGATTTTTTATTTTTCTTGTGAGAGAACATAAATTATTTGATTTATTTGTGAACGTATATAAAGAATTGTGTGTTTTAGCCTTAGTTCATAGAATATATTCCAATATACTTTATACATTATGTATTTGAACACTAACAGGAAATAAAAGGCAAATTTTAATTCATTATTCCCAAGTAATTAATTGCATCTCCAATCTCCATTACTATTATGTTTCAATCTTTCAACAAACATCTTCGTCTATACTTTTTCTCTGAAAATATCCAAAAAGCATTGATTCCCAAAAGGAAAAAAAAGATTTGTAAATAAACAAATAAATAAATCAAAACCTAAAGCATAAATGAACCAAAAAAAACCCACATTATGTGTGTACACAAAAAAGGGAGCAAGATTTAAACCTTTTGATACAAAATAAATTAAAGAACTAATGTGAATATTAATAAGATAATCATAAGATACCTTTGAAGAATTTAGGAGAAGAATTTCCTAGTGCTACAATAATTAATAATACCTATTTATTTCATCCAATTATTTTGATACACACGTCATTAAAATATATTTAATTTTATTTCACAAGCTCTACACCATTCCATCGATGATCCTATTACACGAAATCAACAAGGAAAGAATATATATATATATATACATAAAAGAAAGAAACACACCCAAGTATATGTGACTCACTAATAGTTATATGTTGGCTACGTTCACATGGTAGAGAGAGAACGATATTATATTAGAGAAAACGTTTTTAGAATACAAATAACACGATTGAGGTTAGTGAATTTATATATCTCTAAACTCTTAGATCATAATTGTAAATAGGCATAACAAATAATAAATTCAAGACATTTCAATAATTTTCTTTTAACGTATTATTAGGAATTTGTTCTATTCTTTCTATTCGTAGGGAATAATATGAATAGTACTAAAGGGAGGGGTATGTAACTAAGGGGTGAGAGTGGGAGAGTAGAGTTTGTCTATAAATATTCCATGCTTCCCTAGCTACATAACATAAAGTATGAGGAATAAATTATCTTAATTATTTGGTTGCATTGGTGGACTTGAAATTAAAAGTAGCTTTGAGTTGAACTATCGTTCTTTCATTAGTTGTTATCTTTAGATTTTTGTCTATATGAACATGGCTCTATGTAGATGAAAACACTGTTACTATTTAAAATATATTGATCGTTTAACCTACTCTATATAAACATAGACCTTTCTCTTTTTAGTTAAAAGTGTTCTTTTATGCAAGGAGTGTGTTTTTAGAGGCTTCTAGCTAAAATATAACTATGATTTTTTCTTTCTTTATTGAGAATCAAACATAGTTAGAAGTTTCTATTCTTAGGAATTGTAGATGCCAAGAATATAGATGTTTGATATTTTTAATAACTATGTTTGATTACTTTTAGTAATTTTTTCTAAGGATGTTCGAGAATATCTAAATATTATCTATGTTTGCTTGGTTTAGATATAATTATGTAGAACACAAGGACCATCATACTCTAGCGACTGAAAGTACACCAAAGCGACAAGGAGCCATATCACACAGACCTCTCTTGAGTCTATATCAATGTAACCTCCATCTCTATCAATTTCACTTACGCAAATAGATGAATCATATCACTCTACTTCATAGATATTAAACTTATATTAGATACTTAAGAAATTAAATCAATTAGTAGATATGATACCTAGGGGCCTAGGGCACATTATTGAAGTACAAAAGTATAACTCAAAAGGGTATGATCATATAGAAAAATCTTTTTAGCCAAAATGATGCATGCATGCACGTAAATAAGTACTCAACTAATTGAAATATTAAATTAAGTTATCATCTCCCTCTCCTTTCTCTTGAGAGCTGTTATACTAAAAAATAAAATATAAAACAAAGAACTTGAAAGGAAACTCTAGATTTCATTGTGTATTGTGTAGATTTGATTGTGCTTTTTAAGTATATGAAATTATATAATTTTAGGTTAAACAGTTTATCTCCTTCCAAGAAGTTTTCTTCAAATTAGAATAAAGTTGAAAAAATTAAAGTAATGAAATTTATAGGGGTTTTTCCCTACAATCACACATTTCTGATCCAATTCTATTTTGATCGACATAGAGAGTGTTGAAATTTCATCATAATGCCCCTCTTCTTCCCCACCCACCACCTTGACATCATTAATTCCCATAAGCATACGGTTGTGTCATTGTGTAGGAAAAGGGCGTGATATACCGACTCTTTTTAAAAAAATTTAAAACATGATATGATATATATATATATATATATATCAAGTTGAGGGAATGGATATTGGGTAACATTAGCTATATCGTTGCAATAGGAAAAGACACGTTACTCGAGAATATAACGATGCAAAGACAAGTGATTTGTTTCTTCAAACATCCATTTTTTATGGCATGTGGTCTTAATTTACAAGAACAAAATTAATCTATTATTTAATTTCTATCTTTTTCAATTTGATAAAATTTACCATATTTTTTAGAAATAAACTTCAATCTCTGACATATATTAAATCATTTTTCTAAAAAAGAAGAGAAAAAAAAAAAGCCACAATTAGCTAAGAAAAATGTAAATAAAAAAGATTAAAGGGAGCATCTTATTTTGCAATAATGGTTGTTGATTCATTCTTGAAACATGGACTAACTATGCCCATGTTGCCACTAGTTGAAGATATTTTTCTAAGAGAGAAAAGCAGATGTCAAATGCAAACTCCCAAAGTTTTGTGAAGAAATGTGTGCATGCAAATAATATAGCATGCAAAATTATATTCTAATTCTCCATGTATAATTTTGATGCATTATTGAGTTTTTATGGGCATCTTCTTATCTCATCATTTCATTCATTACCTCTCCAATTTTTTTAATTCTTCCATTATTATTATTAATATTCCCCCTTCTTATAAATCAATGTCCATTTCCCTTGACAAAACATACAAAATCTTCCTCTAGATGCCATCACAAATCAACTTAAAATTTCCCTCCACTTTCTTATGCCCTTTAAATCTCTTCCTCTTTCTAAGACCAAAAATCAGTACTAGTTTGATTTTGAGAATGAATGAAAAAACGGGTAGTATCGTCATAGACATCATCGAAACAAAACTTGAACCTCTATGGGCAAAATCTGGTGGAAAATTGGGAAACTCGAGCACTTTGTTAGGGATTAGGAGTGTTTGGAATTTTTGCAAAGAAGATAGAAATAGATTATTATTCTCATTCAAAGTTGGTTTGGCTGTTGTTTTGGTGTCTTTGCTTATACTTCTTCAAGCACCTTATGATGTGTTTGGAAGTAATATCATTTGGGCTATCATCACCGTGGCCATAATGTTCGAATATACAGTAGGTTTGTATATATATTATAGAAACTGTGCATATTATATACTTCTTTTCTTTTCTTTTTTCTTTTTTCTTTTTCTTTTTAGATTTTTAGTGTAATAATTTATGATGTAACACTAGTTTTGTATATATTTTTTTTGGTCAAAGGTGCAACTTTCAATCGTGGTTTCAATAGGGCACTTGGAAGTTTGCTGGCTGGAATCTTGGCTATTGGGGTTGCTCAACTTGCTTTACTCACTGGCCCTGTTGGTGAACCCATTGTCATTGGCATCAGCATTTTCTTAGTTGGTAATTTTCTCACAAAATAGTGAACTTTACACACAAACCATAGTCGAAGTTTTGTCGTTTGACGTTGGTCTAGGTGGTCAAGTACTCTATTGAACCATGGTTTTGCTTATAATAATGAATTTAGCTTCATAGATTTAAGATAATTCAAGAAAATTAATATAAAAATTACCAAAATTTGGGGTGTTACAACTTATCAGTTTAAGTTTTTAGGTAATCAATCATTGATTTAATTAATCTAACAACCTTATGTTACCATCTTCATAATGTATTATGTTAAATCCATTTTTCGCTTAGTTCTCCTTTCCTTTCCTTTCCTTTTTCTTTTTTCTCCTTTGTTGAACTCTTTTTCCTTGAAGGGCTGACGAATACCAATGAAGTGGCAACCATGAAAGAGAATTCTTGAGTTCAAAAAATTTATTGAATGATTCAATGCCAGATAAATCAAACTTTAGTGACCAAAAATCTGTTTAAAATTCATACATATTTGAATTGAATCAATGATAGGTTTATTAACTCAATCTAGAGTCGACCTAGATCAACATTCCATCTAATAAATGAATACAGATTGCAACAATACAAAACTAGTATGAGTAATTACCATGAACAACTTCACTTTAGGGTTATAGGGTTAATTTTAAGCGAATAACAACAATTTCAAAGAACTTCAAATATAGAAGAATAATCCAAGAGTTTCATCTCTCCATTTTGTTATATTTGCAAATTTTCTACTGATATAGTTTGGATATGATTGAATATATAATTGTAATTATAATTATATGATAGGGTGATGATCATAATGTTTATAAATTTGAATGAACTTCAGGAAGTATAACAACGTTGATGAAGCAATGGCCAAGGCTAACTCCATACGAATATGGATTCAGAGTTATACTCTTCACTTATTGTTTGATAGTTGTTTCTGGTTATCGAATGGGGAATCCACTTAGAATTGCCATAGATCGTCTCTACTCTATCGCCATTGGAGCACTTGTTGCAGTTTTGGTAAATGTTCTTGTTTTTCCTATTTGGGCTGGTCATCAGCTCCATAATGATCTTGTCAATGCCTTCAACTCCATTGCTGATTCACTTCAAGGTCTGTATCATCTTCACTTTCACCTAATACTGTTCCATTTCCTTTGATAAAGATGTTATGATATGTTTGTGCAAGGAGTTATGGTTATTTATAATAATTTGTGTTCGGATAAAATATTTTAGTTTGAAAAAACAAAAATAATAAACACCGTGAAAGCAAATGTGTTGATGGTAGGCGGGTAGCTAGCTAGTTGGAGAGTACAAACTAGTACTTATGATACTAAAATATGGTTATTATAGTCGTGGATAACATTTGTTCCCAAAACACCCCTTCTTGATTTTGTTTTGAAATTTATGTTCTTCGAACATATTTTAGAGTAATTTGAATTTTGTTAACTCAAAATAAATTTTAATGATGTTAAAATTGTATTTAAATATCGAAATTGATATAATAACTGTGATTAGTTATTTTTCTTTTACTATCTAATTTCTATTAATGTTATCAAAAGCAAGAAGACAAAGTTTCAAACAAGGTTTTCTTTTACTAATTTGGTTGAATTATTATTATTGTTATTTAATCTCTGTTCTTTAAAAAGATTCAAATACAATATCTGGTGTTCTCAACCTATCTATAGGAGATTTGAACACTTTTTTGAACTTTTGATTGAGAACATTACATATAACTTTTTTTTTAAGAACGTTTGCAACTATACTCTTGTCAATACAGTAAAAGAAAATGTTGTTGTAAGTTTGTTTGAAGTATAAAAATTGACAGAATGTGTGAAGAAGTATTTAGAAGATGAGGAATGGAAAAACATTGATCAAGAAGTACCATTGAAGGCTGTAATGGATGAGTTCCCAGATGAACCTGCCTACAAGAAATGCAAAGCCACTTTAAACTCTTCTTCAAAGTTTGACACTTTGGTATATTATAATACTTCAACTTCTTTTTATTTTTTTTCATCTTTTTGAAGTGATTCTACTCATCCACTTGTAATGCTGTTATTTAGAAGATGATTCCGATTAACCTCGTATGTTTATTTATTTACCAAACGAATAACATCTTCAAAACTTCAAAACCACTAAGAAAGTTAAACGAAACACGGCAGGCGACATCGGCAAAATGGGAGCCGCCACATGGTAGATTCAAGCAATTCTTTTATCCATGGACAGAGTACGTTAAAGTTGGAGCAGTTTTGAGATACTGTGCTTATCAAGTTATGGCTCTTCATGGTGTCCTCCACTCTCAAATACAGGTTTTTTTTTCAAAATTTATGCTTCTTTCCTTCCTATTTTAGTTTTAGTAAAAAAAACCTAATTTGGTTCTTGAAAGCAACATCAGAGAGTAGATAATAAAACATGAAATTTTACATAGATATAATAATATTAATTTTTTTAAAAAAAGAAGTTGGAAAAGAAATTTTTTATACATGTGAATGGAAATGATGGGACTAAGTGGGGGTGGAGAGGGAACTATTCTCTCATACAAAATGATGAATGAATATGGATTCCAATTCAGTATTATTTACTCATTTCTTTTAAATGCCATCTAGTAGATCTCCATACATCCAATTGTGTTGTGTACCTGATAAACAATATTTGAATTTTCAACTTTTTTTTTTGTTTGATACTACAGTAGTATTAATATCAAACAAAAAAACAAATGTAAAAATTATAATCCTCAAGATCAAAAGATCTCAAATATTTGTTGATATAATCTAATCTTATTACACTACTGTAGGCTCCATATAACCTCAGAATCACATTCAAATCTGAGATTCAAGATGTAGCAAATCAAGCAGCAGAGCTAATGAGAAGTTTGGGCAAAGACATCGACAACATGAAACAATCCATCAAAATCTCTCACCTAAAGAATGTTCACAGCACAGCTGAGAAGCTCCAACGCGCCATTGACACTCACTCTTATCTCCTCACTCCCACTTGCGAAACCATAGGTCTCTCGACCACCTCGTCGAGCAACCTCGACAATCTTCCAAGCTTGTCAGCTGAGCTCGACAGCAATGGCTCCAAGAGAAGTTTAAACAAGCAGGATTCTCATGGTGTTGATTTGGTGAGGAAGCAGCAGTCGAGAAGGCAGCATTCGTGGCCGTTGAGGGAAATGGACGTGTTCGACGATGGCAGGTGTGTTGCCATCGAATTTCTGCCGAGGATGAGGAAGTTGGAGAGCACTGCAGCCATGTCACTGGCTAACTTTACTTCCTTGCTCATTGAGTTTGTCGCTAGGCTTGACTATTTGGTTGAAACAGTGGATGAGCTATCTAGGATGGCTAAGTTCAATGAAGAACATTGATAAGTGGGGATAAAGTAGAAGCTCATATTTGAAATGAGATCAAATGATTGAATATGTTAATGTTGTAAGAGAAAGTATTTTTTTAGCTTGACAATATTCAAGAAACATGTATCAAAATCCATATAACCTTCCAATGGAAATTGTTACACTTTCTTCTCTTCCTTCCCTTTGCCTTTACACAACTAAACCAAATTAGAACGTGTTTGGGGACTTTCTAAGTGTTTATATATATTATATATACAAATTAGCGTTTGTAAGTGCCAAAAAAAAAAGTGTAAACACTTGGATAATGGCCTTTATGCTTCCTCAGGCAACTATAAATATCCATGATCAGAAAAGGAATGTATAAAAAATTTAAATGGTTCTATAGAACTCTAAACTTTCGTACCACTGAATACGAGAAAGAATAACGAGCAAAAGCAGAAAAGGTAAATCAAAGCAAAGAGAAATTCCAACTGTCTTCACACATACACTTGACCTTGACTATTTTTAACGGAGAATCACCGGGTCCTACTATATTTTGTTGTCAAGGTAACACAGAATATTAAAACTTATGTCACCATAATACCTCTACGAGACCTTTGCTATCAACTCATGGTCGTTCATCTAGCATATGTATAAACCAACTAAACCATTTAGAAAATAGAAACTAAGCATTAAAGAAAATAAAAACTGCAGAAAGAAACCATAAAAATGACATAGAGAGAAAACCAAAGAAACGCTGGGAGATGAGCTGATTCAAAACAGTCTAACCATGAACAATGTTTGTCCTAAAAATAAGCCAACTAAAAAGCACAAAGGCCAATTTTTCAAATTTCAATGTAATCACGAAGTTCTATGATATAAATAAAATAATTAGAAGAAACTACCCATCATATGAGCACGAAGGGACTACCTACAGAGTGCACATACATATCTTTATTCAAATATTTTCATCCATCAACCATAACCAACAGTATAGTGGCTTAATGGACAATATCTAGTTAATTCAAAATTTTGATCCCAGTTAAGAGGTTAATGGCCATGATGAGACGAGAGAATCAGAGAGAAAAGAGAGATAAAACGATGACCACAGTAAAAGGGGTTTTATCCATAACCAGAATGACAACATTAACAAACCTACAGGTTGTTGACCTGTATTGATAGCCTGTTCGACATACATTATCTAATAAGTATATACAAGAAAGAACAAACCAACAACCCAATACTTAGAATTTGCCCCCCTCAATATAGAGCACTCTTAAGGAGTCTTTCCATTTGGACAAATAACAAGCTTTATAATTGACAGATACTAAACAAAGAGAAAGAGACCAACATTACCGACCAACAATGGATGGACCATAAAAGGAAAGCTGAGATTGCTTCACACCCAACTACGAGACATGATGTGATGTTCCATTGGCTGATCAGGACCAGAAACTGCATTTCTACTGGTTGATCCTAGTCCTGAGCTGCAAGCAAGCATTGCCAACAAACTTCCGCCATGCACTCTACCTTCAGGAGCAAGAACTGATGTCGATGGTTTATCAGCTTCACTGCCTGCAAAGTGCTCAAGATTTGGACCAACTTTGCCTCCTACCTTGATAAGATCTTCATTCATGTAATCTTCCCCAACTATTCCTTTCATCTTCTCTGTCTTGCTGAGATTAGGGTCCTGAATTATAGGTCCGATTGAGACACCCCCGTGAACCCTCTTATCTTGCACAAGGCCACTATGAAGTGCACAAAGACCCATCTTTCCTCTAGCAAATGAATTGCATGGGCAACAGGGTTGTGTGCCATACTCAGACCCAGGATGACCCCAAGAACATCTTTTTCCTCCACCATGTGCCTTGCAGAAATCTGTGCTTCCTTGTGCACTCTTGCCGCACCCTTCAAACTTGCATCTCTTTCCCCCACCATGACGCACACAATAGTCCGTTCTTCCCCTAGCACTTTTTGTGCACTCAGGAACAGCACATCTCTTGCCCCCACCATGAGCCACACAAAAGTTGGTACCCCCATGGACACTTTTTGTACAAATGCCACCTCCCTGGAATCCACACCGTTTTCCACCACCATGGCCCTTACAAAATGGGGTGCTCCCTTCAGCACCTTTGGTACAACCAGGAGCCGTACATCTTTTTCCCCCACCATGAGCCTTGCAGTA
This sequence comes from Cucumis sativus, assembly GCF_000004075.3. Taxonomy (NCBI): domain Eukaryota; kingdom Viridiplantae; phylum Streptophyta; class Magnoliopsida; order Cucurbitales; family Cucurbitaceae; genus Cucumis; species Cucumis sativus. The sequence continues at coordinate 1,389,407 of NC_026659.2, read as the reverse complement.
CATAGTGCTCCCTTGTGCCCCTTTAGTGCACCCAGGTGTTTGGCATCGCCTACCACCACCATGAGAGATGCAAAGACCAGAGAGGCCTTCCGCACTCTTGGTGCAGTTTTCCTTTTGACATCTCTTGCCACCACCATGACGAATGCATAATCCTGATTTCCCTCTTGCTGCTCGAGTACATCCTTCACGGTTGCATCTTCGACCTCCACCATGGGCAATACAATAGTCTGTGCGTCCTTCTGCACTCTTGGTGCAACCCAAGTGTTGACATCGTCGTCCACCTCCATGGGCCTTGCAGTATACAGTGCGACCCTCAGCCCCTTTATGGCATCCCAGTTTTTGACACCTCCGACCACCACCATGTGATATGCAACGGCCAGAAGCACCTCTGGCTCCCTTGCCACATCCCTCAACTTGGCATATTTTAGAATTACTGCTACGATTAAAACGCTGCTGTTGTGTTATCCCGGAAGTACAGGTGACTGAGCTTTTTGGCATGGTTAAAACGCTCGAGGAAAGGTCTGGAACATTGGCAGGCGGAATCATTATCTCAGTAACTGGGGGGAAAATGTAGCCAACCTGAGGATTCAATGAGGTAGGCACGACTGGCTGCGCAGTTCCTGGCTTCCAACAACAAGATGTTTCTCCATCATCTGTGTTCGAGGTTTCAACAAATGTCAATGGCTTCTCCATTGACAACTGAAGTGAGGGGAAACCCTGATAAATTGAAGTGACATCAGATTCAGATGGCCCAGTTGAGAGACTTAACTCCAAGTCAACCTTCGGTTTAACTTTCTGTACTTTAAGCGGCTTACTGGCAGGTTCTTTGGGGCTAGCTACCCTATCGCTACCAAGATTGAGAGAAAAATCCAGATCAAGTGCCATTGAGGATTCCTCATCGGTTTCTTTAGCAGAAGACACTCTGGTGCATGCAGTTCCTGAACTCCCCTTGCTGTCAGAAGAACTTGAGGAATGAACAAACCCAAGAGATAAGGAAGACCCAACTGACTGACCACCCATGGATTTCTCAACCAAACTCCACTTCCTTTTCATCCCATTTGATATGGATCCACAGGGAACTGAAGATCCAGTGGAATCAAGTCGAAGAATGGTGTCTGCACTGTCTTCAGCTCCAGTTTTTCCATCTTGAAAAGACTTTCCCAAAATCTTAAATACATTCAACGAATAATTGGCAGCAAAATTCAAGTTCTGGAAGCTTGAGCCCATTAAATTACAGCTAAAATATTGTTACCGAGACCAAATTATAATTGAAATAGACCAGCCTGCCTGACTTCCGGGATTTAAAAATGAAAAGCTATGGAACTAGTTTTATCTTATTTTCTACTATGTTGAGAGAGAAAAAAAAGAAGAAGCTAAGGAACAAGGATCAATTGTTTCTGAAAACGATCCCACCCCCACTAACAAATCCTGAAGTGTCACACCGGTCCATCTTTTAGAATTCAATAAGACCTTTAAGCGTATCAGATGCACCAAATATTGATCAATCCAAGGAAACTTGAAACTTCTAAAGAGGCGTATTGGTTATCAATCAACCTGTACACAAATAACACAATCGATTAAAATGTTTACTTAAAGTAGTAAAAAAGAATCATATTACTAAAAATACCAGACTCCTCCCAAAATCTATCCCCTGATCTATCATTCATTATATTCAGGAATTTTAAACGGAAACAAAAATGACACAAAAACAGAATAATTTCAAAGACTTGAACATCAAGGGATAAACAACCATTTCAATTTGAGTAGTCCTCGCCTTGGTAGCGTACGGATCTTTTCCAAATCTAACAAAACTTAATTTGTCCCACTTTAAAATCATAGCAAGCCCACTTCTATTTGGAGAACAACAAATACCTAATCTCTCCACTACATAAACAGTTCTTACAAACAAGAAAAATGCTTCAAAAAGTTTGGACCCCAGAACAGGCTCTAATCATAGATAAACAAGAAACAACTATATTGATGATTTCATATTCAATTTTTCAGATGAATAGGAAAGAAAATAAGGGAAATAACAAAACACTGATTGTGATGGACAAAGTATAATACGGTGAGATTTTCAGTCAGCAAAGATAACAAAAATTCTCAAATGGTTGTATATCTTTTGGTAAATAACTCCCACCCAACTCCCCTAACACACACACACACACACAAAGTAGAATAAAATAACTATGCTAATGTGTTCTAAAAGAGGGAATAAAATAAACATGAAGGGAGATGGTTAACTGCTGTCATACATCAAGCAACCATCATTAACTGAAGAGAAAATATATATGGAAAGGTTAAGATAGAAATCGAAAGAGCAAAACTGCAAACGGATCGATGCACACTCGAGCAAACAGCAGGATTCTGTAGTTAGCAAGGAGAACAATAGCGTATCCTTTTTCCACATAAATGATACAAAATTTTGAATAAAACGGAATTACAAAGAGTAGAGACTTCAACTTCTTTTCTCGATGGGGAAAAAAACTAAATCAGTCTAGTAACCTATTGGCGAAAGCAAAAGAAGATCCTTGGTTCGTATAACATTAACCAAAGGAAAAAATGTATTTAGCAGCTCACTCTTTCTTGAACACTTCTGAGACGGTAAGGATCAACTACAAAATGAAAAAAAAAATTATACAGGGGTTGTGACAGAAAATGAAGGGAAAAAAAAAACTCAGACCAAATATTAAATAAACACCTCCACTTATTGCTATTTTCTCATTGAGAAAGCAACCAATTGCTTCTATTCAAACTTTTCTAGAAAATCAAGCTGATAACAGTAAACAGACAAGCGAATAACACAAAAACATGTAGAAGGATCCTAGAAAGTACCTTAAAAGTACAAGAAAAATAATTAAACAACCAACCAGCCAACATCCCATAATTAATACACCGACTATTTGATTGCTGCAATAGTGCAGATGTGTGAGACATGAAATCTCACTAAAGACGTAAGCCACAAACAGAGCATCTTAATGCTACAATTTCGAACTTGAATATCGTTTTTTAAACAAAAACGAGGGGAGGTAATGAATTTCGACTTAATTATCTTCCAAATTTCTAACCGAGAAAATAAAACAAAACCCCACTTGTTCCTTTAATCAAAAACAAAAATTTGCTCGACGATATGTCAAGAGTGAGACCAAAAGAGTAGATTCGTCGACATTTCAAATAAAAGCTAGCTCAATGATGGGTAGAAAAAGAAAACAATCCGCGATTGGTTGAAGTACATCTGGAGCTTCACAGTTCATAATTCACAAATCCTCAGCATAACACAACCAAAACCAAATCCTATGCATGTCAAATTCAAACCCACAAACAGAGATGACCAGAAAGAAGGAGAAAAAACAAAACAAAACAAACCCCCAAATCATAATTCAAACCGCTTTCACTTGCAGGGTCCACGAATCCAGAAGATTAAAAAAGCAAAACAGAAGAAAAACAAACAGGAACTTCTTCATACACGAAAACCCCAATACCTTTCATGCTTCAAGCAACACAAGAACAGGAGAAAAAACAAAAGAAACACAAGAAACAAAAAAACAAATCAAGACCGAGAATTCAAGGGAAAGAGAGAAAGAGAGAGGAGACGGAAAGAAGTTGAAAAAAAGCAAGAAAAGATAGAAGAATGAGTGAAATGATTGAAGAAGAGAAACAGAGGAAGGAGAAGGATTAAGTAGTAGAAGAAGAAAAATAGAACCTGAGAGTTGGATCGAAATTCATGCGGCGATTTGGGTAAGAGAAGACGGAGAATTTAAGGGGGGAGAGGAAGGCGCCGGCGGAGAAGGATGGAAGAGAGGGATTAGAGAGGCAAAGGGTTAGATTGAGAAAGAGACATACAAAATGCATATACACAGATAGAGAGATGCTCGAAACGAGTGGATGTAACGCGCATTTTGAGGTGAAGAGCCTGCACGTTTTAACCACCTAAACCCGGTTCGGTTCTTTCTCAACCGGTAACCCTTCGTTTGTCCTTACCCACGCGCCTAATTTCTATTATCATTTCGTAATAATTATCAGCCTTCCATTTATTTTGTTTTTCTTTTCATTTTATTTTTATAGGTAATTCTTTTATTAAATGGACAAATATATTTGTTAAAAGCTATTATAGTTTGCACGAATCAAATCAGCCAGAGGTTTGTAATTCTAAAATTCATGATTGGAAAATGAATCTAAAAAATATGAGAAAATAACATACGTAAAATGAAGCTTTGAAGATCAGTGTGTTAGATGTTCAAAGAAAGCTGTGACACGATCAAAATGGAATCTAATAATTTAACAGCTAGGAGACTATTGAAGGTGGAAAAGGCCAACTTTACTATTGCAAGGTCCTTTTTGTTGAAGAGATTTTCGAGTTGAATACTTTGGTAGGACGGTGGAGCAATTACAATATATTAAATGTTCACAAAATCATGTGGCAGACTACTGATCTTTTGGGTGCTTCAAAGGATTTGTTCCCAACTGTGGCACAAAGCTTTCCATTATTGGATCTGCCATAGATGGATTATAAGCTTTCTTAATTTTCATATGTATGATCTCATTTTTAAAAAAATAATTATCCATAAATTTTTTTTTTTTCAATAAGAGAGGTTTCATTATTTTCCTTTAAAAATTATTTTTTAATTTAACCTTAATTTTAATTACACTCCGTCTAATCATAATTAATATTAACTTAATTGAGGAAATAAATCAATGACATCTCAAATTTATTATTGTTCATCACTATAACTTAAAACACGTCTTCCACTAAACGTTTGCTATATGTTGCAAGCATCATTTAATCCCAAAGTTGCAAATATTTATTATAACTTAAAACATTCCATTTTAGCTAGCTATAAACCTCTAAACTTTGATAAGTTTTGTATTTTTGAAAATAATTATATAAATTTAAAATTGTGACACAGTATATATAATAGAGATTAATTCGAAATGGTTCTATAGTTCAAAATAGTTTTGTTGGCTTTATTTCCTCCACTCTCGTAATTTTTAAGTTCTCAACGATAACATAAACTATTTTATCACTAAAAAGAATTAAACTTAATTTTTAGGATAAAATTTTATTTTTATTCTAATGTTAAGATAAACTTAATTTAATGATAATTAATACTACAAATTTGAACCTCTATTGATGTAGTAAAAGATATTTTCTATATTAGACTCCCATTTTTAGCAATTGAAGCAGCATGTAATAAAAATAATGCATATGTTAAAAAATACGAAGGGGTTGTATTAATGGATTGTGAGAATAAAACATTTGAGTAGATGTTATTATAATAGTAAGGTTAATTTCATAAATATTACACAACATCCAAACATTTACTAGTCATGTAATAAAATAAACATTTCATAAATACTTTTTTTTTGTAATTTTTATTTTTAATTCCATCGTCTTTTTTTTCTGTATTTTTTATATTATTATATTTGTTTTCAATTTATTATAAATGTTGTATCTTCTTTTTTTCAAACTACTATTTAGTGGACTATCTATCAAATATGAATATTTTATATTGAATATTGACAAACGAACGATCGTGTACCAAATACATTACGTCTGTGAATGACGATTAATGTTTGTCAATTGAAGTATTTTTTTTATCGTGAAGTTGTGAATTTTTTTTATTTTAGAAATTGATTTTTTTCTGTCAGTAAGTTATATTTTTTTAAAGAAAAAAAAAACCCTAATAATAATACATATCCTAAATAAATAATTTTTAGAAAGATAAAAAATAAATAATTGTGATTGGAGGTGACAATGAGAAATATTAAAATAATACGTAGGAATGACAAAGATAAAAAGATATTTTATTTTACTTTTTTAGGTACCGTTTATTTACGAAATGAATTTGGGCGCTTCTACCGTCCTAATACATTCCTGGTGGATGCATTTCATTTCACCATTTTCTTTAGGTAAATTATCAAAAAAAAAGAAAATTCCTACTAATAAATTTTGTTTGTAGTTATTTTATTTTATTTGACATAAATAGTTTGTTATTTTTTATTTAAATATTATTTTTGAAAACATATATATATAATTAATTAAATTGATTTTTTTTCTAGAATAGAAAAAAAATGAAATATTATTTATATTCTATAAAGTAAAACATTAAAAACAAAATTTAGATTTTTTTTGGAAGTGTAAATATTTTATGAAATGTTCTATTTCTTTACAATTTGATGTGATGTTGATCTAAGCTTTTGTCGATAAAAATAATTAATTATTTGTAATTGGTCTATTCAATTTAAATTTGTTAAGACCATCCTTTTGTAAAAATAAAAAAATAATAAGAAGAAGAATTTAAAATATTTTCATCTAAACTCTATATTATGGTTCTCACGTTTTTTTTATAATAAATACTAAACTTTTTAGTCAAGTTCTAATTATTATTTTTTAGATTTCAAAATTTAAATTTAATTTTAAAAAATTAGTAATAAATAATAACTACGAAGAAATGACTCAAATTCGAATTTCATAACTAAAAAAACGAAAAAAAAATTAAATGGAGTCTAAACATTCAATGTGTAATGCATTTATAAACATTTATGTTAGTCTCTACTTTAAAAGGCAAGACAATGTATGTTTGAACTTTAATCAATGCTCCTAACAAATTCATAAACTTTAAATGTATTTGGTAGGTTATGAAATATTCAGTTACGTATTTAATATACAAACTTATTTTTTTACAAAGATACCAAACATATCTGTCACACATTTTCTAAACTTCTGATATAAAATACAAAATCAAGCGAAGAAATCTATTAAACACTTGTTGAAGTAAAAAAATATATATATATCAAAAGGAAAAATTAAAGTTTAGAAGTTAAATAATAATTTAAACAAAACATACAAAAAAACAAACAAACAAAATATTCAAAAAAAAAAAAGTTTGATCCATGTGTTAATATTAAATGACACTGATAGAATCATATTAATATTTTTCCATATTTACTATTGACAAAATAAAAAAAAATTGTTATATGATGTAAATATTTTATCAAATTTGCTATATTTTAAGATTTCACACGTACAAAATTAATTTTAAAGACCATCAAATTTCTATTTTTTTATTTTGTATCAATATAATTTGAGATGATTTTCAAACTAAGTTAAATTAAATGAAAAATATACTCACAAAGATAACAAAATATTATAAATATGAAATAAAATGATTTTTAAAATTATAAAAAATAAAATATTTGTGGAAATATTTACATTTCAAATAAATTTTATTATAGTTAGTTGTTATTTTTAAAAAATTAATTTATTTGAAATAAAATTTAAAAGATTAAATTAGTTTGGGAAAGTGTGCGTTATCAAATAATGAGGTGTAAGAAAAAATGGAGAAACCGGCAAACCGCTAAAACGGTAAAGGTGGGGGAAGTGGGTTAGGTGAAGAGGGGGGGGAGGGGGGATGGCGTGGCGATCCGAAATCGGGAAAATAGTAGAAAGAAGAAATGACACGTCAGCATAATTAAGCATAATGATATTTAAAAATGAGTCAGGCAGCGCCTCGTCACCGTTGCTTTGTTTCCTATGGTCCCCACTTCCTGCTGTTCTTATTGACTTCCACGTTTCTCTTCACTCCCCCCGCGCCGATTCCCGGTTCTTTTATTTTCTATTATTGCCCCCCGGTTTTCCTTATTTCAACAACGCCCCCCTCCCACGCGCCTCTCTCTCTCACGTCTTCTTCAAACTCCATTCCTCTTCTTTCCTTTTTTCTTTTTTTAATTTTGTTTTGAAATCTCGAAGCGGCGTCGTTTTTCACGTCTTTCTTTGAATTGAAATGAAATAACGTTTCAACCAAATTAAGGGCTTAAATTTGGTTTGGCCCCCCTAAAAGCTTTTGGAATTATTCTATTTTTATTTTCATTTTTATTTTCATTTCTTTTCCTTTTATTTCCTAAATTATAACTTTTCTTCTAATTCTTTTCCATTGATTATTGTGGAAAAAGTGAACATTTGACCTTTTTCTTTGTTCATGTGGTTTTGCCTTGACACAAATCAAAGTTTCACTATATCTTTACACTCCTCCTTCCCTTCCATAACTGTGCTCTCCAATGATGTTATTTTTTATTAACTTTTTAATATTCATTTAACACTATTCAAACAATTAAGTTTTTTAGTTCGTTCACATGTTACATATCATTTGAGACTTGTCAACAAAATACACTTTTCGAAAGGTTCTCTTTTATCTTCTTTCCTTCTCTTTTGTTTTCGAGCAAAATCAAATTAAAAGAATGTTTCGTATTTCGATCGATTTTGGTGCAGTTGTAGTTGATTTTTTTTTTTATATTATATTATATTGGGGCACTATGGCATTATCAATAATAATTGAACTTCGAACAGTTTGCAATTCAACCATTTCGTTATAGTTTTTTTTTTTCTTTTTTTTTGTAGATTTTGGCCGCATACCTTGAGCATCCAAACTTAGAGAACGAGATACATGCAACAAGGTATAGGCGTTCGTATGAACATATTATCATTCTAAGCATTGAAGAAGCTCACCGTATCAAACTTCCACCATGCAATCAAATTTCTAGGCATTCAATTTTTGTCAAAGCATTTTGTCTTGGGCATCTAGATTCAAATGCCTAATTTACATTCCAATGCATTGTTTACAAGACCAATTCCAACAAGTTTAATCTTTCACCCTTACATGTGTGTGGGGCATGTAAAATACTTTATTTTAGTACACGAAGAACATTCTAATTAATGAAATAATAGCTTTTTAAAAATATTATTTGACTAGTGAGATTGTAACTATTTGGAATGAAATGTGGGATAGAAATTTATGAAATTTTAGAGGGTAGATGGTGTGATTGTTCGTTCATACATATGTCAATTGTTAGATTATAATGTTTCATACTCATGATCTAAAACACATCCATTCACTCCATAATACACAACTTCAACATGTTATATGTAATTGTCAGTTTAAACATATCTCTACCAATATTAAAGTCATGATGTTTTAAATGTATGATCTATATCATGCACTAATACACGAACAAGACATACCACCTCATTGTAAGATTACTTTAAAAACACATGATTGTTTGTTCAAACATATACATATATATAAACACACTTATATCATATGTAACTATTTCAAAGATAAAAGATTCTCATATCATTAATAACTTTTGTTAATAGATTATTAGAACGGTTAATTTTAAATGAACAAATAATAATAACAAATAAGGATTAAAAACTATTGTTTATAAAATTTCATTAGCCATTTGAGGTTTATTTTTCTAATTTTGAAAATTAAAGTTACTAAAGTTCTTTAGTTATTTGCTTTTTAAAAGTGCTTTTAATAGTATAATATTCTTTTCAAATTAATAAAAAAAAAAAAGCTATTTGTCAAATTATTTATTTATTTTTTATTTACACTTAGTTAAGTTAGAACCTAAGAAATGCATAAGTTCCAATTACTATTTTAACATGTGATATAATATTCTAAAAAAAACAATAATTTAATGTTTTGTTTTTTTATTTTGAAAAGAAAAGGATTTGATAAAGTTTGATATTTCTTTTTTGGAATGGGTGATGTTTACCAATAAATAAAAGAGTGGCAGTGAGAAGGCCAGGCCATAGCACATCTTCAGCACAAAATTTTCACAGGATTTTTTTTTTAAAGTAAAAAATTCTCCCTCTATCATTCATCAAAAACAATAATTTTAGAAATAAATAAAAAAGTCAAAAAGAATTTATTCTTCCTTTGCTTCTTCCCTACTTGATTTTGCCACCTCACCCTTTTAAACCATTGGGTTATCGCCACGCCACTTTCATTTTGGCCGCCTCTATCTTTTCTTTCTCCTTCCTTTTAAATAATTTCTTTTCTCCCTTTCTATAACCTAACCCTTTCACTGTTTAACCAAACCAAATATTAATATTTTTCGCATATGCCCAATCATATTTTTCTTAACCACAAAATCTTAATTTCCGAGTATATAAATATAAAAAAAGTTGGATAGTTCCGTAATTAAAATAATATTAATTTTATAACTTAATTAATGCACGTGAATGAAGTTCAAATCTCTCTACTATCTTTATATTGAATTAGAAAAATAATATATGGAATTTTTAATATTTCACAATTTTAATTTTAAATTTTTTACCAATATTTACATATTTGATTTTTTAAATATTTATCCAAACGACCAACATTTAATGAAACTAAAATTCGACGTAAATATTTAATAAAAAATTAATTTCAATAATTTACTTAAAATTCAAAAGAGAAATGGAAAGTAAAAAAGAAGAAGAAAATTTGAGTGAGAATGATTGATGATATAATTTTATATTGGATGGGATATTAACGATGTTAATATTAAATAGAAATGATATCATCAGAGAGAATATGCGTATAAAATATTCGTGAGTCTATGAGGCACACGTGCCATGTCACATGCTCACGGCACCACAACCAACCCCTACTCCCCACGTCATCATTTTTCCTTGCTCCACTTTTTTTAGATATTTCTTTTGCACTTTTTATTTACGTTTCTATTTTTTTTCTCTTATTTATTTATTATTATTATTTGTTGTTTTTGCTATTTTTTTCTTTCAAAACTAAAATGAGTATCTATAAAAGTTTTAAAAACTTTGTTGAATTTTGTAAAATGATTCAAAACATATTCTTGAATTACATTCAAAAATCTATTTTTCAAATTAGGGTTCACTAAAACTTCTTTTTTTTTTAGAAAATATCAAAAGATTCTAAAATATACAAAAACTCACTCGTTGTGAAAAACTATTCATTATCAATAGTTAAAACGAACAAATTTTAACAAAATCTAGTTCTTATATTACTTTTCTTTGGAATCTTACAAATTTTATACTATATTATGTTTTGCAGCATACACACATGTTCTATAACTTAATAAAAGGAAAGTAGATAATAATGTTTTTTTTTTTTTTTATGAATTCTCAAATGAAAACTTATTAAAAAAAAGAGCAATGTACTTTTAAAGTCGAAGGTAAAAATAACACAAACGATTATTTAAATTCTTCAAATAAAAAGTTCAGAATAAAATTGATAAGAACAAAAATGGTAAAAGTATGAAGAAGAAAATATAATATTACAAAGTGATCATATAATATATATATAGTCAACAGTGTTTGAACATTAATTCTTTAAGCTTTATTTGCTGTCGGCCAATGGCGTACGTAGAAGTGGAGAGCAACCCCTAGTTGAGTTGGTTTCTAAAAGCTACGTTTGATAGTACAATTCATCAAAAGTAAACACAAAGAAACCCATCTGTCCTTATAATCTTCTCATTCCCCAACAAAATATATACATCCTTTGATAATACAACTTTTTTTTTTTGTTAGTATTGAGTTACGCTCTCGATCAAGTACTTATTTCAACTGTTCGTGATAAGAATGGAAAGCCTCGATGTCCTTATGAGACTCTTTGATGATATGTGAATCACACATGTGACTAACTCAAAGTAAGACCACTAAAAAAGGTCGAGCCAATGAGGTAACCTACTAAATTTGATTTTAACCAAGTTGGGTGTGGGGTACGAGCCATTTTCCTCCTAGTTCTCATTGTCATGCCAACTGCACCGTAACTACAGAGAAACAAAAAAAAAGTTTAAATAAAGACTCATGTCTGAATAAAGTAGAACACACAGTACAACTCAAGTCTCAATATTACATCAGTAGTATAACCGTTGGCTTAAGTAGTATTTAGAATGTGCTGAGCATAACAAAACAAATTAGAGAAATATCGTCTTTTCCTTGCTTAACTATTCAATTAGTCTGTTCGACATGAAGTTTATATAAGTTTGTGGCGAGATTCTCGCATTGACCTATTTGATCTATATTTACTTCATTGATTAAATATTTTGGTTTTGTCGTATCCTAGAAGAATATTTCCATAGTAATAGATTTTGTTTAAGTAGTTATCTTTCTCTACGTTTAATTCCTCAATTGCTTTTGTCACTTAATATAGATTCAACCAAATTTATATCATATATTTCCTTCCTTCTTTTTTGTTTAGTTTAACAAGCTAAGGTATGACAAACACTATATAACTTAATTAAATTGTTTTCTTAGAGGGCTCTCCATAATCCTAACTTTAATTCCATAGTTTTAAATTTAAATCTCCTACCCATTAATATATTTATTTTAGTTTTGAATGTGATGGTTTTTGTTCTCACAACTATTTGCCTTATTTTGTACGTTATTAAAATAATAACTTTTATTCATTTAAAAGTTCAATACTCGACAATATAATAAAACAATTTTCTTTTTAAAAGTATAAAGTTAAACTATAACTTTAATCTTCAAACTTTTTTTGTCGTGCTTATTTGTTTACTTCTGAACTTCGTTATTAAACACGAAATTGAAAGGTTAGAGAGTTGGAGTTTTGAGTAAAATGAAAAAAAGAAAAAAAGAGTAAAAGAGTATGAAAATGAGATCCAATCTAAAAGAAATATCACAGCTCACAATCACATGTAAAGCAGAGAGAGAGAGAGAGAGAGAGAGAGTGAGTGGTGGTTTTGGGACAGAACATATAGTGTACGGAATCAAAGTGGGGAAAGTGATGGGATTGGGAGATGGGGAACTTGAGAATTAAGATCGAAAAAGAGAGACCCAATTCACAATCTATCATTCTTTTTATTTTTATTATTATTCACAATCACATCCACCATTTTTGTCATCTCCAACTTCCCCTTTCTAGAAAACCAGTAAAAGGGTTTTATTTTATTTGAAAGTTTTTTACCTACTTTTTAATATGTTTAAATGTAATTTTGATTGTTCGATTTCGGATTTTGTACTACTCAGTTTTAGTCCATTTTAATCTATGTACTTATAAAATGTATATATACATTTGGATTGTCATAGAAATGAGCTTATTATTTAGTTTAACTTTTAGGGGAAAGTTTGTAAAAGCATGGTGGATTTAAGAATTCTTGATTGAGAACATATGCCTAAATCAGTCAAAACACAATAAATGGTTTTTACCTTTAAGAGAGGATTTAACATGAGACACATGTATGTAGAAACCTAAAACCCTCAACCAAAAGAGGTTATGTCAGAATTCTAGGAAGAAAAAGGTCTGTAGAACCACTGTATGCTTAAGAACTCTGAACTTACCAAATTGGTTGATGGTTTTTCCTTTAAGACTAATTAAAAGAGGATTTAATATAAGATATCGGCACATGTATGAAGAACCTTAAAACCATCAACCAACTTGGGGGGCGACCTATTAGAGGATGCCTCTTGGCAACAACCAAAAAAAGTTCAAAATTTATCAAACAAAAAATCAACTGAATAACTTTTTGAAAGCTCATTTACCAAATATAGTTCTTAAAGTATGGAGAAAATATGGCCAACCTCTCGTTGTCTCATCCAACAAGGATAAGAACTCCAAAGCCACACAACCATTAGATTCTGAGACTTTTTAACTTTATATTGATCTGATTGAACTTTCTTCTCCTCCGCTCAAACTTGATGTGCATAACACCATAAATCTTTTCTGAGATATATATCTTCATTCCACAAAAAAAACAAAAAAAAAAAAAAGAAGAAAAGAAGAAGAAAAGAAAGTTAATTCACAAATCATGTCAATAAGAGAGTTTGAAATACTATAGTTCCTAGTTTACTATCTCTACTAAAGTTACAGCAGCGAATACGAGAAAAAGAACTCCTCCAACGTAAGCGATAATCTGCAAATAAAATAGTATATGTTAGAATAAGGACTTCCTTTGTTTACGTAATTTCCAGGAATAAGAATATGCTCTCCACTTTTGAGATAAAAACAGGCAACTTGAGTTAGGAGCACAAGAATAAGAAGCAGCCTAGTAGGTGGGCCTAGACTTATTAATAGTTGCAAATCAGGAAGACCCAAAAGCATAAAACTTTCTTGTTCCAGAAAATTGTTGCGTTCAAATACTAATACATGGAACCTTTCTAAAGCACATACTATGTAATGATGCTGCTAAATTGCACAGCTATTAGCTAACTGACACTCGGTTTCATATTGTAACTTTGCGAGGATGAAAAAGATGAGATTTATTGGGTTCTTTATGTGCATGTAGAGCAGTTCAAGATAATCCCTTCTGGTTTACCATAATTCTTGAATGGGGTAAAGAACACACATTGACGACTGACAGCATACGGAAAATTTGAAAAGATTATGCCCTGAATATAAACAGAGATTAATACGGCTACTAGGATGGGAATTTTCATTTGCATGATGCTTTGGAATTCTGGAGGGGGGAAGAAAGAATACAGTCACAATAAAAATAGGACATATCCAGATTCCAGAAGAAAAAAATAACAAAGGATAAGTACTACATTAATATTCTATTCTTTTATATATTTGATTGGGAGGGGGAGAATTAAAGAAAGCAAATGGGATTTCAAACAATAATTACTTTGGATTTTTTCCTCTCTTTTCTGGAGACATAAGACTCTGCTTTAGGACATTCAAAAGAGAAGTTTGACGAATAATTTTTCACTGATTATCCCTTCCTTCTAAACTTGTGTCAATAATTGAAAAGCTAAGGAAATATTTAACTCCTACAAAAACCCTGAGTTTACTTTATTGAAAAAGTAATCATATAAAGGATCAATTCTTTCTTTCTTTCTTTTTTCTTTTTTTCTCTTCATTTTTTCCCTTTTTTATTTTTCCCCTTCTTGTGCAGGGAATAACTGATCTCAATACAGACCCCCTCCCCCAAATGAAAAAAATAAAAAATAGACAAAAAAAAAATGTTGTCATATCAGAATCCTGGCTTGGTTGGCCTTTCAACCCACATTGAACAATGAACAGTTTAAAATAGTGAGTTGTGTTTTGCTTTTTAAAAAGATGAAAAGAGAAAGATAAAAAGAGAAAGATAAATAACCTAGAAAGAAGGAAATTCATGTTAAGTTCAAATAAGAAAAGCATCGAGTTCATCCACCTGGAGCATATAGTGTGCAGTTGATGGTAGTGAACATTCATAAAAGGGATAAAGTGGATGAAGAATGAATGATCGATCATCTTACCTTTTCTGATAAAAATGTCCCTAGCAAAGAACCTCCTAGAACAGCAAGCTGCAGATATATTATTGAAATCAGACCAAAAAAACTGGCAACTTGACGGATGAGCATGATAAATAGTTAGGGAAAGATTTGGTATATTAGATAAACATGGAGTTTCATCTCAAAACTAATCAACAATATGAGTAACCCATGTATATGTGAGGTCTCTTCGTTTCTTTAATGTAGAATACTCAATTTGGTGTCTTTTTGAGTTCACCATTCTTGTATCAAATCCTAAAGTTGGACTCAACATCTGATTGGGCTTGTTTAGACTCTAATATCAAATCAAATAAACCGAAGGTTTCATTAACAACAAAAGGAGTAATCTTGAATTTTACAAAAATGTGGGTTCATTTATATTTTTAATGTGAAATCCTCAACATGGTACACTTCATATATGTCCATTCATATGTGTGTTGTTTCAAATGAGAAAAGCATAATTTAAAATTTTCTTCTATTTCACTCATCCACATAAACATTGTTCTAAATTTTCTAAATTGAAGTATCTAATGTGTTGTTTCAAATGAATTCGTGGATTAAACGATCCCCTAATAAAAAGACCCCATTGTAGACAGGTAGACAAGATTCAAGTTAGTGTGACAACCACTTATAGAACGTTCGTGATTCTGTACACACTCAAAACTATAAAAATCTATCTTACAGATCGACTTTCACACTAAGTTGTTTACACAATAGATTAATATAATGTTTACACAAATGTAGGAACTGGAAGCTCTTAAAAGAAAAGAAGTTTACCAATGTTGCAACACCATGACCAGCTAGTGCACCACCAATGACTCCAAGGGGTGAAGAAGCAGCAGCAAGGGCTACATATGCAAAAATAAAATATAGTTTTGAGTTATGATATAGAAGGAAGTACTAAAGACTTAATTAAAAAGCTACAATTTTGGTCCGCATAAGGATATTGAATGAAGAAAAAGAAAGCCAGTGCTGGTTTGGATCTTCCCAGAAGCTTATTCCAAAGACAATTTTTTATAATTGTTTATGGTTAATTGTTTATTAGTTATAAAGGACTGGAAAATTGAACGCAGTTTACACTATTAACTAGTAAGTCTACTTCATTAGTTCTAATAATTTTCAGCCAAATCCCGATGTATTCGAAATTTGATGATTAACTCTTAATCTTTTCAAGATGTGGCCATCCTATCATATAAACAATCGAATTTCGAGATTTAGTATCAGTAATGGATTTCAATACAACACTTCGATGACAAGAAAATAGTGAAGAATATGTAGAATTCAAAAGAATTTCCGATTACCAATCGTAGAGAAAAATGACTTGTCACCCCACTCAGCTACAAACACTAATGCAAAGGTGCTGACGACAGTACTGGCAGCAGCTAATATTCCGGCACCATTTCCTGAGAACTTGGAGACAGCTAATTCTGCCTGATTCAGATTTCAAAACAAAAGTGTTATTTTCTAACATACTTTCAGTTTCAACTACTGTAGTCCATTCACAAAAGTACATATGATTTTAGTAACATCATATAGTTCTCTTAGAGGGGAAAAGAGTTTGTGATTACAGCAGTTTTAAGACTATTTTTCTATATTTACCATTTCAGTCCCCCTCCCCCTCCCCCTCCTCTTCCACCCACCCACCCCCCCCCAAAAAAAAAAAAGAACAACTGTTTTAATCTGAGAGTTCACTGGAATAAAAAGAAAAACAAAACAAAGTAAACAATTTTTCGAAGAAAAAAAAGTTTTGGAAAATTTCCACCACCAGAGTCCATGGACACAAAAAGCCTTCGAAGAAATGCTCTCCACCTTGCACTATAGTAGTCATAATTTGCCTAAAGTTTTTTTTTCATGTTTCACAAAACATCTTTAAATGTACTTTCATCAATAATTTGAAAAGGTATTATGTACATGACAAGTTAAAAACACTGGTAAGTGGTAGTCCAATGTAATGATATTAAAACCCAATATTACTTTTCTAAATAGTTTGAAAATGAATAGGTTGCTTTCCTTTTCAGATGTAGAAAACATTTACTTTTAAAAGGAAAATTTCGAAGTCCATCAGCTTCAATCCTTTGCTTCATGCATTAGGAATAAAAACGAATCTGCTTGGCAGCACATTGAAGGTCTCATTACTAGGGCATTAGATTTTGTTTTCTGTACTAGCCAGTACATATTACATTTATCTTAGACCTTTTCAGTATTTCATAACCTCATGGGGCTTAGCCATTCCAATAAGGACAGTCTATTAATTTCATGCCAAATTTTCTATTTAATTACTTTTAAGACATAAAATTCTTGTATATTTTCACATAAGAATCTTAACATTTAGCTAGTTTATTGTTACATAAAAACCTAACACTTACCTGATATAATTTGACCTCCATAGTTATAGTAAGTACATACAGTTGAGAACTTGATCAAGAAGTAAAAGAAGGGTTATTTAAAGACACTGCAGCCGATGTCAGACATCAGTATAAGAGATTACCTCCTTCTGCTCATCTTCTGCCTTTAGTCCATCACTTGAGCTGGCATCAAGCAATGTTGTAACCCCAAAATAAACCTGAAGTCAGTCGAAAGCGTTTAATTACATCCATAAAGTCATTTGGTTATTGTCTCAAGGTTTGTCTTGCCAATCACAAAATGTCAGTACTCACCAAGAGACAGACAGCTGCAATATCATCAACTGGTAAATCACTATCACCAAGCCTGTGATCATATATTAACAGTGCTAAAGAATCAAATATGTTGATCGTACGTGGAATTTCTTTTAAGAGGAATCTAATAAACTACCAATTCACTCAACAGCTTAAGCTAATGGTTGAAGGCAAATTTAGTTATGTATCACTAACAGAATCAAATTTTAAATCTTTCTCAAACAATTAAATTGATAAAAATAATGAAAGTGCCCCAATCCGTAATTCCATTTAGGACCATATAATGTAAATCTCAACCATTTTGGATTAAGTGTGCATTAACTATTGAACATACAGTTTAAGAACTGAAACTCTTAACTTCTTCGTCCTAAAGATGTTCTTATCACAAGGATTGTACCTGAATGGAAGAATCTCATCAACGTAGTGAAAAGTTCGTCCGAGAACAACAGATATGATGGTCATTGCCCTGCCATGGAAAAACACCTCTTCAAGGATTTGCAGATAACTTTCCATGTTTTCATAAGATATCAACAGTAAACCCTTTTGTATATAATAACTATGAAATTACATACCCAAGTGCACCAAAAGTTCCAGTAAAAACAGTAGCAGCAGAGTTCCTAGCTGCTAGAAGCGCCTACAAAAGATAGTAAACATAGAATTAGGAAAAGCACCATATTCTATCATAATGAAGACAAACAACATGTCAGAAAGCAATAATTCAATCCCATTCATATTAACTTCATGTTCAGGAGACTACAAAGTTTCCTTTTCCCACCAGAAGTTAATTTGGCACTTACTGCAATGAAAAAGGTCTTGTCCCCTAGTTCTGAGAAAAAGATTAGCAAAAACGCCTGCATGAAGAAAAAGTGATAACATAAGTATGATTCTTCACTTTACACTAAACTCCAAGCTTAAATTCATTGCCCTATAGTTTAGCTAAAATCGACCAAGAGTATTAGAATGTTATTTGCAGTTACAGACGTATGCGTTTCAAGATTGTAAATGAGACGTCAAGTCCACCAGGAATTCTCCACAGAGAAATCAAACTACAACTAGGCTTCGTTCAACATGAAAAAAATGCCGATTCAAAAAAGTTACAAGGACTGATTTACTAACTGAAGCAAAACCTGTGCTAATATCACCAAGGTCTCCCAGAAGTGGGACTGACTGCAACCCAGTAGCAACATCTGAACCAGCTAATGCATGCTGAGAGTCTTGAAGTATGAAGAACCCAGACAGGAGCATAAATTTCAAAAATGAACTGCTGAATATACTGCTAGATTTTTGGTTATCTGTATTTTCATGAATGCCCTCCGCTGAGCTGTACTTTGCTAATGGCTTTTCAGGTGCACGACAATTATCCAGAATAGTTATTGATCTTGTAGATACCTCACGGCTACTGTAGTCATGATGACAAGGTTCCTGGAAGACAATTTATCTCAATGGACGAGTATGCATGAAATGAACCTGAAAATGATACGTTTTACATGTGCATATTTTGTCCAACAAAAGAAAAAAAGAGAGAGAGAGAAGAAAAGGCAGAAAAAAGGCATATAACATCTAAAAAGGGAACGTGTAGTAAGTTGCTAAAAGGGATATAATACTCTGCATTCTGTTCCCGATTGGTTGTCCCCAAAAACAATAAAAAGAGATGATTCCAAAGGGGTTGGTCGAAACCGCGCACGATTACGTGTTCCAAAATTACATGTAAACAACCTAAGAACTACCATCCAGCTTATATTTTATTAGGAAGCAGAAAAGTATCTGGGTGTACCTCGAATCCAGCATAACAAATGCCAGTCGAGTGAATAGTTAAATTGGATTGGAAAGAAAATGAGATTGCAAAAAAAGGGAAATGGGAGAAAGTTACTTGGTGATCGTAATATTTTGAAACCACTTCTGTTTTGCGCCAATACCACGGTTTGGTAGTTGCTGTCCGGCAGCAACTTGAAAACCTATATCAAGCAAGCAAAAAACAGATATCACAATCTATACCTTCTCTGAAGTATGAACTGCATTAAATAAAGATTTCCTTTTTCAGCGACCATTCGTCAACCATTTCCATTTCCTGTTCAATTTTACAAAAATCATATTGCCTACGGTAATGATTACAATACCCTTCTCACTCCCCCAAATTAAAAACAAAATTCCTTTGCTTTTTCTTCACTGCCCCAATTTTCCAAAAACATTAAAGAAATATTATTAATATATAGCTCCATTTGCTTTATCTCTTACATGACTTCAGTATTCAAGATAATTCTCGAAATAAACCAATCCCCCCCCCCCCCCCCCCCCCCCCCAAAAAAAAGGCACCCACGACAAAAAAAAAAGAAGAAAACTTTTGCTACCCTAAAAAGGGAAGAACCCAATTCCGAAATTCCATGATGTTTTCAGCTCAGATAGCAAAACAGGGACCGAATTCATCTATGTTCGTATTTTCCTGTTTAGCATCAACGACAGTGAAATAAAACTGAAGCAGACAAATAGAGGAGTCCACATAATTGTGATTACCTGAAAAGAAGGGGAATAGAATCATGAAGCGAGAAGTTCCTGCAAGGAGAGTTAGGAGAAATGAAACAAGTGGGAAGAAAGTTGGGAGGTGAATGAAACGCAAAGTGGGAAAGTGTTGTGGCTGGCATTATTCTTCAATCCCCTCCCTGTTGTTACTCTGAATCTTTCAGTGTTTAAAGGGATTGGAGAAATGCGAGTCCAGGATGAAGAAGAAGAAGAAGAAGGAGCAACCACCACTCAGTGTGGAGCGCCAAACACTCTCAACTACACTTTATCTTTCTATCCGTTCCCATTGGGCCAAGTGGCTCCACACACCATTTTATATGTTGGTGTGTCCGTCTCCGCCACTCGGCCCGTTGGGGCAACCAGTTCGATTGTTATCTAACAACAGTCTACACATCCTTACTAACATGTGACCTCTTGAGTTAACACAATCATGAAATTGATTTTTGGTGGTTGGACTCTATCCGTCTTAGATATTAATAGATTTATATCATACTATCCTATTGATAAACATTAATAAAAATTTATTCTTGTAAATATTTTAATTAACTTTTATTTATTTCAAAACTATATATAATCATAATTGTAAAATAAAGTTAAATTACTAATTCCTTTTTTTAACTTGGAAAATTAACTTTAAAAATTGTTTCCAGTAAGGTGTATAGTAGACCTTTCAATTTTCCATTTCGCTTTTAAAGAAATCTATATAAATTTTAAAACATCTAATGCATCCACAAAATTTCAAAATTTATGTAAATTGGTCATTGACATATTAAACATGTTCATTAAATACAATGGGTCATCTTTTAAAAAGAAATTTTGATTTTATTCCAACAAAATTTTTTAGATTATAAATAAAATAAATACAAATATTAAAATTCGGTAACTTATTAAACACTTTTTAACGTTACCATGCCAAACAAACCTAAAAAATTTTATAATTTAACCTTAAATTAAAACAAAAGAGTACAAATGTTGCACCAAAGTTGAAAACTACTCTTAAGGTAAAATTCATAGATAAAAGAACATACATAATTTTTCGTAAATTTTTATTTTGGAAAACATAAACTACTAAGATTAAGAAAAAAAAAATTTCATGTAGGGTATAATGATATTGAATTTACATTTTTCTACCTAAGTATTAGACGTAATAGATTTGTTTTTTTGTATCATACCCAAGTTTAGATTAAATTATAGTAGATAAATTTGATAGGTAGTCAGTTGTGAACTCATATTTTGTAAGTTAAAATTCAGCTCTACTAACTACAATGAGCAGGGTGGACACCCAAGTTGAGAAAGAAAACATTAGTAAATGTCAAAAGTTAGATTGATATAAGTATAGAAGAAAATGTATATTACAAAATTTGTTAAAAGATTAAACTTTGTTTGTTGGGACAGTTCTAGAAGGGGATGACAGTTAATTTGTAAGAATGTTTGAAGACATTTATGACACATGATCGATCAAATCACAAATCTCTATGCATAATTAATATTCAACGGTTCTGATGAACGATGTAATTCATCAAAAGCAAACCCAACACGCCAGAACACAAAACAAATATATATCACATCACAGTTCCACAAGAAGGAATCAAGTAAAACCCCATCCTTTTCCCTTTTTCTTTTTGAGTTCGCATATTTAAATACGATTAATTAGCTTAATTAAATCCAACCTTTTTTCTTAATCAAATCCAAAAAAAGAAAAAAACTTTGTTTTATGCCATCTTTTGTTCCTTGTCAGAGTGAGAACACAGAGAACAAGTCCACGTGACAGTCTGCAGCAGTTCCCCAAATTTTCTTTTTTGTTCCTTTTGTTGTTATTTATGAAGATTTTGTTTTAAAAATCTAATATTGTTAGGAAGGAAGGAAGGAAGGAAGGAAGGAAGGAGTTTGTTGTTTTAATTAAGAAGATAATTGTTGAAAGGAGTAAATTCTTTTAAATAAAACGTTGAAATAAATCATTGTGGGGGTGACCCCAGCTAGATGCTCAACAGGTAATCCAAAAACTTTTTCCACCAAACTTTTTTAGGCTGCCATGGAAATGACTCAGATCAGGCTCAGTAGAAGGCTGGCAAGGCAAGTAAAGAAGAGAAAGGAAAATTAAACAAAAAATGGAAACCCCACCTGAAAAAAATAAAAACTTTGTAGTGAATTCTTAAACCCCAGAAAAAAAATTAGGGCCAAAAAAGGGAATGGATGAGAGAGAAAAGAGAAGAAGAGAAGGGTTTTTTTAAGGAGGGGAAATGGAAAAAGGGGAAGTGAAGAGTGGGGAAGGGGGAGCAGAAAAGGAGGAAAATTTGGGAAAAAGGTTAAGGAGAGAGGTTTTGATAGGGAAAAGATGTGGACCTTGCACTCCAGTGCCTTCATGGAGGATTTGGGCTCCTCCTCCTCAAGAGACCATCATTAGCCAAACACACCCTTTTTATCATAATTCTTGTTTTTCTTCTTCTACTCCTTCTATCTCTGCCAGAAAGCTAGCGGCGGCTCTTTGGGAGTTTCATCAATACCTTCCACTTTCTAAAATGCACAGAGCTTCCAATAATGGCGTTTCTAATGGTGATCCAGCTGATTCAAGGCTCATCCGCCGCCGCTACTTTCATCATCATCACCACTCTCATAAGGACAAAACCCTTGACCTTTCCAATTTTCTTGGTGATCCTTGCCCCAGCTCTCCTGAACAGGTTTGATTTTTGGTTTTACTTCAAAACTTTGATTGTTGTTGGTGTTTTTTATTTGGGGTTTTGGATTTGTCTTGTTTTCCTACATTATGCATTTGCTTTCCACCCACCCTCTCTCTCTAGGGTACAATTGGGAAATGGATGTTCTGTTTTCTTTGAATTTGTTTAGCGATGATTGATTATTACAAATAGAAGACACTGTAAAACTAAGTTGGTTCCGTAGATTTGTGCATAATGTTTCTAAACTGTGTAATGATTGGTTTCCTTTTAGCTTCTAATTGCTCTCTTTTATTATGTTCGTTTTCTGTTTCCTCTTGAGATTTGGCTACAGTAGCATTTCCCCCAGTGCATCTGTCTTTTTTAGTTAAAAGATCAGTGTTCGTCAAATGTGTTTGTGGCTACATGTTTATTTCTGTGGTTAATTTGGTTTTTTATTTCAATGGGGTTTTAGCAGGTTATGGTAATGGTAGTCTGGTTTAGTGCATTTTACCTTATCTGTTTTGACTCTTAGTTAGGAATATGTATGTATCTAAACTTGGTTTTTTCTCCTTTATAATCACAGTTGGAGGTTTTTTCTTGTAATTTTCCTCGTTTGTTCATAATTTGTAATCTTCTGCATCTTTGTTCACATTGGTTTACCATCTGTTGTGTCTATCTTGCTGGCTAAAGAGGTGCTATTGTTATCTTCCAGTTCCATTTTTTCCTGTTGTTTTTCATCTTTGAACCTTTGGAATGTACAATTTTAAGTGCTTGTTGATTTAGTTATGCTTAGCATAAAAACTAGTTTTTTGAGTAGTGAAAACTGATGTTTCCGTTACACTTTTCACTGAGTGACGCAACGATTTATCAGAATCGTTATCTTCCATTCCTACTTCCTCTTTGGGGTATGTTTGGAATGACTTTCCAAGTGCTTGAAAACTTAAGTCATTACAAACAGCGCCCAATCACCTTCCTCACGATATTGTACATATTAGAGTTGAAATATTTGGCCAAGATTTTCATTTAGATAAATTTCTATCCCCTGTTATTTGAATGCTCAAATGAAAAAATTTAATCTAATCAGTTGCATTTATTTATTATTATTGTTTTTTCTTTTCATGATTGAATACTAACCTTTGTGTCAACCAGGTTAGTACTTTTGGTTTTTTTTTGTCTTCTGTTTTTTCGCCTTTTCTTTCGTGTTCTTATTATTGATAACTTCCAATGGCAGCCAACAAGTGCAAGCAGTTTAAGGAGGCATGTTGCTGCATCATTATTGCAACATCATCAATCACTTGAACGGAGCAATCAAGCTCTTCAACCTGTATCTCCAAGCTATGGAAGCTCCATGGAGGTACAATTTGTTCTCTCTTTTTCACATTTACTTACTGTCTTCCATTCGATCTTGTTCGCTATATGCTTTTTTGTGTGAAGAATTTGGTTCGTAGGACAGATAGAGATAATGATTTGAAATCCTTTTCAAGTCAAGGAAGTGTATAGTGAATGCTGACCGTTCTTTTCAAAACTGGTAGCATAGCGTGAGAACTAACTAAAATGAGCTGATATTGGCTTTCTTTAAAATAATTTAACATGATCATAATTGATATGATCAATTCTCCTTTGAATTGCACTTCCTTTCTGCATATTGTATACCGAACCATGAATGAGGAAGTACGCCATTTCCTTTTGTGTTTTGTTTCCGTTTGGTTAAAGAAAAAAACATAATCACAGTTGGTTGGTTGTTATTGTACCCATATGTCTAGGCTTGTGTTCCACCACACAAATCGGGGTTGCCATAGACTTTGGTATTCAGTCCGTGCTCAATACCTTTGGTTACTTCTTTTCTTGCAGGTGGCACCTTATAACCCTGCAATGACTCCTACTAGTTCTTTGGACTTCAAGGGAAGAATGGGTGAATCACATTATAGTCTCAAGACATCTACAGAACTCCTAAAAGTACTTAACCGAATCTGGAGTTTGGAAGAGCAACATGCGTCGAATATAGCTTTGATAAAAGCATTGAAAACGGAACTCGACCATGCTCATGTGAAGATGAAAGAGATGCTTCGACAACGACAAGCTGATCGCCGTGAGATGGATGATTTAATAAAGGAAATTGCAGAAGACAAACTAGTTAGAAAAAACAAGGAAGAAGATCGTATCAAGGCTGCAATTCAGTCCGTGAGAGATGAACTTGAAAATGAGAGGAGGTTGAGGAAACGATCCGAGAGTCTACATAGGAAGTTTGCAAGAGATCTCTCTGAGACAAAATCTTCTCTTGTAAATTCTCTGAATGAGATAGAAAGAGAAAGAAAGTCTAGGATGTTATTAGAGGATCTCTGTGATGAATTTGCCAGGGGTATAAAACACTACGAGAACCTGGTGCATTGCTTAAAACCAAAATCCGACAGGATCACAGCTGGAAGAGCCGACCTTGATGGTTTAATTCTCCATATTTCAGAAGCTTGGCTTGATGAAAGGATGCAGATGCAGCAAGAACACAATGAGACCAACATCGGTAAGTCTGTTGTCGAGAAACTACAACTTGAAATAGAGAGCTTTCTTGAAGCGAAACGAAATGATACCAAGAATGATCAGTTGTTAAAAGACCGCCGGAGTTCACTTGAGTCAGTCCCATTGCATGAGGCTGCTAGTGCACCTCGAGCTGGGGACGATGAAGATTCTCAAGATAGTGATTCACATTGTTTTGAGTTAAACAAGCCAAATAACAACAATACCATAGCTCACGAAAACGAGAATGCAGAAGATCACATTGACGAAACAGGAAAATCAAACGATGTGCAAAGGAAACTCGGGTCTCATGAGAGGTCAAAAAGCCGTACTCCGTCCAGCTTGCAAGTAAGGTTTGAAGAACAGATGGCATGGGCGAGGTCTTGTATTGGAAACAAGAAGGCCCAGTTAGTAAACATAGAGCAAGACAAAGCCGAAGCACTGCATGCTGAACCAAACAAACCTTCCAAGGCCGAGAACTGTCAAGATGCTGATATTGGAAGTAACGAGAGAAGAAACAGTCACCACCCAATCCACAGCTCGAACTCAAGCCACATCCTGGACAGTCTTATCAGAAATCAACTCTCATTGAAGGATGGAGACAACGCCCATCCTGAAGATACTTATGGCGAGGCCTCATGCAGCAACTCAGGGTGGAGGAATCAAGCAAGTCCAGTGAGACAGTGGACAGTAGCAGCCCCAGAGATCAACACGACACAGTCATCGTCTTTGAAATTGCCTCCGGGACTAAAGGAGAACACTCTTCATGCTAAGCTTCTCGAAGCAAGGTCAAAAGGGACTCGATCACGGTTAAAACTTTTCAAGTGATTTGTTTATATAACTGAGGAGACTTTGGTTGATCTTGTGGTTTCTTAGCCTTGCTGGTGTAGGAATGCTTCTTTTTTTGAGTGTTTTGATAATATCACTCTCCTTTCAATCCCTCTTTATGGTATCTCAATGTAGTACAGTTTAACCTTCCACTTCAGCAAAATGTAAGGATTGGTATATTAGTTGGAGGAGCAAGTGTAATGTTATTACCTTTTCTTTTAAATATAGTTGCACGATTTAAATGGAGATCAAGACGGTTAAACCAAATTTGTAAAAAAGCTTTACCAATATGTTTTAACAATCAAATATTAGGTGTGATCTTGTTGAAAAATAAAAGAGAACCTTTAGAGTGGGACTTCAATACCCAAATATAGCTGGATGTGTTTATTAGAGCTTGTTCCTGGAGGGTCAACATTAAATAGAGGTTGAAACCTATCTTTTCTTAGTAACAATAAATGGTACTTGAAAACCAAAGTTTTCATTGTAATAATAAATGTATATTAGATTGGCTTAGGTGAGATTTAATGTATATTACTTTCTAAATATTATTCATTTGGAAGATTATAAGGGGTGGAGTGGGTGGGGGAAGTGGACATCTATCCTCCCTTCATTTTCAATTGATTGAACATTTATTTCACAAAATAAGCTAATCTCATTTTTTTCCTAAAACAAAAAAAGAAAAAGTAAAATTTAATGTTTATTCTACACAATTTCGCTTCAACTTCAAACGTTTAATCTCGTCTATCTCATCTCAACTTCAATATTTGACTTGTCGATACCTTCACATTCTCATAAATAAGACATCAACGTGAGAAGTGAATCGATATTTTTGTTGTATTCTAGAAAAATCTACAAAATAAATAACAAAATGTCACTAAAGTAAACATAATATAAACAATACACATCCACATTTATTTCAACACAACTATAATCTAAGATAGAATCGCTAATTTTAATCAAGTTACTATTCTTCTACCTAAGTTGTAAGAAAAAGTTTTTTGAAAATACCATATTTTTATTTTTATTTTTTAAAACTTGGTAGAATATCAATAACAAAAACATAAAAGTTTAGAAAATTTGTAAAAATATTTACCCTTTAAGTAATAAACTTAATTAAGATAAAAAAAAAAAAAAGAAAAAAAATAACTTTGGGGTTATCACTTTATATAAATAAGAATGAATAAATAAATGGCGGCAAGAACCATATATTATAAACACAAAGGATTGGATTTTGTGACATTGGGAATCCTCCCATCCAAATTTAGCATCCTCTATACTTACCCAATACTGCCACTACTTGACAAAAATATAAAACAAAAATTTTAATAATCTAATCAACTTATATTCATTCAATAACCTAAACTAAATAATAAAATCAGCTTAATTCCAAAAAATTAAAAAAAGTGGATAAGAATATACTATGAACATCAATAAAACTAGTCAAAATCAAGGAAGTTGGTTGCGTAGAAGTTTGAAATATTACCAAATTTTACAATATGTTATTCTAATAAAGTAATGTAATGGTTTTAATCTTTTATATTAATTTTGAAGCATAAACAAAATGTTATATTAGTTTTCCTTATAGAAACAAAAATTGGGGTAGAGTTTTATATTGTGCAATTATTTAATTCTTATAGAAATTCATAATGATTTAAAACCCTAATGTTAAGAATTTTGCTACGAGAACTATTAGTTATTTTTTAATTTATAGTTTAAAGAAAGTTTTTTATAAAAAAGATAATTTAGAAACTGAAATTTGTCCCTCAAATTTAAGTTTTGTTTTTCTTTTGATTATTTTTAAAATATTACAATTTCAAACAGATTTAATACTTTTCAAGAATTAAATAGCTACAAATTTAATAAACTATTGAAAAATTTATTGTACCACCCTTGCAATGTGTTCCTTTCGTCTTTCGTCTAATGGTTCATTTATCATTTTATTACATGATATATGATAATGCGCAATGATACATAGTCGTTACTTCATTGTATTACGAAAACCAAAACATTACATAAAAATGGCCCAAAATGTCCATGACTAAAAATATACGAGAACTAAATATAAGTTTGTTTAATTACAAACTTTTTTTCTACGCCCTTGGACATATAATTTTAACCAATCCTTTTGATTTCTGATTACGTGCATACAAACTCACTAATCAAACAATTTTTTGTCTAACTCTACAAATCAAAAGTTTGAAATCCCCTATTAAACAACCAACTAAAATTTAATTTCTTTAACATGTCACAAATTTATTCGAATAATTATGTTTATACCTGACACAAACCTTAGAATTACAAAATAAAATGTTTAAAAGAGATTTATATCTATATAACATTTTTCAAATAGAGAAAGTTAAACATAAAATTAAAATTAAAAATCGTATGAGCACTGCTTTTTTAGAATCGGATTAAGTTTGGTATCCAAAGTTTAGTTCATAATGATTTAGTTATATATTTAAGAATCAATTTTTATTATTAAATGATGTAGACTATGTATTCTGTAAAAGTATTGAATCCCACTTTTATCACTAAATTATATCATAAAACTAAATTGTTACAAACTTTAAAACATAAAACATAAGAATTAAGATGGTTACATATGATCAAGGTTGAGGAACCAAATTGTTCCTTTCAAATTATCAAAACACATTAACTAATCATCAATCATTTTACAAGCAAATTCTAATTGTTTCTAAGTTAATCATTTCAACATCCAAATTTAGTGCATCCCACGAATAATTAGAGTCCTACACTTGACCCTTGAGATAGTATTATTTTCACTAAACCATTTTCCCAAAACAAAAATGATTAGCAAATTAAACGAAACCCTCAATAGAGAAACAAGTAACCATGGTCAATTAGATAGGGCATATATTCCAGGGCATATCCACTATTAATGGCCTAAGTTGCAAAAGAATGAACGATATCATTATTAATTACACTAAGGAATTTTTATATTACTATCCATAGGACAACCTGAATTCACAATATAAACATATGATAATTGCATTAACAAATAATTTAGTTAACAATTTAAGAACCACTCAAATTATTTTCATATTCATGAGCTTAATCAGCATTCAATTTGGCCTGATAAGTATAAAGATAATATAGATTGTAAATTTCAAAAGTGGTGAACGCAAAGTATATTTGTAGACAATTCTAACTGTGTATAATCCATTTGAAATTCATCCTTTTAACTCTCGATAATTCATTAGAAAATTTTTCTATACTCTCTAAATAATTTTATTTTTTTATGCGAACAATAACAACTCCCTTATATTGTAGGTACTAAGATAAAGAAATATTAATGGTAAGGACATCATTTAAGTTTTAAAAATTAACTAAAATTGTTACAAAACACTTGATATTCAATTTGTTAATTAACCAAGTTATTTTTTTTTTTGTTTTATCTTCCAATCACACAACTCTGCATGTTGTAAAAAAAAACCCATATTTTGAAGTTACATGTGTATTAATACTTCAGTTCAAAAAATTTAAATTTTTGTAAAAACAAACCAAGATATCAATTATCTTACCCCAGGTTACGAATTCAAATTAGGAAAATGACAGTCCACAATTTTGGAAAGAAAATATGTAAAACGAACAAGTTTAAAGGTTTATTATTAATTTTGTGACAAACAATCAAATTCAAAGTTTGAATTATATATAATCAGAAGTTAATTAACGTGTTATCTTGCTAGTTTTATCATAAATTTACCACATGTTAAACAATTCTTTTGACTTCCTACCCAAATTCAACAAACAAGGACAAACAAAATTATGAAAATTACCTTTTAAAGACATTTACAACCTACTAGATTAGAATTTAAAAAACAAAGGTTTATAAAAGGAAGAAATCATGAGATGAGACAATTCGCCTTTCTCTTTTTATTTTTTTTACCATTTTTTTTTTCTTTTAAGAAACAAAATGATTATCAAATTGACTTTGAGAATACCAAAACTTTGTCCTGTAATAAAATTCCACTCCAACATAACTACACAGCAAAGAGAAGAAAACCATCATAAAACTGAAAAAATGGCTTTTTTAGAAAAATAAAAATAGAAAAAGGGTTTTTCTTTCTTTCTTTCTAAAACAAATATTCTAGGGTTTGATAGTGTGTTGTAATGAAATCCACCCAATGCCCATCTAAAACATAACACATCATTAGGCTTCAACTTTTGATTATGGAGGTCAAAATATATAAATTGGTTCATATTCCAAACTATGGAGACCAACTCAGTTCTTAAGTACTCACTTTAGTTTTCTCCCATCTATTATCACCTCACAAACATGAGCAATATAGCAAATTTTGGGTATGATTTCTCTCTTCTTTTTTGAAAAAATATGCTAAAACAAAAGACAAAGAATTTGTTCAATCCCTTCCATGATGGCTTTTCTTGCTGCCTATTGGGAAAGCAGAAACAGAAAAATTAAAAAACCAAGTAACCATTTATTAAACTAACTGAAGCAACTTTTACATAATACAACCCAATATTTAACTTTCATACAAAAAGAAAAAGAGGCTATCTTTAATCCACCTTAAACAAAACGAAAAACAAAAGACAGAACCCTAGATGAGGTCATAATAAACATGCAGAGGAAATAAAAACAAAACAAAACAAAAATCTGAGAAACTAATCAGACAAACGTAAGAGAAACAAAAACAGTCGTTTTCTAAGATTTGGTTTGAAAAATAAAAAAATAATTAATGCAATAAAATGAAATGTTATTAGTAAACAGAAGGGCAAAAGAGTAAATCCACAAGAATTTGGAAAAGGAAAAAAAAAATACTCTATGGGAAAGGTGTAATACAACATGTCTGGGAACTTGTTGCAGCATTTAGACCATCACCCAAGAAGCTATGGTGTTGAAGCTTGTGTCCATTTAAACTCATCTCTTTTTCTCTCTCTTAAATATTCCATCTTTTCCAAAAATTAAAAAAAAAAACCCTAATCGACATTCTTCTTCCTTCCCAAATTAATATCATCAAACATTAATAACATTAAAAGAAGAAACATTTGTTGTTTTACCTGAAATTTACTTCGAATGGGTCATCTCTGCACAAATCTGAATCCAGGCTTTCCATCACTACTAATTGAAAGAAGGACAAAAGGATTTTGATAATTTTTTCTAACATAATTATGTAATCATTCAAATGGGTCTTCAAATTTTCCTCCAATAACTGATTATATAATGTCTTAGCCATTGAACTATGATGACAGTGGAAGAGATCTTGATCTTCTTCCATAACAAAAAAAAAATAGTAAAATTATTCTATTTTAACATACTCAATGCAATCGATAAAGCAGTATTTGATCCTAGGATCATGTAAAGATATTAATCTTCTCCCTTTCATCCTAATGAGAACAAAAGAAAATTATTAGAAGAAAATTACAATATATTGAGTTCAATAACGATGCATATTTGAACCCTGACCTTCTGACCTGAGCTATGTCGACGGCAAGTCTTTGGACGTCTGGTTAAGAAGAAGAATTGTGAAAGTGGGTAGTGTAAGCTTTTAACACACATATAAGTTTAATCAATTAAGCTATACGATAGAGATCTCGATCTCGAGGATGAAGAAGGGAAAAAGATAAACAGAAAGATAAATAGAAAGAAAAGGGAGCTCCCTTCAGTCCAAGTACAGGAAGCTTAAGATTCAATTTGTCTCCCGCATCATTCAATCGTTTAGTGAATCCATTTGAGATTTGAAATTTTTGGACTCAATATTTGAATGAATGAGTCGGCAGCTAATTAAACCCTACCGCCACCCATGAGTGGACTGAAGAAAGCTCTCTTAACCCTAAAACCCGACCCCGACCAATACTGCTTTTCCTTTTCTTCCAAAACTAAAAAAGTTCGCAAATCTCCTCATCTCTTCATCTATTTCTATTTCTCTGTCACAGCACCAATACCCCCTTTATAAAGATAAGGAAGAGAGAGAGTGATAAAATATTTATTATTATTAATATTATTTATAAATATTAATGGAAGACATTATTCATATTCATATTCATATTCTCTCTATATTCTTCCTTCTCTTTGCATATGCCCTAATATCTCTCCTCTGTTCAATATTCATTTCATTACTTTCACTCTATTTCTTTTGTTATTATATATGTATGTTATAATTTGAGGGGAGTTTTCTCTTGCTCAAATTTTTTTAGGGTTAATTTACAATTCTATTTATCACGGTTTGTCTATTAGACCTTTTTCTTTTAATAATTAGCTTCTTCAAGCTCATCTAACGTGTAAGATATAGTTGTTCGTTTTGATATAATATGTTCTTATTATTAGACTATATGAGTTTTTAATTTAAAATAACTAGCAACCTATGTTATGAAGAGTGATATTTTGTTCTACTTATTCAATATAAAATCTCAACCGTTTTTACCTCCGAGGATGTTGTTAGAGAGCTATATTAGAGTTCTATTTACTTCAATCGTGTGTGGTCGGATCTAAATGAAAGTTATTAAAATTCTATTTACTTTAATCGTGTGTGGTCTAATCTAAATGAAATTATTGTTTGCAGTTACTTTTCAAGTGAAATTTTAAAAAATCTTGTGTGAGAGTACTTTTATTTCCTTTCAAAAACATATTTTAAAAGGCAGTATCTTTGGTTAAAAGAAATTGAAAATTATCTTTCTAGGATTTGATTTTCAAAAGGGAGTTATAAAGTTATTTTGTAGTCAATGTTACTATTCACACCTTGTTTGGAGGTGCAATTTCAACTGTTCTAAAAAGTTATTTTGTAGTCAAATCTACTATTCACCTTCAATTTCTTTTTCTCAAACAAGAAACAAACATATATTTCTTCAAAATGCTTCACATTTTTAGAATAAAAATGGACAAAAGAAAAACAATTTTTGGTAATTTTAATCAAAAGTCATTTTTTATGATGACTCTCTTTAACCCATTCTCATGAGTAGGATTTCTAAGTGGAATATATTAATTAGATACCAAAATTTGTAAGAAAAAACTTATTCACCCGATGATTTCAACATTCAAACCAAACCATTTAAATTATGAAAAAAATAAGTGAGCAGAATCATCAAAGTTGTCTTTAGAATTTTATAACATGTCCGGTAGAGTATCTAAATTCTATTTTAAATTCATAAATACAATGAGTTAAAAAAAATATAGTTATTTGGCAGACAGTAAGTTTACATTTTTTTTATAAAAAAAACTCTTTTCAAACCGGATAAATACTACAAAAAAAATGCATGTTTAGCTTGAAATAATAATTATCTTAGGAAATATTGATTGTGTTTTCGAAATTGTCTTAAAAAAAACTCTTTTCAAATTATAAATCAAATATTACTCAATATGTTGTTAGATGATCAAGAATCTAATTTATATGTTTTTCTATTTACCGTGTTTAAGAAATAGTTGTTTTATCGGCCGTTTAGATTCTATTATGTAGAACTATTTTTCAAATTCTATAATCTCGTATGAATTTTTGGACGCATATTTGTATGTTTTCATGTATAATTAGATTTGAAAGTATAATTATATTAAAAAACAATAAAACTTTAACAATTTAACAAATAAAATATATATTTAATAACATATTACAAATTATATGATCTTTAAAAAAAGAACATATAAAACACCTAATATTGTATCAAATATATTTAAAAGGGATGTTTAAATTAGAATTGAAATATACTTATGTTTTCATTCAACAATCATTTGTTTCAAATTAAATCTCTATTTAAAATTGTTACCAAACCAAGCTTCAATAATTCAATTAGGTGATGTGTGTATAGAATTATAGGAATAATTAATTTGAAACAGTAATATAAATTCCAACAAAATATATAGTATTAGGTCAACATTTTTGTCTGATGACAAAGGGTATAAGAAAGGTAGGGATTGGATTTTTAATATAATTAAAGTAATAAAAAGTATTTAAGAGTATAAATAATATATAAAGCTTAAGGCCTAGAGATGCTAGTAGAAGGCTATTGTCCCTAGGGTTAATGTTCATGATGGGACAAATATAAATAATTAGGATTTTTTATATTTTGGCATTTCCAAAATCCAAACAAACAAAGCCCTAGTTATTAGAATTAAGCATTTTTAATTTCTTTTGTATATTACCACACAATGTTGTATAGTGTTGGACCACTACTTAAATCCTCACTTTAAACACTATTTTTTAATCTTATCTTTGTGTCATGCAGCTCTTTAGAGAAAGTAATATAAAAAAATAATAATATAGAAATTTAACAAAAACTATATGTTACTATTTGTTTAATTATTACTATTTAAGTGCAACACATGAGTATAAAAGCATGTGAAATATTTACAAGTTCAAAAACATTTTAGTACGGCTAAACACTGTTTGCTTTGTGCAGCCAAGTTGTTTTTTTTATTTATTTTCTTTTTTTTTGAAGTACAATAACTTATTGTAAATTAATAGTAATTTTTATTCCATTTCTGCAGGTGAAAAGACTAATCAAATGTGGGCAGTGAACTCTCAAATACAATATATATATATATACATATGATACAAACAAACAAATCAATAAATAATAATTCATATTCTCTTTCTCTTCCACCTAAAAAAATCAGAGAAGAATTAGACGTAGGTTTTGTGATCTTTTTAACCAGCTTTACTAGCACGCCCACTAAAGGTAAGATTTATTGGTTTTGGCTGCAAATTGAAATTTGTTGGATTTGAAGTCATTCAACTAGTTAAGATATACGTCGAATAGAGAAAGTTAGAGTGAGATCCACTAGCTAGAGAGGGCAGAAATATAGCAGTTGTGTGTGTTATGTGGTGATATGTTAGTGCTGTTTGACTATGAAGAAGAAGATGATATGTTTTTCTCAAGGAAAATTTGGTCTCTGTCTGTTTAGTGGTGGAGCGGCCTGTTCCCTCAACCTCTTCTCACAAGTGATCACACAACCCCCCAAAAGAAATAAAAGTTCAAAAGGGTTTTCTTATTTGAAAAAATTATATAAAATAAAATAAGATATGTTTTTCTTTTTTTTCTGATTCATATGAATATTCTCAAGAAGACGAGTGAGTGGGGTGGGTCTTCAAATTGTTCATTTTTATGTTTCTTGTTCCCTTTTTACATGTTTTCATTTTGTTTAGGTTTTAGGAAGTTTTAGGAGTTTGCTTAGTTAATAATTAGGTAATTTGATTCTAATTCTATTTCGCAATTTGGATGAGGAAAGAATCAACTGTGTAAACGTGCCTTTGGTTTCTGTCAGAACAGATTGTGAGTTTTTTTTCCTTCCTTTTTGGCATAAAAAGATGTTTTTTTCTTTTCTCTCTTTTAGAAGGAAAAAAAATGTTCTTTTTACTATGCCAATAAGAATAAATCGATAGAACATTGTGATTAAATTTGTTAATTTACAGTTTCTAAAAGTTTGAGAGGTTGGACATATATTAGTGGGTGTTGTGATGATTAAAGTAGTTTTTTTGGGTTACAATACAAATATATCTCTATAAAATTCTCCCAAAAGTGTAAAATTAGTAACATTTGTGTAATATATATATATAGTTGTATTCCTAAAATCAATTGTAGACATTTAAAAATAAAACAAAAAGGAGGGATGAATTTAAACAAAAACATTTATGGGAATCTTTTTCTTTTTAATAATTGAATGTCAATATCAACACTTTGATATTACTTGACAAAAGAAAATCATAAACTATGTATTGTTCAAGACACTACAAAAACAATGTTGGAAATTGAAATTTAGAAAACCCATTTTGGTCACTAGACAGACATGCACAATAATTAAAAACCCTATACTACGAAAGAGAGATGAGATTCCTCAATCATACACATTTTCATGTGCCATTTGACATTGTAGCATACCTAAACAAGAAAGAGATCAAATATGAACATAGGTATAATAAAAAAAAATAGATGTATAAAAGGAGGACTCGTTTTACTTTTCTAATTTTAGTTAATTTGAATTTGTATAAATATTAAAAACTTGAAGTTGTGTTGTATTGATCTAGATAAATAAATTTAATTAGGTATGTGGGTTGTGATTCATGTAGTTCGAAATTGGAATTTACTAATTAGATCGATATGATGGATCGATTTATTATAAATTAATTGTGAATAATCAACGTGTTCATCACAAGTTTTTAGTTTTTAAGTTCTATCTAAAAAACCTATTTTTCAATACTACGCATTTTTTTAATTTTTCGAATTCTCAAATTTGATTTCATTAAATTCAAAATGATATAGAGCTATTACACACGTGTAATATTTTAAATACCTCTTATTTTCTTAGACAAACACACAAACAAAACAACCAAAAAGACGCTGCATCAAACTTTTCACTCAATTAGATGAAAACGACTAACAAATAACATTTTATCCACAACACAAAAACTAAACATTACAACTTTTATGGATAATATTAGAATTAGTCATCGTCGTATACATGTATGATGAACGAATTATAGACCATCTCTCTTGACAATTTAACCATTATCATATTGTAAAATTTAGATAAACGTTAGCATCCACATCTAAAATCAAAATTTTTGCAGCAAAAACAAATCATTGAAAAGTATAAACAACTTAATACTTGAAATCATTTGAGACTAATTAAACATATAAGGTGAAGATACTAAAATGATGAGGTTATATAGATTATATTTGGAATTCAAATGTAAAATAATGAGAGGAAGAGGAGACATAGATGGGTGGGGGGAACCACCAAACAACCAATGGGATAAAACATGATGGGGAAGAAGAAAATTTGAAGAATGTAAATATTTATATATATATATATAACTTTAATTATATCATCAGATTCTCAGTCACTTCCTGAAATCAGTGTCATATCAAACCCCAAAAGGCTGTTTTTCTATGGAGAAATGGTATCCCCCCTTCACTTTCTCTTTACCTATTATCAATTATCATTTCATTTCCATTAGTCCAATCACTCACTACTTTTTTTTCTTCTTTTTTCCCCTCAATGTCTCTTCCATCCATAAAATCTTAACCAAACTTACTGTTTAACTTTACTTTTTGGTTCCCCCTTTTCTAATTTTGATTCATTTTCAAGGTTGTTTATTGATTGAAGACACCTTTTTCTTCTTTAAGATGAATTGAAAAAAAATAAATCAACCAACAAGAAAATTATCCCCCCCAAATCAGAAA
The DNA here is from genome assembly GCF_000004075.3 of Cucumis sativus. Lineage (NCBI taxonomy): Eukaryota > Viridiplantae > Streptophyta > Magnoliopsida > Cucurbitales > Cucurbitaceae > Cucumis > Cucumis sativus. Next base: position 1,352,067 of record NC_026659.2, on the reverse strand, counting down.
AGACATCTTTTAATCGAGAACGAGGATTTCTCCTTGTAACAGCATAAGTAAATTTGTTCTTCCCTCGAGATCAACATGACAAATAATAGAGATATTGATAAAGTTAATAACAAAAACATTGTGTTCTCAATAAAAACCTAAATTCAACTAAGGAGCTTTTCTTTTTGTTTGCCCATACATAACTTTCAAGAGGTATGAATTCACCTCTAACGCCGAAGTAGACCTAAAACCCTCTTTCACTCAATTGTGGAAATATCTTCCAAAATTATTCAGCCTCTAACATACCCATCAACCAACATGATCATGAACAATCCATCTAAAACCTTTTAGACTAGACTACCTTAACATTTAACTTTGAGAACCAACATACTTAACATACAGGAAAAATATCTCACTTTTTTTATTATAACCTTGATCAGTATTTATATCAAGTATTTATGCTCTCAAACTTAAAATTTCATCCGAACTTTACCTTTAATTTGATTAAGAGTTGCATCTTATGATATACATAATTTTTTTTTCAGAAACAATTGATTTCATTGAAAAGAAAAAAGAATAAAGGGTGTACAGAAACTATCCCACTGTACAGAAGTGGATAATTCCTTTAGTTCTTCTTGTATTATTATTCTTTTAAAAAACCCAATTATAATATACATCTAAATTTGACACAAAATTACTGATATTTCTAAGAGAAAAGAAATACTATAACTGATTTCTTTTGTGTGTAGAAAATCGTGAGTTTATGCACCAAAAGCTAAAATATTTGGAGTGCTTTTCGGTATTTATCGTATTAATTAAAAACAAAACTAACTAATAAATAATCATATGATCTATTTCATGTATTTTTCAATATCCTCTAGATTTAAATAAAAACTATTTATTATCTTAAATATAATTGAATTATTTGTATATGGAGTATTTCAAGTCTATCAATAATACAATTTTGAAAATGAGTTTGAAAGTACAACATGTTTGTGAATATATAATATTGTTTTCTACCGAAAGAGAGAAGAAATATCATTAGATTAATTAATTAAAGGAATAATAGGGAGATTAGATTTTATGTTTGGAGTTTAGCTAAATAATGCAAAAATTAGGTGAGGGTACCAAATTAGGGTATGAGAAATTTATGACCAATTGAGAGTTTCAAAGATTAGATTGACACTGTTATGATTTGAGTTTATCAACAAACAAATTTCATTGTCACATCTTGTCTGATTTTTATGTTCCCTTTCAGAAATAAATCAAATTCCCAATCTCATTGGTAACATAAATCATATGCTTCTTTGATTTTACCACCCTCCTCTTCTAAACCCTACATTTTTTAATCAATACAACTTTTTACCTTTTACTCCAATTCTCACCTTTTTTTCCTTCTTCTTCGTGTCTTGAATTTTCTTTTTACTTGTGATTTTTTTTCTCAGAGAAAACTAACTAAGGATGCAATTTCCTCACTAACCAAAATAGAAAATAACTATATCGAGATAATCCAAGAAGTCCGGACGTCTCTTCCAAGGGAGAAAAGGAATATGACATGAAACAACCCCTCCAACTACCATGCATCATCGTCTCTTCTAAAATTTAAAATTTCATCCGATGAACAACTTACAACTTTTATCAATTTAAGTTATAACCTCGTAAATGAATCAAGTTAGATTATTTATCAGTGATTCATTTGATGTTTTTTTTACTTGATTCTCTATAAATTAATGATCAAAGGTACAAAAAACTACTCTCTAACGATTTCATCAAAATATATATAAAAAAAAAGTCAATATTGTTTTAAATAACAAAAGTCTTAAAAACTTATAAATATTACAAAGTATCGTAGTTTATTTGTGACAGACTACTATCTATGTCTATCTATACCACAGTTTATATGTGATAGAACTACTATAAATTATAAGTTGTGTCTATCATAACATAATGATATTTTGTTACACTTTGAAATATTTTGATTTATTTTGCTATATTTAAAAAAAATCATGTCAAGTTCGAAAATGAGGTGACCCAAAATTTCTCAAATTTATTTTTTAAAGAAAATAAAAAAACGCTTCCATCTATTTAATTAATTCATCGAATTTCTTTCTATTTTAGGTTGATGTTTTTATTTGAATAAATATTTGCACACGTGTGAAAGCTATACATGAACCTTTTTAGAATAAAATTCTAAAACACGTACTAAAATTGCAATTAATCCACTTGAATCATCTAAGGAATTTAATTATTGGATAGACCAACCTTTTAATTTTTCTGTTTGTTTGATTTAGTGAAAATAATGGTGCCAATAAATGTTTTGTAAGTGTTGAGAGAATACATTGTAAACTTTGAGAAAATTTCAAAATTAAAAGCATATTTCTAGAAATATGACTTTATAATTAAACGTCACATTTATTATTTGAAATTCCACAACGTTTCTGAGTAAATGTATACATAATCCCATACACAGCTTCAAAATCAAAATATTCCCTAAGAACATTATGTTGACAACAGAATATATCATTTAAACGAGTTAATTTCATTATTTATCAAAATATTGGTCATGTAACATTTAAATCAACCAACAATATTATAAAAATTCATTATATGTACGTATCAATTGAGTTGAAAGAGCTCTCTATACTCTACTTTGAGATATATAAATAAAACATTACCTAATTGTGGTTGCTCGTTTGCTCTAAAGGTTTTTCGTATTATTTTTCTCCTGCGTTTTTTTTTTTTTTTTTTTTGCATTCTATTGGTTTTGGATTATTGTTCTATAGTGGTACTTTTTTCTTCTTGGTTTGTTTTGTGTGAAATCTTGAAGCTTGGGATGATACTTTTTTGGGGTGTTTGCGATCTTGTTGTGTGTTATGTTTTATGTCTTGACCTTTGGTTGCAGAACCTCCTCTTTGACGTCGTCTTATATACATATACGGCATAAAAGACAATTAGTTCCTTATCAATTAACTAATGAAATTTAAACTTGAAAACATGTATGACTAAAAAAACTCATAATATTGAAAAAAATTATCGTTGATAACGTTAATTAGTTGGTATATTTCTATTGATCAAACAACATATATTGTCAAATCACTTATGAGACTGGTACCTGATGTCCAAAATTAAATTATTTTTTGAAAAAATATTTGTAATAGTTGAAGTTAAAAGAATATTTTTTTGAACAACGTCATTTATACAATCTTTGGTAGTACCCTAAAAGTTAAGGTAAAAAAAGTAATTGGAGAGTCCTAACTCATCCCCACATGTAAAGACATATCACATGGAGTATTAACTAATAAGCCATGGGAGCACAGAGATTTCCCTATTCATGTCATATAGTTGAAGTTTATCATTATTATATATATATACATATTTTTGTAAATTTATGAAAGGTAAATATCTAGAGATTGTTGCATATAGTTTAAACCCTAAACTCTAGTGAATTATTTTAAGCGATTTATCAATAATTTATAGCTATTTCCATTCAATTTTACTTAAAATAACATTAAACAAAATCATTCTTTAAAAAAAAAATCCACACAAAACTAACTAGAGAAGGTTAAGATTATAAATATAGTAATTTTTAAGTAAGTAAAGAAAAGTAGAGGAAGAGGAGCATATAAAATAGTAAAATACTCCCAACACTTACATACATTTTATTAGTTTACATTAATCTTTGTATTTGAAAAGATCTCATGCACATGCTAAATTACTACACCTATAAATCTAAACTTTGATATAAAATTTTGAAATATTATAAGTTGATCACTTCCGATAACATTTTTTTACATATATACCAATGGATATAACATGCATACATCAACTTATCTCACGAAACAACTCATTCAGACGTCTGAAATAGAATAGTGACAATTCCAAAATACGGAGTCGAACAATTTTTTTGTTTAGACGATAAGGGTGGAATGGAGATTTCACAAGGATTCATTATTAATGGGGGATGTCCCTTGAAATGACAATGTTGTTCCCACAGCTGTTTGCTGGAATGGTTTTTCTTTCTTTCTTTTTATTTGTTATTTATGAAAATGTATTTTACATGAATTTGGATATTATTGTGAAGTATGTCTTCATCTTAAATCTTGATGGAGTTTTGCCATAATTCTTGATGGATCTGTCCACATGTTATTGTCTTTTTTTTGCTCTATTTGTACCTCATTTTCTGGATTTTTCTTTGCTTATTTCCCCATTATCTTCAACTTTTATGTTTTAACCTAAAAATGTCTAGGTTAGGTCTAATCATTTCTCTATTATTCTTTACTGTGAAGAAATCAGATTTGAAATTTGGTTCCTTACACTGATATCGTTATTGGGTAATAAATGAACAGCTAGGAACTAAGTTGACAAAATAAAATAAGATACGTCCAATAATTGAAATTTAAAATTTATAATAGTTTCCACTCATGGATGTTCAACATATCTATTTTAATCTTAATGCAAGGGTCTAATAAATTAATAAACTTTCGGTTCCTTTCATCTTTTTACTGTTTTTTCTTCTTTTAATGTATTGTCAACATTAGGAATAAATTTTCTTTAGGGTTAATAAATTGGCATATGTTGACACAAATATTACTTCTAGGATTTATATTTTTTTCTCCTCTTGAAGATTGGTTTTTCTTTTTGTTTCTCCTCTTGAAGATTGGTTTTTCTTTTCTTGAATAGTGTTGAATTCTTGTAATTTTAACATATGTTATTATTATTATCATTATTATATCGTTGTAATTTTAATGTATGTTATTATTATTATCTATTATATCGTTATACGGTTATAACAACTTTATTTCCTTTGAAAAACCGAAACATGTTATTTGACTAATAAAATTACATGTTTATTATTTATTTGAATTAAAACATCAACATATATCGATTACAACTCAATATAAATAAAAAGGTTGGATAGTATAAAAAATAAGCAATCAAATACACACATTATTTTATGGATCGATTTCATAGGTTTCAAATTGACTATAGACTAGTCAAACTGTCCAAACTAAAGTATATATGTACTACACTTATACTAAAGGAAAATGAGAGGTGAAGTTTGATTTACCACATTATTAGTCGGTAGAGCAAAAACAAAGTTTACCCCACCATTACCATTTAACTTATTACTCTTTTGGTCACATCACTCACTACATTTTCTTGGACACATCTTGCAATTTCTTTCAAGGTGTGCCATTAAATTCATATATGCATATGGTCTTTGAGGGGAAGTACGATATTTAGAATATAGTCCTAATATATTGCTAGCTTGGTAATGGAACGTATAGTTTAAATTATTTTTGCTCACTATAAAAGTACCACCCCACTTTTCTAAATTATATGTACATTTTAATTATAAGTTTTGTTCTTGTTTTGATTTTATGATGACTTTTATTTCATCTAGTAAGTAATAGTCACATTTTTCTTCATTCACAAACCAAACAATCTTGTGTATGCAAATTTAATTTATTGAAGAGCTTATTCTGGGAAAATAAAAGTGACATTCATGCTTTTAATATATATACTTGGGTAGTAAAATTGTTTTAGTAGTGTTGGTCCATAAAAACTTGTGATCTTTGATCACATGAATATAAAAAGCAATCCTTTCTTTGTGGGATATAATTAAATGAATGTCTCCATATGCTTTCAATTCCCAATATGAAATAAAATAACTAATCTTGTAGATTTTTCTTCTTATAAGAAATAGAACACTAGTAGCTTTTCAAAAGTCAAAAACTTTTTCTACCCCTTGAAATCCAATAATGGTAGAATTTAATACAATTAGGAAGTACATGAAAGGACCTATTAGTCCATGAGTGGGCTAAAAGGCCCACCTTTAGTCATGTCTATGAAACAATACTACTAGCTAAAAAGTAAATGATTATACAATAAATCTGAATACAATATAGTATATAGTATAATATATATACACACATATTTTTATTTATATTTTCTCTCACATTGGGTTAAAACTTATCTCATCAAGGCATATGCTCGCTATCATACATATATACGTTAATTCAAAATAAGAGAACTTTTTCCAACAAGAAGCTTCATGATATTTTAAGTTAAAGTATTAAAGGAATGACCAACTTTGTTGATATGACTAAACATGAATATATACAATGGTTAATGAATTTAAAAATATAACGTTTTTTTGTGTGATGCTTGATTAATTTAAAGTATGATATAATGAAAAAGGAATACGAAAGAGATTAAGAAAGAACAAACACTTTTGGCTAGAATATATATGAGCTCAACATATATGAGGTAAAGAAGCACTACGCCACTACCTCCTATTTAATATAGAAAGCCTACAATTGAGGGAGAACATGTGCAAGTTTGTAGAAGGGTGTTTCCAAGCCATTATAAAGTTTGAAAAGATTTGTGTGAATATAGTTTAACCGTTGCTTTAGTTGACAATTATGGTTTTATTTTATGTTTTCAAATTACGATCCATATGCTTGTGTTTACAACTGACATATGATAAAAGTTATATATATATATATATATAAAAAACCAACATAATATAAGGTTTTAACTTAGCTTTGTACAAGAGATTAGTGAAGTAAATAAATTGAAGTATCAAATATAGATTCAAATGACTATTATTCATATGTTAATATGTCCAAAATAGTGTGACTCTTGACACGTACACTTGTTCGAGAAGAAAACGTGCGTTGGAATCTTATTGGTATAAAAATAGATTAATATCGATTTTCTAAGGAAGAAAAGGAAAGAAGAGATGAGCATCATATGAAATTATATAGTTTTATTATGAGTAGTCGACCAGCTTTTAACAAGAAGCATCCCTTAAATTCCTCATGCCGAAATATGTTGGAGCAAAAGAAATTAAGAGAAAGGAAAGAGATTATTATATTTTAAAATGAAAAGATTACGACTAAAGTGATTAAGGGCATCAAAGTTTAATGTTTGTTTAAGAGAGCACTTAGAGGGAAAAGAGAGAGACATAAAATAATAAAGATATTATTCATTGTTTCAGAAACCCTAAGTTGTGGAAGTGTGTATTAGAGATAGATTATTAATTAATTAATTAAAATATATAATAAGAAATTATAAAAATTGTACTTTGAGTATTGGAATTGAGAGGCCAAATTGATATTCTAATATTATTCTCTTTTTTCTTTCTTGATTTGTTCTCTGTGTTTGATTCTTAATGGATGTCTAATCAGAATCTATGTCTTAATTTAAATTTGATTACTTTAATTCTTTGTGCTGATTAGGCTTTGCATGCCATGCATGTGGGGTAATTAGTGGAGATGCTCTCTCCTTTTTTTTTTTTTAGTTTGGAGAGGGAGTAAAATGATGATCAATTTGAACAAATTAATTTTTTTATATAAAAAAGTTATTATTATTATTATTACCCCATTTGAGTACATATTAGTTAGATGAAGATATTTGGTATCATCTTTAACATTGATATGATTCGATTTTATAGGAATCTAGTTGAATTTAAAAGAAATAAGGGTTCATTTACTAATTATTTATAGTTTATTTTTTAAAAACTTAACTTATTCAACAAAAACAATTTAAAAGTGATAACAATTTTGATAGCTTTAATTTTCAGAAACCAAAAATACAATTAAAAAAAATCAAACAAATTTAAGGGAATAGAACTATCATTATCATAAACTTATTATTAATAATTATTATTGTTGTAGTTGTGTTTAATGTGTTTGTAGGCAGATATCTGGTTTTGGAAGAACCCTAAACAAAGCTTAATTAAAAAGTTTTTTGTTTTTTTTGTGGGAAAGATAAAATGTTTTGGTTATATTTCAAATTTTTATTTAATCTCTTCAACTAAACATTATTCAAAATAAGCAATCAACAGATTTGTGGTTGCATATTTCTCTCTCTACTATATTAAAAAAACATTATTAAAAATGTAGGTTAAAGAACATTTTTTTTTGTTATTAAATTTTTATGAAAGTTATTTTCAATTTTGTAAAAATTTAGTTTTTGTTGAAAAAAAATAAATTGTTTAAATGGAATGAAATTTGTTACCGACATTTAATCACGATTAATTAATTTTGAAGAAATTTTCACAATAAAATTTACATTTTAAATTTTAAAGTAGAAAGAATTGTCATTTGTTTATCTAAATTATAACAAATTAAAAAAATTCGTGAACAAAATTGTTACTTAAAATAGAAAAATAGGAATAAAATGACCTAATAATACGTACTTCTCATTTTCTCCCATGAATTAAAATAAAAAAATTTGAACGTATCTCAAAAGTATTTAGCTAATTTTAGTTTTGGGCTTTCCCTTCGGCTATCCACCCGATTCCATTTTAAGCTCATGAAAAAAGAAGCCCACAAAAGTAGATCTCATGGGCCTCTTTATTTGAAAAGTTAAAGCATCCCATCTATATTTTTGGGCCGATAAGCAAAAGGCCCGTTTTACACTAACTAATGTTTACAAAATATACGGCTAAAGTATAAGACTATGTTTCGTATTTGAATATTTACAATTATATAATGTTTACTTATTTTGTTAGTTTTTTATTTCTATTTTCTTTTTGGGTCCTTTAGCCTTTATTTGATTGCAAATTTGAATCCAAATTCAATTTGGATTATTTAAATTATCCCCCAAACATATGCAATATTTTCTCCTTTCTTTCCTTTCCTTTATTGCCTTTTTTCCCCTCTCCCTTTTCCTTTTCTCATATTCTCTAACGTTTGTTTATTTTTTCCCTTTCTTTTTCCTTTTATTCAAAATTTTCAAATTTAATAAAACGGATGAAAATTTGAATCTAACTTTTTGGTCAAAACTATATATTTATATTGATCTTTCATGCACAGTTTCCAACGTCGTAATACTGTGTTATATTATGTAATCCTTAATTGCTATATTAGCATACAATGTAAAAATAGTTTAAATTTCTTGATAAAGTTATTGATTCTAATGAAATTTTAGGCTTTTAAGAATATTTGAATGATATGCTTTGAAAAAAATATAGAGATCTTCTAAACATTATTATTTCAAGTTTTGATTTTTAAAATTTTTATTTTATTTTTTAAATGTGTTTTCTTTATTTTCCCTAAACCCTAAAAAAAAAATACCCCTTTTTTCAACAACAATGTGATGTGGGTTTGATTTGTTTATATTTATTTTATAATTTTTTCAAAATTTTAACTTTTTCTTTGTGTATGTATATATATATGTATGTTATATGGGAAAGTGATATATAAAAAGTGATCTCCTTTGTATAAAAGTAAAATCAATTAAAAATAGTTTTTTTTTTTTTTTTAACGTGTGAATTTAGTTTAATTGATATTTATATGTTCTCGAAGACAGGAGGTCTCAGTTCAATTCCCTCACCCCTAATTGTACTTAAAAAGACCTTTTAATAATAATAATAATAAAAAACTTGCAAATACTATATCATCACTTTACACGGTCTAACATTAATTAACATAACAACATGTATTTTAAGTATGAGGTTTAAATCGTGTTTGGAACCAAATATACGTAAACAAAACAACAACCAAAAAACAACGTCAAATATCTAAAACAACAACATGATAAGAGTGAAAAGACAAAGCAATAACGTGTTCAAAGGACATAAAAACAGAAGCTATGAATAGAACCGATAAGAAACTAAAACTTGTTAATGTTGTAATAACTCATCCAAAAAAATTTAGAGGAAAAAATTATTCAGGAAACATATATTTACTTGCATGACAGACTAAATAGAAATTAACCCTACCTTAACATTGACGAATGAGGATTAATTAAATCACAGGTTGGAATCTAAATTGTCTCTGCAAACCAACACGAATTCTCAACATATAGCATATTTGTTCTCACTTGCATGTAATCTCGGATCATTCACGACTCTTACTAAACTTGAAGGGGAAGAATACATATTAGAATAAAATAAGATTTAATTAAAAGGGTAGGAATAATGTTCCAACCCAATTAATAATTAATACAGAGAATGTTTGATACTTTAGATATGCATAGAAGAATTAAGTTCAATGCATAACTAATACAAGGTTAGAATCAAGAAAATGAAAATATAATCATTTTGCAATATAATTTATAAAAAATAGTAATAGAACAAACTTCAATTTGTTTTTTTGTATTTGGTTTTCAACAACAAATAGACTTTGTTGTAATCTTGAATTCAAAGCAAGATTAAAGTCAGGTGTAGATGAGGTGATGTTTTTTTTTAGTTCAATGATATTAATATATAGAAATTGCATTGATCATTTAACCTTTTAATTGGTTAATCTTATAACATTTTCATTATCTAAAGTGTTGATTAAAAGCATTTATATGAAATAGGGTTCAAGTAATTGGCTAAGTTATTCTTGCCTCTATAATAATTTAGGGCAATCAACCATACCAAATTTTTGAAAACCAAAGCTAACCATCTAAAAAAAGCTACTAACCCACCCAACTTCAAATCAATCAAAAACAACATCAAAGAGAGATTGAATCAAATTCAAAGTTGATGAGCCCCCAAGTTTTTAGATTTTGTTTTTCACTTTCTACTCATGTTTTCAAAAACTAATCTTATTTAGTTTTTCTTTTCAAATTTGACTAAAGTTTCAAGTGGGTTAAAGATAAAACCCACAAACAGAAAATTAATTAAAGGCAAAGCCATTATCATAAATAAACTTACACTATTTCGAATTAAAGATCCATTTGAGAAGCACCAAAAATGTTGTGGCAAGCACTACCAATGGGCCAAATTAAGAGTGGACTATACTTAAGAAAGAAAGAAAGAAAGAAAGAAAAAGAAAACACTTTGGAAAGAAGATCATTCACCATATATTGACTTTGTGTGTTTTGTTGTTTTGAAAGTGTTTTTGTTGGAAGACAAACATTAGAATCTAAGCAAGCAATTCCATGGGACATAGAACTAATAATGACCAAAAACATGTCAACCCTTTGCCTCCAAACAACACAATAATATAAATAGACCACTTCTCCTTTATATTTTTGTTTTCATGATTCATTGTTTGAAACCCTAATTAGAAGATGTGGTTAAATTAGAAGTGCCTATCTTTATTTATGCTTATCTCAAACATAGATATGCATTCTCATGTGCTCTGTTTAATTCTTATAAATGCATTATTATTCTTTCATCTCCTATTTTTGGCCTACTTCTTGGCCTTTTCCTAATTTCAAACAAAGCACCCAAATACCATAATGTCCAAAATGACTCTTATATCTAGCAACTTTATAAGTTTATGTTGTTTCTCTCAAAAGTACAATTTGAATATTTCTTTTTTTGAAAGTGCTTTATTTTCTAGAGTTTGTTTCTTTCCAGTGTAGGGTATTTTTTAATTGTGTGGTTGAAAAAGAAAACCCTTTTCAAACTCATTTTTTCCCTTTGTTATTAAATAGTTGTCTTCAAAATACTCTACTTTCTTTCTTTTAAATGCTTCAAATCAAAGTATCTACACTTTAAATGTAAATAATTCTTGTGACGATCTTCTTGTTATACCTTCTCGTAAAGAATATGTCATGTAATTTTAGAAAAATAATGTTATTTTAAAAAGCCAACTTAAAAAGTTTAACTCTAATTACTTAACTCAATGGATAAAATGTACTAGATAGTGTTATTTTTAAAGAAAGTATTGAATGATAATGTATGTGTCCTATGTTTCTTGTTTAACATAATTATTATGTTAACTTTTTAAAGATTACTCAATCGAATTAAGTATGTGCCAATAAAGAATGAAGAAGAAAAAGAGAATCATAGTCAACTAAAAAAATGATTAAAAATATAATATTTCTTTTGAAAATATTTGTTCCTTTCAATCAAGATGTGTTTTCATTAAAACTCAACATAAAATATATATGTTTCAGAAATGTTAGCTTTTTTTGTTATGAACATATTATTTACTAAGAATGCATATACTAATTATTCAAGATATAATATTTATAGTAGGAAAAAATGTAGGTAGAAAGTTAATTAAAGCTCTAACCTTATAATAGATATCTTTTATGTATTGATTTATATGAGAAAACAATAAAATAAATTATTTGTGAAACTAAAAAGAAATATATATTGTTAGATTAAAAACTTGATGAACTTTATGATATAGTGCCATTTTTACATAAATATATATATTCACGAAAACATTGAGACCTTTTTTTTAACGTCAATGTTTTAAATCAAAATAAGAAAATAAATTTATATATTAATCTAAAAATTGTCTGAAAATGATTTTAGTAAAAACAATCTGTTTGTAAAATAATTATGGTTTTTATACCTTTTGAATGTTTAGTTTTACATTTGTAAAGACGATCATATTCAAGTGATTTTGAACTCAATGGAGTGTCGTAATTTTCAGCCTCTTTGGTTGAAGGTTGGTGAAAATTGGAAAATAGGAAACTGATTTAGAAGTAAATATTTAAAAAGGTTAGTTAATGGGCCGAGCCGAGGTTCCAGTGGTGTAGTGGGCAGCAACCACCATTGCATGATGGATCCACCGTCTTGCCTTAAATAACCATCCACGTGCTTAACTAAGCTTTACTCTACTGAGGTAGTTCGGGGCCACGATGACGTTTTACTTTCATTAAGTATTATTCTTTAAATCTTATTGTTCATTTCATTCTAATCTTCATACCATCAAGACATCTTAAATAGCTTAGAAATAAATATTTTTCAAAAATATTTACCTTTTTCATAAAAACTCATTAAAATATTATACTATAAAAATTTCAAACATTATGTGGTTTTCTTCTTGTCATGAAAAAAATAAATATCTTTGTTCTCTATTTACTTTCATAATAATAATAGTACAACAATTTAAGTTATATAGTACCGTAAAGAGTTAAAGGTCGTTTTTAATAGTAATTTATTGTTTTTCAACCTATATTTGTTTTTTTTTATATATAGTTTTCATTTCTAGAATTCTGAGTTAAATTGAAATTAAAAAATGTGTACAAACTTTTAGAAATCAACCTACGAGAAAATTTCAGTGTCAATTTATTAACAAATTTTATTTACTTGAAATTAATATCTCCAACGTGTTAGTAATAGAATAATTTAATTAGAAAAGTAGCCTTAAATTAACAACGTTTAACTAATCTTTTTACTTAGATATTCCCAAAATTTAATTATAACACTAAAAAGTATATAATTTAGTTAACTTACTGCCATTCAATATTTTATCAAATAATTATTTTTACAAATGGTCAAGAAAGATTAGTTGTAGTGTGATTTAACAACCTCTTTCCACCATCTATCGTGTTCATACACCAACAAAAGAAAAATATATCAAACCTTCTAAAATAACAACCGTTTCAATAGTTTTAACATCGTAACAATGCGGAAATTTATCGATTATGATCTGAAGCATTCAACCAATTCTACCTATAGATTTGATGCATCAAAACGTTTGGAAGAGCTTCAAAGTATTACATTATGGGGAGAATTCAATTCAACCCTACGAAATAAATTCAATAATAATTAAAACATGAAAACTAATGAATAAAAAACTCCACAGTTATTTCGTAGTGTGAAGAAATAAATAATATACACGTATTATTTATTATAATTTATAATATATGGTCGTGGGTGCAAAATCTTTACTACAAAACTTTAGATAAATTGAAGAGGGGAAAAAATATTTACATTTTGCTCCAATAACTTAAAATGAAAAAATAAACAAATAAAACGAAACCCCAAATGTTTCGAGTAATTAATAATCGGCCCCACATTCCGTAAAAGCTTCCTTCGTCTCCATTTAATTTAACCAATCCAAAATGCTTCACAATCATCACACTCTGTAGCTAATACCCGGTAGGTTTTTCCCCCCTTTCTTCTCCATTATTAGTTTACCGTTTTTCTCACTCTCTTCGGTTATGTTTATTCATTTAATTACTCTTTTCCTTCAATCCCCATTTTCATTTTGCGTATAACAGTCACAAACGTCATAGCTTCACCAACAACCAGCTTCTTCTTCTTCTTCTTCTTCTTCTTCTTCTTCTTCTTCTTCTTCTTCTTCTTCTTCTTCAGAGCTTCATGGCAGCACTGGTTTGAAACCACTTTTACCCTTTTTCTTTTTAGAAGTCTATTTGGGTAATCATAACTTTGCTGTTTCTGCTTTTTTATATGCTTTTTTAGCTACCCATTACTTTTTTTTTAGTTCATTTGAATTTGATACCCATCGTGCTATTTGTTACAGGGAAATCATTGCACTTTTTTTTTTATTATCTCTCTTTCACCCATTTGCTTTTTCGAACTGCATTTTGAAATTTCTTGTTCAAATTTGTGAATTACTTTTATTTTCGTTTCTTTTGAGTGATGGGTAAGTGTTTGTTGTTGTTGCTGTTTGTTTGTTTTAGATCTTAAGCCAATAATTTGCCTTTGTTTGCTGCTTTTTTGCGCTCTGTTTTCTAGGAAAGTTGTATTTTATATTGTTTGGTTTTTGTTTCTCTCTTTCTCGTTTCTTGTAATTCTGGGATTCCTTCAAAGTCCAGCAAAGCGAATGACGGAGTAAAGAACAAAAAGAAGCTTGGTTTGGAGTGAGAAGGACTCTCTTTTGTTTCTGAAATATAATAAAACCCTTTTTTGACTAAACTTCAAAAATTCAAACCCTCTGAGTTTTATCAACTTTTCTCGACAATGTCTTTGGAATCTGGTTTTTCCACTTCTCTTTTCCTTCACATTCTCTTCTCCCTTTTTATATTGATTTCAAATTTGTCTGTCTAAGCTATTTTTCTTTTCTTTTTCCTTTTCCCTCTTCTGGGTTCAATATAGTTTAAACCATAGACGCACTGAGGGAGAAACGAGCCATTACAGTTGCAGAAACATCTCGCTCTGTACCCTACAGACCTCTAATGGAAGCTCTGTGGATTTTCCGCTTCGTTTTGGTTATGGGGTTGGTTTTTTCGCCTATTAATGGCGACCCAGTTGAAGATAAGCTAGCTTTGCTTGATTTTGTGAAGAATCTCCCTCACTCTCGCTCTCTTAATTGGAATGCGGCTTCTCCGGTTTGTCATTACTGGACTGGTATAACTTGTAGTCAAGATGAATCTCGTGTTATAGCCGTTCGATTGCCCGGAGTTGGTTTTCACGGCCCGATTCCACCGAATACTCTCAGCCGGCTGTCGGCGCTGCAAATATTGAGTCTCAGATCCAATCGTATAACAGGGGATTTCCCTTTGGATTTCTCGAAGCTTAGTAACTTGTCTTATCTTTATCTTCAGTTCAACAACTTCTCTGGGCCATTGCCTTCCAATTTCTCTGTCTGGAAGAATCTCGTCTTTGTGAATCTCTCTAATAATGGCTTCAATGGTCAAATTCCTAATTCACTTTCTAATCTAACTTCACTTACGGGTTTGAATCTGGCCAACAACTCTCTCTCAGGAGAAATACCTGACCTCCAAATCCCCCGATTGCAGGTTCTGGATTTGTCTAACAACAATCTGAGTGGGAGTTTGCCTGAATCTTTGCAGAGATTTCCAAGGTCTGTATTTGTAGGCAATAACATATCCTTCGGAAATTCTTTATCAAACAATCCTCCTGTACCCGCACCACTGCCTGTGTCGAATGAAAAGCCGAAGAAGTCTGGGGGGCTTGGAGAAGCAGCATTGTTAGGAATTATAATTGCTGGTGGTATATTGGGGCTTCTGGCATTTGGCTTTCTAATCCTTGTTTGCTTTTCAAGAAGGAAGAGGGAAGATGAATATTCTGGTGATCTTCAGAAAGGCGGAATGTCGCCAGAAAAAGTGATATCAAGGACTCAAGATGCAAACAACAGATTGGTTTTCTTTGAAGGGTGCCATTATGCTTTTGATTTGGAGGATTTGTTGAGGGCTTCTGCTGAGGTCTTGGGGAAGGGAACTTTTGGTACGGCTTATAAAGCAATTCTAGAGGATGCCACCATAGTTGTAGTTAAAAGGTTGAAAGATGTAAGTGCTGGGAAACGTGATTTTGAGCAGCAAATGGAGATTGTTGGCAGTATCAGGCACGAGAATGTGGCTGAATTGAAGGCCTACTATTATTCCAAAGATGAGAAGCTGATGGTTTATGATTTCTTTGGTCAGGGAAGCGTCTCGGCAATGTTACACGGTATGTTACCATCATAGTTCTCAACTACGTACCTTGTACCAACTGCTGATGCTTGTACTTTCAATTTTTATGCTTGCCATGTTCTAGTCTACTCAAGATTATAACTAAAAATTGCAACCCTTCATTTCATACTCTGTTTTAGTTGAATTAGTGAAGAGATTTAAGCCTTTAGATGACTAATGTGTAGCTGGAAAAAGTTTAAGATGAAATATTTACCTGCAGAATCAAATATATGGCTTTAACAACTCCTAATAACGAAGTTCATTTTGAAATTTTTGAAATGACATTGTGTTAGACCCTTCTAATTAGTTACAGAGATAGTATTCTTAGTCGAGAATTCGCCTAGCAAGTTGCAAACAATCGGTGTTAGTTCATTGATTTGGCATTCTTTTACTGGAATGGCAGTGAAGGTTTAGCCTTACTCTATGATCAGCTGCCTGACCCTAATGGCTACTATAATGTCCTAAAATCAGTTGTTATGAACACAAATTTATCAACAAAATTGGAGGTCTATTCTCCCAGCAGCAGTTTTTCAATATGTTCCAAAATGTCCTTGCCTGTTTCTTCTCTAAGTGATGAATGCTGTTTCTCCAGGTAAACGCGGAGAGGAAAAAACCCCATTAGATTGGGACACGAGACTGAGAATTGCAGTTGGTGCAGCACGAGGAATCGCCCGTGTCCATGCCGAAAACGGCGGGAAGCTCGTCCATGGAAATGTGAAATCCTCAAACATATTTCTGAACTCTCAACAGTATGGATGTGTGTCTGATCTTGGACTAGCAACCATAACAAGCTCACTCTCTCCCCCTATATCTCGTGCTGCTGGTTACCGAGCCCCAGAAGTGACAGATACTCGCAAGGCAACACAAGCTTCAGATGTTTTCAGCTTTGGTGTCGTGCTCCTCGAGCTTCTAACCGGAAAGTCTCCAATCCACGCAACAGGTGGCGAAGAGATTGTCCATTTGGTTCGATGGGTTCATTCAGTTGTAAGAGAGGAGTGGACAGCTGAGGTATTTGATGTAGAGTTGATGAGGTATCCCAACATAGAGGAAGAAATGGTTGAGATGTTACAAATAGCCTTATCATGTGTGGCCAGGATACCTGATCAAAGACCGAAAATGCCGGAAATTGTGAAGATGATCGAAAACGTTCGACCAATGGAAGCCGAGAACCGACCTTCCACGAATCAATTAGAAAGTTCAATGCTGCCGCAAGCTGTTGAGACAGAAAATTCAACCACTCAGTGAGTTGGAGCCTATTTGTTCTTTTAGTTACTTCTCATATTTAGTATTTTGCCAAGTTTTTCTCTCACTCTCTCTCTCTCCCCTTTTTAGATTTGAATCTCTTCTTCAGATTCTAGTTTTGCAACAGTTAATGAACTCGACTGTTAAACTTATTTTTCTTCAACTTGATATGAGTCGGCTGAAGAAATTCAAATCATATCAGCTTGTTATATAGCTGCAATCAGAGGCCAACAAATGGCAAGATTTTCCGTTTGTTCACAAGAAAAAAGAATTTATCAACAACCACACGAAGGCTTTAAATGTAGTTAAATGTGATGGGTTTTCTCTTTCTCAATATATATATACTTCTTAATGAGAGAATGGGTTATGTGAGCCCCCAATCAGAAGAAGACAACAAAATTCCAGTCTAATCAATGGTGGAGAATGAAGATAAAGTAAGAGATAAGATTTTTCTCTTACTTTCTTTGAAAAAAGCTTTGTCCTTCTCAAAGGAAAAAAAGAAAAGTTTTCTTTAAGTACACTTAACTGGGAATGCCTTCCCCACTTTCACTCCCTCTAAATCCTAACTTTACTATTTCAAAAAAAATAAAAAATAAAAAAATCCTAGCTTTGTCATTGTCTCCAAATTTATAAAATACTAATTAACTTCACCAATTCATATAATAGAAAGTTCTAAGAACGCATTCGATCGTAAAAGCAAAATATGAAACTGAAGATTCTTCAATCAAGGAATCTCAGGATTATAAGATAGATGAATTTATTAACTATTTAGGAAAAGGACCTAGGAAAGATTCTTGAAGTTTAGTTGATTTTTTTTCAAGGAGAATATATATTAGATAGAGACAAGGATTTGTAGTTTTTTTTTTTAAAATGGGAAATGGAGAGTGCATCTTTGACTCGACCCATTACATTTTTATTCTTCTTTTTCCAAAGAAAATAAAAAGAATATTCCAATTTTTTTTAAAACCATAAACTTAGGGTTTTGAGACTTCAACATTAAAATAATAAATTTTGTAACTTTGTACATTTTCCCCCCTAAAACATTACTAATTTTGGTTGTGTCATAATGCAACAATTATTTGTATAACCATTATGTAAATAATCAAAATGTTTTTTTCTTCAGAAAAAAATAATTATGAACCAAAGATAAGAAAATCTTTTAGTAATTATTATTTGTGATTGTGTGTGTTTTTTTTAATTTTCTTTTTGAGACTTTGTAATTATGAATTCATGTGGCAAAGCTATTATTAATCATTATTCGAGAGTAAAGTTCAGGGTAGATCATTGGGGGTTTGAAAATGAAAAGAGAGTAATTAACAATTATGATGGAATCTTTTTCCCTTTTTAAGCTTAATTGGTGAAAAACATATGGTTTCACTTTCATTTGTCAACCAAGTGAGGAAGGATTAGTGAAAAGTGAAAGATCAACCTTGAAAATTAAGAATAATATTAATCTAATATCATTTTTTAGACAAATCAAAACCTTTCGTTAAATTACAAAATTTATCCACCTAATACAATAATTATTTTCTTTAATTTTTGATGAAATTTGGGATATTAACATTTGATTATCGATCGTAACACTACTTTAATCATGCATTCAAGTTTTAATCTTAATCGCTTCTTTCAAATGTAAGTTCTCTTGATAATTAATCTACAATCAATATATTATAAATTGAATTAGTAATCACAAGATAAGTAAGAAAACAAATTGAAAAGTCTGTGTTGAGATGATGAAGACATCTTACTTTGTTAAGAAGTGTGTAAAATAGGAAAAAAACTCACAATGTTAACATTTTAAGTATCATCTCAACAGAACAAACGAGGACAATAGCAATATTGCATGTGTGTCAACTTCATTGCAACATTCTTCTTCTATAATTCCTTCAATTACTTAATTTCCTTCCAATTTTCTACAAAAGTAGCAATCACTTATGTAAAATTAATCAATGAAGCATAAGAAGGTACAAACAATTAAGTTCAAGAACTAACTCACAATGTTTCTGATGATTAGCAGTTGTGGGTGCAATGCTTCTAACTAATTGAGTTATGTGTTAACCTAACTGATCTATCTATCTTTTTAGATTCCAAACTTCGGATATGTTTGATCTAAAAAGTAAGAGTTAGGTTAATAGAGTTATAAACTACCTTGCAAGCTACCCCTTATTCAATTCAAGGAGTTGTTGGATTAAGAATATAAAATGTCATTTTCCTAACATTAACTCACATTATCTATCCACGTTGAATAGCTTATCTCCATATTAAACAATGACTGACGATTACACACAACATAATCAAAAAACAAAAGATATTTATTAGATAATCAATAATAGGACAAATAATTGAAATATAGATTAGACAAATTTTTCTTGATTCACCTACCTTTCGTACTATTTTGTTGCCACATATTTTCAAATTATCACTTATACATCATTTTTAAACTATAAGTGAATTAACTAGAGAATTTTTTCTTTAAAAAATAAACTCGTTTTTATGTAAACACTTGTGATGAAGTATTTAACAACGATGCAAACTAGTTTTTAAAGTATATTTCAAACGGTTTTTATTGAAAGAATTTAGATAAAGATTTGTTTAATAAAAGGTAATTTAGAAAAATATTGATTAGTGAATTAGGAGTATCGATGATGGGGTCTACATGAATTAGACCAATCAGATATAAACGAGTCTACGGAGTACACAGTACACACTGCCCCCACTCTTTTTTATTTTATATTTTTAGGAATATATAAAGTGGTTTTTGCAAATAATTGCAAATCCTCTCTTCTTCTTCTTCTTCTTCTTTTTTTTCTTTTTTTTTTCTTCCTTTTTTTGTTTCTTGTTTCCTCTCAGGCAAAACAACAAACACGCAGGAGGATCTCAAGGTGAGCTCTCTTTCTTTCTCAATTCCTTCTCTTCTCTTCTCTTCTCTTCATTTCTTCTTGCTTGTTTTATCTTCTCTACTTATTCATTCATTCATTCATTCATCCATTCTTTTCTGATTCTCAACTCCAAACGATCTTCAGAGCTTCCACTCTTTTGGATTTTGGTTATGGCTTCGAAACGGATCTTGAAAGAGCTCAAGGATCTCCAGAAAGATCCTCCTACGTCTTGCAGTGCAGGTTTCTTCTCCTTCTCCTTCTCCTTCTCCTCCTTGATTTCCACTGCTCTATTACAACAATTCATTATCTATTTATTCCATTTATGTTTTCTCCAATACTGGAACCATTTCTCTTCCCTCTTTATGATCTTCCTCCTTCTACTTCTCCCTTTTCTGTTTATTTGTAGCGTGAGTCACTGTGGATAGATCGCTTTATTTCACGTCTTAATGGACTGTTCTGATCTTTAATTTCTCCTTAAACTCTGCTGTATTTGCTATTGGATCATGGTAACACGCGAGTTAGTATTAGCATATGGTCCTTGTGCATGTTTGTTATTGTGTTGAGGGATAAATCTTGGCGTCGTATTTGGATGAAATATGAATACTACTATTGTTCAGCTTGTTACTAGTTTCCGTGTATATTCTTGTAGGTTTAGAATTATATCTCTTTTCTCTTCCTAATTATTGATTTTAAGAATAATACTACACGGAGAGAAGAAATCATGAGTGAGACAGGAATATTTTTGTATTTCATTGCCAAATATAATCGCATCAGGTTCCAAGAGTATTTATACACAAGATAACTCTCCAGCTGATATGATATGACTAATGTATATTCTCTCTCTAACTGATACGGACACAGTGGAATATTAAGAGCTAGTGTTTTAAGTTAATTTTTCATTAATTATTTAATTAATGCGAATATATTTGAAATCTATCAGACTGACACTTGATCAGCTAACTTAATAAGTGATGAACAAAACACATCATTGACTTTGTTTGTTAATGCTTATGTTAAATAATAGATAACAAAATGAACGTTGGGACTAGAATACCTTTTTTTATATCTAAAGTAAAAAGACTAACAGATAGTGTGAAATATGCATGAAAGTTCAAGACATTGAGATGTTCAGAATGGGAATGGAAAGAAACCGCCCATGGAAATACACGAGATAATCAGAGTTTTATGTTATCAGATGTTTATTGAGCCTTCATTTTGGCTATATAACTCTTGAGTTGTGATATATCCGCAATCAGAGTATTTCAGTAGTGAATTTTTTTATTAAGGATTCTGCATCTAACTTTTTTGTATCATAATTTTCAATTTAATTTGAATTCTTCCTGTGTGAATTGAAAAATTGGGTGTCAAGCTTTCAATCAGCCTCCAAAATTTCTTAATGGGGAATAAGAACCAACTTTGTTCTTACTGATGTATTTATAGCTTAATTCTGTACACCATATCTTCTGAATTGATGGTAAATTTTGTGCTTCATCTTCTTTCCTTGATGAATTTATGTTTGGGAAAGTTTTGCCTCACTTTGACTAGTACTTCAGTTGGTATAACTTACTTATCACTAATGGTTATAGAATTGTTACGTTCACTTGATTTAATAGTCTGTTGAATCAAAATCTTTAGGCCCAGTAGCTGAAGACATGTTCCATTGGCAAGCAACAATTATGGGCCCTCCTGACAGTCCTTATGCAGGAGGAGTGTTTCTTGTCAACATTCATTTCCCTCCAGATTATCCGTTTAAACCACCCAAGGTACTTAGAATTGATATGCTCCATTTACAGACATCTTTTGCCTACACATCTGCATACCTGCGTTTTTTATTTTTTTTTTGACAAGGAAACAGACATTTAATTGTGAAACTTGGGAGTTACAGTTAACAAACTCTTTATGAAGAGTATAAACATCTCATATCCTACTGAAAATTACAAGAAAACCCAAAAACTTGACATCAAATTCTGTTGAGAGAAATGTATTTAAACTTTTTTTGTTTGATCGTTTAGAAATAAAAGCCAACCGTTTACAGTTGTTTCAGAGAGTTTTCTAATAGTGCCATTTTGAAAAGAAACTTTGGGTTCACCGTGTCTTCAGAATCAAGAAGAAAGAAAAAGAGAGTGTGCCACTAAATTAGCCTGATAAGTCGGCAAACATGTAAAACTATTTAACAATTTTGCCTTAGTTAACAATTTTGCCTTGATATCAAAGACTAATTTTTGTAAGCAATCAGGTTTCACTTATATATATACACGGTAAATGTTTTGAGACATCGGCCAAATTCGTAGTATTGGTTGTGATGAGTCCCCTCCACCTCCCACCCACCCGCACTCCCAAGTGGGGGTCGGCAAGAAGTTTTGAGAATTACTAAAAAGTAAAAAAAAAAAAGAACTGTGCAGAATGAAATTATATTATGGTTAGAAGCTATTGTTTAACGTATGGTTAGAAGCTATTGTTTAACGTAGAGACATTTACTAAACGGATATGAATGGGTTAAAATTAATATTGCATAAAATAATTTTATTTGCAGCTGTTTGTTGCCTCCCAAGTGTTTGGGTTCTCGTTAATGGCACTCCTATAGTAAAATTTGGTAGTTTTGGACCATAGACATATCTACGCCCATTCCCTGTCTTAGTGACTAATATGCTTGGGATGCGAGATTGACAAGGAGTTCAAAATTTTCTTGCTTGAAGTAGTTCCAAGTATGAGAAGGTAGAGAGATCAAGTTTGCACAGTCTGTTTTAAGATGACATTGTTGCTTTTGCTTCAGAAACGATAGAAATCTGGAAAATTTATCATGATATTTTTAAGGTGGCTTCTGACTTAAGTGTAACATGGAATCTTCCACCGTTGAATTCGTTGGCTGAGACTTGGCCTCTGAATCCTCGGCTTTCCCCTTGGAATTAATCCCAGCACATGGGCTAATTGCAGCCAAGTACTGAAATGATCCAAGTAATTAGTGGACGATAACAAGGTCTGGTGACCTAACAAAACGGTGAAGTGCTGTTGGGGATAACTCTTGAATTGCATTTCTTTTGGCATCAGCTAAGCTAGTTGCGTGCGAATTTGATAATGATCATTTGCAGTGATTCCATCGCTCTAAATACCTAAAAAGTGGCCATTGTAATCTTTCTCAAAAGGATTACTTTTGTATGTTGAAGTTGAAGAAATAAGCTATCCAATGTCTGACCGAAGTTCCAAGAAGATCATAGAGTAAAGTAAGCTGGAGAGTTCAGGGTTATTTTGTTTTCTGTAAATTAGACATGAACCAGAGACAAGCCGCTTGTCTCCCCTTATAATTATCGCCTCCTTTGAAGGCAAAGCATGGCAATTCAAGATCACCTTTTGAGTCTCTGCACCTTTGCCTCTTGATTTTTAAGTGAACAGTTTTGGGTTTTGGGCATCTATTGCGGGGGGAGGGGACTCTCCAGAACGCCCAGGGACTTCCATGTGCAGCCGATTTAGAGGTTTTGCCACCCTTTATTTATTTTTTAAAATAAAAAGTTCCCAAATCTGGATGGAGAGGAATCCTTGCTTGAAGGACAGAAGTAGACATGAACCGGAGAAGTAAACTCTTGTCTCCCCTATAAAGTTGTTTTAGGGGGTTCTATGGCTAAGCTTATAGCTATTATTTGCAAAGCTAGATGGAGACAGTGCTTGCAGGACAAAGTAGACATTTTGAACCCATTGGGAGTTATTAGATTTTGGGTTACCTACTCAAATTCTCTTGTAATTCTAACCTTCGGTTACTGATAAGATAACTGAGATTCCTTAAACGCTTTGGCTTTGGATTTGATTGGTACCTGTCTTCCTAACTAATACTAATACCCTTTTTAATCATTCTTCTTAAATGAATCTGTTTAATTATCAAACTCAATGTAAGACCATCGATTCATCTACGGTGTTTTAAGTAAGCATCTCCTATTTTCCTTCTCTTTTTCCATAAATGAATAATTCGATTTCCCCATTCAAACATCAGACAGCCTGCTCATTCTATTAGGCTGATGAAGAATTGTTAAATTGTAAACGAGTATTATGACCAAAAACTGACTCAAAGTCCATCCACCCAGTCGTTTTGGGTAGGTCTCAGATGAGATAACCTTCTCGGTGGAGTCATACGTACCTTGATTCAATGACTAAGATAATTCATGTTAAGTTTTCAATTTCTAACCCATTGAGATTTTGACGTGAAGGTTCAATTTTTTACGTATGTCTTTCCAATTGATAGTGATCTTGGTCATGTTAATTACATATCTTACTTACTCATACTATTTTGTGTTGTGTATGTTATGCCAGGTTACATGTTGCTGATTTGAGAACTTGCTAATACACTTAAGTTTATCTAGTAAAATTATTCACTCAATTTCTCTTAATACATAATTGGCATCTAAAGTTGAATTCATTAACTCATACAGGTTGCATTCAGAACAAAGGTCTTTCATCCCAATATCAACAGCAATGGTAGCATATGCCTCGACATACTTAAGGAGCAGTGGAGTCCTGCACTAACCATTTCCAAGGTTGTCACTCTTTGCATAAACCAGTTTTTAAGAGGCGGGAAATATCTGCTGCTATTTGATTCCTATTTTGATATCTTAATTAAGATATTGTGTTTTTTTTTTTACTTTTTACTCATCTAGGGAAGAGTGTCTAGACTGCTTAACAAAACTTTTAAAATAATTTTCCTCGATAAACTAAAGGGGGCTGGTGCATGAAATCCTTGGATGGTACAGGGAATAAATTATAGAGAAAAAAATATCAAGTGGATGCTATGGATGAATGGCCCAAGCATGTCAATTAATTATCATTTTCATGTTGGTGCCTACAGGGAATATGAAATCTAATTACCTCTTTACTTCATGCATTATGGCCTTCCATTAGACTATTACTAGTTTTGTTCATAGTGGTTTCGCTTTGTTCTGTAAACTTAAAGACTTGTTTTCTTCATCCATTCAATCCAACACATTGATTATACATATACTTGGTAACATGTGTTTGTACTCCAGGTGTTACTTTCGATCTGCTCGCTGCTAACGGACCCAAATCCTGATGATCCTTTGGTGCCAGAGATTGCACACATGTACAAGACTGACAGAAGCAAGTACGAAGCAACTGCCAGAAGCTGGACCCAGAAATATGCTATGGGTTAGTGTTTGCTGCTTTGCTCTTAGTGTTGTTTAGAGGAGGGGCGGCTTCTTTCCCAAATGGCCTTTTACTTGGAATTATATCTTTGAATCTGCTTCTTCTTTTATCCAATGGGGTTTAGGTATGTTTCCCTCCTGAAAAAGATAAAAACTCTGCCTGTTCTAAAACTTGTTTGTAAGGATAAACAAATTTATCTTTAATCGTGAGAGTATTCCAATAAAAACTTGGACCTACCCTTCATGCTAAAATCTATGCTCAATTATGTACTAATGCCTCTCAAGTGAGCCTCTTGGATTTGGAAAGCTTGGCTAAACACACAACCAATGTCTTTCTTATGTTTGTGTCGGAGAAAATTTCTAACACTAAATCAGTATCATACTTCATTTCATTTCTTCACACTATATATTTTTATTTATAAATATTTATGGAGTCAACATTAATGTTCGTAGATCTTGAACTATACATGTATCGGCAGACAATAAATTGTAGCATATATAGAAAATTTTGATTTGTGTGGATGTGTGTTTGGTGATTTAACCGGGGAGAGGTCTGTAAGAGGCTGACTATTTTCTTAATTGATAAAAACGTTAGTGTGAAATTTTTAGGTAGTTTGATCATTTGGATTTTAGTTTTTCTTTTTTCATAGCCTTTTAAACTTCATTTGGTATCAAGTTGAATTTTGTTTGGTTCTTTATTTTTCTGCTATCTGAAATCAACTTTACTCTCATTTTCTAACCTGTAGTTTGTTAATTTATTTCATTTATTTCTTAAATATGTTTATTCAAATTTAGTATCACATGAAGGTCAAAGGTTCGTGGGTTTTTTTAGAAATAAAAAAGTTAGAGACCCATTTTGAAATTTACCGTCTTAAATCCTGTTTTTCCTTTTTCCTTTTTAATTTATTATGAATTCAATGTTCTTTAAGGAATGGGAAAGAAATTGTTAGAAAACAAAAAAATGATTCAAATAGATATCCACAAGCTCAAAGAAAAACTACTCTCATCCATGTGTTCTCTAATAATTTCTAAATTCATTTCAATAATTGAAAAATAAAAGTTTCTACTATGCAATATAATATTCTTAACCAGAAAAAGTTTTAAATTATAATCAATAAATATTAAATTTTCTATTTTCTATTTTTACTTGCAAAAAATAGAATAATGATTCCGAGTGAATATTATACACTATATTATCTATTAAAAGATTTAGAACTTTAAAGTATTTAGCATTTATGTTTTGTTTTTTTATTCTCATCTTAATTCGAAAATGGAATGTGAATTTAATTTGGATTGAATATGCATTGATTATTTTACCTTGCCAGAAAATTAAGATAAGAGAGTACTTAAATTTAAAACTTAGTTGAATGAAAGTTTTATAAAACTTTAATGTTACATACAAAAAAAAAAAAAAAAAAAAAAAGATCTAAATTTAATCAAATTGTTATGTAAGAAAACACATTATATTTTTGGTACTAACATTATTGTGACATAGTGATGTATGTGAGTAATTAGTTTTAATAGTAGAGAATGACCACATTTATTGTTATCAAACTATTGCCACATAGGTTTCTTTGGATTCTCATAGCAAACATCCCATATATGATTTTATATCAACCAATAATTTATGATCACTTACTTCATATCAAAGTTTAATTATCAACCAATTAATGATATCAATGATTGTGGGTTCCATATATATTTTTATATTTCCCTTAATGCTAAATATCATAATTTTCCAACACCCTAAGTGACTTTGATTAGCTAATGATTTTTTCTCTCCAACATTCTCCAACATATTATACACTATTATTTTGAGGTTTATTGAATTGTCCAATGTGACAATTTAATAGTATTATTATTTTTTTTTCTTTTTTGGAACAAAGTCATGGAATTCATTTATTCAAGTTGGAAAACTTATTTAATATTGACACAAACAATAGATTGGAGCTATGAGACAAAGCAAATGACAATATGTTAATCATAAAGCATGTTCTAATGATGTCAATTTCTTTTCTTTTTTTTTTAATTAATTTTATGAACTTTTAATTATATGTCTAATAAGCTCTAAACTTTTTAAAATAAATTTCTAATAAAATTCACAAATAATATATCAATCTTTCACTTTTAATTTTATATCTAATTACTTACCTTTATTTTAGTTTAAAAAGAAACTTATATGTATGTGTTAAATAATCTATTAAATAAAAGATTCAACATGAAGAATCCATAGAAATTTATAAACTCAATTATAAACTTTTTCTAAATCGGTTACTTTGTTAAGGTACTAACTTTATCATGTTTGAAATAAAATTGCTTCAACTTTGTTTTCACAATGGGCCGATGTCAAAATTAAACTATAAAAAATCCTTTCTAATTATCAAAATAACATATTATTGGAAACTACTTCTTTTCTCATTTCTTTTATTTTATAAGGACTTAAAAGTCATAACATCAAACGAGAGAGTATAACATGTTCTCAAGTAGCACTTAAACATTATGTACATATAATGTATAACTTCTAGGCTCTATTAGATACATAGCGACATTTTCTTTATGACTGCATACAAATAAATAGAATTAAGAGAGATTTCTGCTTAACTAAGGAGTCCTTCTATGATACATTTTCACTTAAAAAACTTAATTAACAAATTATGCAAAACATTAATATACATACAAACTAACCTCACTGAAAAGGAACAAATCTATTTTCTTTCTTCATGATACCCTTTTCCACTTAACTACATTTTTTGGGGGATTTTGGTAAAATATTTTGATTAAAAAAACCTTTCTTTTTATAATTTTTTTTCTAAAAGATAGATAAAGAAAAGCAATGACAAACATTTTAGAGAATTTAAAAAAAGAAAAAGAAAAAGAAAAAGAAGGAAGAAAAGTGATTGTGGGAAACAAAACCACTTTTAAACTTCCCATAAAATCAGGTATTCTGAGTCACCCACTCAATTACATTCATTACACAAATGTATCTCTCTCTCTCTCTCTATATATATGTATATAATATGTCTATTTTCACAAATATTTTGGTTAATAATAACAATCTTAATAAAGTTTTTTTTCTTCTTCTTAAATACATTGATTAGTCTTGCTAACTTATATGAATAATGTTGTAAATAAAGTCATTGGTTACATGTATATGTCTTTCAACTTTTATATACCTTCGCTATTATCTCATCTTATCGTCTATCATTTAAATTAAGAGATATTTATTATTGAACATTTTTCAAAGACTAAATTATAACTTTTTAAAGTCTAAAAGAATAATTGAAAATCTACTCCTTAATTCAGAAATATTTTTTTTATATATAATTTAATTAAAACACATTTCATCTTGATAACGAGGACAAAACTTGCATCCTCTAATTTTTGAAAAGTCATTATTGACGCAAAATTTGTTATTGAAAGCATATAATATGATTGATTATGTCACATGGGTTTGGTATAATCTAAGAAATGGGTGTATTTAATAAATTAATAAAATATAGATTATGGAATGAATAAGGGGTAATGAATTATTAATGTTGTAAATGTAATCATTCCTTTATGATTTGAAGCTCCATAATTAATAAGTCATTGATGAGGAAGTGGAAGTTAATGGTCCTTTTTTTTTTTTCTTTTGGCTTCTGTCCTTTCACATTTAATTTTATTCAATTTATAATTAATGTTTTTGCCTCCAATAATATTTATTATTGTACCTGTTTTCATTTAAATATATATATATATATATATAAACAAGAATCTCATAATAGAATTTATAATAATCTTTGGTTTTGCCCTGTTTATTGATTTGGATTCTCTTTTTAAACTATCATATATTACTTAGGTTAACAAAGTCATATATATCTTTCTATTTCGTGAACCTTAAAAGTTAAATGTATTTTGGTTAAAAAAGTTGTATATTTAGATGATACGTTGAAATTTTTTGTTGATCAATAGAGATAATTTATCGGTAGTATGTCTAAAGTTAAATGATTTTAAACTTCGGTATGAGGTATTAAATTAAATAACAAATGTTTGTGATTCTTTTGATTGTATTTTCAAATTATATTTTTAGTCCAACAATTATTAGTGTTATAGTAATTTTCAGCTGAGGAAATTAACAACAAAAAATAAGCTGAGAGGAAGCAATCAAAGATTAAGCTGAGAGGAAGCAATCAAAGATTTTGCTCGAAAGGAAAACCCTAGTCTAACTATAGCTAGAAAAATTAGAAGGTGGTGTGGGGCTAAACCAATACCACGGTGCTTGATTAGGCTTGACCTATAATGATCCATCACACCGATGTACAACTACAAATCATTTATCTATTAGATAACAACTTCTCTCTAAATTATAAACCATCAACCTAACTATATAATATAATGTTAATTAGTGTTTTGATTGTGGTGTAACCCCTAGTTTAAGGGTCCAAAGCTCCACTTTTCAACTACAATCTCTCAATATTTAATTTGATTTTCCTCTCAACATTATTGTATTGTTTTTGTATGTCAAAAGTTATAACTTCATCAAAATTAAATATGTAGTTCATGTGAGATTTATTATATTATATTTTGTAGCATTTAAAATCTCATTTATTTATTTATTTTTCATTTTTTAATATTAAATAGAAGTGTAGTATTTGGTTAATTTTAACAAAACATTAAAATATATATGTCTCTAGTAACAAAATTTAAAAATTCTTAAAGTTGGTTTTTTTTTTTTTTTTTAATTTTCTAGATTTGCTTTATGTAAATTTTCTTTTTATTTTTCATCGTCTTTTTTCTCCTATTCTTTTCCATTTTTTTAAAAATGTTTCAAAACCGTTTACCAAATATAAAAAAAGACTCAAATAATTTTTCGTTAAGATATTGGATAACCAATCTAAACAATGGTTGTTGGTTGGGTAACAAACGATGACATTTTTTTGTATTTTTCATTGTGTGTTTGTGAATTCTTTTTGTTCTATGTAATGTAAATATTTGAACGTTTTGTTATATAACCTCATATTGTTATTATTGTTTATTTATTTGGGTTTTAAATAAGTTTAGAGCAAAAAGTAAAAAGCCAGTTTTAAAAGGCTACTTTAGCAAAAACAAAAACTTCCTTTTTATAGGGGTAATAAATAATTAGGAGCAAAATAATGTGATTCAAATTTATTTCATATTAAGGCGAAAAATTTCTAACTCTTCCTTAACCCTACTTTATTATTAAAGATTAGGGAGAACTTTAGCATATAAAATAAAATGTGTCTTCCCAGTTCCCACCACAATTTAATTACTCTAATTAATGTAAATCTTTAAAGCTACATTCAATTAATTAATTAATCATTCGGAGTTGCTAACATTTCGACAAAATAATGCAAAAAATGAAATTGTATATTTCAAATAGGCATTTAATATAACATTATTGTGTGGTAATAATGAATAATATTAAGGTTTATTAAGTTAAGTTTATATTAGTGATTAAGATTAATTTTTTGTTTAAAAAAAAACAAAGAAAAAAAAAAAGGTCATGTGCGGTGGGGGAGGTGGAGGAAGTGAGATCACGTGACAATGTATAGTGGAAAAGCGTGTCTGCTGGACCCCACTACTCCTCTCTTTCTCTCTCTCTCTTCATTAATTACTCTCTCCCTATTTCCACTTTCAATTTTACATTTACAAAATTACTATTTCTCTTTTACTGTTACCTCTACATTTCTCCCCCTCTCTCCCTTTTTTAAGAATTCATTCTTATAATAATTTAAGATTTGTTTGGACCCACTTTATTAAGTGCATAAAAACATCTTAACATTATTATAAAACCATTAACACTATGCTAATTAAGTGTCCAATTAATTGATGTGGGGAAGTGTGCTTAATTTGACTTATACAAATGTTAACTAATATGTATATTCTTTCATTTAATTTTTGTGGCTCTAAGTATTAATCTAGGGGAGTATGCCCCAAAAACTTTTTGACTTATAAATTAATTTACAAACTTTAATTTCTTTTTCCTTCCATATTTACATTAATTAATCACCCACATGTTTGTCCCCAACAGTCATCAACTCAACTTTTTTTATAAAAACAAAAGAGAAAGAAGAAAAGAAGTAAAAAAGAAAAGCTGCCTTTGAATTATATTGTTTAAATTAAATACAATTTGTGGAACTTCATCTCAAGTCCTTTGCTTTTCCCCTTGTTTTTTGGGTTGTGTTATTTAGTTTTTTCCTTCTTTATTCAAATTTAAATACTTTCCCAATTAAAAATATTTGTCATTTCCATCTTCTTTTTTTTCTCTTACCCTCAAAGCTAGGGATTTGTTTTAATTAACTCCTTTCATTTTTCATACATATATACCATCAATCAATTCTATATATATATTTTGTTGAAATCATTAGTGAATGAGGCCTAGAGATCAATTGTTGACACTTGCCCCCATGTACCCATTCATTGTCAAAATTCTAAATTTTATGACATTCTATTTGAAATATGTGGCATTTGTTTGGTTTTGTTTTTTAATTTAACCAAAATGTACTTTTTTTTAAGAAAAAAAATTGAACCAAAATGGTCACTAAACTCATTAAACATGTCAATGACATATAGTGAAAGTTATCGTTTATACTAACAAAATACAACTTTTTTATGACTTGAAATACGAACTCTAAAATTAAATGTGTTTAATTTAAAACAATTCAACGTTATTGAGAAGCATGTGAATGAGGATTTTGTGAATAATCTTAGGTTTTGAAAGGGGTTTAAAATTAAAAAGAAAATATGCACAAAAGATATCAAAGATCATTTGGTGTCAAATCAATTGAAGGATGATTGATATCCTTAAGTACGAGATTACTATTCATGACAACATATGACATGTTAGAGATAATAGCAATTATTGCTTTTATTTTCTATAGAAAAGAGTTTATAAGATTGCTATTGAGGCATAGTATATCTCTTCCTCTATTCTTAGGCTCTAAATTTTTAACACCATCTTTGATATGACTTCTATCTTTTTAATGCATATTTAATTTCTAAATATCTTCAAACCCATTTCTTTAGTTCTTACTATTCATAAGGTCAAGGATATACAACATTTCTTCAAAAACATATATATATTCTATACTTCCAAACTCAACCCAATATCTATACAGGTTATGTGAGGATCAAAACAAGAAACTTGTTTGAATTCACTAAAACTCAACCCTCAGTAACAAAATATATTGTTATATATATAATATAATCAATAGGGTTAAAGAAAAGTTTAAAATAACATTTACTACTCTTTTATGCACATGTGTGTGTATACATATAGCAAAAAACTATTTATTGAAAAACTTTAAAAGCTAGTTGTAAACTTATTTTTACGTAAATTGTGTTATATCTCCTAATATCTAAGTACGGTTTCAATATTTGCAACTCTACAGCCATATACTTAAAGTAACATGCACCCTAAACACACCATCTAATATAAACTTTGCGATGAATCGACTTGCTTTAGTATCATTTTAAATCAATCCATCCAAAAGGTTGAACGTATGAATGAAAAGGAATTTAATTATATACTATAAACACTAAAATTTGAAAATGAATTGAAAAAGGAAACTAAAACAGCATCATCAGTTGCAATTTAAAAATGAAACTAAAAAGCAACCAATTGTGAAGAGATAATAAAAAGGTGAATGGCCAAATAATCCCAAGGTAGTAAGAGATAATAAATGGTCCAAAACATGGGCATTGGCCAATACAACAAAACGGCTATATCTGTTTGAACATCATAATAACCCTAAACCTAGCGGTGACAGTGAACGCTCACCAACCAATCATTTGCCGACACATGTCACGAACACTGCCAAACAACAATAATCCATGCACATTATATACATATACGTATCCCAATATCGAAGTCAACCACATATAAGATTTTGGTCACAACACAAACCATTATTTTATTTTAATTAGAGAGAGGTATTATAATTTAATTTAATTTAATTATTGAGATGTCGAATTAAATGTATGTAGGAATATTAAAAGGGTTAGTAGGGAGACAAAAATCGCATAATTCGAGAATTAAAAGTGCAAAAAGAAAGAGAAAAATAGGGTTTGGAGTTTGGAGTTTGTATTATAAAAATGAGTTAAACAGACTGATTAAGATGTAAATTATAATAACAAAGATACAAATAATATTTGCCAAATTATGTACGACAATAAGCATCCTCTCCTACTTTTTTTTCTTTTCTTTTCTTTCTTTCTCATTTATCGATGTTATTAAGACAAATCACATGTTGTTGGGTTCAAAACTTGGCTCCATAAAAATTGAACGTTCTCCAACATATGCTTTATGAATTACATATGTATTTCGTTAATCTCTTCCCCTTGTGGGTTTTTGTAACTTTTCTGAATTTGTTATCATTTTCCATCATATTGTTTGTTTAAATTGTTGAAATTTGATTATGTAAGTTATGTTTGGTCCTTAAGTTGGATTGAGTTTGATTCACTATTAAATTTAAAATGTGATTGTTTAAACTCAGTTTGTTTCTCATTTTGTTACACGTTTCAATTCTCTAATTATTACTCTCTTACTTGTGATAATTACCAACTTAACTTAACTTTGTACCCCAAAGTTTCTCTAAAAATTAGGATTTTTTACCATATATTTTATAATTATTTTACAGACCTTACATCTTGTCTGAATTCCAAAATAAAAAAATAAGTTTTTTAAAATTTTAAAAATTGAAACGCTAGTTCCACTTATAACTAAAAAAAATCTTTTAGTTTTCAAACTTTTTTAGATTTAAAATACTTTTAGAAGATAGATTGAAAAACTTCTGGCTGTAATGTAAACCCTTATGGCTTTAATTTTGGTATCAGTACTAGAAAAATCACATACATATAAAAATATTATTTCATATATACACACATACATATGACCTCATTTTTTTTATAAAAAAAAAAACACTACATTTGTCACTCCTACTAATATTTTTCAACGACAAACATAAAAATCACATAGTTATCGAACCAAGCCTACGGCATTTCAAAGTTGTAAAATTGTATGAACTAATATTATCTTAATATTTATATTAGTTCAATGTATGGATTTTGAACCTCCCATTTAAAGAGAAATAGAATGATTAGTAAATACATTAAAGATTGAGTTATTTAATAATTAAATATTCACTTCATCTGTTCACTTACTCATTTACTAATTTTATCGAAAATTCTCGAACAAGTTCACCTTACTCATTTAATCAAATAATTATAGTAGTAAAAGATGGAAGGATCAACTTTTAATATAAAAAAGGAGTGTTTTGTCTATTAAATTGAATTGGTAGAATTTTATATGAGTAAAATTAAAAGAGAAAAGAAAGGAAAGGTAAAATTAAAAAGCTGTAATATATAATGAAAATTAATAAAACATTGAATCTTGGCACACTATAGTGTAATGGCAGCTAAAATTACGGATCAACCCATCCATTTATTACTACAATTCTCTTCATATATTTTCCCATTTCACAAATCTCCTTTTTCCCACATTTATGACGCCGCCACCCTTCCATCGTACGGCTATTATTAACTAATCTTCTTTTTCCTTTTTTTCTTTCTCTCTATCTCAACTAATCACAACGCGACACGTACTTATCTAATACCAAAAGTTTATCTATGTCATTCCTACTCTATTACTCTTAAACTCATTTTCCCTACAGAAATATTAGTCCTTTTTTCCCTCCCAAACTACTGTAGAAGAAGCAGACTGAGAGATGAATGCCAACCAAAATATATTTTAACCTAAGTTAGCTAAGAAATATATATATATATGCAAATTGTTTTGGAGGTTCGCATCTATACAAATAAGATTAACTCAACTAACAAAATATGAGTGTATCAGTCCTTTTGTTTTGTATGTTTTAGTCCATTTTCTTAGATAACACAACACACATTATGAAGAAAAACTGTAAATCTCTCCATGCAAACGGTTCATTTAACAAAATAACTTTTTTATGAAAGTTGTCCATTACTTTTGATGCTTGCAAGATACAATTTATTTCGAAGGTCGTTTTGTGCCCTGGAAAATATTTTTTTTTTTTTTTCTTCTACCTACTCCTTTTCAACTATGATCTTCAATCTTGTGAAAATATCGATAACATGTCAACTTTCAAATATCTCTATAAAATTCAATCACCATTTTTTAAACAAGATTTTTATTTTATAATTATTATGTTAAGTTAATCAAATGTATTATAATGTTCATATATATCTTTATACTTTAAAATTATTTTTTAGGAATATGATATTAATGTAAAAGGTGTGTGATCAACTTGTTCCCACTTGGTTGAGCAATAAATAGTAAAATATAAAAATAAAAAAGACAAAAAAAAGAACAAAAAATAAGTTTACTAAGTAGAAAGTTTCTTTACAAACACAAGCTTATAAAGTAATTAAAAAAAGTGAAATCACACAATTAGTTATAAAGCAAACCCAAGTTAGTATCCAATAATTCTTTACAACGGTTTAAAAAAGAATAGGTTTAATAAGGGGTTTAGTCGGTAATTAGGACATCATTAAACGGTGATTAAAGTAATTAAGTAGGAATGTGGTAGTGCAGTGTGGTGGGGTTTAAATTTTAATTGTTTTTAGTCAAAGTATGACCCTAAAATCAGTCCTCTGCCACTCACGTGACTTCTCCTCTTTTTCTTTATTATTTTTTTCTTTCTAATTTTAAAATTATTAAACTTTAATCTTTGCTGACTCAGCTCCACTCTCTACTTTCTCATTGGGGCCAATATTTTTTCATATTCTCCTGCTTTGCCACGTGTCATCTCATGCACCCCCCTCCGATTTATGCGGCGCTTCGTTTCGTCATCTCCGCCTTTCCCCGGCGGAGCCATCCACCCGGAGATCTTTTCCGTTTTCAGATATTTAATACAAAAATGTTTAATTAATTTATTTTAATAATAAAAATATATACGAAAATTCGGCTACTTGGGGTTGGTTGGGATCCTATAAAAGTAGCTGGTTTCGATTGGCCACTGTGCTTTTTCTTCTTTGTATCTTATCATCTCTTTTGCCTTCCTTCAACTCTCTTCTCCGCCATTCTTTCTTTTTCTTCTTCTTCTTCTTCTTCTTCCTACTCTGTCATTTCTTTAGAGAAACAGTCATTTTCTTTGGGTGGGTTTTAACTTTGGGGCTTTTCAAGAAAGGCAAAAAAAAAAAAAAAAAAAAAAAAACTTTGGCTCTCTCTTTCTCTAGCCTCCTTTTGATTTTTGCTGGTTTCTTTCTGGGTTTTCCCATTTTTTTTGCTCCGTTTCTGATTTTTTTTTCTCGTTTTGGGTGTTTGTGTAGCTTCAATCTCACGCTCGCACACTTCCTTCTTCTTCCCTTTCCTTTTCCTTTTCGTGTGTAACTTTGCTGAAAAATTTCTCGTCCTTTAATGGCTTTTTAAAGGGGGGTTTTAAAAATACCATTAATGGTGGGTTTCACTCCGTTTCAGGGCTTTCTTTAACGTGTTTTCTCTTTCAGCTTTCTTTTTCATTGTTTATTCCTTCTTCTATTTGCTCCCTATTTCATTCGCTTTCAATGAGAATCTGATTCATTGAACTAGTAATCAATATGGATTTGGACTCTGTTTTTTCTTTCCCCATCAAATACACTGAGCATCTTAACCATGTTAAGCTCACTTCAATGCCGGATATTAGGCCTCGGGTTGTTCGGATTTCCGTGACCGACGGTGACGCTACTGATTCCTCTAGTGATGATGAGTCCGAAATGTTTGGTCGTCACAGAGTCAAGAAATTTGTTAATGAAATTTCAATCGAGCCATCTTGTTCTGGAGAAGGGAACAGAATCTGGGGTTCTAATAGGTCGGCGAGAACTGGTCAGAGACGCTCCACGGGAAAATGTGGGGTGCCGTCGAGAAATCGGCGGTCGGCGAAGGTTTCTACTGGGAAGAAGTTCCGTGGTGTGAGACAGAGGCCTTGGGGAAAATGGGCGGCGGAAATCAGAGACCCACTTCGCCGTGTACGCCTCTGGTTAGGAACCTACGACACTGCGGAGGAGGCTGCAATGGTTTATGACAACGCCGCCATTCAACTCCGGGGACCTGATGCACTCACTAATTTCACAACTCAACAATCGAAATCGTTTGAAGAAAAATGCTCTGGCTATAACTCTGGCGAGGAATCGAACAACAACATTTGTTCTCCGACCTCCGTTCTCCGATGTCCTTCTCCACCCATCGAAGAAGCTCAATCGCAAATCCCCAGCGAACTGGACAACTCGTGCGTGTCGGAAAATTTCTCATCGGAGTTCTCGGACTTCTCGAGCTGCTCCGACACCTTCATCCCCGACGATATTTTCGCCTTCGAAACTTCGATTCCAACCTTATTCGACGAGATGGGCCTCCAAAATCAAACCAACTTCCTCAGCAACGACAGTTTCTTCAACAGCGTGTTTCACAGTCCCATCGAAGAAATCGGATTCAGGTTCGACTACCCGAGTCCACCTCCTGACGACTTCTTTCAAGACTTCAGCGATGTGTTCGGGTCGGATCCTCTCGTCGCACTCTGATGCCTTCCCGTCGCCGTTTCACGGCAAAGTTTTGCTCCGGCCGGTGTTGCTTTTATTATTGTTTTTAATTTAATTTTGTAATTGTGCGTGTTCTTTATTATTATTATTAAAATATGAATGAGAGAAGATGTCCGTCACGTTAACGGCGATGGACGAGTTTGTGTACGTGTCTTGTTCAGTTACATATTTCCGTTCCGTTTATGGACCGTTTCCTTTTTTGGCAGAGCCACGTTTTAGTTATTCACGTGACCGGCACGCTTAGAGAAAGATAAACGATAGTACGGAGACTACAGAATCCCTCCAATGGCCTATTTGAATACACGTGCACTCCACACGTGCCATGCCTGTCTACCTTAAATGGCCTTTTGTATTTTTCTTATATATAAAAAAGTAAAAAAAGTAAAAAATAGAAAAAAATTTGTCAGTTTTATTTAATAGTTGTGTGAAATATAATAAATTAAGTAACGTTGGAAGGAAATGTGTAAAGAATTTGAAGTCATTATTAAAATCCACTAATTGAACACCATTTTAATGGTTAAATTAAATGTATTAGACAAACTGAGATATATGAATTATGAAAGTGTAGATTAATCAGAAAATAATTAGTTTTGAAAAATAAAATAAAGTTCTTGAATTTAAGAATTTAATGGAAGTAATCTCTTGTAAAGGGTAAATAATTTATTTTGAGTACATAATTGTGTCTTTGAATTGCTTTAACATTAATAACCATTTTGTGGTAAAGAAAAAAACAAAAAAACAAAAAACAAAATTAACACCAACAATAATTTCATTTTTAATTTTATGTTTTTTTAGTTTAAACTTTAAAATTTGATTTTCACGTCTAATTTAAATTAAAGTAAAAATAAGTAATTTTAACTTTGGTCGGTACGTTAATGATTATATTTGATGTTATGGCTAAAATTTTCATTCAATTATTATAGTTAGCACAATGGAGTAAAATAATATCATTAATTGTAACTTTTATAATTAATTCATAAATATTGATAAGGAACAAAAAAATGTGATAGAAGTTCCATAGCATCTTAGCTCTTTCAAACCGAAAAAGGAAAGAAAGAAAAAGAAGAAAAAGAAGCATATACTCATTAAATCACATGTTGAACATAGCAAAAATACAATAAAAAGTTCAAAAAACAAGATTTTATCTAGCAACCCTAAAGTGGTCTACATGGACATGTTAATTTTGTTACATCCAAATATTCTTCCAAAGTCTCAATATATATATAGAAAGAATCACCCATCAAATCACATAACATAAAGTTGCATTATTTACTTCCACATATAAAATTTCAAATAATGCCCAAAGACTTTATGCAGCTATATACCCCTCCTATATAGTTTACATATTATTTTCTTTATTATCTTTTATTTATATAGTTTAAGACAGAAGAAGGACAAAAATATACTTTATTGTAATATACAAAAAAAAAAATGTAGCAATATTAAAAAAAAATATACAAATTATAAAATATAAAGAGAGATTTATGAGTTTGAAATTTGTAGGGGTCACAAGACCACATTGGTCCCTGAATAAGAATGTGACATTTCATTTCATAGCTGAGATTTTCTCCTTTTGTGTCTAATAGTTTTGTTTCAATATTGTTTTATTTAATTTATATTATTTTCCATGTATATCTATTAAGATATGGTAGATTTTTCATATCTTATTAGGAGATTGTGATTGATGTCAATACAAAAACAAATTTTGTCTCCTCTAGTAGATTCAATTCTTTAGTCAAAATATAACATAGTTTATCCTTCATTTTCTTTTCAAAAATAATATCTATTAACGATATAACTTGATTCTAATTTTTATATTTGCTATTTCTTCTATTCCATGATTCCAAACAAGTATAATAAAAAATGGAATAAGCCCAACTCCTCATCTCGTGTTTATGAGGATGAGATGGAGGTGACTTCTTGACCTAAAATAGTACATGAAATGAAGTTTTTATATGAATGCTCCTAAAATACATTCTTATAACTTAAAGTGAGAAAAGTATGTTTTCGTTAGACTAAAAGAAGAATTAAAAGCATGGTATAGTATTATGTTATGGTGTAATTAATCAGACTGGAAAAACCGATACGATAAGCCCCACACATAAGTATGCATCTTGTAATTCTGTTTTACATTTAGAATTGAATGTCCATGGAAATTTTGGGAATAGCAAGGCATAGGGTATGCATATAGAGCCTAGGAGAGAGAGAGAGTTGATAGTGGCACAAAATTCCAAAAGTAAAAAGGAAGAAATAAAGAAAGAAAGAAAGAAGGATGTTTAGAATGAATCAGAACCGTACACGTAATGTCTGTCTATCTAACTCAGACTTAACGGTATTCCACCAGTCCCCCAAATTCATCAATTCTTCCACCACTCACTTGGCCCCTCCTCTTCTCTTCTTTTCTCTTTCCTATTTAGAATGAAACCAATTTGAAATCAAGGAAGGAAATTCAAATGGGAGATTTTATGTGTGTTTTGAAACAAAATTAATACTTTGAAGAATTAAATGCTGGCGGCTATGGGACTCTCAATTATGTCTCTGTGTTTTCACCATTATTGTTTTCTAAAAATTATGGGCAGCAGCCAAGGGAGAAACAAAGAAAAAAAAAAAAAAACATACCCAATTATTGTACACAAATATAGAAGATTTTGATATTTTGGGTTAAGAAAAAAAAATTAGTTATTACAAAATTCTAAAGAGTATAAACTTGATGATGTTTTAATTGGCAAAATGTACAAATAAAACGAGGCATTAAAATGGCCAAAAACAAGTGTCCTTTTCATCACCCCATATTATTTTTATTATGTATAACATCCAAGTGGCCACTCTACTTAATATTCATAAATGTACACTTTATTTCAAATTGTTGTTTTTATTTATTATTTATTTAAAGTTGTCAATTTCATTTATTGTTTACTTTATAATAATAATAATAATTTACACTCATTAAATAGGCTTCTTTACTTTTCACTTAATTATTTCACCAATTCCCCCATATGGTTACTTTCCTAATAATGACAATAATTCATGTCAAACAGAATATTTACATTCTATTTTGGTCCTTTGCAAAACAATAACACAATATTCCCCTCTATGGTAATGTAATGTTATCCCTCTCCCCTCCATGTAATTTTTTATTTTTCTTTTCTTTTCTTTTCTTTTCACAACCTCTTCTATATATATATATACATATATATAAATTTGATGAATAAAAATGGAATAGTTGTTATATGGGTTTAGATTGTAAACCCAAACTCCCATTTACATTATTAGGTGTTTTAGTCTTGAATTTGTTATATATGGCTTATTTGTTCCTACAGTTTTCAACACCATTCTATTTTCCATCGTTTTCTCTTTTCACGATTTCATTTCTATCATGATATTCTATTTTTCATGCATCTCAACACTTGTTTAAATTTATTAAATTTTTATGTATTTAAATCTATGTATCTTGATTTTAGTTTGAGACTTAAAATAAAAGAATGAGAAATTAGGGTTGATACGTTTGACATCAGTTTCTAAATCTTAGTTAGCCTAATAAGTATTTGAACTACCAACCTTTTGATTATAAACCCATGGACAGATATTTGAGACTAAACTAGTGTAAACTTTTTTCTTTCTGCCTAATAATTTGAGTTAAAACAATACAATATCTTATTAATTATGTATAAGCACATACTTTTTCCTTTCCAAAAAAAAATAAAAAAAATCCAGCTTTTGAGCCCATAGTGCTGTTTCCGACATATCGTCAGTGATGTCGCGACGCATCGGGTTCTAAAATTTATGTTACTGAAACGTTTGCCCATACTTAGCCACATGGGCCCATCTTGGGCTACTTTAGGCCCCATATCTCAGGCCCACTTTAAATAATATATTGTATTTTTTTTGTTTTCTAAAAAGACAGGAATTAAAGTCAGGCTTTTGACCAAAGCAAAAAAACCCACCGTGTGAGGTGGCACGTGCGAGCCAGTTTCCCCCTTTTCCCTCTCCTTCTCTCTCCATTCTTCTTTCCTTTGTTAAAACAAGCTGCAGCAGCACACCGGTTTTTGAAATCCACTTCCATTTCCGCCATGGATGAACCTCAACCTCAGCCGGTTTGCGCTCAGGAAGCTCTCAATTTGCTCAATTGCGTTACGGAATCTCCTTTTGATCAAGAGAAATGCTACCGTCTCCTTCATTCTTTGCGTGAATGTGTGCTCAGCAAGGTATTTCAGTCATTCCTTTTCTTCAATTTGCCCTAACCCTTCATCATTTGTTTTCGTGGGTTCTTGTTATTAATTAGTACTGTTGTTTTGGGAATTTTCGAATTTGGTCATCTAGCTCTCTTAATCGAAGTTCTATTGTCGTTCTTCGAATTGTGATAATTAATTTGTCGTTTTACTTTTAGGTTTAGTGAAATGAAAATAGATTCAGGTGGATTTTGGTTTATTGCTGATGATTAAGGTATTCATCGAACGTGTGGGGAGATATTGATTTGAATTTCTGTTTCTGATGTTATTTTCTTTGTTTTGTTGTCTGCTTCAATAGAAAGTGAAGAAATTCTCTCTGGCTGAAGAAGAACAAACAAAACCAATCATCAAGAAGAATGCTTGAAGGAAGCAATTTTGTAAGACTGATTTTGTTCATTTTAAAGTAGGGTCTTGTGTTACTTTACTTGAAATTTTGTTTCTTCATTTCTTGAAGAGATTGAACTTTCCTGAATTCTATCAAAATGATTTGAATCGAATTCTATCAAAATGGTGACCATTGAATTCCGCAATAAATTCAGTTTCTGGAATCTGAAAGATTGTCCATTTCTCATAGGTTATATTATAGCAAATCCATCGAATTTCTTCAGAACAACTTTCTTTCAACTCAAAGAAGCTTATGGATATCAATTATGTTTGTTTCGTTCAATCATTCTAATCTGTCATGCTAAGCACAATATTTAAGTTGGTCTCTTGGACCAACATGGCACGGACACGACGGCCTTTTTTTATCTATTCAACAATTGTTCTAATAAATATGACATGAACGCTAAAAATGTCTGCTTTATTAACAATAGTTAATTTAAAAAGAAACAAAACTGACAAGGGAAGATGGACAAGAAAAATCCACCATTGAGGTAAAAGAAATCATCATTTTCATTAATTTACATGTAAAGTTTAGTCCATGAGATCATATTTTCCTATCATAAATTCTTCAACCCCATTTGAAATCTGAATCTGAATCTGAATTAGTTTTGTGAAGGAATTTATAAACTGACGTAAAGATCCGCTGAATGGATAATGTAGGTGAGCACCAACGCCAACAACATCAATACATAGGCAATCCCCTGATCTATGCTTGTTCCTACAAATCAAAATTACAACAATTTTCCATCAGTTAAGATGAACAAAAATGGTTATAAAAAGTGTGGTTAAAAAATGATCAGACGAAGATGAAGAAGAAGTTACCATCGCCAGTAGCAGGCGGTTGAGCCGGAGACAACGATTGAGCATAAGCAGAGGAAAGCCTGGTCAAAACTAAAGCAACAACAAACAAAATGCCACCAAAAGGGACCTTACAAGCAACGACCGCCATGTTGAAAAAAAAGGAGAAGCTTGTAATGGAAAATTAGTAAAGGAAGAAGGAATGAGATCTCTCTCACTCTTTCTCTCTCTCTCTCTCTCTGCAACGTCTCTCAAGAATTGAAAAGGTTAAGAAGAAAAGGTCCGGAGAGGCGTAGCAGAGAGAGATATTATTAGAAAATTGAAGTGTATTTAGGCCGTGAATTGATAAATGATTTGAAACTGTCAAAAGGGGATGGGGGGAGAGGGCTAGCCAAACCCTCCAATTTGACAGTCCCTGTGTAGAAGAACGACGGCGTGGCAATGGCGGTCTGCTTCTCAATCAATGGGGCTATGGATTTTATAGCCTCATTTGCTTTGGAATGTTGTAACTACCAACTGCCATGTCCGTTTAAATCGCCCTTTTCATACCCTTTTATTGGATTTTCTTCAAATAGTCTATCATGGATCAA
Source organism: Cucumis sativus (assembly GCF_000004075.3). NCBI lineage: Eukaryota > Viridiplantae > Streptophyta > Magnoliopsida > Cucurbitales > Cucurbitaceae > Cucumis > Cucumis sativus. Next base: position 1,308,208 of record NC_026659.2, on the reverse strand, counting down.
TATAGCAACTTTTGAAAGATGAAATAGTAGTTCCAATTTAGGAATATTTGTTATAACTTATCTACCATCTTTAGATTATCATGTTTATTTTGTAGCATGTAAATGAGTAGATTATAGATTAAATTTAACCTATACGACAAGTTGTCAAACAGAAAACTCGTGTCGATTGTAGAATGTTAATGGCAATGTAGAATGTTAGTGGCAATGTAGAATGTTAATGGAACAGGGATGCCGTGGGAGAAAGGAAATAAGTCATTTTCAAATTAAATGCAAAACCTACCAAAGTAAGACTTTGTGCTTCTTTTTAAATACTCACTTTTTTTTATATATAATTAGATTTACCTAAGCTCACTAACAATTTTTTTTTTTTTTGTCAATTGGTGATTTAAGATAGTATCATAATACGTTGAATTATCACTAATAAGATAATTACATTTTGCTACACATATTTTGGATATTTGAATAACAATCCAAAAAATTTGTAAATTTATTTGTTGAGTTTTCAACCCAAGTTTAGTTTTAGGAATTGTGCTTTTAATGACAAGATATAATTCGGGCATATTTTCAAATTTGTTTTTATTATTTTATATATTAGGAAGTGAGATAATTGAATCTCTAATTCGCAAGTTGATAATATAATGATATATTTCTATTCAAATCGTTTTATAACATTATATATTAAATTATTACTATACATCACATAAAATTCGAATATTAAGTTACATGTACAATATTTCTATTCAACAAATATTAGCCATCAATCATAATGACAACGATTGTTAATTCAATGATACACACAACGTAGCATGTTATTAAGATAATACATACATATTTTATGCCAGTTGAATTGTTCACGTAAATTGATTAGAAACGTTACATTAACTTTTTTTTTTTTTTTTTGCCACCCTATCATCTAAAAAAGGAAGAAACAATTGAAGTTGATATTTGATAAAAGGAACTAACTAGATATAGAATTATAATTATTGAATTTTAAACAAGTGACAAAATGAGTAATGAACAACAAAAAAAAGATATTACAACATTTATAAGAGCTTAACAAAAACATATCCTTATAGTTAACTAAAAGCTATCAAAGCTAAAAAGTTCTTCACACACACAAACACAAACACATACACATAACAATAATTAGCTAATACTAATTAACTTATAAGTACGTAGTTTAGAGTTTAAAGTTCTTGACATAAGGATGTGATGATGTCAGTACATTTCACATGGCCAAAGGAAAGCTCCCATGGCGAACTTCCGCTTCTGGGCGACATCTCCAACGACCGGTAGACCATATTCTTTAAGAAGGCAGTCAAGTTTCCACTCCGGCATGCCCTCATAGTCACTCCTCCTGTACCTTGGGTAATGAAGAGGCATTTGGAACTGATCGAACGCCTTGCTCGAACGCTGCTGATGCTCCGACCCGATCATGGAGCACCGAGCAGCATCGGCACAACTCATTATTCCGCTCATCTTCTTCGTTGGGGCTGTCGGGTCTCTTTCTTTGGATCTTTCTTGGAAGTGCAAATGGTGGTGGAAAGGTTGGGGTTTTTATAGGGGAGAAACGAATTAATAAATTATGAGCTTATAGTAGGTGGTGGGAACTAGATTGCATTTATATTCTAAGTTGAAAGCGAAGTATATTTTGACTTAAATTACTTTCCTTTGTAATATATAAAAGAAATAATTACTCCAAAATTTCTATATATATAGTTTTTGGCTTTACCTTTCACTAACCATATCTATTTTCTTTAAAATATATCAACCCTAAAGTAGAATGATATATGGATCAAAGTTTAAAATGAGGTTTTTTTAAAAAAATACAATACATAAAAGATATGTCAATTTGAACGAACTTCTAATTTCGAAAGAAGAAGTATATGTGAATTATCGAAATTTTATCTTTTTTTAACCGTTTAATCCATTGTTATTAGTACGATATATTTAATTTCCTATAAATGAAGATGCATATAAGTTTAAATTCAATTTTAATCTATTTAGTTTGAGATGTCTAATTTTAGTCTACTTCTAGTTAATTTTAAAACTAAAGGATGCCATCCATTAGTTTTATTGTTAGTTTCATGGTTGATTTCTTTGGAGCATTTTCTTTTTAAATTATTGTGAAATTATACTATATTTATTAAGAAGCCATTTGTCAAATTAATTTTCCATTACATGTCTAGAAAAATAAACAATATAAATAGATGTTTAAGGAAACTTTTTATAAAGAACACAACAAAAATTGAAACTAATTAAATTAGCTAAAATGTTACAAACTTAATTATTATCGCTAATTAATTGAGTGAATGGTTGAATGAATGGGGCATTGATATTTCATTATCAAAAGAATTGAATGCAAATTTTGTATGTATCACTAAAATAAATAATGGATGGGATGATTGAATGGTTGATATTGAAGGATTGAAGGATTGATTATTATTAGTATTGCTACAAATAATAATAGAAAAATTGAGGCCTCAAATTTTTGAAGTGTATATATACCTTTCCCCTACACCACACCCAAACTTGTACTTAATATTAATAAGTTGCCCAACTGCTCCCTTCATAAGTTAGAAAGTTTAATGGGAAGACAGAGAGAGTTCTATGGAAAGAAGACTCTAGCAGTTGGTGGGAGAGGTGTAAATAAATGACTAGGGTTAATTATCTACCCTCGACATGGTGGTTTAGTTAATGGCAACCCTTTCGTCGTAACATGTTTAAGAATAACTTTAAAGTGATTAAAATCATTTTGAGGAAAACATATTAGCTAACTTAGTTATCTTATGATATTCTAGAGTTAGACTCCTCCTAAATAAAATAATATAACTATGACGAGTTCGAATAAAAGATGCATGAATTGTTCTAGTTTTAGATTTTTCTTCGCATGTTATATAAGAATTTTGATATCACTAGCGTAGGAAAACATGATCTTAAGAGAAACATGAGCAAAACTTTGTTACGTTGTAGCTGTATGACAATTTCTTTTCTCTAAAATAAAGTGCAATGTAAAAATATGATTGCACGTCCCTTGAAAAGATTGGAAAATGAAAAAGAAAACTTGACCCATTATAGGGTCAGCCTAATGGTATTATTGGGTTACTACAACGGTACATTTGGGATCCATAATGGAGAATCAATTATAGGCGTAATTATAACGGATATGAAATAATAATTAATTAAGTATATAACAATCAATAACTCTTAATTAACCTCAAACCCTTCTATCCATTCCATACCATTATTTGTAAAAGAATTTGAATAAGTAGGTTTCAAAATGCATAATAATTTAATCCACATGAAAACTAAGTATTAGTTGGTCAATTGGTGACTCTATAATATATATAAATTAACCACATTTTTCATTTTAATTTGGGCCTCAGTTTATGTTTCCTAATAAAACTAACTGCCGCCCAAACCCTAAATATCGTGTAATCCACTTCCTCTTCAATGGCATTCTGCCACCTGTCCTTTTTTAATTTAATAATTTCCTTAATTAGTCCAACTATTTCAATTTGAATTCCGTCCTTCTTTCAATTTATTATTTTTGTTTTAATTTTCATTCCAAATGGACGGCCGAATATGCTCTTTACGTATATAAACTGAAATCATATCAACACCAATAGTTAGTTCAATGCTAAAATTGTCTTTCGATCTTAAATTTTCATACCTTTATATATGTTGGTGAGTTATAAGATTTATAGATTTTGGTGGAGATGAGTTAAAAGAATAAATTAAAAAGATGGAAGTTACAATTTTCTTTTAGCTCAACAACGTACCAATTGAAGATACGTAGATTAGCTAAGTTATACTCGAACTAAACTATATTTATTTTGTATTTGAATGTATCAAATTGTTTACAATCAACTTAGTATATGTAATATCAATTGATTGTATATGTTTGAACATATGTGAAATGAAAATTTATGGAAGTCATGCATACATGAAAATAAAAACTCACGTATATATTTAGTCATTTAATTATGAAACTTATATGTATTTTGGTTTTCTTAACTTTAAAAAATGTTAATCCCCTTCATTTTGAATTAATGAAAATTTTTCCTTCTTTATTTTTTTTTGGGAGAAAAGAAAACAAAAATTAAAAAACCTCCTTTAGTCTTCATTAACTATTAATCTAAAAATAAAGAATGTTAATTAATGGAAAAACTCCAACCTTAACGTCACATTGAATTGAATGACTATATTATAATTTTGACCATTCAGTTTCATATATCAAAATGAAGTAAACTCTACATTACTTTCAAAAAATGGCATGAAATTTATATATATATATATATAAAGAATTAGAGAAATTTCCAAACTGAATCATCAAATTATCCAAAAATGAAGTAAAAAACACACATAACAATACCAATAACAAATTGAGCAATCTTTTAGAATAATTAAAAAGGAAGAAGTGATATAGAGTTGGGAGAATTGAGTAGGAAAATATAGCATAAAAATTAAGTGAATTAATTAGAGTAATTACAGCATAAAAGATAAGGTTAGACTTAACTTAATTACGTGTCATTTAAAATTCCAAAATGTCTATTTATTTCCATAGTGAAACTGTAGTTAGTTTCCCAGCTCATTTTACTTCAAATTCTTATTATTATTATTTATTTTATAATAAATAAATAGTAAAGAAAACACACACACACACACAAGAAATTTTAATTTACGATTTACAATTTACAATTTACAACGAATAGAAAGAAAAAAAATGATACAGAAAGAAAAAGTTGTAAATACCGAAATGAATAAAAACTTTCTTGTTTTTGAATGATCATATTTCGATATTTAGGTCTTAATAACAGAAACGCCGCCGTTTGGTGTTCAGTGTCCAGCAGTAAAACGACGGTGTTTTGTAAAGAAAGAAGATAGGAAAGGCGCGGGAACACGTATTATAAGTGCGTGCAAATTAAACGGTTTTCAACGGCCACGCCTCCATTTCTTTCTTACCAAACGACAAAGCTTTTTTCTCCCAGAAGAAAAAACTGCTCAATTTCTTCTTCTTTCTTTTCATTCTACGTTTTTCTTTTCTATTATCGAATTCATTGCTACGTTAATGCGACAAGAAACCCCTTCTTGAAATTTCCGTTCATTCTTTGTTTAACTCCTCGGTTTCTTAGTCGTTTTTATTGTGTAATAATTAACATCATTTTATCGATCAAACCCCCCTCCCCTCCAGGTGTTTGATGTTATACCCCAACCGGGTTTTGATCCTCAAACTGGGTTTTTTCTTTTTGTTCTTTTGTTGGGTTTATAAGCAAGAGAATTTGATTCCACTTTCTCGCTTCTGGCCCACCGCTTGCTTGATTGCTTCTGAAATTACAGGGGAATTTTTTAAGTGAAGGTATTGTTTTCTTTATTGAGATTATGTGAATTTGTTTATTGACTGTTTTTCTAATGATACTTCCATTTGATCATTTTGTTTTGGTACTAGAGGCTTGGGGAATTGTTTGGGACTTTTGAGAGTTTTGGGGTTTTTCCTTCTGCTGCTTATTGCTTCTCATTGTTGTGTGGTTGAATTTTTTTTTTTTTTTTGTAGGTGGTGGTGTAGTTGGAAACGGATTTTAATTTCGGTTCGAGAGACGATTGTGTGTTTTTGGGGTCTGTTGTTGTCTTTAGCGGAATTCTCCTCTCTAAGCCGGGATGGAACAATTCCGGCGTATTGGAGAGGTATTGGGAAGCTTAAAGGCTCTTATGGTGTTGCAAGATGATATTCAATTCAACCAGCGTCAATGTTGTTTACTTCATGATATGTTTAGGTTGGCTTTTGATACCATTGCCGGAGAGATTAGGGATAATCTTAAGCTTGAAGAGAAGAACACCAAGTGGAAAGCTCTTGAACAGCCTTTGAGGGAATTGCATAGAGTTTTTAAAGAAGGGGAGCTTTACATTAAGCAATGCATAGATGGCAAAGACTGGTGGGCTAAAGTAATCAGCTTCCATCACAGCAAAGACTGCATTGAATTCCATGTCCATAACTTGCTTTCATGCTTTCCTGCTGTCATTGAAGCGATTGAGACGGCTGGAGAGATATCAGGGCTCGATCAGGACGAGATGCAGAAGAGGAGGCTTGTACTTATGAGGAAATATGATATGGAATGGAATGACTTGAAACTGTTCCACTGGAGATTTGGGAAACAGTATTTGGTTCCTCGAGAGATACGTAATCGGATGCAGAGCGTTTTGAGAGAAGATCGATGGCTGCTAGTTGAAGCACTCAAAGAGAAGATAAGTTCACCAGGAACAGCTGTTTCAAAGAACGAGCAGCAGCTTGGTGAATTGTTGATAAAGAAATTAAACAACTCAGAACCGTCGAAGGCAAAGCTGTTCCCGAGTTCGATTTTAGTTGGAACAAAGGATTATCAGGTGAGGAGACGGTTGGACGGAGGGCAGTCTAAGGAAGTTCAATGGTTTGGAGAGAACTTTGGAATGAGACAGTTCACGGCGGAAACTGAAGAAACAGAATCCGAGGTTCCAATTCTTTTATCACTTTTACATCCTAATATATTGCAATATCTCTGTGGCTTTTTGGATGAGGAGAAGAAAGAGTACTTTCTTGTAACTGAGTTGATGTCCAAGGATCTTTCTTCCTACATGAAGGATAACAACGGAGCGAGGAGAAGACTCTTGTTTCCTCTCCATGTTTCGGTTGATATCATGCTTCAAATTGCTAGAGGCATGGAATATCTTCACTCTCAAATGATCTATCACGGAGACTTAAACCCTTCCAATGTATTTATGAAGCCAAGAAACTCTTCAGAAGGCTCTTATCTAGTAAAAGTCTCCGGTTTCGGTTTATCATCCGTCAAGAATTCACCTCCCAGAAACTCAACAAACCAACTAGAAACCAACCCTTTTATCTGGCATGCCCCAGAAGTGATGGCAGAGCAAGAACAACAAGCTCCAGGGACTGTTTCTTTTTTCCGAAAGACAGAGAAAGCAGATGTTTACAGTTTTGGAATGCTTTGTTTTGAGCTTTTGACTGGAAAGGTTCCATTTGAGGACAGCCATTTACAAGGGGAGAAGATGAGTCGCAATATCCGAGCAGGAGAGAGACCCCTCTTCCCGTTTCCAACTCCTAAATACTTGGTCAGCCTTACGAAAAGATGCTGGCACTCTGACCCGTCTCAGCGGTTATCTTTCTCTTCCATTTGTCGAATCCTTCGCCAGGTGAAGAAATTCCTCGCTATGAACCCTGCTGAAAGCAATCAGCCCGAACTGCAAATGCCTACCGTTGATTACTGCGACGTTGAAGCAGGAGTTGCAAGGAAGTTCTCCTCAGATGGGGTTGGTGATTTGTGTTCAGTTTCACAGATTCCATTCCAAATGTTTGCTTATAGACTTGCAGAGAAAGAGAAGACAAATCCAAGCAAAATCAAGACTTGGGATTCTGCAAGTGATGTGGTTTCCATTAGTAAGGATGATTGTGCATCCATTTACAGGGATGACACAGTTTCTGTAATAGAAGATCCATTCACCATCCCAGCAAGTGATACAAGATCCTTTTATTCCGATATGAGATCTGTCTATTCTGAAGCTCCATCCAAGAAAATGCCGATTACAAAGAAAGTTCCAGATACAAAGATCAAAAGAGGCACAGGTAAGATTTTTGTTTCCTTTTGTTCAAAACTTCATGTTACAAACAAATTGGCCATATAATAACTGACGCTTGCGGTTGGTTTTAATCAGGGATCCCAGAAACAAAAACACGAATGACTTCACGAACACCATCAAGAACACCGACACGAACAACTGCACGACCTCGAGCATTGAAGACAAACAGAGATATCCCTTTACCATTTTCTAGCCCTCTGAGCAAGGGAAGAAGGAGACTGAATGGTCATGTATCGGACTCGGAGATTCACTAGCTTTTCTTGCTTCTTCACAGATGGAAGCCTTTTTGTAGAGCTTTTCTTCTACATTATTGTGAAATTTCTGGCATTGTTTTCAAGTCACATAGAATCAGATACTTCATTTGTTTTCTTTTCTCTTACAGAAATAGTGTTAGAATCAATTTCATGTTAGCTTCTTGTAATTAAGTTCTTGTAGTTTCTGGACGTCAGAAAGAATAGCTAATTCTGTTTTTTTTTTTTTTTTTTCCTTTTTCTTTTTTAACTTATAAGAATGTAGTGCAGTGGAGCTTCAAATTTTGGTTCTTTTCTTCCATAACTTGTAAAACTGTTCTTCAGTCTTTTTTGGTTCTTTCAGGATTGTGATGTGCAGTTTTAACATTAGAAGACAGAAGATTGTCCTCTGTGGTTTTCGAAGCAGGGATTATGACTTATTTTCCACAAAGCCTTTTCTTTTCATCATCTTCTTTTTTAATTTAAACACAGCAGAGATTTGATACAACATGGCAAACGAATGGACGATTAGAGAAAGTGACAAGTGCAGCAGCATACTCTCGATACTACTTTCTGTTTGAGGTAAGATTGTCTCAATTTTATGAAATAATGGCACTCTCTACTCTTTTCAATTAACTTGGAGGCTTTGGATGATTACAATTTACTAAATTGTAAAAATTGTAAAAGCTACAAAGAACGAATAAGCGACACCATCAAATCTAGTGATTGAATTTCTAATCTGTTGAGTTGTGATCTTTTTAGAACAAATAAGGGTGAAACATGAAATTAGTGTGGCAAATTAGAGAGAGTGAATTATCAAACATAAGGGCAAAGCTTTAGACTAAATTGGGTTGAGATTTGTGAAACTAATGTTGCATCGATTAAATTTTGTGTCGTAATCACTGTAAATCTTTGTTCTTTACAATTTAGTAAATACTTATTTTAACCTTTTATCTTCGAGTTTTAAGTATTTTAAGCGAATAGAGGTGCAACTTTTATGAATAGAGGTGCAACTTTTATGTTAGTAAGGTTTGAGTTTTGAGTACGATTGATTACATATTTAATTGACACATCTATTCATGTATCAATGTGATCCAGGTGTGTAGGTGTCTATAGTTCGGACACACCTTTGAATTTAGACGTTTGCTGAGAGATTGTTAAGACAATATAAGGACGGAAGCGATTACTTGCATACATCATTCATACGTTTTCATTTTCATTGTACGATTTAGATGGTGTTACACATTGAAAGAGCACGTCAATTTTACAATATTGTATCATATATTTATGAAGTAAACTTATAATTTCTCAGATCTTGAGTAATTTCAGTTCTCGGATGCTTTAAGTACAGAAAGAAGTGTTGTTTTCACCATGTCAAAAGGACAAAGTTGTAAATTATTGTGATAAATGAAACGAATATAAACTGTGTGTAAATTATAGGGTTAGTTAGATTTTCAGTACATATATGAGCAGCCAAAGGTAAAAAAATTGGTCTCCAATATATTTGATTTAAACACAAATCCTAAGCAAAGCTGAAGGAGAAAATTCAAAATCCAGAAGAGGGGAAGTGTTTCACAATCTCAATATGCAACCATTCTGCTTCTTTATGCAGCTTTTATAGGTAGCTGTTGGGTAAAATTACAATCACGAAAAGAATCGAATAAATTATCAGTTAGAAAGAAGTGTAAAACTTTAGAGACATATATATATATATTTCCTTTTTTTTTCTCCTTATATATACATCATTCATCAAAACCTCTGCAGCACCTTTTGCAACCATATGATTCCATATTTATACTGAATCAAATAGCTCAACCTATAGAACTCAAAGAAAAGGAGGAAACGAGGAAGAAATTAAATATTATGAGATGCAAAATGTAATATGCTGTTACCATAATTCTTGGGCTTCAGATACTTCAGTCAAATCCAGGAGCTGTAATGTAAAGTGACTGAAGATGATCACGTTCGTCAAGTTAAATCAGCGGATCAATTCTCAGTCTCAAACCATTTGCAGTACTTTTATACACCCACTTGAGTTGGCTGCAATAACCGTGTCGGATTTTCCTCTCCAGCATACACTTGAAACAAACTGTCCATTGTCATCCTCAGTCTCTTTTCCAGAAATAGGGTCGATAGAACCAAACTTGTAGGAAGTCATTGGCATGGGCAGAGATCTATGGTAGGCATATACCTGAAAATGAGTTCAAATATGCAGTCCATCAAAGAGATGTCGTCTTAAGGAGTATATTTTCAGAGTTCTCAAGAGCAATTTTGAATTCGGAGGAAGATAAAGAACATACTTCGTTTGTTTCTGAACCACAAGCTATGTAGCCATTGGAAACTGATAGACCCACGAAATTCTAGAAGTGGAGAATAGCAAATAATTCAGTAACTCGAAGAACAAATAAAATGAAGAAGCGAATTCTATAAGCTTCCATATATTCTAAAATCAAAGGGAGCATAGAGAGAGAGAAACCTTTTCATTAGTGTGGCCGCTGAAAGTTAAACTGCAAGCTTTTGTAGACAAGCCAGTAGGATTGGTTTTATTAAGATCCCATAGCTTCAACGTGTTGTCTGTGGATGCAGAAACGAGGGTCCCAGAGTCCAAGAACTTCACATAGCTTACAGCTTTCTCATGGCCACCCAACACACACCAAGGAGCTTTAGTATTGCGTAGATCAAAGCAATATGTTCTGTAATCAGCAGACCCAAAAGCCAGCAAATGGGTTGAGTGAGCAGAGAACTGAACACAGCAGACGTTCGCTATGTTCCTAATTGTGCCCAAACAGTTCTTCTGCAGCAAAATAATGCACAAGGATCGATCCTTTAGTGAAGAATTCAAGTAGACAAGTAGATCTTATAAGTAACGAAGTAGAGTCACAATGATATATAACCAACGACACAATCTTCATATGAATTAAGTTATACCGTTAACAATGGCATTTGAGGAACCAAGTCAAACAATTTTTCTTACTTTTCAGCTCTTCTTTTAATTGAGAATGTGAAATAGTGAAGTTCCAGGTCTACGTAAACAAAAATAAAAGCAGTTTATTCTTTTTCAAAGTATCTATCCAAAAGGGAAAAGATTACCCAGAATAACTAGAAAAATTAGTTTTAATGGTTATTTTCGAAAAGAATGGAGCTGGCTCCTCATGCACAAACCCTTAAATGTAGAAGGAAGTTTCTCTCCCTTCCAAATCCTTTGCTTGGGTCTTATATTTCCAATAAAAAGGCAAACGAGGAAGAACAATAATCCAGGGGATGTAAGAAAGGAGAAGGAAAAGGAAAAGGGGAGAGAGAGAGAGAGAGAGAGAGAGGACATGCCTCATTAATACTCCAAAGTTTCACAGAACAATCATCACTTCCGCTGGCCAATTTTGTAGGATGCACTTGTGAAAAGTCAACAGACCACGCCCTTTTATTGTGTTCATTGAATTGAGAAACCTCTTGACCTACAGTTGCATCCCATAACTGGAAATCCATTCAAGAAAATGGGATTGTGAGTGATCCTCAAAACAAAAATAATAATAACAATTGTTAAACGGTGTAGCAGAAGTCTAGATTGGATACTGAATAGCACATATTGATCAGTATTAGCATTTTCAGAAGTTAAAGCCAAAAATCATTGAGAGACAAATCAATTAAGAGTAACAAGAGACTTCTATAAAATCTAGGCATACCATGAGGTAAAAATACTTGTGTCTATAAATTCCACAAAATTTCAATAACCAAGGCACTACAAGAAAGATACACAGTGCCAGCTAGGTCATACCTTAACAACACCATCATAATCAGTTGAAGCCAAATAGTTCTTGATGTAGCCATTCCAGCAAATACAGCTAAGCTTTGATCTATTAAACATTTCAACTGCGGGATAGTGAATATCTACCGAGTCACTAAAGACTGAGTTAAACTCAAAAATCCTTATTTTCTTTGACACTCCAGCAGCAGCAAAATATTCCTCATCCCGATCAAAACTCAAGGAACAAATTACATTTGAGGAACTGTTAAAATCACCATTTCTCAGTACTCCACGTACTTCAAACTTGCTATAGCGAGAATACTTGCAAAATCCATCAAAAAAGGCACCCAGACGATCACTGTGACTCATCTCATCATCTTTTTGTGGTAGATAGCAGTTTTCCCGAGCTCTCAGTAAATCGTTGTCTGTCCGAATTGCTGAGTCATTCTCAGAAGGATCTACTTTTGATCTCATGGAAAAATAGGCACCTTCAAGCTGACTTATGTTTTTTGCTATTCTCTCTTCATTGGTATGTGATATTCTATATACCTGAGGGCACATATCCGAATTTAAATATCCTCCATGAAGAATCAAATCATCCCTTCCATCCACAGTAGACAAGCCAGACTTATCCACGGGTTTAGCTGAACTGTGCCTTTTATTGACTTCTTCAATATCTGATTCTAAATACCGTATGTCTTCCACCAACTTTGAGGCTTGTTTCTGCTTCTGCTCATTCAATGATGTGAGAAACTGCAATAATAACTCTGATTCAGCATCTTCCTCATCAATAGATGTTGAGAGCTCCGGTTCCGGAACACTTGGCATTCCATTAATTAGTTCTGATTCTAAAATTTCCCTGTTCATCCAGAAATTACAAAAAAAAAAAAAAAAACCAGTTATTAATAGATACAAGAAAAGAAACCAGTTAACCATTGGTAGAAGCAAACGAGTAAAATTTCAAAATCAGCTAAATTACTATTTTCACCCTCTATTTACAAACAGAGCCCAAAAAGGAGGAACAGGCATTCAATCCAAATATAAATTGGGATCTAATCCAAAGATGGCAAATTCAAAGAGGCGTCATTTTGAGGAAGCATATTGAAGATCCATATGGAAAAATCAAGGGATTTTGCAATGTTTATAAGACACATAGGCTATTACTATCATAGCCAATTGGTTTTGAGATTAAACCCATGTTATCTAATCTATCGTGGGAAATACAACCAAAAATCTCACATTAGCTAGATATATGGAAGGTCATGGATATACAAGTATTGATGGTGTAATTGTACTAATACTTCAACATTTTTTTCACTTGTGAGCTAGAAAACTTAGGTCTAATACGTGGAAATCAATATTAAATGAAAAAAAAATGGTGAGTTTTATTAGATTGTGAGATATGCTCCGAAGAAGAAGAGGTGGCCTGAATATGGGTTAGAAAGCAGGGAAGGCTTGGTAGTCCTTTTTCAAGAAGAGGATAGTTGGGAATTCAATTGAAGTCCCACATTGGCTAGATAACCATGGGTATATAAGTGAATACAACTGCCTATTTTGGTCTGAAGCATTTTATGTGAAACCAAAAAAAAGTCATCATGCCCAAAGTAGACAATGTCATATCATTGTAGACGTAATTGGATGGTCGTCGTCTCTAGCAAGAATAACGATAAAATATTGATATCGACGAATATTTATGTAAATAAAGAAATTGATATGATTATTTGAATTATAATTTATTTGATTTACTCCAAACTAAGGTATAATTCTTTTTATTAGTTCTTATCCATATTGGGATTAATAGATGATATTTCTTGTGCCTTATGAATTATTAAAAGATATTGAAGATTTTGATTAATCTTTAAATTAATGTCAAACTAACTTTTTAGGGATATGTCAACAAATCGATAAATATTTCAATCCTTATAAAAATAATTGACAGGCTCCTTTTTCAGTCAGACCACTTTATACCAAATTATGAAAAATGACAGTTGACAGTTGACAGTTGACACTCTTAACATAAGTAAGCAGTCATACTTTCATGTATACTGTTCATTCAAACACTAAGAATTGTGATTTGAGGTAGACTACAATTCTTTATTACCTTGCTGTAGGACGAGATGCAGGTTCAGGATGAAGCAACCAAAGACAAAAACCAACTTCCTTCAAATTATCAGCTAGAAAGCTGGGAGGAAGAATCCTGTCACGCAAATTTGACATTGCCGCAGCAAGTGCACCATCTGATTCAAACTTTCCAAGTAACTGAAAGAAATAAAGTATACTCATTTAAGGGGAATTTTCAGGGTCGCAAGAAAGTGATAGAATAACACAAAAACTAGAACTACTTATGGAACAGTGACATCACTAGCAAGAACTAGAATAATGCATAGCTGCACATCCTAGGTTGGTGAATTTTTTTGAGAAATTTTCTACGACTCAATAGTTTCACTCAACCAACAAAAAGTAACAGCTTTAAACTTTCGACTTCATGGATATTGGATAGAAACTCGTTTAATCCAAGTTTATCAATAGAAGCATTTTCAACATTCTGTGAAGGAAAGAAAACACACTTAGCTTTCTTCATATCAATTAAACCCACGACTATCTTCTCACCTCAAAAAGAAGAACGCCAAGAGAGAATATGTTTGATTTAGCTGAGCAGCATCCTGTCATAAGCTCCTCTGGACTAACATACCATGACTCTTCCAATAGGTCACTTGCTGAAGTCTGGGCAGAATCATAAGCTCGAAGGCCAGCAGGCTTGTTCCAACCCCCCTGTTCCACAAAATGTTCGTTGTAGTTTTCCGAAACATTTTTATTGCAGTCCCTTGTGTTTGCAGTTTCAAGACTGGTACCAGATTTAAAAGGAAAATAAGAGTGTCGGGCCATAAGACTCATATTCTGGGCATCTTTTTGTTTTTTCGGAGATCCACCAAATGACAGAAAGTTCCCTTGCTCTAATGGCCTTTTCCGAGTCAGATGGCTATCTGAACACTGACCATCTTTAACCATTAGGCTTTCTGGAGTTTTACTTTGAATAAAAGTTCCAACATACCTTACCTGATTTGTCGTCAATATCCTGAAAGAAGATGGACGTAAGTCATGCAACAAAACCCCCCGACCATGAGAACGCTCCACTAGCTCAACTACATGCCTAAATATATACAAGCATTTAATTTTATTTACTTTTTGGTTGGGAACCTTAAGCCATTCTCTCAGGCTAATGCCATCTAAAGAAGAACCCCGATGTTTATGCTCAGATTTCCTATACAAAGCAGGAATGACGGGCTTAACATCATGCTGTAAAGATGAATCAGATGCCAATGTAATACCCCCAGCAATCCTCGCATTCTTAGGGTTTCTATGTTCAACATTAAAGCCCTCCAGTTGTACACCTCTACGAATGATCCCCTTGCCTTTTAAGGTACTTTTAACAAAAAATTCAGGAAAACCAGATTTTGATAGAATCTTGGTCCGAATGCTGCCCTGAGCATCACCACCCTTATTGTCAACAGCCTTCATTTCTTCCAATTCTTCTCCACAATCATTACGACTGGCTCTTCCAGCAAAAGCCTCAGGAAAAGATGTGTACCCACCGTTCTCCAAGCCAGGGGTTACTGCCAGACCATGGTTTTTGTAAGAAGTATCTATACGTGAACTCCCACTTCCTGAACCACTTCCAAGCTGGTAAAGATGTTGCCACTGACTATGCCTAGAAAGCAGCCTTGCTCTATTGTCTGATGGACCTATAATTGCTAAATTGGAACCGTTGTGATTCTTCACAGTTAACTCTTCAACCATAACGCCAGCATCATCCATACAATGAGGACTACATTCTGGTTGATCAGATAATTTCAAATTGTTTTTACACCTATTCAGATTCTTGCCCTCTAAGATGTCAGTAAATTCATGAGGATAATATTGTGAATAGCCGCCGTCAACAGGTGTAACCATTTCCTGTGATTCAACTACGTTGTTATTTTCAGGTTTCAGCACATACTCATTCTCCTGAGCATCTTGCCTGACCTTATTTTGGACATGTGCATCCTCAGTCGCATCCAATAGCGTCATATCCTCGCTCATTTCTTCCATTCTGTCCAAACCAACATCATTATTTCACATACTTGATTGCCCTGCAAGCACAACACAAGTTGCCAAGTCAAATACCACGAATAGAATACCAAATCTAGGAACCAATTATTTTCAATTCTTGAAAACTATCAGAACAGCAATATTCCTCTTTAAGAAAAGAACCGTAGACAGATACTACAAAACCACACAATCCTGAAACATAGGCCATTCAAAATGGTTGAGCAGCAAAAGCATAAAACTCAAATTAAACGTAGAAAAATGAAAAAAAAATGCAATTGACTCACTTTTAATACAATTCAACTAAAACACTTCCCAATGACATCTATAAATCAGTCGAAAATAGGGTTTAAACTAAAAACTTCCTAACTCCAATCATTACGAAAAGGAACACCAAACATAAAAAAAAAAAAAAAAATATATATATATATATATATATATATATATAAAAATCAATAAACACTCAAATTCATTACAATAAAAATCAACCCCCAGAAGAACAAGGATTGGATTCAAACGATAATCAACAGAATTTAATGGCAACAAAGAAATTATCATTCAAAAGCACATCCTTATCCTTAAATAAATAAGGATAAGAACTCACCTCTAAACCGCTCCGAGCACAAATTCCCTACATCTGTCAAAAAATTAGACAGAAAAAGAGCAATATGAAAACTGCCACCCCATCCACAAATCATCTTCACTTTCTCAGCTGCCAAACAGTAATGAATTCCCCACCAGAAAATTTGAAATTTATATATATAAATATCCAATTATGAATAAATATGAGAAAGCAAGCGATGAAGTGAGAAGCAGACCAAAATTACAAAAGAAAAGAAAATAAACAAGAAATTAAGGAGAGCAAAAACCCTAGAAAGCAGTGAGAAGAAGGAGAAAGAAGCAGAAGAAAAAGAAAATAGAGAAAAAAAAATACGTGTGACACAATAGATTAATAGAAAGCAGAAAAACGAAATATCTTTTTGCCTCGCTTTCTCATCCTCAACTAAATAAAAATTAAATTAAATAATTTTCTTTCTTTTAGAAAAAGAATTTTTGGTTGTAAATAAATAAATATATATATATTTCAAAGGGGTCAAGTTTTTGTCACGTGCCTCGATTAATTAATATTAATGTAACGATAATGTTTTTTCTTTTTATGCGTAAGAAATAATAATGAAAATAGTTTTTTGGGTTGATGTTATGGATTTGGGTTTACATTGTTACACTTCCCGAAGTATATTGAAAAAACTATATTGTAAGAATAGAATAATAAAGTATGAAGTAATAATAATTAAAAAAATACAGCTTTTGGGCTTCAGGAGATTTTAACGATAGGTGGTGGTGATGCCACGTCAGGGGGACAAGGTGGAGCCCCTGGGAGACGCGGCCAACTCAACGAAGCGGCTTAGATTTGAGAATGAAACTAAAACGGCCACGTTTCGGTCAATCAATGGTTTTCATTATAGCAGGGTATGGTCCTTCCCTGTTTTTTCTTTTTCATATGCAATAATTTCTTTTCCATCATCCTTTTCTTTCCTTTTTTCCCTTTAGTATATCTTTTTTTAGTTTACTATTTTATTTTCTAATCAAAATAGTTTGAATCTTTTGTCCAAATTAAATTAATCTATAACATACATTATAGTAATAATCAATACATTCCCTCTTCTCTCTTTAACGTGGATGATTTTCTATCAAACACCTAAAGCTTGTGAATTTGTGAGTCCGAAATTATTTTTTGTCTAGTCATGTACTTTTTAAAATTTTTGGTTAAACACTTTGAACTTGTTTTTAGTATAATTCAATTCTCAAATCATCCTAAATTTGGGGAATTAATTAATTTAGATATAGACTTTGTATATATAGTGAAAATGAACTTTTTGGTTTCATCAGCTGGTTTGCCCGAGAGGTTAAGGGGGAAGACTTAAGATCTTCTGCACATAAGTGCGCATGGGTTCGAACCCCATAGCCAGCATTCTTTCCTTCTTCCATTTTTTCCCTATAAAATCTAAAACTTGTTATTGTTTATATAAAACTCACAATTGCATCGTTTAAACTCAAACACACTTTTTTCTACCATTAAGCTTACATAGATGTAGATTTGAATATTTCTATGGTGAGTACGTGATCAATTGCAATCTCTATATGAGACAAAACAAAGTTATAGCCCGTCTTAGAAATATGGTATGTTATAACTTTTTGCATAGCTATCTCTCCTATTATTACATCATCATGATTAATATTATATATTTAAAAACTAAAATACGAAAGACTCTAAAAATTTTATTTACATAACGTTGAAAACATAGCTATATCATATAATTTAGTCTTATCGTATTACACAAAGAATTAGCGTTTAAATTATAGCTATATCGTATAATTTGGTTTTCTGACATTAGAATTTTTCATTTAACAAATACTCCATTATTGAACAAAGTGAATGTTTGATTATAACAATACTTTAACCTAATTATCATCACTATTTAACAAACAAAAAGTAAATTTATAAAATGATAATTGGTATCTTTTTACTATTGAAAAAAGTACACCTCTTTACCCATCATATATGAGATAAAATTTTATTATATTTATAAATAAAATAGTTTATTTTGATATATTTATAACATAGCTATATCATATAATTTAGTCTTATCGTATTACACAAAGAATTAGCGTTTAAATTATAGCTATATCGTATAATTTGGTTTTCTGACATTAGAATTTTTCATTTAACAAATACTCCATTATTGAACAAAGTGAATGTTTGATTATAACAATACTTTAACCTAATTATCATCACTATTTAACAAACAAAAAGTAAATTTATAAAATGATAATTGGTATCTTTTTACTATTGAAAAAAGTACACCTCTTTACCCATCATATATGAGATAAAATTTTATTATATTTATAAATAAAATAGTTTATTTTGATATATTTAGAAATATTATTACACTTAAAAAAACATAAATGTATCGTTAAAATCGAAATAATTTCTATAAATAATAAGAAGTAAAAAAAACAAATTTAAATTTCTTAAAAGTAATTTTATTTTTCGAAAATGAAGATAAATTTCAGAAAAATTTGAGATGAAGTGAGGCGAAGCCACCGACTCCCGGAAAAAGTCTTCACCATTCCCGGAGAGATTTGGACCTTTTCGCCAAATCAGTCTGGAAGATAGGACAGTCTTAACCACTGGTATTAATTTACTTGCCTTCCATTTGTTGTTGTATTTAAAATCCTCATTTTTTTATTCCTAATATTATTATGTTTATGATTTGATTACTCGAACACAAAATTATTAGCGAATTAATATATTGATTTTCCTCAACTGGGTGACGCTTCCTTCTTTCTTTCACTCTGTATCCTCTCTCTCAATCATTAATGGGTCATTTTTAGTTTCTGTTTCTGTTTCGCCTCTTCACTTACTTCTGCAAGCTCATTTGATTGGGAACCACCCAAGTTGCTACAAAAGAAGCGTAATCTGCATTCATTTTTGCAGCTTTTTGGTGTTTTGAGTTTTCCCCTTTTGTTGTAACGACAAAATTTGAACTGGGAATTTGGATCCAGATGTGTTTTAATGGAATCGATCTGATTTAGAGCATTGGGTTTTGGATTTTAGCTTCATTGGGTTCGGTGTTTGAACTGGGGTTATTGTGATCTTGTTGTATCAGAGATAAAAGTGGGGAAGAGGAAGATGAAGTTCAATTGGAAGCCACCGGTTCCTTTCAAACGCAACCATGTGCTGATTTTGAAGCTTGTTCTTCCTATTCTCTTACTGGGTATTGCTTTTCGTTTCCTCTTTGCCGGTTCTGGTGACGTTCCGGCAATTTTAGAAACCCCTTTGACAGAGAGGTTGGCGGCGCCGACGATTTTGGAAAACCCTTTAATTGATAAGAAACAGGTTCCTGCGATTTTGGAAACTCCTTTGTCTAAGAAGTCTGAGGATTTGGAGGAACCTGAAACTCCGGAGGATGAGAATCAGAAACCACTTGAAGGTGATGAACTGATGCTTGCTTTTTATGTTATTCCTTATGTTCTAATCACCCCCTCCAAACGCTAGGATTATTTTCAAAGATTTGTAACTAACTAGTGTTCTTGTGTAGTAGTGTCAATCAAAATATGGAGATTTTCTGTCTGTTCAATGCTCATGTTCTACTGCCATATCTTTCTTTAAGTTTGATGTTGAATGTTGGATTGGTCTGCTGGGAAGCAATGAATTGCTTCTCTGTTAATTTCCTGTCCACAATCTGTTAGAAGTGTGCTGTCCATTTTCTTTCTTTTCATTTTCTCCCCTTAGATAATGAAGTTTTGAAATCTAGGTCGTATTGAACTTGGTGCAGGGAAGTGTAATCTTTTTGTTGGAGAGTGGATCCCAAATCCATCAGGTCCTGTGTACAATAATGAGAGTTGCCCCCATATTGAAGCCCATCAAAATTGTATGAAGAATGGGCGGCCAGATACCGAATACTTATACTGGAGATGGAAGCCACGAGATTGCGAACTATCAAAGTTTGATCCTAAAAAATTTCTTGAAAGGATGAGGGACAAAACCTGGGCGTTAATTGGAGATTCAATATCTCGAAACCATGTTCAATCATTGCTGTGCATGCTATCGACGGTATGTAAGAATATTACATTCTTCTCTCATCCAGTCTCTTTGGTTTAGTGGAACAAATTGTTGCTATACCATCCCATTCTAGAATAAAGGCATTGTAGGAAAATCATTCAAGCCTTTTCAATTTATAGCTTCATTTTCTTCTAAACAGCTGATGCTGATTGTCAATATGTGACACTAGTCTTTGTAGATGGATATACATATATATAAGGAGTCTGTTAGAAAATGAATGCTGTGTGAACTACTACGATAAGTTTACTTCGAGTGAACTTCAGTGTGGGTACATCTTTTCCTTCTGGCATGTCAGTTTTTACCCATATAAACTGAGGAAGAAATTTTGAAATTAAAGTTTTAATTTCATCGAAATGATCCATGAATTCAACTAAGTGAGGTACTTAATATCCACATTTTTGTGAGTTCTTTTTTTGTGGGTGTTGGTTTCTTGTAGCTCACAGTTTTCTTTTCCCTCCTACAATCACTAAAAGCAGCAGTGTTTGAATTGCATTGCAAAGAATGAAATGGACTGAGAAGATGAGGTTCTTCGTGCCTTCAGTTTTTCAATTTAACGATCAAGCACTTCAATCTTATATCAGAATCACTTTTTTTTTTTATGCTTGAAAATTTTTCATATTGGCATATGTAACTTAATCAAGTGGTTGTATATTTGCTCTTAGGTGGAACTAGCAGTTCATATCTACCATGATGAAGGATACAAGAATAGAAAATGGAGGTTTCCATCATACAACTTCACTATTTCAGTGGTTTGGTCACCTTTCCTTGCAGAAGCTGCTATTTTTGAAGATTATAATGGTGTGTCTACATCTGAAGTTGAGCTGCATCTCGACAAACTCGATAAGAAATGGACAAGCGAGTTCCATCAAATGGACTACGTGATTATTTCTAGTGGTAAATGGTTTGTGAAATCTGCAATATACTATGAGCATAACAAAGTGCTGGGCTGCCATACTTGCCCAAAAAAGAATTTTACAGAGCTAGGTATTGAATTTGCCTATCGCAGATCTCTCCGCTCTGCATTAAACTTTATTTTAGCATCCAAACATAAAGGTATGATATTTATGAGAACATCAACCCCTGACCACTTTGAAAATGGTACGTGGTCTGACGGAGGAACATGTGATCGAAGAGCGCCGATAAAAGAAGGTGAGATGGAACTGAAAGAACTGACCAAGATTCTGCGCATTGTTGAGTTAGAGGAGTTTAAGAAGGCAGAAGTAAAAGCATCTCAAAACGGGTTGAATCTTAAGCTTCTTGACCTGACCCAGCTTTCATTGTTGAGGCCTGATGGTCATCCAGGTCCATACAGAGAGTTCCAACCGTTTGCAAATGACAAAAATGCAAAAGTGCAGAAAGATTGCTTGCATTGGTGCCTACCTGGCCCAATTGACGCGTGGAACGACGTAATTATGGAGATGATGTTAAACGGATAGGAAACTTCACCACCGACATCAAGCGATGAGATTTTGCTACAAGAAGGTACACTTTGGATTTCTCTTATTGTAGGTAAATACCATTGAGACCATCTTCTGTAACATTGCTTTAGGAGATTCTTCTCAATTTGTATTAAAAACACAGCGATTTCATTAAGTTGATTAGTTACATATCTTCCTAGTTCCTATGCATCAAAATAGAGCATATTTCTTGTCCTAGTTGAGCATTAAAAGGGAATGATATCCATTGTTGTTACTTCTTATTCTTATGATTGAATCAGATAAGCAAATCTCTGTAACTATAGTTTTGAGTTCTCGTTCGAGTTCATTGGTTGCAAGAATGATTTTGTTCTGTGGTCCTATCATGAACATTGGAAGAAAAGGAAAACTGAATGGCATTGAGAATTATATTATTTCAAATCTTATCATTTGATTTTTTTCTTTAAATTAATCATGCATTCTTTTAGCATATTTATGTAGTTATTCCATTTAGTAAATTTCAAGAATGCTTCCTAATTAATCAACCAAAGTAGGATTATTTTATCATAAAACTTCATTCACCAATCACAAAAGAATCTTGACTGAGATCACTTTGGTAGGTGTTTGTGTGTTCCTTTTGCTTTCTCTCCTCTTCCAACCCAAAAAAGCCTTCAATTCTTGATTTGAGTTTCTTGCTTTTGTAAAGAGGAAGAATGAAGTTTTTTCTTTGAACCATAGATTATCGAACTTTTTCAATTGTATGTGGAGACAAGAAGTATATTTAAGTTTTAAATAAGGTCTTTATATGTTCCATTATTTGAATATGTTACGATACAAATCTCTAGTTGAGACCCGGTATAATATTACTATTATTCTATTTAAGCATGACGAGAAGTAGGAAGATTTGAATCATAAACCACTACCACAATCGCATGTCAATTATCTTTGCTTTACTCATTTTTAAGAGGAAAATATAACTTAAACTAATCTTGAGCACTTTATAAATTCCTATAAAAATAAATGGTTCGAAATGCTCGGGATTTATTTTGAAACTTGATACTTAATCTAGTCACATCTATTGGAGTAAACTGAATTGATTCAATTTTATACTAATGTTCTTGAAAACTAGGACATATAGTCTACATGCATAGGTGTATTTCAAGTTGTACATATCCTTATGCATTTTATCAAACCATCCGAAACTTAAATACCAATATCTATATAAATTTAGTGGCTTAACTATGAAAGGTGTGTCTGTTTATTTGGTATAATATCATGAAAAAGGCTTCAAATCTATTCTTAAATTGAATACAAATACCATGAAAAAGGCTTCAAATATATTCTTAAATTGAATACAAATGTTGAATTTCATTAACTAAATTTTAAGTTCGTGGATTAGATAAATTTAAATTTTAAATTTCGAAGTGAATTGATTCATCAATTGTGTATGCTATCAACCTCAGAATATTTGGTTCCCATCCACATCCACACCCACATATACATTCTAAAAGAAGAATTTTCAATCACTTTTTTGTTACAGTCAGTTTTAATTGAAATAGCATTTGTGGTTCATACCCTTTTGCATTTTCTCATAAATTGGAGAGAATAATGCAAAAAAAATGAAAGGGAGTTTATTTTCCCATACTTATATATATCTAAAATAATTGATGTAAATTGCATATTTTACAAAAAGTTATTTTTGGAAAAAATTGTGGTGTGACAACCGTCCAAAATAATATTTGACAAGCGAATTTATACATTTAGTGTTTAATAGTTGATCTCTCTATTTTGTATCATACAAAAATTATTAAAATGTCTTTAACCATGTTTGTCGTCAACTACCACCACCCTTCGCCGACAATCTACCCTAGCAAAACTAAACCTTAAACCGTCGTTAGCAACTACGTATAGGGATGGATCTAGCAATGTTCACACTTAATAACCAATTGTATATATAAATCTTATATATGAAAGTTGATACGGTTGCAAAACTTTAAAATTTTAAATTGAGACACTTATTATTATGGGGAGTTTGAAGCATAGATTTTAGATAAATGAAGATGAAGATGGAGATGGAGAGGAATATTAGTGTTAAGAAAAAGAAAGGTCAAAGTTATAAATAAAAACCATATTCTCATCCAACACGTTCCATCAAAACCCTGAATCGCAATAAAATCAATCTCCTCTTTCTTAAAATCCCATCAACAATGTCTTCTCCAATATCAGCATTTACTCATCAAACTCCATTTGCTTAAATCCCACCGATTTCCGCAACCACTCTCCTTTTTCCCTCTTCAAAACCCAATACCCATCATCATCTTCATCATCATTTATCTCTGTTCCAATTCTGTTTCTCTGTTTTCTTAACCCATGGCAGACCTTTCTCCGCCGGATTCCTTTTCAAAGCTTTCCTCCGACGCCGGAGCCGCCTTCGTCCTCGAATCCAAAGGTCCAAAATGACTTTTTTTCTTTTTCCCCTTTTCCAACAGTTTGAATGAGTTGCTAATTAATTCTGGATTAAAACAGGCCAGTGGTGGCATGCCGGATTCCACTTGACGACGGCCATCGTTGGGCCGCCGATTCTTACTCTGCCATTTGCCTTTCGAGGGTTGGGCTGGGGAGTGGGATTTTTGTGCTTGACAGTCATGGCGGCGGTGACTTTCTACTCATATTACCTCTTGTCTAAGGTGCTGGAGCTCTGTGAAAAACAGGGCCGCCGTCACATCCGCTTCCGGGAACTCGCCGCCGATGTCTTGGGTAACCGTTTTTGTTTTCTTCTTTTAAATATCTTTGAGTGTCATTGTTTTATTTATTTATTTATTTTGGATAAATTGCAAAATCAACCCCCAAAGAATGGTGTAATTGCTTCTCTCGTTACGCAAATTTCCAAAATATAAAAATTGGATCTTCAACTAATAATCGTAGAAATCGAACAATCAAATGAAAAACAAATTGAATTTTTAAAATTTATACCATAATTTCTATCCTTTTGGAAAAATATATATAGTATTAACCTAATCGTTCTATTATAATGTTGGATGAAAGTTGAAATTAAAATATAAATTGAAACTCAAATATTACTTACACGAGTTCAAAGATCTTAGTTTTCATCAAAATTCTAATTAATATCTATTCTTAAAATAATTTTGAAATATTTCTCAAACGAGATAAAGTTGAACTTTACTTTTAAAATAACCATTCCATAGTATTTTTTTTTCTTCAAAGTGGAAAGTTTAGGAATATTATATATATATATATATATATATATATTATAATTTAGTAATTAGTCATTTGAAAAATGAGTTAAAAACTATGAATTAAAATAAAACTAATAAGTTTTGTATTTGTTTGAAACTGATTTTTATTCTTTAAACAAATTTGTTTTAACGTTAGTGTAAAAATTAGAACTTAAAATGAGCAATAGAAAATTAGAACTTAAAATGTGCAATAGATATAATGTATGAAATGAGCTATAAATTTATGATAGCATAACCTAACTAGCACCACTCACTACTAAACTCATTAGAATCAATTCCAATTTCTAACTAATAACCATTAAGGACATTTTAAATTCTAAAAAGTTGTTTTTAATTAAACATTTTTGGAAAGATAAACAAGAACATTTTTACTTTTCAAAGAATATAGTTTTCTTTTTCAACAAATGAAAAAGGTAGAGTAGTATTTTTATACATATATACACTTTAAGCCTAGAAAACATATAATAATTTAAGAGAGATACTTTAGTATATTTTGTAAAACTAATAGAATTACTTTTAAAAATATCAAAAATCTAATTGACATTGAATTGAAAATTTGCAAAACTACAAGTTTTGGAAATCTTCAAAAATATTTTTAGAACTCAAATTGAATGTTAAAACTTTTTTTTTTTTTTGGCAATTTGTGAGATACATAATTGAATGCTAGACCTTGAGAAGAATAATAATATAAATTTTATTAAAATATATAAAAAAAATTCCAATTCGTGAAATGCATAATTGAAAATCAATAATTATGTTGGTTGATTTTTGTTGAACTTTTGAGAATAATATATATATATATATATATATATATATTAAAAATGTAATTTAAGTTGACTAAAGAATTAATATGGGACAAAATAGAAAAGAAAAGCACTTAATGGATAGAAATGTTATGATTTGAAAATGAAAGAAATTAAAGAAGGAAGTGAAGTCAAGTTGAGAATTGATAACAAAGCATTATAGCAAACATCATCATCGATCCATTCACATTCACAATTTGAATTATTCTCACTAATCTAATCCTCTTCTTCTTTTTCTCCATTTATTGAAACAAAAAAGAAATTATCTCGGCTTCACTTCTTGTTTGGACAAATGAAAATTAATCTACGCTTTACACTTCTACTGCTCCAACACACCTTGAAAGATTTGGTGCAAATATTTAAGATCTGAACCTCAAATTCTTCGAAGTATTAGCATAGTTCAAGTGATTTTTCAATTTTGCTTTCTTTATTTAGTTTATCAATTTTCATAATTTTGTGAAAAGAAAATATTTTAGTCATATCGGAACCTAGATCTCATCTGTGTTTGGGTGTCACCTATAAATTCTCTTTGGGCTTGATCACTTTCCTTTGAGTCATGTGGCTCTTAACCTACTCCACTCTTTAAAAAAATATATGGTTCAACTAAGCACAAGAAATAAGCTCATGTCTTTCTTTGAAGATTATTTACTCTTCTCCCTTATGAATCATATAGTGAGTCAATATGTAGGTTTGCAAGGGTATTAGATCAGATCATATGCATGTAATTCGATTATTTCTCTATTGATATATAGCTCATTTTTCTCATTTCCTTTTGGGAGCATATTTTAGTCACGTTGGAAATTTTGAAGTATAGTTTTTAACTTGAAAATGAAATATAAATATTTATGAGCCTAATCAAAAGAAAATTTTGGGGAAATTAATAGGGTCAGGATGGATGTTGTATTTTGTGGTGTTCATACAAGCGGCCGTCAACACCGGTGTGGGCGTGGCCGCAATCTTGCTTGGTGGGGAATGCTTAGAGGTATATATTATCTTTTGCTTTTTATTCTTTCGTCGTCTATATTAACTTTCTTTTATTTTCATCCTTGCCTCTATTTCCTTTTTCAAATTTTACAATTTTACGCTTACTAATTTAATTTTGGTTACTGACAATGGATTATTATTTTTGGGTGATGAGGGAAGTTGATGTATTCAAACATTTATCCGAAAGGGGAACTGAAATTATACCATTTCATAGCAGTGGTGACTTTGGGCATGATTATAATTTCTCAACTTCCCTCGTTTCACTCCCTTAGATACATCAACTTCCTTTCCCTTCTTCTCAGCCTCGCCTACGCTTTCTTCATCGCTTTTGCCTCTATTCTTGCAGGTTTGTTGTTTTATAACGTAACCCCTTAACCCGGGAATGCATGCATGCGTTTTAGATTTGTTTTGGAAATGATTAATGTTCGCTTTCGTCGTATTCATAATAACTCTCGAACATGCATGTTGATGTATAGTCGCAGAAGTAAACCATTATTGAGAAATGTTGATGCATGCGTGTAGGTACATCCGATAACGTTCCTCCAAGGGATTATTCTTTGGAATCCACACCCTCGGCTAGGGTTTTCAGTGCCTTCACGTCTATCTCTATCTTTGCTGCCATTTTTGGC
The DNA here is from genome assembly GCF_000004075.3 of Cucumis sativus. Taxonomy (NCBI): domain Eukaryota; kingdom Viridiplantae; phylum Streptophyta; class Magnoliopsida; order Cucurbitales; family Cucurbitaceae; genus Cucumis; species Cucumis sativus. The sequence continues at coordinate 1,280,806 of NC_026659.2, read as the reverse complement.
AACGGCATTCTTCCTGAAATTCAAGTAATCTTTTACATTCTGCTTGGTAACTTTTTTTTCTTTTTTTTCTTTTTTTTTTCATTTTTAAGATAAAATTCTATTTTTCTTAATTTTTACAATAATTTGCACATTTTTTTAAAGTTAACTATCTAGTTGAATTCATAGTCAAATTCTAGAAATATAAATAAACTTCTAAATATTGCTTATTTTTGTTTTCAAAAACTAACAATTCTCTCTAGCCTAGGCCGACTTGTTTGATACCATTTTTGGCTTATTTCCAAGTTTATTGTTTTGAAACTAAATTTCAATTTTCATCTCTCCAATCGAGTTTCATTTTATTTTTCAATCCATCATTAACTAGATGTATATGACTAATTGTATTCTGGTTCGTATAGTGATATAATTAAACATATTTAAAGTTGATGATTAGCTTAAACTTTTGAATTCAATTTTTATCATTTATTTAACAATTACCTAAGTCATAGAAACATGATATACAATACAGGCAACTCTTGCACCACCAATAGGTGGGAAGATGGTAAAAGGGCTGATCATGTGTTACATTGTGATCTTCATCACTTTCTACTCATCTGCAGCTTCTGGCTATTGGGTTTTTGGCAACAAATCCAATTCAAATATCTTGAAAAACTTATTGCCCAAAAATGAACCTCCTTTAGCTCCCACTTGGATCCTCGCCCTCGCCGTCCTTTTCATTCTCCTCCAACTTCTCGCCATCGGAATGGTATATATACATATTATACTTTCCATAAGGATATTGTTTTTAGTTTTCTGTTAATTAATTAACCTCACATATATTATTATAATATACCTCAGGTTTACGCTCAAGTGGCTTACGAGATCATGGAGCGAAGATCAGCAGATGCTAAACAAGGAGTGTTCTCAAGAAGAAACCTAATTCCTAGGCTGATTTTGAGGACATTGTACATGTCATTGTGTGGTTTTTTTGCGGCCATGTTTCCGTTCTTTGGTGACATTAATAGCGTCGTTGGAGCTATCGGGTTCATTCCGCTCGACTTCATTCTTCCGATGGTTCTTTACAATATTACGCACAAGCCTCCGGTTACCTCGATAACTTATTGGGTCAATGTCTTCATTGTTGCTGCCTTCTCTGGTGTAGGACTGCTTGGATGCTTTGCTTCTATTAGGAACTTGGTTTTGGATTCCAAGAAGTTTAACCTCTTTAGTAGTCATGTGGTTTAATTTGATTAGTGTTGCCTTTTCTTTTCGGAATTTAACTAACGCGATAACATGAACGAGAAATGATGAATGAACCAAGTTTTTCTAATGTCATAATGCGGCCAGCTCTATATACATGTATGTATATATATATTTAGACTACAAATGACTTACGATTATTTACTTCTATCTTGAACCTACATTTTGTGGACACGAATCGCCCACTCTTGGATTGGATGGGTTATCCTCGACCCCATCTTGCCAAGGCTTAAGGATGACTCCTCGTGGGGTCGACTTGGTGTGACTCACATGGTCCATCCCAATTCCTTAAGTTTATTCTTAAGTTAAGTTTAAAATTGTAAAATCGATAATTAAGTGGAGGAAAGACATGTCACACATGTCTTTAGTCTTTACGGAAGTTAGCTCATGGTTTCGTGACAAATTAAGCACAAATTTATTGTTGTTATTACTAGTAAGATACAAATATATTTGTACAGTAAATTTGGAGGCTTTATAATTCTTTACATTATCAACTCAACCAAACATTTATTTGATTTGAAAGAAAAAGATTAAAATATTTATTGAATACTAAAATAAATAAAAAGTGGAAAGCGATGTTTACACTATCTCTACAATGAATGAAATGATATATTATATTGATGAGAAAAATAAATAAAAGTAAATGAAAACACGTCTTTGCATGCATCACATGTCTAGAGAGGGACTAATAAACAAACTCACTCAAATATACATTTGGAAGATAATCATATTATTCCACACCCATCAACATGTATATATATAACTGCATAAATATTTTCCTCAAAAAAGCATAAATATCAAATATATTAACCTTTTAACCAATATAAATTAAGTATATTTTGTATAATATGTATATAAGAGAGGAAGAAAAATCAATTTCTACCATCACACTTCAAAATTGTATAGAGTTGCACCCTTTTTTCCCCATATCACTGAAATAATTTTTCCCATTTTTTTGGGTATGATTGAATGGTCTTAAAAAAAAATCAAAATAAAAAATAGTTTTACTCTCTTTTAGAATTTAATTAATTTAGATTCTCTATAGTCATAATTGATATATTTCTATTTTGATTTCACTAAAGAAAAAAAGGGAAAGACAGAGATGAAAATTCGCTAATATTAATTAACATAATATTTACCCTAGACTTGATTTTTTAACATTATTCTTCTTGAATTTTCTTAACTAAGAGGGTTAATACATTAATTTTTGCTAATGCATTATTGAACTAATTTTAATTTTGTGTCCAAAATATGAATGACATAATAATAAATACAAATTGAAAGTTTGTGGACTTAATTAAATATTGAATTATACATATTTTTAAAGTTTATAGACCTAAACTATATTAAACACAAAATTAAAAAAAGTGTTTATGTGAATCTTTGTTAAACAACAATAAATTAGGCACATATAATGGTATAGAAGACGAACAAAACATTTAGGTTTATAAAAAAAAAAAAAAAACAATATTTCATATATAAACTCAATATATAACACACCACAATTCAACATGAACACAAACTAATTAACACAATGAAAAGAAGTAAAGAGAAGTTCAATACTAGGCATTAGGTGTGTATCATTGCCATATTATCATTCATTCATCTTTAGATAATATATCAACGTATAGTATTTTGATATATATTAGCACTTATAATAAAGGTGTATTGTTAATTATATGTTTAATTCGTATATTGGACCTTTTGATTTCTTCAACGTGATATTTCTTACAAATTTGTAAAGTACTTCCTACTCAATAAGTATATCATAAGATTAAAAAAACACATCTTCACATGCATATATCCTTTAAACGTGGAGTGTTTTGATACGAAAAAATATATTCCTCCATTGCTTTAATTTATTTTATTAATTTAAATTAACAAAGAAATTATTTTATTCATTTATTTTTGTAAAGCAAAAACTTGCTACGTGGGTTCCCACCTCTAAACCATGATTCCATGAGATTAAGCTCCAAGATTTAAGAGTGAAAAATAACACTTAAAATATTTAACCATATGATGATCAAAATCAATCTTTTATTTTTTAACTTTTTAGTTTTAAAACTAATAATTAAACTTATTTAGCAATGTGTTTATCCTCCAAATGGAAAAACCGAACTCGTGGGTTTAAAGTCAAAGAATCATGTAAAAACGTGGTTAATTATTTAAGCAAAAATAGAACGATGAACAAAAAAACTCTCTCTACCATTTTGTTTGACTTAATGAATTAAATGAATTATTTGTCCATTATTCTTACTCAACCATTCCATCAATAATTATAATTTCCTTAGCTTCAAAGACAGGGAAAATGATCTTCAAGAATCATCATGTATTCAATGCAATAACATTTTTTTTCTTTAAAAAAAAAAGAATTGAATTATTGCCACTATATTCTCATCAAAGTGTATAGTTGACAGTTAAATAAAAAATACTTTAAATTTATATATATTGAGTGATTACTAACAACATGCAATTTTTTTAAAGTAAGAGTTTCTACTTTGATCTTTTATAATTTGACATTTTTTTAATACAAAAATTATATAAAAAAAAAGAGTCCTAAAAGTGATTGAATCATAATGACTGAAAATATATTGAGTTAGATTATAAGTTTAGTCTGTTAATTATGTCTATATAATAGATTTGTAAATTAAAAAAAATTATCATAGGTTTTTAATCTTTTAAATTTATTTGACAAACTTTTTAATTATGAAACTTTCACCTTTCATAGTTAAAACACCCTTTTTTTAGAACAACTTTTTAAAAAATATTGGTTTATTTTTTAAAACATTAGTGGTGAATAATAATAATGATCAAATTAGTTTTAGTTTTTTTTTTCTTTTTGACCTGTTGGACACTCTATTAAATTGATCGATATGTATTAGGGGAAAAAAAAATCAAGAGTTGATAGTTGAGACCAAATTCTACCTTGAGTTCACTATGTTTGTAAATTAAAAAAAAAAGTTGGATAAACCCTAAATTTTTTTTAATAAACTAAATCACACCCAAAACCTCAAAGTTGGTGAACTAATATCTAAATTATGAACTATAATCTCTAACTTAACCTTTAATGATATCGAATACTTACTAAAAGATACCCCATTAAACACTTTTATAAACCTATTTATCTAAATCATCAAAACTAACATTTGGATTACTAATAATAAAAAATAATGTAGAGTTCAAAATTATCTATTTTAATATAACCATTCTATTAAAAAAATTCAACAAATAGAAATAAAAGAACGATAAAATATAAAAAATAGATTATTTATATTTTTTTAGAAAAAATAAGTAATGATTTTGGAGTATAAATAATTTAATAAAAAGAAAAAGTAGAGAATAATAAGAAAATAGAAAAAAATGGGAAGAAGAGGTTAGTGAAGAAGTCAACGACGTGAATAGAAAAATTGGAAATAAATAAAGTAAATAAATGCATAGAAATGGAAGTGTGAAAATAGAAACCCATTTTCCGAGATCGTCTATTACACAAACCCAACGCGTTTCTTTCTTCAACCATCCTTAAATCCCCCCCACTCTCTCTTCTTCTTCTTCTTCTTCACTCCCCAAAATGGCGACCCCCACATTCAACAAATCCAAATCCACTCAATCCGCCGTCGTTTGGGACTGCGGAAGCTCTCTCTACGATTCATTCGAACTCAATTCCCTCAAACGCCAACTCGATTCAGCAATTGCTTCAAGAACTCTGTCCATGCCTCACCTCCCCGGCCGCCTCTGCACTCTTCTTCCTCCTCCTCCTCCTCCTCCACCCCCGCCTTCCAAAAGATCCTCCAAGATCTCTAGGTCTCTGCACAAATTTCTCCGCTCCGTTTTCAAGCACAAGACCAATTCCATCCCTGGCACCTTTGAGGCTAATCCGGAACGAGTCGACGACGATCATGGATTCTACGTTCTGTATGAAGATGAAGCGAATTCACTTTCTGCTGTTCCGGAGGTTGGATTTCCCGGATTTTCGCCGGAAATTGGGTCTTTGGTTCGGCGGACGACGTCGGAGAGATTCACAGCGGCTACTTCTATGAGTATTTCTTGTGCTTGAAGATGCCTTCTTAATTAGTTCTTAGAATATATGTGAATTAGTTTGTTTTTTTAGATGTTAATTAACTATATTAACACATGTTAGGCTTACTTGTATTTAGATTTCTAATTTTCTCAAGTTTTACTATCTTTAAACACTTCCTCAGTTGTACACTTCAAAATTTATATGTTACCATATTATAAAGTTTAGGGTATTGAAGTATTGATCCAGTAATTATTTGGACAGTTTATTTATGTTTTTGGTATTTAGAAACTAATTTTCAAAAAATAATCCTTGTGTGATGATAATGACTCCAAGACTTTAGGTAGTGTTGATTGAAGTTTGAAAAAAATATGTATTTCTAAGATATTTAGTTGCATTATATCGATTTGCGAATAGGAATATCTAACACACCATGTTGATAACAAATTAAATAAATAATATGTTTATAAACATTATTATTAACCAAAGTGTACACACCAAAAAGTTTGAGCATTTAACAAAAGAAAAATGTAATTTTTTTCCTCTGGTAGTCTTAGCTGTGTAGAGTTTCGTAGAAGAGGGGCAAAGTATAGTATAGTAAAGTGGAGTATTATTTTAGGTATGCTTTAAAGATGAAGGAAGCTTCTTCTTTAATACATTTTCATAATTTATTTAGGGTTTAGTACATATACAGCTACAAATATGGCATCAAACCTGTCATTAATATATATAATGGTGTGACTCTTTAAAATACCAAACCCATTAATGACAAAGTAGAGCCCAGAAAAGTAATTATGTATTTATTTATAAACTATTATTATTGTTACTACTACACACTCCATGTAACATAAAAAAAAAAAGAACAAGAACAAGAAAAAACATGATAGGAGGGAAGATAACTCCAAGAACATGCCCTATATGATGACACTTATGCACATCGATCAACTTTTCATACTTTAAGCGTGCTTCAACTAATTACATGTACTAAAGTGAAAAATCCTTCGAGTTCTTACGAGAACACTTCCCACAAATGCGTTTCTCTTTAAATAGTTTGACTTACATCATGATAAAAAAAGATAGATTTCTAGACTAGTGCATGCATCTAGGAAATTGATTTTTCTGGTTACAATTATATATAAAAGATAGAATGAGATTCCATTAATATTAATTTGGAGTCGAATAATATTTACGAAGATAAATGTATAATGTGAAAGAATTGAGTATTATATATTAGGATAGTATTCAAATTTTTATTGGAGAAGAATAATCTCAAATAATAACTTAAAATAACAATTTTGAAGCTGAATGATATTCATCTAAACCCTTGAAAGCTATTAATGATTTTAATGATTTTTATTTTACAACATGTGTAGTGTGTAGAGGATAAATTCAACTTTTATATACATGTATATATAATGTAACAGTATAAATATTTATGATACATGATCACCATATTAATGGCAGTGAGGGAGAGATAGAAGGTGATGGGCATGGGACTTCAATTTTCTACCAATTCTCACTATGTCATCAGTTGTTTCTCGTGATTTTTATTAATGCAAATTTCAAATTCTAGAAAAAACCCATCAAAAGATTAAATATTAAAATATTTTAAGAAAATATGAACTAAAAAAGCACTTGAATTTTAGGTGGCTGAAATGTAATGTATTTATAATGGGCTGTAATATCAATTTCATCACATTAGATTTAAGATTTCTTTTTCATAATTTTTTTTTATGTTACACAATCATCTCATACAAATAATGGGTATATCACTAATTTTGATTACGTTCCAACCTCAAACCTATTAGTAGCAATTAATTGCATGTTTTTTTAGGTTTATTTGATGCTCTACCAAAAGCATACATGTAAAGATAGAAAAATAGGAGTTATTCATATATGAAGACTATGAGGATGGACTAAGACTTAACAATACAGAAATTGACATTAAAATCGATGTTATCTATATAGAAAATTCAAAACCAGTGTTAAACAAGTTGGTTGGTTTTTTCAGAAGGTTATGTTTGGTTTAAGATTGTCTCAACCAATTCTTCTTTCTTTTCAAAATAGCAAAAAAAAAATTATGATAAAAAGACCCACATCACTGCATTTTCTAAAATTACAAAAGTAACAAATTTAAAAGTTGGTAACAATACGATATCACTAATTATTTGTCATATTTGCAATATGAAAAAAATGTGTCATTAATTGTTTTTTTCTAAATAGTTTTGTGAATCTGATGCAATTTTCTATATTTTTTCTTCATTTAGGAGGGTCTCATTCTTTTTCTATTTCTTTTAAATATTTAGATATTCTACTAGAAAAATATAGTTTATATATTATATTTAAGAAAGATACATAATATTAATATATTCGATTTCTAACCGAATGTTTACAAAACTGACCCCAATCGGTTTTTTTTTCCTTAAAAAAAATTAGTCCTCCAACCTTCCGTTAAGCTGGTTTCGATATGTTCGACTCAGTTTTTCGGCTATTGTTGCTTACTCCATTCACCAAAAAGTTTGGAGTTTGAAATTTTCTACCGAATCTTTTTCTTTTGTATATTACAAATATAACAAGTAATTAGATATACTAAACCGTTAGACCTATTCAATTTTAAATTTGTTAATTTAGGAGGTTTTAGTTCGAGCCATTTTATTATCATAATTTTTTTTTCTATTTTTGCACCTACAATTTGATAAACTTAAATTCAAACAAACAACGAAAAAATCTCAAAGATTGACCATAAAGTTATAATTAATACTCAAATTAAAGTAAAAACCAATTTCGTATTTTTCCTTTTGAACTCCAAATTTTAAGACCCAAATAAAATTGTTTTCTGGATTTTTCTTCACTGCAAATGACCCAATCCTAGTTGTTTGAACTTCGGAGCTGCAAACCTCACTACCCAATTGACCAAAAGCCATAGAAATCAATCCCATTTCCTTCCAAAGATGATAACCCATCTCTGTTCTCTTCGTCACCCTCCAACTTCTCCATTCATCTCAACTTTTCTGAGCTCTTCTCCTTCTTCTTTCCCCAGTGTTGGAGCAAACCCATACAGGATTTCAGTGGAGCCTCACCCTCTCAGAAACAGAAGCTTCATAAGTAAAAGAAATGGGATTATCTGTGGGGCAATTTTACCTGTGGATCCATGGGCGCCCAACATCGATTCTCAGAGCATAGCCTCCCAGATTTTTGCCTTTTCCCTCTTTCCTTACATTGGTTTCTTGTACTTCATCACCAAATCAAAGACCGCTCCCAAGCTCACTCTCTTCGGTTTCTATTTCTTGCTTGCCTTTGTGGGTGCTACCAGTGAGTTCCCATCTCCTTTATTTTTTATTTTCAGTCCAATAAGGGTGGCACAACTTCTTGATTTTTAGAGAAATTGGCTTGTGGGTCTATGAATTACCTCCGATTTTGAAGTTTAGAATTACTAGATTAGGATATATCTACCCATTTGTATTTGCTTGCAGAAGAATTGGCATCTTTATCCACTTTGTTACAGTTTACAAACAGGAAGAACGGTGTTTGAAGTAGAATTTGCATATTGGGTTTATTTTTTCTTTTCTTTTTGAGTTCAGCAATTGTGGAATTGTGGTGGTAGGATTGAACCATCGACCTTTGGATGGTAACTTTTTCATATTCGGACAGTTTAGTTGTCAGCAAAGATTAAAGTATCAATCTTGTTATTGATATTGTAATTTTTTCCCCTTATCAGTACAATTTCTCTGTTAGTTTTCATTTTGGTTTTTGGTTTCTTTCACATGAACTTCCTCCGAATCTGGTTGAAATTCTTTTTACACTTTTTGAATGAAAATTTTAATCCTAATGCCTATTATTTATTACTGATAACTACTTGATTTCAATTCATGCTGGCTACAACTCTGCAGTTCCTGCTGGAATATATGGTAATTATTCCTCATTAAACAACATTTTATATTCACATTGCTCTACTTTTTCTTCTTTCATAAATGACCAAATTGTTTAAATTCCAATTGCTTTGCTCTCTTGGAACAGCAAAGGTTCATTATGGAACTTCCTTGTCTAATGTTGACTGGTTACATGGAGGGGCTGAATCACTTCTCACTCTGACAAATCTTTTCATTGTGTTGGGATTGAGAGGAGCTCTTAGGAAATATGGGGAGGCTGAAAACTCTACATCCTCATCTGTTCTAGAGTTGGAAAAAGAGGAGGCTGTGTTAGATAAATAGTTATATGTTCCAAACACTTTTGTTGAAATATTTGTTTCTATGGGCTTTGTGGCCTTTAAATATACGACGAAAAATCAAGCAATATTAAAAATGTGCATTCTCGTTTTACTCTCTCCTCCACTGTTATATAAACTTCCCCTTTGAGTTGTATGAACATCACTCATCACTCATCAACCATTATAATTATGATTCTATCTTGGTTTTGCTTTATGGAAGCTTTTGGCTAACTTCTTAGCATTTGCACAACTGTTAAGGTCTTTTAGGTTTCAATAAAATTTCCATTGAGAACTATTCTCATTCCTTTACTGCAGGAGTCTTGCTGCTTTTCATTCTACTGATGCACAGCCAATTTCCAAGCGACTTTAATCAGTTCTTGCAAGTAGTGCATAAAGTTCCTCGCTTGTCCACTTCAAAATAATATGTGCAAACCATTTTTTCTCTTTTTCTTCATTATTCCTCAGTTGCTCAGCTTATTTGACATGATTGTGGTGTGGTGAACTACGAGTAATATGAGTGCAAAAGCTCCTTCTGTACAGAAAAAAAGTGCTAAATATATTGAACTCGAATTGGTTCAAGTCTTGCTCCTTACATTTATTGAGCAAATCGTTGATTCAAATTCACCTGAGAGCATATATTTGTCTCTTGGTGTCAGATTCTGTTGTTTGAGATTATCTGTTAACAAAACAATCCATTGTCATCATACAGTTTAGTCTTTAAAGAACTATTCTTTCTTTTAACTTTGTAAGCAAATGTTTTTCTTTTTAATGTAATATAATTATGAATTCTAAATTTTATAATAAAAAACCTGAAAATATGGTTTATTAGAATCTGCACTATTCAGATTATAAAACTTGAAAACAGATTTTCAAGAACCTAATTCGAATTTACTATAATATATAACAAAAATTATCTCGAATCGCGAACAAAACATACCTTTAGCTTTTCTTTATCGTTTATCGACACATTTTTATTTTTATTTTCATTTTGATATTTATTTTTTGTTTAAAAGGCAAAGAATAATTTAGGTTGTAAAGCATTTGATTCTAAATAAGAATTCCTTTGTCTGTTGTAGGCATAAACTCAATTAACAAATGAAATAATTCATATTTTGTTATTTCTTCTTTGAATCTCTCCCATTTCCTCATTTTGAGTATATATGTTCTAATTCTAACTCCATCCTCTTTTTTCTTAAACAATTCAATATTTATAAATAACTTTTTAAGAAAGAGAGAAAATATATTAAATTAAATGTGTACAAACTTACAAGAGCAAAAACACATTATAAACAAATTCGTATTGATTGAATCTCATATTTTCTTAATTCAAATAATTTTAAAACTTATGTCAACTTGAACACAGTTCAACTGGTTAAAACAACTATGTCTTCGAATTAAATAGGTTAAGCATATGTTCACCACAAGAAAAGATAGAAAGAAAATCTACTAGAACCCCTTCTTTCGGTATCTATATTTTGAATAGGGAACTTGTTTCTTCCTCCCCTTTGTAAGTAGAAAACAAGAAAGCTAGCTGCCCAAAGAATACACTGGTCGGGTGACTCTTACGAACTCAACCGAGATAAATAAAAAGAGAGACACTCAACACTCCAAGTATGACATTTAGTTAGAATATCTACGACGATATATATAATAAAAACTTCATGATTAGATGTTCGAATAATCACTTTTACTTGTTGTTGACAACGTTTTTTGCCATTCATTATATGTAACTTGATATCTTTTAAAATAACATCTAAACATAAACAATTTGTTACATTGATCATATGTAACAATACAAAATTGATAAATCTTTAAACATCCAAATACATGTAGAATTATAAGATCAACCTAGAACCATAAAATATATATTTTTTTCCCCTTTGAATTCTCAAAGGTCAAATTATGATAAACACAACTCATCTTTCATTCTTTTGTAAAAAATAAAAATAAAGAATCTGATTTCCTCTCCTTAAATCAGACCTCAAGAGAGTTTTTTTTTTATAGTTTATATGATTTTCCCCTTCTCTTAAAAGTATTTAACCTTTTATCCAATTTCAACATTATTATTCAAATGGGTTGATGTGACTTTATTGGCTTCATATATATAAAAAAGAAAGTTATTTTTTAAAAATATTTTTCAATTCCCTATTTTAGTCATAACTTAAAAAGTATTGGTTTGATTCCTTGTATTCCTTCGTTAGTTTGAATTTTGCTTCTAGTAATTAAAGAGTGTATATAAAACTCACTCGACAATTCAAGTTGGTTGAGTTAACTAGTTGTAAAACCTGACGGCACAACTTTCAACTCAACCTTTAAAATTTAGGTTAGATTAGTGTATTGGTATTTATTAATTCTAAACTTCCTTAATAATTCAATTATATGGATTAATTCAATAAAATTAAAAAAAAGTTAGAAAGCTTATCCAAAATCTTTCAAAATATGTGAAGAGACATATTTAGAGCACATTTAACCCATCAATATTGACTAAGGTTGTGATAGGTCATTAGTTTGAATTTTCATGAATTTACAATGTAATAAACCTATACAATTATAATATATATATTCCTTTACCCTATCAATATCAACTGAAAAATAACTCATAAAAGTTTGTTTCTTTAAGAAAGTTTTAAATAAAAAAGGAATAATTTTGAATATGGGGTTCGCTATCAAATCCACTTTTGATGAGTATAAAAATCCTCCAAACTTAGCTATGCATTAACCAAGCAGAATTCCTTCCAGTCCTAACACAAAAGCTTCAACTTTTATTGCATCAATGGCATGCCAACAAGGCACCAAGCCAGCTGATCGCCATGGCCAGCACCACCACCATCGCCGGCACCCGCACCCGCACCCGCACCAGCATCCTCACCCGCACCAGCATCCTCACCCGCACCCACACCAGCATCCGCACCCGCACCCGCACCCGCACCAGCACCCGCACACCCGCACCCACACCCACACCACCACCACCACCCACCACCACCACCACCACCACCACCAACAACAACATGAACACCATTGCGTCGGCATCCATGCACCCGACAAGTGCAACTGCGCCTTCAAAGGCCACCATCACGACCATGCTCCACCGGCACCAGGCGCGGTGCACCACTCTGGCAATGACTGCAACTGCAAGGAAAGTGGGTCAAAAAAGAAGAAGGAACACAAAGAGAAAAAGGAAGGATGTTCGTTGCATAACATCAAGGAAGCCTTTTCTGACCATAGCAGTGATAGTAGTGACGGTGAAAATGAATGTCACAATTAAAAGGTAAATTCGATTTTCTTCTTTCCAATTTCTCCGATTAATAATATCATTTCGGATTTTACTACCGTTGTGAAATTAAATTTACCAAGTGTTAGACTATTTAATTACTTGCCAAAACATGAGTAGTTACGTTTAGTTTTAGCATGCTAACAACAGATTGTGATAGACGTAACTGTTGATTTTTAACCGATAGGATCTGATGCATTGTCGTTGGTATCTTTCCCTTCAATTTTTTAAATTTTGATTTCTGTTTCTCATTTGTTTCATAATGTAATTATTTGGATTGGACTTGCAGAAATGAACGGAGAGAAGGAAGGTGCATCAATTAAAAGAACAGTGTGGATGCCTCTAAACTAGCTACTACTACTATGAATTTGCGTGAAGCAGAAATAAAGATACACTATGTTGTATAAAGATGATAATTTATAAGACTTTACTGTACCTATTTCTTTCTTGTTTGAAATAAAACTTCTGTATTCCTATCCTTGTTATCGATTTCCACGTTATCTTCAACCCAATTTGTTTCTTTAATCGGAAAAAAACTTAACATATCTAGCCTTACCACTAAAAAAAAATAACTTAACGCTAGCCTTACCACTTAGGAGCACGTGAATTTGAAAATCCAAAAAAAATTTAATGGATAAGACACTAATTACCACTTCAACAATTGAAAGCCGATAGTTCGGTTCCTTCTCCTACAAATAGCATCACATTTTTAACCTCAAATGTACTTTGTCTAAATAACATCAACCAATAGATATATGTTAAATGTTAAATGTAAAATGAGTATGCAATTCATGAGAAAATAAAATGAGATGAGAGGCATCTCAAATTTTATATAAGGATTCAACAAACAATAAAAAGGAAAATGAGTTCCCTTTTGACCAGAACTACAGAAAGAGAAGGGAAGTACTAAAACTAGCGTACATAATTTTGGTTGAAAAATTTATAAGCTGACATTACAACCATTTATGTTACAAATTAAACCTCTAAAACACACATTTGTACAAGGAAAGAAGGCTTTAGTTAAAGCCATCCAAGAAACCCAGAAACAAAAGTTGCAAGGGCCTGAGCAGCAAGACTTTCGGCTTCGTCTTTACTCGAACCTTTGCCCTGAAGATATTTCTTTGAAATCTGAAAAGAATGGTCACCACCATCAATAACATGTAAACCACTGATTGATTTCATCCTCTTCCGAATATCCTCCAGCTTCTCTAGAGGACACAGAGCATCCCTGCTACCCTGAATGGCACAGTGATATCATTCAACATCAATCAAATGTCTCAAGTGTTTTTGAATGTTTTATGTTTTGTTAAAATTCTATTATCAACAATACATGCCAGCATTCACTACTCAAAGCACTCGAATATCAGGTGCAAGATGATAACATTCAATCCATGGTCCAATTGACAAAGGAAAACCAACAAAAATATTATACCAATCAGTACAAAGCATGACAATAGTTAATGCTCCATCGTGGATCCAGGTCTATATTATTACTTTGCTACAGAAGATGTGAGCTATGATTCATATATTTCGGAAGAGAACATTGCAGGATACATTGTTCAATTTTTGCTGTAAGTGGTGCGAAGATGAAGTACCTGTACAAACATGATGGGAACCGTAACTTGCAACAGCGTCTGATCTCGGACATCCCCTTTCAAGCCCTAAAATATGCAATTTTACATGATTAATCGGCACAAGCTTGAAGATTCATTTATACAGCGTAAGATGTCAACTTCATTGCCATTTTTTAACCGCAATCATCTTCCAAACCCATTAAGACTGACAGCTATTAACTCCAAACACTTTAATTTGTGTATAAGTCCAAATCCAACGTATATTAGTCATGGCACTAACTTATCGCAATTCTAGAAGGACAACGTCATTTACCCATCAAATTTTTTATTAAGAAATTAAGGTTGTCTCAAGATTGTTATGACCATAACAATTATTTCCAACGAAAACCACAACTAAAAATCAGTTTATTTACCCTAAAGCCTGAAGGCTTTTTCAATCTGATATGCATAAATAATCTCAAACCTTCAAGGGATACCCCAAGCAAATAATTGCAGAAGGATGAATGTCTTCCTCACAAGCTACCATGCAACTTACTCTGCCAATAAATAAAATAAGTAAAAACCACATATGACAGAAAATCTCAAACTTATTACATATGAAGTAGAAAGTTATATACTGTTTAAAAACCCCAAAGTAATAAGTGAATTAGTCCCAAAAATCACCTGGGATATTTTCATTCATTTCAATAGACTGTCTAAAGAAATCAAAATTCTAAAACACTTGAGAAGTTCATTCCATGTATAGCGACCAAAGACCATACAATTTGGAAATATTTCAAAAAGGATGATTGCAAGCAAACAAACAAACAAAATTATTACCTCGAACCCATTGATTTACCCGCCAAAACCAAAGGGTGCCCAGGGTACTTTGCAGTTGCCCTTTTGACAATTTCTACATGATGTGGAACCAATTTTTCTGCCTTGGGAGGAGATTTCCTTCCACCAGAAATATCTGTCAAATCAAAACGCAAAAGATTAATTGAAAGAAACAACCAAAATTCGAGTTCTTTTCATACTAGTAACATATCAAAATGAACACGATACTATACCAATGTATCGTTAAATGTGAAGCACTCACATGGATAATCAAAAGTGACAACTTCAACGGCATGCAATGCCTTGCCTAACATATCCTTCCATCTGGAAGCAATCGAGAAATTTTAGTGTTTATAGGTCAACTAATTGGTAAAAAATAACGTGATAAAAGCAAACCATGGCAATACAACAATTTAAATCTCAAAAAAAGAGATTAAAAAACATGGTCAGATACAGAAACAGAATTCCACTCAGCAAGAAATTCCACACTAGACTTCCCAATTTCCACAACCGAAAAAGAATTCCACCGTTAAAATGATTGATGTGGAATCATTAAACTTCACGATAAAAACAAATAAATTCTAAAAGCCGAGCAAGTAAACTGTAGCAGCAAAGCTCAAGGAACAACTATCCCCATAACTGAAAAATGAACCCTAAATTCGTATCACCCTAGCCACACAGTTGTTGTAAATCATAAACTAAATTAAAGGGCAGAGATAAAAGGAGAAGAAAGACCTGATCATCCATTCAGAAGAAGAAGGGGCGCCAGCACCGTGAGCGAAAACCACGACAGGGGACAATCGATTAACAGAGGAAGAAGTGGCAAGTAAGGTCTCAAAAGCATCATCAATAGTGAGGCTTTTACGACGGCGTTTAGAAGGAGGTGAGGAAGCCATTGATGAAACCTAATTCTTTAGCAAATCAAAGAAACCCTAATGATGAAACCCAGAGAACAGAGCTAACTTTGGCGCCAAACTCAGAACGATGACCAAAAGAAAATGTTCATATTCATTTCTCATTCCTCATTCCTCATTCCTCATTCCAATGTGTGATGTGATGAATGAAGCAAAGCAATTTCTGAAGCTTCCATTCTCCTATGACATTGCGGCCCATTTAGGCCCAAATTATATTGGGCTTTCAATCTGGAAGCCCCAAACATTTTTTTACTTTACAAAATTTCACCGTAATTGTTGATTTTTCTCCTATGACATTGCGGCCCATTTAGGCCCAAATTATATTGGGCTTTCAATCTGGAAGCCCCAAACATTTTTTTACTTTACAAAATTTCACTGTAATTGTTGATTTTCTCTTAAAAATTATTAAAATTTTCAATTCTAATATATTTGGATTAGGTTTTCTATTTAATCAATCGGATGAAAGTTTTTTTTCCTAACACATATGATTAGTTTGAGGATTTGGATCTTTTAACCTCCTAAACGAACAAAGATATATGTCTTAGTTAGTTGAGTTATGTTCAGGTTAATAATCGATGAAATGATTATCGTCAAACTTGTCAATTTAATTTAAAATGTTTAATTTTCACTTAGATTTAGTTTTTATTTTATCAAGTACAATTGGGGTGTACTTCTATTTAAAAGAAAAGATTATATTCCAATTAAGATGGAGTATATATGTAAATGTTTCTAAATTAGATGATTCTTTTGACATCCAATTTAGAGTATAGAAATCACTCCAATTTTCCAATAAATCGATTTTGAGTTCTAGGTTGTTTGTTTTCATATTTGAGAACAGAAAGTATGGAAACAAAAAACGAAAAATAACTTTAATTCATTATTCAACATGAGAGAATATTGGGTAAAAAAGGCAAAACAATGGACTTATTTTTTAATTTTCTTGGGTTAAAATACCTGTCTTTAGGCCCTACACTTTGAGTCTCATTACATTTTAGTCTAACTTTCCGTAGAACAAGTTCAAATTTTAATACATTCGATACTTCCATTATGATATTGAACATCTTCGTAAACACTTTCAAGACAAATAAAATATAGATGCTACAAACTGAGAATGTGAAAATTTCACAAGTTTAAAGAACAAAATATATGAAGTACATGTATTTAGAAATTATCAGAGCACAGGCCATCTTGGTCTGTGCTGGTGAGCTCCGAGCACGGCCATGGACTAACCAAAGAAGCTGCACCACTTACATACGAGCAAGTCCACGGTACTGATCTTGGCCTTGTCGCACCGCGAAGGTTGATGTTCGAAAGACATATACCAGTAAATGGAGAGTCTCTCAAGCCATATATAGAACCAGCTTGCTGTACATTCACGCCCCAAATATTTTTAATTGTGATGTCTTTGACAATAGGAAGAGCATTTGGGTCGAACTTGTCGTCGGGATGATCTCCGGCATCGCCAGCAATCTTTAGACCCTTTCTTGAATTCTCCATGTAGACATTGGACACAGTTATGTTCTTTATGAACCCTCCCCTTCCGATGTTTGTCTTGATGTTGATACCAACTCCCATATCGTAAAAGTTCAGGTGTTCTGCCAATACATTTGCCACTCCACCAGAGGCTTCACTTCCAACTGCAACTCCAGCAAATGGACTAGACCCCGAAATTCTTCGGATGGTAATGTCGTAACTACAGCGACCATAAGCAATACCGTATTCATCCCACCCACTCTTCACAGCTACAAGATCATCTCCAGTTGAAATGTAGGAATCTTCTATGCAAACGTTATTGCTTGAATCTGTGGAGCATCAGTTTGCAAGTTTTGTTACTTTTAAGGATATACAAAGCTAATATAATGAGAATTTTGAACATGATTTACAATAAGCACTTGTTTTAACAAGTTTGTTTAGCTCTTGTAATCAGAACAATGAAGCACCAAAGAATCCGAAAGTGCACCTGGATCAACTCCATCGGTGTTAGGGGAATCACGAGGAGCCAATATTGTGACATATCTGACAACAACATTCCTGCAATAGAAGATAAAAATGTATGATAGAACTATACAACGGAGCTTGGAGCAATTATATGGAGCTGTAACAAGATTGATGATAAGACTTCAATTCTTACCGGCAGTAAACAGGGTGAATGTTCCAAAACGGAGAATTCAGGAACATTACATTGGATATGATGATATTGTATGAATTGACAAATTCAACAAGACTAGGCCTAGTGTACTTCAGAGTTCCTGTCCTCCACATATTCCACCAGGCATCACCTTGGCCATCAATAGTCCCATTCTCACCTAAGATAACAATTTTACTCAGGCTATCAATATCCATAACTTTTCCAAAAACAGCACAGGTAACCCAAGGTTGTGATATCTTTCATATTTAAAAGAACTTGATGATTCATACCAGTGATCACCACATCATGAACACCATCTCCATGGATAAGGCTTATATATCTTCCTCCAGGGCGCTCTCTCCCTCTTCCATAAGATGGCAACGGAGCTATTACTGGCCAATTTGAAGAATCCTGGACAATCAATCGAAAACCACAAGCTTACTAAAGAAATTTGCATGATGCAAGTAAAGTGAAAGAATCTTCAGCTATTTAGCATATTAGAAAATTTACAGATGTCGGACAAGTCTCATGATCATCAGCAAATCACTTCATAGGAAGGATAGTAGAGACGTTCTAATTTCAAAAAGATCAAAAAGCATAAACTAGACCCCCTTTTTTCTTTCTGCTAGCAGAAATAAACATGATGTTGTGAGTGTAGTAAATAGGTTAGCCAGGAGAGACTTGATCTTAAACAAAGGGAGATAGGGGCCTTAGGAGACTATTTTTGGTGAAAGCTTCCATTGTGGGACTTGGAGAGACTAAGATAGGCCTCTAGAAAGGCTATGGTATATCGTAACTTCTCTTGATATTGCAACGAATAACTATCTGTGTGCTTCTTGAGTTTTCACGTTATGGGGTATCCTAGCAAATTTAAGACTAATTACTATCACTCGTTAACAACGTTGTCATTATCATTGTAATTTAAGGCCTACCAATTTTTTGACATAGTTTACACATTAGATATTTGAACATGAACTAACTGACAACCAATTTTGTTTGCATGAAATTGATGTCCAGATCAGTAGAATAACAATCACAAATTAGCAATTTTGAGCTGTGAATTGACCAATCAACTAAAATGGGATCATATTCTAATTAAAAGTTAGCATCAGAGGCTGACAAAGAACAGCCTGTCAAGGGTCCAATCATATATCATAGTATTAATTTAGAGTGGATGCACATGCCACAGCTTAAATCAAAGACCCACCCACCACTTCTTGCAATTTCCATTCAGGACCCACATTCATTCTCATAAATCCCAATCCTCTAATTTAGAAACCATTATCATTATGAATGTTTTGAATTTGTTATTCCACATTATTTATGTTATTTACGACTCAGGTTCTGAAGTTAAAGAAGAGTGCAATATAGAAATTTTATAACACTACTGGTCCTCCTAAATCTGTAATATAAGATTTTCACTCTAATAATAATAAATTGAGAATTGTTCTCTCACTGCCATGAACCTAGCTACACTGTTAGTCAACCATGTAACCTCTGTGTCGATTCTCTCCCGTTTACATTTTCTGTTTTATTTGTTTCTGGATTTCATACCAATCTCCAACAAAAACAAGCTCAATGTCAGAATTGACGATTAAAAAAACACACAAACAAAGACCCTAAACATGAACAACCACACAAATCACAAACTAGGAAAAGAAGGATGAAGTTCGGTTGAGTTGAGACTTGAGAGAGATGTAAATACCTGAACAGCTTTGATAACAGCGCCTTTAGCAAGATAGAGAGTCATATGGCTAGTGAGATTGAAGGTCTCGGTCAAGTAAACCCCCGGAGGAATGTAAAGCAAAGTACCCCCTCGTCTCCTCAAATGCTGAATCCGATAAATGGCAGCTCGAAAGGCTCTGGTATTCAATGTTCGACCATCGCCGATTCCACCAAAGTCGGCAATGGAAATCTTGTCGTTCCTGTACTTCATGGGGACTATACCGGAGCAGGTAGTGAGGTCGGCGACGGCGAGAGGAGAGGGGAAAAGGGTAGTGAAGAAGATGAAAATGAAGAGGGGAAAGGGGAGCATTGTGAAGAAATGGGAAAGAAAACAAGGAGAAAGGAGTTGAGAGAAGCTTTTTAGGGGGAATTAAGTAAGGATTTAAAGAAGAAGAAGGATGGGAGTAGATCTGAGAGTGAAAACAAGGAGAAAGATCCAAGAAGGAAGTGGAAATGGAGAAAAGATTTAAGTAATTAATGGAAGAAAATGGGGAGGAAGAAAGAGAAGAATGAGTAAGGAGGCTTTAAGTGTGTGATTAAGTTTGTTTGTAAGGAAAAGAAATGCTTTTGATTTTAGCGCTCTGGCCCCCACTTTGCGTTTTGAGAGGAAGAAATTTTATTATATGATATATGGGTTGAAGTTATGGTTGGATGCTTCATTATCTTCTTCCAAATTAAAAAATCAACTTTGTTCAGATGTTATCTACATTCTACCCACGATTTTAAAAATAAAAATCTAAGAAAAGATATGGAAGAAAAAACCAACGAAGGTAGAATATATGCAAAAATGAGGACATGGGAGAGATTCAAAGAAGAAAAAAGAAGAGACAAAAGCATATCAAATAGTTAACCAGCTAACTGACTTTTGCTATTAAATTATATAGATGCATATGGTACAAATTCACACCCTAATTTAAAGTCAAATAAGAGGGAAAAAAAACATATTTTTTACTATAACTATACATAGTACCTCTAAACATGTATTTAATTATGGTTCCATATTTTTGTACATATGAAAGCAAATAAATAGTTGATGGGGTTGTTTCCCAATAAATTTCAAATTTCAAAAAAGAGTATAAATGAAACCAAAGTAATTGAAGGGTATTTTTGTAATTTACGGTAAAAATAATTGTATATTCATCGTATTATTAAACTTTCTCTTTTAAGATTGGTTTAAGTGAAAGCCCAAATCCCGGCCCACGATAGATACCATACTGGAGGAGAATATGATATATGAAGCCCACTAGTTTAGAAAGGTCAAATCTAAAATAAATTGGAAACTTATTATATAGCAAATATTTATTAGATAGACTATGTTTTCCATATATTAGTTTAGATAATAAGAGTCTATCAGTCATAAGTTATTATCTTAAAGGCAGTTACAAATTTAGCAATTAGATTCAAAATAAATAAATATATAACAACATTTTAAAAAATTTGTCAAATTCTATAATTGATATAAGTCTATCAACGATAGACCATGTTGCAAATATTGGTCTATCACTGATAGACCATACGAAGTGTATCAATGATACAAGTCTATCAGTGATAGTTTTTTATATTTGCAATTATTTTAAAATTTTGCTATATCCTTAATTATTATTGCTAAAATAGTTATCCATTCTAATTTCCCTTATCTTAAAAGGATAAGTACAATTGATTGAAACAATTTATCAATCCAACTCAGATGATTGAGCCATGAGTCATTAAAGCCCAAGCCCACGATATTCCCTCTAACTTGTATTCGAATTTCTCTTATCTAAGAGCTTATCTAAAAAACTTTAGTAACATTTCCAATAATCTTCTTTCAAACCAAATATCACCGAGCCTCTTCTCAGATACTTATCTATATATACATCTTGCTATAGTCCAACCATAAATCGACTACATCTTTAAAAGTTAATCACTTCGTCATTCAACAAGTGAGGATTCTATGACAATACCACTTAACAAAAACACAAACAGCCATAATCTATCTTAGTTTCTCGTGATATTTCTTTTATCTAAACATTACTATAATTTGGTTGCATCCTAATACTAATTCGAATTCTCTAGTTTTATATTATTTCATATGGTCCAAGTATTAGGTCGTCTAATTAGGGTTTGATTTCACATACATCTATCTATCCTTGAAAATGATGTTTGAATATCCATTTTGAGACACAATCTAAGCAAGAGACGTCACTTATATTACAAATAGTATGATTCGTTAGCCATTCAACTTTTCTATTTTGTATATCATTTTTTTAATAAATAAACTCTAAACTAACTTTAACCACGAGTACTTATTACAATAAAATAAACTAACTTGAAGTTTAGTAGATGCAAAACGAATTCTTTTTCACTACATTACTTATATCTCAAATTGAAGAATTTTAGTCAAACAAACTTCAAATACACACTCTCTTAATCACACATGTTCATTACAATAAATCAACTTAAAGTTTAGGCATATATTACATATACCTCACTCAAATCAAAAGTAGGAGGTTTGAATTCTCTAACTTCAATGTTGATCTAAAAAAACTTCGTTAATATCAAAACCCAAAATTTTGTATCCTACACCAAAACTTTCCACATATACATTTATATCATTTAAAAAAGAAACTTCTTTTTCTTTCTTCTTTGTCCAATTTAAGATTAACAATCTCTAATTTGCAAGAACTTGCCAGATTAGGTCCGCATCAAAAGAAGGCATCTTCGACAACGAGTAACACTCTGTTTCCGGCCCCGTCGTCGCACAATCCATAGAGACGGCTCTATGAGAGTTTTCAAAGTTCCACAACCCCTCTTCCGCCGTGGCCAGCGGCTGCACATTTCCCCAACTCCACTCTTCTGTCAACTCTGCTGTTGCTGGTGGCAGAGACACCGAGGACGACGATGAAGAACATGAACCTGAAATCGAATCCAAATCGCCGCCGGTTCCCTGAGAATCCTTCTTCTTTACACTCCTCTTCCCTTTCCCCTTCCGAATCTTCTGAAAAATCGCTTGAATCTTCGCATCCACCATTTTCTTCAACTCACTCAACCTCGCAAACTCACCGGAGCTCAAATCGGTCTTCAGGTCCTTAAGATTCGGGAAATTCAACCGCGCATATTCCCCCCGGAGCTTACAGGCGGCACAGTCGTATGCATAGGCGGCTGTCTCCGGCGAATCGTACGTTCCTAACCACACCCTCATCCGATTCTGCGGCAGCCGGATCTCCGCCACCCATTTCCCCCAATGTCTCTGTCGTACTCCTCTGTAAATCTTCCTCTCGCCACCGTTCACAGCGGCGCCACTTCTCGAATACAACAACTCGTACGCCCTTGAAAACAAATCCCGAGACCCATTTGATTTCCTGTCCTGAGAAAATTTCTGTAGTACTTCCCGCTGCTGGAGATACACCGACGACCCCGCCGCCGGCTGAAAATCTCTGCTATCGGTAACAGAGGATAAATTCTCATAGTGAGACAAGATCGAATCCAATGTATTTCCTCCACCTGTTAGAATCAAATTCGAAAGAGCCGTTGAAACATCCGTTAGGCCGAACTGAAGATTCGGTGTGTTGATCATGGTGTTCATGTTTTCCGACGAGGTGTCTGAAACAGGGAATTTTTTGTTAGAACTCAGAAAAGAGAGATTGAATCATTGATGTTTTTTTTTTGTTTATCTTTGTGGAGTTTCTTTGTACTGTGCTTATCGAAGGATGAAGAAGGAGTGGAGTAAGAGTGGGAATTTATAGGTGATGAAAAATAAGAAGAAGAAGAAGAAGAAACAGAGTGGAGAAAAATGGAGGACCTGGTCATTGATTGAAGGCCAAAATGCCACTTTTTGGATTTAATGAAAAAAGTCGTGATTTAAAAGCGGAATTAAGAGATTGATTCACACACGGAAAAACGAAACAAAAGTCTATGAATGTTCATAAATTGCAAAGCCACGCGGCTAATATCGGTGGCGCCATGTTTTGTTTTTGTTGCTCTGTACAACAAGACGCTTTCTCCTTTGCCTTCCCACTCCTTGTCAACTTTTACATGAATTTTCATTTTTCAAATCCCTTTTTTGTTTGTTTATATAAAACACTTTGGTTATTTCCTTTTCCTTGTGTAAGAACTAACAAATTTTGAGGACTGAAACAACGTAGTGTTAAGCTTGAACACAAATGTATGAGTATAAAATTTGTAGGTTTTGAAATGATGTTACTCTTCTAGTCAACGAAAATTGCACCTTTCAACTCTTGGAGTGAAATATGATCACAATTCCCTTCAGCTAACTCCTAAGCTTACTTTAGCTTGAGGATTTCTATGTTTTTAGTTGAATGGTTATATGATTAATGATCAAATCATTTGCATTTGCATATGATGTAAACAATCATATTTTTAATTTCATAAATACTATAACTCCCTATACCAACCAAGTCTAAATTATATAAAAATTTTATTTGAATTTTTCATTAGATAAAAAAATAAAATGCAACCAAATTAACCTCCTAGTCTTAAACAACTTGTTGCAATTAAACTTTAGAGAGAGTGTTTAGGAAAAAAAAAAGTTGAATAGTAAGGTGTAAAGGGTGATGAACCTATAGATGTTGTGAGCTCGCACGTCTATGGTATAGAAAATTTTAAAATATAAAATTGATGTTTTTTTAGTAGTAAAACCCACCAACATTTTAAACCGAAGCAAGACATGGAGTTCACAATTCTACTTCTTAAATCACTTGTATTATTCTTCAAATTCTATGCTAAAAAGCCAAAAAAATTCACCATACTCTTTTATTCTCTAAATTACACACGACCATAATAATAATTATAAACTTATAAATTCTTATCTTTTATTCTCTAAATTACAAACCACTATAGTAATAATTATAAATTTTTGATTCTAAGAATTCATAAATTGAAACGATGATAGATCATGTTAAAGAAGTTGAACAGTAGAGTTGTAATAAATACTAGAATTCATATATATAGTTATATATATTCATTTCTCCCTATAATCATTATTAATTCTATTTAGGAAAGGAATTGAGAATTGCAATGTTCTCTGTGGTATTTTTTTTTTCTCTAGAAAAATGAATTTAAGAGGGAGAAAAAGAAAATTAATTTTGAACCAATCATCATTGAAACTAGAAAAGAATTTTTTAAAGAAATGAATATTATATTAAAAAGAAAAAGTTGGGTTGGATTTAGATGGGATGCTCAACCAATATTAATGGTTGTATTATTTGTGTTATTATTTATCCAAATTTTAGAAAGAAAAAATTGTATCAATCATATGCCTAACAGATAACTACTAATCAATGACGGACAATGACTATTTTCTAATTTTCCTTAACAAAACTTTGACTTTAGCTCTTTTTTAAAAAAAAATTTAATTTATTACTATTATTACATTATTTTATTTCTTTTTTAATAGCTTTCTCTATTTTAAGATCGAGTGTACTATTATGTGTGAAGTTGTTCGGGTTATTTATGGAAAATATGACACTTCAAATAAGTTTGAAAAACTTGTATGATCATATAAATATAAAATAGAAATGCCAACATATGATGTTACGTTATTGTAAAGTAAGGCATATATGAGTTGTTATATTTACGTCGTGTGTATTATTATTATTAAATTTGAACAATCTTGAATTTCATATGTTTGATTTGAGTATTTTGAATCGAATTTAGAATTTAGAAGATTTATGATGAATAATGAGTTCGTTAGATGTAAAAGTGAAAATTTTGCTTAGACGTCACAAATATGCTTCTTTAACCATAAAACCAAAGTACGGAAGTTAGATTAATTGATGCAACAAAAATACATATGCACTTCTATATCATTTAGTTGCTATGGATGACTTCTCTATGCTACTTTAGTTACTTTGTTGTTTTTCAACGGTATTTGAAGCCACTAAAATGAGTGGATATTGATGATCTAGACTTTCATATAGATTATTTCGTCATAGAACTTTTGAACCAAAGAATAGTGTGCAACTTGTATTGTACCATTGTTTCAATTAGTGACAAAAGGTATGGTCTAGTAATAATTTTGTTATAAATTAATTAATTCTCTCAATTAACATAATCGATTCGGGTTATGTTGGAATATCACTTTCAAATGATTGATGCCTATAAGAAATACATGAATGTCATGTATTAAATGCTAAAAGTTTAGATTAATAAAATTAGTGTCACTTTTTTCAATGAGTTTGGTAGTATGAAAAAACTTAATTTACTAGCTTTGTTAGGATTGTTGTATTATTAAAGTAAGTGAATTAAAATAGTAAACATTCATAGAGCCATATCATGAATGTGTTAAAAGTCGTGAAACCAAATAGTTCGGTAAGTCTACCAAGTTTGATCGTCCATATATGGTTTACACTACACTCCAATTTGGTTTCATATAGCTACACTAAACAACCTTGAAGAGTTTTTTATATGAGTTGTTTTTTCTCATTTCTAAATATGTTAAATAAGGGTAATTTTATAGAAAGTTTGTTGATTAGGCGTTGTAAACACAGTTTTTGGATTTTGAATTTGGAATGATAATGATCTTTAGGAAGATTCATCACCAACCCTTCTAATTTTTTATCTATGGTTGCATGCTTAGCTTGAAAATTTAGGTAGGGTTGATCGGCTAACTTGTAGAGCATTCAAACTATGATATGGAAAAAAAATAGTTTTTCTTGCTTTATGAACTTCGATAAAAAAAAATAATCCAAATCGAATCATTTCATAGGATTTGTTCTTAAAGGTTCATCAATGGTTTTTAAATTCTAAATTTCTAGGGTTTTCATATAGTTTTGTCTCTACTCTTCAAATTGGATAAATTAATTGTTTAGAGATTAATAATTATAATTTAGATTTAAGACAAAGAAAAAAAAAAAGAACTATAAAGACGAGATTGAGAGTGAAGAAAGAAAATGAATATTTAGGTAGTGATAAAAGTTCAAAAGACATGGACCCGATGTGAAAAAGATGTCATGAACGGAAAGAATAAAAAGTTAAAAATTGTTTGGATGCTAAGAAAAAGAATGCATTATTATTGCTGCTTTTGACATTGTAATTTACTTTTCATACATACATATGCCCTAAAGTCTCCCCTTTTATCTTCATTTCTCAACCTTAGTCTTTTAAATTTAATACGATTGAACATAAAAATCAACATTAAAAAGAATATCATAATTGGAGTAGAAGAAGATATGTCATTTTCTAATCCAATTCTTCTTGGTGCGTAAACTAGATTAAAGATGTGAAAAGACAATGTAAATAAACGACTCATTTCAAAGCTTATTTCAAAATATTAGGAATCAACGACATGTTTATATTAGTTATTAATTTGTTTGAAATGAATAGTTTGCAAAAACTTAATTATTTTGTTTGTAAGTTTAACTAAATGTAGAATGAAGGATTGGATCTATATAACTCTCGAGAAAGAAAGAAAAAATCGAATACACTTCTTATTAAACAAACCTAACAAGTTAAACTATAAATTGATCTACATTCATGTTGAACCAAATTAGATGAATTCAAAAATTGAATCAAACCTATTAGATCTTTTAACATTATGACCCCAAACTCTAAAAAAGCATTGAATTTTCTTTTAAAAACTAATCAGCCTCAAGTTTCTAACTAATACCTATCTCTAATCTATTAAAGCATTTCAAGAAAAAGTTTAAAAAACCTATCAAATACAAATTAAAAATCCTCACATACAATAAACACAAAATTAAAAACTTTGAAACAACTATTAGTTAGAAAATAAAATCAAACCAAAGAACTATTAAACACAAATGGTAAAGCCATGAAAAGTGAACTTTAAGCTAAACAAATTGCAGTTCAATTATCATTGGATCCAAAACCCAAGTTCTCAAAATTAAACCCTAAATAAAACACATTGCATAGTGGATATGTATTTTTCTTCTTGAACTTAAATCTCAATAATTAGTGTGTTAATGAGGTTGATGTGTCGGAGATGAAGAGGCATTAGGAGAGAAGTAGGTGGGAGATTAACAATAGAAAAGAAAGTCAGATTTAGAAATGGGTTTGGGTGTGGACTTAGTCCGCCGCCCGCACCGACGGAGGTGCTGCCTCACTACACGTCAACCCGGCCCCCCCCCCCCCCCCCCCCCTCCCCCCCCCCCCCCCCCCCCCCCCCCTCTCTCCCTTTCCTTCCCAACCAAATTTCTTCCATCTAATTCTTTTTTCTTTTTATTACTATTATTATTATATGCCCCACAACTATATGTTATAATCAAATAATATACCTATCTTTATATTAACTTTTCTTTTTCTTAAATCACGGTTTGGCTAAAAAAAATTTAAGGTGATGACTAGTGTTGTGATGCTTGTTTGAAATTCAACAAATTTAGATTTAGATTCATGTGCTTGCTAATGATATATGGAGAGTTTTTTATTAACCAGTTTGTTATGTGCGCGTTGATGCAATCTGTTCAAAGTTTGTTAGTAAGAATCTGGTTCAAACAATTTCTTTTCTTTGTTGTGGAGACACTACTTGCTTTAATTTGTTGAAGGTTTGATATTTGCAAATAGCATTCATTTTGATTCTATTGTTGTTTTCTCTTATTTGTCTTCTTCCTTCTTCCGTTGGTTAATAATGGTCATGGTTTCTTTATGGTTGAGATTGAGATTTGGCTTGGAGAGACTACCAGGTTCTTGGAGAGCTTCTCTTTCGTCTTTGTTTGTCATGTTCTTTGTAGTGGGAACTCTCTACGTATCTACCGTCTAAAAAAAAGTTCTAACTAAGACGATATTTCTCTTGGTTTCTTTGTTTTATTGCTCATTTTATGTTTTAAAGATGGTGGATTCTTGTACTTTTGTCCACGTGGCTCAATTTAAAAAACATATAAATTTAATCATTTTTTAAAATCTTTTTTTTTTTAAGAATTACAACTAGAACAACAAAATTTATTCCCTTAAACCACAAATCTTGCATAAATTTTTGGTTGAACTTTGTCAAAACCATGCAGTCATGTAAAATGAAAAAAAAAAAAAAGTTGAATTTTAAGGTGTAAAAGTGATTAAATTGAGTTAGATAAAGATAAAAATAAAAAATAAAAAAAAATAAAAGAATGAAGATATATTTAAAATTTTTTTTTTTTTAAATATGAGTTTGTATGAGATAACACCAATCACCAATGCACAAATTCTTAGTTCATACATTCACATGAGAATGAAGTTAGATGTCAACCACTTTAATTAATATAACATAAAGTCATTGTTTTACACATACATCTTTGACTCAAAACATACTCTTTCTCAACTTTTCAATCTTATTATAATTTCCTCCATCATTTCAACTTTTATTTTTTTCTTTTCAAAATAATAGATACTAAAACATCATTTTTAGTCCATTTAAATTCCCAATTTAATTCTCCAACTGTTTCTAATTAAAATTGACTAATTAATATCAAATACATCCAAATAAATCAAAATAGTTAGCAAAATATGTTTACAGTGTGTTAGGAACATTTTCAAATATAACAAAATAAATTATAATATTTACAAACTATAATAAAATTTTGGATTCTATCTAAATATTTTATCAAATTTGCTATCTTCACCATTCTCTATTTCAAAATTCATAATAAATATGTTTATAGATAACAAAAAACAAGTTTTAATTTGAATAGAAAATAACAATAATCCTGTATTAAAAACCACCTTTAAAATTTATATTAAAAATATACACCACTGAAAATTAAATAAATTCAAAAGTATGGTGATAATTTAAAAAAAAATGAATAAGGTAATTATAATAGATAATAAAAAGAAAAGAAGGATTTAATAACAAATAAGGGTCACCAAAACAAGCTTAATTGGATGACAATTGACACGATGTGTTATTACAAAAGTGGAAGATTTGAATCATTTGTTCCTCAATTGTTGTACCGAAATAAAAAACATTTTTCTACCATTTATATGAATTTGTAAGTGAGGTATTTAATTACATAAATAATATTATGACTCAGTTACGTATTTGTCATAAACCCTAACCCTACCATACCATTGCCCTAAGCATAACTCATATTGGTGAATGAGGTTATTAGAAATATTGGGCCACTTCATTTCCCTTTCAATATTGGCCTTCCAACCCATTTCCATTTCCACATTTTCTAGTCTTCAGACCTAATCCAGTGTTTACTTTGGGCTAAAATCATATAGAATACTCACAAAATAATGTTCAAATCTCTAGTTCACAACATTCAATATATGAAAATTATATACATACATATATAGTTACTCTTCTCACCGATTCATTTTGAAATCAAACTAAACATAAGTTTTCTTTTTAAAAATATACGTGCAGAACAAAAACCAACTAATACAGAATATTAATTTAATTAATTAGTTAAATTCAAATCCAATTACATCATAAACCAACCAAGAGTCTAAGGTTAAAATTGAGAAATCATAAAAATAAATAATAAATAATGGATAGTTTTTCTCCAATAATTACATATGATATATATAACACAATGACATTATTCTTTTAGTATTTGTTTTTTAGAATAAGTTTATTCCTTCCACTGTTGTTATTACAACTATATATCTGTCTCATTATGAAACCACACATTCAATGATTTAAGTTTAATTAGACACGATGATGCTAATAAAGTAAACCCATATATATATATATATATATGGTGCTTCCTAATTTGAGCAATTTATTCTATTGATCCTGAGAAATAAAATAAAAAGAAACAGCTAATTTTGTTAGTGTGGAATTTAGAAAAATTATGGATGGTTGGTTGGTTGGACGGAAGCGGCGTGGCGGAGAACGTGGGTGCGGTGGCCGGAGAATTGCCGGAGCCTCACATGGTGGACTCCACTTTCCACGTGATTCCACATGACCATAATCGTTACCGCGTCCGTCCACGTACGGGAAAAAGAAAACACAAAAATCACCGTCTATTAACGTTTCTTCTTCTTATTCTTTTAACTGCCAGTTTGAGAGATGAGTGGGCCCTGCAGGTGCCTATGGACGGCTGAGATCAGATTTCGTATGATGTGGTTGAAGAATACGACGCCGTATGGGCCGAAAAGTGTAGACAACAAACGGTGCCGCTTTGTGCTTTGACTTTTTATTGCTGTGTATTTTAATAAATAAATAAATAACACAACAAAATTTCTTTCCACTACAAAATTTAAATACTTAAAACTATTTCTAAACTTTTTTTTTAATAGGACTAGTTTCACATTAAAATTAAAATTTAAAAAGAGTTTAATAAATTTTTAAGGGGAAACAAATCATTACATATTAAAACTTGAATTTTAAATATGATAATTATACAATAATATCAACCCAACAAATTTTTATCAATGTTTGTAAAAATTATGTCAAAATTTGAAGAGAAAAAAAAATTGTTTATAATTGTTGATTACTTTTTCTCCCAACAATTGTAAAATGTCAAAGAAAACAAAAGTGAATTTTAATAAATGAAAAACTAAAAAAGTAAACTATTTTTAAAAGTTTCTAAAATTAGCTTAAATTTTTAAAAGATCCATAGAGAGTGACTAACCATACTAGGAGAGTTTACAAAATTTTATCATTTTTACGACTCTCGATAGCTTTATTAATTTGTTTTAAAAATTAACTAGTGAATAGTAGTAAAAAAAATATTGGAATGAGAAAAGGGAATTATTTTACATTTTTAGAGATACGTGTAAGAGATCATGGTAGTACAAAATTTATATCGAAAAGATTATATAGTTTTTTTTCTTACTTTTTGAAAATATTAGAAGGATAACGTTAACATTAATTGTTTCTTGTGCATTTCGAAAAGTATTAATGAAAGAAATTAATTTGAGGAGTACTCTCAAAGAAAATAATAACAAAGACGACAAGAATTGCACTAATAATAGTAAATAATAGCATTCCTAAAAGAAGTAAATAATAGCAATCATAATGGTTGCAAAATTAACACCACCAATAATTTCTTTAAGAAAATAATATATAATCTTGATAATATTTGAAGAGAGTGTATCTTTTCTTTTTTTTCGAGAATTGAATTACAGACTGGATATAATTGCTAGTATACTTAAATGTTATTATTTTTTAAAGCTCTCGAATGTCAGTTGAATGAAAATAATTATTGACAAATTTTATCTCCAGACTTATTATTATTAGTATCATTGTTTACCTTCCAAATGTAGCTAGTTAAAATGATAATTATAAACAAAAAGATTAAAGCATTCTATGGCATTTTCTTAACACCATTTTAATTACATTTAATTTACAAAAAACTATTAGTTACATGCATTTAATTAATTATGAAAAGAGCCTAAATAAAATACGATTAACTTTTTTTTTTTTATAAATTTATTGGATTCTCTTTGACACAATATATTAATTAAAAGTGTTTACTGCTGTGAAACTTATGAAATAGATATAAAAATCAGAATATACAAAGAAAAAAAAAAACTTTAAGAGAACTTGCACCTACAGTGTATCATAACACACTATAATGCTAAGATTAGAGTGGTCTTAATGTTTGAACGAATTAACTTTAAGTTTTAATAGTCCTCTTTCTTTCATTCAAATAAATATGATGACCAGTTTTCTTTAACATAGTTTTCACTTGTCAGATAGTAAAATAGCAATTACCACCCTAATTGTAATTAAGTTTAAGGATAATTTTTACTCTAAGACTCTCAAACTTACTTAATTCATTTCCATCCATTTGTGTGTAAAATTGAGAGTGGGACATAAGAAATGAAATTATATAAGTATTTAAATATTATGAAAGTGACATAAAATAGATTGACAACTAAAACCAACTAAAAAAAGAAGGCTAAAAAAGAATAATTGGCATTTGACAACCCCCACAACAAAAAGAAAATTATAATTATAAGAGAAATGATTGGGCAGTGCAAAATAATTAGAAGAAAATGGTGAGAGTGCCTCTAATTCAAATCCTCCTTAATTTGCGCTTTAAATTACTCAATATATACACTCTCTTTTCCCCACAAATCCACAAATTAATCCACTGCCATTATTAAAACAGCAGTGCTAATTAAGTGTGTAAATAAACACAATCCAACTAACATTTATATATATATATATGTTATCGCTATGTCGAAGTCAAACATTCGGATCTCTATTCTATACATTTTAAAATAAATCAAACCAAATACTTATAGGAACTTAATTAAGTGTATACTTGAATTGGTTTTCTTAGCGTTTAAAACAGTGTAAAAAAATGTTTATAAATACTTAGAAAATTAATCCAAACGGAGCATGCTAAATAGTTGTGACTTAGATTATGGCTTGATTGATGGCAAGAAAGTTTAATATATGATTGAGTGGATGATTTAAAATGTGTAGTGTGTACTTTACAGTTGGATCGTTGGATTGTGATTGAGGAGTAAGGATGCAACTCATTGTAGATGGTTTCTATGAGTTACGTGGTATTGTAGTTGTGTTTTATTGGATTAGATTGATAGTGATGTGTTAGATTGATATTGATAGTATATATATCTAGAGATCCATCGTAGTTGTCGTGAGGTTGAATGGAGTTTTATCTCTTCCGGGCTTCTTGGGCGCCCAACTTTGTTATATGGCCGGGCATAAACATATTTTCTATTCTAGTCAACTCGAGATTATTGAATTGATTAATTTACTTGAATTGTATGACTTTTCAATATAATTAATCTACTTAAACTAGCGGGTAACATGAGGTCCTAAACTAATGGTGAGGCAAAATGATTAGAGTCGAACTATATGTTATGTTGCGACAAATGTTATTTTGAAGGACCATTTACTTTTTCTTTTTCAAAATTTTAATGCTCAATAATTTTACTTAATCATTTCTTTTTCGAAGCGATTTTAAACTATAGAAAAAACAAAACAAGACCATTTGATTCTATTTCTAGTAAAATAGTGAAGGGCCAACTAAACTAAGCAAATTTGTTGAGAGATTAATATATCGAACTTGAAATGTGATTAGTGGTAAGAAAATGAAAACCTCTAATAAATCAATAATGACTTGATTAAAGCCATATAAATTGAATCGGCCCTTGAACAACTTGTTGATGCTTGATTTTAAAATTTAGGCTAAAATTTAAGGAAATGATGAATAACTCAATTATAAGTGAACAAAAAGAGTTATAGAAATTTAGTAAATTTTTGTGACATGAGTTGCCAACAAAATTAGGACCATTTTTTGTCCTAATATAATTAGAATATTTGCATTTTAAAGGTACATAAATTATTTTCAATCCTTACAACTCATTGTGTTTAGTCCTTTTGAGTTTTGAGGTTGCAAGAGAAAGAGACCCTTCATTCTACACCCACATGTCTCATTCCCATTCCACTCATTCTTTCTTCAACATTTTATTTTTCTCCTTTATTTTCTCCCCCACAAAAACTTCTACTACTTTATGTTTTAAAGGAAAAATAATACATATTTAGCTAATAAATTTTAGACTTCATCTCTATTTGATCACTTTTAATCAAGAAATATATAGAATAATGTTGTCAAATGGAGACTAAATATTTTCAAAAGTCACTCCTTTTCATTTGTTGAGTGATTATTTATTTAATAAAAGATTATTGAAAAGAAAAAAGCAAGTAGGGTTTTGATTATCTTTATTTAATTAACAACAAGAGGGTTACTCCCATATATATATTGCTACTCTCAAAAGAAAAAAAAAAAAAAAAGAAATTAAGAGTAGCAAGTAATTTGCAACTAATTAATTATCATCTCTAGCTAAAATATATATACAGTCAAGTTGGAAGGGTCAAATAATATTTTAATTTAAGACTTAACTATATCATACCCAACTTCTCCTATCAAACTCACATCTCAATCATTGCCTTTCGGACGTAAATAAAATGTTAACATCATTAATCCAATTCTCTAATCATATGATATTTTTTTAATTATATCCTTTTAGAAAAATACAAACTATGAAAAAAAGATGGTTTAATTAATTAAACTTGTCGATTCATGATTTCCATCTTATAAGTAATCGAACGAGTTGCGTGTACATTTTATGTTCATTGTAAGTAAAGTTACTCTATTAAAGAGACAACAAAAGTGAACAATATATAAAATAGACATGTTATTTAATTTTTACCCAATTATCTTAATTTATATAATATACTCAAGAACCTATCTAAATTTTTCCTTTGTTCTTTTGTAAAAGATAATACTAAGTACGATTTTGTAAGTTATACAATGAATGTAGATAAATCACCGGTCTACCATTAATCCTTATACTATGGGTACTTTCTTAGTTTGTCTAGCTAGCTATATATACAAATCCGAAGTTAATCTTAAAAGAAAAAAATCCCAATTACTTGAGACCATTCACATAAAACAAATATGGTTTGGAAGTAGTTGAACTATATTCTATAAATTTCTTATTATATGGGTAGAATTTCAAATTTAATATATACCTAACTTCTGTGTATACCAAAAAAGTAATGTTCATGTATGTGTACACAGCTAGCTAGCTAAAAGTAAAGATATAGATTTCCATTAGAAAATGAAAAAGAAGAAGAAGAAGAAAGTTATATAATACTTCATGGGAATGCATTGGCATAGTGTAGAAGACTTCAGAAAGAAGACCTACTTTACCCCAACCAAAGTTTCGTAAAGCTTTAAAGTGAGATATAGGAATGGAAATAACTCCATTCACACCTGAGACGACCTTCTCCATTTCAAAAGCATTCTTACGTATGTGAAAGCATTAAAAAAATTCTTCCCATTTTCCTCCTTTTGTCGACAACTTCAACTCTCTCGAGATAAAAAAAAAAAAAAAACGATACAAATATAGAGAATGCTTAATACGACTTTCATTATATTCATTACATATATTTGTTAAAAAAATTATATATATTTTTCTCTGTGTAAATGGTTGTTTTAAAAAAGAAAATTGGGTTTTAGATGAAAATGAAGAAAGAAAAGTGGATTAATTTTTCGTAAAATATCCGGTAATCTCGGAAAGCTGCCTCAATAATCTGAGTTGAGGAGACACCTCTCTTTTGAAAAACAAATGAAACTAAAATTAGAGTATTTAGCACTTCGACCGTTGATTGCGCTAACAAAAGCAATTTTGAATTCTCATACCAAACCATTTTCTAATTTACATTTAAGATCAAAATATACCCTCCCTCTTCCTACACAATTACACCAATACCATTCTCTACAAATTCAATTGCTTCTTTCTATATAGATGATGCCAAAATAAAAAGAGGCCATAGTTAAATATTTTTAAAATTATAAATATATATATATATATGACAAGATTTGTCCCATGATCAGTACTCATTAAACTTAATTTTGGTTTAAATTTATATTTCACTAGGATGAATTTATTTATTATGGTGTTGTTTTTGTCGGTGGTGGTGGATTTGAAGTGAATACTCGTGTGGCAAATGTATATATATTATATATACTATATAGTAGGGTTTATGGGGTTGTCAGGTATTATAAAATAAAAAATAGAGGTTTCATTTTCCACGAAACACTCCTACTCCATATTTCATGCCCTAATTGTTGGGCTTTTTCTTCTTCTTCTTATAAATAAATAAAATTGACTATTTTTTATTTTCTTAAATTTCATGCAATGACGTTTTTGTAGTATTGCATTAGGTTTGACTAAGATACTACGTAATAGTATCAAATTGATTGATCAAGTAGCTACTATATATCCATATAAAACATGAGTGGCCGTGGGGTAAAAAAAAAATCAATCAATTCATTCATTCATTAATTAAAATAAGAGTTGATGTGATAGTGAAGTTGGGTTATATATATATGGATCCCTTTGTGATTTATTAAATACTATTTTGTTGTTTAAGTTGGATTAGAGTGTTTGAGATTGTTTAGAGAATAGTGAGTTAGTATTACAATGAAAGTTACCTACACAAAACCAAATCTCTTTTAACTACAACACGTTTAGTTTAGTATCTTTTGTTTTATCATTCTGAAGTTGCTTGTTCTAGCTTAAAAGCAGGGAAAGTGAATTGTTTTTTTATTAGTTAGAATTTGGTAATAATAATATGGAAAAAAAGGGTTTGTGTTGGTGATGTATGGATGTCAAAATCACATGATATGTGACAGAATCTTTTGTGTATCAATCTTACTATTTGTGTTAGTACAAATCTCTCTCAAATATTTATACATACACACACATATATATATATATATTATAAAACTGACTGTTTCATTGGTACGTGTCAGACCATTAGCTCACCCCCTCTGTCCTTCTAACTTTGCCTCCCCTTCAATCAACCTCTCCCATACTTCCTTCCTTCCCCTTTCCTCTTTTTCCATTTTCAATATATATACACTTTTTATTTATTTATTTCAATTTAGGTTTAGAAGTGTACCTAATAAAACGTTCGTTTTAGTTTTTGAATTTGTTTAAGATTCCAATTTGAAAAATAAAATAAAAATAGTGAAGAGTGGGAGAGCTTGGGACGAGGGATGTGTGGGATTTTAGTTTTTTAATTTACAATCTCTTAAGTTTGTTTGTTTTTTTTTTTTTTAATAATTCAAAACGTGGAAATTCCCCTCTGGCCATTAGGTCTATTTCTGAGTTATTTCATAAATAGTTTTTTTCCCTTTAAATTTGATTTTATTCCAAATTCATAATTGAGGTATGTTTATTTTAATATTAAAAGCATGCTCAAATTATAGTATCAATTGTTATTGATGATTACATGGAAAATCTTTATTAGGATAGTGTGTATGATTTTCATAGTGTTTTTTTTTATTTATTAGATGTCCAAAAAAACTATTTTAATAATTGAGGGAAATACATAAAAAAAAATTAAAAAAAATCAAAACAACATCTCAAAATTTTAACGAAAAAGCCCACATCCCTATCAATCTTAAACGGAAAAAATATGCTTTTGATAAGTTTATTATGAAATTTGTGGTCTTGTAGTTTAAATTTAAACTATAATTAATATTCATAATTCAATTTTAACAAATTAATTAAAAATTACATCATATGAAAAAAATATTTAGAAAAAACAGCTCATAACACTATGATTTTTTTACATATATTGCAAACAGGATAAATATGACAAGTAATTAATGAGATCATACGAATATTATCGACTATTAAATTTGTTACCTATGCAATTTAGAAAATAGAGTGTTATGGATTTTATTTTATTTTATTTTATGTTATTTTTGGGTGTGTCCCTGATAAAGAAGAGGTAGGAGGGGCAAAAAGGGGGCATTGATTTGAGAGTCACATTGGCCAAATTTTGTGTGACTTTTTGACTATTCTATTTTTAGTAGTTTTAAAAGAAATACCGATGACCCATTTTTTCAACCAATATAACAAAATCATATTTTAAAAAAGAAAAAAGAAAAAAGAAAGATTAAAGTGTAGTATTTATATTGAAACTTTTTATGAAAATTGAATGGAGAAAAATATAAAGAACCTAATTTTCTCCTTAAATATTTTCACAGCTACACCGACCTTCCTGGCAATACACACCCACATGAGATTGTTCCTTTCACAACGGTTTACGTTTTTCATATGAACATATCAAAAGCTAAAAAAAGAGACTTTCAAATATTATTATAATTCATTCGCATTTATGACTCTTCTTCACTCTCCACTCCATTATATACTCCTTCCTCTTCCTCCTTCCTCTCTCAGTCCCATTATACAACCTTCATACAATTCCTCCCTATTCTAATTCCTTCATCCATGCTTTCCTTATTCCTCTAACTCTCTAACAAATAACCCCAATTTCCCCACATTACACTTTTCTCCTTCTCCAAAATGTCTAATCCCATTTCCATGGCTCCCTTCTTTCTCCTCTGTTTCCTCCTCCCCTCTTTCTCCTCTGCTGCCCACGACTACGGCTCCGCCCTCACTAAAAGCCTTCTCTTCTTTGAAGCTCAGAGATCGGGATTCTTGCCACGTAACCAACGAGTTAATTGGCGTTCCCATTCCGGCCTTCAAGATGGAAAAGCCAGTGGAGTCAGTATTTCTTTATTAATTTCTCCTTAAATTCAAAACTCTTGTGTGTTTTGTGTGTGAAAACAGAGTGACGTTCTTGCAATTTTGCAGGTGGATTTGGTGGGAGGATATTACGATGCTGGTGATAATGTGAAATTTGGATTGCCTATGGCTTTTACGGTGACGATGATGAGTTGGAGTATTTTAGAATATAGAGCTCAATTGGCGGCTAGTGGGGAGCTTGGACATGCCATGGATGCTGTTAAATGGGGGACTGATTATTTCATTAAAGCTCATACTGAACCCAATGTTCTGTACGGCGAGGTTAGGTTTGGGTTTTGAAATTCTTTTGATTTGGAAGTTAAAATCGTGGAATGGGATTTTGATGTTTGTGGGGTTGTTCTTTTTATTTGAAGGTGGGAGATGGGAATACTGATCATTACTGCTGGCAGCGGCCGGAAGATATGACTACCGACCGCCGTGCTTACCGGATTGATCCGAGTAATCCCGGTTCGGATCTCGCCGGAGAAACTGCTGCCGCCATGGCTGCTGCTTCTCTTGTCTTCCGCCGTTCTAATCCTGCTTATGCTAACACCCTCCTCAACCACGCCTATCAGGTATACGAAAATTTTCATTCATCATCTCAATTACTTTCACTCTTCTCACAATGTGGGGTATAGATCCAATCAATAACTATAAATTTAGTAGATTCTTGCTCAAATCAGTAAATCTCAAGCTCTTATTATCTACCTCACACCCTTATTGAAAATTATTACATATTTTACTGTGCTCGTTTTGATTATTTAATGCCTCACTTTGAAGTTTATTCTATTACATGGTTAGGTTAAGAGATTTATTGTTTGTCAAATATAACATGTAGTATGGGTAAAAAGGAAGACATAACTTATGGGTTTAAGTTTATTTTGGTCTTTATAAATATTTTTTTTTTGTTAGTTTCAACTTTTCTTCATTTTAATCTATATGTTTTTAAAATGCTTCTTTAGGTTCTTACACTACAACATTCAAATCTATCTATCTACAATTATACTTACAAAGAAGCAATTATGGTATAAAAAATTAGAAGTACAAAATAAAATATAATTCCAACTTACAAATTATAAAAATTACAGAAACGATGGCGTTCCATAAAAACGGAAATTTGTTAATCAAGTAGATGGCAATGTTGGGCGCACATTTAGGATCGCGGCTTTAAGCCATACACGTAGACTTAGATTTTGTGATTCCGTGATCACAACCGTCCATTCTATACGATCACGAAAATTAACGTAGTCATGGGAGTAGGGTGTCGGTGGCACTGTTCACCTTACCTCAATACCCTTGTATTTAAACTGTATTTACAACTATACCCTTGAATTAAGATGAAATCTGACGGTTATCTAACAATCGATCTGTTTCACCGGTAATCTCAGCTGTTCGATTTTGCGGACAAATACAGGGGCAAATATGACAGTAGCATTACCGTAGCTCAGAAGTACTACCGATCTGTCAGTGGATACAATGTATGTGATTATTCCCTCGACTCTCCTCCTTTTTATTGGGCTTGAGTGGGCTTTTGGCCCAAAGAATGAAGCCCAATTACATGATTTGAAATAAGTAAATGTAAATTTATTTGCTTATTGTTTTTGATTCTCTTAATTACATGATTTGACTTGCTTGAAATAGTAATCAAATCATTTTTCTTTGACTTGTTGCTTACAATTATATAATTAGTGTAATAATTGCGAGGGAAAAGCAACAATTGACTGTTTTTGTCCTATTCGTATGTGTAATTATTTTTAAAATACAACATTGGATCTACACTATATTACATAATCAAACATCATTATTTTAGTTTATCAGTCTATGTACTTTAAAAATTATTATGCTTTTGTTCATAAAGTATATAACATCGAAATTTAGACACTTGTGAGCATAGGAACGTTCAAATATTATCTAAAGTATATGATGATGATGATAATTGTTTTTCAAAATTTCACAGGACGAGTTGCTATGGGCAGCGGCATGGCTATACCAAGCAAGCAACAACCAATACTACCTCAAATACCTTGCTGACAACGGCGATTCCATGGGCGGCACCGGCTGGAGCATGACGGAATTCAGTTGGGACGTCAAATACGCCGGTGTTCAAACTCTAGTTGCCAAGGTAAACTCTTAATTTCTCCAAATCCTTAATCGTTTCCCTCGATTTTTTTCTTTAACTTGATCTCTAACCTATCGATCTCCTTCCTCTCTTGCAGTTCCTGATGCAGGGCAAGGCCGGCGCCTACGCTCCAGTTTTCCGGCGATACCAGGAGAAGGCCGAAGCCTTCCTTTGTGCGTGCTTGAGAAAAGGGTATAAAAACGTTCAGGTTACTCCTGGCGGCCTCATTTACCGACAGAGATGGAACAATATGCAATTTGTTACCACTGCCTCCTTCGTCGCCGCCGTTTACTCCGATTACTTGACCTCCTCCCGCAGCTCCATGAAGTGCCCCGCTGGTTACGTTCAACCTTCTGAGTTACTCACCTTCGCTAAATCTCAGGTGGGTTTTTTTGTTTTTCCCTAATTTTCGTGAAATTACCGGTTGAGTTCCTTCAATTTCCTATTTGTGTCTGTTTGGTTGGTCACCGAGGATTGAAAAAAATGTTTGGATTGAGCAGGTGGATTACATTCTTGGCGACAATCCAAGAGCTACAAGCTATATGGTGGGATACGGGAACAATTTCCCCCGCCGTGTCCACCACCGTGGCTCCTCCATCGTTTCCTACAAACGCGACTCCAAATTCATCGCCTGCCGTGAAGGCTACGCCACATGGTTTAGTAAGAAAACCAGTGATCCCAACACCCTCGTCGGAGCTCTCGTCGGCGGTCCCGACGCCTACGACAACTTCGCGGATCAAAGAGACAACTACGAACAAACAGAGCCCGCCACTTACAACAACGCCCCTCTTTTAGGCCTCTTAGCTAGATTCCACGGCGGGCATTCCGGCTACAACCAGCTTCTCCCAGTAGTACTTCCACCGCCGACCAAACAAAACCCAATTACCAAAAAACCTTCCCCTCCCTCTTCTTCTTCCTCCTCATCCTCCTCCCCTGTCGTAATTGTGCAGAGAGTTACAAGTTCATGGAAGGCGAAAGGCAGAGTTTATTACAGATATTCCTCTGTTATTACAAACAAATCGTCAAAAACAGTGAGGAATCTTCAACTTTCGATCTCTAAGCTCTATGGGCCTTTATGGGGACTAACAAAATCAGGGAATTTGTACACCTTCCCTAAATGGGTGGGTTCGTTGGCACCAGAAAAAAGTATGGAGTTCGTGTACATTCACTCTGCTTCACAGGCAAATGTCTCTGTTCTAAGGTATAACTTGGGGTACTGAAGAGATTGATAAATAATTCTTTTCGGGTGTGATTTGATGATGATAACTGTGCAGAATTGAAGAATGGGGTTTGGAATAAGTAAGGAATTGGAGGAAGAAAGGAGTGAAGAGATGAAGAATTTTTTTTCTCTTTTTTGCTCATCCTCTTTCTCTCCTCTGTTTTTGGGTTTGGGAATTGTTGAAAGGAAACAGAGATAGAGAGGTTTGTCTTCCTTTCTTGAAGGGTAATGGTTCACAAAAGGAACAAGATTGGTTAATTATTGTTACTTTGTTTCATGTAACTCAAACGAAGAAAAAAAAAGAGTATATTTTATTTTCTTTGTAATTGGATTGACAATTTTTTTTGCTGTTTACTTGTTGTAATCTTTGCAACATAATGTCATCTCACCTTATAAATTAAGCTTTGCAAAATATTTTTCCTTAAGTCAAATATTTTTCTCAATTTGTTCCAATTCTACTTCGAATACCGTTGGATAAATTGATATTTCCATTATATCATTATAAAACTAATAAAATAATGAAACTCAACATTCAAATGGACTAATTGACGTTTTCCTTCGTCATACAAAAAATATCACTATATATAAAACTAATTGAAACTTAACAACGTCACTGTATTTACAAGAGTAAATATAATAGATAGCAATTTTAAAAATAATAATTAAATATGTAACAACATTTTAAGAAAATTATAAATACGTAATCTATGAAGTTTGACATAATTTTATTGTTATATTTATAATATTTTTAAAATGTTATATACTTAATTATTTTGAATACGAGCGTTTAAATTTATTTTATTTTTCTAACAAATAATTTATCACAAGATTTTACAATAATAAAAATTACATTTTTTTATATAATTATAATTGATAGTAATTTTAAAAATAGTAACTAAGTATATAGTAAAGTTTTTATAAAAAATTAAAATATAGTCATCTATTTTTTGTAGCGATAGATTTTGTTATATTTACAATTTTTTTAGAGTGTTATATATACTAATATTTTGAATATAATTACTATATTTGCAATTAGTTAATTTCAAAAGTTGCCCTCCAATAGTCTTTTTTTTATTATTGTTTATATAATGTTACATTTTTTTTTATAAAAATTATTAAATTCAATGAATTACAAAACTTAAGTTG
Source organism: Cucumis sativus (assembly GCF_000004075.3). Classification (NCBI taxonomy): domain Eukaryota; kingdom Viridiplantae; phylum Streptophyta; class Magnoliopsida; order Cucurbitales; family Cucurbitaceae; genus Cucumis; species Cucumis sativus. The sequence goes on along the minus strand of NC_026659.2, from coordinate 1,237,470 downwards.
GTACAGAGGCATCAAAGAAATTAACATATAAATATAAAGCTTTACATCCCTTTGTCAATCTTCAATCTTTTTCTTCCTTCCTTGGGCAATTGGCTTGTTCCCACTCTTGTACATGTCATCGATCTATTTCTGTCAACACTTTTTCTTCCTTCCTTAGGCAATTGGCTTGTTCCCACTCTTGTACATGTCATCGATCTCTTTCTGTCAACAAAAATCCGTACATTTAGTCTAGCTCGTGGGTGAAGGTAAATTTAGTATACATCATTAATATATAATTAATCGTATCAAGTGGTGTAGAGAAGAACCTGATAGTATTTGAGCAGTTGTGGTCTCTTCTTCTTAAATGATGGAGTCAGAAGGTCACGCTCTATATCAAATGGAAGAGGGTCGAGATGAACAGCTCTAATATTTTCGTAACCTTTTAACTGCAAAACCAAACAAAACAAGTTCAATTCATGCTACTTTCAACAAGTTCATTTTCATAATCAAGAACAGAAAAGAAAAATGAACCTTCTGTTCTTTGGCAATCTTTGATAGTTGTCCAAGTATATAGTCTTTTGCCCTTTTGTCTTCACAAAGAGCATTGAAGTCCCCTTTTATTCCATTTTCTTCTGCCCATTGCTCAAGTGCTTGCTTTTTGGGGTTAACAACGGCAACAAGGAAGGACTCAAAGCTATTTCCATATATCCATATCTGAAATAAATCCCCAATCAAACATATCAAGGCTTAGATTTTAGTTTATCCCAAAAGATTATGGAAAGAACCACTAAAAAATATTCATATATGTTTGAAAATTTTGTTCTTCAGGACAACGTTACTAAGTTAAACTTTTAGCAAAGCGATGTTTATACTTTGTATCGCTAAAATGTTTTTGGACCTTTTGTGACTATCTTGTTGGGAATAATGATAGGAGCTGGAATTCGTACCATTTCAATATCAGAAACAAGGCCATAAATCAGCTCTAGATTTTCCACTGCAACATATTCACCTTGGGAAAGTTTGAAGATGTTCTTCTTACGGTCAATAATTTTCAAGCTTCCATCCGGCTGCCATTCGCCAACATCCCCTAATATGATTCAAAGAATATATGAACCAAAATTTTCTTATATTGACAGTCAACATATTTTTGAACCTCAAGCAATGAGAATCTCAACAAAGCTAGGCAGTACCTGTGTGAAACCAACCATCAACCAACACCTCTGTGGTAAGGTCGTCGCGTTTGTAGTACCCTGAAAACAACGTATCTCCCTTGATGCACACTTCACCACGAGGCGTGCTAGCATGCGAATCATACCCCATCTCGGGTACTGATTCAAGACAGATATCCACATTGGGCACTGGAGGGCCTACTGTTCCCAACATTGGCAATTCATCTGGTAGAGAGACAAATGTTCCCCCACAAGTTTCTGTCAAACCTGCAAATAGAAATGTATGATATTTAGGTTCCCCTTGCTTTGTTTTGTGGAAATGGAGGTATAAGGATGATATACCATATCCTTGTAGAACATGAGCACATGATACAACTCGAAAGAAAGTCTCGATATGTGCTGCAAGAGGAGCTCCTCCAGATAAAATGATTCGCACGTTTCCTCCTAATCCCTTCTTCACCTATAATTGTCCCTCCAAGAAGATGAATGAGTTTTTAAAAATTTTTAAGATAATTTTGATTGAACTGTAACCTTATAATTGTATAAGTATGTCCCCTTTCACCTTGTCAAAGACAACTTTATCAAAAAGTGGGGCTGCCTGTTGATGTGTTTTCCCCTTCTGCATTTGATTATATTTACTGCATAATACAAAAAGAAAACATAAATAGGAGATATAGAACAGCATGGCAGAATTTGTAGCACAGAAACTTTAATCTGAACTTTGTCCCCATCATTCAAAGAAAAATACTTCAATGTTGATAAGAAGGAACCATAATTTTAAAGGGAAATTTACTTACTATGAGTAGGCAAAGTTAAACAACGATCTTTTTAAGAATCCTCCCGATGATATCTTCTGGTTCAAACCTAAACAATATCATTAAACATTTCTCAAGGTTATCCACCATTCTAACGATTAAAGTTTAATTTCAATTCATGTTTGACCAACAAAATATCAAAAACCTTAAACTGATAGTTTTGTATAAGTTTGATATCTTGTACATGTTGGCTCAACTATTAGCTTGAATCTAAATGTATTTGCTATTAATATCAAACCTGAAGCAACATATCATATGCTTACCACCATAAATTCTTTCAAGCACACGAGGAACTGCACAGAAAATAGTAGGTTTTAACTCTCCAATGTCTTCAACTAACAATTTCACATCCTACAAGATTCATGGGCATAATATGAGTCATCAATTTCTTTGCCTTGTAAAAGGAAAAGATCCAAACATGATTTCTCACCCCACGCCAGAATCCAATGGAGGCACCGTTCAAAATGAACACCTCCTCGATCACCCGGTCGAAGATGTGTGCAAGCGGAAGATATGAAATGTAAACATCATTTTCTTGAACCTATAACAAGAAACATGAACAAACATGTATCTGATGAATCAACAAGCTTGAAAATTGAGTTATCTATTTGTAGAGGGGAATGGGAAGAACAGAGATTACATTTTCCTTGACAGTTGTAAGCAAATGTTTGACACCAGCTATAAGTGCTATAATGGCAGTATTGGATAACAGTACTCCCTTGGGATCACCAGTTGTTCCACTGGTGTACATGATGGTGCAAATATCACTTTTCTCTTTCACAGGAAGATCATATTGTTGGCTATCTCCCTGTTTCCAATGGTAAAAACAACATTCTGAGAGAACAAAGAGGTATGATATTCAATTTTGTTCACATATGACAGTAAATATTTTGTCTTAAATGATCCAAATTGTCTTTTGAATTTGTGTGATTTTGATATATCCACACTTTTGAGTTAGACAAATACACACATTTATTTCACAAGATAGATTTGAATAGTTTAGAGCCATACGGTGGATTTAGTATAGGCCCAGGGGGGCTCGAGCCCCCCCTCAACTTTATTGTCTTTATATAATATGTATAAACAAAACCAATTAATATTTAATATTTAATATTTAATATTTGTGGACAATTTAGTGGTAACTATACTTGTCAGTCCCCCTTTCAACTAAAGTTCAAATCTTAGTTATGTAGTTTTTTTTCTAGATTTTTATTTTTCTTCCAAGTTACAACTCGAAGCCCCCTATCAATAAATTTTCTAGATTCGCCACTGTTTAGAGCCGTGAAACCAAGTCTATGCGAAACCGAGTCCAAGTTTGGTAGTATGTGTTATAGATTTGCTGACACAAATCTCAACTTCTAAAAACTATTCAAGACAAGATGGTTAATTTTAAAAATCACACAAACTAAATCAAACACAAACCTAGACAAACTGATCTTTTAACCAAAATCCAAAAACAAGATACACAAGTCCTGGTCTTCCTTCCTAGTCCATAGTGCTAAGCATCTTATATATACTTTTGAATAACTTTACCTTTTGTAGAAACTCTTCCCAAGTATAGATTTCCAAACCAAACTTGTTAACCTCTTCCTTGTGATTATCTGAAACTTTTCCAAAGCTCACAATGGCTACATGAAAAGTTTAAAATCTTGTTAGATACCTACAAATTTTATAGGTGTATCAAAAAAGAGCAAGGATATACTTTTTAGAAACTTTGCTGTGTTGGGGAGTGTTTTCAACAGCTGAACAAGAGAGAGTTAAAAGTTAATATCAGAGTCATTTTACTTAAAACTATATGGCTCTTGTTTAGTTCTAAAAAAGATGGAGGTGAACCTCAGAGATCTTCTTCTCTTCTACAAAAGCAATGGCAATCTCTGCATGGCATATTATGAATTCTATGGCACCAGCACCTGAAACATATTACAAAAAGTTCGAATCCAAAATAGCTTTCATATGGTATAAGAAAATGCGCAGAAAAAGCTTATGAGACATGGCTGAGAAAGTCCTTCGTCATTTTTCAGGTTCAAAGCCTATTTTAATCCCCCTTATTTATTCCGTTTGGATATCCAAACTTTTGAACATTTTATTTTAGTCCCAACACTTCAGAGAAAAACTGATTTTAGTCTTTATTACTCTTTACTGAATCATTTAACAAGATCCCAAATTCGTATGAAAATTACCACATAACCAACTATATGTGGCTTTCAAGACTTATCAATATAGGAATGAACAAAAGATGTGAACAGTTCATTAAGAAACAGCAAAGACTAAAATATTTCTTCTTTTTTTTTTTATGTAAAGTTCATGGACTAAAATAATTGTCAGAGTTCAATAAAAAACAACTTTCTATCATGTGTTTACCTAAAGTATCATATAAAGGAACACAGTAAAGCCCATGAGCATTGCAAGCCTGCAACAAGAAACAAAAGCCAAAAGGTCACCAAATAGAATCTACACTGCTAATGTCTGCTTACAAACAGAAAACACTGATTTATATAATTAACAATGAAGAAGGATATAATGAACTAAGTACCTCCATGCTAATGATCCACTCAGGACAATTAGCACCATAAATTCCACATTTTTCTCCCTGCAAACTCAGCACAACTATAAATGTTAACTCCTAAATTTGCATAGCATTTTACAAACACAAAAATCTTCAAAAACTTACTGGTCCATAACCCAAACTGCGCATTGCATTTCCTATTTTCAACACCAATTCATAAACTTCTTTGTAAGTTAGCCACTCATATTCACCAGCTTTAGCCTGCAGACACACAGAATCCACCATAACGTTTTACTCTCTTCAATTCAATGCCTAATCAACTTATTTATCAGCAACTTACTGGATTTCCTTCAACTACTTTCCTACGCCCAAGCATACGGTTTCCAGGATTTTTCTCCACAGACATTCTGCATCAAGCATTATGGTCATAAGTGTTCATAGAGGGTCTGATTTAGGAGGTGAATTTTTAAAGTCTGGAGTTGTGAATTCGAGCTTATATTTGGTTACACAATACAAGATTTCTAGCTCCTCGGACCTTTTTACAAATTACAAATCCGTAAACCAAATACAAAGCTTCTTACTCCAAAAATTTTTAAACCATGAGGTGTAAATGTTTTGCTCACGGTTAAACAGAAGTTTACAAGTCTAAAAACTTAACGGTGTGGAATGAATACCCAAATTATACCACTGAATGAGTTTGTACCGTACTTGGTTGAAATGTTAGCTTCATCTATGTCACAGTTTGATAAGTAACCACAAGTACAACAATGTTCAAGGTTTGAATTACAAGTTTAGTCGTTCAACTTCCACTTTTATATCTACTTGGTCCCAACATTAAAATGTGTCTTACAAGTCCATTAGTCCCTAAACTTCCTTTTTTAGGGAAAAAAAAAAAGCCACGAGTTAATTAGACACAAAATTCCAAAGTTTAGGATATAATTATACATAAAATTCAATTTTATATCAATAGATCAACTATTTTCAAACCTTTTTGAATATGATGGGAATCTAGAAAATTAAAATTTAAAAACCGTAATTGATATGTTTAAAGTTCAAGAACTTACTCGGCACAAAATCAAAATCCAATGAGCTACAGACACTTTAAACTTAATCAAACAAACACGAACTTAAAAGTTGACTAAACTTCTAGCTGACACAAACTATAACAACAACAACCAGATCTAAAACCATCCATTTTTCTACTGAGGATCCACAAGGATTCGACGAAAAAGAAAGAAAACATAATTTGCATACCAAAAAACTACATAAAGTTCATCCATCAAACAAATCGACAAATCCATTAAAAAAATCCATACCTAAATATATCCCAGCAGGTGTCCAGTCCTTGAACCGGCGGCGGAAACCCATCTTTAGCAAAAATGCTCCGGTAAACCGGCCCGACGGACGGACGGCCAGCAGTGGCGTCCTTAGCCTCCTCCACCTGAACCAAGTACTTCCTCTGCATTTTTCTTCTTCTCCTTCTTCAGAACCAAGTTCACAAAATCTGAGAACTTTATGGGGGATTTGAAGTCTTGAGGCAACGTGGGGAAGAAGGTATTATTATAATTGCACAGAAAAGTATTAAATCCCAGAGAAGCTTGGAGATAAACCCGTTTACTTTGATTTTCAAAGGGCAGGGCAAGGCTGGCTCTGACTTCATGTTTGTTTGTGGATATTCTTTAATGGGGTCCTTTGATTTCATGAAGGAAGGATCTTGACTTTTCAAATTCACAATTTTTCGCTAAATGGAAAAGAAAATTCCTCAGAAATTGGGGATGAGGGGTTGTTGAAATATGATTGAGTTCGATATTGCTTCGTTAAAATGTGGACTATTCTTGACGGTACGATTTGTTTTTCATTGTACGGTTTGCATCCCAATATAAATGCTAAAAAAATAAGGAGGGAAAATCGAAAACGACTCTTTTCTTTAATTATATTTAGAAAGGGTCATTGTTTAGATTATAATCTTGATTATGTTCATTTTGCCTTATTAACTTATTACTTTGTACTCATTCATATGTCAACTCCTATTTTCAATATAACCAAAATCTTCTATCTTCTAACTTATTCAAATCTTAATTAAAAAAATAACTTTGAGTTTTTTTCTAATAACATCAAATTAGACCTTTGCCTTTATTCAAAGCTCGGTGTCACATCATATCAAAAGAACCAAAATTATAAGGACTGAGGCTTATTCCTAAGTGAAGAAGAAATTGGAAGACAAGTTTATTACTGAGATAGCTATTAGTATTTTATCCATTCTTTTATGTATATCAAATAATGAACATAAAGTTTGGAAGATATTCTCTATATCATAGTTAGTAAAATATAACTCAATCATTAAAAAAAATAAAACTATTGAATAATATTCAACTAGTAATTTCGATGATTCTGACGGTGGAGGATAAAAAGTTGTTTCAAATACAGAATCTTTTTAACCCTTAAGACTTTTCTTTCTCTTGAGATGTTTTTGTTCAAATGAAAGTAAAAAAAAGCATGGAAGGATAAAGTTACATAAATGAGAATTATATATTTGCTTTTTTTAAATCATATACCATATAAAAACAAAATCCATTCAAATAAGCTTTTGATTTTTTTAAAAAAAATAACAAAATAAATTAATATAATCTGTTGTATCTTATAAATATTTATCGAATTTCCTATTTGCTATTTTTGATAATTATACTTTTTCTAATGATCACATAAAAGTAATATAATACACTTTAGATATTATATTCTTAAATTGTCACGAGGTATTTAAAAAAAAAAAAAAGTTAAAGAGGAATTTGTTTTTTAATGTATTTGAAATTCATTGAGCCCTAGGTTTGAGATTGAACTCTCCATTTCATCTCCCAATTCCTCTTTCAAATCACTAAAATCATCTCCAAAATTTCCAATTCATTTCTTCAACCGGCAATTTTAATCTAATCTCCTCGGAAAAGCTTTGCTCAGATCGGATGGAAAACACCGACAACAATGCCCTCAGTATCCTTTCACGGGAGAAGCTCGACCAGGTCGCCGCTTGGGTTGCGGCTACCATGTCTTCCGCCTTTTTCTCCTCCTTAGAACGATTCTCCTGCGTCCATGTTGCCACCAATGAGCTTGACGACGACGACGACGACGACGACCACCTTCTTTTGTCCACTCAACCGCTTTCCGATCAAATTCTACTTCCTGACCAACATGACGGGTTTGTCGATCTTCCCGTGTGATCAATCGTCCAAATTTATAGATCTAATGTGCATTTCTTTTCTTTATTAATTACGTATTTTTATTTTTTTTCTTTCGAATCTTCCTTTTTTTCTTTTTTTTTTTTTCCGTTATTGCTGGTGTTGTGTTGAATTTGTTCGTTGTATGTGTTTATGATATGCAATGGTAATGTGGTAGCCTTCTATGCTGCCCTAATGACGGATTATTTTGATTTTGATTTTGATTTGTAATCATATTCGATATTGATTTTTGTTTATACGTGTTGTCCTGTGTGCATTTTCTTCATTTATTAGGATACTATGAAAGAATATTATTTGCTCGATTCACAATTTTTTTTAATGCTTCGGTTGGAGTTGAATCTCCATACTTATCTAAATATGAACCGATATAAGATTGATGCTTTTCGATGGGAACAAAATTTTGCAATTGGATAGCCAACTTGAACAAAACTCAATTAGTTATTACGGAGAACAATATTAGAATTTTGGCCTGCCATTGTCATTTTTATTTTAGAAAAATTGAAGAACTGGGGAGGGTTGTTGAGTTGTTACTACATGATACCTTAGTCCACATTTCTATTATAACCAATGATCGTTTGAAGTTTTGTTAGGTCATTGTTGAACTTGATGTATTTTGTTGTGAATTTCACTGTGCTTTTTCTCAATTTCGTATCTCTTTTGCAGTTATAGGATTTGTGTGGTTCTATTTGTTTTGGCTGATATATACTTCATTGAAAGATTATGGAAATAGTTGTGTATGCAGGATCTGGTCTATATCCTTATATTTTGTTTTGAAGCATCATCAAAATATGAGCATTGCTTTTTAGTTTTTAGTGCTTAGGTTGAAGAATGTCATTATACCACAAGTCTAGAAATAATTGGACTATCAATGCCTCCATCCAAGCCATATAAACATTGCCTCAATCAAACACAAAACAGATACAACTCCCGGAAAGAAGCCTCATTGCCATGGAAACAAAATTCTTTGGTGACAGTTTTAATTACCCTGCCCCAAACCTTATACTAATTTCATTTGCTTCCAAGTCCCTCTAGTTCTTCTATCACCATAATCCAAAACTACTAGAAAAAGTTTGAGCATGGCTTGAGGTTCAATCTCATACCTGCCATTGTTGTACTAGAAAAATTCGAAGGAATTTGAAATTAAGTTCTCAATGACAAAGGTTACATATGGTGGATGAAAGTGGCTCTCTTAGTATTGAGTGAGTGTGTGAAAGTTGTTAAAAGCCCGACTCTTTTGTTTCAAATCGAAGTGAGTCTCCAGACCTTGAAACATTAGCTCCACATCACATTTCACACATAATCTTTGTTAAAATAGAAGACGATACTTTTTCTAGAAGTTTCTTGAAGAATCTAAGCAGACGTATGTATATTAGTTCTTTCTAGAATTCTTTTGTAGATTGTAAATAAGTATCCCAGCAAAAACTAGAAAGGCTCAAGAAATATTTTGTTGTTTCCTTAATCTTAATCTTTGAGGAAATTTAGAGAATATCTTTAGATTTTAATGCTAACCATACCCCATACGAGATATGCAGTTAGCCCTATAGTGAATCAAATTGTCAGCCATGGGTGGCTCATTTTCCCTTAACCTTCTATGTGGCCCTCTAATGTAACTCATTCAATTTAACTCAAACTCTATGAAACACCCATTAATTTAACAATTATTTCAATGAATCTACTATGCTAATGCTGATGCTATTGTCTTTTTCCTTTTAAATTCATTGATACATGTGCATCTCACTTTCTCTATTTTTGGCATCAATTATTGTCTAGACTGTTTGAACTTAGATCAATTTTACAAGGTTGACAGACTTTAAAAACTGTTTATGAATTCTTCTCGATCTATAAAATTTTCACTTCACCTTGTACTATCAACTTTGATGGATAAAATTCCTCGCTCACTTGGTGATTAATAAACGTGTGTAAACTATTCGTGGTACAACATTCATGAAGTTTTAATGCTACCTATAAAGAGAGATGCAGTTGGCCCATTATTGAAATGAAAATTTCAATCTTGGCCCATTGTTCCTTTAGCTCCCATGTGAGCTTTCTAGTACAAACCATTCCATTTAACAATCCCACGAGGGAGGCAGTGTGATTTTTAGTATAGCCATTGGGAGTTGGGAGATTTGAACTTTTCACCTTTAGGATAGAAGATTATGTTAATCACTGTTAAGCTAACCTAATTTTTAATATGTATGTGATTTTTTTATACATGTATTAAAGTTTATTGAAAAGATTCTAAAGTTTCTTAACATGCTCGATACTATATAGATATCTGATATGTAGATATTGTGTATATCCAAGCTAGTTTATATGCATATGCTGATTTCATAGAACTGATCATGTTTAATACTATAAGTAGATATGTAAAGTTTAGATATATCCAAGATAGGTTATCTGCATGAGCTGTTTTCATGAAGTTAATCAAAAGACCTTACAAAGTGCAAATGTTTGAGAACAATTAGGATTCTTATCTTAGATATCGCCAATCATATACATGTGACTAAAGGACTTACGAAACTCTTGTAATCATGTGGTGACCCAAAATTTATGTAATTGTGAATTTAGATACCAAACCAGATCTACAATTTGGAGTATAGCTTAGTTGAAAAAACAAAATAATCATAATCTTAAAAAAAATATACAATCGTTAAACTAAGAGAAAAAAACAATAACAACAACAAATTTATAGTTCGTACCGATAGACACATAGTCTTTTGTAAACTCATATTTTATATATTAGATGTGACTTTTTAATTCTACTTTCTTTACTCATTTGTCAATTACTCTAATAACTTGGCGTGTTGGCTATAACTTTGTAATATAAAAATGTTGCCCTTTTCTACTATATTGAATATTATATAATGTCTAAAGCAAAGATGATAAGGTTTCTTTTTATTTAACAATATATATTAATAAGCTAACATTATAAACTTTCATTATATTTCAAGAAAACTTTACCATAATTTCTACTTTTGTGTACAATATTCCTTAATTCCCGAAAATAATTCAAAATAAAAATTTATTTGCCATCTCTGTCCTTTCCCTTTGTTTCCATATATTTAGGGTAAAGTATTGTTTTAGTTTCTGTATTAATAGTCTTTGTAAAAAGATAACTTATTGGTGTTACGTAGACTAAATTTAATATTTATTAAAATGGTATAAATTAGAATATATATTTGAATAAAAGTAAACAAGTTTGATTACATTTGTTGGAAAAAATTAAAAAAACAGAGTAGGTAAAATAAAATAGAAAACAAAGTTACTAAAAAAAGTAAGAGAAAAAAAAGATAAAAACAATAATGAGTAAAATATAAGTGTAATAAATTTTATGCATTTTTTTTTATTTTTGAAAAAAAATATTTATTATTTAAAGGGAAATTGTATAAAATAATATGGGATGAAATAATTGGTTAAAACAATATCCTAATACATGCCAAGTTTATGAAGTATATTTTATGTTTCAACAAAAAAGAAATAAGTGAATGTATTTTCAATAATTTTATCATATAAATTAATAAAAAAAATGTTGACGTGGAAGCCAGGTTATATTTGTAGCATATTTTGAGCCACGTACTCGACTTCAACTACATTGTTTAATGAATGTATTTAATACAAAACAGAAAGCAACCCAAGGCGTGGGACCACTGATAAGGATTCTGAGTTGGAAACACAATCAGCTTACGTGGCCGTGACTCATTCCACTTTTCGAACCCCACGAACCACACCCTCTTTCCTCCTACGTCCATTCATTTCTTTTCTTCCCTCGAATATGTTTTAAAATTCTCATGTTTACTCCAATTTTATTATTTTTTGTAAAGATGTATCGATATATTTCTTACATTAAGAAGTGTCGTGTGTAACGCTTAAGATATCTTATTAAGACAATTTTTTTATAGTAACTTTAGGATGTAGAGTTGTAAAATAAAGTTTATTAATTGTAAAAAGTATATTAAATAGAGATAAAAGGGGAAGATTGAGTTTTGTTAATATATGTGAAAAGAATTCTAATACAAAAAATAAGAAAATGAAGTTACGATTAGATGATGTATTACAAACTTAGAAAGTTGGCCCAACATTGCTTTAAGACAATTTTAATGCAATGTATAAAAACAACACATTTTTTCTTCATACAAATTGGAAAAAGCTAAAACCTCATGTCACTCTCCTCCTCCATATATGACACATGAAAAATGTCATCCTTTAATTTTTCTTTATTTTATTATTTCTTTTACTAAATTTTCTTTCTAATTTCAACTAGATTTCACTCAAGAAAAGGTTAGATGCATTTTGATATTCACATTATTTTTAGGTTGAGAGTAACTTTAGGAATTATATTAATTTATATGATAAATTACACCAACCACATATGCGTTTCTTTATTGTACATTCAAGCAAGTTAGGTAGAATAATAACTTAAATTAATTTATCATCCATCCAAATTGTTGGAAAATAACTCGTGGTTTTGACTCATGTCAAAAACACTAATTGTCGTCTCACATTCGAATATTTTGATTTGTTTATGGTGGATTTATTTACCACGATTTTTGTGTAAGATTTCAAATTGTGGTTGTAGTGGTTGTAAAATCTTTTTCCATACCTACTATGGCGTTGTCCAAGTAATCGTGGTAAGCGTAAAATGAAATAACATTTCATTACTTTTCTCTTCAACTTTTCATCAAAGTTGTTACCGTTCTCTTGACGTTACATTACATTCTTTCTTAGTTATACTATGGATCTAATTTTGATCATGTTTAGTAACGTTTCTATTGATTATAGATCTAAAATCAATTTCACATCTAAACATTACTCCCTTTGCTCTATATTCGGAATTTATGGATTTATAAGTAAGACACAAAATACCTTCATCTTTTTCCTCTTTTTCTTTTTTGGATGCTATTTTCTAGTTCCATCAAATTTGAGCAAAATGTTTTTTTTTTTTTCTAAATTTTATTCGACAATATTTGAAAGAAGTAAATGACATGATTATATGCTATTCTATATGATAACTTACACAAACCACATCTTTCTTGTGGTGATACATTTAGGTTTGAAGTAAGTTAGGTTGAATAGCAACTCAGACCCATAACACCCATAAAAATTGTCAGTTAGAGTGACGTTGGCTCTTAGACTATAGCAAAAGACTTTCAAGCAATGTCGTTGTCCCAAAAATGTCGAGAATGACTTGTACGCGAGGTTCTAAAATTGTGGTAGCACAATCTTTGCATGCATGCACATCGTTATTCAAGCAGGTCTATTAATCTAATAAGTTGGCCCAATATTGAATCAAATTGTCAGTCATGTTGATGTCCCATAGTTATTCTTTCAACTTCATTGTGGAACATACAATTAATCCCTAGTGGGGAAAAATGTGACTTTTTGGTCCATAATATAGTTGATTGAAACAAGCCTCTTAACCAGCCAAAATATATCTACTACAGTTGATGAGTTAATTCAGGGCTATTGTTTAATTTCTTGCTCGATCATTGTGAAGCTTGATAGTCCAACGACTATGGTATGATTATGGGAGGAGGTGGAGGAGATTGTCTTATAATTATTTTATTCAAATTTCTTATAAAATAACATGTTCAATACTATATAGAACGTTGAAAATTAAACCAAAAGATCAATATTTCATATATAAGTGGTTATCATAGTACTTGAACGCTAATTGCGCTACTCTCTCACTACTCTCGTGTATTAAAGTTTTCAAATCTCTTTCACTTAATGTCTCTACTAAACATTTCATGCAGTGGTTGCTCAATGATCATATACATGCATTTGACTAAGAGACTTGCAAACCCTTATGCCGATATGTGTTGTGCTTCCATTATTGCTAAGATAACATGCCCAATAATCATATATATATAAATAACTCATGTAATTATTTTATTAACTTACCTTGTTTAATTAATTCATTCTATAATAATGTCTATTTTCTTGACTTATTTGTCTATTATTTTATTAACTTACCTTGTTAATTAATTCTAATTTTGAACCATACAAATGTTGATCTTTCTACTTTCTATATAATAAACAGTTTGATCCTATTATAATGTCCAAAGAAAAGAGGGATAATGTATTTTTTTAGAATATATATAAATATATAGTTTCTTCTTCTTCTTCTTCTTTTCCATTAGGTTTCAAGAAAACTTTCCCATAAATTTCTATTTTAGGTGCAATCTAATCTTTCTTAATTCGTTATCTTTTCCCTTATTGACTATAAAATCTCTAAAATAACAATTTTATTTTTCTTCTAAGCTTAGGTACCAATTCATGTGTACTTTTTCATATATTCAGTTTTACTCCTTATTTTAGATTTAGTTTTTACTGTTAATTTATTATTATTATTATTTTTAAAAATATTATCTATTAATATTACCTTTTTAAAACATATTCACATATCCTTTATTTTTTTTAAAGAAAATCAATAATATTACTATTTCACCCATTTTAATTAAAATTAATTTAGTAGGACTAAATTAAAGAATTATAGAAACTACAAGTCAATCGATATAAAATATAAATTAAAAAACATTAACTTTGTAAAATTTGAACATCACATATAATCAAACTCAAAATTTTCTTACTTTTCCATCAAACAGAACCTAAGAGAAAAATTGGGCAAAAAATATATTATTTTTCCAAGAAGAAAAATAGCATTGACGATAGAATGAAACAATTCATTGACAACAATATCATAAATAAATAATACATCTGATATTGACCTATCAAATATATTTTAATTTCAATAATAAACAAAAATGTTGACGTGGAATTTACACTGTAAGCATGATTTTCAGCCACGTACTCAGCCCGAAGTCTTCAGCCAATACTATTAATAACAAAACTTAATAAACATGGGACCTACCAAAGGTTGCTGAGTTGGATACAGCATGGATTACGTGTCGGTGAATAATTGGGTGCGGCAAATGGAATGAATCCGCCAGTTGTAATCGTCCGAAGCGCCGATCTTTGGGGAAGCCACTTTCATTGTTTTGTGTCCACACGATTTCTCGCACCCTAATTGTTTCCGTTGGATTTGAATCCATCGTTTTGGATTACAAAAATATACTTTTAATTTGTCATTTGTTTTAAACTACTTTTAAAACGATATTTTTATCTTAAAAAAAAAACTTCTCTTTTCAATTTTTGAATTGTGGTTAGAAATTTTTTAAAAATAATATTTAAAAGTATGTTTGAATTGATAGTATAAATTTGAAATAATAAAATTAGTTTTAGTGTGTCTTTGAAATTGAATGAACTCTCACAAATAATTCTCAACTTAATCAAATCTTCACTAACAGTCCCAAATTTGATTAATTCTATTTGTATATAAACAGAAAGTTCGAACTTTTCTATTTTTCAAACCAAATGCTAACAGTTTTATCCGAAACAATTGTAAGATAATTATTAAATTCTATTTAAAAGGATTTTTCAACTTTTAAAAATATTAAATTTGAATGTAGTAGTCCATGTGAAGTTAGGACAAAAAGTGTGCCATGTGTCATACTCACTATTCATGGATATCCAAAATACACTTTTTTTTTCTACATATAATATTGATGTTCATGAATCCAACACTATAGTTGTCTAAACTTTATTTTATTATAATGTTTGATTTAATAAAATAATATTTGGGAAGATCAAAATTCAGAGCTAAAGAAAAAAGTAATGGTGTGTTGGCCAAATTTGGTGAAGTTAACAAATAATACTAAAATTAGTAGTTGGTTATGATATGGCATTCTTGATCTATATAAATAATCATATGCCCACTTTTGACAACTTCTATATCAATTATATTCTTATTATTATAATTGAAACAAAAATCTAAGTCATCCCTAAACCTCTCCTTTCTCCCTCATTTATTATTTTTTTAGTTTCGTTAAACCCGATCTACGGTTCACTTTTAATATTAAAGTAAAATTTTAGATCATTTCATGATAGACATTAATATTTTATCTTGAAAAATAAATGACAAAGATATTCTATCTTGAGATATGAATGTTTGAACTTTCGATTATGCTTAATATAAAAAATGTATAAAATCCGACGTAGAGATTTGTGTGGCTCATTAAAAGTATGTTAACTATGGTCATGAGGTAGAAGGAGAACAATTTAAGGAGAATTTTTTTCATTAAACAATATAGCGTCACTAGATTAAAGAGTTTGTGTATATAGCACAACCCTATGGTCAAAATCCGTAAATAACTCATAAATAAATATATGTGCTCAATTACAATAACTAGAAGAGCTAGGGTTGCGAGGTTGTTCGTGACATCCCATACCAAATTCAAGAGGCATTCCAACAACTACAACTTTTGTTGAGAAAGTCGAGAAATGTTTTAATAAATTCTAATAAAGTTGTTATTTTTCAATTTTATCTTTAACGTTCAAGTGATTGTATTTTCAAGTAAATTTGAGTTTAGTAGCGATTATTTTACTATGAACTAAAACTATATATGGACGATACTATCTTTAGCCCACAAAAAATTTGTGAATGAAAATTGCATAAACATCTTCTTCAAGTTCTTCAAGTTAAAGTTAGAATAGACATGAAAATAGTTTTTTCTTTCTTCTTCCAAACAAAAGGTTCTAACTTTTCTTTTTATATACACAATTTGAAAGCAATTGATATAAAAGTGACACCCTTTCTTCTTTACACACATTGGCTATAAGTTAAAAACTTTAGTCCTTTTCAATCCTCCATACATGACACATGAAAAAATGCATTCCATTTGCTTTTTTCTCCCTTAGGGCCAAAATTTGGTTTCTTTCAACTAACATAAGGTTTGGTATATTTTGACATTTAAGATTCGTTTTAGGTTGGAAGTGACTAGTTGAGCTATATTAAACTAAACAAAGTATATGAAGGAAATAAAAGATATCTTTACAAGTAATTATATACTATTTCATATGATAAATTATTCAAATTGTAGATTTTTTTATGGTTGTGTATCGAACACCAAAGCAAGTTTCGTAAAATAGCATCTCAAACCCCTACCGTTTATGAAAGTTGTTTGGAATGATTTGGACTTTTAGAATATAGTAAAATAGCTTTTAATGAAAAGTTGTTGGTTTCGTAATGGAAAATTTTGATTTGATATTAGGGAAATAGGTAAAAATATATCCTTCAAGTAAAATCTCTTTACAATTTAGGGGGAAGTTGAACATTGAAAAAATGTGATACCGATTTAGAATAAGTAATTTGATTTTTTTTCTTCTAGGTTACAACGTCACACGATTCACGTAACATCTAATTTTTGTTCTAGGTTACAACACCAAACAATTCTAGCTTGGTCCCAATTAGTTTCATTAAAAAATTTAAGTTGATATTTGGAGAAGTTGAACTTGTTTAATCGTGGAGCCTATAATGACAAGAATTAGCTAGCTAATTGTAGAATTGATATCTATAAATTGTGAAACTATTAATGATTTAAAAATTCTTGAACCACACGAGAAAGTCTTTATTGAACTCATTCTAATTTTTTTTATTGTACATTGAACTAAGCATAAATTAATTTATTATTTTATAAACTTTTTTTAAAAAATACAAAAAAATCTATTAGCTATTTGTATTTCATACAACAAAACATTTTCCATTTTCCCATGCTGCACTCTTGATGTAAAAAGATACAAAAAAAAATTTGTTCCATCAAATAGTTTGTTGAAGATATTGCATTAATCTTATTAAGCAATTGGCATGCATCAAAGTTAGGTCTATATGAATATTATTTTCAAACAATATGTAAATGGTACAACTATCATCCGGATCTTGATTATTTGGTTAAGTAAACTAAGCTACGTACTTACATTGCATGATGGATGACTCACACATGCTCTGTTCATGTATTACTTCAATGTTTTTTTATAAACTTAATAAACAATAAATGAAATAATAATTGGGAAATTTTGAATTTGGACCAAAGGAAAAAAACAATGTGTTTGACAAATATTAGAAATACTAATATTAGAAGTTGGTCATGGCACGACATTTATTGTGATTTCTCGACCAATAAGTGCTTATTAATTTTGAATTAAATTTACTTTACCCTAAATTAATATGATTTATTTATTGAATATTTTAAATTTCTAATTGAAATAATATTTCAATAGATTCAAATATCAATTTATTTTACTCAATTATCCTTTTGGTATTTATTTATTGATTGATATATGGTCAATTCTCCACTTATTGGTCAATTATCATAATTTAACCTATATATGATATTATTTATGTAATATATTATATAGAAAATAAATCAACACTGAAGCATTGAGTTGAGGTGTCCATTATTTTTATAGTAAAGAATCAATCCTTAGAAAAGAATACATATATAGATGACAACAATAATAAGGGTTTGTCTCCACTTTTTAAATTAAGATTCAACCTTCTTCCTATTCTTTTAAAATGATTAATTTAATTTAATTATAAGTTTTGATTTTCTAAAAGGAAATAGATGTTGTAAGTAATAGGTTAGGGGGAGTTGTTTGTTTTAATTTAAATAGTTTGTAGTGATAAGTTATAAGATAATAATGGTTAGTCAACAAATTAAAGAATTGCTTTTAAGCTTATCTACCAAGTGGATATTGATAACTTCATCTACCACCAACTTGGCTACTTCAACCTTTTCAACCACACAATCTTTTACCCATTTTTTACTTCTTTCATTTCAACCCTAAATTTCATTTCCAAATATATAAAACTCTTTTTCACATATATCCATAAATGTTTTTTTAAATACTTTCCCACTCTTGAGAATTAATATTTTTATTCTATTGTAAAAAAGTTTTTAAAAATATTTATTTACTATTTTAGTTGACATCAATATTTATCGATATTTCTATTAACATTTTTTACATTCTCTTTCCCAATTTAAAAACAAGTTATTCAATTAAATTTTTTAAAAAATATTTTATATATTATTGTTTTTTAATATTATATAATACTAAGAAAATGAGTTTATAATTCGAAATACTAATTTTCTTTTAAGAAACTATATCTATTAATACAATTATTATTATTTTTTAATATAATTTTACATTTTAAAATCTCAAAATCAAAATCAACTCAACTTAAACATAACAACTATGCCTTAACAATCTTCAAAAGTAATATTAAAACATAATATTTAGATTTTTCAAAATTCTATTCTCTCTCTCTTTTCTTAAATGTATATATAAGTAGGAGAAATAATACTTATATAAGCTAATTTTCAAAAATAAAGTGGATAATATATTTAATAAAAAAATTTACCAAATCCAAAATAAAACTGAAAATTTCAAAGTAAATGATTTTAAAATTCAAACTTTTAACTGAAAAGAAAATTAATAAATTAATTATGAAACTGAGTATATGAATAGAAAAAAACAGATATTTTTGGTTGTCAAACTTTAATGGTCAAAGTAGATTTTAATTTTTAATGAATTTAGGTGAAGATACCTATTTCGAAGTTTAAATTCTATTTTGCTTTTTTTTTTTTTTAAATAATCAAATTTATTATCTATATATATAATTATTTTCAACACTCAAGTTTTTCTTTCTAAATATATTAATAGATTATTGCAAGTTATTTTCAACAATGTTATCAGTGAATACTCAATAAGTGCATCACCATCGAAAATCAACATGACTTATTGCAAGTTCGATATAACTCTATTTAGTCGCTTTTTGACTCTAGTAACACACTTTCTCTTATGTATACGTGTTCATGCAGATCAAATGAAATCAATATGTTTATTTAGTTACAAAATTAGCTATTTATATCGTAAAAATATATTCACTTTGATCAATGTTGAAAGAATAAGTATATATACATAGTTACGTAGTATCATAAGTAATATTGGTCAAAGGTTAAAGGAATAAGTATCATATGTAACATTGGACAAAGGTTAAAAGAATAAGTATATATGTATAGTATCATATGTAACATTGGTCAAAGTAAAGTTAAGTTATACACATTTTTCAAATTCTATTCTCTTCAAATAGTTATCTTATTATTTCAACATTAAATTTCTTAAAGTGTAAGAGAATTATTGAGGGAGTTTAGAATATTTTTAAAAACTGAACTTGAGATTTTTTTAAAAAAATTAAAATATCATTTTGTTTTAAAAGTATATTTAATCTTAGACTCAAACCTTTCTTTGTTCAATTTTAATTCTTACATTTTAAAATAGAACTTTCTTGTTTGTTATTTATAAATTTTGAAAATATATTCATATTGTGTATTTCATTAAATGAAAATTCAAATATATTCATATTGTGTATTTCATTAGATGAAAATTGTCATGAATATGCAAAAGTGAATTGAGGTCGAACCAATAATAATCATTTAGTTCAATTGATGAAAAAAAAGTGATCTTCATATTATCAATAATGGACATGAACTAGGTTTGATCATACTATGAGGATAAAAAGAATTGTATTTTAACCTAAGAAGAGAAACCAAACTCCAAATTGAACTCTAAAATCAATCAAATTTCAAGAAAAAACCTCCAAAAAGCATCTGAAAAAGGCTTGAATCCAAACAGCTCCTCTATTGTTAGTTTATTATCATTTCTCTAACTTTTTGTTCTCATCTTTTTAGAAGAAGACAGAGAAGTTTCCAAGAAAAGTTAAACAATTTGGCAATTGGGAAGAACCCATTGGCACAAATTCAGCCAAACCCCCTCTGTTCTTTTCTCTTCTTCAAGAAAAAACTTTCCATTTACCCATGTTCTTCTTCATTCCTACTCGAATATCAAAAAATTTCCCACATCAATCCTAGTCATCACCTTCTTCCTCGCCTCAAATCCCTCTCTCTCTCTCTCTCTCCTACTTTGCATTCTGTCACCACCACTTCACCTCCCCCGCGTTTTCTTCCCCTATAAATATGCCTGTCCTTCACTCCCATCTTCCTCCCATTCGTTTTTCTTCATTAACCCTTTTCCATTTCTTTCTCATCATGCCATTACTCCGTCCCGCCGCCGCGTCGTTGCCGGAAGTTTTTTCCCCACGCCTCGCCGATAAGGGCCCTGTTATTCCAGTACCCAATCTCGTTAAGTTTCTTGAGCGTATTCAGGTTGTGGCTCTGAATTCGTTTGGGAAATTGGATTTTGATCTTAAATATTATGTCGATTTGTCTTTGAAATTCGATTTGAATTCTACCCAAATCGCTTTTGATGCCCTTGAACGATCCTCCAATGGCTCTGTTTCCGTTGAGAATTTGAGGACATTCATTTCGAACTATTTCGATAGTGCCGGAACCGACTTGGTTTACTCTAATCCGGCCGATTTTGACCCTCATCCTGATGGGTTTTTGCCCAAAGTTGAGAATGTGGAAGTTAGAGCTTGGGCTTTCGATATTCATAATTTTTGGAAGAATCTTAGCCGTAGAGTCTCTGATGATCTCATTCATCATCCTGATACCCACACTTTGCTGCCGTTGCCTGAGCCTGTTGTCGTTCCGGGATCAAGATTCCGGGAAATTTATTATTGGGATTCTTATTGGATTATCAGGTACCCTGACAAAACTTGATGACTCATTGTTTTTCCAAGAAAGGCGTTCTTATCTATGTTTAACCCCTTTTCTTTGGTCGTTTCACCCCTTTTATTATTTGGTGAAGAAACAGTGTTTAGCTTGAATTGTTTTTATTAAAAAAGGGGAAGTTTTACTGTAGAATGAAAATGATATATATATTAAATTTTCTTGAGATATGACAAACTAAGTGGGGTTATTACCTAATTTGTTATTCTTGGCACTGTTCTGATTGATAGTGTTTTTTTCTTTTTATATTTCTATGCAGAGGTTTGTTAGCTAGTAAAATGTACGATACTGCTAAGGGAATTGTTATTAATCTAATTTCAATGATCGATGAGTTTGGCCATGTTCTTAATGGTGCCAGATCTTATTACACTAACAGAAGGTAAACAAATCAACTTTTGGACTGCTTTGCAATAACTTGATTATGAATACAGTTTGAACTGTTAATCAAACTTTTTATTGCATTTTGCAGTCAGCCTCCCCTTTTGAGCTCCATGGTTTATGACATATACCTTAGGACTGGGGATTTAGAGTTTGTGAGAAATTCACTCCCTGCTTTAATCAAAGAGCATAAGTTTTGGAATTCAGGTACAGCCAGACACCGATGTTTCTTACTCAATCAAAGATTTAGTTTTAGTAAGATTATAATGTAGTTTTTTTCTATTGGTTTTAGGATTCCATTCAATTACTGTCCAAAATGGAAATGGAAATCACTCCTTGTCTAGGTACTATGCAATGTGGAACGAACCGAGGCCGGAATCTTCGCTGGTGGTGCGTTTTCTTCTTTGATGCCATTTGCCTGCATTTGAAATAATAGTATGCAACGTTGTGTTTGATTCTATGATTTACTATTGACAGGATGAGAAAGTTGCCTCGAAGTTCGTGAATAACTATGAAAAAAAGCATCTATACCGGGAAATCGCATCAGCAGCCGAATCCGGTTGGGATTTCAGTTCAAGATGGATGAGGTACAAGATATTGTGATCTCAGATCTTAAATATATTTGCTGAGCTAAGAGCCTGATTCGTTTTTAAAGTATTACAGCAATGAAGTTTTTAATGTTTTTGAGTTTGCTTCTTAAAGGGATTCGACAGACTTGTCGACATTGGCTACAACTTCAATCTTGCCAGTTGATCTCAATGTATTCATACTCAAGGTATGGTTTGGATTAGTTCTTCGAAGATCTCGGCGTTTCTTTTTATTGCCATTAGCACAACTGATGCGTATGGTTTGATTCAGATGGAACTTGACATTTCCAATTTGGCAAGAGCCGTTGGAGACTACTGCACGGCAGAACACTTTTTTGAGGCCTCTCTAGTTAGAAAGAAGACAATCAACTCTATTTTTTGGAATTCAGAGAAAGGACAATGGCTTGATTACTGGCTTGATAACGGCTCGTACAAGGTAAAATACTCTACACAATTCTGAAAATTTCTCAGCTTTTGAATGTTTTCTTTTAGCAGTTAAGTTGATCGAAACTTTTGGTGCTTTTAGGGTGCTCATTCATGGGATGTTCGAAACCAGAACCAGAACGTATACGCTTCAAACTTCATTCCCTTGTGGGTCGAATCATTTTACTCCGGTTTGTAATTAATTCCCTCTTGATCATTAGCATTTTTTCAGCCTAATTTCTTTGAAAGTTTAGATTAGGAATGGTAAGATTAATTTAAATCGTCTGTTTTTTCCTTTTTTTTCTTTTTATATATGCAGATAGCAGACAAATGAAGAAAGTTTTGAAAAGTTTACGGAACTCAGGCTTGTTATGCAATGCTGGGATTGCAACTTCCATGATTAATTCGGGGGAACAATGGTTAGTAGTACTCGCACTGGTCTTTTTCTTTCTTCTAAATCTCTTTGTTTGATGTTCATGCTGAAACCTTTTGTAAAACAAAAGGGATTTCCCGAACGGTTGGGCACCAATCCAACACATGATTGTCGAGGGACTGGCAAGGTCTGAACTGCCAGAAGCAAAGGCATTGGCCGAGGACATCGCCGCCAGATGGCTCCGAACCAACTAT
The DNA here is from genome assembly GCF_000004075.3 of Cucumis sativus. Lineage (NCBI taxonomy): Eukaryota > Viridiplantae > Streptophyta > Magnoliopsida > Cucurbitales > Cucurbitaceae > Cucumis > Cucumis sativus. Next base: position 1,214,230 of record NC_026659.2, on the reverse strand, counting down.
GTAGCTTACAAGCACACAGGATTTATGCATGAGAAATATGATGTCCAAAAGTGTGGAGGCTTTGGTGGAGGAGGTGAATACGTCCCTCAGGTATCTGATTCAACTGACCTTTCTTTTCTTTTTTGCCTTTCCTTTTTTAAAATTAATCTTTGAAACACTACTTTCACGATTATGAAAACGATAATATAGTATCTTAGAGAAAACAAACAAAAAATTAAAATTGTTATCAAATGAGACTTAATTCAATTAAAGTTTTTGCTTATCGTTCTGTTTGGTGTTTGTATTTGAATGTAGACTGGCTTTGGATGGTCAAATGGTGTTGTGTTGGCATTCCTTGAAGAGTTTGGATGGCCAAAAGATCAAAAGATAGACTGCTATTTACCTTCTTAAACACCACAAGATTCACCATTCATCTCTTGGGATTAGAGGATATAATATATTCTTTAGGTTCTTCACTCTCAGTTCATCTTAAAAGGGATGATTGTAAATTCTACAAATCATATTTTGTTTCTTAAAATTAGTTTTGAACCTCTATGGTTTGCACATATGTCTTCGTTGACAGATGATGCAAATCATAAGAGTGTTTAAAGTTAGTTTTCAAAGCTGGGTATTGTTTGTATGAGTTGTAGTTGTCCCCACAAATTAGAGAGAAGTGTCCCTTAATTGGAGGGAGTTACTTCTTTATATATATATATGAGGTTTAGGAAGTATAATATATTGTTAATATTGCAATAAATGTAAAGCCTTTACTCTAAATATTTGCCTTACCAATCAATTCGAGTATGATTTAACAAAGATTCATCTTCTTGTCCATGAACTATGAACTTTGAAGAGTAACTAATGTATCTTTCTTTTCATTTTCTGATTAATATAACTTTAGTTGTGCCTAATACATTTATAAATTTAAAAAAATTATATACTTTTAATAGATTAAATTTATAAATTTGAATTTTTTTAAAATAAATCAAGCTCACGTCAGTGTCAATTGACATAACATTCCATTCTAAAAGTATCATTCGATTCCACCTTAACTTTATTCGGTATTAGAAAATCAATTCATTTTCATTGATTATCACATTTACTAACTTTATAAAATAAAGAAAGAAAATATTTGACTTTCTTTTAAACAAAAATTCATGAAGTTGACTATTTTTTTATAAACATTTCAAGGTCATTTATTTCCATCTACCCAATTTTTCTTTTTCTTTTTATATTCTTAATTTTTCTTTTCACTACCATCTTCTTCTTGTCTTCTTGTGCAATTTTTTTTTTTTTCAAATTGTTATTTGGTTCAAGATCGTGTATCAAATATAAAAGATTTATTTTTTTCTCAAACGATCCTATATGAGCGGACTTTAAAATCAAAATCATTTTGATTTGGTACTAAATCTAAAAAACTCAAATATAAATGATTGTGCAGCTAAGTCTAATTAATAGCAGGTTTACATTACAATTTTTTATATTTTTTATTGTTGGCACGTAGACTTTTTCCATTTTCAAAACTCCTGCGTGTAAATATTATGTCTTATACTTTTAAGAGAAAAAAAACCCATAAAAGAAAATAATTAACATAAAAATAATTTTAAAATATCCAATGATTTCTAATCTCCGGCGTTCTGTTGGGCTTTTGCCCAAAGTTGAGGATACGGAGCTTAGATATTGGGCTTTGGATATTAATACTAATTATTTTTGAAGCCCAATACAAAAGGCCCAATTTGATCGTTTTCTTTGTAACGGACATATAAAGTAAAGAAAAACTACATCATTAGTTATATAGGTGAGTGGTTTATTTATTTCTATAAAGATATGGTTTTAAAGTTTATAATCAAAGATATATGGGTTCTGTCTATCACAAATCATGTCTACTATATTGTCAAACCACTTTGTCATTGATTACTACATTCATTAGATAATAGATATTGCTATCTCTCCATACACATGTACTATTACATCAAAATAGATATGTCCATATATGATGAACTTCATTTATATTATATGAAAGTAATGGTTTAACACACCCTTCTATGTCAAATACATCATACTCTATATTATATTTTCATAAATGGACTATTTCCATTATTTTCAATTTGGATTTGTATAGAAAAAAGTGGAAAGTTTGAAGTTTAATTGCATTTATGAAGAGAATAATTATTGGGGAAAAAATGGCAGAACAATCGAATTTATGTTATGGTGTTTATTAAACTTTCTTAGAAGAATTAGAATAGAAAAATTCAACTTTTTTTTTTTTCATTTTAGATTTTTGAAAAATACCTTATATAAACTCTCCTTTTTACCTCCAAATTTCTATTATGTTTAAGTTATTTAAACCAATATAACATCCAATTTAGTAGGTGTATTGAATCAATCGACTTATTAATGAAATTTGTTATATGATATAATATTAAATTTGCTTTCATCCGTAAACTTAAAATTTTGTATCAATCGTTTGTTTAAAATTGTATTGGATCCAAGAAATTTTGAGTATTAAACTCATGCAATCTTATTCTCTTTTATTAGTATCTAGTATGAATGTTTGAAATTCGATACATCATTCACCTGGGTGAAAAATATTATATTAAACATAAAAGTGGATGATTCCACCTCTGTTAGTTTTGTAATTCACAAATCTAATCCATCAATAATGGAACACATGTAATATATATATATATATATATTATAGATTAGAGAGATATATTGAGGAATCAATTGGTAGATTCCAAAGGTAATACAAATGCAACTCAAGTGGGACAATTTCCATAAACAAAGGAGGAATCATCCAAAAACATAACCCTTTCAATAATTAATTATAATTTATTTTGTTTGTATTCACATCTAATTCTTCCATTTCCAATCAAATTATTAAACCCATCAACCGTTTTTGCAGAACAAATTGACATTTCATAACATTATTATTTTAAAATCAAATACTTAAAAGAAAAAACCAAAAACTTTTGCTATATTAATTGATTAATTGATATTAAATGAAAGAAGATGCATGGTATTTTGTTATTCAATAATTTAGAGCAAAAGGGGGATTGAAAAAATTAGGTCCCAAAAACCCTAATTTCAAGGGTGAGGGACCCTTCAAAGATTCGTAGCCCCCCCTCTCCACATAAAATGTGTACTTAGTGGCAATTATTGAAGCTTTGTTTATATATGTATTTGTGTTATATTATATGTATATATAACCTATGCTTTTGAGATATTATTATATGAGAACTTAGTGGGTTTGTTTCATTAACTATGTTTAGGTTAAGAACTTGGGGGAAAAAGAGAAGTGGAAATAAATTACCAAATGAGAAATTGAGTTTAGTAAAATGGTTGAAGACATTCATTATATAATCATTTTGACCATATACTTAAGGTGTGACCATCAAATTGTGGCAATTGCTATATTAATATTTTTAAAATTAAGTCAAATTTTAATTGTTACTCTCATAAAATAAAAATTATAATAAAAAATAAAGAGGAAACAAGAATACATTAAAAAAAAAATAGAAGACTATAAGAAATTGGTACCAATATAAAGCTTAAATTATGACCTATAATAGTTTTGATTCTTAAACTTATAATTAGTTTTGATCTTTAAAGTTTGATTAAGAACTTTAAAGATATGAATGAAGTGTTTGGCTAATAAAGTGATGGAAGTTGATCAGTTCACGAAGTTTGTGGTAAGACATGCATCATGATTGATAAATATCAATTTTACTTTTTATTAGCTTTTTCACATTGCAACTCTATTTTTTATGGTTTCAAGACGCTTCTAATTTACTTTGAAACTCAACCTCATCCAAGTTAGTACGTGTAACTTTTACTTCTCTCTTGTTTTGTTTATGTTGAAATAACATATAAAGGGAAAAAAATTGTGGTCAAGATGAAAGTGGTTTTCCAATGGTAATAAAAAGACAAAAACATAATATATAAAAATGAATTCATGTAATATAATGCTCGAGTAAAAGTAAACTACGTAAATAAATCGGTACCAGGGTTCATCAAAATTGAGTTATTATATATACTAACAAAATAGAAGTAGTCTCGAAGGCGAGTAAGAGTGACTAGATCTTAGAAGCCGTTGAAGGATAATTAATATTCAGACAATCATCATATACCAAGTTTAAATTTAAATCTTGGAACGGAACCGTTACAATTTAAAATTTATCATGTATTATAGTAATTATTACACAATTTTTCTAACAAATCGTGGATGAAACATATGGAAAATTTGAAAAAGAAAATACCTTATTATATTAAAAACAGATATTATTATTTTAAAATCACCAACATGAAACAAAGCCATCCACTACAAAATTCTTTATAGGTATCTTACAAATCACTCTTCTTCACCCTAGATTAGAATTAATAGATTAGATTAGTCAAAGATAGTTGGCTAATTAAACACACAAACAATTAGGGATTAATGATGGTTTTAGGAAAAAGACACACAAAAAATCCAAGTTTTGGGATTCCATGGCCTGTTTCCATATCTTGGAGACAAATCACAATCCACTATTACTAAATTAATTTCATTTTTTTCTTGTGTTAGTGGAGTTAGGATGCTTCATTTTAATGGTGCTATTTAATTTATAATGTGATCTTTTTTATTAACTTTATTTGCCTTTAAAACATTAATAAATGTTTTCTTATTTAGAATCAAATTTGATTTAGGCTTTGTTAGTGTGTGTGTGTATGTATCAAGGTGTGCTTATCCTCAATTACTATGCAAATTAATGTGATTAATTAATTAATGATAGTGTGTTTTTAGAAAAGATCATGGGGTTCATTAATTAATTGATCATTGTTAATTAAAACTAAACCTCTTTTGTCCTCTTTCTTGGTGCTATTTTGTTCCTTAATTCTTTAGGTTGCCCCACCAATATCTTAATATCTACCTATTTCGGTGTTACTTTCAAATTTTAAATTCAAAATAAAGTTTTAAGAAAAATTGAATATTTTAAAATGAGTTTGATTTGACGGTAATTCACGTACCAAAGAAAACGTATCTATTTGTTAATTATTTTTCTTGATTTTTGAAAAAATATGTTTGTTTTCTTCCAACTTCTGTAAGATAACATTTGAATTTTAATTTAGCCAAGATTCAAAAAGAAAAAAAAAACAGTATTTTTTATATAAAAAAATTAGGTATGTATTTTGAAAATGTTAGTTGTTGAAATGTATTGAACACAGTAAAAGGAACAATTTTGTGCATGTACGTTGTATTCATTTTCTTTGCAACCCATCCCAAAATTGTAAAAAAACAAACATAAAGAGTTTTTGAAGAAAAAAATTATCACATACCAAACTATTATTTAAACGCTAAACTAGAACTATAAAAGATTTGTGAATTTCAATATTCTAGCATAACATTTTTCTTCTAAAATTTTATTAAGAATACAAATATATGTTATAAAATATGAAAATTATGGTGAAAAACCTATTTTTCTTTTGAAAATTACGGTAAAAAAGTGAAGATGCACCATTTTAAAAATTAAGAACTAAAAATCAAAACTGACTCCTAAACATGACTTAAAACTCTTTCTTAAATAACTATTTAATTTTCAAAAACTGAATTTATAAACCCTCTTTCTAATTCTCAAAATCCAAGTTAAAATTTAGCAAATTAATTTTTCAAAAAATCATTTTTACTTTGAACACCTTTGATAAAATAAGAAAATTAATAACCTTTCAATTTGAGTTATTATTAAATGTATTGTTTTCAAAATTAAACACTTAAAAAGCTAAACTAAATCTATCCTAAAACTTTAAACATATATAACTATTTCAATATGGTTGTACACAAAAGAAACAAATGGTAGACTACTAAACTATATCTAAGTAAACATTTTTTTCAAGAGGAAAAGTTTAAATTTCATACCCCACCCTCTTTGAAGTTAGAAAAGTGTATATAATTTGAAAAAAAAAAAGAAAATTAACCTAAAGAAGCAGTGTTAAAATGAAACTAATTTATTGGGCAGCTTTTGATTGATTAATTATATATATATATGATTGGTGTTGATAATAATTTGTTTCTTAACCAACCACCTCTACCTCATTTATCTTCCACCAAGTTTTCAAAGTCAAACATATTGATTTTAGTTCTATTTCCAAGATATATTCTAGCCTGGCTTGATAATTTATATAGACTATGGTTTAGTTTATAGTTTAGGCACATGATTGGTCAATTATTAATTGTCATGATCACGTATATAATTTCATGATTATAAAGTTTAATATCATATTAAAATCTTTGTTTCAATATATATGTGTATGAAATTATTTATTTGAAATGAAAGTAAAAGAAAACAAGAAGAATGCAATGGGTGGGGAAGAGAAAAGGAAAGAGGGAGGGGGAGGTGGCATATAAAAGAGAAGGTTGTAGAAAAGAGAGAGGGTGTGGTGGGAGGTAATAATAATATGATAGCCCAGCCCCGGTGGAGAATAAGATAAAAGGGATGGATATTATGGAGTAGAGAGAATATGATGTCACAATTAGGTCCCCTCCTTAGGGCACGGGTTCCTGAGGGAAGTGCTCCATAAAGCTGATTCTTTTTTTTCTTTTTTTATTTTCAAACTTTTGCTTAGCCATAAAATATTAAATCATTTCATTTCTTCCTTTTTTTCTAAAACGTCCCTACCACTTCCACCCAATTACCTTTTATTTCTTTCTACCTAAAACAAAATTCTTACAATTAATACATACATCATTTAAAATATTAAACCCTTTTTTTCTTATTCATTCAGATTATTCTAAACCTTTCAAACTTTCACTCTCCATTTTAATTTGCTACGTTTTTACAAACTAACTATCGAATAACTTTTTTAAAGTTTTACAAGTAAGAAACGTATAAATTGTAGACCATGAGTTAGAGATTTGAATCAAGTAAAAAAAAAACTTTGTATATTTCATAAATTTTAACTAGAAGTTAACTTTAGTATTGTTTTCTTTTAAATGTTGTGACTTGTATTACAGTGTAGATGAATGTTTTATGATTTATTGGACAAGTTAGAAACGTGTATATTTTTAAGATAATTGAAATAAACAACTTATTAAAGTTGTGATGGTAATCATTATTCAAATTTAAGGTGTAGTTTAAAAGTTTGGGTTTAAGATTGATCACAAGTTTAGAGGCATAATCACTCATTATGAGAAGTGAATTTGTAGTTATTGATTAATTTGGAGGGAGAAATGTAAGCAATAATTTATTTTGTGAAAAGTTTAGAGCGGAAAATAGTTGTTTAATTCTTTTTTCAAAAAAAGAAAAGAAAAGGAAAGGGAATGTGTAATTACGAAGAAAACCTTGGAGAGTTTTGGATTTTAGGACGTAAATAAAAACCTAATAAAGTGAAATGAAAGAATGAAGGCTACTAGATTGTGACACATGCATGCCCACGTGACATGCGACATGTGACATGTTCATTTAATAATTCCCTTCTTCCTTTCTTTCTTTTTCCTCTTTTTTTCCTTTTTAATTTCAATAATGTATCAATATTCAATAATATATTATATATAAAGATGAAAATTTCCATTCAATAAATGAATTATATTTTGAAATTGTGCTGTTGTCTTCTTTTAATACATGAAAATTTTAGTTCTACTTCTACATATATATATGGATTTTTTTGAAAAAAATAGACAAAATAGCTTAATTCAATTAACCTATGTATGTATTGTAAATCAAGAGGTTTTTTTTAATGTTTAACTTTGTACTAAAAAAGGAAAATAAATTAATTAAAGAGTGTTTCATATTTTGATATGTTCACACTCTTTTTTAGATTAAAAAGTTGAGGTTGACATAATTGGTTCATTTTATACTAAAATAAATAAATGAAATTTTAATACAAATCTTACTTTTCATCTTAATTTTTTTATATATAAAATAATTTATTATATTTTGAACGTAAAGTTTTTGGTTTTTTATTTTTTGAAAGCTTAATTAACCAATGTTGAAAGAAATCATTGAGAAAGAATAAATATTGATACAAGCCCGCAATGCTTTCAATGTAAACGTGGGTCATTGAAAAGGCTAGTTTAAGAAAAGAGAAGTATAGATCTCAATTTCATTTTTTCAAAAGATCTAATATAAGGTCCCATGGATATATATATGATATGAAACTTAGAAGACCCATCAATATACATATATTTATCAATCATAGAACAATAATGAATGCAAGTAGAGTTTTACTTTTTTAAATAATACAAGTATACGCAGAGAAACAATAATATCCTATGATTTTAATAGTTCTCAATAAATTAAATAAATAAATAATTTGTTTATGGTAAGAAAATAATAATAAATATATTTACAAAATACAATAAAATTTGATATATATGATAGTTTATAGAGTTATCTCTATTAATATTTGTTATCAATAGTACATGAAATTTTGTTATATTTAATTTGAAAGCTAAACAATGAGTTTGAGATATTTATGCTAATAGTTATTTTTTTCTTGTAAATTTGACTTAGTTGAAGGTTAAGTGGAGGCTACCTATGAGTTCATAATTTACTCTTAATTATCGATATATACTTCATATATATATACCAACTGTCTATAATCCTACTTAATTTGTTCCAAACTTTTAATGTTTTGATTCATATCTTATAATCCCATAATCAACTAAAAGTGTTGAACTTATTACTACTATTATCATAAATTTAAATTTCAATGTGACGATCCATACATTAGAAACCTAAATTTTAAACCCTAAGGCATGCTACGATAATGTTTTTTTTTTATTATTTATTTATACTTATTTTCACTAAACTTTTTTCGAATAACTTTCACTTTGTTTATTTCTTTTTTATATTAAAAAATTGGTTTAGTTTTTGGAAAAACAATAAGAAGGTGGATGATATATATATAAAAACATAACTTATAAATAACATATTACAATTTGACCTTTTCTTTTTCTTTGAAAAATAAAAAAGCTAAACCTAAGACTCCATGGTATTTATGAGTTTGTTTGTTATGTTGTCTATTTTTTTACAAATATATATTTAAGAAACTCAAAAGAAAAAGCCAAGACTTTTTATTTTAAAAATTTATTATTTTGTAAATTTAGAAATGGACTAAGATCCATCCATCCAACAACATTTTAAAAAGATTGAATAGACAACCACATATTTAAAAGATGTTTTCCACACTTCCTTAAGCTTCATTTTTCAACTTTTTTTTTTTTTTGAAGTAAAAACATCTTTGTATGGAAAATAATAATAATAATAAGGATTAATATGATAAATATATTTAGTCCCACATTAATGATCCAAGAACCAAGTATATTAGTAGTAGGGTGAAAGAAACTTCGAAATTTGCTTAATATTATTTATTGGGATGACAACTATTTCATGTGGTTGTATTCTAATAATAATAATATAATAAGTAAAAAATAAAAGATGCCTTTTTGGCGATTAATGATTAGCCAGCTGGCATTTTTCCTTCTCCCGGTATATATTTTTAGGGAATCGAGGCCGTGGAATTGACCATTCCAGCCGATCCAAACAAACCCTCACGTGCGAGTGCGACTCCCCCTTCCACTCTTTTTCCCACCTCCCTCTTAAATCAGTCTCCCACTAATCTCCTTCCTCTTCCCCAATCAACTTCCCATCATTCTCTCTTTAAAATTCTTAATTTCGTTTTATTAATTTTGTGATTTTGTTCTATTCTATTATAATCCCTAATTAAAACTTTAAAGCCTTTTTATATAAAATGTAACTCATGTTATCTTTATCTTCAAATATTAATAAAGATAAGATGTACATAATTTCTAAATAGCTATATTTTAGAATAATAGAGTGAAATAATTCGAATAAAATATAAAATATAAAAGTGATAAATCTTTTGAATATTATCTTAACCAACAAAGAAAAAGCTTTAAAGTTATAACCTTTTTCCCACGATTATTTTGTCTGGTAGATGGAATTATATGCCTAAAGATTAAATTGATTCATTTATTAAGATTTAACATAAAATTTATACATTATTCTCATTTTTATTTTTTAAAAAAATTATAGCTATTTTATAAAAAAAAATAGAAAAACTACCTTCCATAATATTTGTATATTCACAATCAACTAATAATAAATAAATATGTTGTGGACGTAATTAAGTATAATTTAACCGTAATTCACAAATATTAGATATCAAATATCTCAAAACCCTTTACTTGAATTAAATGTATCTCATTACAAGTTAAATGGGATACACATTTATAGAATCAAAGCTTAATCGAATAAGTAGAACTAATACGACAATTTGCTTGAAAAAAAAAAGGAACTTGTAATTTTAAGGCTAAAATATACCTTTGACGAAACTATAATAAACTTGGAAAATATATTAAATAGTAAAATATACAACTTTAAAAAATTGTAAGAAGTACGCAAAGTAGAGCTTAATAGAAGCCTACCCTAAACCAGATATTCAACATAAAACATCAACTTTTTATGAGCCAAATCCTTGAAGATCATCATAGAATTAAAAGAAAAAGGTGAATTGTAAAGTGATTGTACATCTTTAAAATCTATGGTTTTGGAATAATATGGAAAAACCAAACATTTAATTTGTAAATTGTAATGTCCCTTAGCTAGCTTTTCTTTAATGGTTAATCAAGTTAGGATTCATTATAAAAGTGACCATATATATTAAAATCACATAAAAGCAAATAAAAAAAAAAGTAGAGAAATTTATCCAAAAAAGAAAAAGAAAAGCTTTTATTAGGTCAAAGTGAATTGGAACGTCGTCGTTTTTAGCTAGATATACAAAAAAGGCTCTTGAGATTTTTCAATATTAAAAAAAAAGTGAAAAAGGCAATAGCCACGTGTCAACTTTCATAATTCAAAATTTAACTAAACATTATTTTAAGAAAATTAAAAGTTTGCGTATGAAACTTTTTTTCAAGCTATAAATTAAAAATTCAAGTTTAGTGTTCTGTTTCGAATAAAAGTAATGTTTTTTTTTTTCAAATATTAAAGTAGATTCAAGTGTTCATAACATAAAGTAATTTCTTCAAATTTGTTTATTTTATAAAACCTTTAAAGTTCTAATTCTAAGTCTGAATTATAAAGTTAGGTATTGTTTATATAGTCTACTGTGTAATATGTTAAATGATTTGATATGTGGCGTGATCTTTTTCTTTTTTCTAAATAATATATCTATTTTAAAATTAATATTTTTGGACGATATATTTTCCTTTTTCTGACCTTTTTTATGTTAAAAGAAAAATGTTGTTAAAGAAAAAAGAAAAAAAAACTCTTTTTTGTTATTATTTACAAAATTCTATACATAGTAATATTAACCTAGTCCCTTTCATACGAAGGATAATCGAAAATGTTGCATTGAAATTATTATCCTTTAAAGTTTTCTAAAACACAAAATTATAAATAAATCCATCAAATTTAGCTTAAATACATCTTGCACCATCATCTTCACTAAGTTGTCAAATTACATGATAAATTAAGTGTACAGTTTTCAACAATAAAAAGAAAACTATTTATTTAACAATATTCCATAGATGTTTAGGAATGATGTGAATTCTATTAACATTTTTTTTTAATGATTTTTTTTTTTTTTTGACAATAAAGTGGAAAAGAAAACGATAAGGGAGAGATCAACAATCCAATCTAAAAAAAAATCATAATTACATTATAGAAAGAAAGAAAAGTACATAAATAAATAAATGGAAGCTCCCAATTACCCTATATATAAATTAAACAAATCCCTCTCCCTCACAGTCTCTCATACTAAAATGACAAATATGTTATCCACCTATTTCATTCTCTCTCATCCTGCCTTATAAATTACAGTCCGAACCCAAACCCAACCCCCCTTCTCTTAGCTCAAAATTGACAGATGAACAACGGCGTGACCTGCCATTTCTGACATCGATCGATATCCCCTCCATTGAAGAAACAAAAGGAAAACAATAACATGCTTCTCTCCTTCAACTACCTCTCCGGCTCCCCCGGCCCCTCCGGCTTCGGCTCCAAATCTACCGCCGAACACGTCACCGCCTCCCTCCCTCCTTCCTTCACCGCCATCATCACCGGTAACGTAACTAACTTCAACTTTAACTTCTTTCGTTATCATGAATAAAAGGGATTTTTAACCATCTTTTTTACTTCAGGTGCCACATCAGGGATTGGAGCTGAGACGGCTCGGATTCTTGCAAAACGTGGGGCTCGTTTAATCCTCCCGTCGCGGAACATTAAAGCCGCTGAAGAAACCAAGGCTCGGATTGAGTCGGAATGCTCTGATTCCGAGATTATTGTTATGTCACTCGATTTGAGCTCTTTGTCTTCTGTTAGAACCTTTGTTTCTCAATTTGAATCCCTTAATCTCCCGCTTAATCTCCTCATGTAAATTCCCTAATCACACCTTCGTTTTTTTTTGCAAAAAAATTGCTAATTTGGTCGATCTCTATGGTATTGAACTCTTTTTTCTTTTTTTGTTTGGGTTTTAGTAACAATGCGGGGAAATTCTCGCACGAGCATGCAATAACGGAGGATGGGATAGAGATGACATTCGCTACTAATTATTTGGGTAACTTTTTTTTTTTGTTTGAATGATGATAATTTATTTATGAGATTTTTATAGGGAGAAAAAGGGGATATATTGATTAACGTAATGAAATAATTTCAGGGCATTTTCTGTTGACGAAACTGTTGGTGAATAAGATGGTGGAGACGGCGAAAGTGACAGGGGTTGAGGGCCGGATTGTGAACGTTTCGTCGAGTATTCATGGCTGGTTTTCCGGCGATATCCTCAAATATCTCGGCCAGATTAGCCGGAATAAAAGGTATGTATTTAATATTGAAAGCTTTTTTATTTTTTATTCTTTTTGTACTGATCTTATTTTTAAAAACAAAAGTTCATTTTCATTCCATATATTTCCAAAACGATTTTCTAGAGGGTGAAGGTTTTATCTTTGTACTTTTTTTAACTAAGAAAACAATAACTATTTTTCCTTCAGTTACTATAGTCGCAAAAGTTACTATTTGGTTCTTTCTTAGTTAAAATAGTAAATAAATGATTGATTATTTTAGTGGATTTTCTTTGGAGGTATTATTATGAATAAAAGAAAAACTATTTTCACATGTAAAACAACTTAAATAAATTTATGCTGTATTTAAAAGAAATCATTTGAAATAAAGTATTTAGTTTCTTTATGAAATTTGAACCATTTAAAAGTGATTATTTTGATCTTTAAAAATTGTAATAAAATGGTCACTTTATTACAATTCATGGACAAAGTTTTTTAATTAATTTTTTAAAAAATTCACTCCATATATTTATTACAATCAACCAAACTCTTTAATCACAAATGATCATAATAATCTTAAAGAAAAAAAAAACTAAATGAATGTTTTTGTATAAAATAGAGTAATAAAAGAGAGGATGAGATTTGACTTTATGAGAAGTAATGTATAATTAAATGATCTAATACAGTTAATGTGGGTGGGATTCCCAGCAGGAATTACGATGCGACACGTGCTTACGCGCTCTCTAAACTTGCCAACGTTCTTCATACCCACGAACTTGCTCGCCGATTCAAGGTTCTTTAATCTTCATATTATTATATTAACTCTCTCCTTTTCTTTTTCTTCTTAATCTAAACTTTTTTTTAATCAAATATTTATTTTATTTGATTTAGCAAATGGGAGCTAATGTTACGGTGAACTGCGTCCATCCCGGAATCGTCAGAACTCGACTTACTAGAGATCGTGAAGGCTTCATCACAGGTATATGAACTTTCTTTTTTTTTCTTTCTTTTAATGAATACGCTACATAGTACATTTAAATTTTAATCTATTGTTTTTAAAACCATGTATTGCAGATTTGGTGTTCTTCATGGCTTCCAAGCTCTTGAAGACAATACCTCAGGTATACATACAACCCAAACTTCCATTTTTTTTATTTACTGTGATTATTAGTTTACATTTTCTGTTTGTAATTTCCCGAGGAAAGAAAGAAGAAAAGGCTATATAGTAAAAGAACTGACACAAAGGCCATTTCTGATTTTCCTTCCTTCCACAGGCGGCGGCAACGACATGCTACGTGGCGACAAATCCGAGGCTACGCCACGTCACCGGCAAGTATTTCGTCGACTGCAACGAATCGTCACCGTCCAAGCTGGCTGGCAGCCCGTCGGAGGCCGCCCGTCTGTGGTCCGCCTCCGAGATCATGGTCAACGCAAACTCAAAGCTTCTTTTCGATCCAAACAATGCATTGGAATAATTTAATAACTCCAAAAGAAAGAGAGAAAAAAAAAGAAAGAAAAAGAAATTGCTTGTTTTGTTTGGAGAGAGAGAATCTTAGTCCAAAAATCAATTATAAAAATATATTAATAGATGGTAGGTAGACAAAAAGCAAGAAGCTAGCTAGGTAGTGGGGGGGGAAGGAATATATATATATAGTTTTATTTTTTATTTTTTCTTTTTTAGAATATGGTCATGGATATATATATTATATATAATCAAATAGTTGAACTTTACTTCTCATGTGTATAATATAATATATATATTTTTTCAATTTAATTCTGGTTGTCACATATGAGCCAAGTTAAGTGCTCTCTTTAAACTTTCATTAAATCATTGGACCCATCAAAAGTATTGGAGGATTTGGCTGTGTGTAAGATCATTTAATCATCATGATACTATGATTCTTGGGTCAGATTTAAAGCAAGAAAAGAAAAAGAAAAAAAAGGTTCTTTTTCTTTTTTAATAAAATAATTAAAATTACGCAAATTGCTATAGTTTTTTTTTTCAATCCAATTATTTGAAAGACCCATGCTTTTGTTTAATGTATAGAATAGGAAAACGACGGCGTATTGTATCTTTGGACTTTGGGGGGGATGTGGGGTAGGTTGGTGGCAGTTTTTCATGTGGGTGGGATTAATTTTTTAGAAATTTTATTTTTAATAATTGGAGGGAAAAAAAAACCTTGATTTTTGGGGTTTTGATCAAAACATAGGACCTACTAACATGTGGCCTTAGTTTTTAAAAAAGAGTTTTCTTTTTTTAAGACATAGATTTAAATTATGAGTGGTCTCTTACCTAAAATATAAAAAATTAAATATGATAAGATCAAATAGTTGTCAATGTGATTGGTCAAACTAGGGTGAATCTATTATGAAATATTTATTCAAAATAACTAGTTTAGTATTTAAGTTAAGTTTGAATTATGTTTTTCTAAGTTTTGTTACTAATATCACTAATCTATTATGAAATATAATAAAATTTATAATTTTTTTACTATATTTTATAAATGCTAAGATGCTCCAATTAAAATAGATTAAGAATAAGAAAAGAAGATTTACGTTTCTAACTATCAAGATAATAATAGATATTCTTGATATAGATTTTCATGATGAGCATTTTTATTTATTGGTTTTGACAAAAAGTTTGGTTCTTGGAGTAAGTGTTTTATAATTTTAAGTTATTTTATCTAACTTTAAATAATAAATTTGGTTTTTTTAAAAGAAGTTATCTATCCTCATAACTAGAATCTAAAAGCGTAATTTTAAAGAAAGCAATTTTAGGTTCATTATTGTGGATGTAAACTCAATGGGCCTACTAACAAAGTCGAAGGACAGACGATAAGCCCATGAATGAGGCCCGTTAAAATCTAAATTGATTTAACAATTAGATTCAAAATATCAGATTATGCGATATTTGGGTTGAGCGTAACGTGGCACACTACCTTTTTCGACGGAGTCAACCGGTTCGCAATTTGGTGGTTCGGTTGAGCCGACCGTCATCTCTGTCTTCAATTCAGAACGCCGTGAAAGGCAGTGAGAATCATGGATATGGTTGATGATGCTTGGAGCTCTTGAGTCTCTCTTGGATTAATCAGTTTCCATGGAGTTTCTAGTTTCCATTTAAATTATTTTCTTGAACTCAACATTCTCCTTTTCTTCATAATTCCGCCATGGAAGCTTCATTTTCTCTAGCTGCCGCAAAAGGTATGTAGACTGTAATCATTTTACTTCTTTTCATATTGCATCTCTGTTCTTCTAGTTCTTCACCAGGTTACTTTCCTCCGATCATACAGTTCATGAATATTGTCTCGAATTATTGAATATTGAGAAAACTAATTATGTTAAAGTTATTAGAGTAGAGGAGCTTCAATTTGCTCTCGATTGCATTTATCCTCAAGTCGATTGTTGATGTAATTGTGTTACTGCATAGAGGATTTGTGCACATTATCATTTTCAACAGTTAGTCAACTGAAACGTCTTGTTATGTTTTTCATTTCAGGAATAAATTTATCTGCAGAATTGGTTTCTTTCGTGAAGGAAAAACCTGTACCAAGAGATCATAACTTTCTGTCATTCAATTCAGCCTATAAGTATCGATCACTGCACTGTGGTCAGACTAATGGTTTCTGTAGGAAGAATAAGTGTGTGACTGTAAGTTCTCTTTCTTTCTATCTCACGGCCTCAATAATTGCTTTCGATTCTTTTTATATGAACTCTGAAATGTCACTGTTGAATCTTTCCCTTTTCCAGGTCTTTTGCAGCCAAAAGAGAGAATTTTCTGTTGTAGAGGGCAGGTACGCTAACAAACTATCTTAAATGGCCATATTTGTATTTCAACTGATTCCATGGTTTGGAAACTGCAAAAGAAAATATAGGACTCTGATGGGGACAAGGACTATCTCCACATTCGTATAATTTTGTCCACTTTGGGAGAGTCTGCTTGATTTTACTTTTTAATTTCACCCAAAGACCTCATAGTAATGGAAATATTTCCTTCACTATTATACCGTGATCTACTCTTTATCTAGCCAATGGATGGGTTTGGTCGAATATCCAACAATCATCTCCTCTAACAAAGGACCTTGAATTGTCATATATCTATCTAACTCTTTATCTAGGTCAACTCCTCTTCATCGGAACAGATCACCTAACCACAGATCACAACAATTTTTTTTTTCGAGGCTAACCACTTCTTTGTTCAACACTTGAGGACTCTACAGACATCGAAATGAAGAGCATAGCTTTGATACCAATTGTTAGGGACAACCCTCGCTAATATTTTGGTTATTTCCAACCTAACCTTGGTAGATTTTTTTTTATACTAAGAATAGATATTTAATTTACAGACTTCTTTTTTAGTACAAATTGGAGTGGTGGATTTGAATCGGGACCTATTGTCCTCAAGTGTATACAGGTGTCAATTGAGTTAAGCTCTTGTTGACATTTAATTTTCAAGCTTGAGGGGACTGCTTTCATTAACTTAAAAATCTTCAATCAGTTGAGTGCTAAGTCTTGTTAAGCAATTAAATTTTATAAATTATAAGATAAAGAATATTTTTGTGCGTTGTAGAGGAAGAATCATGCATTTTACTTCTTAGATATAGATTGCATGATATTGTGCTGTCTTAATAACTATGAATTTCAGAATACTGCAAACATTAATCGACTAACAGACCATGGGCAGAAGATAAGTAGGAATACTAATCAAATTGTTTGGTAGCATCCCTTTCACAACTCACAAGTATTGCTCAAATCGTGATGCTGTTTTCTATTTTTATTTCTCCATTTCTTAATGAGAATTTTGTACCCCCCTGTTGGGAGTAAGAGCTGCTGCATTATGCAAAATGAGCTCTACAGTTTCAAAGAATGGTTTCAGCATTTTAAACATAGTTATATATTTGCTTCTCTATCCATATAAATAACTAATAATTTTTCTCTTTCCAATTTTCTTGTATTCATTTTTTACGTTCTTTTTATTATCTCTCAAGGTGTATAGATGACATATATGATGATCTAGCAAGACGTCTTCTTCCAACAGCAGCAGCAGCTTCAGATCCTGATCTTAAGTAAGTACACCTTCCAAGGCTGTAAAAAATGGGGATTGGGGGAGGACACAGATAATAAATACTTTTTTAACCAAAAAAAAAAAAGTTCTACAAAATTGTTGTGAACTAAGTAGCATCTGCTATCCATTCTGTATTGTTAATTTAATCGTATTGCTATTGCCCCATTAGAAACGTTGAATCTTATTACTTAAACCAGGACCATTATTTTAATAGACGGACAAAATCTACTCAGTAGAATTTTAATGATAATTATCTGTTCTTGCAAAGATGGTGCCTTTTTCAGATTTTTGTTTGGGACTCGTTACCCCTTGTATTTTTTCTTTTTTTCCAATGAAATTTGGTATCTTCTAGAAAAAAGGAGAAAAGAAAGAAACGAAAGAAAAATGGAAAAACCCTTGAATCTCCAATAAGACATTTGATTTTTCATCTTGGCTATTCACTCGTTTCTATTCTATTGACTCTTGATCACCGCAGGGAGGGCACCAAAGCCCTTCATGCTGTGTGAAAGCACATGTAATTCCATATTTCAGTCAAGAATTAGGGATGTGTGTCCCACTATATACGAGTATTACAAATTCTTATAAGAGGGTGAATCATCTTTAACTGAGATGATTATTTGGCTTCAAATTTGATCTAACATTGTGGACTCAAACATGAATGACTCTGGAGGTCTTGTCAGATGGAACAAACAGCAACCGAACTGACTTTACGTTGTATAAGCCTTAATTAAAAATGCATTATTATACTTGGAACTAAGATAAATCTGTTTATATTTGAGTGTGTGAATAAAGTCAGCTTATTTTCTTATAAATTTCAGAATTCCCGGTAGCCTCCTTGTTTCCCCTCTTTCAATTTTATTACTATATTTGAGTGTGTGAATACTTAATATTCACTTTTTTATTGTTTGTATTTACCTGATCGTGCAGATATATTGTAGGTTTGGCTGGTCCCCCTGGTGCTGGCAAAACCACTATAGCATCTGAAGTGGTCCAACGTTTAAATAAGTTATGGCCCCAGAAAGCTTCTTCAATGGATTCTCAAGTAAATCCTGCTGATGTTGCTGCTGTTCTCCCTATGGATGGTTTCCATCTTTATCGTTCTCAGCTTGATTCAATGGAGGTGAGTTGTAAGTCGATTTTCCCAGAGTCACCCTGCCTCTTTTGTTTGAACAATTTTCACATGACACGCAAACCATCAGAATTTTTTTATAACTTATAGGATGATAGAGTACATGTGGAGATTTAGTTGTTTTAAATTCAGTTTCATTTTCTTGAGATATTAAGTACGTGGAATATAATTTTGCTAAAATCTTGCTTACTGCCGGCAGTCCAGCCATCTTTTACCATGTTAATTCAAAGCATCTCTCTTCCTGTAAGTCTTGTATGTCATGTATGTTGCCTTTTCGTACTTCTAACTGCAACCCCTGTGTTCTCATGTCAATAGAATCCGGAGGAAGCGCATGCAAGACGGGGAGGTGAGATCTCAAGTTATTTTAATTGTTGATTTTATTCCTTGCAAGCACCAGGAGGGTTGATTTCTAATTGATGAATCAGCTCCTTGGACATTCAATCCTCAGCTGCTACTTACATGCCTCAAGACACTAAGAAGTCAGGTAATTTACTTACCGAGGATGGAAGAATATTGTATGTTGGTGCTGTAAATTGTAGAGTTGCAACTGTAACGAACAACTTCTCTATGTCAAAAACATCTTGCTTTTGCTATCCCTATTTTCTATCCTGTTTGAGCTGCCGTGCTTAAGTAAGATGTGTTTATCTTCAATTGCTTTCTTTAAGTTCGATTTTAAATGATGGCTTCTCCAGGGATCAGTATATGCACCATCATTTGATCATGGTGTCGGTGATCCAGTTGAGGATGACATCTTCGTGGGCCTTCAGTAAGTGATTTCTTGTTTCTTTTTACCGGGGCACTACTGTATAGTCAATCTATGCAAATAATTTGGCAGACTACAGACATTTCCCTTACAAACATTATTATAACCAACGGAATGCTTTTTTTGGGTACACTTGTTTGACCCAACATAAACTAGAAAATACTATTAAAAGTCAATAAATTACAAAATCCAGAGAGGGAAAGCTGATACCAGTCTTAACTAATCTGTTGAACTCTGTTGAAAAAGTGTATCAATTGGCTGCCTGAAGGATGAAGTTTAGAATATCAAGATTTGATCTATCTGATTTCTTCAAAATAATGTGAAAGTGTTTTCTAAAAAATATGCATGGGGTTTTCTGCTTCGATCCTTCTTTGTCTACACCAACAACGAGTTGGTTGGAAAATCAATCTATTTTTTATTTTGAGATTGAATGTCACCCCTACAAACTGGTTCTGAAAATGGTTTTATTTCATTTTATTACAAAGTATATTCTTTTACTTTCAGGCACAAGGTTGTTATAGTAGAAGGAAATTATTTATTACTCGACGATGGGGTTTGGAAAGAAATCTCATCAATATTCGATGAGAAATGGTAAGTATACATTACCTTGAGGCTTGCAAGCTTGGAAGATAACCTTGATATTTCACTCATATTAATTTGAAAGATAAGCAGAGAATGCAAGTTTGTGTTCCATTTGCACAAAGATTCTCTTTTTCGTTCTTATTGGTGATTTATATGATTGTATTGATTGCCCAGGTTCGTAGAAATAGATATCGACAAATCGATGGAACGAGTTCTCAAAAGACATATTTCAACAGGTATGATGATATCCGAGTGGACGCATTTTTTAAATATGAAAAATATTGAGTTGGTCAGTGTCCGTGTTTCAATTATTGTTGCAGTTTTAAAAATTACATTTAACCTTTGAAGCTTAAAGGGTTTATTTTTCTTTCTTTTTATCCAAAAAAGACTTTTGAAGTCTTTTGCCATTAAATTTGTGGACGGAAAATTTGTGTCTGTTTGTGTTGATTAAGCGTACGAATCTAGACAGTAAACTAATTTGGGGTTGGGATTAGTGAAAAAAATAAAAAAAACAAAACAAAACAAAATTGGCTACATAGGGGGGAAGAGGGGACAAGAGGTATGGTTTAGGTGCGTCATGTAACTTTATTCTCTTTCATGTATTTGTTTAGATTTGTTCACATAAATCAATACAAACATTTTTCATCTGTGAATTTAACTGCAACAATCTATAGTTGTTTTGAAACAAACTTCAAAACTCAAAGGTTAAATTGAAACAAGCTCCATAAATTAGGGGTATTTTGATAATTCAACCAAGAAATAACCTTATTTGTTGATTAACATTCTATGCTACTCTTTCCTGCATGATCGAACTCAATTAGGAAAACCTCCTGACGTTGCCAAATGGCGCGTAAGTTCCTCATTCTTTGATTTATTTTCACTCTGTTTACATTTTATTGTTCCTTGATAGCATATCCCTAAACTAACATTCAAACATACAACAGATTGAGTACAATGACCGACCCAATGCTGAGCTCATAATGAAGTCCAAGAAGAACGCAGATTTATTGATTAGGTCAGTCGATTTCTGAATGTAGAATTGAATTTTCCTTCACTGTTGGAGGACTTTCATCTCCTGCATCCCTTAGAATTGAATTTTCCTTTCATCTGCTTTGTCTTGTCTTAAGACCTTTCCAAGCTCTGGAGGTCATTATTGACAAGGAATCAAAATAAATTGGATGTCCTGAAAATCAGAGGTTATGTATAAGAAATATTATGGAGAACTTCTGATTTTAATCTTGTTGATTAAGCAGCTGTGGTTTGAAGATAAGGAATTGTATAGTCATAGTAGGGTTTGGCTTAGCTCGTAACCTTTTTTATAAGGCTAACGAAGATGTTGCAAATGTCAACATGAACGTGAACTAGAGTCAAAGATCAGAGGTTTGGTTGCACAATGGATTTAGTATAGGATCCATCCTCCCAATTTTATGCTCTTACTGATATAATACTATTATTATTAGCTATCCTAGTAGTAAAACAATCATCTAGCTCCCTCTAGACTCAATTCAGTTCCGCATTTTCACTTTTAATATTTTTTTTCTTAGATCATTTTTACAAAATTATAAAGCCTCTGTCAACAAAATTTCTGGATGTTACTATTTGGATATGGTTTTAAGGTTATTAAATTACTTTTGTTGGGTTTAAAATCACTCAAGAACATGTAATACTAATTTTGATAATATGAAAATTTATTGGTTTCTAGAGTGATTTTTAACAATTTAAAAATTAATCATGCATTAGTATGACTTTCCATGGGTTTATATGAGAATTCTTGAATGGAACAATGAGAAGTATGATAGTTGAATGAGCTTCTAGCTGCTCCATCCAATTCTCTACATTTTTGTTCATCGTGTTCTTATACTTGAAGGAAACAACTAAAAATAACACACACCACACAAAACATGGATTGTGTGTATGAATTGTTCTAAACAAAATTGTTGGTGATCCAGAGATCAAAATTGTGTTTATCTAAGACAAATAACCAAGTCTATTTATTTGTATTATTTTATCAAAATTTTATTTGGAATAAAGGGATTAAGTGCTCTTCTCTTTTGCCAAAAGAAAAAGTATTGTTGGGAAGCAAAATACAAATAAACATATTAGGCATATCACTCGACAGAATTATAAAATTGTTTAGATCAACACTAACGCAATATTTAATGGCTTTCTAGAAAACCAAAGTCTTTATATTCTAAAGAAAAGAAAAAGACAGAAAAAGAAAAGGCATTTTCGAGGGATGTTTCCTCCACGGACCAAAATAACTAAACATATATAATTTTAAGTATATACACATATATTTGCTTTTCGAAAAAATAAAAATTAGTTTCTAATTGAAACTAAGACATTTCTTTTGTTTGCACATTTAATATGCAATGCCCCTCTTCTTAAACAACAATATCCATCTGATTACGCAATATCGTTGCATTTGGGTTTACTTGCATTACACTAATACTTTTATATTCAAAATTCTACCAATTTCTAATTCTACCAATTTCTACCAACACACTTAGGGAAACAATTGATTGAATTGGTTGAGTTGAGTTAAGTTGATAATAATTATAGATAAGTAATTAGAAGAATTTGATACTATTGGTTGAGTTGAGTTAGGTTGATAATAATTATAGATAAGTAATTAAAAGAATTTGATACTAACGAGAATGTGAGAAATATAAGTGTTTTATTGCAAATAACAAGATAATAAAACTCTTCAATTAATATTGAACCAAACGGCAAATTATCCAAGTAAAAATGTAAAACTCTTATAGATACTTATAGAAGTCTAGAATGTTTATCAATGTTGAATCTACAATTTTATTATATTTTGTAAATATTTTTAACAATTAAATAATTATTATAAAAAAACGTCAAGTTAAAAAAAATGTCTAATGTTTGAAAATTTCTTCATATAAATGGAGTATATGAAGATTTTCTAAGGAAAAGTTATACAAGCATTTTTTTTACAAAAATATTTAGTAGGTTGGAAAAAAACTCCCCACAAGGAATCCTAATTCAGAGAACAAAGTTTGGTATTTCTTTTTTCTTTCTTTTCTTTTTGTTGGCTAGGATAGGAAAGATTGGGTGGGTGTAGACAGAGAAGTCATCCTCGTCTCCGTCTGACTCCTTGAAATGCTTTTATCTTTCATCTTTGTACAACCCACCCAAGTAATCCAATCAAAAGTTAAAACCAGATACATGAAAATGGACGCAGCACTTAAGTATTGTTCAATCAAATTTAGCTAAGAGAAGAGATCACATGTGAGAGGGTGAGGGGCACAACATATCAGAAACAGGTCTAACATCATATATTAGAAACAAGTCTGGAACTAAGTTAAATTTACAGCTTAAACCACAGGGGTTGGCACCTCCGGTAGTTTAACAAGGTTTCAAAAACAAGTCATTTCTGAAAGCATAATCTAGATCTCAAAGAAACTTAAGTTTCATAGTTAACGGTTTTACCATAACAGAATTCTGAAAGAAACCGCCCCAAATACATATATTCAAGCAGTCAGGACAGCTTACTTGAGAACTCCAAGACCAACGGAAGGCTACTCCTTTTATAGATACTGAAATATATTGAAGCTTCTAAGAGAATACTTTCATTCAGTACGGCGTCTCTTTTTAGCTAGATTCTCAAAAACCTGGTGAATATCTGCAGATGTAATAGGCTTCGACGAGTCGAATGATTCCTGCAGAGAAGAACAAGAACATATAAACCAAGCAAAATACGAAAAAGAACAAACAAACATGTAATGGCATGAAAATACCAGGAAGGTACGAATCTCATCCTTCATATCTGCAATGCCATTCAGAATCTCAATTTTCTCCACATGCCCAAGGTTATCAAACAACTTTGACTCAGCACCTTCTTGTTGCAATAACTTCTCTTCCCTCTTCTGTTTTGCCATTTTTTCATACTCAGCAATAGAGTCCTCTTCATCTAGCAGGAAACTAATATTATTCAACTTGTAATTGTTGATGCACTTTTCACATCTGCACAAGGCACCCCTCCAATTCTTTGAAAGAAACATTGGCTTGTTTTCAACAATTATAGAAGCCGACAAAGAAGTTCCAAGCACACAACTATCAGTTTGATTGTTATCTTTAATTGGTTCGCTAGAACTAGGATTTTCAGGAAGTTCACTGAGCAAGCTATCCTTGCCAGCAGATTTGTCAGTATCTACTGTAGGATCCGCATTGGCAGAATCATGAAGATTAACATCATCATTGTGCTTTACAGATGTACTAGCTGGAAGCTCTGAAGCATCAATTTTGTTGCTAACGTCCATAGAGGTATCAGACTGCCTTCCCACAGCCCAAATAGATGAAGGATATTGACTCAGAAAAGAACAAACTGCAGAGCACGCTTTGCATATGAAGTCCTCGTATAGGGGCTCCCCTTCTTCATCTCTGGGAATCTGCAGAACAAACAAGTGCATATGATGCAAGTTCAATAACCATTTACAAGTGGCATGCTTAAATTTGTAGTGAGAAAGTTCCATCATCTTAGAAAAAAGGCAAGGTAATTCTCTCGTGAAGATAAAATTTTACTCACTTAAAATTTAAGAGGTTAATGTTTGCGAACTTTGTTTAGTTATCCATGAAATTGCAAGATTCACTAAATCTCAAGTCACTTTTAATGATAAGCAACATAACATTGTATAACGACAAAAATGGAGAAACAGAAATATTATTGAAAACGCGTGAAGGGCTTGTGTGCTCACACCTCATCTATGGAACTGAGACCGAGATGTTCCTCATGAAACCAATCCTCGCACATACAACACTGAATCATCTCCACCTGCTCTTCGACATCTGGATCAGGGTAAGGGCGATTGCATATGCAGTATGATCCTTTAAAATTATGATTGTACGAATTGTTGGAATTTTCTACATCTTTGTTTGAGAACAGCTTGCAGACGAAATTTCCGAATTTTGAATTTCCACAGTCGCACCTGAAGTTCCTCTTGGTCCATAATTCCACAATCTTACCCAAGAGAACAATGATCATAATCAGATAGTGCAGATATTAGAAAGCAAAGTACTTGGAGAGTTTAACGTTATTGGAATGAAAAAAGATTTGAGAGAAATTATCAACAATCATTCATGCAACTCGACAATACCAACAATCAATAAGTAAACGGTATGTCCATAAATCAATAAGCTAAATTTTATATCCTACGGATAATACTGCTCAAAAGCAATCCAAGCCACGAACTGAATAGCTCGGCACAATACAAAGGACAGGACAAAATAAACATAAATAGCTGGATACTCTAAATAGAGTTCTTTCGTATGACATGTATACCTCGTGTCCATCATGACATGACAAACTGCAGGCTGTGCAAACTCCAGCATTTCCATCAGGGGTACAAGTTAGACATGAGAAAATGGCTTGTCTCTTCATGTAACCCTTGTTGTAAGTACATTCCTTTCCCTCATCACCTCCCAAAACTAAATCCGCTTCCTTGATTAACAATATAATAATAATAGTAAATAATCAGATACCATGCATCCAAAAAAAAGAAACAGAAGCAAGAAAAGAAGACATTAAAGATGTATCATATTCTCTATAGAAAGCCAGAATGACCTTCGATAATTGCAAACTTTAGAACACCAAAAAGTACACGTGTTCTGACTTCTGATTATGAAACTAACAATAAATCAGAACGCTCAAATTGGTTTGAAGAATTTCGATAAGTTTTGCGGCCAAGGACGAACCATGAACCCTAATTATAGAAAACCCAGTACGTTAGCAGGCCATTATATCGCTAAAATTTTGGAAAGCCAACCAATAATCAGACACCCTAATCCAAAGAGGGAAAGAGAGAATTACCAGCTCCTGTTCCTCAACTTCCTTCAGATACTCCTGAATAGAAATCGTCTGTTCCGTTTCGTCATCAAAAACTTCCGCCATTACAAATCAAACCCTGCAGTAACCTTCAACAGCACTCCACTTCCGATATAAAAACCCAGTTCTCAGAATCCAAATCTGAAGACCAAACAACCAAAAAACAGAAGTTACACTCGAAACCCTTCAACGAAAAGTCTCAAAAACAGCGATGGACGATGCCCTAGAACAAAAAGGTGCGACCCATCAAACTTGTATAGAAGAAAAAGTACCTCATTGGGAGTTGAGAGACTCTATGGCGATCAAATTGAAGCACAACACAAGAAGAATCGATTGAGAGAGCGGGGTTTTTTTTCCTCCTTGATACGAGAGAGGAGAGAGAGGAAGAGTAGATGGAAACGGGTTACGCCATTCTCCCGCCACAATTAGCAAAAATGGGAACTTTCATGTCTAAAATCAAATATATACTTCGCTTCCGGTTCCCTCCACTTCCTAACTCTTTGGAGTTTTAGATTTGATTTTTCTTTAAAGTTTTAAACTTTCAACTAAAAAAGGAGAAGACATTTTCAAATTCTATGGGTTTATGGAGTCAGTGAGTAATAGAAACCATTGTGATTATTAATAACACACAGAAAAAATAGTAGTAAGAGAAAAAAATTAAACTTTTGGATAAAAATTGTATTCTTTCTTACAAATTTTGTGTTGTTAGATTTCTTCCAAAAAATATTTTTAATCTTCGTTAAATTCTTAAAAAAAAGACTAAAACAAATTGTTTAAAAGTTGAATGTAGTTAACAAAGTTTTTTATTTTTTCATCCAACTTTCGATCTCATGTCTAAAAATCCGTATTTTTTAAAGTTTAGTTGTTCTACTATATATTTTTAAAATTTTTATTGCTAATACTATCCTAATTTTTCTAAATTTTATGGACTAAATTTATAACTTTACAGAATTTTTTTTCCCAAAACTTTAGAAATAGATAAAAAGGGGAAGAAAAAAAACCTCACAAAGTAGTAAGATTTACAATGCAAAGAATACAAAACGAAATAGTTTGTACCAGACTTGATGTTATATTAAACATAAATACAAATGCAAGATTTATAGGAAAAGGTAATAAAAGTGAGTTAAAGGTCATTTTACAACGAACAAACCAAGTAAATTCTTTGCCAAATTCATAACAAAAAGAATTGTATAATTCATATTAATCGCCTATTTTCTACTTTCTGGTGTCCCATAGTTTGAATTTGAAATTAAAACATCTTCATAACTATTATTAAAAATAAAAGACATAAGTCAAAATCGAATCTCTCAATTTACTTTCCCATGCATTCGTGATGCAAGGGCTTGAGCTCCAAGCTACTTCGGGACTTCAAAAATCAATTATAAAAACAAAAAATTTAGAAAGAAACAAGGATAAGTTGGATCGTTCTCAGGAGGATAATTCAAATGAAATACCAAATTTCCTATATTTTAGTCAAAGTGAACCTAACTTAACGAACATTCATACACCTTTTTACTTGAACCAGAAATCAAATCCTTATTACACCCCGATCAGAGGCGAATGAATATAACAAAGACTAATAAAGTTCAGTTACACTTTCAACATGGCATTTTTATCCTGGAAAATTCCATGCCTGTTTGTGGTATACATGTATAAAATTCCAAAACTGTTGAAAAGCTTCAAGCGCACATAGTATTATATTAAAACTACCTCACAACCATATCAAACCCAATTCATTTTAAAACCCACAGTAAAGTTTCTCTAAGAAGACTGCAATATCTTCTTGTAATCTTGGAATGTGCCACGGAATGGATTTACTTTACCTTCAGACACTGCCCACAGCTCCTCGACACTTCCCGATATCAGATGCTCATCGTGACTAACCTGTAAGCAGATATTGATCAATATGAAGTTAAAGTAGAGATATGACCTTAAGGCCTCGATGTCGAGTTTCATGGTTAGATAACTTAGATTGACTGAAATGAACTGATCGAGGATGGAAAAGGACAAGGTGGGGGAACCGAACGTACCATGAGAATGCCTCCTTGAAACAAGACAAGGCCTTGGATTAGAGCCTCCACTGCATCCAGATCCTACACATGATGACAAAATAAAACAGTAGTAAGTTCGAAACCTGCATACAAAAGAATAAACGAGTGCGAAAAGGAAAGAGAGTGAGAAGTCACCAGATGATTGGATGGCTCATCAAGTAATATTATGTGTGGTTTCTTGAATGTGATTTTTGAAAAAGCAACTCTGCTTTTCTGACCACCTACATGATTTGTTATGATACATGAATATTCCATGGCATCTACATAGTAGAGTTACTAATTTTTCCCCCAAAAAATAATTAACTTGCTCAAGAAGACAAAATCCAAGAATAGTTTTGGGCTTCTAACCAATAGAAGCTTCCAGGCTAGAATGCAATACATTACATGTAAGTGTCAAGGAAAGATACCAGATAGCGTGTACATAGGCTGAAGAGCAAGATTTCCGGTTACACCAAATGAACCCAAGTGAGCTCGAAGCTTCTGTTCTGGCACACCCTGAAAGAAGATATGAATAAATTAGTTTGATGATTAGTATTATCTCTTGCAAAGCAGATTCATAAGTATTAAGAAACCGTCTCAATATCGCTCCAGCAATCATTCAGTCTCCATTTAATCCTTATATTATTTCTAATTTTTTCTCTTTTAATCACCATAATTGCTCATAGTAACTTAAATTCTCAATTAATCTTGCAGACAACCACCTGATCTATGAAATAATAGTAGTAAAAAACTCTACGATAATATCAGGAGTAGCTAGACACTAATTAAACCCCCAAGCTCAAACTTTCATTGAGATGAAAAAAATATCATTGAGAAAAAAATGAAAGAATACAAGGACATACAAAAAGTCAGCCTAACAAAACACCCAACTGAAGAAAGGGGTTCCAACTAAGCAAAATATTTCCTAAAGAATAATTTGGATTATGGCAGTGGGTTCTTTAAACTGTTCCGAGACTATGCAAAGGAAGCTTTCCAATACATGTTTGCTGCCTTCAGTGTGCCCCTTTTGCTTGGAAAACAGTGAGCTATTAATTCACCTATTCATTTTCTGTCCCTTCTCATCAAATTGTTGGTTTAGCATATTTTCTATGCTCAAATCAGTTTGGGTCTTTGATGGTTCGTTTAGCGCCAATGTGCGCCAATTACTGAGGGGGCCTTATATATAAAAAAAAACCTTTTCTAATTTGGGTTAATTTGATAAAAGCGATTCTAGTTGAGATTTGGTTTGAACGTAACCAACGCATCTTCCATGATAAAAAAAGGAATTGGGCTGACATCGTAGAGATTTCTAAAAGAAATGCAGCAACTTGGTGTTCTTCAAATGCAAAATTCAAAGATTACTCCATTCAAGACATCTGCCTCAATTGGACCGCCTTCATCGGATGAGTTACAAAGTAGTTTCCCTCGATTGCCAGTTCAGAAATAGTGCTTTTATAGTTTGGACGGGTTTTATATGTATTTCTGCCATTTTGTTTTTCCTTTCAGCCTTGCTTTAGTCTACCATAGGTAGCTTTCGTAGTTATTTTGGTGGTTACTTTGGTCTTTTCATGACCTTAGTATTGTTCTTGTATTTTGGATATGATGAGAGTGCTATGGGGGTGTCAACCTAGTTGATATGTCCGGGTGCACCTACTGATCCTTTCTCTCTTTCTCTCCCTCTTTTCTTGGCTTCCCTATGATTCTCATTGTATAGATCTCTTGTACATTGAGTTTATTAATAATAAAGAAGCTTGTTTCCTTTTCAAAAAAGAATAATTGCAAAATGCATAATTCACATCGAGCAATGATGACATTTTCAAGAATGGTTTACATAGCAAACTATTGAGTTGAATATCACCAAAAGCAACTTTTCAGCTCTAGAAAATTTGACAAAGAAATTTGCCAAACAAATTTGTAGAATAGCCGTTTCTCGCAAGGCTTAAAGCATTATACAAAGAGACTAGAAGGTGAAGGAGCACGACCAATTTTCTTTCTTAATTTAGAGAAAAGTATCAACAAGGTCAAATTCCATCAGGAAGCTAGAAGCAATACTCAATACAGTACAGCAACTTGACTAATTCGTAATCACACCTTTTTCATGATAAAAAGGTCACTTGTTTATTGTTTGTAAAAAAGAAAAACAACAAACAGAAAATAAGATAGACATGAGAAATGAACTCACTGGGAAGCAACGCATCATGTACAGAAGTGGATTCGAAGACAAGTCTAACCCGTCAACATGGTGCTGACTAAAGACAGCTATTCGAACCTGTAGATTATAAGTTAGTAAACATCAATGAAAGAGTAGAATTTATCTAGTCTCTGACTCATCATATCAATAAAAATC
Organism: Cucumis sativus; assembly: GCF_000004075.3. Lineage (NCBI taxonomy): Eukaryota > Viridiplantae > Streptophyta > Magnoliopsida > Cucurbitales > Cucurbitaceae > Cucumis > Cucumis sativus. Next base: position 1,183,715 of record NC_026659.2, on the reverse strand, counting down.
CAAGAGCATGGTGATATTAAAATATGACATAGAAGCACTAAAATTAACTATTTCACTTAGAAGAATCAACGTTTACTCTTTTCAATAGCATCCAACACTGAAACGTCAAACACAAGGAAAAAAATACCTTAGCTGAACGAAAAACTGTTCCAGAGGTAGGTTGAAGTTCCCCTGCAATTAATTTGAGTATAGTTGATTTACCTATGCCATTTGGACCAACCACTGCAAAAGAAAGTTGGAAAGCTAATGAGAAGTGTGGTACAGCTAAGATATAGAACATATCAAATGCTAGAATTGAAAATAATAGGGGCACATAAATTATAGGAACATGAAAGCCAAGACACAAAGGCAGAATTTCAACAACTTTACATGCTGAACTTCCCAAAAGTCCTAGACATGTGAAACAACCGAAAATTCAGATTCCCTTACTTGCTATTCGACTATCAAGATCAATCCCAAAATTCAGATTCTTGAACAATATGGGGCCACCTGGATAGCCAAATGATGCATCGCTGCAGCATGAAGAAGAGACATCAGAAGGATTTAAAAATATACTAAACAAGGATTACACCATCTAATATCTCATTAAGCTGCATAAGAACACTCAAAACACTTAAACATTTCACCATTCCATGTGATTTTAATGCTTCATATGAACGAATTCTAAAAAAAAACATTGTTATACCAGTACTTCAAAGCATCCTCATTAAATTTCTTGTAAAACAAACAAAATTGACCAATATCTAATACCCCAACAAACATGAAGCCACTTAGTAATATCCTCAAATAAAATCCTACCTCTCAATCTCCTTTTAACTAAAAGGGATAAATTAACTGATCTAATACAGTTCCATATCCAAGATCACTATTTCCATCCAAAGCCTTTCAGGCTTTCTTAGAATCAATTTCAAAGATAATTCCTCCTTCTGAGAGTAAAGATGAAGCCATCGCATACAAATCATCGAGAAATATAATCAAAAGTAATAGAGTAATGCTTTCAAATTGATACTAATTGGACAAGATAATAAATGGCTAACTCCAAAGGTCAACATCAACAATATGCAGCATAAACTATCTGACCTGAAACTTATTATAGGAGGACCTGGCCTGTCATCTGGAGTTGGGAACTCAAACTTGTAGCTGAAGTTCAGAAAGTCAGTTACATTACAGCCACAATAAAAAAAAACGGTATTCAATGTTCTAGTAAGTTGATCGCTAATTGAAATTAGTACGTACTCTGGATCATTTATAACTTCATCCACATGACCAATTCGCTCCAAAGCCTGAGAGAAATTAGAGTCAGAAAATATAAAGCATGAGATTTTGTTGACTTCAATGTACATAAGAATTCCTCGAAATATTAAAATGCTAAAATAGTAAATCAATGCATAACAGAACAACTTCGATCAAGAACCTAAAAAGTAATAAACAAAGTAGTGATTCACATTAAACCCTTCAAATTCAAGGGTAGAGTACCTTGATCCTTGATTGAACAAGAGATGCCCTCTTTGCATTGTATCTGAACTTATCGATAAACGTCTGCAGTGTAAAATATACATTCAGGAATTGCAAAGGTTAATATCATTCTTAAACATCTTATCCAAAAAATAACCATTTTTCTTGAAACAATCAGCAAAGCAGAAAAACAAGACATCTCATAAGTCATAAATAAGAAAATTTCACTTCACAAAGACAGGCGTCTGCCACAATAACATCCAAAGCCAGAATAGTCAATACCCAATTACCCTCCTAGATTCCTCATCCCCGATAATATTTTGTAAATTCCAGCTTATTTTAAATAATAATAATCATATTTTTTTAAAGAAAAAACTAGTTTAGAACTCAACCACCAGAATCTTTTCTGTTATTGACCTCCATAGCCTTTTACTTTTTAAGGTTTCTAAAGTTACAGCAAACCAAAAACTACCTTTAGAGTTCACAAAAATGTATTATTAAAATAGAATTCACAAAGAGGAATGGAGAAAATACTAATGAAGTTTGGTCCCTTATTAGGTTCTGTGTTTCTCTTAGGGTACCAATGATGAATTCTTCTTCGAATTGTTTGTTAGGACCCTTTCTGCTTGATCAGAACCTCTTCCTTTAGGGTGCTTACTTCTGTATAGGTTTAGCTTTCTTTCCTTTTTTAAGCTTGTGTAGCCTAATATTTTTCTCAATAGAAGTTGTTTTTCATCCATTAAAAAAGGGTTGTTGCAAATATAGAAATCAAACTCAAAGTATTAGCATATACAGCACAATACAAAAGAATTTGCAAATAGAGCAAAATTTAGATTCAACTCTCAAAATCTATTAGGGATAGATTACATCACTAGTAAGAGTCTTTCAGCAATAAAGTCTATCAATGGTAGAAGTCTATCATCGATAAAGCCTATACGAATAGATTCTGCTATATTTGCAAGTCTATCATCGTTAAATCTATTAGGGATCAATTATATCACTACTAAGAGTTTTTCAGCAATAAAGTCTATCATCGATAAAGCCTATCAAGAATAGATTTTGCTATATTTGTAATTCTTTAAAAATATTGATATACATGTAATTATTAGTCCTAATAGTGCTATCCCTTGCAATTACCCATTAAAGAACACACACAGAAAGAAGCATGCTTGCACACACAAGTTTGTTCAATGTAGCATTATGTGGTGAATTAAAATTTTGCAAACTTATAACCACATAAGCTATCAATATAGCCACACAGAAACTATTGCAACTGTAGAAAATAAAAAATATCACGGTAAACAAAAGAGAGTCAATTGAGCTATCATGTCTGATGACCTGCATATGTGATCTTGTCCGTTCATTTGCCTCAAATGCTTTCTGTTGGTTCTTAAGTTGCTCTTCTCTCGTCCTTTCAAATGTATCATAGTTACCTTTATAAGTCGTTAATTTCTGCCCTTGAAGATGAAGGATGTCCGTGACTACCTGAAAAAAAATCCGTTGGTTATCTCAAACCAAGTAACATTGAAAGTAGTTTTTTAAGATGTAAAGCAAGAAACAAGGTAAATAAACAACTTTACCGTGTTCAAAAATTCCCTAGCATGAGAAACAACTATGAATGTTTTTGGCCATTTCACAAGGTAGGATTCCAACCAGAGAACAGCATGAAGATCAAGATGGTTCTGAGGGAGGAAAAGATGATAAAATAATTGAAACATTAAAAAAGACCAAAATCCATAGTGCTTACATTTTTCTTTTGGTGTGTGTGTTGGGGGGGAGGGGGTGTTAAGATGCACTACATACTGTGGGTTCATCAAGTAGCAACAGATCCGGCTCTATGAACAATGCTCGTGCAAGAGCAATACGCATTCTCCAACCTCCTGAAAACGTTTTGGTTGCTTTCTGCTGCATTTCTGAGGAGAAACTCAGGCCCTTACAAAGATTCAAATGACGTGTCAGTTATGCCGAATATGCCCAAAAAAGGCTAATAACAATAGTTAGAGGACAATTTTACAAATAGTTATGTGCACAGAGACAGAGTATAACTGTACAACAAAGCAAGTAAGTCAAAGACGGGAAGAGTAAGGCAATGACCCAATCTCTACAAGTACAACTATCATCGAACACCCTTCGGTTTTGTTTTGATCAAATCAACAAAAGTGTAGCCTTAACCACATTGCTACAGAAAATCTTTTTCTTGAATTTATAACAGATGGTGCACAGGAGCTGATATATGCACTGAACCAACGTGGGGAAATGATCCAATTGATGAAAAATTCTTTCAGAAAGGCATAAAGGCATAAAGGCAAATGTCTTGAACTTACAGCAAGAATGGAAGCAGCACGTGCCTCTGCAGAATAAGCATCAATAAACTCAAGCCTTTTGTATATCTCTTCAAGCCTTTGTGCAATGCCATCTTTGTCAGCAGCTGCATTGCTTTTTTCATCCTCAAACTCCACGTCTCTCTTCAAATAATTAGAATTTACATCAACGCATTGAATATGTAAAGAAAATCGAGGGAACCATTAGAGCAAATTACAAGCTCAAGATAAGTAAAAATAGGTGAACCCAGCACTCAAAGTCGCATTCAAACCTGTAGGGCTAGAAGACGAGCTTCCTCTCCCAAAAGTTGGGTTCTTTCTATATCCGAATTTAAAACACACTGCAACGCTGAAGTATCGTCACCAACAACTTCCTGCTCTACATGCAATATCTGACAATTCTTAGGAATACCATCAATGGCATGCATAGCCATATACCTAAGAAAAGTTGTCTTCCCCGTACCATTTCTTCCTATAAGACCTGCACTCAGAAACCATTGATTCTAGTACATTAACATCCTCCAAGATAGTTACTAATTACAAATATTGAGTGTCTGTGTGTGTGCATATAATGCTTGTATTTAAATTACTGGTGAACTTTTAGGTTTTCGTCAGATAGCATTTTTCTCTTTTTTTTTCATGGTGCTCTCCCTCTGGGATCCCCACCCTCAACCCTGGCATCCACCTCTCCCTCAGCTGAAACTTCACCATATGCCTCCCTCCAGTTCTCCATTTAACTTGGCCATCACCAACACTTGATCCTCCCCTCCCTTCAATGGGAAACTACAACCATTAGTCTGTTATGTTCAAAAAATAAATTCTTTACCATTGAAAGAGATAGTAGGGCTAGGATAACCAAAACCATTAAAGGAACATCTTTCTGCTTTTTCACATGGTGGAGCTTGCTTGAGTGCTGCAATATCATTCTTCCGCTCAACCATAAAATTTTCAAATATAATCTAAAAGTGATGCTTACACTACATCTTTCAGGTGGACAAGATATATTACCAATACCACAAAGCCAGTTGCCAATTGGGCTAAGAAATGGTTCCCTTTAGGAAAACCCCCTTTCAAAATATCTTACTCCTCCCCCAGCACAAAGCCTCCTTTCTACATAATGATGCTCCTAATTACAAAAATAGGTTGATCAGCAGCATTAATCTATACAACCCTAAGGCATTGGAGAGAGCTGATCAACTTGCAACCCATCATCGTCGATGAGAAATCTTATTGCAGCAAATATGGTAGGAGGTGACAAAGTCTTTGGTGGTGTAACATCATGGGGTGTTGATGGGCTCAAGATCAAGAAAAAATTCTGTCTAAGTCAAAGGGCCCGTTCTTTAGTATGGGTGTGCAAGAAAACCAAATCACCTTGAGGCAAGTAGTGTGCCCAGCTTTTTAATATTATTAGTCTCCCCAATACTTGCTTTTGAAATATCAGGCATTTTCGTCTTCAATTTGTTTTGGTTTTTCACATATTTAAGTATCGGCAGTTACAGTATTGAGATTTTTTTTCCAGTAACCTTTCTACCGTTCAGCATTTCGTATATATCGAATCAAACAGAGCATTAAAACTAAACTCACCATAGTGCCTTCCAAATGACAGTGTGACTGTGCCATCCACAATGAGATCACGACCACCAACAGAAATATTGAAATTCTCCATATGAATATCTTTGACTGCAGGCCCCGTTCCACTATCATGATTGACACATACTACAGGCATTCCTGCCCTGGCTGCTTCCATTTCAGCTAAATGCATTTGGAATTGCGCCTGATGATCAAAAGAAAGTGTTTGAAGTTAGTAAAGGAATCAACTTATTGAACCATTTAAAAAAACCAGTTCAAGTGAAAAGGTTCTCCTAGTCCTAGACACATATTTTATTATTATTATTATTTTCTTGTCTAGTAGTATAATGATAAATCAACCTGCGTTGCGCAAGTCTAGCAAATACTTCAGAATATCAATGACATTTTTTAAACAATCGGTCATATGCAAAAAGGTGACCATAAAACGTCAGTGATTCTTCACCTCTCTTTGACGTTCCTCCTTCCTCTTTCTCCTCTCTAATTTTAATCGGTCACGCTCAGTCAGTATAGGACCATCAATAACTTCCGGCTTCTTCTTCGGAACCTCCTCTTCATCCATTCCTTCATTCATTCTCATGGGTGTTACAAGACTGCGCACAGCTGGTTTATTCTTGACCAATCCATGCTTCCCAAACTTTTCTGAGATTTTACTGCAAACCTACATAATTTCCCGGTGTCAAAACAAGAGAATTTCTCAAATATACAATCGTTTTAAGTTACCTACATGATAACCATCGAAATAATCGGTGCTCGGTGGAAATTATTATCTCAAAGCCGAAAGCTATTGCGAATTCTAAATTAACCCTGATATTAGAAGTTTCCTGCTATCACATAGTCCAAAAATGCATTGGAATTTTGAACATATTAATCTCAAAAAGCTAATCGCTGTACGACATTAAATCCTCAACACAAGCATCATGAAATTGATGAGCGAACAAAGACAAAACATATCACCTTGAACTCCTTTCCAACATTTTCAAAGTAATTCTCAAACAAACCACTGATTCACTAACCGTGCGGCACTCGGCGAAGTCGGAAACGCAGCCAGCACCAACGAGGAGCTCACCAAGAGCGTCGAAAGCTCCTTCGCCATCCTCGCCGAACTCAAAATCCTCGTCAGCAAGAACATTAACGATGTAGTCGATGATGGGCTGATCCACGTCCTGAGTTCTTTGTCCAAGGACCTCGTGCACCACTGAGCTCGCCACCTCTGTCATCTCGAGAACCCAAAATGGAGTGGGGCTCTTGAGCCGATAAGGATTGGCTGCTGAATCTACAGCTTCAACGCTATTTGCCCTCCTTCAGCCGGAGATTCGTCGGCCTTCCAACTCCAGCAAGCAGCAGCTGCTCGATTTGTGAACGCAAGAAGCGACCGCCAAGACGGCTATGGATGTTTTTTAGTTTCCCTTCAACCTTCGATTTTTCCCCTCTTTTTTAGTACATTTTTCCTCATCTTTTTTAATTACGATAAATCACAAAATGTTCAAAATAATTTTTAAAACAAAACCATAAGATTTATATTTTTATTAATAATAGATATAGATAAATCATCGACATGGCAAATAGACACCGGACACCGACCAAAGAGTAACCTTGTTTATTCTATTTGAAAATTTCCTATATTTATTTATGCTCTATATTTAAAATCGGTCTTTTTCTTGACTTATATTCATTTGTTCTTTTAAACCTAAACTATCCGTAATGAAATTTTGAATTTTTTAAAGGCACCGTAATTAAGAGTCAAGTCTAAGAATTATGTTACTCATGTTGGCATCCATAATGTAGTCCCTAAACTTTAAAATGCAACATTTTTTCATGTTTAAATTTTAAATATACTTTATTTTTTAGTATGACACCTAGAGATCTCTAGGTGTTGCACATTTGAATACTAATTGACTCAAGTTACTTTTTTTTGTTTCAAATTTGACTCTCCTTAATTAATTTAGAATAAGCGTCAACTGAAATTTTAAAATTAATTTTAATAAAGATGATAAATAGACCATATATATATATAGCAAAACAAACAAAAAGAAAATTATAACAAAATATTAGCTTATATGATAGAAGGGGACATATCAACATCTATATCTATTATATGTATAAAAGAAGAAGGGTCGAACGTATCCATTCCAAACTCCAAAACCCGTCCAATGATCCAGGACCATTTGACCCGCCGAGTCACTGAATCGAACAACTTCCAATTCCAACTTCCAAGCGCGTGTTAGAAAAGAATCCAAGCCCCACTAAATACGACCAGAATAATTTATGGAGGCATAAAAAGGAGAATCAAACACAAGAACAAATACATCGCATTCACTTATTTGGGCCATCACATAAGGTCGTCTCTGCAGAGCTCTCAAATTTTCTGCAGAAGTAGCCCAGGTCAGTCCTCACAGGTCCTCAATTTCGTTTTTTTTCTTATACCCTTTATTTCTTTTGTGATGATTATTCAAATTGGTTCATTGATTTTTTTACTTTTGTTCCCGATTGTAAGGTGGGTAGGCAGAGGAATCGTTAAAGATGAGGTTGTTGAAAGTGGCAACGTGTAATTTAAACCAATGGGCTATGGATTTCGATTGTAATGTGAAGCACATCAAAGAGTCCATTGATGAGGCTAAACGTGCTGGGGCTGTCATTAGACTTGGCCCTGAACTTGAGATTAGTGGATATGGGTGTGAAGACCATTTCTTGGAGCTCGACACTGTCACTCATGCGTAAGTTTTCTGCTTGTTTTATCTCAATTCGGTTGATATTATCTGAAAATAACTCCTTTTGGTTATGGGAAATTGTTTCTGAATTTTTAACAAAACGCAATTTGTGGGGTCCTTGGTTTATGTCATTTTTGTAAGCTTAATATTTGGAAGTGTATTGCTAGGCATATTTGATGGTTTCAAGCTTCTGGGGTGCTCAAATTTCTTGTTTTAGGATACTTATGCAGATGGGAATGCTTGAAGGATATACTGTTGGGTCCTTGGACCGATGGGATATTGTGCAGCATTGGCATGCCTGTTATTAAAGACTCTGAGCGCTACAATTGTCAAATTATGTGCTACAATAGGAAAATTATTATGATACGCCCAAAGATGTGGCTTGCAAATGATGGGAATTACCGGGAGCTCCGGTGGTTCACAGCATGGAAGCTAAAGGACAAACTTGTGGATTTTCAGCTGCCTAAAGATGTTGCTGAGGCTCTGTCGCAGACTTCTGTGCCTTTTGGCTATGGATATATTCAGTTCCAAGATACGTGAGTCCCCAAAATACTTGTTTAATTTTCTTTCGTTTTGCAAGTCCAAAATTCCTATGTAACTTCTGATTGCTGCATACTGACAAGTTGATAATTGGATGTTGCATGTTTTTTTTATAATTGAATTTGTAGAGAATAATACGAGAGTCTGATGCCTAGTTTGTTTTTATCATGTTAGAGCTGTTGCTGCTGAGGTTTGTGAAGAACTATTTACACCTATTCCTCCTCACGCTGAACTTGCTTTGAATGGGGTCGAAGTATTTATGAATGCCAGTGGAAGTCATCACCAACTAAGAAAACTTGATGTTCGTCTTCGTGCTTTTATAGGTGCTACTCATACTCGTGGTGGAGTTTACATGTATAGTAACCACCAGGGTTGTGATGGGGGCCGCCTTTACTATGGTATGCATCATGCTTTTGCATAAAATTTAGTTAGTGTTGCTTTGCATTTTCTTTCATGGTACTCATAGTACACGAATAACATAAATGATATTTTATATGTACTTTATGTGGGGCCATTTTTAATTTCTGCATGCCTATATGTGCAGCATATTGTGATTTGTGTGTATTGTTTACTGTGGGTTTTGACATTTGTAGTTTGCTGAAGAAAACAAAGGATTAATTGAAGTTTATGTTGTGTTGCAGATGGATGTGCTTGCGTCGTTGTAAACGGTGATCTGGTAGCTCAAGGGTCACAGTTTTCTTTGAAGGATGTTGAAGTTGTGGTTGCTCATGTGGATCTTGATGCGGTATGAAAATACTTCCTAGCTTCCTTTGACTTCTTCAAACAATGAGGCGTGTGATGTTTTACTTGATCTCCTTATCTCATATTTAATAACCCAAGCTACTTTCTCCTTTTTCACCTTATCATAAGTTAGTGTCAATTGAATGGTCATTTGTTGAACTTAAATGATGGGTATTCTCTATCAAGGATGCTTTGGGGGTCACGCTAGATATTTGTAGAAACACTACAAAGTATAGGGTTCAAATAGTTTATAATGGTTTTAAATTCTCGTTGTCTCCCCATATTGGCCTTATGGTGCCCAAGAGCCTCTGGAAATATTGTGTGGTGGGCTATTAACATAATGGAGGAGTGGAGCTCAATATCCCAAGTGTTAAAAAAATAAAATAAAACAAAACAAAATAAATCTATGGCGTTTTCTTTGTCTTCCTGTCCTTTTTGCTGCCGGTTTCAAGAAGTTTGCTTGCTGACAGGTTGCTAGTCTTAGAGGATCTATCAGCAGCTTTCAAGAACAAGCAAGCTATAAAACTAAAGTTCCTTCCGTGGCAGCCCCGTACAGTCTATGTCAATCATTCAATCTCAAAATTTCCCTTTCAAGTCCTCTTGAGGTTAGTTCCCACTCACTCAATATCAGTTCAACAGTATTTTAGTTCATTGTCCACTTGAGGAGAGTTGCCACGCATTCAGTATATTTCCGTAGTATTTTAGTTCATTTTTTTAAAGGCTGATCTTTCTTTACTGCAATGTGATTGATGAATTATAGATTAAATATCACTGTGCGGAAGAGGAAATAGCCTTTGGACCAGGTTGCTGGCTATGGGACTATTTAAGACGAAGTGGAGCTTCTGGATTTTTGCTTCCTCTCTCCGGTGGTGCTGATAGCTCCTCTGTTGCAGCCATAGTAGGCTGCATGTGTCAGCTTGTCGTAAAAGGTTGCTTTTGGGTTTTTATTTTCCATGGACACAGCTAGAGTAGCATTGTTCTGGTATCTCTATGTGACAAGTTTATCTAAAGTAGTATACAACGAAGGATTAAGTCAAATGAACATGGGATTGCCCATTAAGTCATCAGGTATTAGATTATTGATGTCTCCATCATATAAGAGGATGGGCAAAAATTCAAAAGTAAATAAATGATATTTAAAGGAATCTGTTCCTCGAAGAACCTTACAAAAACCCACCCTAAGTTTTATTAATGATAAGTGGAGTATAATTAGAAAATTTGCTTGATACCCTACAGGAAGCATGGGGTTTTACTAATTCATACACTTGCCACCAATCACTCACAACTTGTACTCTCTTGGTTGTTTCTATGCATTGGCTTGCAGAAATTGCTAATGGAGACGAACAAGTGAAAGCTGATGCAATACGGATTGGACATTATGCTGATGGAGAGCTCCCAACCGATAGCAGAGAATTTGCCAGACGAATTTTTTATACTGTATTTATGGGTTCTGAAAATAGGTGAGTTCAGTGGTTAAGTTTGTTTTCTAATAACTATAGGTGCCTGAACTGGGCCACAGAGTGCCTCAACTGTATCCCATGGAAGACCTGCTTGACCTTGCCAAAATATAGCAATGCTTTAGTCCACGAATTCATCTTGATTTATTGTCTGCATTTTAACATGAACGTGAATTTGAACTGAAAGATCTGGTTTAGGGTTCCGATCAGTTTAATATATTTTATCTTTTAATAAATAGGTTGTACACTTTGTTCTTTTTGTTATAGCTCAAAATCTGGTGTCATTCACTAACCATGCTTGCTCCATGTAGCTCTGAAGAAACACGTACAAGAGCGAAGGTTCTAGCACATGAGATTGGTTCATGGCATCTTGATGTTTCCATAGACGGAATTGTTTCAGCACTTTTATCTTTGTTCCAAACACTCACTGGAAAACGTCCTCGCTATAAGGTGAAAATACCTCTTTTTCTCCTTCAAGTTTTATTGTATTGTGTACACAAGGGAAGGGCATGGTGAATGGTGCTTTTCTGCAAGTGCAGATTTTACTTTCTTCATATTGAGATAGTTAGGTCAATTCGCTTTGTCCATGTAACACTACATGATTTCATCTTTATCCCTATCTTTTAGGTATTTGGACTTTTGCGATTTATTAGCTATTTATATGTCATCTTCGTCTTGTTATGCAGGTAGATGGGGGATCTAATATTGAAAATTTAGGTCTGCAAAATATTCAAGCTAGAATCAGGATGGTTCTGGCTTTTATGTTTGCATCACTTTTACCTTGGGTACATAGCAAACCGGGATTCTACCTTGTTCTGGGTAGCTCCAATGTCGACGAAGGATTGCGTGGTTACTTAACAAAGGTTTGATATTATTCAAGCTATTTCTTTTCCCTTCTTGAATTTCTATATACATCTGCCATGTTTTCATTTTACGAGTGTCTCATCTGGTGTTTGGATTCTCAACGCAGTATGATTGCAGTTCAGCAGATATAAATCCAATTGGAAGCATCAGTAAGATGGATCTTCGAGCATTTCTTAGATGGGCTTCCACCCATCTTTCCTACTCATCGTTGGCGGATATCGAAGCTGCTCCACCTACAGCTGAGTTAGAGCCAATCCGTTCAAACTACAGTCAGGTTCTTCTCTTCCACATCTCACACTTCAGTTTTCCTCTGAAAAATTGATCTTCAGATGCATTTTATCCCAGAGTTAGATCCGACTTTAAATAATTGTTTCCTGTGTTAATGTTTTTGGATATATTATTTCAACCTATGCTTAGATTCAACATGTTCTTGCCCATATGTCTGATTGAAGAAGTTTTTTTCTCTCTCGAGACAGTTGGATGAAGTTGACATGGGAATGACTTACGAGGAGCTCTCAGTCTACGGAAGAATGCGAAAAATTTTCCGCTGTGGTCCAGTGTCGATGTTTAAGGTTTGTCTAATATTTTCACATAACTCTCTCGCTCAAACAGTCTTATAGACCTTAGTAACTCTTTGTTCTTGTTTCAGAACCTCTGCTACCGGTGGGGTGCTAAGTTAACTCCTTCTGAGGTGGCCGAAAAAGTGAAACATTTCTTCAAGTATTACTCCATCAACCGACACAAAATGACTGTATTAACGCCATCTTATCACGCCGAGGTAGGTATCATCGATTGTACTGAAATTTATGGTAGAAAGAGGTATCAGAACGTTACAATCTACTCACATATCTTTCTCGTTCTCTTACAAGTTTATTTAAATCTCATTGCAGAGCTATTCTCCAGAGGACAATCGGTTCGATCTTCGACAATTTCTTTACAATTCGAGATGGCCATATCAGTTTCGGAAGATCGATAAACTTGTAGAAGAGTTGAATGGAGATGGTATTGCTATCAAAGAATCAAGTGGTATGGGGGTTGTAGCAGCAGGCTCAGGGAATCCCAAGGTTGGACTTTAATGTCCAAAGGCATAAATTGAGTTTTTTTTTCTCTTTCATCAAATTGGATGCAAGAGGAGATTGGAATTTGTCATAATGTCTGTTTATTTTTTTTAAGAATAAATAAGGAATGATGCTTTGTAACTTAAGAAAAACAGAAAATTTCACATCTGCAGCAGAAAGCTGAGATTCTTGTATATTTTTTCTCCAAGTTAATTTTCAAAAAAAAAAAGTTTTTTGTTTTCCTTTTTGGCGTATTAAGTTTTAATTTCTTTCAGTTTAATTCGTAGGGAGCTCAATATCATTTTCAAGATTAAACCAAAAAATAAAATTAGTTAATTTGTCTTCTAGTATTAAAAATTTTATGCATTTGAAATCTATTTATAAAAAATATTCAAGTGTCAAATTATCTAAAGTAAATTATTCTTCAAACATGCTTGATTCTTGCAAGTCGAAGTAATTAACACTTTATTAGTAAGTAAAAGCCATCTCTATAACTTTTCAAAAAAATTAATTAATAATAATAATATTTATAAATTTAATTTTGATACATCTTTTAAGCAACAAATCATTTAGAATTTGGTATTGAGTAGATAAATTCAGAAACTTAGGTAAACTTAAGAAAATTTGACATAAACTTATTTGTACTTTATTTTGAATTTCTAATAGACGTGTGGAAAAGGGATATTAAACTCATGTAATTGAAAATTGAACATAGGAGTTTTACTTTTTAATAACAATAAAACCAAAATCCAAAATGTTTCGAATAGCTCCACCGTACCCATTAATAATGGAGAATGCAAAGCATCATTCGCAAAAAAGAAGGAAAAAAAAAAAGTTCAACCATCCTATCTAAAGAATTACAGTGAGTTTCTTTTGCCATTCCCTACTACCATTTCTCTATGTCCTCATCATTTTCTCAACCAACCCTGCAGCCTTCCGAAAGAGATCAATAAAAATTACTAAACACTCTGTTTAAAGCTCATCGTGAGACTCGTCGTCTTCTGCTGATTCACCGCCAGGAGCACCACCGGACCTTTGGTAGACTGCGGTGATGATGGGGTTGCAGACGGCCTCCACCTCCTTGAGCTTCTCCTCATAGTCTTCCTTCTCGGCGCTCTGGTTGTCGTCGAGCCATTCGAGAGCATCCTTGACGGCGGTCTCGATCTTCTCTTTCTCATCAGATTCAAGCTTGTCGGCAAGCTTGTCCTTGTCATTGATCTGGTTCTTCATGTTGTAGGTGTAGGTTTCCAGGCTGTTACGCGCATCAATTCTCTCCTTTACCTTCTTGTCCTCCTCGGCGAACTCCTCGGCTTCACGAACCATCCGGTCAATCTCCTCTTGGCTCAACCGACCCTTGTCGTTGGTGATGGTGATCTTCTCGGATTTACCAGTGCCCTTGTCTTCGGCTTTAACGTTCAGGATACCATTGGCGTCAACCTCAAAGGTGACCTCAATTTGTGGGGTACCCCTGTTCAATTCCAAAAACATAGTTTAAACATCGGAAAACATTTACAAATAAATACATAGTAATGAAGGGTCAAAGGGAAGAAGTGTACCTTGGTGCCGGAGGAATTCCAGTTAGATCGAATTTTCCGAGGTTCCTGCAGTCTTTAGTGAGACTCCTCTCACCTTCAAAGACCTGAATTGAAGAATGTTTTAGGAATCAATAACAGGAAGAACATAGAGCACTATCGTGTTTTATAGATATCGTTTTTTTTCAAATTGCAGTACCTGAATGGAGACGGTGGTCTGTTGATCTTGGTAAGTGGTGAAAACCTGAGATTTCTTTGTTGGGATGACAGTGTTTCTGGGGATCAACTTGGTCATCACTCCACCAACAGTTTCAATTCCAAGTGTAAGAGGGGCAACGTCAAGAAGAAGGATGTCTGAATGCGAAGAGAATATCAGATATTGTTAAAAACAAATTCAGTTCATCATTATATTTATAAGCAATAAAAGAATCAAGAATTTATACCTTTGGTTTCTTCGCCACCTTCTCCACTCAAGATACTTCCTTGAACAGCAGCACCATAAGCAACAGCCTCATCAGGGTTCACACCCTTGTTAGGTTCCTTGCCTTCAAAGTAATCCTTGAGGAGCTGTTGAACTTTGGGAATCCTGGTACTACCACCAACCAGAACAATCTCATCAATTTGGTTCTTCTCCAAACCTGCATCGTCCATGGCTTTCTTCACTGGTCCCATGGTCTTTCGGAACAAGTCATTGTTCAACTCCTCAAAACGAGCTCTGGTCAATGGCTCGGAGAAGTCAGTACCATCAAAGAGGGACTCAATCTCAACGCGGACCTGGTGCTGGCTACTCAATGCTCTCTTGGCACGCTCAGATTCCCTTCTAAGCTTTCCAAGAGCTCTGTTGTCCTTGCTGATGTCCTTTCCGTGCTTCTTCTTAATCAACTTGATGAAGTATTCCATTATTCTCTGGTCAAAGTCCTCACCTGAAGAAATGTGTGCACATAATCATTTCAAGGCCAGTAAATTCAGAAGCAATCGATTAATATCCTATCATATAACAACAGTAACAGGAAAATGGATCACTCTACTACATTTCTTTAAACCACCTTCGAGATATATTTGTTTCTACTTGGGCAGAATTAGAAGAGGCAGAGATTAAATTAGTCCAATAGTTATGCATGAGGGATGATAAGGCTCGGACTAATAAAGCAAGACGGTGTGCGGTAGTTTTTCAAAAACATTCCATTAGTATATGAAGCAACAGCCATAAAAATATTAAATCAGCAATAAATTCTTACCTCCCAAGTGAGTGTCTCCGTTTGTGGCAAGAACCTCAAAAACGCCATTGTCAATGGTCAAGATACTGACATCAAAAGTACCACCACCAAGATCGAATACAAGAATATTCTTCTCGCCACCTTTCTTGTCCAAACCATATGCAATGGCAGCCGCTGTAGGCTCATTGATGATCCTAGCAACGTTGAGACCAGCAATAATACCGGCATCCTTGGTTGCTTGCCTTTGGGCATCATTGAAGTAAGCTGCAGGCAAAATAACAAAATTCAGTAAAGAAACAGGCAGCAAAAGACATCAAAAAACTATTTAATTGAGGAATGACAAGCATTATGAATGTTCCTTTATTCACCTGGAACAGTGACGACGGCGTCCTTGATTTTCTTTCCAAGGAATGCTTCCGCTGTTTCCTTCATCTTAGTTAGAATCATAGCACTGATTTCCTCAGGGCTGAAAACCTTGGTCTCACCATCCTTGATCTTCACTTGAATGTAAGGCTTTCCATCCTTATTCACGATCTTGTAAGGAACAAGCTTCATGTCTTTCTGAACTTCTTTATCATCAAACCTATTTAAAAAAAAAAAATTTGCATTAGCGAACCCTTTTAAATAATAAATTCTCAATCAGTGAAAGTGATGGATGCATACTTTCTACCGATAAGTCTCTTGACATCGAAGACTGTCCTTTCAGGGTTAACAGCTGCTTGATTCTTCGCAGCCTCACCGATCAATCTCTCACTATCAGTGAAAGCGACCCAAGAAGGTGTGATACGGTTTCCTTGGTCATTCGCTATAATTTCTACATGACCGTTCTTGTAGACTCCAACACAAGAATAAGTAGTTCCCAAATCTATCCCAATAACAGTTCCTAATTTTGTTGCTTCCTCTTTCGCAATGGAAATTGCAAACAAACCTCCTGCAATGCAGCTTTCACCAGGTTAATACCAATAAACTCATACATTTGAAAAAAAAAAAACAAATGCATCCCAACATTTTCCTTCATTTAAACTAAAAAAAAATCAAATCAACAATTCAACGAACATCCATGGACTACTACACTCAAACATTACGCCTACGAGCGATACAATACTAAAAAGAAATGCCGACATGTAGTGACATCTAATGAAACACCACTACCATTATCAACTCAACTATAACAAAATTTCAGATAAAACACACCAACTCAATACCCTAATCATAAACCAAATTTAAAAGATAGAGAAACATAAAGGATTACAATGCATAAACATAGAAAGCAAACAAAAATCCAAAGAATGTCGCGTAGATCGCCACGAATCTCAAAGACATCACCATAATAACAGTATCAAGATCCATTGAGCTACCATTATCCCGTCTAAAACGAAAAAAAATCAGCAAATGCCAATAAAAATACTCCTCGATCTATAACTAAAACTCCATAACAAATACCACCACGAAACTAGCAAACATCCGTTACAGTAAAAACAATCATACTACAATCTCCTGAAATAAACCGCTAGAAAACCGAATCTCACACCACCTAGAAGATCTAAACACTTTCCCTAAAGCAAACTAAACAAGAACAAACCAGATCTAAGGCAAGGGGAAAAACATTACCGAAGAAAACAATTGCTAGAACGATCAGAGATCCTCGAGCTCTCCAGGAGCTAGCCATGGCGATAATCTTGTGAAAATGCAATCTATGGAAGCTGTGAACGTTGAGATTATGAAGAAGAAGAAGGATTTCGCTTTCGTTTTTTGGGTTTAGAGATTTTGGAAGAGACTGAAAGCGGGAGGTGTGGTTTTATAGAGAGATCGATGGAAATTTCTGGTTGCCACGACCATTGCATCTTGCGCAGGACCATGTCACTCTTGATGACGTGGACCAATAAGATTTCGTGTAACGTGTTAGCAACCAATAATATTGCGTCTAGCGTTGGGGTGATGCGGGCCGTTGATTTGGCTTTGATTACACGTGGCAATATTTAATTGGAGCTGATACGTACATGTTGACCCGTTTTAAACTCCATCGATCTCTCTTTGATTTACATTTTTATTTTTATTTTCCTATGTTTGTGAAGAGGGTTCTACATAGTTCCCCAAATTAAAGTGTTGTCATAGAAATAGTAAAACTAAAATATTCCAATCTTTACTTTTAAATTCAATTGTAATTCAACTTTCAAATTCAAACCTAGAGATATCAAAAAGTTTAATTAATTTTGACTTCAAACAAAACAACAAATCATATTTACATATAATAATAAGTTTGTTTCAAATATTTACAAATATAATAATTTGATATATTGGATTATGAAAATCCAATATACTTAAATCTCAACAAAAAAAAAAAAAAGACTATATGCTCTATATGTTATTGTATACAACGTATAAGTTATATTAGATATGTTATTGTAGTCTTGTATCATTAAATTTTTATAGTCGACTCAAAATAAAATGAAAAGTAATAAATACGATGATATAGTTAAAAAAAGTAATAGCATCTATGCCAATTTTGGAAAAAGAATACCAGAGGGTTACCTTGTGTCAAAGTCAAAGTGAATGTGCTTAGTTTTGATTAAGGTTGAGGTGAATGGGTCATGTGTTGTGCATATATAATAAAAAAGATCACCCTAAAACTAAAATAGAGTAGGGAGAGATGTTTGGGTTTGGCCAATACGAGTCAAGTATTGATAAAATCTTAAATTTTATTATTATATTTGTATAGTTGAAAATTGTTTCACTTTGTTTTTTTTTCTTATTTTTCTAGTTATAACATTTTATAAGAGATTAATTGATACATGAGTGATATTGTATTATATGAATTATATTTATTCTAAAAAAAATTGATACGAACATGCACCATAAATAACCTTTAGCATAACCGAATATATTAGAACTTTTAGTACAATTGTTTCCTTAATCTTGTTATTTAGTGTAATGTCAAATATATAAAGACTGCTATAGAGTAAACCAAACAGAAAATAAAATGAAAAATATACAAATAATGCATGAAAATATTTTTCAAATTTCATACTCCTAGTTGGAGCATGAAGATTACAAACATCCTGATGGAATGAAATAATAAGACATTAGATTTTGTTGGGTTTGTTACATACTAAGCCCAAAGTAGAAAGCCCATTGGATCTATTATACGACGCCTACATAATTTATTTTTTTCTCTTTTTCTGTAAATTATTCAGCCCAAATTATTTTGTTGGGTTTGTTACATCCTAAGCCCAAAGTAGAAAGACCATTGGATCTATTATATGACGCCTACGTGGTTTCTTTTTTCTTTATTTTCTTTGTAAATTATTAAGCCAAATTATTTTTTTGGGCTTGTTACAACCTAAGCCCAAAGTAGAAAGCTCATTGGATCTACTATATGACGCCTACGTGAATTATTTTTTCTCTCTTTTCTTTGTAAATTATTAAGCCCAAATTTTTTATTGGGTTTGTTACATCCTAAGCCCAAAGTAGAAAGCCCATTCGATCTATTATATGAGGCCTACGTGATTTCTTTTTTCTTTCTTTTCTTTGTAAATTATTAAGCGAAAATTATTTTGTTGGGTTTGTTACATCCTAAGCCCAAAGTAGAAAGCCCATTGGATCGCAACGTGATTTCTTTTTTCTTTATTTTCCTTGTAAATTTATTAAGCCCAAATTATCTTGTTGGGTTTGTTACATCCTAGGCCCAAAGTAGAAAGCCCATTGGATCTGTTATATGACACCTACGTTGTTTCTTTTCTCTCTCTTTTTTTTGTAAATTATCGAGCCTAAATTATTTTGTTGGGTTTGTTACATCCTATGCCCAAAGTAGAAAGCCCATTGGATCTATTATATGACGCCTACGTGGTTTCTTTTTTCTTTCCTTTTTTTGTAAATTATTAAGCCTAATTATTTTGTTGGGTTTGTTACATCCTAAGTCCAAAGTAGAAAGCCCATTGGATCTATTATATGACAGCCTACATGGTTTCTCTTTTCTTTGAAAATTATTAAGCCAAATTATTTTGTTGGGTTTTGTTACATCCTAAGCTCAAGTTTTACAACTTGCAATGGTACTCACGTCTTTAATATTTTATTAATTAATTAATATATGTTGAAGCGAACAAAAACTAAGTAGCCAAAACGAATATAACTCAAGTGATATATATTTATATCGTGGACTTAAAGTTATATACTCGATTTTTACTTACAAAAAGAAAAGTTGGTAAGGAAGGATTGTATAGGATGAATAAAAATACATATTGAGAGATAAAAAAAGAGAAGGCTAGAATGGAAAGAATAATCCTTTACGAGTCAAACAACGATATCCTTTCTTCTGATTCTAAAGGAAAAAGAAATAGACCCCTAATATTCTACCTCGTTTGATAATTGTTAAAGTTAGGTTTGGTGATTATTTTGTTTAATTTTTTTTATTTTTTCTTTTTTATAGATTTACGTTTGTTTAATAAAAAATTTCATTTTTGTAAAACAAACAAATAAAATTTTGAAAACTATACATTTTAGTTTTTAAAATGTTCACTTGATTTTTTAAATTATTAATAAAAATAATAAATAAAAAATCATATAAATTTATTATGGGAAGCATTGCTTATAAGCTAGATTTTGATAAATAAGTTTGACAATATCTTTAAAAAAATATAGTTTTAAAACATATTTTATTTTCAGAATTTGACTTGAAATTCTAGTGTTTATCTGATGATTGTAATAATTACAATATAAGATTTGGATGAAAATTAGCATAAATTATAAAATCATTATCAAATTAGGCTTACTTAATCTTGTTTATTTGCATAGTAAAAAACTTTTCAAATATGTTTTACCATTTCCCCTCTTGTATTGAAAATTCTCAACATAAAATTGGTTATAACGCTTAAGCTAAACTTACTC
This sequence comes from Cucumis sativus, assembly GCF_000004075.3. Taxonomy (NCBI): domain Eukaryota; kingdom Viridiplantae; phylum Streptophyta; class Magnoliopsida; order Cucurbitales; family Cucurbitaceae; genus Cucumis; species Cucumis sativus. Next base: position 1,163,348 of record NC_026659.2, on the reverse strand, counting down.
CCAAGTAATTAGTTGCACAATTGTAAAAAGCATAAACACATAATTTAGTTTAGGTTCTTATAGAATAACGAAAATTCTATACAAATTTTTTATCTCACAATTTGTATCTTTTAGATTATATTATTTTCACAGTGTGCATTCTCTTTTGCAAATCACATTTTTTCTTCTTCACTTCAAATAAATCTATCATCCATATCATAAGAAAGTTATATCTGTTTTTTCTATCTGAATTTTGACATCAACGGTAATGGTCATTCTCGTGGATATATATGCATACCATAAATATATGTTTTCATTATTTGACAAACTATTGATTAGTTTGCACTCCTAATTAAGAAGATTCACTTCACACACCCATAATAGACAGATGGCAAACCAAATGGCAAAGTAGCAAAAAGTAGGGCACTCAATCATTGTTCCATAAGACCAAAAGAAACCCTCATTTTCTCAATGTGATTAACAAATTTCTCAAGGGCCACATCCATTCAATTCTTTTCCCATCTGTACATACTGCATCTCCATCTCCATGTTTGGCAAGCTGGAAAACCAAGACTTTAAAAGCATTAAAAAAAGCACTTTCCATAATGTAAAATAGTTGATTAAACTTAAAACCAAAAAAACAAATAAAAATATATATCATTAATTACTTGAAAACTATCTGAAGTGGTATTAGTCTTCTTTTTGTTTAGAGATAGGAATGAAAGTACAAGAATAAGCATTTGATGCTTCCTTTTATGAAACAAAGACCATTTCTTTGTCCCAAATGCCTTCAAATTTCTTTTGTGCTGTGAAATTTTGGTCCCTCCAAAAAGGATCTACCCCTTCCTACAGCTTTTTCCTACTGTGTGTTTGTATGAAATTCAAACTTACCTAAAATGTTTGTGGCCTTGACATGATCTTATTACAAATATTATGACTCACTTTTTCACTTTTGATGTGATGGTAGTTGATATAATGCTATTGAAAAAAGTGTTAGTAATCAATTCCTTTGTTGCAATAGCCAAGAGTGATTACGTGTTTGGTGGATGCCACTATTGCAATTGCCTAGAGCTTTGACGAGGTGTACTTTGGTTATTGTATTCGTTAATGTCCATTTCTTCTTATGTGTGTGTTGTTTTGTGAGCCTTTCTAACTGGAAAGTGATAAACTATCCCATTAGAGATTTGTCGTTGGGAAGTAGTTTTAATTTCCAGTAGAATTTATCCATAGATTAGAAGGATGTGCAAAGCAATTAATTGCTTTTGGTGAAAAGAGAGAATAATATTGACTGATCAAAAACTTCTTCCCACTAATATATGCTCCTAAAGAGAGTGTGTTGTAAATCTTCCATTGTATTTTCAAATAGTCTCCTTCAATTATTTTGGGTCATGATCAATTAAACTTCAAATTTCTATAAAAAAAAAAAAACTCTCTTATTTTAGTATATGTTTATCTCATTGACTAATCCAATATACCATTTGATTTGCTTTTCCTCACATCTATACAAGACAATTGTGTTTTGATCTACTATACCTTAGCTATTCATTTCATTATGATTTACATTTATATTGGAAAATTAGTGGAGTGTGGTGTTTAAATTAAAGTGAATAAATCAAACACTGATCGATACACATTAGTCAAATTCAATAAGGATGCAAAAAGAAAAAAAAAATTAAAGAATGATAGGGATATGAATATGGAAGGATTTTCTTGAAGTAAAAGCACATGGATAGCTAGTTCACTTATAGTAAGATTAAATTTTCAACTTTGAGATCATATCAATATATATGTATTATTACTGTTATTACTTCACATTCCAAGCCTCAAATTCTACTAAAAAAAAAGGTATATTGTCTTTACTCTCTTCTTAGTACTATTTGTCTTCTCAAGAAAAGCTCACTACATTTCTAGGGTATTTGGCCAGCTAATTGCTAGTCCACCAAATTTGAATTTTTATAAAACTTAGGTTGGAATATTAGATATAGACATGCTCGGTTTCATCATCAAAATAAATCGATGAGAAGTTTAGGAACATAACTAATGTAAATACTCTATAATTTTAAAATTTTAAATTATACGAATTCAACTTAACTTATTAGTTGAACACCGACAAGTCTAGCAATATCTTAACTCAAAAAGAAAATAAAATAAATAAACACAACTCATAAAACGAGAGGAAAGCTCTTTTTGGTTTTAGTACATATTTTGATCTATTATGGTTTCTCTATTTTTTTATTTCAATAAATCTAAACGATTTATCTACGTATTTTTGTAGATCTTAAATTTAATATTTTAAGTTAAATATAAAAGTACATGAATTAATTTAAGATTCACAATAAATATATATATATATATATAAAGATTAAATTCAAACAACTAAAATGATGTTTTTAACCTAAACAAAATCACTATGCAGAAGGAACATACCAAAACATCAAATACTAAAGTTGAAAATTCAAATTACTAAAAACGAATGAAAAGGTTTGTAACGATGTCGTAATTGAAGAAAGAAACAAAAGTGAATTGATCCTTGATATCAACCATCGTTCTTGTGAATATTTCGATGTCACAAAGGGAAGAAATATCAATTTGGGTGCAATAAAACTCTTCTTAGAAGGGAATGAAAAAATAACCTTAAAAAAATTGATAGGTTTGAACTTTATATTATAAAATTAAATGTCGAAATTGGAATAGAGTTGAAATGAAAATTATTGTGAAATCGTTCACCGAATATATTTTGTTTAAACATTGAAATGCCATGTGAGTTGTAAATCAATTATTGGTAACAAAAGTCATTTATTCGAATAATGTGCCCGAATTAACTTCTAGATTCCCTCCACCGACACACCCGTCTATTTTTTCTTGCCTTTTCTTAATTATATACTTTAGTCTTTAAAATTAATACAAAGTATCTAACAGTATTCTCAAATACAACCAAACACCCAAATATTTACAATTTTAAAAATAAAAAACCTAAAAACCTAAAATAAACAATATAAAAAATGTCATGACATCTAATATATTTAAAAACGATGATCTTAAAAAATCAAATAACAATTAGAAAAAAATATATTATTGAATAAAATAACAATCTGACTAAAATTTAAAAAAATATCGAAGAAAGAAGGATAGAAAGAAAAAGAAAAAATACTTACAAAAAAATGATGATAAGAAAAAGAAAAATTGCAAACAAAAGTAAATTAAAAGGGAGGATATTAAAATATTTCTGAAAAATATTGAGAAGAAGAATAAAAACTATGAAAATAAAAAATATCCCAGGAGATGAGGATAAAGAAGGACAAACCTAATGTTTTAAAAAATGATAAATTTCATATATATTTTTTAATGACACTTTTGTTATATTTATAAAAATTAAGTAATTATTTGTTTTTAAACTTTTCAATAATTAAATATTTATTTTAAATATATATATTTTTAGGAGGGTTTAACGGAATATTGAAGTGATTTACAATTTATGAAAAAATGGATAAAATTTGTTATATTTTTTAAAAGTTTAATATTTTGTTATTTTTAAAAATATCTTTTTCTTTATTATCTTTCCAAAACAATAATAAAAAAAAGAAACAATACCGTTTTTTTTAGTTTATTTCATTTCTATATAAAGTTTAATTGACTCAAAATTTGAATTTGATTTGTATTTAATGTGTAGTTCTAGAACGTTATACTCTTATTTAGTTTATTTGGAGATTCATTAATTTCAAGATTTATAATTTTAACTTAAATTCTTAAAGAAGGAAACTTTCGGTTTAGTTAACACCTATTAAATAATTAAAATATGGTAATTCATTTAAATATCTCTATTTTCCATGGCTATTAAGATAAGTATGAACTTTAACTTTTCAGATTTTTTTTACTAATCATGACTTTCTTCAATTTTGCAAATATTTTCTATGTTAAGTTGTTGTATCTTCTATTTTTCGAGGGAAATAAAAAGATTTTTAAAAGTTTTTATATATATATATATATATATTTTTAAAATCATCTTTACTCTAGCTATATGAAACTGCATGAACTCTCGATAAAATATATAAATTAAAATTTTCAAAAATAAAAAATTAAGTATAATGTTCAAACTATTAACAGAACTCTATATTCAATGACATGATTGGAGTTAACTAAGTAATATATGGTTTGATGTTAAAGAAATACCAATCTGATCTATGAATTAACATATATATCCTTTAACATCAAATATATCTATCTGCCTCTATCTTGGTAGTAACTACAACAGATTAGGACTATTGTTTAACCTTGAAAAGCATATATTATATTAAAAGTTAATAATAATGTCACGTTATTATCTTTTTACTCCAATTTCAATTTTCACCAACTTAAAAGTGGTACAAATTATGGTTTTTAGACAAGAAATGATATTATATTACTCTTTTTTTTGCCTTGTATTTCTAATTTGACAAATTATTCCTTAATATAAAATTTGACGTCATTTGTAATTTAGTACCTCTTTTTCTGTTTCTTTCCAAAATATTCTTGATTCTTGGAAAAATAAAAAGTACAGTTCAGAGATAAGATAAGATGCAAATTTTATAAACGAAAAACGTAAAACGAAAAAAAATATGGAGCGGAAAGAATTTGTTTAATTTCTTTTATTTTTATTTATGAGAAGTGTAATGATATAAAAATGAAACTATATATAAAATATTATTATATTTTATAAATAAATTTAATATTTACTCTTTTTAAAAAATCGTATTTATTTGTTTATTATTATTATTATTTACAAGAACAGACATTCAAAACAATTTTTAGAAACAAACCATATAAGAATACAATTTATGAAAATACATAATTTCGAAAACATATATCATTGAAAGGTAATTTTTTAAGTTTAAAAATCAAATAAACAAAAGTATATATGATTACTTGAGACCTAAATTTATAGTTGAATCAATGCTCTTCTTTACCATAAAAAATTGAAAACTCTTATTCTCTTCAATGTAACAAATAATTTAATAGATTCCACCTAACTTTCGAATTATTTTATTATTTTCATATCGTTAAACATATAAAAAAATATAAAAAGTTTAAAATGGGAAAGGCTATTCAACAAATCATATTTCTATCTTATTATCATATATATAGTCTTCCAATAATATAATGAGCATGATTATTTTACCTAACTTTTTATTTAAATAAAAGAGCAATTTATACATATTTTATGACCGCAGGGAAGTTGGTGTTAATCATTGCTTCTGGACTACCTCGAGATTTAATGGGTTAATTTAATACTTTTATATTTCATCTCAATAATTGTAGGAGAGAATAAATTTTAGATTTGATCAATTTATAATAAAAAATTTTATGAATGTTTATTAGTAATATTTTTTAAATATTTAGATTGATTTGGATTATATTTGAAGATGATAATTTTAGTTAGAATGAAAAGAAAAAAAAAAAAAGTAGAGGTGAGACTCAAACATAAATTAGTTCAATGCACTTAGAAAGCACACCCACCCAATTAAAAGCAAGGTGAAAGGTGTCTATAAAATATTGGGTTTGAAGGAACAACAATAATTGTAATTATAATTATAACATTTTGAAAATATGATAATAAATAGTGGAAACGCACCGTTTAGTGCTATTGAGGAAGTAAAAGCGCCAACTCCATGACCGCTTCACTCCATATTTGTGATCTACCCTCTAAATTTCTATTTTATTTTATATTAATATATCTTTTTTTTCAATAAAGAAAGACCTTAAAATACGTTTATACTTCCTAACAAAAATAAACATAATTAACTTTATTTTCAAACGTAAATAGTTTATCAATTTTTTTATTTTTATAAAATCTTCCGTTCAGAACTTATTTGATTTTACTCGTGGATTCTAATTTAAGAAATAGGCATTTTAAAATTTAATCCATAATAAATATTGATAGATTGTCATGAAAAAATCCTATCGATAATTGATATTGATATAATATGAAATTTTGCCGTATATAATATGCTGTACTTTAGAGATATTTTCAATCGTTTTATCTAAAATTTACGTGAAAATCCTAAATTTAAGTTTTTGAATTTTTATAATCAACATTGACTAGTAATATTAATAAATATTATAAATTAACTCTGTAGAAGTTAAATTTGAAATATTAAAATACACAAGAGCATTTTAACCACCAAAATTATTATTATCGTCATTTGATTTCATTAAATTTATTGTACTTAATACATATTCAATTTAATTTGATACCTACTTTAAATTAATTTAAAATTCCTATTAATTTGTTGCTTTTTTTTTAAAAAAAAGATCAGCCACTTATAGATTTTCAAAACATATTCAAACGACAACATTTCTTATGAAAATCGATGTTTTGTAATTTACTCAACTTCAATTAATAATCTTGAATGACTGACTTTTTAATGTCTACTGATTAACGAGACATTTTTTAAGTTTTGAAGTTCGACTTATTAAAATGATTTGTTGTTAATAATTATTTTAGGAAACATGTTAACATATAAATTGAGGTGTATATGAAATAAAATAACAAAATGGCAAATGTGAAAAATTCTACCAGAAGTGGAGTGAAATATGCACATTAGTTAATATATGGTTTATTTGTTTTATATTTTATTCAAATTAACAAATATCTAACTCAATAATCGTCAATAGTATCATTAATTATTAATCAAAATATGCTAATTAATTAATAAACATAAATGGTAATGAGTGATAGTTATGATATATGTCGATCAATTTAATGTATGTCAACTAGCATTGACTACAATTTTTGGAAAATAATAATTGCTCTACTTCATATATCAAACTACTTAGTATTTAGTATATGGCTTAGAATATGAACATCTAGCAAACTCTAAAGAATGAGTAAGACACTAAATAAAAAACTTTAATGCCTTATACGAAGAATATATTTCTCTTCTTTTTAGTCTAGTTAATTCTCACATAGGAAGATGTATTTTACTCATCGTTTTTAATTATAATTTGTATTAATGGTTATATATTTTAGAATGTTGCGTTTAAATATTTTAGATGATATATAATTTATTTTTTTTCATCCACTAGCTTAAGCTTTTAAATCAAGTGATGATTTAAGATTGTAACGGTATGTTTTGAGTTTGATTAATTAGGTTTTCATTTGTTTTTCAATCAACATTAAAGTTGATCTTAGAGAGTCTATTTAACTACTTTAAAAAATTAACATATCTAAAAAAATAAAATGTAACATTTTAAAACTTAAAAACAAAAAAATAGAATAATAACACAATATAGAATTTAGGCATTTATTTACGTAGTTCACTATCCCCAGTTTTATTTATACCACAAAAGTATAGAAACAACATAATTATTTATTACTAAATAAAATGTTATACAGTATAAAACAACAACATCCCCTCTAGAGCAATTAAAAGACCTATATAGTATACTCCTCTAAACAATAAATAACTAAATAAGACCTATATAGTATACTCCTCTAAACAATAAATAACTAAATATCATTTAAATACAAACCGTACTAATATGATCAAAATAAATATTTTAAATAAGAGACATTTTCAAAATAAAAAAATATTAAAACTCAGTTACAAAATACACCGAAATCTATTCAATATTTTATTTGTTTTTAATTGATGACAATATTTTTGTATAGATATATATTAAAAGAAAAATGTTAAAATAAAATAAATGGGAAAAGGGAAGAAATAGAGAAGAATATATGTGGATTTTGGTCAAGACTTTGAAGAATGGAAATTTGGCATTTCACGTTGACAAATGAGAGAGAGAAAGAAAGAAAGAAAAGGAATAATAATGAAATAAATAGACAATAATAATAAAGGGTCTGAGGAAGAGAGTTAAACCAAAACAACTTCCCATCTTCGAACAAAGTTATGGATAAGCTGGACTTAAATTCTATGGGAATCTGCTGCATGCACAACCGCCATCTGTTTTCTCCACTCCCCCCCTCTCCCCTCTCTCTCCTCCTTCCTTCCTACTACCGCTACCATACTTTACTAATTTCAATTATAAACACCTTTTAAAATACATCTCCAAAATGTAATCTCTTCACATTTAACAATTTAATTTAAGAAATATACTAAATAAATCACTTTAATTTTAGAAAAATCAACAAAATTCAACTATTACTTAGTAACAGCCTTTCATTTTTTAAAACATACTACTGTGGAACTAAAATAGTTTTGTAAATTTTCTTGTTCAAATATACCAAGGACATAAAAGAAAAAAAAAATGATAGTGCTCTTCATGATACAAACTTGACATATCCTTAAATGATTGAGTTATTTATAGTACATCTAACTAAGTTAGAGTACTTTTTGATAAAACTCCTGGTATTACTGAGAGTATTAGTTCATTGTTCACACTAAATTTTATCTTTATAAATAAACTTTTGACTAAAAATAAAATAAAAGTTGACATAACATATAATAAATTGGAGGAGCATTCATACGCCATTCACTGGCTGTCACATCACCATCACTAAGACCAAACATTCATGTAAAAAGGTAAAATTAGGTTTAAAAAATAGATAAGATTAACAGTTAAAATTAAAACAGACTAAAACTTGGTAAAAGTAATAATTTAGTAATTAAATTAGATGATTAATTAAAAGTTAAATTATTTTACAGTAAAATTTTATAGATTAAATTATTACAAATTTGAAAATATAAAATCCAAATTTCTTCTTCTACTAAGTTTTCTTTCTCTAAGTAAAGATAAAATTATATATGAAAGTTTAGGAACTTAGAGCGATTCTTAACCATGTACAATGATAGATATTTTTCATGGGAAAATCTCGAATAAAGTGCCTGCCTGGCCACCTCTTTCCCCTTATCACTCTCTCTCCTTATTTATGGGTCCCTTCTCTTGAATCCATGTGTTGGCTGAAAATTGCAGTGCCCAGTACATGTCTTGCAAGTGACCAACCCTTCTTGCTTACAACTCATTTTACTCCCTTTCCTTCTATATATAGAACAACTCTTCCCCCCATTTCCAATCCCACACACAAAATAATATTACACACACTAACTCTCTCTCCTTCCCTCCCTCTCTCTCTCTGATTTATCCTGTAAACACATTATCCAAAATTCCCTTATTTTCTTTTCTTTAATTCTTCACTATGGTTTCTCCAGATGCCATTCGCACAATTCTTGGAATCTTTGGTGGGTTTCATTTTTTTTCTTCATAAAACGACACCTCTTTGTTTTTTTGGGTAAAATTTTGAGTTTTGTGTGTTTTTTTCTTTTACAGGAAATGCCATATCTCTCTTCTTGTTTCTCTCCCCAGTGTAAGTATTTTAATTCCCTCCCATTGAAACCGAGTCATCGGTGACGGTCTTGGTTTTTGTCTAAATCCATTTCGATCGACCCATGAGTACCCCTGCCCCATGTTATAACCTACTGCCGATTTTCGTGGTTTTTATTGTTCAAGAAGCTTGATTTGGTGCAGCTTAGACTGTATTCCAATCTCATGCAGTATTTTTGCTGTCTATTTGGTATTTGGGTGTTGATTAAATCAGCACCTGAATGCTTTTTTTTTTTTGAAAGTAATTCTTTATTACAAATAATGATGTGTGTATTTTTTCAAAAAAAAATTTGTTGAAGTTTATCTTGTTTGCTATTAATGCTATATGTGATAAGGATAATCTATTCATGCTTGCATGCCGCTTTATCACCGGCAAAAGAGAGAAAATCAAGGAGAACACAAAAAGTTTAAAACCAACCAATAAGAGACAAAATCAGCATTAAAATTCGAGAAAAAACAAAAGTGTTTTATTTGCAAAATCAGTACTAATTTGCATTAAAAAACATCATAATTCATAATTAATTCAATGATAACGTTTTAATCGTTGAACTGTGTATTTGTGCAGACCGACATTTATTCAAATATGGAAGAAAGGATCAGTGGAGCAGTACTCGCCAGTACCATATTTGGCGACGCTGATAAACTGCATGGTGTGGACATTGTACGGTCTACCGATGGTGAATCCAGGTAGCATACTCGTCGTTACAATCAATGGCACTGGTGTCGTCATCGAGCTTGTGTACATTATCTTGTTCTTGATTTATTCCGACGGAAAGAAGAAGCGGTTGAAAGTGTTGTTGATGATGTTGGTTGAGGTCATCTTCGTAGCTCTCTTAGCCCTCTTGGTTCTCACTTTGGCTCATACTTACCATCGCCGCTCCGCTATCGTCGGGACCGTTTGTATTCTCTTTAACATCATGATGTATGCTTCACCCTTGACCGTCATGGTTAGTATAATGTCCTCTCCCCTTTGCTATCTCGAATATTAAGCTGAGATTTAAAATGAATATCTAGTGGGTCAATAATTTATTGTCTAATGAATCTTCATAAATGAATATTGAATGTTTGAATATCAAGTTTCAATTCAAATTATTAATGATTGGATGATTGATTATTTAAAATAATCGACATGTGTTTTTTTTTAATTTTTTTTGCAGTGGAGGGTTCTTAATTTATAATTTTATTTTACTAAATTACTGAATTAAAATAATGCGTTAAATTGTGTGATGCAGAAACTGGTGATTAAGACAAAAAGTGTGGAATATATGCCATTTTTTCTATCCTTTGCTTCATTAGCAAACGGTATCGTTTGGACTGCTTATGCTTGCATCCGTTTCGACCCCTTCATCACGGTAAGCAAAAAAAAAAAAAAAATTCACACTATCATCTTCCAAAGTACTTTGTTCATTTTAATCTTTCTATCTTTATTTATTTATTAATATTTTCAGTATAATATTTTAAAATCACATATTTAATGTTTGCATGAAAATTATTTGAGTTGTATAATAAGTTTCGATAAAAAAAGGAATAACTTCAACTTCAATTGACTAAATATAAAATTAATTGTCCAAAAATTAAAGTCTCTTTATTTTGAATAACATCTTAAATTTTATTTTTTTTGTTTAATCAGTTTCAAAAAAATTCAGGTTGAAAGACTAAAATTCAACGTACTCGGACGAAAATTTAACAAATTATGTTGAAAGAGAATTATTGAGAAATAATAAATTCTCTTTTCTTTCACTTAAATCCGCCATGGTTTCTGCCCAAAAAAACTACTGACCTCAAAATTACATTAATGGCGTATTTTCAGGTCCCCAACGGCCTCGGGACATTGTCGGCCCTCGTTCAGCTTATTCTCTACGCCACCTTTTACAAATCAACTCAACGCCAAATCGCCGAACGAAAAGCCCAAATTCATCTCTCTGAAGTCGTCGTCAACAGCGCCGTCTCTCTACCGGAAAAGACTGCTAATGGCGGAGCTTCAACCACCCCTATTTCTGACACGACGGCAACCCGGAAGGCCTGATCGCCCGACGGACGGCGCCGGCTTGGATGAGTTGGATGCGTAAAAACCCAATTCATTATTTAAAAAAAGAAGAGATTTTGGAATTATATGGTTTTTCTTTTTCATGAATAAACCTAATTGTTATTATTATTTTACTTAAGCAAAAAAGTAATGATAATAATTGTGGTTTGGGTTTGGGTTTTTTTTCTTTTTTCTTTTTTCTTTCTTTTGGGGGTCTTTTTTTTTCCTTGACAAGAAAAGAGAGGGAAAAATAAAAGGCATTTTGATCTACATTTTGGATGATTTTCTCTCAGTATATTCTTGGAATTTTTAAGTGTTCAAATTTGAAATTATTATCCCATAACATATGTGTGGTGAATGGAAAATAAATAATTTTATTTTAATATAACAAATTTCTAGAAATTAAAATGGCAATTAAAATAATGTAATTTTTTATAGTGCAAATTTCTTAATTCATTCATGTTTATGTCTTTATCACAATTTTACCTAACACGAGAAATATATATTACATCAAACCTAAGATTTATCATATCTTTTCTAAAGATTCTCATAGAGTTATAGTGTATAGATTATGACTTTTTACTTATTTATCCACAAGTTATCACGGAAGTTAGTGTATGGATTTGGGGGTTGCTTGTGGATAGTTTGTCACTCTTAAAGAAAATTTGAAAACTGCTACTGTTTTATCAGGAAACAAAATGGTTGAACTTTGTGTGTTTTAGGGTAAAATATCTTTGCAAAACAAAAGTCTTTAGGAATGGTTTAATTTGTTTTGAAGTTAGCTAGATTTCAAAGGGGTCTCAAAAAGGGCAGTAGGTGTCACCATTGGTTGAATTATTTTTCATCTTTTAAAAACCTCAAAGAACACTTCCATATCATATATATACAAAATTTTAAATTAAAAATAAAATTGATTAACCTTCATACCTATACTCTGTTTGAGACAAAAGAAAATTCTTGTATTAACTAACCCTAAATTATCAATAGTTGAATTTGAACTCTTAATATTATGTGGAGGAATCAAAGGTTTGAGAACAACATTTTCATGATCAAACAACTTTGGCGTCTTCTTCTTCTTCTAGTGACCTTCGTTTTTTAAGTTTTGGAGATAAATATTTTCCTTCCATTGTTGTTTATATCCTCAGAGGGGGCTATGACTTTGATTGTAATTAGATTCTTTGAGTTGTATGTTGTCGTCTTTATTAAGAGAGATACATAAACTAGACCCAAGAAAAAAATTGCATTTTAGGTGTTGTTGCGTAAAATATGATGGAAGTTATATTCTTAACCCATCAATTCATGAATAGCTCTTTAAATTCTTTATACATTAATGTTGTAACCATACAAGTCTTTGTTGGGACTGTGCAAACTATCACTATCTTACCAACTTTATCTCTCATCTATATTTTGTTGACTTAGGCTGCCTCCCTATGTGTTATCTCATTAGATTTGTATTGATCATTATCGATAATCTCGGTCTTATTAATTTATTTAGATAAGCCATGTTTATAAAATTGTAACTCTCAACTAATTAAGAACTACGTGTCATTAATTGTTGAATGATGAATTATGAAAAGATCGGATGTAACTGATTATTGAGGAACCTATGATTCTGCATCGAGGTTTTCGAAGAAACCGCAAAATTACAATTCTGCATGAACACACATGTCATTAATTTAATATATATATATAAAAGGGATTAATTTGATAGTGAATCACAAAATTATCAAATAACATAATCGTTATCTATCGTGGATGATCTATTAGAAATATAATTTAAGATATCAAATAATGCAATAGATAGCCGTTGAAACCCCAGCTTATGAGCTTGCTAAAAAAAGTACAAAACTTAAATAATCCAATACTATTGAAAACGATTGTGATAAACCCATAATTAATTTTGGTGAAGTAAAAATCAACCAAGCCTGAGTGATTAGGCTTTCTATCATAACTCTCTATTAATAAATGAAATCACATGTGCACTCCAATCACATATTAGAAGAAAGAGTACTACATTATGAATGATCAAAATAATTATATATTTCTAACTTTTTTAGATGAATATATTGTTGATTAGTTTTGGGTTATTTTTGTATGCATAAAAAATCCCATGTAATATTATTGGGTGTCCCATATATGATATAACTCTTAAAGTTAAAAGTATAATTGTATTTTTTCACATTTTTTGTTAGCTTTATTAGAACATATTTTGTTATACTTAGTTGGAATTTTAAAACGTTGCAATCTCTCTTCACTTAAAAGTTCAATTTATGACTTAACATTAATCAAACTGTTGTGTTTTCATAATATTTGTTGAATGAAATTTGCTCAAGAGTGTTAAAGTGTATCCTTTGTTGTTCATAATAAAAAACAAACATTTAAAAGAACAAAAAGTTATATTTTTTTTTACACATACAAGAAAATATCACAATTGAGATAAATTACTAACATATGATAATACAAATAGACATATATAATAGTCTATCTATCTTAATCTATTACAATTTATTTTAGTTATATACTTATATTTTTGATCTATTACAATTTATTTTAGTTATATATTTATATTTTGATCTATTACAATTTATTTTAGTTATATATTTATATTTTGATTTATTTAGTTATATCAAGAAATAACTTTAATTTAAATTTACCGAATTATTATTGTGAGATATAAATTTTTTAGATTAAAAAAAAAGGAGGTTTCGATTTTTTTTTACTTGAAATCAGCGGGCGGGCGGGGAGGTCATTTTCGTCGGACGGATAATTTCCCGCCACAAGGAATTCCTCGACGAAATTCAACTCTATTCGCTGCAATTGCAAGAGACGATCTCAGTGAGTTTGATCTGATTTGATCTGTGAGGAGGTTGAGAGAGAAGAAGAAGCACAGGCAATGGGAGAAATAACGAATCGATGGAAGGTGACCTATACGAAGCACCTTAAGCAGAAGCGCAAAGTTTATCACGATGGTTTCTTAGACATCCACCGTTCCAGCAACAAGGTTTCTATTTCATTCACGCTTTTACTTCACTACACATCTTTTTATTGGACTTGTAGATATGTAATTCTGCAGAAGAACGTGTCGAATTTCGGCGATTTTGGACAGGAAAGTATGGCATTAACTAGCATTAGTGGCGATGAATCCTAGAATTGGATTTAGAGCTTTAGAATTGTTGAGATGTGATTCGATAGTTGGTTTGTGTGGTTTTGATTTTGATTTGGGATAACATTGTGCTGATTTGGTTGATTCTTCCAAATTTATGTTTCTCATTTTAATTGTTAGCCTAGTGGATTTGTTCTAATGGCTAGATTGACTCACAGACAATGCTCTATGATGAGTGCGAGAAGCTCCTCGAATGTAGAATGTTAAAGCAAGATGAAGTAATTTGCTCTGGCGAAACGCTTATATTCAACAGTTTTCTAGTTGACATTGACACTCCACTAGGAGATCAGAAGCCGGAGTCTGGTCTGAATTTCCAAGAAGGTGATGATAAGATATCTGAAAATTCTGGTGTGGTCCGAGGGAAAAGTATCCTAAATAACTCAGTTTGCTCTGGTAATTAGCCTAGTTTTTCTTCCTTCGTTTTTTTTTTTTTGAAATTTCCATCATTAATGAGCAGGGGATTAAGTTCAATTCTCTTACTGATTGGATTATGATGTATTATTCTCTTGTTTGTTACTTCAAAAACAAAGCAGGTGCAGAGAAGAATAAAACTCGGCCGAGTTTCAGCCCTTCACAACAAATAATCAGAGGTAACTTCCATTATTTGGCTAATGCACCATTTCTGTTATTATATCGTTCTTCCAATTGCTTGTTTAAAGCAGTTCGAATCATAACTTGGGCTGTAGATGTAATCTTACTGGTGATTACCATTTATTCTCATCATGCTTGTACCAATGTACTTTAGATTCGGTTGTAACATTGTCATTCCCTTTACACCCCAGAATTTAAGAAGAGAAGATTGAAGTGCTACGGATCGCCACAAACTAGTCTAGACACTAGAAAGACAGAAGAGACAGGTTAGTCCACGATTTTTTTCCTGGTTTGTTAAATCGTCACGATCTTTTTAATTAGCGAAGGAGGAAAATATGCCATAGAAGTAGAGCGTAATGGCGATTAATATGAGTCCTGCTGTCTCGAGAAAACATTGTAATTGAAATATGTGAAAGTACCCTGTATGTTGGATACGTCAGTTCATTATGTACGTCTGACAAAATAAATTAATTAACAACAGTTAATAAAATCAACTACTGCCCCTAATATGTTTTTTAAAGCATATTTACATTCCTCAAAGAGTCAAATTTGTTATCTAACCAATTTATTTTATCCCGTCCCTATCCTCACATGATTAATCTTATGATATTTGTAGAGTGGCAGGTCCTTTACACCACAAATATTACTCAGAAAGCTAAGAAGTTCCACGACGGTTTCTTAAAACTTTCTATTTGTGGATCCCTCGGGAGTCAGGTTAACTTCTCGGTTGTTTGCTTAAATTATCTGGTTTATTAGGCCTACCATACTTCTTGGTTATTTGTTAACTATTAAATTTGTGACTTTTATATATTAGAGCTTTTTGTGGGGGTATATGTCATCACGATGAACTGTTGATCAATAATCAATTGAAAGGTAGGCCAAGAGTTTGAGAGGAACAGTAATATTCGACGGGAAGTCAAGATATCAGTGAGGTTTGGGAGGTGGTCGTGTTTAATGTGTCTTTGTGGGAATCCGTCTCTACCTTTTGTAGTTATGATTTTAGTTTTGTTCTTTTAGACTGGAATCCTTCTACACACTTAGTCGGACTCCCTTATTCTTTTGTATGCCCCTGCAGTCCATACGTTTCTCAAAGCAGTTTCTTACCCTTAGAAAATATTCAATTGAAAAGTAAAGTTTCTGCCGTACCTCTCTCGGTCTTTCTTTCTGCAGGTCATGCTCTTTGATGAAAACAGGAAACTATTGGACAGCAGATTTATTAAGAAGCACGAAACAGTAAAATCTGGAGAATCAATAGCCTTTGATGCTCATTTAGTAGAAATTGGAGAATGTGAAAAGGACCATAAGCCTTCTAAAATTCCCTTAAATGAAGGTACTAGTTCTAAAGAAGGGGGAGCAAGCGTACTCCATGGACAGAAAAGCTGTTTCAGTGAAAATGAAATATCAACTGGAAAAGGTCAGCTGTTTTTGCTACATTAATTTCTGTCACATAATGATTGTAGATGAAATTTCAGCATCGTTCATCTTTTTGCTCATTCGGCCATAAAGTATCATGAAGTCTGTATTTCTCTCGTTGTGCTTCTACTTAGACATGTTTAGTGTTTTAGTGCAGAATGGAATGTTTTGTACACTAGTCAGATAACTCAGAAGTCCAAGAAATATCATAATGGGATCATCAAAATTTCCTCATCTGGTTCTCACCAAATGCAGGTTAATTTACTTTGCATTGAACACCATATTAACTGCTTTCTGTTTTTCAGTTGTACGACATTACTATTGGGTCACTCCCTTCCCCCTCGAATCTAAGTTTTAGTACACAATATGAGTTTCATGTTTCAATTGAACTGTTTACATAAGCCAAACAGAAATTTTGATCCGATGGATACAAATGGATACTTGCCTAAAGGTACAACGTAGATTGTTAAAAAAGAACATCAGAAGTACTGATGTCTTACTCTAACAATAGGTAGTGTACCCAAAATTTCAGCTGCTATCAATTAATTGATCACTTCTGGGGCATGCTGTTCATTATAAAGTTCTACAGTTGTTCGATTACTATGAATGCAAATTTAGATTGTATAGCCGATGTACAAGAAAGGTGGAAAATTTAGGATAGGATACCCTAAACCCGATCTACAGTTTTTTTATAAAAATAAATCTGATGAGTTGCAAGGGTTTCTTGTTATCTTTTTTATGAGACTAACTCTTACAATTATTTCAGGTTACTTTACTGAATGAAGATAGAAACATATTAAGCCGTAAACACTTAAGTTTATCTAAAAATGTGAGGGTGGGGGAGAAACTTGAGCTACCAAAATACTTGGTGGAGATTGGCGAGGCATGCGAAAGTGTCAAAGGTCCAATGCTTATGTAACACATAGTTTCTAAACCAATGTTTGTATATCTATCTAATAATCTTTCTGGCTTGCTATGCAACCTTTGGTCAAATTCAGTAGAGCTCGGCGACAGAAAATGTGATATTAGAAAGGACGCAAGTTTTTGCATTTCTGGTGGAGATGAAAATGGATCGGGCAGGGAGACTACGCAAAAGTCTTTACGGGATGGTTTGCGAATGCTTACTTTATGAATTCTGTCTGAACTCATTACTGGTTTTTGCTTGGTTCCCTTTTAACTAAATATTTTTTTGTTTTATATCATGAAGCCCATCAAATATTGTCCATTCTTCAAAGACCAAGGGGTAGAGTGAACCTTTCTTCCGGTCATACAGATGAAAATATTAGCGTATCTGTTTCGTCACGTAACCCTAAACCTTCCCTTGCGGAGGCATTGCATCTTCCTAAAGATTACCAATCTCATCAAAAACCAAGTGAAGGACAGAACACGAGGGAATCAATTAAGAATACAGAAAACAGCCAATCCATTGCTCTAACTCAATGTGATCTCGTGCAAATGCAGTTCAGTTTAAGTCTAAATTTTGTAATTTTACTATGACATTGTCGAGCCTAATCACGGATTTGTGTATACCTTGATCCTGCAGCAACATTCACTGGTAATGCCGAAACATTGACAGAAGATGGTGAATTCGGACAGTCCAGCAAGGTGGTTAAATTTCTCTTTCGTGTACATCGAATGTACGTTAGATGATTGCCATATAAGATCTTTAGTAAGTTTCTCATGTCTTGGCTCTGGTTTTATTCCTTTCCAAAATGTTTGCTTAGCTTCTTCGGTCAGACCATGTGGAGGCCGAAAGTATTTCTCTCAGAAATTCAATTCCTAGGAGAAGTGACTCTACTGCTTGTAGCCTTGTCAACGACGACGAAGGGAAAATCTGCGAAGAGATTACATACGAAAGAGAAATGCATGCATTCCCAAGTTTTGATCTTGGAATTTGAGCTTGCCAATTCATATTTAAATATGCGACGCAGCGCCTACAGGCTACGACACAGGTCAGAAAAACTACATTCGTTCTCGCCTTATATGAAAATTACTTTTTTTTTTTTTAATAATATTTTATCACATTAGTGATGCATTCTCCGTATATTAAGTACCAAGTGATTTCAGCACGCAAATGCATTTTTAGGTCTCTAGTCCGACATGCCCATATATTTCTTCTATTCATAGGTATAACTATAAACAAAAAAGATTGATCTCTCAAGTTTGTTTAGGTATAGATTTTGGATTAGAAAAAACTTTAATAATGATTTTGTGCTATAAATTCTAAATATTTAGGTTGAAATGAAAAATTATTTTTTTTCCAACTTAAATATAGTTTAACATATATCTTCAACTATAAGGTTAAAGATTTTAATCGCTTACCTTTACATGTTTGAACTTGAACTTAAAAGACGAAAAAACTCTCTTCTTACATAGTTAATTGATCTGATTTATATAATACCGATTGAATTATAAGTTTATTTGGATTTAAGTTGAGATTGGATAAATTAGAATTTTATAGAGTTTGACACATTTAGCCTAAGTCAAAAGTCGTTAGAGTTAAAACAATTTATTAGATATTTCAAAAGTTAAACTAAGCAAATACATTTAAAAGTTTAAACCTAAACTTGTTGAAGTGGGAATTTGATCACAAATCCACATCAAATCTTGGTTGAGCGTCTTAGTTGAGTTGTCAAGCTAAATTGAGGGAGGATACATCGGTATGGTGTTATGCACAACAATTTGTGATACTTAGGTAGGTTAGGTCGAAAAAAGGAAAATGTTGGATCGAGTTATCTTTTAGCTGAACTAGGATAGTCATCTTTAGTGGGATGACTACCACTTCTACTCATTGTCACATTACTCCATTTGAGCATAATGGCATCTGAAAATTAGGAGAGGTGGGACAATTGCCTGGGGTAGGTGAGTACCAAATTCGATAAGTCACCATTGATGATATTGTATGTGAACAGCGGGACCCACAGACTCCATATTTTATTTTGAAGCTTAGGTAAATAAAACTAGAAACCACCAAACATTCGAATACCAAACATACATAATCCCTCTCAGAATTTTTCAAAAAAGAATCCCTCATAATGCAATATCTAAAGGATCTAGATTCAGGTGGCTTAAGAGTAGGTGCCTGTTAGATTATGAGTAGATTCTGTTCGAATTGAGACTAAAATTATCACACAAGAATTAACATTCTTACAAATCTAACTCAATCGAGATAACTTCGAATAGAAAATGTTAGACGAATTGAGATTAAAATTACTCTAATTGCATCTAATCCTATTAGAAGTTAACATGCATAAACCTAATTTAAACCAAATTTCTCTCCGACCAATTAGTTTAAAGTCCAATTTACAAACTAAATCCCTCTTGAACCAACGAGAAGGTGAGACTTCTTGTTCAAGACTTGGATTGAGTTAGAACAATTTATCTACTAATTCTTATAAAGGCATGAGTGAATTTCTTCTTGCATCATACGTCTCCAACTATCCATCCAGTCTTCCCTTACATATGTAAATCTAAGAACAATCTCGTGTGCGTAGGAGTTAATGATTAGGTTAGGTCATCAATGAAAAGAAATATCTGGTCTTAAAAAGGAGATGATGTTGTAGCAAAAGAATGATTATTTCATGGTTTCAGTTTTATATAAACTCTTTGTATATGATGTTTTTGTTTTCATGTATTTACATGAACGATTCAGGATTACATCATTTATACTAACTATAAAGCATGATGCATTCATAGTTTTACTAAAATAAAGTGTCCAATTTTATTCATATATTATGGACCGTTTAGACTATATACTTGAATTTGATCTAAATTTATGTCTTTTTATACACTTTAAATCTCATTAAATTGATGTGAAACCTTAGTTGAAGGTTACAATATTCAATTCACTCATAATATTAATAACAATTTGATTAATAAATTATCGATTTAAATTGTTTAGGACATAAATTCTAACCCGTAGTTAGAATCGACAAGAACGTGTGGATTTTGTTAACATAATTGACTCGATGAAAAACAAGGGTTCAGTTAATGTGATTTTACTAGATTAAAAAAATAACTCTGTGGGTGGGTTTTTTACACTTTTACCAAAAATCAATGTGGTGTTTCCATCCCTCTTGAATGCTCTATTATCCTGCACCAAGGTGTATACCCTCTTATCCATATCTACTTCATTTCAACGATTCCACTATGCTATCTCCTTGTTGCCACTGAATTTCGAGTCTGCCCCAATAGCAGAACTCGTTCGAAATAACATGGCCTTCACTTCCACTCTCACCGCTACTTCTTCAACTTCTCCTCTCTCCTCCAAATCCCCTTTCCTTACCCCATTCACGAATCAAATTTCTTTCCCCTTTGCCCTCAAACTCTCCAAACCCCTCTTTTCTCCCTACGGAATCGGCCCTGCTTTGGGTCTCGGATTGTCCGTAAAAGCGCAAACTCTTGAATTTTCAGGTTCGTTCTTCGAAGGTGGGCTCGGAAGTCAGGATGAACCGCCTGCCCCTCCAGGAACAGGATTTGCCACTGCCCTCGAAGAAAAGGAGGAGCCTCAGTGCCCTCCTGGACTTCGAAAGTACGAGAGTATGGTGGTTTTGAGGCCTGACATGTCTGAAGACGAGAGACTCGCTTTCACCGAGAAATACGAAGAGGTAGTATCATCTCTGAAATGTTGCTACTGTGTTGTTGTCTTTCCCCTCTTCTGTAGTTCTCTCTGGTTTCTGACGAAAGACCAAAGGAAAACGGAAATTTGTTTAGACTAGTTTCATATCTGAGAGAATTCAGTTTGCTGCTCTGTTTAAATTGGGCTTAAGATCATATACTCCTTGCGGCCTTTCTGATAAGCCACATAAGAAGTAATGAGGTCGGAGATTGTCATTGCCTGAATCCGATCACATTATTCAAGTCATGGATAGCTCATGAAAACTTAGGGCGTAGTTAATGAAAACCAGTAGCTTTTATGGAAATGCAGTTGAAAATTTCTAATATATGAGTAGTTTGCTCTGTTTGAGTGTATGGTTCCCAAGAAGAGGGAACCTTTTGTTGTGTCAGCCTTCTAAGTCCCATGGAGACACTAGTGGTGAGAATTTCACGTTGAAGAGATAGAGCAACACATGAGCCACTCCTCTAGTTGCTAATTGATTTTTATATAAAACTCTATGTTTATCTAATATGGTATTGGGAGTTCAATCAAGTATTGGGGAAAAAAAGATCTGACCCAAGAATGGGTGGACCAAAAGATGGAGAGGTATGCATTACTTCTCTTGTTGCCAATTGGTTTTGAGATGTAACTTCATGTTCATCTAATATGTAGGGATGAATGGATTCTTTTATTTCTTTGATGAAAGAGTTTTTTCATTGAACTTTAGGGATATTTAACTATCAATAAACGTGAGTTTATGAACCCTAACAAAGGTTGGATTTTGTATAACCTATGTTTGTATTACGGAAAGGAATCGGTTTTTGTAAACTTGAGTTTGTGTAACTTGTAATTAGTTGGTGAGTTTAGACTATTTATTTATTTATTTCTTAAATACGATATTTAATATAAAATATAGATTCATGTAATATAACTTTACATCGTTCGTAAGAACAGCAAACTTATAGTCTGGAATAAACAAGTCAACATCCTAAACACCTAGTCTTTTGATCTCATGTTACACATTTAATCCATGAACCAACTTTTGGTGCTTGAAAAATATTGTAGTGTTAAGCAACACTTTGATGTAGAGGCGCACTAGCTGATTGCTTTGTTGTAAAGAGGCAAGTGGCAGCATTGAGAATTTTTATGAGAGAACATTCAAGAAAGGCAGGAAAGTTACTTGCATTTTTGGAGGAAAAGTTGCCTAAATGGGCAATTTATTTCCTACAGGAACTGTTTGCATTTTATATTCCTTACAAGCATGCACTCCTTATCATGAAAACATTGAATGCAATACCAAGATTTTTTCCCCCTTGTGCGTGTGTGCATTGTCACGATAAAAACACAGTAATATTTATCTCATTATTGTCAGAAATTCTCCCCGTCCTTGATTAAGTAAACTTCTGGTTGTGGAGTGAAGTTACGAACTGTGGATTTATATGATGTAAGCATCAACCGATGATCTTAGTTGATTGAATGATTTCTCTCTTGACTGAAGCATGTCTTTTTCTTTCATCTATTAAGACGTAATTTAGCTTAAATAAGCAAGTGATTCTTTGGTAAAGGGACAATCAAGTTAGTATTGTTTTTCTTTAAACATAGTGTTTGACAAGAATGGCCTATTTTGCAGTTGCTTGTTGCTGGGGGTGCAATGTATGTTGAAGTATTCAACAAAGGGCTCATTCCACTAGCATATAGCATCAAGAAGAAAAACAAAGCTGGTGAAACCAACACTTACTTGGATGGCATCAATCTCCTTTTCACCTACTTCACAAAACCCGAATCAATGGCAGTTCTCGAGGCAACACTTCAAGCAGACGACGATGTTGTTCGATCAATGAGTTTCAAGGTAAGGAAACGAAAATTCTAAGTATGCTTTACCCTTTAAATATCTTGGTGTTTCACATCATCATTTGGACAAATTTTATTCAAAGCAATGGAAAAAGATTTGTAGTTGCCAGTTTGTGCTTTTCCTTTTCAAAATGAGTGCTGCTATTGTGACAACTCTATGGGCCATTTAGGCTTTATCCATAACCATCTGATTGCTGTTCTTTCCATCACAGCCTTCCAATGGAAGTACTATTTCAAGTTGGAAAAAAAAAAGGAAAAAGAAAAAGGAAATATAGATTAGATGTTGATCTTTCATAGCTGGAAAATCCACTTAGTGACTTGAGAACAATTTTTTTTTTTAAAAAAAGAAATGATCCACCAATGACTGTCGTGTTCTATCGATCAAGCAACACCCTCCGCTGAAAGTGCTTTTGGATTCAAAAGAAATACAAAGAAAATTGTGAGCATGGAGTACTAGGTAGAAGTTTAGGGGTTGTCTCTAAATTTATTGTTTATTCTTTTGGTTCTTTTTAATTATTTTTTAGTTTTGATCCAATGAATGGTAAAAGTTAATCTTACTGTTAACTGTTGTGATTGTTAGTTACAAATTCGTGATTGTGAAAGGAATAAGCTCATTTATTTTGGAATAAAACATCTTTTGATCTGTTGATCTCTAAACTTCGATAGCATAGTTTTTGTATGGATTCTTATGTTTTAAAATGCTACATTTGTATTTTTGAGTTTTAGATTTTAAGGTCAAGTGGAGGGATTACTCAAAATTTTGTTGAGGTTTTTCGAACTATTTTTAATTTCATATTTAGATGGAAATGAAAAACATTTTTTAATGTCATATGGATAAAATTTTCAAAATGGAACTCGTGAGCTCGAATTAGGCTTCTTGCTCTAGGTCTCGCTCTCTCTTTCCTCTTTCATGCAAATCAGTCTTCTTGCTTGCCTTCACGCCCTTGTTCCGTAACACAGAACCATTCCTATCAAAAAATCAAAATACACAAATCCATGAAGAAAACTCGGATTTGATGGTGGAGAGGTGGAAAAAGACAGTAATTGAAGATGAGATGATAGACAAAGAAGAGGAATTAAGGTAAAATGTAAAAGAGGATCGAAGTGGAAGGAATCAGAAGGAACAAAGAAATTTAGGTTGATTATTAGACTATAGTTTAAACTTTGATTTGAAATTTTGTGATTATTTAGTGGATACGACTAAATTTTATGATTTATAAGTATATAGTCTTGAACATATTCAATTTTTTTAAAAAAATCAGAATTTAATTTATAAATTTGAAAAACAAAATACAAATTTTTGATTGAATCTTTTGTTTTTAAATTTCCATTGTCAAACCTTTTACCAAATGGGTACTCGTAATTTGTAGCTTAGAAAATAAAGAATTGCAATTAAAGCAAGTTTTAAGAGAACTTTGATGTCACATCATATGTTTTTATTGTAATGATGAGAGCTTCAAACCGTAAATATCACTTTATGATTCCTTTCAAAAGGAAGAAAAAAAGAAAAGAAAAGAAAATCAGTCTATGATAATGCTTCCAACATATTCTTTGCTTTATCTTTTTCATTATTATTTGGGTTCAGTCAATTATGGAAGGATGGTTCCTTAAGATCTCTATCAAAGATTTTCGTTTTAGTGAATTTTTTAAAGAACTACACAATAATGACTTTTATTATTGTAAAGTTATTTTGACAAATTTTTAAAAACTAAATATTTGAAAAGTTAAACCAATCACATTTATAGTTTTTTTAGTTGGGAAATACCAAATTATATGATAAAATGAAATATATATCATAAAAGGTAATAGGTATTATTCATTGAATTACGAGACGAACGACTATGCTAGATTGAACTTCTGAGTTTTAGAAACGGAGTTCAAGTTAATACTCTGTGCTTATTTAAATTGACCTCTAGATTCTTTAAAAAAAAATACCATTAGATTAAAATTATTCTTATGACTACTTACTACTGTTGACTTATTATTATTATTATTATTTTGTAAACTATCACCTACTTACAAAGTGATTCATTATCGAATATGACTTCTTTTTCTCTCTCTAAAGTTTGAAGTTTTAATTCTTGAACTTTAAAAACAATTTCTAGAAAATAGAGAAATAGTTTTTGAAAAGTTTATAACAAAAGACGAGGAATTGAACTTCTAACCAGGTTAGAATTGAGAGCACGTGCTTCATATAAAGTGGGGAATATTTACAATTCTACTTTCTCGTAGAAGATTACCAAACTGTTAAGATATTATATAAATGACCCCATTGCTAAAGTTTCAAACCACATCATCATCACTTGTACATCAACACTACCACCAAGTCATATCTAATTTGTCCTAACCATTTCTCTTTGAAAACAAAAAAATAATAATAATAAATCATACAAATATATTTGAACTACGAGAAATACTTTGACTATATCTTTAAATTCTGAAAACTTTCAGGTTTAAAGCTGTTTTTAAAAAATCAATCAAATTTTTAATAAAACGTTTATTTGTTATCGTTTCGTTTTAACATGATATCTTTCACATCTTTTACAACATTACTTCGTATAATCAACTTTTGCACCATGTCAAATTATTAAGATATTTTATATTATTTACTCCCAAAAAAAATCCCAAGCTTTTCATCATAGAGGAGAAAAAAAGGAAGACAAGAACATGGAAAAAGTGGTATTTTCTTAAATAATATCACATGCATTGGTGAGGCAACTCCACAAAGAATGAAATTAAAACACTATTGCTGATGGGACAAATTCATAGACAATCTTAATGTATGTATTAAAATTAAGTACTTTAGTAACATGTTCACAATTCATATCCCTTCAATTTCAACCAAACCCCAAAACCCCCCATTTCCTCTCAATTATGACATTTCTTTTTCTTTTTCCTCTAACAATTGGTTAGAACCCATTTCACCTACTAACCAAACAACTTTATATTTGAAGGAACCATCATTATTTTACTTTTGTTTCTTAAAAAATAGACGAGGGCAGAGTCCAAGGTATAAGCCACTAATAAAATATATTGATAGTTACAATTCCATTCTTAAAGTTTAAAATGTATTTTAATATTTGGATGCATTTTACTATTCAATTTGTTCGATTGAAAGTTGAACGAAGGAGAAGATTGGTGGATGGTTATGGTTATGGAAGGTGTTGGTGAAAAAACATGGCTTTCAGTGGAGGGTTGTGCCTATGTCCCATCACTTGGAAAAGAAAGGAAAAAAAAAGAGAATAAATACCATTTTGTATTATTTATAAATATTATAAAAAAGAAACCCTCAAAATGGTATTAATTAGCTTTGTGTTTTGTTGACAAAGTGACATTATTTTAACAAAATCCTCTTCTCCTTTTCTGACCTTAAATTGAAACATCCCTCTCTATAACCAAAGCTAAAGAAGATTTTTTTTTTCTTTGTTCAAATTTAGATTGAGTTTTTGGGGTTAAGTTTATAAATTTTGAATTTCATTTTGATGGGTTTGCCTCAAAGTCCTTCACCTCCTCATCTTTACCCACAAGCACTTCAACTTAAGCTCTATCAAGCATTCATATTCTCCATTCCAATCCTCTTCTCCATTATTCTCTTCCTTCTTTTCTATTTGTTTTATCTCAAGAGAAGAGCTTCCTCTCTGTCTTCTTCTTCTTCTTCTTCATCTCCTCCAATTCTTCCAACTTCTTCCAATAATACTCTCACTCTCTATGTTACCACTGTAAGCTAAATTTTCCTGTTCATTTTTCTTTTTATTGATTTCTGTTTTGTCATTTTTTTTTTCTGTTCTTATCATTGTTCTTAATTAATTGTTCAGGCTTGTCAAGTGGATTTGAAGGCTGATAATCTCATCGACAAACTTCCCAAGATCCAATTCAATGAAGAACTGAAGATTAGAGATTCTTTGTAAGTATCATCATTTTCTGATTGGCTGTTGGGTTTTTTAGCTTCTTTTGAAAGGAAAAAAAAATGCTTTTGAACAGTCGTCCCTCTAAATCGGTTTTTCTGAATTTGCAAAATTTCCCAATTGATCCCTGTACTGTCCACATGCACAAACCGATATAGATTACATGAATTGAAGAGTTTTTCGCTCTCCTTTTTCCTCCTTCCTTAAAGGATTTGCAACCTAAATCGATAGGTGCACCAACATACGTCCGGATAGATAATATAACCTCACTAAAATAGATATTCACGTGTTACATTTGCATCAAACACAAAGACTTTTTGTTTTCATTTTAATTGAGTTCATTAATTGTCAAAGTAGAATGATCATCTACTTTTAAATGATAATTAATGTTTTATTTACTCAAAGAAAGAAACAGTGAAGGGATAGGGATGGGAGATTTAGTGATTTAAATAGGGGGAGAGCACACATAACAAACAATATAAAGATAAAAGTGAAACTGATCCTTTTTCAGTTTTGTTGATTTTTTTAGATTACCTTTTCCATTTGGAGGATTGGAATCTCTTATAACATCCGCTCTTTTAATTTCGCAAAAGTGACTTTTTAAAATTTTTGGTTCCAAAAGTTACTTTTATTTTTATTATTATTTCTTTTCTTTTCTTTTCTTTAAATGTGTTGTTTGTAGAACCTTAGACCGACAAAATTGATATTGAAGATGAATTGGCATGTTTAATATTTTCCCCTTTTTTCCTCTAGTAATTATATATGTTTCAATCTTATTTATAACGATTCATTCTTTATTCTTGTATTACTTTAATAAATAGTTTGATAAAGTAATTTACATTGTAACTCAATTTCTTAGTTGTGGAAGAGAGAGATTGAGATTTGAAGTCAACCTTAGACTGTCCCTAGGATTTGTGGGGTTAGTAATGAACATTGAAACAAAGAGAAAAAGCAATTAAGTTTCTTATCCAATTAACAGGTGTTGCGTCTGCCTTGGAGAATTCGAGATAAAAGAAGAATTGTTGCAAGTCCCATCATGCAAACATGTGTTCCATATTGACTGTATGAATCACTGGCTCATTTCCAACTCAACTTGTCCTCTCTGTAGATGCTCAGTCATCCCGACAACACAATGCTCTGATCCGGCCGTCGTCCCACCAACCCCACCACTGCCACTGCCTGGCTCATCAGAGCTTCCGCTGACTTCAGACCACACTGCAGAGATACGATCGTATTCGCTCTAACATTCGCACCTGCGACAACAGGAAGGATCAAGTCAGAGTAAATGCTAAATGCAATTATCCAATCACATATTTAAATGGAAGGAGGATAAGTTGTCCTCCATATTCATATACAAACATATACGTATATATTAACAAGCTTTTTGCAACCTCCCATTGTAGTTGAGACAGCTTGCCAGGCATTATGATCTTCAGACAGTAAGAATAGTCCCTGGTAAAGATCAATTGTAGAGAAACCAATTGAAAATCAACTCAAACACTTTCTTGGTTCCCTTCCCTTCTTCATTGCATTAACCACTGGATATGAAATGCTAAATGTATGAAATAAAAAGGTTTTATTTGTGTGGTGCAATTGGTGTAAC
Organism: Cucumis sativus; assembly: GCF_000004075.3. Lineage (NCBI taxonomy): Eukaryota > Viridiplantae > Streptophyta > Magnoliopsida > Cucurbitales > Cucurbitaceae > Cucumis > Cucumis sativus. The sequence goes on along the minus strand of NC_026659.2, from coordinate 1,134,902 downwards.
AATCTCATGCAAGCAAGTTCAGAACACAAGTAAACTGAATGGAAGAAGATTAGCATTAGAACTCGTTCAAATTCTTGAAACTCGTGCATCAAATGATGCTTCCAGTCTTCTGCCTAATTGAATAAATGATCAAAGTCCAGAAAAGACATATTTACATTGATCAGGAAAGAAAGGCTCACACAAACTCACATCCCATTCCTAGAAACCAAATCCAAATGATATAATGCATTATTACACCAAGCATACAGTCCAATCCTTTGGCTCCTATTGAGACTCTCATGTTATTAAAATCTAGTTTGACTACTAATTGGCTCTAAAAAATGTGCAGTCACATAAACAGCCTTTCATTTGCCACTCTTTCAATTCCATACTTTATTATCGACCCAAGACCAAACAAGCTCTAACGAAACAAACAAACAAACAAGGGAAGGAAAGACATCTGAAGTGGAGTTTAAATAACAAAAACAAAGTTCCTATCTCAAACTGCAGGGGAGACTGGGGTTACTACATCTCCTTCAACTTCTATTGATGTCAGCTGCTTGCTTCCTGAGCTCATATTTTTCACTTGCTCCTTAGAGCATATAAAAATTCTCCTGACCATGTTACGGAATTCTCTGCAAAAGTTGGAAAACAAAGTAATTAGTGGAAACAAGGTGTAGAAAAGGAATCGTGCCGATTGTACTTGTAGTATATGATGGTACTCACTCCCATGGATCATCTCCAACAAGCATCATATCCCCTTCATCGTCGGTATATACAATCTCCCACTTATCTCGAGCACACAGCTGTCCCCTGACATCAAACATCTTCTCAAGTTCATCTATTAGTTGGTCATAGCCTTCTAATATGGTTAAGTCCACTGCCCTACCCACGGCCATTCCATGCATGAGAACCTTTTGGCACAATTGGACACCAAAGAAAAGAGAAAAATGAATTCTCTACTTAGTTCATGAATACAAAATTCTTTACAGCTAAATTGAGGGAATGAGTTTAACTTCTGCACCTTGGTGCGGCTTCTAGTGTTAGCTGAGCTACTTTGATTGCATTGAATCTCCTTCAGAGATGCTTGTGATAGTTCTGATTTTCTTTCTATAGAGACTTCTAAGTTGTCAGATTTTGGATCGGACTGAGCCACGGATAAGGTACTGATGCGCCCATCTGTGTCGCTAGACCCACTGCTTGGTTGAGAAGATGCTTTCTCAGCAGCCAAATGATTGAGATCAATACCAAACAATCTACAACTAGCTACCGTTTCACCTTTCTTCCCACTTTCAATGGGGTCAAGTATTTGATCATCACTTAACTTAACCAAGTGAGAGGTTGGAGTTCCTAATAGAAAGGTCCAACCACTGCTAGGGACAGTTTTGGAATCCTGCGCCATGTCATTTACTGGGTGTTTATAACTATTCGATTGAGTAGGAGATAGCCAGGTATCAGTCTGTGTTCTTGATACACATGAACTGTTGCTGATAGTATCTGTCTCTCTATGGTGACACGATTCATTATTTTCACCTTTTCTGCCTTCAGCTGCATTACTGCATTGCTTACCATCATGTGACTGTGCCAATCCAGAATCCCAATGTGTTGGCTTAGTCAAATCAGCACCATCTGCAGTTCAATCAGAAACCAAAAATAAAATAGGTGGTGGAAAACAAATGGTACTGACTGATCCAGTGACTTGCACATATGTACATAAGGAAATGAAACAAGATAAAAAACAACAAAGAGCTGAAAGAAAACCGTCACACCATGAGCTGGAGTTGGTTGTCGAGGCCTTTTATTTTTTGAAATGGGTTGAGATAGACCTGTGACTGCTGAAGACGTGAGTGGTTCTATATCCCAAGGTGATACCCTGTCAGGTCTTAGAATAGATGTTTGTTCATCCCATTGTACCTGGAAACAGAATTAAATTAAGTAAATAATTCAAAAGAGATTTAGAACAGTGACATTTCTGGTGAGACTTGAGTTTAAGAGCAACTCACTCTTAGTGATCTCCAGCTTGAATTAGGCCAATGAGGTGAAATATCTACAGCTCCAATTATAGTTCCTGAAAACCTAATTAGTCAAAAAATTAAAAAAAAAACAAGGAAAAAAAGGTCAAGAAATAAAACTCAAAATAATATTCCAGTAATTTTATTATTCACTTCACTACCTTCTCTCTGGAGAATCCTCTCCCTCAAAACTCATGTTAAATCTCATGCCAACAGAAAACTTGTTGTTGACAGCTTCCAAGTATTTATTGAGGCTTATTATGAACTGACAAGTCCTGATTTCAGGAGAAAAACTTCAGTCCACTTCAGTGAAAACATAGTTGACTTCAGAATTAAAATCCTGAGTACCTAGGTTTATAATAGACTACAAAGCGGGTTTGAGTAGTAACAGCATGAGATGCAGTTGCGAGCACCCCTAGGTGCATGCTCTGACTCGATATCACAGATGGTGGCATGCTGCTTTGCTGTCGAGCACGACGCCTTACCCCAACACGCAACTCTCCATTGTCTCCCCTATTAAAGCAACTCTCAAGATGAATTAAAGCTTGTACAAGAACGGAACTTTAGTACAGATTATAGTTCACATGTTGATACATTATGTTTTAAAGGCCTAATAAAAAAGGCAGTTAGCCCCAAGCACTTCATAACTTGTTAACTAATTATGTAATTCCAATATTAAGTTATGTTTCTAACTAGCTTAAGTTGGCAATCGATATTTTCATAAACGTTTGCAACATTTGAATGTTCCATCGTCTATAAGTTTTATACGACTCTCTTCCACACTTGAGGGCAGCTGGCTGAGGGCTCTAGAATAATAGTCAAGAAAATTATCATTGAGCTGCATTCTCATAATTACAACAAATACTGCTCGCTGTTATTCTTCTTTAGGTGGAAGAGGATCTGGCTAGAAAGAAAATATCATGTTATGCCCTGATAAAACATCAACATAGGAGGGGAAGAGAGTCATTGCAAAGACTTGAAGTTAGTTGGTGATTGGCCCAAAAGTTAAGTTGATTGGTGAAGGTAATTTGACCCAACAAAATGGAAATCGATATTAATTAAGGAAATAACATTGATCACAGATACACCCAAAAGTTTAAACTAATGGATGAAGGTTGTATCATTTACAGTTATGTGTGTGGGATTGGGGAACAGTGAGAGAATGTTGTGTCTGTTATATAAATAAGAGAATATGTGACCTAGAGGGGCAGTCGCAGTGATTTCCTTGGGAGAGAAGTCTGTAGAGTGAGGAAAGATTACCGGCCCTAATAGGCTGGGGAGCGATTGTAATTGCTTTCATTTCGTTTCATGTCAATATTGGGGAGTATCCTTACATATCACTGCTAATGAGCAATACTCGATGAATATTCTACAGCAGAATTGTTTGCTCGTGCATAGAGGTCTGGGAGAATCTTCATTCAAACAAACAATAATTTGTGAGACCACAAAAATATGTGGTCCAAGAATAACGTCTTTGTTTTTCTAAATTACTACTCTAGTCCTATATTTTTAGTTTAGCCAAATAGATCCATAAACTTGAAAAAATGTCTAATAGCTCTCTAAGCTTTCAATTTTGTGTCTAAAAAGTATCTAAACTTTAATAGGTATCTAATAGACTTTAATAGGTATCTAATAGGTGCCTAAAATTTTGATTTTGTTTGATAAATATTTTAGTTTTCAATTCTTGTCTTAGAACCTTGACCTATTTGACATTTCTTAAAATTCATGAATCTTTGGACACAAATTGAAAGATTACCATCCTATTAGATATAATATTCAATTTAATGTTTAAAAGATTTGTAAAATTTAAGAGATATTGAAAATGTACGTGTGACTTCTAAGCCATAAATTGAAAATTAGAGTTTTATTCAACATTTACTCCTTGATATAAAAATCAAAGGTCTAGACTCAAACATGAAAGTTTGGGACTAAATCAAATCCTATTTCTATATCATTAAAGAGTATAAAAACAAGTACTTGCATTCTAATTTTCTTAGAGATCATTAAAAAAATATTATCATTTTCTTTCTCAAGTCATATTTCCTGGTCATAGCTACGATATCAACTATTAGTGCGTTCTTCGTGAAATATTGGAGGTATTCTCTTGGATTGTTTTTGAAGTTTTTCAAGCAGTGTTAGGAGGAGAAAACTGCAATCATTAGCATACGTTATTAACCTTTAAGGTAATTTGCAGTAAGCATGCAGGCTAGGAACTTAAGAACACTTGGGGCATTTTGAGTATGTTGAGCAGCCAATGAATCTAAACCCCGTAGCTTCATATGGCATATTTGTGCAAGACTAGGCCCTTTAGTTTTATTTTTCAGTGGGGCTAAGCCCTTCGGTTTTCCACATATCACTGCATGGTGTACCCTATCTCTTTCCGTCTCTTTCTCTCTGTTCACGTGCCTTAAAGTTATGTATTTGATTGATGTCCTAAAAACCTCAGCCCAGAAAGTTATCATAGTTCGATTCTTGCGCATAAAATGCAATGGACAGAGGAAGAGATGAAGGATAATATTGATACCTCAAGAATACAAAGGAATCCCCAGCAGATAATCTCTTGGAAGTAACAAATGTACTCCACCCAGTTGTCAGCAGGTGCCTTCGTGGCTGTCCTGGTCATTTAATAAAGAAACTTTTATCCGCAAAGCAAACTGGATAAACAAACTCTCGTGCTGCTTATAAAAGAGGATCCCTTAACTCATTAAGTTATTAACATATGATGAAGCAAATTACGTAGACCAATAATAAATCTCTTGTATAATATCTATAGAAGAAAAGATAAAGCATTACCTCTGAAAATATGCTTGAATCTCCACTCATATCCATGAAGATCCTTGGCTACCAGATCCTGAGTTGGGGTAGCCAGAGTCATGTCCTGAAAAAAATTCAGAACAGAGATTAAGAAGTTGAAAGCTTGGAGAACGAGGGAGAGAGCAAAAATTTTATAGGAGGAATTAAGAACTAGTCTCACCAAAGGTGGTAGGCACTCGGTGGCATGTTTTCGGAGGACAGAAAACCCACCATGAGTGCTAGTATCAGAAGCAGTTAAAACCTTGCAGAACGAATGAACAACTGGTCTAGGTGGTTCGGGAGGACATGGATCCATACTTTTAGGCTCATTTTGCTGCAGATATACACGAAAAATGAAGCCGATTGTTAAGCAGAAAAAACACTTTGAAATTTGAAGGACCAAATTCTCTGGTTCTTACATTTGATTCTGGCATCAAAGTTATTTGCGCATAAACCTCGTCCGATTCATGATCCGCCTACAAGCAATAACTAAAAATTCAATACTTTATTCACCAATAACTGAAAATTTCGTAAATGACTAGCCTAAAAGAGGAAACAAACCAATACGGCAATACCAATACTTGAAATCTAAAAGGGTACAACAAGATGAACAGTTCATGTAGAATATTTGAAGATTTGATATATTGGAAAAGGGACAAAGAATGAGAAGAACAAAGTAAGAAGGATGCAAGGTACTCTTCTACCTAGATTCCCTAATCTCAATACCCATCTTATTTAGATAAAAAATAATTTCATCAATACCAAACTTAAAATGAAGTCCACATAATAACGGAGCATCTTAAGATGAGAAAGAGTAGTACCAGCGGCTCAATATGAATTACACGACATAGAATCTTCGAGTCAAGATTAAACAGAGGAATTCTCTTATTCAGCTCCAGATTCGTCGATGCCTCTAACTACAATCCATAAGAAATGTCATAATCCCAATTCAAAGCCACATACACAAAATAATGATTCAGAAACTGAAGAACGACAGACTACAATATTCAACGCCCATAAAACAACAAACACGCCAACTTCAATGTTCCTCATGAATCACGCTTTTCAGAAACAAATTCCAAGTAAATAAACACAAAACAAGAACCGATCTGAAACGAAAAGCACCAAACAGAAAGAAAAAAAAAAGACGAAGAAGAATAAAACATTAGACAGACTTGTTCCATATGGCCCTGAGGGAAATAGAAGACTCTCTCATCAACGCGAGGTATATCAACCAGTGGACCTGCACAAGCCCTCCATAGCTCCATATACAGATCATCTCTTCCACAACCTATCAACAAACCACTAATCTTAAACACAGAGCAAAACAAGGACATAAACAAACAAACAAAATCCAAGATTAAGACAATTTACCTTGGGCCGAAACACAAGACTGCCTATACGAATCTCCTCCATTATAAGTCATCGTCAAGCTCCAAAGTAAAACAACAACCAAAAATCAATGCAACTCAAAACAAATCCCCGAACGCCCCTGAACACACACGATCAAAACCAACCATGAGGTACAAAACCACCGAAAAAACTCACTCCAATTCCTTCCTCCACAAACTAATACACATAAACACAAAATCTCCCATTCCACAACACACAGTCAAAGCTCAAACAACATCAATAACGAAATTAAACCATCAACACAAACCTTAAACTCCTTTCGTGACCGCACACCGTTAACAAAATCAAGAGCCGATCCTCTTTGTCGCTGGTCAGGGGGGAAAAACGCCGTCACAAGAAAAGAAAAGAAAAAGAATCGTGAAACGGCTTGGCGCGCGTCCTATTATACGGGAACTAGTTCTGTAGCAGCCCGAACTGTGAAGCTTCAGTAGGCTGTAAACTCAACCAGGGTTAGATTTGTAAGCGGAGAAGATGATTAAATGGACGGCGTGAGAAACGAAAAGGAGTGAGGAAAGGAAGAAAGAAAGACGGAGAAAGAAGGAAACTAAAGGAGGTTAGATAACGGAGGAAATAGTACGGCATCGGCATGCGTGTTGTTTGGGTAACGGAAGACATGAGGTGTTAGCAACGTTACCGTTAAGTAACGTCCCTTTCGTTGTCTGCTTCATAGCAGGCAACATGGTTGGCTCAACTTAACCAAGCAGAATATTTTATAGACTTTTTTTTTCTTTTTTATTTATTTTATTTTATTTTTAGGTACAGATATTCCATTTCGGGGTTATGACCATATATCATTACAACGCTGACCTGGATAATACTTCTTTCTTCTTTTTTTTCTTTTTTTCTTTCTTTTCTTTCTTCTTTTTAAATTTCCCCATGCACGTTTTTATAAATATGTATGCATCACTTCAATTTCGAGGAATTTTCATAATTAAAAACAATAATATTGAATGCAAATTACAAAATGAATAGGAAATTTGATTAAATTTTAGTTTTTTTTGGGGTAAAATGTTGAATTATGCTTGGCATAAGCCCAAAAAAAACAAAAGTTACTAAATGACAAGTTTTAGATAAGGTGGGAGCCATTTTTGTATCGATTTAATCTTATTCATCGAAATTTAGGTTTGAGTCAAATAACTGTTCAATTATACATTTGACTGACTATACGAAAAAATGATGCCTTAAAAGACACAATTTTGATGTATTTTTGTAATGAAGTCATGCGTTGAAGATGCGGTTTGGTTTTAAATTTTTTCTTGTGGTCCATTCTCCTTTTGTCTTTACCACCATCCTCTTTTTTTGGTTGGGTGTGGGGGAAAATGCCACCATCTTTTCTTTACGATGGACTTTTCTTTTTTGTACGACGATTTGAAAAAGATTCGAACATTTGATTTCATGATGAAAATTGTACTTCGTATACCAATCGAATTTTGCTTATATTATTTATTTAACTTAAACTTAGATTCAAAACACACTATCTTTATCGAGATGTCTTTAATTTGATATTTGGGTACACTCCCAACAACCAATTACAAGTTAATTTTGTATTTTCTATGTTAAGTTATTTACGATTTTGACTATATGGTTTAGATAAGTGTGTTATATAAACTCCAACCACAAAGACATATATGTATGTATTCTAAGTTTTTATTCTCAATAAAACAATCACCATCATCTACTAGTTAATACACTATCAATGAATTACATCAATTTGTATATCAAAACGCTGTTACTCTCATCACTTAAGATGGACATTTTTAGTAAACAAAATTTGTTTTAAGGATAAATTGCTAAGATATCACATCTCAAATAGCATTCTAATAGAACGTTCTAGGCTCAATTTTTGTAGTATAATGAAACGAGATATTAAGAATTTATTTTTTTAAATAAAAGTAAGTAAATATAAATTACATTTCAAGTATATATTAATTAACAAAAATGTTATGATTGATCAACTTTTTATTATTTATTTTTTAAGAATGGATGTAGTTAAGAATATTAAAGACAAAGGAAGGTGAAATTGAGAATCTAAGAAGATTAAGGGCCAAATATAGAATAACTCAAAGATTAGGGACTATTATCCATTAGGAATGTTTTGGCTAAATTTAATAGAAGAAAAAAAAAAGGTATTAATTATGGGGAAAAGATTATGGAGGGTAGTGGTGCGTTGGATCATGGCCGATGACGTAAGCTGAAGTGGAAACTCCTATTGTCTTTTCCTTCCCATTAGACCCACATCATTTGAACCAAAGTTGGACGGTCCTGCTCACTCCACGTCAGCAAACCTTTTCTTTTTTGTTGGAATAAATGTTTTCACAGAATGGATTTTTTTTTTAAATGAAGACAAATATTTATTTGAGTTACCATTACAGCTTACTATGTACGATAAAGAAACAAAATTATTTGAAAAATATGTATAAGTATACAAAATTTTATAGTATATTCGTGATAGGCAATCATAGGTACTAATATACATATTTAAGTAAATTTTTGGGATAAAAACTATTTTAAGATTGTAAAATCATCTCTTGCTTAACGTTACATCAAAATATTATTTTATTAATATTTTTACCATTTTATGTTTATTGATGTTTTAGTTAATTGCTATAATATTTACTATTTACTTATCAAACTAAAATAGTTTACTTCTTAAATACTCGTTATAAAATTTATAAATGTCTTAGTTCATTTTGCTATTTTTTTATACTTTTTTGTTTGTGTAAAATATTTAGGTTAAAATTATTTTAGTCCAATTTTACTCTAATTTTAGACTCTATACGTTTAGTATTTATTAAAATTTTAATGATAAAATTATTTAAAATATTTAAAAATAGATTACATTCAAGTTTTATCGTGTCGTGAAACAGTGACAACAATAGCAAACAATGATGCAAGCAAAAACAATCACATCGACGACCATAAAACAAAAACTGCAAATCTACTCATTTCTTCCGACCCAAGCACAATCCAAATTTTAGATGTCATAGTAGCCAATTTTTCACCCAATGTAATATAAAAATATAAAACAAAATCCTTAAACCATAGTTTTATTTTTATATTTAAATAATAAAATTCAACCCTGCCATTTACAAAAATCATTTAGTTTAAAAGCAACACATTACAAATGTTAAAACAATATTCACAAAAAGAAAATAGAGGAGTAGGTGCATTAGACACAAATTACTAAATGAATTTATTTTTACTTATTGACTTAAAACTTTTAAGTTTGAGTGATTGTTTGAGAGCTAAGAAAATCATAAATCACATACAATAGTTGTTGTAATCCATGAATCTATCTATATAAACCAAAATATGTGTAGTTGAACTTGAACTATATTTGTCACATAGTCCCTTCTTTATGGATTTTATGTATTAAACTATACCAATATATATTGGGAAGTAGAATTAAGATTTCGGAAAATAAAAATATATGGTTAGTGAATTGTGATGAAAAGTAGAGGATTTATAAAAAAGAGTATTCCCACGTGGATGGAAATTAGCTGAGTTGAGGGCTTGGAATTTGATATTAAAACGAAGGAATATGGAAGATAACAAGGACAGACCAATCAATTGGCTCCAACGTGTTTCCTCTGCCCTGCAAAATATTAGGCCCCATTTTTTTCTTTTCTCTTTTCCCTACTTTATTGCCCGACACCTGTCCTCTTATCTAGTCATCATTTTTTCTAAAAGAAATATTATATTTTCCTCTTTGCATTTTGGTCCCTTCACTATTTAGATTCTTTCACTTGGCCATCTCAACTTTCAAAATCTTTTATAGGAAAATGTTTATCAAGCAAACATTTTCTTTGAAATTAATTTAAAATTTAGATATTTGTTAGATTTTTTTATATGTGTTTGATTTAAAAATTAATTTTTGGTAATTATTTGGTTTTTAAAAATTAAGCCTATTTTAAATAAAAAAATTTAGTTAATTTTTAGAGATGAAAACGAGTTTGCCCGCATTTAAAAAATATTTTTCTTAATGTATTTGGTAAAAAAATTTGATTTTGTTTTTATTTTATTTTTCATTTATTGAATACAAAGAAAGAGTTGAATTCATAGCTAAATTAAAAAAATAAACTAAGATTTAATTCTTTTTTTTGTTTTCAAAATATGGTTTAGTTTTAAAAAATATAGATAGAAAATAGATAACAAAGCAATAAAATTAGAGGTGGAGTGAGTTTTTTTATAGGCTTGATTTTCAAATATCAAAAATTGAAAAAGAAATTAGTTAGGAAACCAATCTTAGTTTTGATTTTGAAAACATTTCTAAAATATGGATATAATTAAAAACCAATCAATAGAAGCGAGGTTAAGTTTAAGTCTGAAAAAAGCAAAAAAACAAAATCAAATAGTTTTCAAAGGAGAGGTTGCGCTAATTTGAGTCATAAAACCTCTCAATTTTGTGTGCTATTTTTTGTTTTGTTTTGAGAAGGTGGATTTTGTCATGGTCAATTCTTTAATAAGTGTATAATGCAATTTTAATGATGTATGTAATGGTACAAGGTGACTAGATTTAGCAACCATGAAATTTTCTAAACAAAAACGTCAAAAAAAAATTTAAGTTTATGTTTTGAAAACTAAAAATCATCGTATATATTATATTCCAATTAATTTAAAATATGATGATTAATCTTCCAATAACTTATGAAAAGTTTAATGAAGAAATATTCTAAATCTTAAATTTCACTGGCCATATAGAATCCAAACTTTGAAATAATTTTGATAAGGCTAAGGTGCATGAGATTAGAAAAATAATAATCAATATATACCTTTTAATTAATAATAATTATAACTTAAACTTTTTAAAGTAGTTAGTAAGGATTTTATGATGTATAGACAAATAATGAAATAAAAAATAGATATAGGTATATAAAAAAAAAAAACATGATGTAGGGAATGATGCAATTGTTTGAAAAATAAATTTATATAATTGCTAGTGTCATTTGATTTAAATATTACCACTCTATCTAAACAATGTGTTGTGCATTTGCAAGTGTTATTTAACTATACCCCTCTCTCCAAAAAGGAAACTTTCACCTATAATAATATGTTTATACTATTCCTTCCACCCCACTTTGTTCTATGAACTTAGTTTAATGCATTGACAGAATTCCTACTTGAGAGGTCTCACGTTTAATCCTCCACGATTTTGTTGTTGTACTAAAAAAGCTTTAATTTACTTTTTCTCTCGTTCCTTCTATCTTGTCATTCATCTACATTTTATGAAATAAATAGATAAAGAAAAAAAAAAGTAAAGAATACCGACACTCTAATTTATGTAGTTCACTGATAATGTGTTAGTTAAGTTCACCAAGAAAATGGAGAACAATATCATTAGGAAGTGTGTATTAATTTGGAGTATAATACAAACTACACCATTAGAGTTAGTTAGAAAGTTTATATAGTGCATTTCTCTTATCGTAAATATACAAATTTTGAATAGGTTTTCATTCGGTCAAATAACAAATTCAAGGCATTCTAACAATATACTCTTAGTCATATAGTAAAATGATTAAGATTACTTGGAAAAACTACTCCAACTTTTTATCTTTGCCATTGATTACGAATGGTTTCACTTAGACATACAAATTAAAAATCACACAATGTTATTTTGGATTTTTCAAAAAATAAATATCACAGTCTTACTTATAGATGTTCTCTATAAATACACAACTAGTTTCATAAAAACAAAAAAACTAATATGATGTTTTCGTCTTACATTTTAACTCATGAAAATGATATATATATCAAGTTTATGAATATCCACTTATACATAGTGATATCATAACTAATTTCCAAATGTATAAAGTATAAAATTGCATGTTTTGTCAAACAAAATTTGCATGAAAAGCAAAAAATGACTTAGGTATGATGATTAGGACCTAAAGAAAAGTGTCTAATCAACCATCTAGTCTAAACTGATCTTATGAACCAAATATCAAAATTGACTCACAAAAGTAAGGTCCTTGTGTAAGCTTCATTTTTTTTTTACACAAATAATCTAATTAAACTATTGTTTTACACAAAAATCACAAATTCACTTAAGAAAATAATTTTTTTCTTTGTTTTTACAATATTATAAGAGAAAAGGATTAACCTCCCAACTTTGAAATCGATACTATAAACTTTATCTCAATACTCATCTTTGCTAACGTAAACTTATCATTCAAAATTCGAAAAGAAATAATGGTGTGGTGTGGTGTATTATATTAAAACATGTAGTCATGTGATGGTACTAAGTAGATGGTAGGAAAAGAAAAACAACTAGAAGTATACAAAAGAAGGTATATGTGCATGCACTGACAAACCCCACCAACAGAGATACATATATATGTGCATAATGTTCAACCTTAGAAAAATTAAAAAATAAAAACTTAGATTAATGGGGTTGAAAACTTGAAGTATGTAGCAAAATATTACATATTTATGCCTAAGTAGGCTCTTGAATTTTTTTTAAAAAAATGTCAAATAATTAGGTTATTAACGACACAAACTTGAACACTTATAGAAAAGACCATAACTAAAAATTAAAAGATTTATTATAAACGTTTTGAAAAGAAGACACAATATTGAAAATTCACATACCTAATCTTACATACATTTTAAAATTAGTAGGGACAATATAGTTGCAAATTTAAAAAAATTCATGAATTAAATGTTTAATTTTAACTTTAAAAAAAGCCATACATATATCGACTATAAAAAAGAAGGAAACTTCAACTGAAGTAAAAATATAAAGAAATAGATAATACCAGGATACTTTCTTCTATGACTAAGAAGAAAAAGAAGGAACTTTTTTGTTATGGTCAAGAGCCCAAGTCATTTATTCAACATTGGGTACGATTAAAATTGGAGGAATCTACTTATGTAATAGGTTGAATAAGTTTGATACGACCAAGACTTGAAATAGTACTACTAGTCATTTCTTAGTTGAGCTATGAAGAAAGGTTTTGATGACTCGTGGATATCGTTGATAATGGAGTATGTCACTTCTTTTTCAATTATGGTAAATGGTAGGCCAAAGGAGGTTTCACTCGGAATAGGAGTTTGGGACAATGAGATCAAAGATAATTTGTATTTGTCTTTATCATGTGTTAGAAGATTATTATTCGTACTATTTGTTTTTTCTTTTCCTAGTACAATAATAATTATAGAAATAAATGATCGAGCATCTAGTCTCGAGTGAGGAAAACCAACCCAATTATTGATTGAGCTAAAGTCACATTTAATTTTTTAACCTTATTCTTATCGTGCTATATGACCATTATTTTCAATTTGTGTTAAAGGCAACAAAATATAATTTTCATCAAAATTATTATCATCTTAGAGATATAATATACTAACGGCTATCAACTAGTACAATATCGATAATCTATTAAAATAGAAAAAAATTAATATTCGTTTAAAGGATTCAATCTTTAAACTAAGAAGTACGTACTACACGTCAATCATCGAATTATACTCATTTTAACGCCAATTAGAATAATAGAGACATTTAAGCAATAATAGTTTCCTTTTAGACAACATATGTGTGATTGTGACATCCAATTTTCTCTTTTTCCAATTCCGACCTCGTGAAGTGACTCATGCAGCACAATCACATTGTACAACTAGCTGCTTTAATTTATTATCAGTTTTTTTTTTAATTTCAACAGTATAACAAGTGAAACTCGATAAATTCGAACATCTGATATGTTGATTTTATATATATATATATAATGAAATAAATTGAGTTATATTCAAACTAAAAAAATAACTTTTGTGTATTTGTGTTTGGAAGAATATGTACTGTATTTTGTTCTTAAATTTTAAGAATACAACTGGTTAACCATGGAGCTTTTAAGAATAGATATATTTGGTCTAAATTTTCACGATGTATCGTTTTAATCTCTCCAAGTTTTTAAAAATAGATATAAGACGTCTAATTACTAAAGGTCCGTTTGGATCTAATTAACAACAATTTTTTTTTCAATAATACATTTCCTTTACACACTTTTTTTTGAAAATAAGTTTAAAATTTAGACACTTAATTTTTAGTTAGACTTTTTTTATATGTGAAATTGGTTTTTAAAGATTTATTTAAAATAGATTATTTTATAAATAGATTTTTAAAAAATGCATTATTTTAATTTATCAAACACTACCATTTTTTTCGAAATATTTTTTTTGACAAAATTAAACACTTTATAATCTCAATCAAACACATCCTAACGTAAATCAACAATTTAATTTCTAAAATTATAAGAAAAAAAATTTAGAGAAGAGAGTTTTTTTTTTCTCAATTTAGAATATTAATAATAAAACATATTTTAAAAAAATTAAATCTAATCTTAAAAAATCTCAACCAAGCAAATAAAATTTAAAAATTAGTTTTTTTTAAAAAAATTAACACTCCATCAAACAAAATTTATTATACTTGATTTTTCTATGAAGTGTAAATATTTTATCACATGTTATACTTTTTACCATTGGAAGAAAAGCTATGAACTAAGCATACGCAGCTATGAAACCCAGGACTAAAAGTTAATTAATTAATTTGTCATTTCATTCTCTCTCTCTACTTTTTTTTTTTCTTTTTCTGTATGTTGGATATGAGAAATTATTATAATTGGAATAATGGGTTTAGGTTTGTTCAAAAGAAAAGAGAAAAAGAAAGTGTACGATGATTGGTTGTCTTATTATTTTGGAAGTAAATCCTCACGCGGAGACCAATTTGGTTGGTTGGGTATATATGCCTTTGCCTATGCCCCCCTCCCCCCTCCCCCTCCCTCCTTCTTTCATATTCATTCATTAACCTTCACAAACCCACCTTTTCTTTCTTTCTTTCTTCTCTTTTTAATATAAAGGACCACCACAAAAAACATTATATTCAACTTGTTACCCTAGTCTACAAGGGGTCGTTTGGCCCTCCAACTATGAAGAATGGAGGGGGCTATCCATATTTGCTCGGGTTATCATAATCTTAGGATTATGATTAGATTCAACTTTTTTTTTTCTTATTATTATTCATCTGTCACCATTCTCCATTCTCCACTTTCACTATTCCTCACTCCCGTTTCACTATTTTTCACTCTCTCATATCTCCTATGTAAATATTCTTCACTCCCTCCTTTTACTATTTATCACATTGTCAAACATAGATTATAATAACTCAAATTGTAATTATTTGCACTCCAAACACATACTATAATAACTCACTTTATGTCCCAAACGTTTCCTAAAAGTTCATCATTTCCAATTTCTCGTGATGATTAAATTCAATCTTATCCAACAATATATCGTTTTGATAATATTTGGAGTATGAGAATCAAATCTTTGAACTTTAAGTTGATACTCTAAATTAGTTTATATTGATTTTGACAAAAGAAAAAATGATGTAGTGTTGTTTAAAAAAAATGAATAAATAAAACCATAAAGGTTTACCTTAAAAATATAATTGGTTACCTCATCAACCAAACACCCTTTTAAAAGTGACCTGTGATCCTTCTTTTGAGTGTTAGAGGTTTAAAAAATTGGATTTAGCCCTCTAATAAAATTTGTGTTTTAGTTCAATAATAATGAGATGGAACATTTTAATTTACAATAGTAAGTCACTTAGAGTTACGGTATATTTTGTTTTACGACTAAAAAAAGTCGATAATTAATTACTTCACTAACATGAGTTAGATAGTCAATGTCAAATGATAATAGGTGGGATTTAATTTATGTTAATTATTCTTAAAAGTAGACATAATAAAAAGGCCATATTGATAAATTATATATTGTTACACAAAATTCTTTTGTAGATCACAAAGGGGAGAAAAAAAAAAGGATTTGTAGAGTTGTAATCCATGTGATTGCAATGGTGGGTTTTATAATAAAATATGATAAAGGTTGTGTGGTTGAATGAGATAATTTGGGGTTTGAGTGGGATTTTGGTCCCCAATTCTCTCCTAGAAGAAAATAATTATTAAGGAGATTATATGGTTGGGCCAAACAAGAAAACATCTCAACCTCAATTATATGTGTTTAATGTTTTCATTCTTTTTATAAGAAACAAATTACATTATTATTTGTATAAAGTAGAAGAGCATGTAGACATAAATGGATTGGTCAATGTTATTTATTGTAACAAAAATTAAGTTTACACATCCATGCATGTTACTTTTCTTTTATCATTACTTAATCAAATAGATCAAGAGTATATATATATACAATAGTGACTACATTCACATCGTTGATATAAAATTTAAAATAAAAGTTTAAATCGAAATAAAAAATTTAAAACTACGACAAACAAATGATACAATGAAAGGTAGTCATCGTTATTTACAATTCAATCTTTAATCTAAGTAATAAAGTAGAAAATTCTACCTTTAATTTTGTTATGCTTCTTTTCTATGTAACTTTAGTAGTCTCTTGAATTATAATAGACGACCCTTAATGTTTTTATTAGCACAATTAACTAACACAAGTGTGAGAATTAACATAATAATAGTCTAGTAGTTAAAGCATCAATTCATCTGTTTGAGATCGAAGTTCAAAATTTCTTTACTCGCACGTTCGTCATGTAAAAAAAAAATATAAACAAGTGATAATAATATTCAAAGCATCTACTCATTTTTTACTCACTTTGACAAAGCATAGGATGTCGTGAATATAATTTTTTTTAACATTTTAACGAAAATTATATATCTTTTATTTTATTTTTTAATAAGTAATAAACAAATACATTCCTTTGGCCGACTCATAAAGCCTCTTTCTCTTGAATTAAAATTTTAAAATTTTCTATGTTGTAAAAGGGTTGGAAGATTATGAAGAAAAAAAATAATATATAGGTGGCACCTGTCTGATGTCATGTGATTGGGGAATAAAAAGATTAAATCAGATAATATAATTTTATTTGGGATAAATAATTGAAATTGAACTTTTAATTGAATTATGAATAATGGATAATTAATCATTGAATAAACTTAAACAATTAAATGTTTCCCAAATGAACGTTTTTAAGATTTATTTATCATCGAAACAAAAGGGAAGAGTACATTTGAAAAATTGATTTATTTAATTCATGAATTAGGCACACATTAGAGATTGTCCCATCCACTATAGTTGAGTAACGATTTTTGTTTCTAATAGATAAAATGGTAATTATAATTGATGGTCATTTTAAGAATATAATAACATTTAATTTTTTTTTGCAAATATAGTAAAACTAAGATAGAATTATATGATCTATCAATGACAGACAAATATTTACAACATAGTCTATTGGTGATAAATTTTTATCATTGATAAAATTGAATAAATTTTGCTATATTTACAATTTTTTTAAAACGTAATTACTATATACTTGATTATTTTATATTTAATGACTAAATTTGCAACTATTCTTAGATAAAATAACAAGAAAATTGATTCGAGTCGAATGAGGTCGAGAGTCAGATTTTGATAGGTTGGACACCTTCAGCCTGACCCATGCTTGAGATATGGATCATGGGCCATTAGTTTAGAAAGAAAATTGAACTTCCATAGGGAACACACTTTTGGCCAACTCATTCAACTCATAAATGTGTGTTTATGGAATGACATATGTGTGTTTATGGAATGACATGTGTTTCGAGTATGTTCTTAAATATGATTGATTGATTCTAAAGTTTAAATCAGATGATGAAATTAAATTTAATTATATATCACTAAAGATGATTTAACAAGTTCATGCTACAGGTGCAAGTGCAAGTTAGTGTAAATGTTGAAACCGATAGTGTTGATATGATTTTGGTTTTGAGCCCAATTGGCCTTCTATTTTTCTTTTTCCAAACTTTATCAAAAAAAATTCTCAAAAATCAACTTAGTTTTATTTATTTTTCAATTAAAATTGATAATTCAGTCTTTCTTTACTCTTAGACAATATATATAAAGAAACAATTTGTACACAATATAATTTATATATACACTATATGAAAATTGATCGGTGAGGTGATGCTAAAAAAAACACGAATGAACAATATCAAAAAATAGAAAAAGAAAAATATCTTTAATATTGATTTTCGATTGACATTAAAGTAAAAGAAGGAATAATTAATTTTATTTTAAACCGATAATATTGAAATAT
Organism: Cucumis sativus; assembly: GCF_000004075.3. Classification (NCBI taxonomy): domain Eukaryota; kingdom Viridiplantae; phylum Streptophyta; class Magnoliopsida; order Cucurbitales; family Cucurbitaceae; genus Cucumis; species Cucumis sativus. The sequence continues at coordinate 1,116,608 of NC_026659.2, read as the reverse complement.
CTTTAATGTCTCTCTTTTAAATTTCAAACTTGTTAATCCTCAATTATTTTTGTTGCAAATCCTCCGTTTTCATTTTCCTCTCTCACCTCCATGACTTTCTTTTTCGATGTGTTTAAAAATATACTGAAAATGTAAATATATCAAATATATTGTTCGATATATGAGACGATACGTTGTAAAAGATTGTTTTGTTAATAAGCTTATCAAATATACCCTAATTTATATTTTTAAAAATTCAAACATATATAAAATATATTGTGGCAAAAATATATTGGTAGAAGTGAATTTTATTTAATTATTAGCCCATGTATAAAACGTAAGCCCATGATAGTGTACCTCAGTTGAGCCCAAAAGTCCATCAAGTTTTCTACTCCTAACGCCACGTATAAGGACAGCAAACGCGCATTTGAAAAGGATTCAGTCAATACCCAATAGCCACAAGCCACGTTAGTAAATCACTATCACAGACTTCACCGTCGGTCAATTAATAACTCGCTTTCTCGAGTCAATATCCAAGACTTAGCTATGCATTGTCCATTTTCCAGTCTCACACCCAATTTAATCAAAATCTGTTTGATTAAATCACAAAAATTAAATCTCCAAATTTTGATTTTCTAAACTTTTAGACATTTATAAATTTGAGAGATCAACTTTATAAATAAATTTAAAGAAAAAAAAAAAAACAAACAAAAGACTTAGCTCCTAAGCAAATGATCAAACTTATATGTATAGATGATAAATTTGCAATTATATTATTCGAAGTCTTACTTCACGGCGGTGCTTTCTAGAATGGTATGTGTAAATAATTCTTTTGTTTTATTATATGGTCTCCAAGACTTTGGACTATTTTTGTTTGATAGTTTTCTTTATCACATATTATATGATTGGTTAGGAATTCCTTTGATTTATGTGTGTGTCTTTTTTTAAATTATTATTGAAGTAACACTTTTAAATTTTTTTAGTTATTGAAGTTTCTACCCTAGAAAATGAAGGTGGAATATCAATTTTGATTAGGTCAAATTGTAATTTAAATCCTTATACATCATCATCATGTGATATATATTGTTAGTTAACATTTATTGTATACTTTCAATCCAATATTTTAAAAATTTTAAAATTATGGCAAGTCTATTAATTATATTTAAAATTTATATTAATTTAAAATGTTTTTAGTTAATGATAGATAACTACTCCTAAGGATTCTATCAATAATAATTAAGAGATAATTATTTAGTAAAAAAAAAATTACAAGAAAAACTTTGAGAGGATGCTAAAATTACAATAACATGGATGATATTGTTTTTCTTTCTAGTAACGTGACAAAAATGCAAAATACTAATAACAAGAAAAAGTATCATTCAATTTGAATATTAGATTATAAAGAAAGATATCTCGTTTGGGTATTTGACTTCACATAGAAAGAATTATTGAGCCACTCCAACTCAACTCCATTCAAACCCTCCACCAAAGCTCTAACATCAAGAAGGTTCATGAGCCCATCTCCCTCTTGAGTAAACTCGTAGCCTCCTAAAATTACAACTCCAATGTGATTTTTGAAGTACTTTCCTCCATTGCATTAGGAAGTTCGGCCAAGATTTTTGAGTTTTGAACCATTTGTCCATTTCTAAATATCCTTCCAATATTGGACTTGTCCATGCAAGAACCAATCTATTAACTTGCCTTCGATTATATTTTCTATTCTTCAATTATTTTATTTTAAAGATTAAATTTATCTCATTTTAAATTATGATTTGCATATTTTTTTAATAGATTAAATGGGTGAATTATTAGTTAAATTTTAAAAATAAAAACAAATTTATAAAAACTAAAAACTCTTTTGATAATTATTTAAGTTTTTAAATTCTTTTTTATCTACTTTTTACACGTGTTTTTAAGAATTATGCAAAATTTGACTATAAAGTCACAGTTGGTTTATGTGGTTTTCTATTTTCAAAAATTAATCTTGTAAATATTAATTTTAACTTTCTCATATTTTTTTTTTACTAATATGTTAAAAAACCAAGCAAAAAAACAGTTTTTGAAGACATGTTTTTATTTTTTAGATTTAACTAAGAAATCTACTATTTAATTAATAACTTAAGATGAAAACCAACTTAAGAAATTAAGATAGAGAAGATTTAATTATTTTAAAAAACCGATTCATCATCAAGGAGTTTTTTTCAAATTAAAACTTATTTTTGTTTTTTTTTTTTAAATTATACAACTTTTGTACAAAATAAGATACAACTAATTATTGAGAAAATTGACATAAAATTTCAAATACCATAAATCAAAATTGAGATAAAATAAATTAATTTTTTAAAAGAAAAATCAAAGAATTGCCTAATGATTTATTAATGAAATCGTAGAAACTTTCAAAACTAAAAAGAAACTGTTAAGTCCAAATCGTAGAAAACTAAACAAAAGCTTTGAAAACCACACGTACTTCAATTAAAATGAGTTAGAAAATAAAAACAAATTTTTAATAAAGTTGAGAATTAAAAAAGTGATAATAATAAGAACAGAAAACAAATAAAATAAAATAAAGGAGTGGACGTGTCTCAATCTCCCTAAAAGACGCGTTTTCTCTGCCGTCACTCACATCAGCATTCAACCAATTAGCTCAACTAACAACAATTATATCTTAAACTTCAAAATTAAATAAATAATCAACTAAATATTTTGATTTAACTCAAAAAAAAAAAAAAAATCAAAATTTGAATGTATATCATGTTATAATTTACCTGATATTTAAAATCGAGAGTCTCACGATTTGTTAGAACGCAAGAGACACTTTTAATGACTTATTAGAGACTCTTTTCAATTACTTTTTAGATATTTTTTTGTGATTTAGTGACTTTTTTAAGTTAAAAAATTTATGAGATATAAAATTAAAATGATCTTTTTCAAATACAAATTTATCAGCTTGAGTTCTAATTTTTCAAATTGTTATAAGTTTGAGGTTTCTTTCAACAAATCTATAAATTTAAAGTATAGTTATAATTACTATTATAATTTATAACAGTGAACAACTTGAGAAAGATTTGAACTTGGAAACCTATACTAAATCTGAGCTTTTGAATAGTGATGTTTTTTTTTTTTAAAAAAAAAAATTATCATAAATTTATTAATTACTATAAAAAAAAAATCAAAATAGACATTAAAATTGTAGGTTAGCCTAATAATTAAAAGGAGGGAAAAACTTTCCACTATATTGACAAATCTCTACGGCATCCTTCATTTCCTCGAAACTTCTCTTTTCCCCCTCAATTTTCCCTTATTTATCACTCCATTTCTTCACCAACCTTCTCTTCATACACCCACCCCCTCTCTTTTCTCTCTTAATTAAACTCCCATTTCTTTCTGCTTCTTTCTTTGTCTTCTTCCTTTTCGACGACCCCGAGGTGATCACAGAAAACCCAATTATGGATCAAAACTACAACTCTTTCTGTCAATTCAGCGATCAGCTTCGGCTTCAGACTGCTAATCTTGCCAATTTGTCCACCAATGATTCCATTTGGAGCAACTCCTTTGTCTCTAAGAAGAATCACAACAACTTCGATGTTCGCGTCGGAGCCGAGCTTTCTTCTTCTAACTCCGACTCTTATAAACTTCCCTCCGACCTTAACACTCTTAATAACGGTAAGTTTGCTTAAACTCAACGATAAATTTATTTATTGTGATCAATTTAGAATTTGGAATTATGTTAGCATCTTGAAGGAGAAAATGAACGATTGACATCTTATTATGTTTATAATTTAAACAGACGGTTGGAACAGTTTCAAAACAAGTGGGTCAGATCTTCTCAACATGAACACGAAGCCACTTGGGTTGGCCAACAAAACCAAGGATCCGGTGAACGATTACGAAATATGGAACAGTTTCAAGCCGGGAACCGGGTTGGATCATATAGGCATTAACCCAAACCCGAAACATCTCGGGTCAAGCAACACAAATATCAACGATCAAACGAACGATTTCGGGTCATGGAACAGTTTCAAGTCAGGAATTGGGTCGAACTTTCTAAACCCTAAACCGAATCCAATCGGGTCAGGCACAAACCCAAAGGATTCAGTGAACGAATACGGATTATGGAACAATTTGAAGCCAAAACCCACCGCTGATTACAACGGATTCAACGACGGGTGGAAAATCGGACCAACGGTGCCGGGAAAAAACCAGAACTCTAAGGAAATCGAAACTAACAATGGTGTGGGAAATTACAGGAAGGGATTGTCCTACAAATTGGGGGTTCCGGCAAATAGTAACGGGAATTTTAATTGGAAGAACAACGTGGGTGAGGTAGCTGAGCAGGGCGGAGGGAAAGGGGGGAAGAAAGGGAATAAGGGGAAAAATGAAGCGGAGAAAGAGAAGAGGTTCAAGACGTTGCCGGCGGCGGAGGCGCTGCCGAGGAATGAGAGAATCGGCGGGTATATATTCGTGTGCAATAACGATACGATGGCGGAGAATTTGAAACGGCAGCTTTTTGGTTTGCCGCCACGATATAGGGATTCAGTTAGGGCAATAACGCCGGGGCTGCCGCTTTTTCTGTATAATTACTCCACCCACCAACTTCATGGAGTTTTTGAGGTTAGGATTTATTTATTAATTTTCCGTTAAACTTTGGTTTTATAATTAATTAGTAAATAATTAATGGTTAAAGTATTCTTGTGAGAATGATTAAGGAATGATTAATAAACATGAAATAATGTCAGGCTGCAAGCTTTGGAGGAACAAATATTGATCCGACGGCTTGGGAGGATAAGAAATGCCCCGGAGAATCCCGTTTCCCTGCTCAGGTATATATATATACACATTTCACATATCATCTTACTAATATAATGTTCAAAATTAATTCAATACATTACTTAATTTATGATTATTTTTAATCAAGATTGAAGTACAAGTTTTAAATTTATGTTTAAAAAGTTTTTAATACTAAATTTGTAATTGAATGTGTAGGTGAAAGTAATAACAAGGCAAATATGCGTGCCATTGGAAGAGGATTCATTCAGGCCAATTCTTCACCACTATGATGGCCCTAAATTCCGACTTGAGCTTAGTATTCCGGAGGCTATTTCTCTCCTTGATGTTCTTTCTCACCAAAATTCTTAAACTTTACCACATTTACTTGACTCTAGCTACCTACGAGAATAAATCCTTCATGTAAATACTTATAGATCACGTAGATTTTTTATCTTTTATATAAATAATAATACTCGAAATTTGAAATATCTTATATCATATCAATTAGTTTGTAAGGAAAATATAATTTAGATTTATTAAACTGAGTTATAGTAATAAATTCATGTGATGACATTTTTATTTAGATTTCTAAATTTTAATGGAATTCCACTGGTATGTGAATCATAAACAAATAAGCAAAGACAAAAAAGAGTACTATTTTAATAGATTATGACATAGAAATAGTTAATTGTTTGATTACCTGAACTTCCAATAATAATAAAAGTAATTTTATTTACTACCATCATCCAATCTAAAGTTTCAAAACTAAAAAATCAAGAAAAAACCAATTCTTACTTGAAACCATATAAACAAGTGTTGAAATTTTTTACAATAGCCTAACAAAAGAAGATCACATGATCCCATCGCATAAAATTGATCATTTGTATAATTTCCTCCATCCTCTATTTTCAGTTTTCTTTCATTTTCCCTTCATCCAAACACCCTAATCCCACAATCACTTTTTAAGTATAAGTGACATAGAACAACAAACCAAGAGTATAAAAATGCAATTCAAATTCCATTATTCTATGATGGCATCAAAGATAGTTTCAATGACAGGCAGGGCAGTGAGCCAAACCATTCTCATTGCATGCTCCACATCTCTCCTTTGTGTCCCCTTTTATCACTTTACAGCTCCCTCCACATTCATAACATGGCACAAACCTCGCTCCCCCGCATCCTTCACACCCCTGACGACCTGCTCCCGTCTCCACTGCTGCCCGACGTAGTATTCTTCGAAGCTTTCCCATTTCGTTTAGTGCCACCACCTCATCTGCCCCTCCGATATATCTATTAAGAATGTATATGTAAACAGTTAAATTATCGTATCCATCGATCTAAAGGTTAAGAGAAATCAAATTAAAAAAAAAACAAAAAACAAAAAAGAAAATTGTTACTTTAAAATCGATTGTAAAAACAAAATTAAAAATATAAGCAATGAAATTAAATATTTTTAATACAAAAGAATTAGTGACTAAAAGTATATATTTATTCAAAAGAGTTCAGTGGTAATTTAAAACTACCTTCCCTTCACAAACATTTTCGGTACCGTCGCCTCGTCTCCGAGCAACTCCTTAAGCTCCTTCAAAAACTCGCCGTGCAACGCCACATCACGCTCGTCGACGACCACCTGCTGCAACTCCAGCACCGACTTCACTCTGTTACAATCCTCAAACGTCCGCCGTACGCCCCTCAACGACGTCGTATACAGAACCACCGTCTCCGCCCCTCCTGGCGGGCACTTCTCCGGAAACTCACTCAGCGGGTCGAATCGAACCGGTTTCTGCCCCTCTCTTTCTCTCTCCTCTCTATCCCTCACGAGAAATATGTTCTCTTTAACCGACTTGAACCGGTCCGGGTCGCCGGTTCTTTGCTCCGGCTTCTCCGGTCCGGGTCTAAAAGTAGCCGTTTTCCTCAACCCAGCAGTCTTAGATTCGGCGGTCGGCTTGGAGGAAGGCGATAACTTGGCGTCAAGCTCTGCTACCGTGTGGAAACTCGAGCTCTTACGTGGGGGTTGTTTAGCAACTACAACGGCGGGAGTTGCGGCGGTGACAGCAAGGGGATTTGTCGGGGGTGGTTCTGTAACAGAGCGGAGAGCAGGTTTAAGGTCTTCAAGGGCTTTACTAACCTCATCCCATGAATGAGGAGCTTCCGACTCGAAACTACTAAGCTTCTCCAAAATCGGAACCGGAACAATAGCCGATTTCTCCTCCTTCACAGGAGGCTCCTCAGGTGGTGGCGGTAACTCCTCCATGACTTTAACCCAAGGTTCCTCTATGGCGTTTATGTCAAAAACCGCAAAGCTGGCTGGCGCCGGACGGTACACGTCGACGGTGGCCTCAATTCGCTTGGAAGAGGTGCACCCCATTGCCGTCGATGAAGTTCCGGCGGTTGAGTATAGGATTTTTTTAAAAAAGAATATATATCTGTTGGGATTTTAAGTTTTTGGGGTTATAGCTTATAGAAGTGTGGAATTGGAAATGTGGTGGGAAATCGGGGGATGGGACAGTGAGGGGTTTTGTGTGGTTGAAATGTGAAGGAATTAAGCTTATCGGATTTTGAAGTTTTTGTGTGATTCTGTACAACGCCTCAGGTTGAGAAGTGGTGTATGACTCGACACGTGGACTTCGTAGATGTTTGCCACGTTAGCTGTCTTTTTGGTAAGATTTATTTTGCCATTTTTGGTGGGTGCCTTACAAATTTGGCCCATCTCTTCCCTTGTGTTCTTCAAATGTTTGATTTTAGTTATTAAATCAAATAAATCTTAATTGATTGATTAATTTGTGGGGTTAAATAGTTTGTTATTAGCATGTGTTTAAAAGGTTTGTGTTTAGAATATTAATAATTATATATATACTTATTTAAAATTTTTTTTAACTGCGAAAGCATGAGTAGATTTGTTCTCCTCTCTAAAGATGTAACAAAAATGAACAATATTAACGATGTTTTCAACGTAAATTAAATGAGATGTGATCAAGTGTTGTGCTAACATTTGTGAGTGACAACATAGACTAGATCTATTTATTAATTGAAGAATATGATTTGGAGAATTAAGTGAACATTCTCAGATTTAAGCATGTATTTCAACTGGTTAATTACATCTTGTGTTTGAATTTTCACACATGTATGTTTAAAGAAGAATTAAAGTTACCATTTCACAATTATTGTTTTTAATCGTATCATAAGATTTTTACAAAATATGGAAACCAAATATCACAAATGTGGATATTTGAAAACAAATTTCTTGTAAGAACAAAAAAATCCCTACCTCTTTGGCCACATATTCAAGTTGTATCTAAAACGACTTTATTTTTTTATTTTTGTTCTTTCATAAAGGATAAAAATATACATTTTAAGGATAAGAACGTGAATCATACATTTTTATTTAAATTTTTAGTGTTTCTAATTCTATAATTTTTTCATTTCTAAAGCTAAGACAAGTCTAAAAGACAGTATTAAGATAAATCACTGTCGAAAATTTGAATATAATTTAGTAGGTAAGAGATTAAATTGTGATTCCAAAGCTCCATCATATTGTTCAATCCTCACCCCAATGATAAATTGAACTAAGAAAAACCATCCAGGGAACTAAACAGAAATTCAATTGAGGTTCAGTTCAAGCTTTGGATGTAATGTTGAAGTCTACAATGTTTACTAAAGTTGGAGCAACTAATCGTAACCTTCAGAACTTCATTGAGAAGGAAATTAACAAATTTTAAACAAATTTGCAGCTTTAGAATGTTGGTGTTACAGCATTCTTCCAAGCCTAGAAGAAGCATATGATTGCTATATATAAAATTGCCTATATTTGTGTACACACAAACACACACACACACCCCGTCACACACATTCAAATGGTAAATCTCAGCCAAATATATTCATATGACCTAAAATTAGCCGTTTGAAGAATACATCAGAGTGAAAAAATATTGTATGGTTAAAGGGCTAAGCGGTTTCGGTACCTCATTTTCCTCCATTTTAAGAAGGGTTCAATCCTGGAAAATGTAGCTTCTCTTCTGTATTTTTCCATAAAGAGTGAAGAGTGTCCAAACTAGAACTACAAAAAGGAAACAACAGTTGCTAACTTAACTGTATATGAATGCGAGGATTACCGTCATCATGCTGCTAACAAGTATCCATACCCAACCGCCGCTGGTCGAGCACGTTTTCTCCGATTGACAATCTCCAAAAAACATGAGAATTTTAGCTGATATTAGCCTCAGAGTTGCAATGCACATGAAAAGAAAACTCACGGCTAGCACGGCGAGTTCTTTACTTTCCAGCTTTGCTTGATTGTTTAATATTTTTTCAATATCTAAGCTGTAATGAGAAGAGGGGTAGGTAATCAGAAAAATCAGATCCTAATTAAGAGAGTTGGGAGTCAAATAAGAAAAAGAAAGCCATATATAAGATCTATATTGCAAAATGAACATTCAGAAACAATGCATTCATGAATAATCCATACATAAACTAACATTTTAAGCCCTTTAAAACTCAATATAAAATATATAAATTCATCCATTCCTAGTAGACATGTCACTTTTCTCCCAGGAACCCTCCAATCCTAAAGGTCAGGGTTGGGAGAGGGTATTTTTCCCCATCACCTAAACGGGAAAGGAGACGAAGAATATGTTCACTGTCCTCCCACTTGTTGAAGGAGAAGTTAATCTTTTAAATGAGATACCACGAGGAGAATTAACTACTAAATTGAGAATTTCTTTTCAAAGGGAAGGGGAGTAGTGAGGGTGGCAGGGAAGGGGTAAGAAGAATGAAGCCATCCCTGTCGCTGCCCTGATAACACTCCTAATCCCGAATGGAAAATGAAATAGCTGATTCTACTGACATCATCCTATGAAAACTAATGGACGTAGCTAATTGATTGAGAAAGAAAAATAAGTACATAAAGCTTATGTATTAGGAAAGTATTTTATATCTAACCTGAGCATATTGTTCTCTCTGACCAATTCATTCATTTGAGATGTAGTAGCCATCTTCCATGATTTGAAGTGAGCTATTTCTTTTTCCTAAAAAATGGTAAAGGTACATGTATGAATAGAATGATGGAAGCTCTTTGTTGATTTGTAGTAACTAATCAGAAAATACAAGAAAGCAGTTACTCACAATTGTTTCCTTCCAAACCATGAGATCCGTGATAGCTAACTTAGTATTCTCCAGAAGCAATGATATTCTAACTATTTCTTTTTCAAGATCTGGTAAGAGTTTCCCTTGGCGTCGGTTCAATTCTTTGATATACTCCTCTAGCACAGACAAATTAGATTCAAGTGACCTCACCTTTTGCATCAATATCTTCAGGACAGTGTCACCAGGTATTCTACCGTTCAGCTGTTGTCTAGCTTCAATTACAGGATCAGGAAATTTGTTAACTTTCACATTTTTTGCAACCTCTAGAGCAAGACTTGTCGGATCATCCATGCTTTCTGGCCCTGCACCAGCACTTGACAAGTTATTCTCATCATTTTCTAACTCATTAACTGGGCCAACATCTGAATTTACAGAAGGCGACACAGTTGAATTAGGTTCTTCTAGTGAAATTTTCTTGGGAGCAGCTTTTGAAGAGGTGACAATGAGATCTTCAAGCATCCTCCCCATGGCATCAACACCATAGACTTCTACTATACTCAATGTGCAGTAAAACTCTGATCCATAATGACTAAGCAGATCCAGCTTTAAGTACCTAACCCATTTTGGTTCTGGCAGCTGGAAGACTTGAGCATGTTTTACATTAGCAGCAACAAAATTTCCCAAGTTAGACCATGTCTCAGTTGGGTAGCTCAAACTGCCAGACAAATTGAATTCCTTGAAATTAGAAGAATAATGTTCAAAATTTGCAATTTTCACAGCATCAACCAAGGTCTCTTCTGAGAGCTCAATCACAACATACTTCCCTCCCACGGAACAAGGATTCCTCAGGTACTTATCATGGTCTTTCTCCAGTATATTACATGCTCCTTTTGCCTCCTTGTTATGAGCAACCACCTTTGCACCCTTCGATGCAGATGCATAGTTGTAATCCGATCCATCTGGTTCAAGCCGATGAGTGATGTTAACTAACTGGCTAGGCATTTTGCCTTCTTTATCTTTCATTGTAATGTTCCGAAACTCGTCCAAATTAAGATATGTGGGGCGAGAGCTTCTGCCACTAGGACTTTCCTGATGTTCTGTTGAGCATGGTTTCTTCTCCGGCTGTTGTACTTTACATATCAAAGATGAATATCCTAGTGCACTCAGTACTGCTTCTTCAAATGCCTTCGACTCTGGAAGTGAGTAATTGAAATTTGCATAGTTGTGATGAACATAGGATTGAATACAGTTCATTGACACATTAAGTTCAAAAGATGATCTAGAGGTCGTACTATTGCTTCCATTTGCTATAGATGAACAAGCGTGACCAGCCTTCTGATTTCCATGAGTATGGCAAGAAGTGCTTTTGTTTACAGAAGAAGAATCCCCTAGAAAATACAACTGCAGTCATTCTAACCTAATTTAAGGTATAAGTACAATGAAAAAACCTATTAAAAACATTACAGAGAGCCAAACTATTGATATCATCATCAAACAGAAAAATTCTAGGCAAAGACCGCGATCACATACACCAATCCAAAACCAATATTACAGCGATGCAGAACCAATTACTTTCTCAATATACATATATTTGCATAATAATTGTGAAAAAAAAAACAGAAAACAAAATTAAATTATCAATAAAACTCCCAGAGATTGTGTGTGTGTGTGTGTGTGTGTGGGGGGGGGGGGGGGGGGAGCGATATAAAGAATCAAACGGTAACAAATAAAAAGTATCCTCTATCCTATTCAACAAAATTGTAACACGAAATAGGAATCAAAACACAAACCAAATGAAGAAAGGTGGAGTTAAGATGACCCGAAATTGGCTATAAATGATAAGAAGCAAAACAAAAAGAACCCAAAAGAAAAACCCAGGAGACAAAATACATTAAAATGACGAAAAAAAAATAAAAAATGGGGAAATGGGGTTGGAGGATTATACCAGCATCGCCATAGCCAAGGACGAGCTCGGAGTATAATAAGCAGACAAGACAAGAGAGGGAAAAGAGGAAAGACCAGAAGAAGTCATAGAAACTGGTTCTCTTGTTAATGCAGTTGTTTTGGTTATGGTTGTTGGGATCTTTCTTGCCATTGTTTTTGCTCTTCTTCTTGCTTCTATATCTGATGCACAACAACTCATCTCGAGAATTCTGCATCTTCAACTACAAACAATGGGAGGAAGAGGAAGAGGAAGAGAAAAGGAAAGAAAAGGGGAAATTCAGTAATGGGTAAGTTGAAAAAAAGGAAATAGTAAATGAAAAGGCCATGGATTTTTGGGTTTGTATGTTTGTGGCTGATCCATTGCTATCAACTCCAGAGGTAGCGGAAACTACCTTCAGCCATTTGAAGAAGAGCGTTTATTTCGGGGGAAGAAATGATTCGTTCATAATTTTTTCTTCTTTTGCTGACGTGGAAAAAATAGGATGAAAACAAATAAAGTTTTAAGAAAGAAAAAAAAGAAAAAAAAGAAAAAGGGAAGTTGAAAATGTCATCAATATTCTTTGAAGTCCGGAAGGAATGACAAATTAAGGAGTCAAGCCAAATGATTGTTGTCTAATTGTTATTTGATTTTAATTGTTATGTATTTAATATAATATTGGATATTGATTATTATCTAAATAACCTTAGACTTTCTTTTATAATTATAGGAAGTTTATGATAATCATCCCATCATCCTCTATCTTTTGTCAATTATTAAAAGAAAAATTGATTTGCCATCGATTACCTTTCATCTTTTTTGTCAATTGTTAAAGATTTTTCTACTATATTATAATTATCATTTAATTACTTTTAGTCTTGTTAATTATTTCTAATAGTCATCTGATTATATTAGCATAGCAGTGTAATTTTTTTTCAATTAGTTAGTAGTTTTGGTGTTAGTGTGAACTTCACAAACTAGTTTTTGTGTTGATAATATCTACAACAATATTTTATGATATAATGTTAGGCAGTTGGAACATTTTGTTGATAATGATTATGATATTAACACACGAGGTTGAGAGTGAAACTTATGTGCTTGCATTGTTATTAAGAAATAAAAAGTCCTTAATTAACTAAATTGTGTATTATGTAGCATTGTTAATTCTTGTCAGACAATGCAATTGCTAATAGATTGTTTTTCTATTATTACTTTATGAGTAAATGAAAATATTTTGAAGAAGATAAGAATGAGAATTTTGCATTTAGAACTTGGAAAACCCCACCATTCATGCTTCTGTATATTTATTAACCGATTGTCAAATAATTACTGTATGATTAATGTATGACTCACGTATGATTGAACTCATAGCCAATCAAATTGAAAGCACATGATAGAAACTATAATTGTTTATCAATAGAGAATAAATATCATGGTCACTCTTTCCCTTGGGTTCTTTTGTTGTAATCTCCAATTCCATGTCACAACGATGTACTTCTAGATTGTTGGTGATTAGGTTATTATTCACAAATAGTCGACTAACACTGTCTATCTAGTGCTCTAGAATCAAGGGAAAGAGAAAGGAAAAAGAAAGACAGGTAACAAGATAAGACAATGATAACTAACAAAGTTGATAGTGTGATAGCTGCCAAAGTTGATAGTGTTTTTATCACTTTACATTGTTATTATTTTTTATATATTAAAGTAGGTTATGGTTTTGATATTGAATTGTCAAGGTACGTTCATCCAGCGTGATGTTATCATTGTTCATCAGTTATAGAACAATGATAGATCACTAAAGAAAATTATTCTTAACTTGGTAGCCAATGAGTCTATTTGTGATAGATCACTATGTCTATCAGTTATTGACTATATGTTAGTTTATCATTGTTCATATCATCGTTTAATTTTAATGGCTCATTCCAATTTAATTGAAAAGTGATCTAAACATGGACTGACTTAAGAAGGAAAAGAAGAAATTGTTCATGATTGAAGAAGAAGAAGCTGTTCAAATGATAAGGGTGATAGACTCTGTCGTTGTCTAAAAGCCTGAACAACATTAATCAATGCCCTTCCGCTGTGCTGCCTCTACATACTGTTCTGCAAGCTTCTTCACCTTCTCCCCCTCCTTGATAAGAAAATTTGCATTCTTATCCTTGGAATGGTACTTCATAACCTTCTCTGTGGTTTTCTGGACTGCCCATCTGTATTGTTCGGCTGTTATGACCCCGCTCTTGCACAGCAGTCTGACGTGCTCCTTGATGTATGTTTCAACCTACATTGAGTTATTTCTCAAAGACTATCATGTGTTTGTAGACTAATTTGATTAGTTCAATGCAAAAATGGGAAGATGGTTTAGAGAGAGCTTTGGGGTGAAAGGATAAAATGATAGAGAAAAATATTACCTTCTTAGATACAGAATTATTGCCATCAGATGGCTTATTGTCATTGGCATTATTATATTTCTCCTTCTTGTGGGGCGAACACTCTCCAGTAGGGGGCTTTGCTTCTTTTACCTCCTCACATTTTAGGTCCGACCCTTTTCCACCTTGAATTGGCATAGAAGTTGCATCATTACAAGAATCTTTCTGCTGAGAATTAGATTCCGAAGTAGGCACACAAGGCTTTTCTGCTGATGCTTTCCCTGGAAGATCCTTTATTTGTTGATCTGTGTCTGGCCCATATAGTTCTTCATATTCTGCTAAGGAAGGTTCTTCAACTTCGTTATTATTCAGAGGAACAGCAACAGACCCTTCCTTCTCGATCTCAGAAGGGGCAGTTCCAACCTCCAAATCTTCGTTTTTTGACAAACAAGAAGCATCCTTTGGAAGTTCAACACTCCCCAACCTCTCAGGCTTTTCGGCATCTGATGCATGACTTGAACTTTCAGTGTTTAGAGTGGATAGAACAACTTTCAATTTGGGTTCACTTTCATCTGGTGGTTTCATAACCGTAGCAGCTTTGGTGGTGAAGCAGTTTTCTTCTTCTAGATCATACTCAAAATCACCATAGATATCCAAGTCTGGATGGTCATCCATTTCTATTACGTTTTCAGGTTCCAACTCTTCCATAAGCTCATCATCATCATCGACAACAGTTCTGTGTGACGGGCTATTCACAGGCGAATCAGATAAAAGACCAGCATTTCTAAGTGCTTCTTCAACTACAGGATCTGTTTCTGGATCAGTTGGCAGTTCGGAATTAGCAATTGGCTCATTTGCCTGGGATGAGGAATCCAAATCTGCTGCTGTATTTGATCTGCCAGTGTCTGTGCGATGCATTATCTCCTGGGAACATAGATTAAGATATACGACTTTGGTGTTCGACTTATCAACAACCTCCTTTTCTATGTTAATGGCATCAGCGATTGCCAGCTCTGTCTCTGCAGTTCTACGCATGTCTGTCAAATTTGTTTTCTTCAAAAATTGCTCTGTCAGACGATAAAGCTGTGCCTGTGCAAACGTTCAATACAATAAATGAAAATAATTGACTAGCTAGAGGCATTCAATTAACTTTAAAACATGTACAACTGAAGATGTGTATTAAATGGATAAACTATACAAAGCAATGGGAAGGTTTTAAAACAGAGGATGTAGCATCCATAGCAATGGTCAGTATTCTCTCCCCCCTTGATTTGAACAAAGATCTCCATTTTTAAAAGATGAGCTTCCCCCTCCCCCTTTGTGAAGCTCATTTTTAAACTTGAAAACGAAGAAAATTGTTGAAGAGGATTCGAAATAAGAAAGCTGTATTGTCAAAGCATTAAAACCAGCATACCTGCCTTACTGATATGGGAATTTTGTTATGATGACTGGGAGTCAATTTGGGTCTCATGTCTACTGGAAGCTGAGCCTATGACAGAAACAAAACAAGATAATAAGTTCCAAATTCAGACATACAAAATATAATATAAAATTCCGCACAAAAAACTGAAATATTACATACAAGCAAAGGATAATTTCCTTTAAGCACAGCCATGTCTTCCTCCTTTTTACTTGCTACACTGCAGCCATCACCAGTTTTTCTAGCAAGAACTTCCAGTGCCCATTTTCTTTTATCAATTGCATTATTAGATGTAGAAGGCACTGATTTCTGTAGTTTAGGTTTAACACCAACTGATGCTTCTGAGTTTGTGCTAAGATTTCCTTTTCCAGAACCCACTGCACTCTTTGAGGCAGATACAAAAAAATTATTCCCCACATTTCCTGCCAGAGGAATGCCAGCCTTGGATGAAAACTTGCTAATTCCTGTGAGTGGATCTTTCTTCTGCTCCAAAGAAGAGGAAGATTTGAGAGCCGAGAGAGGCTTGATATCATTATTCCGTGGAAAGACAGATGTATCTGCTACATATAATCGAGAAAGAATTGGATTTGTGGGCTGACCTTCAGAATCTTGTTTTGTATCTGGGCTCTGTGAGCCATTTCTTAAGAGGTCAAGGACAGATTTCAAAGTTGCAATCTTTTCAGGTTTTCTCACTCTTATGCAACGATGCTTCCAGAACTCAATTTCACAGTCTCTGTCCCATGCACGCTTTCTTCTTCCATTAGTAGCCCCATATATTTTCTTTGTTAGACTCTCACGTATTTTCCCCTTTTGCAATAATGATTTTTTTGCCTTAACAGCCAAAGCTGCCATTCTTTTCTGTGATTCAGTTTTAGGGCCTGATACTGCAGCTCTAAAGGCATCAAGAAGCTTAGAATCCAAAAGGTTTTCCCCAAACTCTTTAGAGCATTTGTTGCGGACAGCTTCTCTTATTTCATTTCTCAGTTTCTGAACTAGCATGGATGATTCCTGATCCTCACCGGCTCTTCTCATGATCTTTTTTACTCTCAAACCAGTCAAATTCTCTTGCTGATCTTCACCATTAGAATTTGAGCTTGCTTGGCTTTTGGGAGGAGGCCTTCGATTTCGGCCCTTAACTATACTCATTATATCAACACTGGCATCTTTCTTTTTTGATATTCGTTTTGAGCTGGCTTCTGTGGGAACTAATGGCATGGCCAAACTCTTTGTAGTATCATCTTCATCAGTTTGCTCCAACTCGTTTTCAGAAGGAACTGATTGGTCCTTGCCCTTTATAAGTTTTGAATCAGAATTGGCCTTATCATCTTGATTATCAGCCGTCTTCTGAATTTGATCACTGAGGAATTTCAGGAACCATTATGACAACAATTATAAGATCTTAATTCAATCTTAATGGAATTGTCAGGAAATGAGTCAAAGAAGAATGTACATGCAAGCAGATTTCAATGTAATCGCCCAAAATAAGCATTGGTCAGAAACTGCAGTTGAACCGCAATTCATCAATGATTGAGCTTCTGGAGACACACAAGCATACGCTGGAGATCAAATGCTTATTAAGACTGAAGATCCCACTAGGCTGTAGAAACTTAAAATTTTGGTTTGGGAGGGTGGGTTTTTTCGTCATCCAAGATGGGATGTTAAGAATAAACTGTGAAATTGAACTCCCAGTGTGAAGGAAGCTAGTTGGCATAAAAGGTAAAAAATTTAGTGAGTTGATGTCGAGATTGTTCCATAGGGCACCCAGTGACTGTAAAAGCAGTAAACTTCTCACATCTTTGTATTTGGAGGATGGGAGCCTTGTTCAAACTTGGAGAATGAAAATAGAGTGCTAATCTACTCAGCACAAAATTACTGAGTTGAGTCTATGACCTGATACTATCAAACCATTATTGAATATAGGAAACTCAAAGTAATCAACATTTTGACTCCCATGAGCATCAATGTTTTAAAAAAATTCTTGCCTTTTCACTTGCTTCTAGAAGCTAGAAAATGTACTTACAAATAACCTAGTCCCTATCTTCGTGTTTGATTGTCTTTTTAGTGTGCTTCTCTCCCTCACCCTTTTTAAAAGTATTAAGCATATGGCTTCACAATGTTTTAGCTTCATTTGTCCTAGAGTGATCGTCAATTGAATTCCTTTAGTTTTGAGCCCAATCGAGTCTAACCAATTAATTTCATTAAAAACAAATCATCATGGATTGACCTAGTGGAGGAAACAAAGTCTCAATTAATGACTAAGAGATCATGCATTCAATCAATGGTGCTACCTACATAGGAATTAATTTTCTACGAGTTTTTTTGACACCTAAATGTTACAAGGTCTAGTGGGTTGTCTCGGAAGATTAGTTGAGATGCGCGTAAACTGGTCTGAACACTCACAGTTATATAAAAAAAAGAAAGACAGGAATCAAACCAATGTCCAATAAGGGCTTGAACCGATCAATTCGGTTTGGATCTTGATTTTGCTACCTTGATCTAGAAATGAATAATGTAAAGGTACAGCGAGCAACTAATGATGTCACAAGAAGGTATTTACTCATTGTTGATACAATTAAGTCACAGCAAGGTGTAGCAACTTGTGAGTGCACCTAGAAGTGCAAGCGACTACCAGCAAATGCTAGAAGTGCAATGACAACATGAGAGTGTGGTGTCTCACTATAAAGGTTGAATAAGTGACTTGTGACCTATGGGTGTTGACTAACAAGGAGTAACGATGAGAAGGTATGACAGTGAAGAATGCATAGAGTTGGAATGGAGTGACACACAAAGAAGGGGAATGTAAATTAATGCAGACGCCTCAAAAATGAAAGGGACCCAAGGCTTTCTTTAGGGTATAATATATATGTACTGATGCAGGGGCCTTTTTCGGTTTGTTCAGCAGCTGTTCCGGTTGTTATTTGCTGCTTATGTGCATTTGTTAAAGTTGCCAGCAGATTAGTCGTGTAGTTAGTTAGTTAGTCTTGGCCAGCTTTGTTATCCTACTTGCCTATATAAATGGCAGCCTCCCTCTTTATTTAATTCATTCAATAAAATTCTAGTTTCCTTCAAAATTTGTCCCTCTTTATCCACAGTTTTTAGATACAACTGTACAAGTACAAAAAGAGTATGTCTTTTATGAGAAAGTATAGAGCAAATGAAAGGATATGCAAACAGAAAAATAAAAAAACAAAAACAGAACAGAACAGAACAAAAAAACATGGGAAAAGTGAAGAACAGAGTCACTACTAAAGGGAGCTTCCAACAAACAAATGATAAATGTAAACGTAAAACCTTAAGGGTGGCATCAGTCCTCTTGTGATGCATAGTTTTTATAGGTACACTGTGCACTTATAGCTCTACATATGCCTAGAAAAGATTTTCTGAATAAGATTACCAGCAAAAAGTGCAGGAGTCTGAAACTATACCAGCACTACGGCCAAGGAGAAATTTATCATAAAGACAGGAAAGAAAACAAAGCAGAATTTATACCGATAGGCAGGACAAGAAGAATAAACATAACTCTTATTAGACAATAACAATGAAACAAGCTGATAGCACACTGCTATGAGAACCAATTGCTAGAAACTGTTTTATAATTCTGTGTTGGATAGTTGATAAGAATTAACCTGCAATCTGGGTGTTTCCTCTTTATGCCAATGATTACAGAGGCTTCCTGGGTGGTTTGTGAGGCGGCCACAACATCATCAGCTGAAAAAAGAAGAAGTGAGTATAGAAATGCATATGAACTCCTTTCTAATTTCCAACAACTGCATGGTGTGGTGGGGGGGGGGGGGGGGTTGAATTTAGCCTTTCTCTGAACTTGAAAAGCTTCGCAAAAGCAATAGAGGAAATACTTCCGCACCTTGTAACAAGTGTTCTTCTGAAGGAAACAACTGTGGCTTAACATCAACACTTTGATCACCACTTTCATCATTTGAGTAATCAACTAACATAGCAATAAAAATAACAGCAATCAGCTGAGCCTAAACATAGAAATAATTTCCTGTTGATATCAATCTTTAGATGGAAAAATACCAGACAAGAATGTGCCCACAGGTAAACCAAGATGAAGACCCATGCCGAATTCATCTTTAGACACTTTGTTTATAGGATGGGATACATTTGTAAGACTTCTGCTGCTTTCAAGGCTACCTGATTCAGTCTTGATTTCATCAGCACACCTTGTTTTCAACCCAACATGCTTAAGGGAATCATGAGGCAAACTGATGGAAGAATCATGTGACAAAGAAAGTTCCAATTCCTTGTCCCCAAGTGCTGGCACAGAAGTATTCTCCGTTGATGAGGTTGGCAGAAAGGAAGTATTCTCCAATGGTGATACAGATACATTTGGCCTACCAGCTTCTGAAGCCAACATAAAATCTTCAATTTTTTTATTATTTTCAATTTCATCACTTGATGGAGTGTAATCAACTTGTTCTTCCTTAACATGATTTCCTCCAATCAGCGAGACAACCAATGCTGTCTCTCCAGTATCAGCAACGGATACAGACACCTTGCTCAAAAAACTTTGTGCAACTGAAGCATTCATTGGATCAAAGTCACCATTAAACTTTGGAACAGAATCATTGATAGAACTTTCTTGATCATTAACCCCACATCTGCAGCAGAACCATAAATTAAATGTTATAAAAAGATAAACAAAGGGGCAAATCCAGGACTTAGAAAAAGGTAAATCTGCATTCTAATTTGAACTTGTAAGAACTACTCTAAGTTGGTACATTTTAGAGGACTATTCAACAATCATCCAACTTTTCTTGAACCTAAATAAATTCTATACTGGAACTTTTCTTCAATCACATCAAATATTTAAAAAACAAGGCTGAAAGAATTGTTTGCTGCATAGTAAAACTTCAGAAGCCAGAGGATTCAAACCTATCAACAACTTGAGAACAGCTTTTCCAGTTTAACCAGCATTGTTATGACATTATCACTATTTCTGGCTTTTAACATGAAAACCAGTTTGAATTATACTGAAAAGAAGTATATTCATTACTATGCATTCGGTACTGGAAACTGCAACATCTAGGAAAACAATGAAATAACGGTTTCTCTGACTAACCTGAGGTTGTTTTGTCTCTTTGTATTTTTGAGACTCTCTTTTTATTAACTTAATGAAAATTCTCATTTTCTTTTAAAAAAAACAAATTTTCTGACTAACCTTGGGCATAACCATGTACTTTCAGATGTATCATCGGGATCAAAATCAACACAGAACGCATGATACCTGTCTCCATACAATTAAAACAAAAACTTAAGGGATAAAAATCAATACCATTCAATTTTAGACTCAGTCAAACAGAACATATCAGTAAATCAAGCTACATAATAATTTCCTATCCAGTACAAATAGAAACGTACAGAAAAAATGAACCTATTAAAAGATTTTATATTGGGTTGCACCAACTTAAAAGTACGGGAAGGGGAAGCAAACCCAGAGAAAACAAGAGCCAATTAAATAATCAATAATATACAAACATGAAAAATAGATAAATAAATAACAAGTCTGATTCATAGGATATAGAATCTAGTTAGGTGACCACCGTGACTAGAATCTATTCCATTCCCTCGAGGCTCCTTTTAGTTTACATGATTTTTATTGATCACAAGGCCAATTCATGGGGGTTTGTTGATGTGAAATACTACAAAAAGAGAAACTCTGTAACTGATGTCCTCACAAAGAGATTTTCAGTGAACTTTCAAGACTATAATTAGTCAAGGGGGAAAACATTAATGCCAAGAATAAGTCAGCCGGTGTCATGATTTAAGTCCACAAGTCTATCAAGAGTTGTATAGGAGTGATTGGAGATGCACTTATTTCCTTTCCTTTCTCTAGTCAGATCAAACAAAAGACTCCCTAAAAGAATCCAGAGCCATATTCTTCGATGGGTGGCGGTTAAACAGGTCTCCCGTAAGGACTACAACTGAACTTGAGAGCCATTGTCCAGTAGAAAGCCTTAAGGATGAAGCACCAAAACTGGTGAGAAAAGTTGCATTTAACAAAGAGGTGGTCTTGAACTTCATCTAATTCTACCTGGGACACCTTTGAGGTGATAAAGAGCAGTTCAACTCTCTCATTTGGACTACCTCAAGTGTATTGATGCCTTGATGACTAAGCTTCCATAAAAAGTTTGATCTTCTTTAGGCATTTGAGGAGTTAACAAGCTTGGTTAAGAAAGAGATGCTTGTTATGGAAGACAGCATAACACGAGGAAGAGGTTTTGAGAGAGGACTGTTGCCAGTATTAAGCCTCCAAACATCTAGTTTTGAGAATATCTCCCAGAAAATTAACCTTAGCACACAAGTTATCTTTTGATTTGAGATTGTATTTACATGGTCTTATAGGTTCCTCAGTTCCAAACTACACCATAAATTTTTGGCTTTATTTGTCCATCTTCTTTAAGAAAGCTATAAGAATTTCATTTTGTACCTTGTTGTTAGGAAGCACTGACCTAAGGTAATCTCTACATATATTATACATGTACGTACATGCTTATATATGTATGGCTACACATGTATGTAAGTGCATAAGTACGTGCCTATATATACATCAGCATCCATGCATGATGTAATGCATTCTACAAATGCGAGAAAAAGGGGCCAAATGCTCGAACTTTACCATGTATCACAAGAGTCACAAGCAATCGAGGTATCAAGATCAGATTCTCCTTCAGTAAATCCAGATCCATTTCTAATCTTACAGCCGTCACCATCCAAGCAGATAACTGCCTACAAAATGAAGCAGTACATTAGTAATAATGTAACGAACTTTAAACACATTTAAACTAGATGTAAAACGGTGATAGTGGGTAAACATTTTCTAGGGAAATAATACCTTCGTACTTTACTTCTAACATATTTGAAAACTTTTAAGACACATACCTCAAATTTAAAAGTGAGTACAAGAACATTACTTATCATAAATATTAATCTAGGAATGCCTAGGTGCACCTTTTAATCCTCCCTCACTTATTGCTCTCTACGCTTCTTTATTACGCTCATTGTATAACTCTCTTGTACTTTGAGTTGTTATTAATAAAGTAGTTTTTGAGTTGTCATTAATAAAGTAGTTTGTCTCCGTTTCAAAGAAAATATTAATCTAAGAATTACTTGAGTTGTAACAGATAAGATTACTTTGAACTAAATCTTCATTTAACTAATAAAAATCATTCTTATTTCACATCTCGCAAATTTGAGTGGTAGATAAAGTAAATAATATGGGAAAACTAAGTAGGATAATTTTTATTGAGTTATTTATTATATTGTTAAATTATAAATTTAGTTTCTAAACTTATAAGATTGTATCTATTTAGGCCCTGAAGTTTAAAAGTTGTCCAATAAGTTCCTAAACTTCCAATTTTGTGTCTAAGTCTGCGAACTTTATAAAATGCCTAATAAAATGCACCTAATCTAATTCATGATTCCCTTGAAATTTTAAAACTATTCAAAAGCTATTGTCTTGTCTTGTGATTATCGGTCATTATTAGAGATATGAACCAATTTGTAATGAAAATTGACCAAAAAGAGCTTGAAGTGAAAAGAAAGACAAATTACATTCTCGTCAATATAGTATGATGGAAAGGAGACGTTACTCTTCCCCTCAAAGCACCAATCATCATTTCTGCAGAGAAGTTAGCATGAGATATTAGTTTACTAGATTTTGAGAAACAAATGAGAGAGAAAACTTAAGTGGGATCAAACTGACCATTTACATGCAAATCCACATAACGAGTTTAACTATTATTACCATAAAAACAACATTCGAATAAATCATGAAACTTAATAACCTTTTACATTGGTAAATAAATAGAGACCAATAAACCAATAAAGGAAAAATACAGAAAAGGAAAATAATAATCAGCAAAAGATTATGTACAGATGTGTTACTCAAATGAAAATAAGCAAACCTGCCAAATGATTCTTCCTCCACTTTGTTGCTCCCAATAGTATCATACACCTACAAACCAGATCAAGATCTCTTAGCCATTCCTCAATTATTTTCTTATTGAAAATCGAACTTTCATTGAAAAAATGAAATAATACAGATGGGCCAACATAAAACAAGAAGAAGAAGAACTACTTGGGATGTATGCCAAGATTCAAAAGCACTGCTGCAAAAAATGAAAGCAAAAGGTATAGATTAGAACAAAGAAATAAATAACTTACTGGAACACATGTGATGAGTTGAAATTCTTTCTGGCAAAGTGGACAAAGGTTTGTAATAGTAGCCCAGTTGTCAATGCATACAAAACAGAACCTGAAATAAGATGATGGACGAATGATTATAATTGTAAACCATTTGCATATGTATTTAAAACGGTCCACTAAGCATTATGAAAATAGAAAAGTTATAAACGTGTAAAAATCTTATTTGATTAGGCATAATGGCACATTAAATTGCTTCGAGGTTTCATAGCAGAAGCTCCTTTTGCATTCCCTTTCTCCATCAGCTTGTGCTCTCAATCTCTCTAATGAGAATTCATTGCCAACAAATTTTCTTCAAATGCTTTTATTCTAAGCAGTGATGGGATAAGTTTTAGGATTTAAATTATTGATGGATATTTTCCAACTCATTCAAGGATACTATTTTTCAATCATTGTTCGGTCCTTCTTTGGTTCCTAAATCAAAGATTATATGGTCCAATGTTGTTATACCTTCCCTCTAAATTTGGTTTGGAAGTAATTAAAAGATTTTCAACAACTATTTTCCTTGGTCAAATCAGTTTGATTTGGCTCACCAGAAGGCTTATTCAAGGTGTGTTCTTTCCAAACTCTTTGTTGGATATCCTATTCAAGATCTAATTCTCCGCCCAACACTTTGTTATGACCCAAAAAAATACTACAACTTCAATTTGCTCTAGGATAGACGACAATCCCACATATCTCCCCTAGTAAGTGCCATCATAGATCCTTATTCACCTTACTTATGTTAAAAGTGCAAGGTGACAAGAGGTAAGCATCTGTGTGACCTTTTTTCTTTTTCTTTTTTCATGGAGTGTTAAGCTTTCATCCAGAAAAATGTGAAACAATCCAGGGGAGCCAAAAAAAGGCTCCAATAGAGAAAAAGACTCCAATCAAGAACAATAAGGCTTGACGTATGATAAAAAAAGTTGTCACTAACACCTAAATAGAAAACAACTTTTAGGCAAACCTCTTGGTTGTCTCTGCTACTAGAGCTTGATTTTGAAGAAAATTTTGCAAGACTAGCTAAAAAATTTACTAGAAGTAATACATCTCATGTTAAATTATTGATCAGCCTAAAGACTAAGTTGATAGGTTATGAATAAATTTATGTTAACATTCTAAAGCTCCCCCACTTGTGGACTTGGAAATTTGTTGAAGGTCTAACCAACGGAATCCAAAATTAATTGGGGACAAAATGACTTCCTAAGGATTCAATTCCAAACCTTCAGCTCTGATACTATCCTAAACCACCAATCAATCCAAAAGTTTGATCTGATACGTTACAGTAAATTCAATATTATATAAAAACTTTGCATCTTAACTAACAAAATGATAACCAATTAAGCACAAATCGTGACAAGTAAGAGCGATAACAGACAAATTTTAAGAAGAGGATTTGGTTGGCCTTTGAACCAATAGTAATGAAAGCAACTCTTAGACACAATTATGATGATATCCCAATTCACAACTTCCTCTTTCTCTTTATTAACCTTCTTTCCATGCATGGTTAAGTTTATACCAATTTTCCAACCTGGATGGGTGCTTAGCCTTTGGCCACATTTGCAAAAGATTTTATACCTAAGCTAACAGACACCTTATAAGTATAAGAACTAGTCACCACACACCTGGAAAACTCTAAATTGAACAAAAGGCCTTCCAACCATCTAGTTTTCTAATTCTAGGAACTTCAAACCTATTTTTGCCACTACTAATTTCAAGCTTAAGAAATTCTAAAGTAATATTCACTTTGATTTGAGAGCTATTCTCCCCCAAAAAAAAACGTGGGAAGAGCTTCTGGTTCCCTGATAATCATGAGAAAGAGGAAGCAAAGTGCTTGAGCACAACCCAACGTTTGGTTGGGTCCATACAAGATTTCCAAGTCAAGGGATAAAGAAAACGTGAAAAAGCCGGACCTCCAACGGCCTAACTTTTGCACCCCGGGAAGTCTCATGAAGCTGCAAAGAGCAGAGGTTCTCTCGTTCTCTACAGAGCACGAAGACATTGGTTATTGGGTAATTCCAGTTTTCCATCTATACTAGCATTAACAGGGATGGCTAAAACTACATCAAGCTGAAAGGATACTGAAACTTGAGAGATGAGAAAGAAGAAAGAAAATCCATCTTTTCAGAAGTTAATCAAGCATACAAGAACATTAAACTGGGAAATGTGGAATTCCAAGGAACTTAAACTGATCAAGCCATGTACCAGTGCTGGCAGCAGTCTAGAACACCCCTGTCAACTATAACATCCATGCATATCCCACATCTTTCCACCGCCTCAGAAATCTCCTGTAACACAGGAGAACAACCGAATCAATAAAAAAGATGAAAATCGTAAGACTGAATAAAATATGAACATGGTCACACGTTCTTTTCAAATAAAAAAAACTCGCTACTACATTCAATATGATCAAGCTAGAGAATATTAGCTGATGCCAACAGAAACAAAGAGAAAAAACGAAGCGACAAACTATAAACTTACATAATTGATATCATAAGCCTCTGCAGTTTCTTCCTCGGGTATCCCACTTGGAACAAAACCCACCTCCATCATATCACTCGTAGATTGCTGGAGGTCAAATAAAGGAAGAAAATATTCAAGCAATTACGTTGAAGAAAGGTGTAGATTAATCACCCGTTACATAGAGTACACGAAAAACTCCAGTTTTCAGATAACGATGCAGCGAATTAACGACAAGAAGAATTTCGATGAGGCAAAAGTAACACCCAATTTGGAGGACCTCATTGTAGATTCAAAGGGGTTGTCGGGATGCAATTTGTTTGCTCAGAATCGCGTGGCGTGGTAGCTATGGTGGTCAAACCATCACTGAAAATGGGAAATTGGTGAAGATGGTAGGTGAATTTGAGATAAAATTGAAAAACTGATGAACTCTGAACCGGATTTTCGCTCTCTCTCTTCGGCTTTTTGGTTTTCCCAGATGAAGGTGTTGTGATGTTAGGCTCTTGCCATTCGGTTTGAATTGGGCTACAGAACGGCCGGCCCGCTCATTCCCAATTATCTGGGCTTCTCTCTTTCCCCTTCAGCGATCGACATCTCTTTTCCACATGTACTTTTTTAAAAAACGAGTGCTATCTGTTGGAGATAAGAGAGATTAGATCCTTATTGGTTTGAGAAAATTTCAAATCTACCATATTTTTATAGATTTGCAAAGGCTTAAACAACGTATTAATTGTTGTTTTGCACTCATTCATGGTCGAAGTGGGTTTGAACATTTACTAAATACTCCTATCGAGAGTGTTCATCCCTAATTATAATGGTAAATACATATAAGACTATTGGCGATAAATTTTACTGCTAGAAGACTTCTATTAACAATATGATACCATAATCTGAAAACTAAATTTAAATTTTGTTGTATTTGTAAATTTTGAAAGTACTTCTAAGATGAATGGTTATATGTAGAAAAAATAGGGAGATGAAATTTTCCTAAGCTAAGTGCCTTCAAATAAGTAATTTCAAAGTCCATATCTTACTAATTTCAATCTTCTAAAGGGAAATTTAGTTTTGACTAAAGATGTCTATTTAAATTGTGAGTCCCTGTATTGATTAGGATGAAAAGTCTCTTCGTACAGCGAGGTTGGGGAAGAAGCATAGGGATGGCTAAATGGGACAGAGATGTGTGTCCCCATCTCTTCCTCTTTAATTATTATTTTTGGAAAAGTTTGTTTAAGCCTCAAACAAGAACAATTGTATCAATTTATACAAGTGTATTTAAAACTTTTAAAAATAAATAGAGAATTTGTTAAGAATGAAAAATCAAATATGAGAATTTATTTCTTCTGATTGTCAAAATGTCTTGAAGTTTGCTATATAAACTTGACCAACTCTACAAGTGCATTTGTCTTAATCCTATTAGGTGCCTTTATTATATATTACAAACAACTATCTCTACTAGAATTAGAATTGTACTTTACCCCATGAATCTAGCAAACATAGATAGTGAATCAAGTAAATTTATGCGTTGATTTATGATTGTTTACGGTTTTCTTCATCTGCAAATTAGCAATACCAAATCTAGGTGTTTGGGGGCATGGTTTGGCGTTTGGGCAGTCCAAACCCTTATTTGGTACAACTAAAGAGTGATCATCAATAAACAGGCCTTCTCTCGTCAAACTATTAACAAAGAAGAGGTAATTCTCAAATGCCAATCCACCAACCATACAACATTATTAATAAATTACACATCTCACAAGTTCAAAAGCAGATATTTTTTTCTTTTTCTTTTTCTAATCAAGAGTACTCGTAAATCTTTGAACGAACTTGTAAATGTGGTTGCCACCATTGGTGAATGCCATGAGCTTGTTTAAAATATTGTGCAGGTGATAAATTTATAACCAACTCTGCTGATGGAATGAGATGAACTGGCTCAGATTCCCTCCCAAGTGCATTCAACAAAAGACCTCCAATCGAATTTTGTGTTGCTAATCTCTCGATACTTCCCGCACCGATATCTTCCATGTTCTTCCTGTGTTCAAAATATCCAATGTATTCTGATCCTACGTGGTCTGATGGATTAACAAACAAAGAAGGAACCCATGCTGCTATAGCAAAAAACGGGTCCTCAGTTCCATTGATTTGGTTACTGTTACTTCTAGCCTTCAAAGCAAGAGCGAGTCCTGCAGTGATAACACTCCCAGCAATCCGTAATCCACGTTTTAGTTTCTTGTCCTTGATTCTCTCTATTGGTGCGGCCAAGAATGGAGGATTGAAGAGGTATGATTTGAGGAAAATGCCTGTTCTTGCCATGGTTCTTCCAGCAAGCATTGCCATGGCGGATCCAAGGGAATGGCCAGCTAACCAGACATTCGAGTCACCAACAGTAGCAACCATGTTCCGAACCACTTGCATTGCAATCTCGAAACGTGATGTCCGATGCAGACCATTTTGAATGAGGTGAAGATCTAATTCTATGTCACGAGAGACAGAATCTGGTTTGGTTAAGGTGCCTCGGAAAGCAATCACAAAACGTGGACTCCCATCAACCTTGTGGTGACCTTGGAGCAGCAAAGGTTTGAATTCATAAACAGCACCAAAAATGGAAGAGTCAACATCATCCACGAGCTGACGAAGCAACTGAAAGTGACAGAATTCCCACCAGCGTGGAGCAAAGGCCTTGGAGCCTTGACGCTTCTCCTGACGGTCTCGTTCTGAAATGTAAACGCCTTGAACCAAACAAGCGGCAACTGACCTTCTGTCATTGGCATTCTCCCTGCAGTCATAATGTTATCCCCTACTCAACCATACTAATTTAAAATCTCTGTTAACAAATTAAAAATATATTGAAAAGCCATCACAAGAACTTGGTTCATGTAGAAATTACAAAGCTAGAAATAGAAAAGACCTCATTTGATAACCATTTGGTTTTTCTTTTCTCAATTTTTGAAAATTAAACTTATAAACAACTCCTCCGCCTCTAAATTTCTTTCACCAATATCTACTTTTTACCATTGTTATCACCAAGTCAAATTTCAAAAATAAAAATAAGTTCTTAAAACTAATCTTTTTTTTACCCTAAACCCAATATTAAAAAACAAAAAAAATTAGAGGTGGAGGATGTGTTTATAGGCTTAAATTTTAAAAAACTAAAAATGAAATAGTTAAACCTACGCAAAGGACTTCCTGAAATCTGCACTCAACCTCTAAAAATTTATATTTTCAAGACAGAGAGAGAGAGGAGTTTACTCTTACCAATCAACAGAAGCCAAGTGTAATGGCCCTGAAAGTTCAAAAACTTCCCTTTCAGAGGCCATTACGTTTAATATTCCTCTCCTTTCCTCTTTGGAACCCAGCGGCTCTACGCCAAGGAAAAGTTCAGAAAGTGGCTGTATTATAGCAACATGCATAAAAAATAAAGAGCAAGAATTAGAAGTTCATTGATAAAAATAATAGACTACTATTTCTTGTGGTTAGCACCAAATGCTCCCAATGATAAAAATGCATACTATTTACAGAAGAGTTCTTTCATTTTTTAGCCTAGTCCAAACATACTCCTGAACGTTTTAGTTCATCCAGAACTTTGAATAGTGCCCTTACAGTAACTATTTCCTATATGGACAAACGGTTATTGCAATTTAGACCCCCATGGCCATCACCCTCTTCCGTTTCTTCTCTCTTCTCTACTTCAATCTATGACCTTACACTCCTACATTTCTGCTCATATTTACCTAGCTTCCTCAATACCATCATAAAGTTTTTCTTCCTCCATTCCTCAATCTCTAAGACTACCAAATAAACAGGAGTTCTCTCAATTTTTTAGCCTAGTTCAAACATAGATATAAGAAATTTCAACACCTAAATAGTCAATCCTTTGGGTTGAAAACAAACCAATTTGAAACAATTCATATAGCTCATTCCCCTAAAACCAATTTTCTCCATAACCGTTTATATTCCAAAATTTCAAGTATCAAATTCTACAAAACAGCATAAAATATATTCTCGGTACTCAGCAAAACAATGAATTGCCAAATACAAAAAAGGACAGACAAATGAATACCATATGTGATCATTGGGAGCCTTTGGTGCTAACCACACCAAATAATAGACTAATTTGAACTGCAGAAAGGATTAACAAAAATCTTCATCTCTACAAATTCAGTAATGCTCTTTTTTTTTTCTTTTCCTTCCACTAAGACGTATTAGGCATCACTCAGATTCTCAATATGTCTAGTTTCACGTGTATTAAAACTCAACCATATTAACTCTCACTCCACTATTAAAGTACAACATTGCTAAAACACTCAAATCCTAAAGGACCCTTGGTGAACTCGTTATTCTTATTTCTTCATGCTATAACCTGTGGACCATGATTGCTCGAAGGAAATAGTTTTTGAGATAGGAGAATATAAGATGGTATGGTATATTAGAAGAGAGGAAATAGAGAAATGTTAGATCATGGGTTAAAGAAAGAACAAATATATGTCTGCAATATCACTCAAAATCGCAAATCTACTCTCAATCTCATTTTCAGTCTTGTTTGGGCTCTCGCTCTCGCTTGACCTCTTGTTTATGAAAGTGGAGAAAAATAGAGAAGGCATAGAGAACAAAGTAGGAGAAGGAGTGATAAAGGAAACATAACAGGGAAGGTTGAAGACCCTCACTTAGAGGGGAAATTGCGGGCTAAAAAGGCATAGGGTTTTGAAGATCATAACCCTATATTTATAAGTTGATTATATGGTTCCAAAATATGCTCATTCAATAGCCCAAATGTAATTGTTAATTAAATTTTGTATGCACGTATGAATTAATTATTAAATTAATTAAAAAAACATTTTGAAATTATTTCTAACAATTCCTCCAAAATGTTATACCAACCATGTCATATTCCATTTGGGCCCAAAATTTTGAGTCAGACAACCAAATTATTCCACACTAAAAAGTAGACAGTTTTTTAACTCTTTTGAAAAGTTGGTAATCTTACAATATTTGAACGTTCTAAAATTAAGTACAAGTTTATGCATATTTTCTATAATTTAGAAAAATAACGGAATTTTTTTAAAAAAAAAAACTTTTTAAAAAGGAAAAAGAAAATCATTCCGGGCTGAAATTTTAAGAAAATATATATGTAAGAGTAAAGACAGAAACATATGTTTTCTTTATAAGACGAAGACATATGCCTAGGCTACTTGCAAAATTATTAGGCACCAAATTTGTGATGTAAAAACAATACCGTGCTGTTTGACTTTCAGCACGGTATTGAGAGAAAAAATTTCGGCCGGGAACATCCAGCTTTGCCATCAAATTCTATCAATTTTTGAAAATAGGAATTTACCTAAAAATGATAAAGGCGCTGCCCACAAGCTACCTTGATGATTTAACCTACTATACAATATCAGCAAATCAACACATTAACCAAAACTAGTTCGCCGTTGAATCAAGAATCCCCATTCAACAACAATGTAGCTGTTTATCAGATCTAAAAGAACTGCTAGTTTTTCCGAATTCATTTCGAGGGGACTTCACGCTTCAGACTCTAGAACACCCATTACAGAACGCCTAGAAAAAGAGAATCTATCGAAGTTAATGTAAGAAGGAAGTCCAGGAAAAAGCTGAAGATCAATCAAATACTTAAATTTTCAAACAGGCAAAGAATCACAAGAAAAACAACTAGCATTTTGTGAAACTACTGCGGATCTAAATCAAAATAGAAATTACAATCAAACGGCATTGCAGATCGAAGCAAAATAATTAAATAACAAGATAAACTCGCCTGCCACGAAATGACTCTGCAAAAGAGAGAAATCCGATGGAGAGAAAGCAATAGAACCATGGAATTACCTTTTGGACAGGAATGCATCGGCCGAACCGACGATTGGAGAAGACGTTCGTCGGAATCGGAAGCCAGTGATTTCAATTTTCAACCGACGTTTCACCTGGGAGAGACATGAACCGATTAATTTGGGCGTTTCTTCTTGTTTTGTTTTGCTTTTTTTTCTCTTTTTTCTCTTTTTTCTTCTTCAACTTAAATTACAAATTTAGCCCTTATTAGAGTCTACGTTAAATCTTATTATTTTTTTCTCTCTTTATTTATTAAAAAAGTTTTCACATGAATTTTGGAGAATTTAAATTTTAATTTGTTGAACGATGTTTAATTTTTATATTAGACAAGTGTATCCATGTTAGAAAAAAAATTCATTATTATCAAGTTTATAAGCAGTATATCTGTCGTCATTGCATTATTAAAAAATATTTTGTTTTTATCAGTTTTGCAAGTATCCCTTTAATTAGTAAGATTATTAACTTAAACTATAATTATAAGAATTAGTCTCTTCAACCAAATGAATTAGTCTCTTCAACCAAATTTCTTTTTATTTATAGTGCGTGAGTAATATTACTTTTGAATCAGCAAATTTATTGTGAGAAAAATTGAAAATCATACAAGTGGAGCTTGAGACAGGATCAAAGAAAATTAAATTTTTTATGGTAAAGAAGAAGATAAACAACTGTGGAAGTTGATATTGATTTGGGAGCAAATAAAGAAAATTAGACAAAATAAATGAAGGTTGAAGATTGATCTTCTTGATAAAAATATAGGAGGGAAGAGTAAGTACGGAAGAGAGAGGGAATGAATGTCAAATCATAAGAAAATAATATTGTAATATATTATTTTGTCGAACTAACTATGTTTAATGACCACTTGTGGGAGATCCATAAATTTTATATAAGGGACATCAGACACAATATAATAAACACACTAACAAATTGTTAAAAAATATATTTTGATGTTTCAATGATGCTCCAATAACATTTACTATTTGTAGCAATAAAAAATATATGTACTTTTCACGTGGTTTTTGTAATGTAAATATATGAATTTAGAATTTACATATAAAAATAATACATTTTCATTGAATATTATCGATAGAGTGGAAGTTTGGATCACCCACTTTGTTTGTATTTTTTTAAAAAAAAATTGTTAGATAATAAGCTAGACTAGAAAATAAGTTACTCTTAGATGTTTTTTTTTTCTTTTTAAAAAACTTATCTTCCTTTTAAAATTTACGAATAAATTTGATATTTGGGAAAAGAAAATTATTGATATTTGGGAATTTATGAAGAAGGGGAAAGAAAATTATTAATGTTTTGAATAAATTATATTTTGAAACTGATTGATATTTGAGGAAATAAAATTATAGATGTTTGAAATAAAATATATTTTGTGATGATTTAGAAAGAAAATTAATATTTGATTAAAGAAAATTATTGATATTTTGAATAAAAAATATTTCGTAAAAATAATTGAAGTAGACAATATTTGAACTCATAACCAAAAAATTGTGCGGGAGAAGCGAAATTTAGTCCAAATGAAGCTAAATTTAATATATATTATAATCTAACATTCAAAATTAATATTAAAATACAGAAATTGAGAATGTGATTAGGCACGTACCCCGATGATCACCTCATTTTTCTATATGTTAATGGTCTAAGTTATTTTTCAATCGTAAGAAAATAAAGTGTTCGTTTTAAAACCTTCATTCACTAAATAGACATTAACCTCAAATGTACTAAACATGGTTAATGAAAGAGACCTCAAATAAAAGTAAGAAAACTTAAACCAATCATTTTACGGGTAAGTTAGTTATTAATTATTACTTCTGATTGATTATTATAACTGGTTGGTCATAGGCAAGTTCATGAGAATATTACCATTACTTTAAAATCATATTTCTTCCGTCTTAGTTTGTGTATTCTATACCCGAGTTAATAATCTAATCATTCCATCATTAAGGATTAAATTAAACGTTTATGTTGTTTATTTTGATATTTTACGCTCTCGTGAATTACATCTTACCATCCATATTTGTATTTTCGTTTTTTTATCGTATTCGTATCTATTTTGTATAGATTATTGGATTAGTCGGATGAATAGAAACATTACAAAATTTGTAAATTAAACTCTCTAAAATTGTTGGCTGAGCTATGTTGAATTCACACATATTTTACAACCAAAGTCGAGCTTCACATTTTATATATACACGAACTACAAAGTATATATTATCCAAAATCCATCTTTGTTATTCACCTTCAAGAAACGCCATAAGCATCGTATAAAAGAGCTCTATCTATGTCCAGTCGTCGACGTTTTATCGATCACTTGAAACACCGGCGGTTGATCAATCATGGCTTCTGGTATCGAGTCTTCTCTCCGCCTTCGAGCTTCGAGCAAGATCGTTGCCGTCAACAGAGTTACAAACGATATTCCAAATCCTATCCTCATGGCCCGATCATGGGCGACGACTCCATAGAATCCGAAGAAAATGTTCAAGACTCCCAATACCATTGCAATTCTCCCCACCCAGTAGTGAGCAAAGTTCCAATACTGCCGGCGTTTAGAGTCACTTGATGGCCTTCCAACGAACTGACATACCTGTAGTCAAGAAGATGGAGTTTCAGATTTGGTATCAGTTAGGGCAAAATGAGAATCATCATCTTACTAACCTCGAGACCTGCAAGGAAAAACACAGTGTATCCCAAGAACTTGTGTGCTATGAAGATGGCGCCGACTTTCTGGTACAAATTGCGTCCCAAAGAGATAGAGATGATTCCGACGAAGAATCCGACGAACTGTACCGAAGAATGAATGTAATACCACGACGGTTCCAAGTGTCGAAAGTATCTAGCGACTAACAATCCGGCCGGCGTCACAACGCCCCATCCGATTATCGCCGTCACTCCATGGTATTTTCTTAGATCGTCCGGGCTCATTGGTTGGGCTGTTAGATGATGAGCTACATAGACAAATCACTTAGGGTTAGATAATGTCAATACTAGGGATGAGGCAAGGGGGCTAAGAATGCCATTTCTTGATCCTAAATAAATAAACTCGATCCGGGCAAACAGGTAACGGGTCAGAGGCTGTCCCCGTTTAGCTCAAGGGAAATTTTCATTCCCCCACGGGAATCTCCGCTGGCCCGTCCCCGTGGGAAATTAGACATGCCCAGTCGTCAATACAATCAAATTTCTACCCTAATCTTTCGAGAATTACTCTGCGGAAAGAAGAAAAACCTGTGGAGAACTCGATGAAGGTGGTAGTGCTGTTGGTATGTTTCGGGAGGGAGCCATTTTGGTAGGGATTTCCAGAGCCGGTTGCCAATAAAATGGGTTGGAAAGCCAGGGAAGCGGTGAATTGGAGCTGGAAAGCCATGTAGAGAAGATCTCCATGAACAACGACTACAGGTCTTGCAGTGGTGAATTTCAAATTGCCTTTGTTAGGTATGACTTTAGACATGATTTTGTCTTCTAAATAGTATTGCCTTATTCCAGAGACGCCATTTGGTTCCACCCACGCCACCACAGCGCTCGATCCCACCATACTCCCATTTCGGGAGAATCCAACTCCAATCCATCTGTGATTATGCTTCCCTGATAAAACGATCGTCGTCACGTTCTGACCGTCCTGGTAAAACTGCATTCAACCATCAAAATGGTGAGAATCCCACATTATTTTTATATATTAATCTTGCAATGGAATCCATATTTAGTGTTTAATCTAATATCAATAACTACTGGGTCAGACTTGGATTTGGATTTGGATTTCTTCCTCTGGTTTAGTTAAAGCTCTGATTAATAATCACTTGATTTTCCTGGTGATTTCTTTGCTTCTTATTATTATCATCAAAGAAAGCAAACACTGTTTTCAAAAACCAAGTTGCGTTAGGTCTAAATTTCTAATCCTTTTCTTACTCCTAACTTGATCAAGTGTTTTTCTGTAAACCCATTAGAAAGAGATGTGATAGTGAAGTTAGATTGATGGATTGAATTAAAGTTTCAATTGGGTAACAAACAATGATGATGAAAGTAAATGATGGATTGAGAATGTTACACTGAAGGAAAATTTCTGATTCCAAATGAGGGAGCAAGAGAGGCTGGAGAGATCAGAATATGGTGGAGGAAGAATGGCTCTGCGTTTCGAATTGCAGGTTGCGGAAGGATTGGCCGTGTTCGAATTGGCGATGACAGCTTTGAGATTGAATCCGACCGTGGATATGAAGCAGAAGAGTGAAAGGAGAAGTTTGTTTGAAGAATACGAAAGTGCCATTTTCTTAGCATTTCACTTTCTTTGTCTCTCTAATCCTCTCTCTCTTTACGCAGAAAGCTTGCTTGAGATAGCCATTAATGGAAGTACACATTTTTTGATCAAACAAGTGGAAGGTGGAGAAGGAAAAAGGGCATTGGATCACGCTTGACCATTGTACTCATCAACCCAAGGATTTTGGTTTGTGGATCTACTACAACTAATCTTATTATTTCCACCCCCCTTTCTTTTTGTTTAGATTTTGTAGTTTACGTTTTGATTAGTATTTTTTTTTTGTTGTATTAGGTTAAAAATGATTTTACCAAATGGTAAGAGAAAGTAATTTTTAATTAGTTTCCAGATAATACTGAAGAAAAAATGTTGCTCATATCTCAACTTTAATGTTTCTATAATTAAACATTCCAAAGTTTAAAAAACATCTTTACAATTTTGAAACTTGTTCGTAATTATCCTTTGTTTAGCTTTTTTTATTGAAATAGTTAAAGTTTTATTTTAAAACTTGAGCTACTGAAAAGTTTAAAAAATGTTAATGAGCTTGAAAAATTAAAAATATTCTCGTTGATTCAAAATTTCCTCCCATTTTTTTCTCAAATAAAATCAAAATCAAAATTTTAAGATAAAACCAAAATTTTAAAGTTATTTGATTATTAACACACAGTTATATCACTAATACAATCAATCTCAATAGTTATTGTGGTAATTAATATACAATATTAATTGTTAAGTAAAAAAATATTATGATAGATCTCACGGTGTGCAATTTTTTTATTTGAATAGTTATTGTTTTATTTAAAAGTTTGGTGAGATTTGGTGAAATTTTATATTTTAACCTAGGCTTAAAATATCTTCATCAATCATAATATATATAGATGTCTTAGTTTTACATCATTTTTTATTTGGATTATTTTTTTTTTTTTTTTGGAAAACTATAGAAACAACAAATTCAAAAAATAATTTTAAATTAGTAAATAAATATTTTATTATTTTCAAATAAGTAAACATGTTTAATGTATTAGTCATTTTCATATTTATCTTTTGTGATCGGTAGATTTTTCTAATGGACGTATTTGCCTATCAATGGATAATTTTATTTGGAGAGTTAAGAAATTTAGTGTAAGAATTAGATTAATTGAAATATTATTTTAAGGGTATATTTATTTTTTTAACAAAATTTTAACTGTTTTTTAACTATTTTGACATTTTTAACAATATTTTAAAGTTAAAGGCACTTTTAAAAGTTTATAAGTAAATTTTACACACGTATCAAAGTTGAGAGCTATTTTTTTATATAATTTAATATATATATATATATATATATATATATATATATATAATAGCTCGTAACTTTAGAGTTTATGTATGCTTCTACATCTTTAAAGTTTCATTTTTATCCTTAATGTTACGTTTGTTTCAAATAATGTCCTTCGAAAGTGTTTTGTCTCATAAATTTTATTTATTTTAAATAAAAACCACATCCATAAAACACAATCGATAAGACATACGATCACCCATCTCAAACTTGATAATGCTAATAAAATAATGAATCAGGAAGGAAAATTATTGATCTGAGTACAATAATATAAAATCAAAAGGGCACGATGGACAAAGTTATGGACAACTTTATTACAACTTCTAGAGGGGTAACTAAGTCCAACAATATGTAAATGTGGGCAATAAAGTGAATATATTTAGCATAGAGAACTCCATAAGAGGTCCTAAGAACGATTAGATGAAAAAGAATTGGTTATGTGAAAAATATATTAGAAAGAAGAAATGTGTATTGAGAACCACCTCCACATGGGGGGACCTACCCCATATCATGTTTCTTTTGTCTATGATTTACTCAAAGGCATAAAATCAAAATGTTTCTTTCAAATATGAACTTTTTGACCATTTGGAAATTTCTCATAATTAAAACCCATTCCAAAAGGTTTAATTTCCCTTCAAAGTTGTTCATGGTTCAATTTTCACAAATTTTCCCATTTTTCAAGTGAATTTTGCTTATAATTAATATCATATATGTAGTGAATTGATTTAGGAATACGATAAAAAGGAAAAACACTGCCCTCTTGCTAAAGATAATCAATCATATTGAGAACCTTACCTTATAAATGAATAAAATTTAAAAAGAAAAAAAAAAAAGTAAAAATTGATTTGTATACCTTGAAATTTGTTATAACTTTAATTTGTGCAACTTATTTAATTTTAGTTTATGTAATTAAAGATTTTAGTCTTATATTCTTAATAAATTATTAGTTTATGTACCATTAAGAAGACATGTCAAAATATTGAAATACCATTTACTTAAACACTTGTAAATCATAAATTTAGTATGTCTTAATTATTTGATTTTAATTTTTGTATTTTAAAAAAAACGTATAATATACATGTATAATTTGAAATTTTATAATAAAAACTAAAAACACTAATAGATAATAAAAATATTATAAAAACTTAATATAAACTAAGATCAGGTATTTAATTGACATGCAAAGTTTAAAGTGTAAAGTGATAAAATTATTATTTGAAAGTTTGAATTGATATAATCCTAAAATTTAATATTTAAATTAATATTATCATTAGTTTAAATTTTAAATTAGGACATCTTACCTAAATTAGAATTAAATTTATAATTTAAGATTCATTTTGAGTATAATATTCTATGATATAAATAAAGTTACCATATTGTTATTAAAAGATATTCAAGCTTTTAACCTTCCAAATCTTATTCAAATCTCAGGTTATTTATATTAATAATGGAAGACCTATTATATTTATGATGTTAATAAAGTGTTAATATTCACTTTATTTCAATAATTTTAATTATGTTATAAAAATATGGGGTTACATGCTTCTAAATTATTTTGTGTGATTGCTAATATTAAATCACAAAGATTTTACAAACAGTGAAAAATAACATTTTAGTTACGTGATACGAAACACTTTAGGTGGTACTATAGTTACTTTTTTTCCTTTCCTAAATATAGAAGCAAAGGAAATTCTAAAGTGTGAGTGTGAGCGACCATCTTATTGCAAGTGATGAACGTTGGGACAATAGCCACAAATAAGAAAGAAGAAGGAACACAATATAGGTTGACATAAGCTAAAGGTTATTGTTGGATGTACATTAAAAACATATTTTAGGTTTAAAAAACTCACATAAAGTTGTGAAAGCAAAATTAAATTTGTATTCGAAAACTTACGTCCACTGATCTTCACCGATCTAACCTCTCTCTCTTCCTAATTTTAAACACTTTTCTGTTTCATTTTCTCCATTTATAAAATCGCCAACAAAAAAGAA
The DNA here is from genome assembly GCF_000004075.3 of Cucumis sativus. Classification (NCBI taxonomy): domain Eukaryota; kingdom Viridiplantae; phylum Streptophyta; class Magnoliopsida; order Cucurbitales; family Cucurbitaceae; genus Cucumis; species Cucumis sativus. The sequence continues at coordinate 1,077,017 of NC_026659.2, read as the reverse complement.
TTGATCTTACCGTCGTAGTTAGAGTTGCAAGATCGTCGTTCTCTTTGTTCAAGTAACGGTAACTTCTCTTCAATCAATTTCTCATCAAGCATTATAAATTCAATTTCATTTCCCTTGATCTCCATCCCAAGCTCTTCCCCAAAAATTCAATCCTTCAGTTCTCGTTTCTCCCTCCGAGCATCATCACTCATGGCAAAGAGCATTCTGGTCACTGGTGGAGCTGGATACATCGGCAGCCACACCGTTCTTCAACTTCTTCTCGGTGGTTACAACGCCGTTATCGTCGATAACTTGGATAACTCCTCTGAGATCGCTATTCGCAGAGTCAGAGATCTCGCTGGAGATTTAGGGAAGAATCTCACATTTCACAAGGTTTCTGCCCCTTTTGTTTTGCCCTATTTTAGCAATTCCTTTTAGATTAATTTGTTCGATGTGGTGTGTTAAACTCTGGATCGTGTTATTTTGATGGATTTTTTGGTTCTTATCTACGCGATCTTGCGATTTCTTTGTTTACGTATGGATTGGATACGGAGTCTGTTTTTCGATCTTCCTGGAAAGTTCTCGATCTGAGATTACAATGCGATTGATGATTGATGATTTTGATTGTGCCTTTTGTTATTGTTGCAGCTTGATTTGAGGGATAAACCGGCTCTTGAGAAGGTTTTTGCTTCGACGAAGTAAGGATCTATTTACTTTTCTCAACATTCATACATTGTTTTTTAGGATTTTGCATTTTTGCGATTGGGTACAGAAAGCATCTTTGTACACATGTCTTTTGGCCTTTCTGCTGCTGCTTGATCCGAAAGGATCCCCTAACTTTAAGGGAAGGGGTCCGTTTCTCTCGATTAAAAACACTTTTTTGCGTAAATCTAGAGATGCCTTGGTCATGGACGGAGGGAATCCATTCCCCTCTTTCATATATATATATATATATATTAAAATATTAATTTATAGTATTTGAAAATGTTTACTAAAAATTTCAGACATAAATCTTCACACATTGGTTTTTTATTTTTTAAAAAATGGATTTAATTATTTTTATTTAAGAAAATTTGACTTTAGTGAGTTGGTCCTAAATTATTTAGGTCGTATCTTAAATGTTGAATGTTTTATATCATTTTATTATTAGACCTTTTTTCTGTCTTATTTATTTTTTTTATAATTATTTTGTATAATATGAGTTCTTGATTTCTAGGGATAGGATTGGAGGAAGGAATTGTGGTAAATGATAAAATCATTTAAAAATATAAATTCTTAGATTATATCAGTGATAGACTTATCTATCATTGTCTATAATAGATCTAAAATCTTGATATATTTTGTAAAGAAAATTTTTAAAAATAGCACAATATTGAAACTATTTACAAAATATAACAAAATTCATCCCGTTTTCTAAGATTATTTTAAGTTTTTTTACTATATTTCTGTATTTGAAAATACTATAATTTAAATCAACCTTTTTATTCTGTTTTAAGTGATTGGTATTGACAAAAAGAAATCTTATTGGTACATTTCTGGAAGTATATAGTTATTAACCGGCTGTAGCATATACACTCGACCAAAAAATCGAGCTTTAAATCACTACACCAAACATGGTGTTAAATTTAGAAAAGTGGAAAAAAAGGTCTCGATGAAGAACATTGTTGATGGTCCTTTCAAGTTTATAATTTATTTCATAAGAATCAAATGCGTTCTTTCCAAAGTAAGAAAGAAAAAAAGAAAGGTTTGCCTTTTCCTTTTTTATTCTTTTTGCATTTTGCAGTTTTATTATTATTTGAAATTGAAAGTGCTTCTGTAGATTCGATGCTGTCATCCACTTTGCTGGACTTAAAGCAGTTGGCGAGAGTGTCCAAAAGCCACTGCTCTACTACGACAACAACTTAATTGGGACAATTGTTCTGTTTGAAGTCATGGCTTCCCATGGATGCAAAAAGGTTCTCTGACATGAGATTAACTCCTATATATATATATATAATTCTTAATTATAGACAAGAAATAATAAGAACTTCATTTGGATTCTTCCTCTTGAGAATTTACGAGTTTTTATACCTAACAAAAATTTCAAAACTTGGTCTCTCGTCAGCTTGTGTTTTCATCATCGGCCACCGTTTATGGTTGGCCAAAGACAGTCCCTTGCACTGAAGAGTTCCCTCTGTCTGCAACAAACCCTTATGGACGAACCAAGGTGCATACTATATGCTCTTTAGAAACTGCTCAGTTTTTGAGTGGTGAACACCTACTTGGATAGGATGCAGTTATTTTTTGAGCTCATTCAGATGTTTTCGCCCTGAGTACATCCTAATGAAGTGACTGGATATTCCCTTTTCCTTTCAGCTTTTCATCGAAGAAATTTGCCGCGATATTTACCGATCAGATTCGGATTGGAAAATCATACTGCTTAGATACTTCAATCCAGTTGGTGCTCATCCCAGTGGAGACATTGGTGAAGACCCCCGTGGAATTCCCAACAACTTGATGCCCTTTGTGCAACAAGTTGCTGTTGGCAGACGGCCAGCCTTGACAGTTTTTGGATCCGACTACTCTACCAAGGATGGAACAGGGGTATGTGTAGTAATCTGTTCTAAAATTTTCATCTTCTGAATTATTATTTATTGATGAGAAAACATTAAGTTTTTACTCTGCCCCTTTTGCAGGTTCGTGACTACATTCATGTTGTTGATTTAGCTGATGGACATATTGCTGCATTGCGCAAAGTGGATGATCCCAGCATAGGTATATTATTTTCAAGTGGCGCTTTGCTTGGCCATTTCACAATATCGTATTTTGCCTCCATGATATTATTTATTAATATCCCGAAGTAAATTGGAACTTATCTTTTGTTGGAACTTAATGGCCATTATTTCTAACCTACTCCGTAGTATATCTATTTCGAGCTTCAGTTCAGCGTAATTACTTCTGGACACCATCCAAATAGTTTAGTCACACTTGTGAAGATATTGTCCTTATTTTATGTATATCCAAGATTCTTTCCCTACCCTTGACGTCTTTCTACAATATATTTGTATTGATATTCTCGTAATAAACAATGTCTGCACCATTTTTGAGCATGTATACCAAGGAAACTTAGCAGCCTATAGCAATAGTACATGTCACTTGGAGAAGGATAACACTTTGCTAATATTTGTCTACAGGCTGCGAGGTTTATAATTTGGGAACTGGAAAGGGTACTTCAGTTTTGGAGATGGTTTCAGCATTTGAAAAAGCATCTGGAAAGGTAAAAGATTTTCCTTTCTATGCATTCTCTTTTGCCACAGATGAACTAGACGATGCCGAAAAATACATTTTCGTACTTACGCTTTTGTATTCGGTCGTAGATTAATATAACATGACATCAGAACAGGATGCAATGACTTTTCCTTCTCTAGAAGATATTCGCTTTTCATATTTGGACATTTTACCAAATACATGCGTGAAAAACCAAACCAAATGTAACCTAACTCATCAAGTCTAAGCTCATGAGTTGAGTTGTTGCATTACATTATAACAACATCTGATCCCATTTGCAGAAAATTCCTCTTGTGATGGCGGATAGGCGACCGGGAGACGCCGAAGTCGTATATGCCGAAACAGATAAAGCAGAGAAGGAGCTGAAATGGAAGTAAGATTGTTCACTCTGTGTCTTTTTATTTATGGATGAAATCAACGAGGAACTCATATTTTGTTTGTTGTTGTGTAGGGCAAAGTATGGAATTGAAGAAATGTGCAGAGATCAGTGGAACTGGGCAAGCAAAAATCCTTATGGTTATGAAGCTTCAGCCTCTAAAAACTGAGTAAACCAAATTACCTCTGCCTCGTTTTGGCCATTTTGTTGCCCCCTTTAGAGTTTTGCATCTCCCCCCGTATCCATGATGTGGAATAAGCCGAAGCTGATCGTTTTTTTCCTTCCATTGCAGTGTTTTTATTAAGCACTTGTCCTTTTTTATCTTCATCGGAGTCGGCATGTAAACTTTTGATTTAATGCATAAGTTTATCTTCCACGAGATTATCAATATTTTGTTCTCTTTTAGGCATCATTTTTTCTTTAGGGAATTTTCTCAATTAGGGCTTTCAAATTCAGGACGAGATTGTCCATGTAATTGAGCTAAACAAAGTGATACCGCATTATAGATTAGATTTAACAGGAGATAGACATGAAGTTATTATTAAATATAGCAATAAATTAAAGTATAAAATATAAGAAAATAAGAGAGTATATTCTTAGATAGACAAAGATAAACTTTAGATAGACAAAGATAAACTGTAGTAGGTAGTCTATGTGATCAGTATTTTGTTATATTCGTGTAAAAATTCTACCATTTCAATTTTAATGTCGATTAATGGGCTTGCAATAGATTCGTAATATGTACGTTTTAAAAATTCATATGAAAAATAATGAACTTTCAAACCAAAAACTTATAATATCTACCAATAATATTGATGGACATCGATAATCTTCTATAAATGCCTTTAGTGTCTACAAGAATCAAACTTATAATATCTACCAATAATATTGATGGACATCGATAATCTTCTATAAATGCCTTTAGTGTCTACAAGAATCACGGATAAAAGTATATCAATATTTGTTTCTAAATATTTTAATTTATTTTATTATACGAATAAATAACTCTAAATTAGAGAAATTGAAAATGACTTTTTTTAACCTTTATAATATTAGTAAGAAATATATCTGACTTATTCTCTCTCTTTCAGATTTTAAGCTATCCTTTGAACTTTTTTTTCCCTCTACAAAACAAGCCCCTCGATATATTTTTTTTTCACAATAGAATGTTTACATCTCTCCAACTCTTTAGCTCTCCAATGCATAATGAAAAGCCTTAGTTTTAAAACGTATCAGAAAAAGAAATGTTCAAACAAATGTTGCTCTGTTTGAGAGTTTTGGAACCTTCTGATCTCTCTTTTATGAATGACATTTGGGAGTAGAGTAAATCCTCCAAATCTTATATGATTGTTTAAATTTAAGATAAATTCCAAATTCATATGAAACAATATTATGTACAAAAAGAAATGGGGAAAAAAAGAAAAAGAAAGTCTTCTGCACAAATTTCTGCTAAAAATGTGTTAACCATACTTAATTACTTCAAATTAATACTTCCATTATTTGAACTAGAAGTTTCATTTCCACATCCTATCTTGCAATCATCCTGCAAAGCCAATAACCAAGAGTCCACCTGACAAAAAAAGGTTTTAAATCTCAAACTAACGACCAGCACTACCTTACCATGTTCAACTCAAGCACAAAACTATCTGAAACAACTTGGAAATACCTGAATCTTGGAAATACTCGAGCATTCGTAACGCAGCCCTTGACGAGTTGAAATGTAGAATGCATAACTCACATCTTCATCTTCGCGTGTAATGCTCGGCAGAGAACCCACTTCAACGATGTCAGATAGAAGGGTGGAATCCTGAGGGCTAATATCTGACCATAAAAGTTGTTTGATTTCATTAGCGAATGGATAAAAGAAGGCCTAAGGTATATCAAAATAAGTTGACTGTTCTAAACTTCAACAAGAATTCTGTTTCTCAGATAATAAAAACAGTACTACAGTAGTACTAAAAAGACTCACATTATACGTTTTTTCCCAAAATTATCCCATTGAAACATTGCACTATGCCACGTATGGTGTTTTAAAGTTGGAATAGTTTTGAGATAGGTAGTTGAAATTTGGTATTTTTATAAGGCCAAAATGAGAATATATTCATTGGACAAAAATGTATACGATTATGTTCCATTGCAATAAGATCTAGAGATATTGGTATTAACCAGAGGTGTTAAAAAAATGATATTGGCTTCCAGTAGATGTAACATGAATTATCAGCCAGGAAGTTGGAATACCTGTAGATGATAAGTAGAAATATATACACTTTCCATGTAACACAACAAAGCGGGGTAGCCAATCGTCAACATCGGTATCATCGATAGGTGGAGGTTCTCCTGGTAGGGCTTCCCACCTCTGGAAGACACAAAAAAACCATTTGATGTAGTACAACAGAACAGAAGTTACAGTGAACATTCAAAGTGTTGAAAGAAGATAGGAGGAGTGTGAATACAGTTCGAATGTACAAATAGCCCGAAAGACGAGCAGATCGCAAAAGTTCATCAATGTGTTCCAACCTGTTCAGAAAAAAATATAAGTGAAATTTCCTACGGTTCTAGCTGCAAGAAAAACCATGAATCAAGTAGAACTGGTTACTTGAACATAGGAAAAAAAATGAAGTTGTTGAAGGCACATCCAAAAAGCTTTCAAGATTAAGGATTTCCTTACTGAGCTTTTAGGTGAGCTTCCCGCTCTTCAAGATCAGCAATCTCGGACCGCAATGTCGCTAATTCCACAGCACTCAGCACAACCTGCAATTTGAAGATTCATTTAAGTGATGGATGAAAATTTGAACCAAATAACTTTGCAAACATGTATAACTGGTGACCTTTTCTTGACCATCACTCCCCGAACCCCACGACAGTCGCCGGAGACTAAGCAAGTTCAACATGAATGCAGCACTTCTTAGTTTTCGTCGAGTCCAAGAATGGTCATGTGACCTATCCTACAACAGATCAAGACGAATATCAAAATTATCAGTTGTCCTTTTTCCTGAAATTTTCTTAGTTTCACTCCTATCTCTAAGTCGGAAACAAGTACCTCGATGAATCGTTTACTCTTGGGTGTTCTGTGGATGAGGATGGGGTACTATTTTCAGAACAGTCTGAATTGGAAGGTGAAACTTGAAAGTGATCTGGAATGAACTTTATCCTTGTGGAGGTATCATCCATTAAGATGGCTGTAACTTGGAGAAGCAGTTGCACAACAAAAGAGAGAATGGTTGCTAAAAAGAAAAAGAGAAACTTTACTCCTAATTAAGAATGGGCTTGTTTTAGTTTGATCTGAAAATTCCATTTATAGAAACTTTAGGAAGAATATGGCAATTTAAAAAGAAATGATACTTTTAACTGGAAATGAAATCATTTTAACCAAAACTACTATTTTTAGGGACAAGGTAACTTAAATCTTTTTCCATTTCCAACTTCCACCAATAGGGTTCTTTTTCTCTCTTCTTTTCTTTCTGTTAGGAAAATAATTTAATAAATAACATAAAAATCTTTTGAACTTAGTTAGTCAAGGATTACCACGTTAAAAAATATAACTCTATGACTAATTCAAAAGGCCAAGAAACTGAATTCACTAAGACTAAGCTACACTTCATTTCATTATATAATTCTTTAATGAATATGAATGCAAACAAGAGATAATAGTTCAACATCCATATAAGTAGAGAAAGAAAACCCCCCCAATCAACAACAGAAAAACCATCAAAACGTATAAATAAAAATCTCTACAACTCATGAGCTTAAGAAAAGTACAAGTAACAGAAAACTATAAATGAAATCAATACCAATCCAGTCCTAAATAATATCCCTGCAAACCCTGAATTAATTTTTTTTTTTTGCTTCCTACTTGTTCTATTTCCTTGTCTCTAAATCTATTCAGTCAAAAGCTAGAAAAGAGCACACAGATCGCATTACAAACAAAAACTCCCTAATTAAGCTCAGATCATGGCTAATCTAAATCACCCATTACTTGACTCAAAAGCAAGAACAGTGGAAAAAATCAAGACTTCGCCAGAATCTCAAGAAAACCCAGAAATCACCATGATAAAAGGGTGATTCTCAAAACAAAGCTAGAAAAAGCAACAATTTCCAGGGGGAATTTGGATGTTCATCAGTTCATCAAACAACAAAGAATTGCTATAACTACAAACAAATTGGCAAAGGGATTTTAGAGCAACTTCTAGAATTAAACACACACAAAAAAGAAAGAAAATGAAAAGAAAAATGAAAACTTTCGTACCTGTAGTTCACGAAATGTAGCCTCGTTTGACCACTGAATGGAAAAAGAAAAAAAAAGATTCCATTTTTATGTTTGGGTACAGTAGTTGTGCGCCTTTTTTGATCATGATAAATTGGTTACGAAAAGACCATACTACCCTCTAACTCATAATCTGGGTTTTGAAAATTAGCTTAATGCTTAAGTTAATTTATGAATATGACACATCACACTTTCTCACATCTTTCAAAATTACTAATTTCCTTCCGTTGGGAATAAGAATTCCTCAACTTTTGTGGATATTTTATTAATTCAATTATGTTCCATCTCTACCCATTAAAAATCATCTTTCAAAAATTACCTTTTTAATAAAAAATTTTTTTGTCAAACCCTTCAATTATTTTTTATATTAAACACTTAAATATATATTTCAAACACATCCAAATGAGTGAATAATTCTCTAGATTGATCCGGTGGATAGAGTATTAAGTATAATATCAATTATCATAATTTATTTTAATGCAAATATCTTTTGTTTTGGAACACGTTTCTCTCTCTCAATTTTTCTTTTTTTGGTATTATTAATCAAATATAACAAATTCTTTGATAACTTAAAATGTCTTTGATATATAATTTAAGTTTATTAAATAAAATAAATTATACACTATTAAAAAAGAAAATCTATCATAATTATTCTTGACAAGACCCATCCCTTCGTTGGCAGCATCACAGCACCTATTGTAAAATAATAATAAGTCATCTTGTACATTAATTTTTCTACAATTATTAATTAATCACAATAATTTTCATGGTATATAAATTTTAGGATGAAAATGCTAATAAAAAATAAAAGGTAATGAAGAAAAGTTATAGTAAAGTCTAAATTCAACATTTTTTTTTGTTAAGTTCATAGACTAAAGAGTAAAAGGACTAAAATCAAACCACCTCTGACATGATATTTTAATATAAAAAAGTTACAATATTGGTTTAGTAAACACCACAAGAATAAAGAATAAAATTGAGTCTTCAAAGCTGCAAAATGTATTGACATGATATGATTCAAAGTACACAAATGAAAACTATAACTTGAAAAGGAAGAAAAGAATGACCACAACCATAGTATTATTCACCCTCAAAGCTCATCAGATGCAGCCACCCAACTGCAAATAAGTTGTAGAATTATGAGTAAAAAATCCCACCAAAAAGCATAAGGAATAAATGATTCATAGAAGGACCATTCAAGAGATCAAAATCTGGAATGATTTGATAGGTGGGGGTATACAAGCAATGCTAACATGATACAACACGAACACGACAGCATATCATCTTTCTTTCTAAAGTTTAGGATATGGACATGACAAAAGTATGCTTGAAAAATTAGTTTGATGTATTTTACTTTTGTGTTTAAAATACTTATTGTGTTCAATGCATATCTAACAAATATTTGACCTATTTTGACTTTAAATAACTAACGTTAGACACGTCAATTGCACTAAAAGATATCAAGTGCATGTCCAATGAGTGTTAGATATAGACAAGCTAGTCAGACTAAAGTGCTCGTTCTAGAAGTGAACATCTCCACAACCAAGCGAAGTGTATAATACTCGACAAAAGTCATCAACTCCTTGTTTCATGAACGAAAAAACTATGATGAGCTAAACACAACTTTCTAACCACGAACAAATGATTCATGACTTCAACTCCCTAGTCTGCTAGTCATTTAATTGATAATGTTGCTCATGTGAAAGCACACAATAAGAACATATGACATTTTCTAAGGTTTAAGGTTTGTATCTCATGGTGATTAGTTTCCTTCTCTTGCAATAAGAAAAGTCCAAATTGAATGCTTGAAGTACATTGCATCATTAGAAACAGCAGATCAATCAGCAGTGATAAAAGCAAGTAAACAACCACCAAATGGGAATAAGTTATATTACCAAAATAGCCTCAATCTCCTCATTGGACAAGGGTGTCCTTTTAGGCTGAAGAGAGGCTTTTCCTCCAACAGTTTTGGAAGCATCTTTTTCTAAAGACGAGAAGAAAACATGATCATCCCCCCCATGGCTAGATGGAGTCTTGGAAGTAGAACCTGTAAAACTTTCTTCAGTAATTACTACTTCTATAAAATGACTGATATCATAACTTTAGAAAACACATCTAAAGGGCATAATTCATCAATCAATTTATTATAGGATGCTTCAACTCATCAACGATTGTCCAACAGCATCAGGATCGTGTTTGTTAAATCAAATTAGCCAGAAATAAACAAGTCCAATACATGGCCAAACTCTTTCTTTTTTATTTATTTTCAAAGATATAGTAGTGTTAGGTAAACGGACTTGTCGGATAGATTTCATTGAATAGCAATAGGCAATAGACATTTAGGCCAAGATACAATAAAGATATGCATTTTGGCCGAACAAAAAATAAGTAGTAGTACATGAGCCTCCGTTCTAAGCATTCCAAGTGTCATCCTAAGATATTAAGGCTTTAATAGAAGCATAAAAGGCCTAAAATCAACTTCCCACTCATATAAAACTCTTCAAATAAACAAAATCTATTGAGTCAACTTGAAATTCTCACAAAATCCATTCCTCTCCACTTTTTATAATCAAGTTTCATTCTAAAGTATTTGAGGCTTGGATTACTAATCTGGGTCATTACATTTCAAAGCGTAGGTTAACAAAATGCTAATCAAATGTAGAGAAAGCAACAATAAGCAAGCAGACAGAAGATAAAAACCAATAAATCAAAAAGAAGAAAAATCTTTGGTCCCTACATCGGTTCACATAAATGCACGAGCTTCTCCATTAACAAGCTAAACCCGGTAAACATCTAAACGAACTAGAGAGAAAACCCCAACTCAAAGCAATTAAACGATAGCACAAACGACAAGAAAACAGAATCAAAGCTATAAATACATACAGGACTAAGCCAAAGAACAAGTCAAGATTCAACGGAAGGAAGAACAGGGAGACGATCAAATACAAACAAAAGCGCAAAAAAGGTGAAAAAAAACAAACACGGACGATGATTTTCATATGGGTATCCAATACTTGCTTAGTTGGAGGAAGAACGTCGATCAAATAAGGAAGAGTAGTGAGGAGAAAGGGAATACGGAAGCGGACCAGAGGAGCTGAGATGTCGTTTAGGGAACTTGATGCGAGGGATCCGTTTGATGGCCTGAGCTCCACCCATATCGATCGGCGGTTGGTCGGTTTTCTTGGTGGTATTGAGGAAGATCTTCGTGAAAGCGACGGCGATTTGAAGCAAATGGCGACGAGGGAACCAACGCGGTGCAACTTGACTGTGCTTTTATAGCTCTAAACCAATGTTTAAAAATTCCTAACTTTTGTTGAAATAAGAAAACTTATAAGAAAAATATGTTTCTTTTTTTAATATTTTTATTCTATTTAGTTTTTGGAATATTATTCTTGCCACAAAAATAAATATTCACAACGTTATCTAGTTTTTGTTAAATAAAATAATATATCATCTAATAACTGTGTTAAATGTTTAATGAAAGTAACATATAATAACAACATAAGGGTAAGAATATGAGTTGAATCTGAATAAATCGAACTACCAAACCTTTATAAATATGAGTTGAGTTTTAAAAAATTGATTTTGTCAGGTTGGGTCTTGGATTGAAGGGTTGAAAAATTCGGTTAAACCCAACCCAACCGAATTAATATAATATATATTATTTAATAAAAAAATTAAATTAAATATATAAATTTTGAATTATGTAGGTTTGAAATTTAAATATACCAATTTTGAAATTTTATAACCATTCGAAACTAGAAAGAAATAAACTATACAACCCTAAACTCAACTCATATTTTACAAACTTATATAAGACTGTCAAGCTGATAATATGGGTTGGGTTGAGAATGTCTTATAACCCAATCTGATTTTTCATATAAACAACACAGTAAGTATCATATACAATAATGGAGTACTATAATTCTTTTTAGTAGTTTTGATTCCATGCTTAAATGGACTACACTACGCTACATTGCATGTGTATGAAACAAATTTTTTTCTTTGAACTCCTTCCTTGATTTCTTTAATCATTTGCATTGTCTCTTCCTTTTCAAGTTTTGACATGTCTAATTTATTTACATGTGTTTTTCTTTAAGATTTTAGATGTGAAAAATGTTTCTTTTTTGTTATTAGAAATATACAATAATTTGTTCGAAGGAGGTATTGCACTCGCCAATTTATATTATGAAAAACAATGTCTAGTTTAAGTGAGATTGCTTACATTTGTATGTCGATAAATTAATAGATCAAATATCTTTATTAAATTACTCCATGATAAAAGATGTTCGCTTATTTTTGTATAACTCCGTGATGGAAATTAAACTATCATGTATGTTTGAAGTATTTATAAACTATTTAAAGTTAAATTATCTATAACATCTTTCAACTTTGACAATCATTTTAAAAATACTCACATCTCATACTAACAGTATTCTTAAACTATAAAATTTGCGTGTTAAAGAAACTGTTAATTAGATATTAGCACAATTTTTCTTTCTATTATTAGGTAAAATATAAAATTTTATGAATATCTGTTAGCAATAGAAATATATATGACGGTTGAAATAAAAATGGTTAGCAGTTTGATGGGTAAAAATTATCTTATTTGTTCTTTAAAAGAAAAACTTTGTTGGATTGGACCATTGAGCCCTAAAACTCTTAAAACCCAAAAGTCGGTAAAACCTTTCGTGGCTTCTCAGTCCGTCATCGTGATCGACAATGGCGTCTCTACTACAAGAATCATCTCAAAAAGTACTCACGCCGGAGATTCTCCGCTCCGCCGCCAAACAATCACAGGGTTGCCTCGTCGTCCCAGTCCGACTCCGCCGTGCCATCAAGAAGTACCTTCGAGGTTACACTTCTCCTATTCATTTCCTCCTCGCAGCTTGCGTTTGTGTGTGTGTGTGTTTTTGTATTAATCTTTGTTCCTGATTCTGTTTTTTTCCAGACCATGAAGTGTCTCACTTGAAGAGGAAGGTGTTGAGGCTGTCTCAATCATTCAGTGGCATCAAGGATGTTAATCTGCAGCTGGCAGCAGCCACTTCGAAGGAACTTGTTGAAGATCCTCTGAAATCCGTAGAGCAGTCCAAGCGCTGGAAGATTAAGAGCGTCTATGGTGATATTGGCTTTCAGTACACAGATGATGAGACCATTGCTTATGTCGCCTCTCGTATGCCTGCTGTTTTCTCTGCTTGCTACAGAGTTCTTAACGAGGTGCAATAGGTTTCTGCTTACTTACTAATGGATTAAATTAAACTATCTATCTGCATCTTCAGAGAGTTAAGAAATGGAGTGTAATTGTTAGGACATGACAACTTAATGGATTGGGAATGATTTTCTGATTTTTTTTTCATACATGCTATGCTCCTAGGTTCGTAGAAGACTACCCGATTTCTCTCCAACTAGTGTATTGGATTTTGGTGCTGGGACTGGTTCAGGTTTCTGGTAAAAAGTGATATACTGGATTTCACAGGCTACTTTATTAATTTATTTGATATGGAATGCGTGGACTGTCATAAGCCTATAATAGTTAATTACATAGTGATCTAATTCAATTTTCTAGGGCTTTGCGAGAGGTTTGGCCTCATTCTATACAGAAAGTTAATATAGTAGAACCATCGCAATCAATGCAACGTGCTGGGCAGAGTTTGATTCAAGGTATTGAGGAATTTTCAATTTTCTTGCTGCAAGTTGTAATTTTGAATTGGTAATACGCAGTGAGACTAAGTGAACATTGTGAAAGACCAACTTTTATTTGTAGATCAATTGGAAGCTCTCTTTTAGAAGTTTTAGTCCTTAGAGGCCGTTTCTGCCTTTTGTCAGTAATATACTCAGGTTTCTTTTAATAGAATTGCTGTCAGATAAATGGTAATCAGAATTAGTTGGCTACTAGGGTCATGAGGTATAGCAAATGGCTTAGAGGGTTTGTTCAAGTCTTGATGACCACATAAGGAAGATTTCATATTCTTTGAGTTTTCTTGTAGCAGACTTGTTTTAGTACTCTACTCATAATTACATCAAAATTTACACGTTGTATTTGTTTTAGGCCTAAAGAACTTGCCACTTATTCATGGTTATGACAGCATTCAGTCGCTTAACAAAGATATTAGTAAGTCAGAGAGAGAACATGACCTTGTCATTGCTGTAAGTAACTCTTTTGAAATACTTTACCAGTACCTTATGGAACATTTTTTTTGCTTGAAACTCTTGGATTTTGTCTTTTTTCTTTTTCCCTTTCTTTTGTTTATATCTCCCAAACCACTGCAAATACAAAAAAAATCTAGGAATTTAGTCGATTGATCAGAGTACTAATTGATGTTTCATCTTATATGCTGTGGGATCATGATCAAGTCTTATGTTCTCGGAGAGATACCATCATTGCAGGACAGGGTAACCATAGTACGCCAGCTTTGGAATCTTACAAAGGATGTTCTGGTAAAAAATTTACCTCTGGCCATCAAGTGTACCAAGTTTTTTATGATACTTGTTGTGGTCCTCTTATAATTTGGCTGCACGGTTTTTTTTATGAGTACCAAGAAAAAGTTCTGGTAATCGTTTTCTTGCAGTACATATTACAATCATGAGATATCATAAATTGTATGAACTTTTTTTTCCAAAACTTTATTTCTTGCAAGGTTCTGGTGTTGCCTTTGCCTATCTTGAAGTGTAACTTTTCTTCTGTTTTGTCTTTGCTGGCCTAAATGTATTCTTTTGGGATAAGAGTCTTAAGTGCCACTTATGTTCATGTAATTTATGAAATATGAATGTGATTCAGGTTTTGGTTGAACCTGGAACACCACAAGGATCTAATATCATCTCTCAAATGCGATCTCATATACTGTGGATGGAAAAAAGAGTAAGTTGTTATTTTTATTGCATCTATTTTACAGTTGATATTTTATTTTTTCTATATTAATGCTCGTTTTTTCTCAATATATAGAAATGGAAGAAAAATGAAAACAAGAAAAATATAGCTTCTAAGGACTTGGTAACTCAAACGTGCGGTGCTTATGTAGTTGCTCCTGTGAGTATAACAGGTCCTTGTTTTTGTAATTTTGAAATACTGCACCCCTGCATACTTTTTTTGATTTATGTACACTTTTCTTTTTCTTTTTTTCCATTGTACTAATCAGCCTAATACTATGTGCTTCCTCCATCTATCTTTTTAATCAGTGTCCTCATGATGGAAAATGTCCATTAGAGAAATCTGGCAAGTATTGCCATTTTGTTCAGCGGTTGGAAAGGACAACTACACAACGAATTTACAAGGTTTCACTTTTTAGCATACAATTTCTTATATGTTAAGCTTTCATGTCTTTAGCTGTATGTTATCTTCAAATTGATGGGAAATTGGAAGGCTAAGGCAGATAGTTTACATCCGGACTATTATACTTAAAATTCTTACCAGTTATTTAATTTTTTCCTTTTTGTAGTTCCTTTTTAGAGTTATTCATATCAATCCTTGCCATATCGGCACTTTTAATTCCTAGTCTGTATACGGAGATTGATATTTCTTCATTTTTTAAGAAGGCGTTGCAATTTTCATGTGTTCAATCTCTCTGTGGCGTTTGTTACTGGTAATTTTTTTCCTCTTTGTTTTGGATCCTACACTCACCTCTTATTGTTGAATGTGACAACCGTCTTTTTTATTTTTTTATTCTTTTGTCCGTGAGTGTCTGGGCTAGCTTACGCGCACCTTGACTAAGCTCACAGGACAACCCGCTTGACCTTACAACGTTTGGGTGTCAATGTAATTCATAGGAAACTAATTTCTAGGTAAGTGGTTACTATGGATTGAACCCGTGATAGTTGAGACTATTCTCTTTTTTACCACTAGACCAACCCATGATGGTTGAATGTGACCACAGTCTATTGAATTGCTTGACTGAAATCCTTTTATGGTGATGGTTTCTTGGTTGCTAGAGGCTTGAAATACCTGAGTTATACCACTCAGTTTTGTATCTTTATAATAATGAATGCCCAATAATCATCTAGAAGGGCAGTATTTAAACACATACATCAAATTTGCTTTGTTATGTCGAGAAATTTCTTTGACTACGTAATTATGGTTACCATTCAAGAAATTTCTTAGACTACATAGATTCGTTTAATTCGTTATGTTGAGTTTTTCTTATAAAAGAAATTAAGTCAGATTTTGTGGGAAAAGTGATTTTCCCATCTTTTTAATTGTAGATCTTGAATGTTCTTCGCCCTTGGTGTTTAATAAAATTTATGGATCTGTGACACCCTTGTCCCTTACTTATTATATTTTACCTTTTATCTAATGTGTAGCGTTCCAAGGGTGAATCTTTAAGAGGCTTTGAGGATGAGAAATTTTCTTTTGTTGCTTTCAGGCGTGGACAACGTCCTCGGTGAGTTAATTTTATATTCTGTTTTCAAAATCTCAAACTTCCCGAGCTTCAGTTCTCTTAATAATATAATTGGATCGTTCAAACGGTGTTATGTTTGTTAACCGTTTTTTAATATATAATTTCTCCAACCTCATGTCCTCATCTTGATATTTACTTGTTGACTTCCAAAACCATAAACATTTTTTATCATCATTTCTTTTTTATCCAGGGACCCGTGGCCTCTCGATGGCATGAGATTTGAGACACTAAAGGAACAGCATGCCAAAAGAAATCCAGAAGATCTAGAGATTGATTATGGTGAACAATAAATAAACATAACATAATATAATATATCTTTCATTTCTCTTTTAACCAGCCAGTGAACAAAATGGCACTAAAATCTTCAAACTGATCTCGGTTGCCTATATTTTCATTAAAATTGTTCGTTTGTTCCATTGATTATCATCCCTACTTTGACAATGGCAGAGGATCTATTAAAGATGGAGAATCAAGTTCAAGTTGTTCCATACCAAGAAGTGGATCCAGTTTCATATGATTCTGATGTCATGGAAACTGAAGTTCTTGATGACGGTGAAGAAGAAGAGGGAGAGGAACAAGGAGAACCAGCACTTGCTGATCTCGGTGGTGGTTGGGGCAGGATTGTATTTTCACCAAGACGAAGAGGAAATCACATAACGATGAATATTTGTCGATCGACAAAACGAGATGCCTCAGAGGGCTCGTTTGACCAAGTTGTTGTAACGCAAAGCCAGAATCCTACTCTACACCATCAAGCTCGTAAGTCAATTTGGGGTGATTTATGGCCTTTTTGAATTCTGTTTTCATGTCTGGCATGGCGCCCCATCCATCCATGAATTATTCAACCTCTTCAACATCAGCATCTGTATAGAAGCTTACTGAGTTACATTGATTTTGAGAGTGAAATCATCGGCATCAATAGTATTTTTCTTTGAGTTCAACATGGATTCAAACATCTAATCTCTTATCGATGATTCGATATTTATAGTTCATTTATATTTGATGTTCAACTTTGAGTGGGACATTGCTAGTTTCATTAATGGTGTAAGGAGAGAATGGATTTAGGAAACTATAGGGAACAAGAAAGAAACAAGCACAGCGCCACATAGGCTCACAACAGAAACCAAACCTAATTGGATTATTTCCTAAAGTAGTAGATTTCTTTATCTGGAAAGAGCCTATGCTGGATTATTTCAAGAGCCGATATTAATTTTTGGTTACATTATTCAGTCTTCCAAATTAACTTGTGTTTGATAGCTCATAAAGTGTAACTTTTGCTACACAGTTAAATAGTTCGAAAAAATGTATACATTTATTGTCTAATATATTAGTTAAATTTAAGTAAGGTCAGGAGGTGCTACATTTCTTGAACCTTCGGTTAGTAAAAGTTAATCTTTCACATATAGAAATGTTACAATTTTTACAACTTCGAGTTTGAGGATTCAATAATTTTATCATTAAAATGATTTTGACCATTTTTTATCCTTGAAAATAAGAACAAAATTATCATTTTTTACCATGCATATGACATCAATGGGAAGCAGAATCTGCAATGTGCAATAGAAAATTCAGCCAATGAAGGTACAGGGTACTACATAATTTAATAATCACCCAACATGAATATTCCCATCAAAACCCAAGCTGGATATCTATATATATGATATAATATATATAGTAAATGAACTATACAATAGAGAGATGAAATTTAGTCAAATTAAGAAGTAATCAATGAAGGACTCTAATTGAATGTAATCTTCTCCCTCAAGGTTGAGTAGTTGTTGATATGAATCATCTTCAATTTCATCTATCCTTTCTGAACCATTCCATGATAACCCTTTATACAAACCTTCACACCCACCAAAAAAATCCCCACTTTCTTCCAATTCTTCCCTTCCACCTTTCACCTTTTCAACAATCTCTTCATCTCCATTCACACCCAACTGATCAGTCTCACCTCCACCTCGGCTGCCACCGTCTTCGCCTCCTTGATTTCCCGATGACAATAGAAGCTCACTTCCTACACCATTGCTCAAGTTATCGTCGTTGCAAAACGACCAAACTTCAGTTGCTTTTCTAGTGTTTGATGTCTCTCCATTGCTTTCCTTCTTTGCCTCTCCTGCATTGTCTTTGGTTATTATTGCTAACCTTTTGCTAAGGTGGGAGTTCCAGTAGTTTTTTATCTCGTTATCAGTTCGACCGGGGAGTCTACCAGCGATCAATGACCAACGATTGCCGAGAAGTGAATGTAGCTTTATGATCAAGTCATCTTCGTCAGCTGTTATGTTGCCTCGTTTAATGTCAGGTCGAAGATAATTCATCCATCTCAATCTACAACTCTTACCGCATCTAAGCAGACCTATATATTCATTGATAGAAATGATTTTGGAGATCAAAGGAAGTTAAGAAAAAGAATTGAAGCTAATTAGAATAATAGAAGGAAACTCACCAGCTTTCTTAGGCAAAGCTCTCCAATGGCCTTCACCATTTTGTTGAATATAGTTGACAAGCAATGCATCTTCTCTAGCAGTCCACGGCCCTTTGTGTAAACCTCCTTTGGAACAACATGATGATGTTCTTCCCATTTTCTTTGGGAGACAAAGATGGGGAACTAACTACACCAATATAGTCTCTTTTATATATACTACAAAGGAGAAAAAAAGAGGGAAAATTCGAGTGCATTTGATTATGCATCTAAAAGTAGAAATTTGAAAACAAGGGACGTTCGATAAAAAACAAAATTGTGTTTTATGTTTTCAGTGTTTGTATATACAAAAATGAGCTGCACCCAATTTCATGCATCATCTATTTGGTACATAGTAAAAAATTATACGGTTGAATGATTATCACGAAACTGCATGGAGATAGGTGCCGCCTACGCAACATCTAAATTTATTTTATTTGTAAATCTTTTCAACCTGAGTTAAAGTGTATGTTAAGTGATTTTAAAACTATCATCACCTTTCTAAATTGTTTTGAAATATGTGTTAAATCATTCCAAATTAATTTTATACTGTAATTTTCGTATCATTCCAATTAATTTTAGATGGATTTTAAAAATGACAAAAATGATTTTAACCATTATCATCCAATAGAGGATGTCCTCACAAATATTTAAAATAGTGGTAACTAAATATTCGTGGAATTATTATTTTATATCATTATATGATTTTTGGTATGCATATATTATTACACATTTTAAACAATATATTCATATTTATAAAAGTATTCAATTGATTATGAAAAAAAAGAAAGAAATAGAAGTGAAATTGAATTTCAAGCAAACCCTTAATTTTAATTAATAGAATCACTCCCAGTTAAGTTAAGCATTTGATTTAAACAAATTACATTTTAAACTCAAACTTAGATAAGTGATAAAATTAACACTCAACTAGCTAGCACAAATTCTAATTTTTAGAAAAATTATTGCTATTTACAAAATAATTCTTGTGAGAAAAAAGAAGAAGTTTATTTGTAACTAAATATAAACATTTTGTTACACTCAAAAAGAGTTTTAGACATTTTGTTTCTGAGTTCTTTAAAAAAACAATTCATAGTTTGTTTCTAAATATTTCCAACTCAAATTGAGCAAAGGGGTAAAAATTACTATTTGTTAAATAAATAATCTCAAATGTTATATAATAATATAATGTTAAGAACACACCCAAAGTGCATAATTGAGTGAATCATAGAAGTCCCCACTCTTAAGATTGTGTTTACTTTGCCTATATATATATATATATATATATTTGACAAATTTGACAAAAAAATTTCTAGTTCTTGTTCCATTCATACCAACATAAAAACTAAAGTTGGGAAATGAGGAGAGGTAAAGTTATTTTACCTCAAAATTAAAGAATAATCTTTACACTTATACATCAACTATTAGGTCAATTTATATGAACTATGGTATGTAAATCTTTACCCTACACTAGAGTAATCTAGGGGTAAAATTGAAGGGCATGTAAGGTTATAGAAACCTACCCTACACAATAATAATATGGTGATAAGAATAGAAAGTGATTTGGAAGTTTTGGGAAAATGATTTAAAGAAGTTTAAAGAAAGTAATTGGAAAGGGCAATGTGTATTATTTTAGTGTAGGGTAATGTTTGAAAGGCAAAGCTCAACCACCCAACCCTATAACTCTTTGACAGCTGCATATGGCATTACACTTTCAATTTAATGACACTTTTGAAGGCATTTTCCGAGTCCCAAAAATGGCATCAAAACCCTAACTTTTCCATTTTCATGGACAAAAGAAGAAGCAAATAATCTTTAATTTCAAATGTTTATGAATCCTTCATATATACTTTTCTATTTGAAGCATTTGATTTGATAGTAATCTTGTTATTTTGTCTATAAAATATTGTTTAATAAAGCAAAATGATTTGTTTTTGACAACTTTGGGATATGATTAACTCATTTTTTTGAATTAGAGGTATGTTGTAAATTTAGATTTGGGAGAGTGTTGGGTTGGAAAAGAAATAAATTGGACTGTTTTGAGTTTGGGTTGGTCAAACAGAAGAGGACCCTACTCTCTAAATTGCATTTTTAAGAGTTTGAACACTTTAACTGTCTCCATTTCAACTATAAAGACAAACCTATAAAACAAAAGGTTTAACTTGGAATTATTCTGTTTAGAAATAACCTCAAATCTGACTTTTCATCTTTTACAACTACTGAGAATTCGTTTTTCTCAGTCTTTTCTCGTCGAGATTGACACAGTTTTTAGTTGTTTCCCCAACTGAATCTTCGTTGGATCACCTTGTGGTTTTTACTTAGGGAAAGAAGTTCAAATTTTATTTGAATGAAAACTACTTGAGATGATTTTTTGGAATATCCTGTCTAATTTTCTATCCTTTCCAATTGCAAGGAAAATGAATGAGGTGAGAGAAGAAAAAGATGAATGTGATATAATCAAAAGACAATTGAATAAAAGAACAAAAAATAAAAATAAAAAATAAAAAATAAAAGATTCTGCTCAAACATGAAAGGACAATTTCCTTCATTGAATGGAAATATTACAAAATCACAAATATCCATATTTAGGGACAGCAAAGGCAAAAGCCCCACCAAATAGATGCCTCTATTATACACATAATGTAATGTAATAATTATTACACAATTTCAAAACAGAAGGACCATTGCCTCTTTTGATTACCCAATTCCCTCACTTTCTTTTCTTTTCTTCTTTCTTCTTTTGTTTTTTCTTTTCTTCTTTCTATTTGCCTGAAACCAGGCTCCCACTTTTCACAAATAAAAGAATCATGTATATGATAATTAAAACCTGTATTATACCGACATCCCCTTCCAGATTAATACGACCACCTGCAAGGGATATTTAAACTAAATCGTAGAAACATAGCTCGTTGTTGAAGTTGGAACGTTACTTCGAGGGTGGTTCATAATTCATGAACCCCCTTAATTTGGCAGGCTGTTGTTGACTAAAGGCATCTCTTTCTAAGGATAATCACAAACCTAGCAAATGCAAAATCCTGAAACCGAACTGACTCATAACCGAATAGGCAAACCGTAGTTGAGAAATGTTCTGATTCGTCCGTCCCATCCAGCGGTTACGATCACAAGACCCCACATGTGCGGAGAGCTAAGCATGCTCTGGCATGCATTCTTCAAAAACTTGAACTCGGTCTTGCACATTGAAGGGGAAGGGGAAGGGGTCATTGAGCTAGAATCATGAAGTTTCTCTTCTGGCCAAGTTGCAGTTCCTTTTAGCAACTCGGGAAAAAGAGTCCGGCTTAGAGAGAAGCAATCTGGTGATGATGATGGAACCTTGTGTTCTCTATCACCATCGTCATCAGAGTACTTCGGCTCCATTTCAGGGATACTTCCTGGTGTATCGCAAACTCGTGTTGGGGACAGTGGTGGTTCAGGTGTGATTTTCACACCAGACCAAGGTATGGCTATTGTCGTACTACGAGAGAAGAAACTTTCGGATGACCAAATTTTCTTTTTCCGAGATGCCTTGTCCTTGCAATTGTAGTTCCAAACATAGACGTTTTCTTCACTGGCTGAAACAATATGCTTCCCATCTGAGGTAAAAGAAGCCGACATTTTGTTTCCACCATTACGAAGACCTACAGAGAGAAACCAGGAAAATAAGTTAATGAATCTGTATTTTCTTTTTTGGCATTAAACCAAAAGAGGAAACATATCAACATACCCTTGAATTTGCAAATGACATCGCTCCTGGAAATTATATGAACTGGCGAATCGGCAGAACAGACCATCAGTTTGCTTGGGTCGCTAGGTGAAAACTGTAAAACCAAAAATAATATTAATACATAAGCGAACAAAACCGACATGCTTGGAAGACTTTTGGATGTCATTTAAATACCTCAAAACCGATTATTCTTTTCCCAGGCGATTTCTTCTTTCCATTTAAGCATATCTGAGCATCCAGCTCCAATCTATTATCTGAACCCATAAAATATGTAATAAATTTCTGGTGAAAAACTGCAGCATTTTCTCATCTAATTGCTTTCTTCACTACAGCAGCAATATAACAGCTAATCAATCATACAAATGGCAAATGACGTAAACCTTAAAAAACAACAAATTAAAAGCAATTTATTCAGTCATAAACCTTAAAAGACAACATACTAAAAGCAAGCTATTCACCATTTTTGACAGAGTAAAAGGGTTCCTGAAGAGTTAACACACTACCATTTTCAAGTGTCAACAACTAGAGTTACCTCCACTCTGTCTTATTTGTTTTAAAGGAAAAGACAGTAACTATACAAATCAAATAATTTGATAAAATGACTTCCATGTTTAACATCAAGCAGCGATGAGATGAGATGAATATGTACATAAGCGAGTATTAAGGGACAATCAGATTTTCAAATATTCATCCACTTTGTAGCAGCTTCATTAGATAATTCTTGAGTGATGAGAATCTCTTCTAGGGTAATTTGCTCGCAGTTCTAATAAAAATGGATTTATGGGTTTGAAGCAGAGAGGCCTAGATTTGTATGGTACAAAGGAATAGAAAATAGAATGTAGCAATCTGGTTTTTTGCACCTACATTTATGGTTATAATTTTTTTTTTAAGGAAAAAGAAAACATTTGCGGTTATAATTAGCATTTCTTTTAATGAACAATCTCTCTTTGAGGGGAAAAGAAAAAAGAAAAAAGAGCAAAAAATAAGACCATAAAAAAAGGAAAGGTGAGCAACGATCTACAAAAAAGACTCCAATTTAGTAAAATACGACCTGGAGAGTAATTAGAAAAGGGCCTTGTCACCAAAGCCCATTGTAAAAAATAGAATCTAAGAAGTAAACAAGGGACCAAACGATGTTATAAGATCTCTCCCACCTCCAGAAGATTATATTTATTCCTCCCACACCAAGACCCCACAAAATGGAACAAAGATTGGGACCATGCAACCAGTAAAATTATCAAATGCAAACTCACATATCAAACATATAATTCTATTTCTTAGTCCTGGATCACACCCAAACACTAATTCAATTTTTCTTGCAGCTATAAATGCATTCTCACTACACAAATACAGGAAGAGCTTATGCATTTCCAAAGAATTCTACGCATATCTAATCAACTATCCAGCATAAAAGGAAAAAAAAATGTAATTGGTTTAGTGTAATGTTGCAGATGCATACCTATAATATTATAAAAACGGCAGTTTCCAGTCATGGATCCCACAATTCCTCCCTACAAACAGATATAGTGAGAAGGTAAGAGATAATACAGAAACTGAGGACGTGGTTGGAGGGGTACGTGGACAAAAGAATATAACAATGATAAAACTATATCAAACCTTTCCATCTGGTCTGTAACAGACTGCACTTACTATCTCCCGAATATCGATATAATCAATCACTTGACAAGCAAGAACTTCCCAGATCCGAACTTTACCGTCTATTGAGCCACTTATGAAATGATTTTCATCTATAGGGTTGAAACTAACACATGTTACTGCAAAAGATGGCAAATAAATCATCAAGAAAAAAATCAATTGAAATAAAATATATGGACAACAAGAACAGAAAAAATAAATCATTCATCTACATTAATGTGAAATAAAGCATTCAACAAAGAACTATATATGTACGTCTGAAAGCCTACCATAATTATTATGACAATAAACCCTTAGGCATGTGTCACATCCCAGCTGCCAAAGACGTACTGTCTTATCAACAGAAGATGACAGCAGAAGCTGCATAGAACACAAAATCATAATAAAAAAATTAGTGGCAGTTGCAAAAATCAGATCAAGAGTAAAATATACATACTAATAAGAAATACACAAATTACAGGTATCATTAGAGACATCATGATTCATGGCAATCATAAGCATGCATATTGAAGAAACAAGTACAAATAAAGGCCAATAAAAGGATGGTTCATGATACTGACCCCTTTCTTTGACCAAGATAGATCCAAGACCTCGCCACTGTGTCCCAAGAACTCATGCAGAGGTTTCTCCAAAATCCTAAATAGCTTTGGTGGAAAAATTACACAGGCTGTGCTTGATGATCTCTTCAATTTCGTCTTGCCTAAGGTCTCTTTTGGCACATCCAAGGGGTCTAATTTGGACAAATGGTTCATTGAGAAGTACAAAGAGGAAGGATCAACATTGTGAATGTCGAAATTATCAAATCTCACATCTTCAAGAACCTGCCACACACGCACAACACCATCTTCACCAGCAGTAGCCAAGTATCTCCCATCAACACTGAACTTCATTGTAGAAATTGACCCTTTGTGTGCTTCAAATTCTTGTCCCACAAAAAGGGATGACAATTCTTTGGATTGTTTTTTATATGGATGAACACGAACTTGTTGTATCCCTGCCTTAGATGATGAATTGGAAACACCGGTTTTCATTGCGCCCTCCCCATTGTCAACAATACAAGCCACCGCACCCAGTTTTCTCAGCCAACCCTTCTTTGCCTGTTTCCTGGCATTGACTATAACCCCAGCCTTTTCAACATTTTTGCGAAAGAGTTGCTGAACCAAGGGAGACTGCCCAATGTTTCTCTCAAACTCATCAAAACTGAAGGATCGGTTTGAACCAACTTCACGTAACATGTTCAACATCCCATCTTGGCGGAAACTATCCACAATAAACTCGGTCCCATTGTCCAAATTCCGGATAGTACAAGCATGATTCTCCTCCACAGCAACATTCCCTGATGATTCTGGAGCTTCATTTGACATGGAAGATATGGTAAGACTTGAAGACAACTCCCCTTCAGACCCAGAAAGTCTCAACACCGTTCCACAATCTTCTATGATTCTATCACGATAAACCTTCCATGAATCTCCTTCCTCTTCGTCTGTGTTGTCAAAATTCTGATCCAAATCCAAACCCATCCATTTGAAGAACTTGTTTCTTCGCTCATAAACACTTTCCAGGTTTCTTATCCATCCCACATATCTTAAATTTTCAGGAATATCACCATCATCCCCAAAACTAGTACTGCAGTTCTCAGAGCAATCAGATCCCCAATCAGAAACAGAGGAAATCTCCTCGCGGGTGTCGTAGAATCTTTCAATTTCTTCCTCACAGTAAACCAAATCCATCATCTCTTCTCTCTATTGACCCCTCTTCTACGATTCAAATTCATGGCATCCTGACTAAAACTTGATGAATAAACACCAAGCCAGAAACCACCCGTTTGAACCGTCGCACACGCTAAACAAATCCCAATTAGGTTCTACATAGACTCCAACTCTGGTCATCGTTTTCAAGAATTCAAAAAACAACAAAAAGAAAACCGTTAGATCCACGCTCACAAACCCATCAATATAATCAAAACAGGAACATTGGATCAGTCCACAAAATTGACCAACCCCAAAACAACCACAGTAAACACAATCACGACTCTCCAGCGAAACAGAAGCTAGAAAATCAGTAACTTGAAGAAGATCGAAGAAGAAAAAAGTAACCCCAGAATCAAAATCAGATAAATTAAAGAAAAATAAGGGAAATTAAAGAATAAAACTGAAATGAGTGATCATTGATTGAGAAGATAAAGCGATTTTCTCACCTGGGTCACCCCAAAAACTCGGGTCAAACCCATCTGGGGCTCTTCCTCTCTTTGGACTCTTCTCTTCGGAGGAGTTACCAGATGCGGAGGCAAAGAATACTGTGCGATGATGTTAACTAGAAGAGGGAAAACGAAAAGGGAAGGTAACGGAGGGGAAATTGAGAGAGAAAAATCTAAAAATGCAAAAGAAAAAATAAAAAAAAAGGGGGTCTAGTAAAAAAAGCAAAGCAAAGCAAAGCAAAACAAAGCAAAACGCCTCGATGCCACCGCCTGTGACAACAATTGGAGTGCGGAAGCTGAAAGCTTGTTTGTGGAGAATCTTAGTACACGGAATTTCAAGTCGCTCTTTCTTCTTCTCCCTCTCTTCTTTCGGTCAAAAATTAAATTATCAACCTTTTACTTTACCATATATTATCAATTCATACTCTTTACTCTTTTCTTACTATGAGTAGGAAGAAATAGTGTAATTTCTAATAACGTCCCATAAAATTTAAAATTATTGACTTTGTAAATGATTAGAAATAACTTTGATCGTGCCACGGTTATTTATGATAATAAATTCTAATTTGAAATAATATCGTTTCATTATTGAAAAATTATGAAATATGTTGAATATGTTATCTATACTTTTATGGTCATAAATCATAAATATTTTTTTAAAGAGATTTTGAATTTTAATTTGCTATTGATATTGGATATTCATAAATGGTTTAAGATTTCACGAGGAATGTATTGATCATATATGTTTTTGTGGAAGTATTTATAAGAATATTTATGAAAATATTGATAAGATGAAGTGCTTTTTGTTATTTTAAAGAAATACTAAAAATGTGGTTTTTTTTTTTCAAGCTCTTACCCATAAAGAAATTTGACAATTCAACCGTCAACAACCGTGGTATCCTATTTAGTTCAACTATTATTAAATTAGAGATTCGACAAATAACTTTTAAGATGATAATTATTATTTTTTTATCTACGACAAATTGAATAAATTAGAATTTGAAGTCAAAACAAATATGGTAGATAAATAATTATGAGGACAAACAACTTTATAAAATGTGATTATTTGGTTTAAAATTCCCAACTTTCTAAAATATTTTTTAAAAAATGGAATGATCAAACATGTCTAAAATTAATAATACAGGTCTATTACAAAATTTTATAGTATGAATTATAAAACTAAATGGAGAACAATAATGTGTACCAAACTTGTAATTTAACATATTTTCCCTTCATGTGCTCATTATTAATTAATCATTTATCTAATTAAAATCAATTCTCGTTTTATAGTAAAACTCGATTTTTAGAATATCTTTCAATTTTAAAAGAAAAAAATCAAATTGTGATATTATAAATCATAATTTAATTAAAATAGGATACGAATGAGTTAATAACCATGGAATTAAAAGATGGCAAACAACTATATTATAGCAAATTGTGTAAAATCTTGGAATTAGTCTAAAGAGAATTTTACATCGTATTATTATTGTTATTATTATGATTATTAAAATCAAAGAGTAAATTAGAAAAAACCAAACAAATAATTAAATTGATAATATTTAAAACTTTGGAGTAAAAAGTAATACTAAGCGATAAGTTTAATAGTAAAAGAAAAAAAAACTCCAAAATTATTTGGTGGGAGAGAATAAATAGAAAAATACATTTCAAAATAGTTTATAAAGTTGAAAAGATTGATAATGATTTTATTTTTCTCGGGTCAAAAATGTTGATCATAATTGAACTTTTTTTTAAATATACCATCAAAAGAAATTTCGTAAATCATAAATATAATTATAATGTGAACCAATTAATCAGTAATTGAATTTTAATATAAATACTTTTTCGAAAATATTATATTATAATATTGTATTTGTACAAATAAGATTCTTTTTTAGAAAATAAATATTCGCCAGCCATTGTTTTTTAATAATCTGTACAAAATAGTGAAAATCACTCAATAATTTTCAATAATTGGTTTTATTATTAAATAAATCATTGAATGAGATTTAAGAAATCATGTAGACAAATTATCAATAATACATGCTTAACTCTAAAACATTAAAACCTTACTTGCTCAATTTTAGGATATGAGTTTTCATTTTAAATATTAAAGTATACAAATTTTCATTTTAAATATTAAAGTATATATAATAATAAAATATTGTATTTTTCTTTAAAATATCATTTTAAATGATAAAATTATTAAAAATATTTATAAATATAGTAAAATGTTAGATAGATATTGGTCGATGAAAAAGATGATTGATTTATTTTATTCAACCGAAAAAAGGGAATTTAAAAAGTAGGTATATTTATTTGTATGGTTGAACCACTGCCTCACAAATTAATGGTTGAACAACTTTTGAGGTTGCTATCCACATTTTTTATTCCCATTTTGTAAGATCTTTCCTTGTCAAATACAACTATTTTGAAGGGTAAAATCAACATTCAAACCATGCAAGTGGAAACTTTATATATCTTTCATTTAACAAAATATTAGTGAATTTTGTCAAATATTCAACTCCTTCTTTATTATAAGAAAATTTTGTGGAATATATTTATCGAGTTTATATATGGGTTTTGGTCTTCATGCAACTCTTTCTACTCATTTTTTATTTCGATCTATCAATTTTATTTTATATCATCTAACTTGTTTATTATTCTTTTTGGGTAAGGATAACGACTTATTTGAGATATGTAGAGTTCTTTTAGGTTTGGTGTGACTTGTTGGACTATTTGAGAGGATCGAAACCGTGTGAAGCAAAGTCTTCTAATTTGCACTAATTGAAATAAAAATTGAATGAATTTTGGCCTACATAGTTGAAATTCTTAGGTTTATGTGAGAGTGTCATCCATAGGTGGGTATGCCTCTTGGGAGGAGACAAAGTTTGGTTTTCAACAATGGATCAAGAGTTGGTCACCTTATTGGTGGTTTGCCTAAACTGAAATATGGACTTTTTCGATCATTCTAACAAATCAAGAGTTTATCCATGAGTGATCATCCAAATGAGAAAGACAACATAGTGATAGATCAAAGTTGCAGTTTAGAAGGAATGTGTGTAAAGGATGAAGAGAGTGATGTCGAGTGAACGTGAAGTTTCTTTAGTTAGATCAAATGTTGAAATTGTTATGGAGAGAGACTTCATTTTGTGTTAAGTTTTGTTCAATCTTCTTTTAGGATTTTTTACACGCTAAGATTTATAACATAATTTTTGCTTAGGTTAAAGATTATGGACTTTAGGTTTGCCATTAGAAAAATGTAATTGAGTTTTCCATAATTTGACATCTCATACTTTCAATTGTTTTTCTTATTGTTATTGAACTCATTCCTTTTCTAATTTCCTCATCTAGATTGTTGTTATCCTTCGACTTTCAGTGTCGACATAATTATTGTTTTTCTCCAGTTGTTTAAAAACAAAATACAATTAATTAATAATATATTAGTATTGCCAATTTAATTAAGTCCTAACTCAATAAATAGTATACAGTCGATGGTTTGATCTCCAATCAACCAAACTAATAAAAAAGAAGAAACTATATGCATGTTAGGTTAGGAGAATCTATTATTTATTTGTATCAACAATGTTCTCACATTTAAATAAATATAGAGAATCTTATAGTTCATGCACACTTAGGGCATTGAATGAGGCTTAGAAATCAGAATAGATGAAGAGGTTATACATTTATTACTACACTAAAATATCACAAGAGGTCTTTTTAATTTTATTGAATATATATATATATAGTATAAGAAAATATTACTCAATATAATTTTAGGGTTTAGCAATAGCTAGGTTACCTAAATCACAAATACTATAGTCTCTAATGATAAGAATAATGTCAATAATCTTAATTCATAGAGCTTTAAATAGTAAATGCCAAAAGTCCCAACAATCATTTAATCATATTTAATTAACTCTAATCTAATTTTCATCATTCTTTTTTCTTTTCTGGTTGTATTTTACTCGTTGTTTAGGCATCTCTATTATATTTCATATTTTTATTGAAATTTATTTCCTTTATTTTCTTTTTCAAGATTTCTACCTTCAATATTAAAAATATTTATATTTCAAATGAGTAATTTTGTTATATTTATAAATAAGTTAGCACTCCTACTCTAACTAATAATATATGTATTTGTTATATAAAAATAAAATACAAACAATCATACTTTCAAAGTAAAATATTCCAAACATATTATTTGTTGTTAGTATTTTTTTGGGAAAGAACAACTTGATCTTTATTTGTGATCTTCATTGAGCCAAGCACACAACATTACATAAAGAACATTATTATTATTCATATAGCAATAATAGCAATGATATATAATTATAATAACAATAAATCCAAAGCATATATTATAATAATATTTTTTTTAAAAGAAAAAACAATGGTGCATAGAAATGAGAGAGGAAAAAGGATGGTCAACTTCATTTAGTGGGTTCTCCCCTAAGATGGATTCAAATCTTTTTTTTGGATTTGAATATCTTATAATACATAGTTGACCCACCAAAGTTAAAAAGTCATCACTATATATATATATTGTGCCTTTGCTAAGACTTAGCCACACATTTGACCAACTTTAATTAGGAGGATTTTGACAATAATGGATTAAATTATACCTCTAGTAAGTTTCGAATTACGTTCCTAAATTTAGTATTATATTTTTTTAATCTATATCATTAACATTGTTTAAGTTGTATGTGCAACGCTCATGTATAATTAACTAAAGATGAGTTTGTTAGTATACGATACGTAAAAAAGGGTATCAAACTTTACCTTTTATTTTAATCGTAAGTGTATTGATTGTTTTGTTTTAGTTTTAATCGTGGGTCAATAATATTTTAATTAAACTAATATAAAGTCTACAAAATAAAATAACATATCAACAAATTATTTTATATTTAAATATTAATGGATGGCATGTTAGAATAAGTAAGATTTAATTGATAGGGCATGCTACATTCAATTTTTTTTTAGTGATGGGATTAAATATGAATATAGCCTAAAGTTCAAGATGTAATAATATTTCTAAACTTCTTAGACTAATTTTTTTTTTAACTCGTTTTTATTCTCCAAAAGCTATTCAAAATTAATAGGTGTCTATAGGTAAAGTACTGTCTTTTTCATTAAGAAGCTAGAAGGATGTTTCAACTTTCTTGAATTGTCCAAATCTTTTTGTGTAAATCCAATTGTTGGTTTGAATTTACTTGTGAAGAAATTTCTTCATTCTTGTCAAATCTCTATCAAAAAAAGTAATGAGCATAAAAGTAAAACAAAATGTGTACTTAGAAAGAAAAAAATAAAGAACAGTTTAATGCTTGTTTAATAGATAATTGAGTTTGTATTTCATGTTGAAATATATATTTGATAGAATATCAAACAGTTGGATTCTAATTTAATCAGTTGTTTAAAATGTATTTGGTATTATATTTATAAAGTCATAAAACTTGTTGCAATTATCCAATTAATTAGATTAACTTATTCATGGGGACATTTTATGTTTTAAAAAATTGTATAATTTATAATCACTACACTATAAATATTTTAATTTTTAGAAAATGGAATAATATGTTCATCTTTTCATTTTCATTTTTTAACATATTTAAATTAACAAAAATAATTGTATACTTAAAAGTATAAAAATTTAAATGAATGGAAGTTGAGAATACAATAACTAATTTGAATCAAACTTTTGATTTATTCAATACACATGTGATTATCCCTAAAAGCCAGTGGATAAGAATTTCATGCTTCATGTGATGTTCTTTACTTCCATTCTTTTTTATATAATTTTGGAAAATAATAATCTTAAAATTGTTTTTGTAAATAAATCGAAATTAAAATTGAGAATGAGATAATTTTGTTGAAATAATTTTTCAAAAATTACACTATTTTCTAAAGTCTATAAGTTAAGTTGAGAATTGAGATAGAGATAGAGATAGAGATAGAGATATGATGTGTTTTGACCAAACTTAGATTTCATTAATATAATTCAATTAAATACTGAGTAATAAGAAGCACGCTCATCTTTTTCATTTTGTAATTATACATTTTTTTTATAACTATTAACGTCACGTCCCATATTTTATTTTTTAGTTTTAGTTTTTTAAAATTAAGTTTATTAACTTCTTATTTTAGTTCGATTAAATCTCTATTATAAAACTCACGTCAAAACATTCTTAGTAGCAAATTTAAAAATGATAACTATTTGATATTCTTAGGATAATCGTCTCAAATCACTAATTTTGTTATATTAGTAATATGAAAAAACTTGATGTTCTGGACGATTTTTTTCTAAATGTTTTTGTTATTTGATGCATTTTTCTATTTTTTATAACTGATTTTTTAAAATTTATTTTTGTTTTTTTAAATTTAGCTAATAAATAATCCAATTCTTTTAAAGTTTATATAAACTATAGTGTGAAAACGAGAGGAAACGTGCTTAATTTTCAAAAACAAAAAACGAAATAATGGTTACCACACACCGAGTCGAGTTTTTTCTTTTAAATCATAAACAAATATAAGTATATTTCAATTGACACATCGTTTATTTTCGGTCCGTACACTGTTTATGAAAAAAAAAATCATTATGAACATGTGATGGATAGTGAGAATTTTAGTTTCTAATTTGTTTTATATACTTTTGTCCCTATTTCTCATTTTAGTTTTCCTATTTGTAAAAAAGGACTAAAATTCAACCATAAATAAATAAAGAAAACTTTAATTATTTTTAAATTTTAAGAATGAAATTAAAAATATAATTAAAATATAAATTTGGTGTTAGTTGATGTCGGCTGTGTTGCAATTTTGAAAATTAATACAATGCCAGTGGATGCTATTTAATTAATTTCTACTTTGAAAATTTTTGGGATTTGACATTTCTTTTCCTTAGGGTTCTTTTTAATTTAGAAAAAGAGATTTTTCAATACTAAAAAAAATATTTGTTTATTTCTTTTTATTTAAAAATTAATGGTAAATGACCAAAATTGATAAACAAAATTTTATATAACAATATCTATCAATATTAATCTCAAATTTTTGCAATATTAATAAATATTTTTCAGTTCTAAATAAAATTAGATATATAGTTGTGATCTATTACTTATCAAATTCTAATAAAGAAAAATATCATATCTAAATATATTCTTTCAATTATAAATAGATGGTTGAATATGTCTTCAAATTTTTACAATTATGTCAAAGTGAATTAATATAGGACTTTTTTTTCGCTATAGGTGTGTTTTTGCTACCCAAATGATTTTATATATTTTGTTTAATAATCATCATATTTTTACTAAAATGAATCAACTCATAGACATCAAAATATATTAAAAAAGAAAAAAATAATAACACATTCAAAAAAAATATTTTCAACCAAAATATTTATAAAATATAATAAAATTTTAAATTTTATTAGTGATAGATATTGATAAGTATTTTATTAACGTCTATTTATATATAATAAATTTGTATCATTTGCAGAAAAAGAAAGGTAGGAATGAAGAGAATTGAGATTTATAAACGTAAATCATAATTTCGCTTTTAAGAAAGTGAAAGAAATGAGAAATAGAAAAAAGAGGAGAGTGTGACGACGGCAATGCACAACCGACTATGAATGAGAAGAAAGAGACATTACAATAGAGAACATTAAAATCTTTTATAAAATACAAATAATTTTTCTCTAAACAATAATTATACATTTTTTATTTTTTTAAAAAAAATTGTCACTTAATCTTTCCAAATGGTCAATAACTAAAACTAAAACCCCATTTAACCAACTAGAGAGTTAAAATGAAGTTTGAAAACATGACAAATCAATAAAAATATTGCGTATGTTTTGTTAAAATTAATTATAATAACAATTTAAACGTTATGTTTAGGTATTTTAATTATAACTTTTCATTTGAAGACTTTAAAATGTTATAATATAGTCTCATAGTCACATCAATCTAACTAATACATTTTAAATAATGGATGTAGACAAATAATAATATCGTTATAATAGATCGATACGTTAGAAATCTAAATCTACTCTATCAAAATTTGAATATTAAATTAAGACCCAAGATAGCTAAGTTCAATTATATTCAAACCATCCAATCAAACTATTATATATACCAAAAGTTTTTTTATATGGTTACATCAAGAAGAAATTTGGTAGGTGGGTTTAATGGTTAAATACCAAACAAATTACATTAATTAAATCATAGCCGTCGGTGTTTTACACTCTTAAATAATCCCAAAATCAATCTACTAGCTAGATTTAATTTTGAATATATATATGTGTGTGTGGGTATGTATTGTATTACATCCTTATCTCCAACAGCTAGTAGTTGGGTGGCCTGCTTTTTGTCATATTTATGCAAGAAGAAAAGAGAGTGATGACTCATAAGTTGCTTTGTTCATGGTTCAAGCAACAAATAATTAATATCTTTCATCTAAATAAAAATTTATAGGTCTATTAAATGAAATATGTTTGAAAATTTAGACCAACAAAAGAAAAGAGAATAAAAGAAAGGTTTTCGTATCTAATTTAGGTTTAAAGTTCTATTTATATTTTACGTACAAATTAGAACGTTTTTTCAATGATGTCATACAGTGAAGATTTTGAGAGAGAGAAATAGATCGATAGTCTATTTTAATTATATTTATTATTGCTTGATTCCATGGTATCATACACATATTTGATTTGACTTTTAGTCAAACTTTTCATTTAGATTGGAAAATAATTGTTTTATTATTTGGGGTTGGAGGGATTAACAACTCTAAATTATACATTACTTTATAAAATTAATGTATAATTTGTATATATGAGGAAGGATAAAGGGTAAACTTTGAACAACTTTGACAAAAGAAAATAAGAGTATACTAGTCCATTATGTTTATTAATTGATGTAAGTAATTATAGGAATGGGTATTTGCATGGCCTTCCATGCTTCAAATATTTTAAGAAAAAAAATTATAATGACATCCCACAGAAAGAAAATCATATGGACTTTGAAATATGGATTAATAGAAAATTGAGTATCTATGGTTGTAGACTTTCCCATTATAACTTTACACCAAATATTTTAAGTACGAACATTTTTTCGAGTATTATTTTAAAGGCTAATGGTTTGATTCCTACACTCATAATCGTTAAAATAAAAAAGTAGATATTGAGTTGAAAAAACGAAGGTACGATACAAGATTTAGATAAAACGAAAACAACCCGAATATATGAGAGAGAAAATTTCTAAAATTCATGAGTATAATTATTACATATATTTGCAAATTTTTAGTTATAACAATTTGTTTTTGTTGTGTGTTGACTACTTTCTCATTTTTGTATAATTATTAATCACCAATCATTTTTTTTTGTATCATTGACAAACTATACAAGTAATGTTTTTCTTAATATAAAGTATATTATTTTTGGGGTCCTTTAAAAAATATATCGATAAAATATTTACATTGTATAAAATAATTTTGAAAAAGAAAAAAGTTGACAAGTCTATAATAAAAAATACAAAAAATATCTGGTGATTAATTGACATCCAGCAAACATAATTTAGATTTGGTTATTATTTCCTCTAGATTTGATAGTTAGATTTGGAACGATTTTTTTTCAAAATTGTTTAGTACATGATCGTTTAGGGTAGATAGTCATTTAAGAAATAAAAATTAATGATATAACAATATTTAATAAAAATTGCAAATATAATCTATCAATATTTACAACATAGTTTATCACCATAGACTTGTATCATTGATAGAATCTGACAAATTTTGTTATATTTGTAATTTTTTTAATTGTTACTATATACTTAATTATTTTGAATCTAGTAGTTAAATTTGCAACTACCCCTTAAAAAACGATCAGCTTCATGAAATTTTTCATTTCGTTACCCCATCAATATTTGATCGGTTATATTTATGAAAATTTTGAATATTTTAGTTTAGAAATATGTTTATTTTTCAAAATGGTTCTTGACGGATTTAGGCCCATGTTTGAGGCCCAAATCCACAATTTGACTGCATTTTCCACCTCTTTCCATTTACCTTTCAACCTCTCATCTGTTCGTCCAACTACTTTCCATTACTCTTGAAGTCATTCACTATATAGATTAGAAATAATTGTAAGGGGTCCCAGACTCCCAATCCCATTTTGGTTTCTGAGAATTGTGGCTGTTTTCCTTCTCACCAAAATCCTTCCGGTGGTGGTAATTATTAAACTGGGTAAACCGGCGCCGACCTCCCGGAGAAAAGCAATTATTGAAGAAGAGACAGTTTTAATAATGAATGAATTGAATGGTGGGGGGGCCGGGCCGGGGGTCCCATTTTAGCCGTATCCTTCGGTAATGCCGCCGCTCGCCGGAAGGTAATGACGCCGTGACGGCTCCACCGCTCCGACTTTTGTTTGTAATTGTAAGCTTCCAAACAAAACGCCACTTGCTTCTCTCCACTATACTTTAACCTGTTCTCTTCCATTATTTCTTGTTTTTGTTTTCTTTAAGTAGTTTTGTTCAATTATTTTTATTCAACTATTATTTTATATTATATTATGTATGATATGCCTAAGTTAAAGATTCAAACAAATATCAGAAATAATTTAGTTTGGTTCATATTTCAATATATAATTTATCTTCTTCTTTTTTGTTTGTTTGCTTGACATTAGGGTTGAAAAAGTGATGATAATGTTTTTGTTATTAAGCATTCATATGGTCCTTATAATTATGATTTAATAGAAACATTCAAACAAACAAAAACATATTTAAATGTGTTTAATTTGTACTTTCATAGTCAAATACTAAAAAATAAAATTAGAGCTTAATTGCTATATATATATATATATATATATATAACACGAAGTCAGTCGCCATTAGACATCCCAAATTGTAAAACTCATTGTGTATCTAATTGGGCCTAAAGTTGGGCCAATTATCCAATTCGATTGAATAAAATGGATAATTGCAAGAACTACAAACTTAATAAATAGATTCCATTACTGTATATTTCTATAATGGGTAGACTTCGAAAAACATGTGTTAAGCACTTAAGGTAAAAAAAAAGTGAGAAATAGTGGAAGTTGAGAAATGAAGAGAAGTAAATTATGAGTATAGGAAGTGGAAGTAATATGTGGATTTTGGGGCTTTGCGTTTGTTATGATGTTGGGATGAGAATGAGTTAAATAAAAGTGGGCGTAGGGGATTTTTGTGCTTTCAAATGGGAATATTTAGTGACAACGAAGAAATCACACACACAATTACACATTTGCTTTTCTATTTTTTTTAAAAACAAAATTCGGTGCTGACTGTGACTGCTGACGTGTAACGCACTAGCACATGCGGTCCACGTTTCACAATACCCCAATCACGTGACATCATCACATCCACACCTTTTAACTCTTTTAATATATATTTATATATTCATTTTAAGAATTTCTTTTGTTTCACTTCAAATATCAATTTTGTTTTCTACTCTTTTTCAACCCTTTTTAATTGTTAAAGGTAGTAAAATTAATTAAAATATATAATAAAATTTTAGATTCTATCGATGATAAAAATTGATAGACTTGTCTATCAATGATACTCATAGAAACATATCAATTTATCAGTATTTATTATTGATAGGATCTGAAAATTTTACTATATATTGTAAATATTTTATCAATTAATTCCTTAATTTTAAATTTAGTTTTCAATCATAATTTGATATTGAAAACAAATTCACATGTTATTATTATTTATTTAATTTCAGAAAACTAAAATTGAAGAGACTTTAGGGTATGGTGATATTTTAAATATATATTATACTTATTTTATTTTTCTAATTTATTTGAGAAGATGTTAAATATCACTATATCATTTGTATTTTAAAAACCAATATCCATCTCTCATAATTTACTTTTAAATTATTTCAATTTGAAAAATAAATAAAATACATAAAAGATTTAAGTTTTTTTTTTTTTTGAGAAAAGAATAAAAGCTAGATTTTAATTTGAGTTTATTTAATTTAAGTGTTAGTTGTATTTATAGGTTGACATAAAAGATAATAAAATAAATTAGCAATTTTATTTATTTATTTATTAACTTAATTAATAATTATATGAAATCTCATGTCATTATTACAAAGTTAATAAAACTCTAACCAACCTGACCAAAATAAATTTTTCTAAAAGATTTAAAAGCTAAAACACATCTTTAAAAAGATTAAAACTTAAAGCATACGTAAAGTTTAGAGACTAAAATAAGATGCTAGGATTAGTTGGGGGTTAAGAATTTGAATAAAATCTTAGTTGTATTAGAAGAGAACCATCACCGATTCACGCGTATGTTCATAATCATAATAAATTATCATTATTATTTCCTCTTATTCCAATATTTTATCCCCTGAAAATGGGGAATTTTTTAAATTTATTTCTTCAATCTTCTTCTTCTTAAAATATTTAACAACTTGTGTTTTGGACTTATTACAAAAAAGTTTCTTATATACAAATTTGTTTGATTACCTCTCTCTATATACATTAAATCTTAAAGAAACTAATATTAGTTCTTTGATTACCTCTCTCTATATACATTCAATCTTAAAGAAACTAATATTAGTTCTTTGATTACCTCTCTCTATATACATTAAATCTTAAAGAAACTAATATTAGGTTTAGAACTAATAAAGATGATTAAGTAATATTGTTTAGTATGTAAGTTTAATTAAATTTGGTTTAAAAGAGTTTTATGAGTCTATTGTATTAGAGTGAAACTAAATAAAAAAAGATATAAAACTAATATTTATGAAATAAGAAAATGTTAATTGATGGCAGACAAAAAAAAAAACCCTACTGCCTCACTCGTACTTTAATGTCTATTATTTATTTGTTACTATATGTCTTTCTTTCTCTTAATATAATAACAAATGGAATGTCTTTTATCCTATATTTCAAAAATATTTTTAAATCTTTTGTTATAAAATATTTATTTATATATATAAAATAAAAATGAAGGCTCAGAAATGGAAAATTGGGCACAGCGGAGGAAGAAGCGATGATTTGATCATATCATCCCCAACTGAGCAGAGAGTGGGCACGGGACCTACATGCCATTAGAAAGATGAATGGCTATGATTATGCCATGGAATTGGGGAGATGGTAATCATACACCGTTTAGTATTATGATTGCTTCTCTTCCTTGTTATGGGGTTTGAGTGAAAGTGAAGCCAACGATTGAACACCCAACATATTTGTGAACTGTGACATGTTTGATGGTCTGTAATGGGATAACGTTATAATGGAACGTAACGTGAAATCTATCGTAGAACGTTATTGTGTACTTGGTTCGTGACAGTTTGTAATTCAAATTTCACTCTTTCACAGTCTTAGTGTGACCAACAGTAGAACTTGTTGCACTTTTTTTTTTTAATTTTGGAAGTAGACAGCAAACTAAAATTAGAAGAAGAGACATTTAATTTGTTATATAACTATAAATACAGTTTAATCATCATACCTAGCATTTATTGTTACTATTTAATCGAGAATTGCATGAAAGAGCACATTAAATAATAGAAAAGTACTGAACCACGATGGGTGATTTAAACTGGTAGAGCACAGTGGTGAGAATATATATGATATTTTAGAAACTAAATGGAAGTTTTAGAAAAGTGATATTTGAAACAATAATTTTATTAGTTGTTCGTAATTGCATTAATTATATTCCATATGAAGATTTCAATAATTATAGAATAAGATCCAAGACAACTTAGCATCACATTAATGATTCAATAATTTTATTGAAACATAGTATGGGTAATTATAATTGTACTCAATATGTTTGGTTTCAATTATTATTAAATAAGATTCAATAACTTATTGAAGCATGTGGCATATGAACGTGATATAACAGGCATTCAATAATTAATGCACTTACATTTTGTCTTTTATCAAAACAAATTTTAATTAAGTTAACAGGAAATTAACTCAACTAACGTTTGTATATATTTTTATATTTAATTAGTTATATTATAATATATATATATTTTTAAATTGTGTTTTGACTTCAAAAACGGTGTTCGTTATGAGTGAATAATAATAAAATAAATGACATGACAAAAAAGAAAAAAGAATCGTGCCAAGTGTAGCACTCTAGAACCAAAACAACAGGGAGCTTAGGGATCAAGAGGGTTGAGCTAGTGCTTTCTCCAAGTCGATGTGATTGAACCGTGGCATGCACTTGGTGTCTCTCTTATCATGCATGGTTGAGCCTAGCTACACATATGAACTACTAGGCTTGCCCAACATGTCATACCCCAATAACATCATTTTATAATGATCGTAAGACTAGCTAGGTGCTCGATTTCAATCCCAATCCTAGCAAAATAGCCAAAATGAGTCATCTCTTCCTTGCATGTCTCGACTAAAATTGGATATTTAAAACTGTGAGACTAAAATTTAAACAAAAATTTATTTTTAAAGACAAAATGTTTTAGGCTTATAGAAATAAAAACAATATATAGACACATACCATCAATATTTGATATAAGTTTAACTCTAATGTGTTGTTTATACATACTTAACATTTTTGGTATGGAGTATATTAGCATACAAAAGTGAATTAATGATGTTTAGTAATTTGTTTAATCCAATAATACAACACCCTGTAAGTTAAAATTATTGGGCTGATGAATTCTTCTTTTTCGGCTCCATTATTAATTATAATATTTCTAACAATAATCATGAAATAAAATTTTATGAAAAGTAAAATTGTAAAAAGTTTTGAAAATAGAAGGGTGGTTGTGCAATTTTGCCAAAAATAAAAAAAGTAGTAGACCGACACAACGTAAGTGGTTAGGGAGTTGTTTTAGGAATTGGCGTGGGAATTAGAATTTTTCGTCATGTCGTCTCAACTCTCAAGGAATATTTCAATGTCACCCGAAGCACTTTATCTCACTTCACTTCACCCACTTTTTTTATCTTTTATTTTCTTCTATATATTGCAAAAGAAAAACACTCCATAATCCATTTGAAAAACTCTTTTTTTAGATCTACAGATACTTCATTTTTAATTTTATAAGTTTCAGAGTATAAATAAATTATCAATTTAGAAAAAGAAAATGTAATTTTGGTTTCTCAATTATTTTAGTTTTACTTTATGTTTTATTACTTGTTATTTAGTTAATTACAATAGTAAGATTATGTGATAATTAATTAACCTCTATATTATGAACTTTCACACTTTTTGTATATAAAATATGAGGTAGCAAAATTTGACCAATAAATAATTTACAAGGAAACAAATGAGCAATTTTTAGTCAATTTGTTTACAACAATATAATGTGATAAATAATTTTTTGTATCTCTCATACTTTACCCATATCATAGATTAAATTATTTTCTCTTTAAGATACTTTTTTACTCTTAAAAGCCTAATTTTATTTTTCTAAAAAAAAAACCAATAACCTATTTTCACGATATCATTTTCAATTTTCTTTTAATTAATAATATAATATCTTTAAATAGTTGAGTTAGATCAAATTAATTAATTTGGTTTTTTCCTACCTACTCTTATTAATTTTTTTGAGATTCAGTCTACAAATTATTAACTATAAAACAAATTTATTATTCTCATTAAAGTTTGATTTAGAATTCAAATAAGAACAAACCACCACAAACCAAATCGATATCAAATAGGATTTCTTATTTTATATTACTCCATCGACAAATTAGAATATTTTTTTCAAAAGATGTAAAAGACAACCCTAATTCTAAGGAAATTATTTGTATTAAAGAAAGAAGAAATTAAATGATAAAAAAGGAATAAATTTAAGCAATCAATCACATCAAATAAGAACCAAATATCTTTAGAAAAAAGATGGTGTATTAAAGGGAAAAGTATTGGCCAATTGGTACACCTTTTTCGTACGGCTACAAAAGATGAACTACAAATTGCAAAAAAAATTACTAAATTTGGGAATTTCTTTTTTAATGGGTTTAAATCATGGTTTAGTCTTTTGGAAATATTTTCAATTTTCATATGTTTTTAGAAGCCTTGTTTACAAACTATTTTATAAATATTAGTTTTGTTTTATAAAATAGATAAATAGAAAATAAGAAGGTTATTAAAAAAATTCTTTATCAAATATAGCCTTAAACCTACTGTTTATAGGCAAAGTCCAACGATCGATATGGTGTTTGTTTGGGTGAAAAATAGTTCGGAGAGGTTTGTTCGGTCTTGTTTTTTTATTTTGCGTTAGCCCGATCATTAACTATTGGGGTATAAGGAGTTGAAAAAGTTTTTTAAACCAACTCATAAATTTGGGTTGCTCGAGTTGATTACTGGACGAAAAATACTTGAACACACGTCAAATAACTAAAATATTATATTAAAGGCTACACATATATGATATATATCTAGTAGAAATTCTAAAAAAATGAGAAATATTGTAACAATCATAAAAGTAATAAAAATTCAATCTAAAAGATTAAACTTAATATCAATTTAGATTAGATTTGTTACTCCAAGAAAGTTATTCAACTTCGTATCTAACGGTCTAACTCAACAAAATAGTAAAATTTAACGTAACTCAATGATCAATTCTTACTATTTAAATTGAATAGTTCAATTTATTAACGTTGTCAAGCCATTTCAACCTTCCTAATTATCATTTTATTTTTGGTTAGAGTTGCTAAATAGCCATTGGGGATGGGTCTTTGAGTCTTTGTAGCTTTGAAAGCATTGGTTAGTGGTCTAACTTGGCGGTTATAGTGAGTCGGCTCCAAATTAGTTTATATAATTATAAAGTTGATGGTCAAAGATTAAGAGAAGAAATTAAATTAATAACGTGTTTTAAAATTTTAGTTCACATTCCATACCCTCATTGAACAATTAAGAATCGTTTAGAACTAAAATCAGTCTATTGACATTGATATATTTAATTGCATATACTATAATATGGAACAAACAACAACAAAAAAAGATGTTTTAATTAATTTATTCAATACATCCTAACTCAATTAATCTACATATATATTCTCAACTAACATGTTAGAAGTTTAATATATAAAATTGAAACTTTGGTATATACTTTGAAGTATCCCTCGCAGACTGATTAGTAAATTTCAGTTATTTATCTAAAAAACATTAGAGAGAATTTTGATTTTAGATGACAAACTTCTTTTTTACTTTCTAAAGAAAATGGCATGTTGAGAAATTTTCTAGTACTATATATCACAGTACAAATTGCTTCTATATTTAATGTTAATTGATACATTATTATTAGTTGATATTTTTCTTTAGAGGAACTACAGATAAATATAATATGTTTTAAAATTTTGAGGATGTACTAGACATTGATCTATAAATGTCAAACTAAAGTTATATTATAGTTGTAAGAAAATATTATCTGTGTTGGATGTTGTGTAATTTGCAGATCAGGTTGTTGTTATACAACAAAACAAAAAGGAAAAGAAGAAGCACTTTCAAGAAAGTAATTAATTAACAAAGTATAGTAACAAGAAAATACGACCAAATCGTTTGATAAAACCCAAAAACTATATACAGAAATAATAGAGAGTGACAGAAAGAGATGGGAAGATTAAAAAAAGGCAGAGAAGTAGAAGGAAGAACAATACCCCTATTATCAAAGAAAATTTAATAATGGCAGTTTAATTATTAAGGTTAGTAAAAGAAAAGATGAATTACTAAAAAAGAGAAATGAGAATCTAAGTTGGAAGGAGTTATGTCCACTAGAACCCACCCACTCAGTCACTCACACCAAGTTTCAATAATTTTTAATATGTACACAAATATTCCCACTAAGTCATAGCAATACAATTATTGTAATCAAACATACAATAAATAAATAAATGAAAGGAATAATAATTTTGAATAAAGAATTTTTTTTTAAAAAAAAACTCTCTCTCTCTCTTGTTGTGTGTGAGGAAATAATAAAAGAAGGGTTTGTGAAGAATTGATGGGGGAGAAGTTCCACATGAAGCCATCTGAAATAAAAGAAAAGAAAAGAAAAAGAAAAGAAAACATTCTTCTTTTCAGCTTTTGATAATCTCATCACCACTTTCAAGGTTACAACTTTACTCTTTTTCTAACAAAACCCTTCAAAATTTTCATATTTTTCTTCATTAATTTCCATGGATACTGCTCAATGGCCACAGGTAATTTCACTTTCTTCTTCTTCTTCTTCTTCTTCTTCTTCTTCTTCTTCTTCTTCTTCTTCATCTTTCTGTTTTCCTTAATTTTTTAGAAATTTTCTTTATGGTTTTTCTTTTTTTGAATTTCTATGTTTTTTTTTGGGGTTCACTTTGTTTGATCTCTCCACTTCTCCCAAAATATTCAGTGACAAAACTGATACTTTCTTCAGGACATTTTGGCATTTGTCCTTTCTCTTTATTTTGTGTTAAAAAGAAAAAAAGGGTTTTCAGTTCCTTTTTCTTTCTTTCTTTTTCTTTTGTGTGTGTGTATATATAT
The DNA here is from genome assembly GCF_000004075.3 of Cucumis sativus. NCBI lineage: Eukaryota > Viridiplantae > Streptophyta > Magnoliopsida > Cucurbitales > Cucurbitaceae > Cucumis > Cucumis sativus. The sequence goes on along the minus strand of NC_026659.2, from coordinate 1,032,251 downwards.
ATATATATATATGGATGAGATAACCTTGAAAACTGTTATAAAGCAGCTTTTAATTTAGTTGAATTTGTTGTTTTGTTATATATGTCTGTCTTTCTTCCACTTTAGAATATAATTCATTCATTTTTGTTTTCTCTTTTTCCTTTCTTTTATACCCTTCACAAATTCCGTTCACTCGTTCATTAATATGATCTCTTGATCTTTTTATTGTTTGTATGTGTAAATTATGTTGTTTTTTTTTTTAGGAGATTGTGGTGAAGCCAATTGAAGAAATTGTGACAAACACATGTCCAAAACCAAGTGTTTCAATTTTAGAGAGAAAAATTAGACCACAGAAGGAACAAGCTTTGAATTGTCCAAGGTGTAATTCAAGCAATACAAAGTTTTGTTATTACAATAATTATAGTCTCACACAACCAAGATACTTTTGCAAAACTTGCAGAAGGTATTGGACTGAAGGTGGATCTTTAAGAAACATTCCTGTTGGTGGAGGCTCAAGAAAAAACAAAAGACCTTCTTCTAATTCTTCATCATCTACATCTCCCACACCACCTAATTCTTCTTCTCAATCTCAACCTAATTTCCCCAAGAAAATTCTTGATCATCAGCTCCCTCAAAACCCTAAAATCACCCCCTCCCAAGATCTCAACTTGTTTTTTCCACCCTCAAACAATCAAGATCATCATCGTTTCACCACTACTAACAACAACCTCTCCGAAATGATTCTTGTTGGTAGTAACCCTTCCATTAATAATGCCACCTCTTCCTCCGCTTCTGCGACCACGACAATGTCGTCACCACCCCCATCGCAACCTTCGGTGATGGAGCTTCTCACCGGGATGGCGAACAACAACAACAACAACTCTAGTAGGGGTTTGAATTGTTTCGTTCCGATGTCGTCAGTTGTTGTCCCTGATCCTAGCTCTGTTTACACGGGAGGGTTTCCTGATCTTCATGATCAATTCAAACCAAGCCTTGGATTCTCTCTCGACGGATATGGTGTCGTCTCAACCGAGGCAGGTAATGGTGCAGGGAGGCTTATGCAGCTGCCATTTGAGGATTTGAAGCAAGTGTCTAATGGAGTTGAACAAGGGAAAGATCAGCAAGGAGATGATCATAATTCAAATGGGTATTGGAGTGGAATGTTGGGTGGAGGATCATGGTAAATTCTAGGGTTAATTAAATTATATCATTATTAACATTTTGGATCTTTAAATCCTTTTTATTCTTGTCTCCAAATTGATTTTCTTCATCAATTTCAGTCATTTAACTGATTTTTTCCAACCCATTTGCTTTTTTTTTATTGGGTTTAAGATTTCATTGACAAAAATGATGAACTTGAAAAACATATAATCAGTTCAATGACTGAATTGATGAACAAAAACAATTTAGAAACAAGAACTAAATTCTAGTGATCAGTACAACACTTAGAACCCTCTTTATTTTTGAACCCTAGTTTATTAATTAGATTATATATATCAATATAACTTTTTAAATTTCACTAAATTTAATTTCTCTCTTTGTATTAGCTAGCTTTCTTTCAAGTCCTTTTTCACATTACTAATTAATATATAGTTTATTATACTAATCTCTCTTTTTGTGACATTATATATTATATATATATTGAGACTATATATTATAGTTTCTTCATCTCTACATCTTCACACATACATATGAATAATAATATATAATTGTATCTTATTGGGTAAAACTTTCCTATTTGAATTGTGTCAATTTGTTATTCAATTTTGGAGTCAGCTGCTAAAAGAAAAAGCTCTGAAATCTTTCCACATGTTGAGTTCTCCATTTCCTTTATTTCCTTTTCCTTTTGTCTAAGTGAAATGTTTACAAATGCATTCTGACAAACCAAAGACCTAACTTTTTTTTTTTTTTTTTGCTCTCTCAAATGGACACATAAGGAAGGTTCATGTATGCAAATCCTAGTTTTCATTGATGAAGTAAAACTATATTGAGACTTTTAGTAGCCATGAAGCTATTTATACCAAAAAGAGGATGTGAAAAAAGAGATTTAAACTAAATGTGTGGATGTGTATGTGATTAATTAGATATAACACTACAAAGATTTTAGGTCTTTTTAGCTATGGATTTGGTAAGTGTAACGTAATGGTTTTCAATTATTGTGTTTATTACTACACAAAATGTATTAAACTTGATGAATAAGGATGTTCTTAATTAAAATAAGACTTAGGTATAGTACTTGAAATTTAAATTTAAAGGGACAATAATGGAACCAATGCCCAATGGTGTGTGTGTCATGTCCATCTCAATGTCTTTCTCTTCTCTCTATTGTCTTTCAAACCAAAGATTTGGGGAATCTCTTTCAAAATCTTTGCCTCTCTTTTTCATTAATTTAGGAAAGATATAAATAATGGTATCTTCTTCTTCTTTTTGATAAAGAAGAGGAGGGAATCTCTTTGTTGAATTCTTTTTTAGTGGAAAAGCTCAAGCTCATCTTTTGAGTAGGCAAAAAGAAAAGTAGGGTTTTTCAAAATCTTATTCTTTCTTTTGTTAGTACATAGATGCGAAAGTGGTCGTACCACGAATTAGTTTTTGTTAATATATATATTATATATATGTCATTTGAATTATGTTCACTTAGACTTTCTAATTATTATTCTAATGTTATGTACGTTAATTTTTCTTAGTGACAAAAATAACTACCTCTTTTTTTTCTTTTTTGTGAAACCTTCCCTATATTTAATTGAATGGAATCTTCAATTTTACTAAAAGAGGTAGAAGGAGTTGTCTCCATTGGTAATGGAAAAGACTTCTCTTGCATCCATTCTTCATTGTCTCCTCTAAGTAAGAAGAGTACAATCCATCTTTCATTTTTACTAATAAACTACGTTTGACACAATGAATTGAATTGTCTAGTTAAAATTTTGTTAAATTTAAAAAATGATTTAGTTATATAAGAATCACTGAGACAATTGATTTTTAGTTTTGTAATATTTACGGAAGATTTTATAATTGTGAGGACCAAACATGCCCTCAATATAGGGATGTAAAGTCTTTTATATGATCAACACATATAAATTAGAATGAATTAATATAGTTTAGAGATGCAAACATAAAATATTCATCCATATATATAAAATCTAAATTTATGTTTAGTTGACATAAAGATATATAATTATATTCATCGATTGATTTATAAGTATAGGTCTAGAGAGCTCGAGTCCTTCTCAACTTTATGCTCTTTATATAATATATATTTAAAAATTAAAACAAAAACGAAATTAGTATCTAGCCTAGTGGTAAAACTATCTTTCAGTCCTCTCTAACTTGGTTCAAGCCCTATTCATTATATTCTTTTATGTGAGAGTACATTATAAAAGAGATTGTATGTATTGCCAACAAAAACATAGCTTAACCGACTCACTTCCAATTTGTATTTAGTATTTGTACGTATTATTAATGTACAAAAATAAATCCCTTCTCTATTTTAAGATATTGTTATTAATGATCTCATTGCAATGTTTGAATTTAAGAAGTTGGTGAATTAAATAATAAAGAACGCAAGAATTAAAGTTTGTTACATATTTTACATTTATACCTTATTCTAAAAAGTTTGCTTTCATTATCATATGTGTTAATATGTGTACGTAGGTGTATGTATTATTGTACAATGCAAAACATTTGCAGATTTTTTCATTGTTAATCAATGCATTTTCACCATAATCATATAATGCAATATTAAAGTTTCATTTAATTTTTAGATTTCAAAAATCAAAAATCACTCCTGAGGTATAGAGTTATAGTTGCAATAATCAAACTATAAAATTTTCAATAATAAAACCCAAGTTCTCAAAACTTATAAAATTAATTTATTAAAATCGGACCATCAAATTTACATAATTTGTTAAATTGTAACAATTGTATAAACTTTAGGCTTCAATTTTATTATTTGGATATGTAGTTTCTACAACTATATATAGTATATATATGTTAGTTATACAGTTTAATTAAGGACCCAATTGAAAAGAGTATCCTCAATTTAATGTTGTTTAACTAATAGAAATTAACACAAAAGGATGAAAGTAAAGACATTTAATGAAAATTGAGAGACTAAAAATGTATCCTCTTTCAACTTTTTTTTCTTCTTTCAAATTCAATAGTTGTGATAATTGAGATTAATAATTTAATGCAACTTTTAGATGGTAACCGGCAGATTATCCTATAACTTCTGCTTGGATTAACAAATGCCCAAATTAATCATTTAAATATTAAACATATTCATTATATAGTTCAAACAATTTGTAGTTAGATAGTATACAATTAAATTTCTTCTCTTCCCAACTTTTGGATCACCAAAACAACCATTCGGAACATAATTAGTCAAAAACAACTACTTCTGACTAAGTAATTAGAAGTTCAGAAAGAGAATTTTATTAATGGAACATTTATATAATTTCTATGCTCAAAATGAATTAAGAAGCATTTGAATGTACCAGAGATATTGTTATCAGTAGAATTTAAAAGCTGATTGTACCATCATCACTGTTGTCAGAGCAAGCTCCGTCAAAACCTTCAATCAATCTCCGCTTTGCAGATTTGGTCCTATAACACCATAATTCAAAAGCATCTGTTAAATCAGGATATTGTATTTCCTCAGCTTTCATCCAGTCTGCCAAGATACCTGCTTGATCATTTGAAGGCAATGCCAATACCATAGAAACAATTGCCCCCTCAATGTTCATGCACAGTTCTTCGTCCATCTTGTAACGAAAATCTGTCTCTGCAATGCACTTCGAATCTAGTAGAGGCTTCATCTTCCTGATATATGGAAGCCAGAATTTAAGTAGTGACAAGCGGTATGGCGCAGGAAGAATTACGGTGCCATAGCCAACAGCTTCCAAGGCTTTGTTGGTCATCTCAATCAACTTAAGTTTCAAACCCCACATTAAAGAATTCAACTTTTCGTCTTCGATTACCTTCAGAATGTTCCCAGATATCTCGATCCAGTTGTAAACGAAGTCTTTCATTAAGTTCATCTTTGGAAGTAAAGAACATATCCATTCAAGATCAGATAATGTCCTCAGTATTTTGTCTTCTTTGGCTTGAGATGCAAGGTCAGGCTCCAAAAGTAGGGAAGATAGCTCCCTCTCAAATGATCTACAAGTTCTAAAAAGTCCTGTCTTCAACACGGATTTTACTTCATCGTCCTTTATTACCAATGACGTGTCGGCGTCTGCCCTTAACATGTAGTCAACTTGTTCCTGAGCAGATCTTTGAAGTTCATCTCCAAATGGGGCACATGGACTGTTAATTGACAAAGCAAAGCCGAGGGCTGAAACAAAAACATCTTTTGTGGGGCTTAAATCTGCAAATTTGGCACTAGGAAGTATGGACATTGCTTCAGATGTAAACAACCCTTTTTCTGAATCTGTCTTCAAGATCTATTCGCTCTCTCCATGTACTTCTAAGACAGTTTCAACTCAGGATGGGGCTAAAGTACATGAATAGACAATCAAGCAGGACCCAATGTGTCCAAAATTCATTTTGCTGAGAGATGAAATCTCAGTTGAACATTTTCAAAACAGCAATCCAAGCAGGGGCCAACCAAAGAAAATTAAGATTGACGTATACTTCAATCTAGATTGGGTGGCTATTTCCTCTCCACTCATTTGTTGCGCCAACTATAGCCATGTTAAGTTTACGGGAACTGGATGCTTCAGCTCTGCCCTCTTTAAGGGCAGGGCAATATCCATATTGTCGCTGTTGAATTTACAAACCTCAAAATACCTTTCGGCCACAAACAAGTAGCTTACATCAACCAGAAAAACTGAAAAAGTGTAGAAAGTAGGATTTTACACGTCAGTTTCCTTGTCTAAGCAAACCAACATTAAAAATCATTTGAGTTACAAACAATGAGCATAACCATCAAGAGTCAAGTTGAACAACCATGTTTACATTTGGTGAAGGTCATAAATCAGCAGCTTCTGATAAATATCATTTGGACAAATAGCACCAAGATCACATAAAACAACTAACAACTTGATTTATAATAAAATAGAAATAAAGCAAAGTCTAGAAGAACTAGGAGTTGTTATCAGAAATAAATAATCATTCATTTAAAAAAAATGGTTTGCAAAAAGTTATTTCAAATATTGGGGAACTTATTGCACACAGGGAAGGTATTGGCAATTCAAACTAGAAACTTAATTGGTTGCGTTATAAACCTCTCTTAAAGCTCAAGTTTGAATTTCCACAACTTTGTTAGAACTAGAAATTTATTAATATTAAGATTCTATAAGACTGAAGACAACTTCTAAGCGTCAAGGGCTTGAGAAAATGTGTACGGAGCTATTCACAGCTAACACAGTTCAAATGGAGCTAAGAATAGACCAAAATTAATTTAGCTGCTTTATAAATCCAACCAACCCAAGCTTATAAAATTGAGTTTGATTGGGATGAGCTTCCCATATTGATGAATATAAGATAATGTAAAAGCAATTATGTTTACCTATATAGACTAGCTGTGTACTTTACATCCATTTGAAAATAAAAACCAACCCCAGTTACAGTAACAAATGGTACTAATTTACTACAATGAATTTCACTTCATTCAAGCAATGACAACAATTTCCAAGAAAAAGCAACAGGTATGGTATTGCAGCAACAAAAGGTACTTGGCAGCAATTTCCAACCAAAAGCTATAGCGTTTTAATGGCCATCAATAAAGCAACAATAACACACATAACCCACCAACATTTACCCATAGATCAACAGAAATTACATGCATATTAGTTAAATGAATGCTATACTAACAAAACAAATACAATAAACTACTTAAAAGATCTCATTCGACAGATAAATAGAATAAAAATGCCAAGTTCCTGAAACTCAAATTTTGGGCATTTAAGATTTCACTTGAATAACAGCTACGGAACCTCGTGGGTTGGAAGATGGGAACAAAATCAAAATAATTAAGGAACAGAGACATGAAAAATCATTCAAGGAACTCAAAAGAAAGGAGCAGAAAAAGAAGTGTATGAGGAACAGATATAAAGGCAAGTACCGTTCGAATACTCTTCCGATTCTGAAAATTTTCGTCGAACTTTGGATGAAGGAAGAGAAGAAAAGGAATTGAAATGAAGAATGCGTAGTTTGGGTGTATGGATTTTTGTGAATTATCTCATTCTGCAAAGAACAGAATAAGAACTGCTTGTGCCCTCTTTGGAGAGACCGAGAACTCTATCGATGAACTCAATTTTATTTATATATATTTCGTTTTTTTTAAATCAAATTCTTTTTTTTATTTACATCAAAAGTTTGTGGAATTTTTTTAATATCATCACAATATAATTTTTACATAAGTATTGTATTATAGGGTTGGAAATGCTTCAAACATAGTTTGATAGTATAAGCACTATGACAAAAGAAATATATTCATTTTGGCAATATCATTCAATTGTGTTCGTGTTGATTATCTATACTTTTGCTTTGTTTTTTTTTTCTTTTTTAAATTGTCATTACATAAGAAATTTAATTCATGACAAGGAGTATGAGATTAATGACAATTTCGGACTGCTTTGCTTTGAGTAAAAATGTTTAAATGATATTTTATTTAATTAATTTCACATATTTATTTATTTAATACTGTTTAAACTTTACATATAGACTTTGTTTTGGTGGTTTAAATTTTAATAATTTTGATTTTAGTAGAATAGTTATAATATTATTAAAATTCTTTAAAACTTCGATAATTTGTTATTTTTCTTTTTAAACTTGTTTCAAAATTTTATATTTCCATCAAATTAAAAAGATGAATATTTAAATTTGAAAAAAAAAAATTCTTGGTATAATTAAAATAATTTATAAAATATATTTAAAAGTAAATATTATATTAAAGCAAAATTATTATAGTTGGGGTGAGAAAATGACGAGAAAACCCCTCGCCGGTTGCCCGACAGAGAATGGCATAGTTGGGAAATTAAAAAGAACCGGGACGGGCATTATGGTAAGAAGAAAATCGATCGCTTCGATTCTTGTTTTCTATATTCTATCTATCTACTTCCCAATATATTGAAAGACAATTTCAATTCAGTGATGATTTATATCGATTGATCTATCGGGAGATTGAAAATTGGAGTCCGATCAATCTTTGAAGAGTCAAGAAGGAGACGAATCAAAGAACCCACTAAATTCTTCTATTGATTTAAGTTCTTACCGGATATGGTTGATGTTGCTGATAAATTAGCCTATTTCCAAGCGATTACAGGCTTAGAAGATCCCGAAATCTGCACCGAAATCCTTGCCGCTCACGGTTGGGACCTCGAATTAGCCGTTTCTTCGTTTACTGCCACCAATTCGGAATCCTCTGCTTCTGCCGCTGCCGATGGTGGTGGTGGGGATGCCCATTTCGACCCACCGACGCGGGAAATTCTTGATAGACCGGAACATCAAGAAAATGCAGCTCCGGCTCCGAGTTTGGCTTGGAAAATCATAACGCTTCCGATTTCTGTGATTTCTGGTAGTTTAGGGCTTGTTTCGGGTGCTGTTGGTCTTGGATTTTGGGCTGCTGGTGGTATTCTTTCGTATTCTCTTGGTGTGATAGGTTTTGGGTCTGGTTCTGGTCGGAATGCTGAGTCGTCGGCTCGGTTGGTTTCTGTATCTGCTGCAGCATCGGAGGCTATTGATTTTGTGTCGGCGTTTGAGAGGGATTATGGGATGATTAGGCCGAGTTTCGTTGGGGAAGGGTTCATGGATGCGTTGCAGCGTTCGAGAAACGCTTTTAAGCTCTTGTTTGTTTACTTGCACTCTCCTGATCATCCGGATACGCCATTTTTCTGTGAGAGGACCTTGTGTTCGGAGACTGTTGCTGCGTTTGTGAATGAGAATTTTGTTTCGTGGGGAGGGAGTATTCGCGCTAGTGAAGGTTTTAAGATGAGTAATAGCTTGAAAGCTTCAAGATACCCTTTTTGTGCTGTGGTTATGGCTGCTACAAATCAGAGGATTGCACTGCTTCAGCAGGTATTCTTATTTTTATTGCTATTTTCTTTTCTCTTGGAACATTGTTTCTTAATTTTGTTACTACTACGAGAAATTAATTTCATTGAATAAAAGTATTACTGTTATATCACGTTGAGAGGTTACTTGAGTATCAGCCGATCAGATTAAATGCTCACATGTGATTTTGAAGTATATAGATGATCTTTCCATTTGGAAATTAGTTGCCATGATTCATGATTGAGTTTGCTAGCAGCCATACAGTAGAAGAGTCCATTTCATTTATACGTTTGGTGCAGTTGAACTTGTAAGGGCCCTTGTCAACCGGTGGTCAGTGTTTGAAACCATATGGGAAAATTTTCTTGTGTGCCCTAACTATCGAATATTGTAGTGTGAAGTAATAGTACCTGGCAAACCCTTTTTCTGTGTTCTAATGGTAGTTCAAACCCTTGCACCTTTTAGCCGCCGTTTTTTTGGTGGATTTGTTGTTTGACGAGAATACAAGTCAAACAGGTTTAAATACGTCCCTATGATTTGGTCTAAATGATAATAAATTATGTTGAGTTTTATTCTGAAATAAAGATCTCATTGGATATCTTTGTTTAAAACACAATTTTCTTGTGTTTAAAATGTTTCATGTCTTAAAAAAAGGTTTTGAAGTTCTACTTCGTGATTTTCTCTGATATGCTAGTGGATTTTTAGATCTCCCTCTTTGGACTTGCATGGCTGAAAAATTTGTGATCTTAATTCAAAATACATGCTTTACACTAGTTTTCTTCAAATGATGGAAGAGCTATGAGAGTAGTTGAGAAACTAATCTATAAGGATGGCCATGTAAAGGGTTTGTGGTGAAGCTTAAGCAAATGAAAAGATAATGAAATCTTGAGAAGAAGATAAGTTCAAGAATCTTTTCAGAATCAGTAATAAAATTATAGAAGACATTAGGTCACCATTTTGGTCTCTGTAATTTGTGACTTGTTCTATTTTAGTTCCTGTACCTTTAAATGTCTAATTTGTACTCATACTTTCAATAAATCTAAAACATATTCTCTACTGTTATTTTCTTATCAACTTTTCTAAATACATGATATCTTTTAGCCTTTCCTCTATACATTTTGGAATCATTTCACATTATGTCCTCTCTTATAAGAAAATTATTATTATTATTTAACCAATTTCGAGAAAAATTAACTTCAAACTGACAATATATAGACTAATTTTCAGATTTGTTGAAAGTACAGAGATTAGATTTCATCATTTGAAAGGGACTAATGAAACGAGATTGAAAGTATAGGGGCTGAAAATGTATCTTAATTCAGACTTGATTGAGTCGGAACAATTGGTTTATTTTGGTTACATTTGAAAATAAGAGCTTTCCTCAAAGACCAAGCCATAAAAGTATTGTAGTTGAAGAGAGTTTTTTGGAGCTAGAATGCAAAAGGGAACAATTTAGAGGAGATGGAGGTGTTTGCTTCAGATGGAAGAAGCTTGATAAGTGACGAGGACATGAAGGTGAATTCTTGGCTTTATATCAAAAGTTATAAACAAAGGATGAAAGAATTAAAATTGGGACAATTTGAGAACCATGAACTTGGGTTGGAGTTTTACTAAATTAACAATATTTGGCCTAAAGAGTATGATTTACCTCTTTGCCCAATTTCTGAACAAGTGAGATTACTAAATGTTGGTGTTCTTGCTGTTATTCCTTTGTTAAATTAGGTAGGGGAAGAAGAGAGAATGGAGACTGTGTAGGACAGCTTGGAAAGGACGTACTAGCATGAGGATGCAAGATTAATAATTTGTTTAGAGCCCTAAAGAAATGTGAGAAGGAATAGAAATTTACATGTGGCTCATATACAGGAGGTGGCTGAGGGACTTATGAGGTAGCATGAACGAATCAATATATCCAGGTTTCTTGCTAAAAAAAAGAAAGGAAAACCAAATGTCCTATCCTATGGAAGCCCTAACAATGAAGACTTTTTGAACGATATTATTGAAAGGTTAGACTAGAAGTTTGGAAACTAGAAAACTTTTTGTTTGCCTATGAAATGGGGCAGACCCACTTTATGGCAAGTAAAGTTATCTAGCTTACCCACATAGCTTACCTATATCTGCCCATCCTAAAAGTGGTACTGTCGATAGAGAAAAAGTTAAAAGACTTTTTTGTGGGAAAACAGTAAAGAAAGAAGGTTGCTTCACCTAGAGAATTGGAATGTCATCTCAAAACCCTTGGAAATTGGCATTCTTTATTTTGCTTAAGAAGTAACACAGAATTGAGGAAATGGCTTTGGAAATTCCCGTGTAACACTAGTGAGTTATGATTTCAACTAGTAGCCGGTGTTGATGGGAAAATGGGGAAATAGATACTTAGTTTACCATAATAATAATAAAGGAGTCCCGGTGGACTACCAGCAAGCTGAAAAAGAATTCAGAGAACTTGACCAACCACAATCAAAGGTGGCAAATGGTGAGAGAACCTTCTTTCCGAATGATTCATAGGTAGATAATCGAGCTCTTTGCTGCATGCAATAATGTAGGAACTGTGCTGTTTTTTTTTTTTTTTTTGGGGGGGGGGGGGGGGGGGGGGGGAAGGGAGACGAGTGAGTGATCACAGCCAACAAGGTTGCAAGATAAACAGACAAATAGAGTCATGAGAAAGGACACCTTGGCCATTTCCACTTTCAGTGAACTATTAGACTGATCTTCGTTGCATAATTAGTGGCTGCTTTATGGAAGACAAAGATGGCTTGGTGAAATCTACCTTCAGTGAGTTTAAACTGTTGTTGAAGATATGTGATTTTGCATAAAGATCTGATGGATTGTTCCAATATTGAAGTTTTCACTAGCAATTTTGATAGTTTGCAATTGAAGGAATATAATCTTAGGCACATCTTCTCCTTTATTCTTTAGTGGTAAAATTGGAGAGTAGACGTCCTTTTGACAAACTCAATTCTTCCAAGTTCAATGTGCAGGAAGGATTTTGTTTATTACATCTTGGTCAGAACGTCTTGGAAGTTAGCATTTGCGAACAGATCTCCAAGGCATTAAAACCTTGGATTTGATAAGCAATTTTTACAGATTTTCCATTTCTTTTTTTATAGACTTTCTTTTTCTTTATTGGCCAATTTTTCTCATTCAGGTTGAGGGACCAAAAACTGCTGAAGAAATGCTAGTGATTCTGCAGAGAGTTCTTGAAGAAAGTGCTCCTGTTTTGGTTTCGGCAAGGCTTGATGCAGAAGAAAGAAGAAATAACATGCGATTGAGAGAGGAACAAGATGCTGCTTACAGAGCAGCTCTTGAAGCCGATCAAGTATGCTACTACTTTCTGACTTCGGTTTTGCATCAGTTGAAATTTCATAGTTTTCTTGTCCTTCCAACTGCTCACTAACTGTAGTTTTTATGTTGTCTCTCCAAATTTTATGTTCATCTGATATCTTGTTGTGTGTCTATCAGGCCAGGGAACGACAAAGAAGAGAAGAGCAAGAGCGCCTTGAAAGGGAAGCTGCGGAAGCTGAGAAGAAAAGGAAAGAGGAGGAAGAGGCTCGTGAGAGAGCAGCTCGTGAAGCCGCAGAGAGAGAGGCTGCTTTAGCTAGACTGCGGCAGGAGAAAGCAATGTCACTTGGTGCCGAACCAGAAAAAGGGCCTAATGTTACACAAGTAATGTGTTCTATTTTCTCAACGCATTTTCTACCATCAATTCTATAGTTCACCCTGGGAAATTGTTCATATAATTTCTCTTCTCACATCTCTCCTCTCTGACAAAGAGAGAACCTAACACTGTTCTTTTAAATTTTCCATCAACCAGGTGTTGGTGCGGTTCCCTACTGGAGAACGCAAGGAACGGAGGTTTCACAGTACTGCTTCAATCCAAACTCTCTACGATTACGTTGATTCCTTGGGTTGTTTGGAGGTTGATAGTTATAATCTGGTATCAAACTTCCCTCGAGTTGTTTATGGTGCTGATAAGCTGTCTATGTCTTTGAAAGAAGCTGGACTGCATCCTCAGGCAAGTCTTTTTGTGGACCTAACCTCATGAAGTCATAGAATGGTGGAGTGTAGTTGAAGATGAAAACTGAGAGAGAGATTTTATTGTAGCTTTTATTTCATTTTGATTAGTGCTCCTTTGATGACAGTATTAATATTTCAGGTCTATAGTAGATATATATGCCATATTGAGTATAATTTATAGTGGTGGTTGGGGGGGATGTTCCAATAATGACTTGAATGAAATTTCTTTGAACTTGTAATTTTAGATTTTGAGTCATATTTGATATCATCTATTCTACCTATAATTGTGCTCCCCTCCATTTGTGCTCTTTTCATATGATAATGTTTAATGTGGTGTATTTTGATTTTTGCCTTTTGAGTAATAAATAAAGCATTAGAAAGAGAAGAAGAAAAGAAATATGTTCACGCTTTTGTGAACTTTTTTCTGCCTCCAATATTCACACTTTTCTTTATTTTTTCAATCTACTTTTAAAAAGTGTTCTCAAATTATATAAATTAAGAATAATAATCTCTAACACTTTTTTTTTTTCTTGAGATAAGAATTGTAATTTAAAATTACAAGATTTTCTCGACTAATGCATTGTTTTTTTTTTCCTCTAAAAAAAGATTTTAAAATAGAATTTCTTCTTTAAAAAATAACTTTAATGGGTTGGTGTAGAAAATATGTTTATGTTTCTTTTTAGAAAAAAAACTCAATTTGAAGGCTTTATTGTCCCTTTGACCTCTAGAATATGTAAAATTACCATCTTACTTTTATTTGTTTTGAAAACATTTTTCTTTTATTATCCAAAGTTTTTACTATAAATTTGTTGTTTGAATAATTTGTATCCCAACAAAATGGTTATCTTGCTTTTAGTTTTGTAATTTTGGTAGATTATTTTATTTTTCAACGGATATATTGGCAAAAGATTTGGATTTCGAAATTACATATAAGTTATGGCAAAATAATTTATGAATTCCGCTTGGAAATAGATCGAAAATTATTAAGTCTTATCGGCCAAACTTTCAACATACTTTTTCCTGTTTTACATTATATTTTGAATATATTTTTTTTATAATATTGTACTTGTATATATTTAAAATTTTGAATAATTGTTTTTTAAATAGCATGGTTGATTATCTTAAATAATCTTGTTATTTGAGATATCATATCATATATATATATATATGTTATAGAATGGTTCATTCAATATTGATAGGTAAAATTAGGTTAAAAATTCGTTAGACTTTTTCCAAAAGAATAAAAAATAAAAACAATGAATTAGTGGATAATTATTTATGCACATAAAACGCAGATTCCTATCTTCTTCTTCTTTGTGCTTCTCATGGCCATCACTTTCCTCATAAAGTGCTCATTTTATTTTGTTTTTTGTTTCCAAAAACATCTTACTGTGTATTTGATGAATAGTTGATTATCTTAAATAATTAGTCCACGGAACTTAATTATTGACAATTTAATTCTTAGTGTGTATTTGAGTTTTCATGTGTTGAAAATGTTAGAATAACTTTCATGTTTCTTAAAAAAACAAAATATGTATATATGTTTATGATCTTTAAAAAGATTTAGATCAATAACTTCATTCTTAGAAAATCAAAATTACCTTTTATCTTTACTAGTTTCTCTTCTTCCTACTCTTTCCCTTTACAAATTCTAGTTCTTCATTTTTGGTTTTGGTGTAATTAACGATTTAGTTTATAATATACTTTTAACTTTGTAATAATCAAATCTTTTTAGCTTCCAAATCTCTAATGATTTAGTCCTTATAATGCAAAATGGAAATGCTTGAAATTGATTATAATTTTTTACCTACATATATCAATAAACTAACTAGGAATCCAATATGTTTATTGTAAAACTAAAAGTAAAAAAAGAAATGATACTAAACATTGTTTTCAAATCTAAGAAAATGAATCAAATTATTTATAAATATAAGAAAATGTTTGAAAGAAAATCTAAAAAATATTATTACCAAGTCTTTTAAAAATTATAACAAAATATTTACACCCAACAAATTCGAAATCGAAAAAAAAGTCTCAAAATAAAAAATATTCAATGAAAAATACTAAAAGTATCATGTGATTAATATTTAGATTTTTAGATTTGAAACTTTCGTTTAGATTTGACTATTTTTTTTGTATAGTATCGTTACATTTGTCAATCCAACAAAGACTAATTTAAGGAGGTGTCAGAGGTACGTGTCTCTCTCACATTTTCAATTTAAAAATATAATATATATTAAATAATACTTAATAAATTTAATATGTTGAGTTGAAATATTTGTAGGTTGGGTAAAAGGATGATAATTTGATTTTTTAGAAGAAAAATAATTTTTGAAAGAGAAAAAAGAAACCAATATAAAATAAAATTCAACGTTATTTTTTGTAACAATGTTATGTAAGAAAGTTAGAGTGTTTGAACAATATTTTAAAAATAAAAGAAATAATAACTATTTAAGAAAAGAAAGAAAAAAGGTAAATTGGAAAAAACAGATAATGAAGTTAATCGAAATGCAAAAGAGAGGGTGGCGGAGCTAAATTCAGTGTTTTTTCCAATTGTACACTTCCAATTCAATCGGGACAGAAAGAACACAATCACAATCACCACCACCACCACCACCACTTCAACGATTCATTCAACGAATCCTATTCCCTTTTTTTTTTTTTTCCTTTTCCTCTTCCTTTTTCAATTTCGCTTATTTTCAACTCTCTTCACCTTTTAGGGTTTCCTCTTTCGATTTTGTTTTTAGGAGTTATGCAGATTCGTTTGCTTAAATGGCCGACGATCCTCCTTTCCCATTCATAATCAACTTCACCTACGACTCTGTTCCTCAAAACTCCACTTACCCATTTCAATTCTTCATGAAATTCTTCATGGGTCGTCGTTTTCACTTTCACTCTGCCTTCGATGTGGCTTCTGAGGCCTTTTCTGAACACCTTTCTCCTTTGGTCGTCCTTATCTGACTCTTTGCTCTTTCCAGTAACTGGGTTTTCTTCTCTCTTTAACTTCTTTCTTTTTCTCTTTCGTCTGTCTTTCTCCGTTACGTTGAGTTGCGGTTCGGATTTGATCATGTCTGGGAATTCTGAGGCTGATGATCGTGGGATTGTCGAGAAGGATCCATCTGGACGATATATACGGGTATTTCTTTTAATTCTTTTCTTGGGTTTACCTTTTGATGTTTTCATTACTTGTTTCTTCTTAGCTTAATTCATTGCCTTACCCACTGAGATTTGATTTGATGGAGGAATTATTTTTCATATTGTTCCCTTTACTGTTTTAGGTTGGTGTTTGGTTCCTCAATTTTAGAATGTGAGTTATCTTAATTTAGGGATTCACTAGTGCTGATTATGAGTTGAATTGGTTTTTTTTTTCTTTTTTTTCTTTTTTTTGCTTTTGTAAGGGAAGAATTTGGAATTTGGTAGTTTTCTTCTTCTTTTTTTTTTTTTTTTTGCCAATGGTTCGGTCATCGATTACTTATGTTTTAGATTTGTTCTTTCTCTTTTGCCTTATGGTTTTGATGTTTTAATCTATTTTGACTTGATCCTTATTTGGACCTTTCCCCCTTTTTTTTCAGTATGATGAGATATTGGGTAAAGGGGCATTCAAGACAGTGTATGCTTCAATCTTTGTTCTTTTATTTATCTCCTTTTCTTTTCTAGTTTGTTCATGAATCTGTTGAGATTTTGGGGTGTATTATTTGATTTGAGGTCTATTTTTGCTGTCATCAGTTACAAAGCATTCGATGAAGTTGGTGGAATCGAAGTTGCTTGGAGTCAGGTGGACATTGAAGATGTCTTGCAGTCCCCAGAGCAACTCCAAAGATTATATTCTGAGGTCCATCTGTTGAAGTCACTGAAACATGAAAATATCATCAAGTTCTATAGCTATTGGGTTGATGATAAACATAAGACTATCAACATGATTACAGAATTGTTCACTTCTGGGAGTTTGAGGCAGTAAGTTCCAAAGAATCTTCCTTTTGTTTTCTGTTATTTGTTGATTTTTATCTTTTTGCCGCATTTGGTGAGTTACTTTTTCATTTATGGCATACTTTGGGATTTATTAGATATCGAAAGAAGCATAGGAAAGTTGACTTGAAGGCCTTCAAGAACTGGGCAAGGCAGATACTGCGAGGTTTAACGTATTTGCATGGTCACAACCCTCCAATCATTCACAGGGATTTGAAATGTGATAATATATTTGTCAATGGAAATACTGGAGAAGTTAAAATTGGAGATCTCGGATTGGCAATTGTCATGCAGCAGCCTACTGCTCGAAGTGTAATTGGTAACTTTTTTTAGCTTGATTTCCTTTTGTTGTGTGGATAGAATTCTAGATTGATATAGAACATACCTCAACTGATATTTGGCATGTGATTATAAATCAGGCACTCCAGAGTTCATGGCTCCAGAACTTTATGATGAGGACTATAATGAACTTGTTGACATATATTCTTTTGGCATGTGCATGTTGGAAATTGTTACTTGTGAATACCCATATAATGAGTGCAAAAATTCTGCCCAAATATTCAAGAAGGTTACTTCAGTAAGTAAATGAATTTTCATCTACCAAATTATGTTCCCTAAGAGCTCGTTTGGATTGCCTATTAGAGAGTCGATCCAAACACGCCCTAAATAGTTCCATGAAATGGAAGTTTTGAAATCACTTATGCTTTATTTATTGCAGGGTATAAAGCCGGCTTCCCTTGAGAAAGTACTGGATCCTCAAGTTAAGCAATTTATTGAGAAGTGCCTGGTTCCTGCATCCACGAGATTACCTGCTAGTGAACTCTTGAAAGATCCTTTCCTTGCGGCTGAAAGTCCTAAGGACAATAGCTCTGAACTTTCAAGGTCATTGAATGAGCATTTCAAATCTGTGAATCCTCCACTGCTTGGTTCTCATCCAATGGAAACAGACCATAACTGCACCAAGCTCTCAGGTTCAGTGGCCTCATCTGTCAAAAGCAATAATGGAATTTCTCACTTTTCAACTCAAGAACTTCAGAGGCTCACTGAAAATAATGAATTGACACTGAAAGGAGACATGACTGATCATAATACGATGTCATTTCATTTGCGTATTGCTGAACTATATGGTAACATTCGGTCAATACTTCTGTAAAGTTGGTTAATTCTTTAGCGATTCTGTTGCAATAACTTGAACATTTATTTTCATATAGGTAAATCTAGGAATATTCATTTTGCCTTCTATCTCGACTCTGATACTTCTTTGGCAATTGCTTTGGAGATGGTTGAACAACTTGAACTGTCGAATGAAGATGCGACTATCATAGCAAAGCTAATTGATGAGTTAATTGCTAAGTTTGTTCCTAGCTGGAAACCATGTCCAAACTATTGTGAAGAACAACAACAAAATACTCCTCATAGTCCTGAAGCTCAAGAGGATAAGACCTTTATTTCTCCTTTCTTCTCTGAGCTGGTACTGTCATCTCCCATGGTGGCTGCTGCAAGGAATAATCTGACAGGTTTGGCAAAGGTCGAAGATCAAGAAAACCAGCAGTCGATTATTTCGTGTGCTTCCGTGGAATACATTTACTCAACTGTCTCAGACTACAGCATAGGAAAAGGATCAGAGTGTGGTGAGTTTGGTCACCCTGATTGTGAAAAAGCTTATATTAGCAGTGGAACAATTGATTTAGATGCAGAAGCTGTTGGATCTCTTTCGACGACAATTGATTTTGCAAAACCGTCACTAATCTCTTCCTGCTCAGAAATGTCGAAAGAATTGAGTTTGTCTAGCTTTTCAACTCTTTCTATGGAAGAAAGAGATCACCAAGATGAACTGAAGATGGAGATTGATGCTATTGATTTGCAGTATCATCAGTGCCTTTGTGAACTGTCAAGAATGAGAGAGGAAGCAATAGAAAGTGCTAAGAAGAGGTGGATGTCTAAGAAGAAAGCTACGGGTATTTGAAGAAGCCTTCCTTTATATTTTGGATTTACAATTTCATTCCTTTTTTTTTCTTCTCCTTAGCAAACTCTTGCTTGCAAAATGGTCTTCTTTTGTTGGTTTTGATTTGATTTTATTTTTGTTTTCTTTTTAAACTACTGACTGCTATTCTTTGCATTCTATCCAACCAAGTCCTAACTCCTAACGTTTGATTCTGATCATTTATAATTTATTACCCAAATTCATTCCATAGTTTAGACAATATACATTGTCACATTATTTGTCCCACATTCTTCCTAGAATGTAATTTAGAGCTCAATGCTTTCCTTATATTTTTCTCATTGTCAAGCAATTTTCCCTTTTTATGATACTCATTAAGCTCATATTTTCCATTTGTGTCAATGAATTGGTATATCTCTTACAATATTCTCATATATCTCAATTTAGTTGTTATTTAAACCAAATTTTACGTTTATCTCAGAAATTTGATTAGATTTATTATTTCTAAAATGTCTAAAGCATTGTTGGATTCTGATTTGATTGGAAAATAAAAATAATAGTTATGAAAAATATATATTAAAAATTAATTAAAAGAATATTAGATAATAGATATATTAATCAACCAATGAATTTAGATAGCTTCCTAATTTAAGCCTCAAATAAAGGATTATCTTAAGCACCCTATCCATGTTAAAAGATAAGCTCACCCTTTATAAATTAAAATGTAATTTTACACTTTTTAAGTTTTTTTTTAATCTATATTAAAAATTATTTATTTCAATAAGTGATCTACACTAATATTATATACAATATATTTCAATTTTCATTCAAAATTCAATAAAAGGTAAAAGTTACTTAATATTATAACTTACGAAAGAATAAGAGAATACTTTTTAAACAAATGATAAAGTTTGAGATATTTTGTATACACACATATATGGATTTTGAAGAATCAACTGTATATTAATTAATTGAATAAATCAATTTTGACATGACCATGAGTAGATATAAATTCAAATATTTTCATCAAATCCTCATCTAAGACTAATTGAAAGGCCACCAAAAATACTATAAATTGTGAAATATTTTCAACAAAATCTCATCTACTAATTAAGCAGTTTTTGAAAAACAATTGGCGACTATCAAACAATTATATCATTTTCTCCTAAACCCTTTCTAATTTACAACTTGTTGTTGGTCTATTATAACTATATATTTCACTTTAACACGTTTCTCTTATATTTTCATTTTTTTTAAAATTGCTCCCGAATCTCTATGAAATTACAAAAGTACCCTCCGAGTCAAATTTCTCACATTTTGGATAAGTTATCCATGAATAAAACAAACTTCTTCAAATTGTCTCCATCGTCGTACTAAAAACGTTTATCAACATTCGAGTAAAACTAAAACCTATATGAGTAATGACATTTAGAACATTGGTGGCATGACCATGAGATTCATGGTGAGATTTGATAGAGTTATGAAGATTATTGTTGCATTTATTCTTCAAGAAGTGGTGTCCACTTGATATGATGGTTGTGTTGGATCTCCAACTTGATGGGTGTTGTTTGTTTCTCATATATTATTACCTCATCAACCTTTATTTTCAATCACTTCTAAATCTATACCATTTTTTAAAAAAAATAAAATATTGATTATATTTGAGGCTTTAATTTACATAATTAGAGTACACATTGAGTACATTTATATTTGAACTAAACATTTACGTGTTAGAGATGGGTTTAGCTTATAAACATTATGTACAATTTTTAGTGTTGTTTTTAAAGTCTAAACTAAATTAAGAAAATTAAAACAATATATAGTTTTCACTTTTTTTTTGCTATCCATGAAATTTTCCCTCTAGAAAGCTTGACTTTATTTCTAAAAATTTCACTATAAGTAAATAAATGTACTTTGAGAGAAAAAAAAAAGTAAATATAGTTATATGTATATATAATATTTTATAATTTATAGTAATTCAGGAACACATTATTAACACATGAGAAAAAAAATTCTTATCAATTCCGTCTCTGGTAAGGTTTTGGCTAAATTATAAATAAAAAATGTCTTTCAACATTGTATTTTGTGTCAAAATGCTTTTGAACATTAAAAACATAAAGTTAGATTTCTAAAACAAAAGAAATACTAAAAAATATCTTTAAAGTTTCACAAGTTACGATAATAATTTTAACTTTTAAAAATAAAAAATAAGACTTTAAAATCCTCTAACTGTTAACATATGGATCAATTTATTTGAAGTTATTTTGAGTTAAAAATACTTAATTTAAAGTGACATAATCGATAATAAAATTATAAATATTTTTTTAAAAAACATAATTATTGCATTTAAAAAGTTGAAAGTGAATTGAAAAAGACTATGTCATGAGTCACACTAGACAAGCCGATCAAGACAATTCCGAGTAACTATACCTCAATCAACTGAAAGATTATTAAACCTACATACCTCATGTACTCCATGTACATCACAATGCTCACTTATTTGTGCTAAGCTTGAACACTAACTTACATTAAAGCTTGCTCGTGGGAGACGACAAGGAACATATATTACAAAGGAGGGAGAGAATAACGATCGATTGGGTTTTGTTGTTTTTTTATATAATAAAAAATACATACATATATACACACATTAAAATCAACTTGGTTCGATTTCAAAATCGGTCTTTGAAATTGAAATGGATGGTTCGATTTTTGGGGTTGGAATGGGTCGGGTGTAGAGAGGGATAGAGAGAGATATTTGTTTATTTGGAAGAAAGGGCAGATAGATCTACGTGTATGAATAATGCCCAATGCCCAACAAAAGGCAACAACAAAAATTTACTATAACAATTCCTCTCTCTCTCTCTCTCTCTCTTAACAATTCCACTTTTTCATTTTTTCTATAACAACAAACTACAAAAAGGAAAGAAAAAGGGAAAGAAAAGAAAAGAACAACAGAGACTATGGAAGAAGAATCTTCATCTCAAATTACATCTCCTCTTAGTATGAATTCAATTTAAACACTTTAGTTAATTCTTCATCTTCTCTCATTTCTATATGATCAAAATCATTATTATTCATTCACCCTTTCTTCTTCTTTCTCTTTAATTCAGTTCCCAAGCATGAACAACATCAACAACAACAACAAGCTTCATCTTCTTCATCAATTTCTCCGCCGCCGGTCCCGGAAATCTCTGAATCCGATGAAAATTCCCCAATTCCTCAAGTTGCCCTCACCGTTCCCACCACCGACGATCCTTCCCTCCCCGTTCTCACCTTCCGAATGTGGTTCCTCGGTACTCTCTCTTGCGTTCTCCTCTCTTTCCTCAACCAATTCTTCTGGTACCGCAAAGAACCCCTCTCCATCACCGCCATTTCCGCTCAGATCGCCGTCGTTCCACTCGGCCGGTTAATGGCTTCCAAAATAACAGATCGGGTTTTTTTCAAAGGAAAACGCTGGGAGTTTTCGCTTAACCCTGGCCCTTTCAATGTTAAGGAACACGTTCTCATCACTATCTTCGCTAACTCTGGTGCCGGCAGTGTCTACGCTATTCACGTCGTTACCGTTGTTAAAACCTTCTACAAGCAACATTTAACCTTCTTTGTCTCTCTGATTGTCGTCGTTACCACTCAGGTCGGCTCGATTTTCTTCAAATATTTTTCGTGGTTTCGTCTAATTTGTTTTCGAATTGAATGGATTGAAATGGACTTGTAGAAGATTAGGTGTTGGGGTTTGGATGGGCGGGGATATTCAGAAAGTACCTGGTGGAACCAGCGGCGATGTGGTGGCCGTCGAACTTGGTTCAGGTTTCGTTGTTCAGGTATGGATTATTTAGATTCGTTGTTGAGGTAATATTATCATATCAATCAAACTTTAAAATATCAAATCTCTATTAAAGTATAGAAGTTTTGGTTTTACATCAATCAAACTTTTAAAATCTTTAAACTATAGTTTATAACTATTTAGTTTTGGTTACGATATAGTTTTGGATAATTTTTATTCTAAATCCTTGCCCTAATTTTTTTACGAGGACTAAATTGTTATAGGGTAAGATTTAAGGACTAAATTGTAAAAAATTTGAAACTAGAATCAATTCAACGTTTCAAATTGGCAAGGTTTAATTTTAACATTTATACAAACATAAATACTCTATTTTTAAAGAAGTTATTACAATTATAACCATATTTTGAATGGTGGTCGGTAAGATATAAGGAGAGGGTTGAAAAAAAGTACAAACAGACAATATTTTTTAAAATTTTCAAAAGCTTAAATTGACTCAAACCAACGAACTAATAATCTCGGTTTATACTCTTCATGATTGGAGTCGGTTTAAACATATACTAAATCAATTATAGTTAGTTCTTCGGCGTTGGTTTGATTGAAAAAACAACTCCACTTTATTGATGCTATAAAATTTATCATAAATTTATTTATTTTAAAATACAAAAGGTGGGTTTATTTATTATTATGAATTGAGATGAAGACGAATCCAAAGATGTGGGTAATCAATCTCACTTTCTTGATCGTCTTCTTCCATTTTATTTGTTTTCTTACACAAAATGTATTTATTAGGATGAAAAAGACATGTAGGGTACCAAAACTGCTGGCACACGAAAGGCCCAACCAATTCATTACACACCTAATCTTCTCTTCTTCCAATTATGCAAAATAATAATTTAAAAAGTTAGATTTTTTTTTTAAAAAATTTTGGTTACCTTTAATTATTTAGCTACTTTATTTCTGCTCTGACAGTTTTTTTCCAAAAAAAAAAATAATAATAAATAGAGATGAACTAGACACAAATTTTTTTTAAAAAAAATAAGAGACTAACTGTACATAGCAACATCTAATTATTAGAAACTTAGGATAGTTCTTGCTTTCCTAAAAGATCATCTAGTTTGATTTAATTAGATACTTAAAAGTTTACGCATCATTTAATATACTAATTTAATGCTTAGTTATGATTTGTGGATTTTTTTAAGCTTTAAATGTCTTAATTCCCATTTTCTTCTATTTTTCACTTCAACTCTAGAATTAGTGCAACTTGCCTAAATTTTTTTGGTTTACTACCATAGTATAATACTGTTTCTCTAATTCATTATTGGAAGTTTCGAAATTATTTTAGATTATATTGAAACTAATCCAAATTGTGGGAATATAGATTATATTGAAACTAAATCAAACATTATAGGTATTTTTGTGATTAATAGTTTATCACGTGATTATGCTGTAGCATTTAATTTTAGTTTAAAAACTTTGTTTTTGTAGTTGATTTTGTGGTTGAATCTGAAATTATTAGTTGTAGTTTGAATATTTTATGAACAATCATCTATATTAGTTTTATAACGTGTGAATTTCTCCATCAAAATTTAATAATATTTCATGAGATCTGAGTTCCAACTCACTCAGCCATTGTATGAAATCAATGCATTATTATTATGATTATTTTAATGGAAATGGTCAAATTATATTTAAAAATTTTAGGGGAGAGAGAGTTTGGATTTTTTTATTTTATTCAAAGTCAACTCTTTTGGATCCACCCATATGTTTATGCATTTTGTTATCAAATTGTGATCAACACTGTTAAAAACCAAACCGAAGCTTGATTAAAAAGAATAAGTTCAATTAAATCTATAATATTTTGGTAATAGTTAGGCTGGATGGACTCTAGTATGATCTATTAACTGTTGTCTATGACTGAACGATCTACTTCGAAAATTTGATTTAAATTTTGCATTGTTATATTTGGGAGTGTTTCCAAAGTTTTGAAGTTGATTTTGATCTTCAGGGCTCTACATGAGAAAGAAGAAAGAATCAAAGGAAGTTTAAGCCGAACCCAATTCTTTGTTATAGCCTTCATTTGCAGCTTTGCATATTATGTAATCCCTGGCTACCTCTTCCAAATGCTCATCTCCCTCTCATGGGTCTGTTGGATCTTCCCAACTTCCATTCTGGCCCAACAGCTCGGTTCAGGCCTTTACGGGCTGGGCCTCGGGTCCATTGGGCTTGACTGGTCCACCATTTCTTCCTACTTAGGCAGCCCACTAGCCAGTCCATGGTTTGCCACTGCCAATGTAGCGGTTGGGTTTGGGTTCATCATGTACATTTTGACTCCAATTTGCTATTGGTTCAATGTCTACAAAGCTCAAACATTTCCCATGTTTTCAGATGGTTTATTCACTGGGAAGGGTCAAAAGTATAATATTTCTTCCATTATTGACTCCAATTTTCACCTTGATTTTGCTGCTTATGAAACACAAGGGAGGCTTTATATTAGTACTTTCTTTGCTGTTACTTATGGTGTTGGCTTTGCTGCTCTTTCTGCTACCATTGTTCATGTTGCTCTCTTCCATGGAAGGTACAATTTACTTCATCCTCTTCTCAATCTCAATGAAACATAATTCATTATATCGATGGTTGAACGATAAATCTAGTCTTTCTAGTGCATTGTTCATGTTGGTGTTAAAAATGATTTGACGTGGCATTTCTAGTGTATTAATATTGGTTGATCCAGTATGTTGTGCTAGACAAATGGTAGAGAGTACTAGACATGATAAAACAACATATGTAACATACTCGTTTCTCTTTCCGAAGTAGTGCATGGTCGCGTTCTTAGCGTGATTGGTTGTACTATTTGTAAGTTATGTCATGGTAAGTTGGTCTATATATTTGGATAAAGGTGTAAGAGGCAATACATAGAATCAGAGTTTAAAGGTAATGAATTGTAGTAATGTAGACTTGCAAATTAATCTTCTTTTTTTGATGAAGGGAAATATGGGAGCAGAGCAAGTCAAGCTTTGAAGAGAAGAAAATGGACATACACACAAAGCTGATGAGGAA
Organism: Cucumis sativus; assembly: GCF_000004075.3. Classification (NCBI taxonomy): domain Eukaryota; kingdom Viridiplantae; phylum Streptophyta; class Magnoliopsida; order Cucurbitales; family Cucurbitaceae; genus Cucumis; species Cucumis sativus. The sequence continues at coordinate 1,006,527 of NC_026659.2, read as the reverse complement.
GTACAAACAAGTTCCTGAATGGTGGTTTGTGTTGATTCTTCTAGGAAACATTGCGCTCACCATTTTCGCTTGCGAATACTACAATGACCAACTCCAATTGCCTTGGTGGGGAGTTATACTCGCTTGTAGCATCGCCGTTTTCTTCACTCTCCCGATCGGAATCATCACTGCCATCACCAACCAAGCTCCAGGGTTGAACATAATCACCGAGTACATTATTGGATATATCTACCCGGGATATCCGGTTGCCAACATGTGCTTCAAAGTGTACGGATACATTAGCATGACTCAAGCCATTACCTTTCTACAAGATTTCAAGCTTGGTCATTACATGAAGATCCCACCAAGAACCATGTTCATGGCTCAGGTAAATATTTTTATTTCCTTCATGACAAATCATAAAAGAGAAGCACTTTCTAATTCTTGTTATTTTTTGGGTATTTAGGTTGTTGGAACCTTAATTGCCAGCTTTGTGTATTTGGGCACTGCCTGGTGGCTCTTGGAAACCATTCCCGACATTTGTAGTTCATCTCAATCCTTCTGGACTTGCCCCTCCGATAGGGTGTTCTATGATGCTTCGGTCATATGGGGGTTGATCGGTCCTCGCCGGATTTTTGGTGACCTTGGATTCTACTCATCTGTAAATTGGTTCTTTGTTGTGGGTGCAATTGCTCCAGTTTTAGTATGGTTAGCTATCAAGGCATTTCCACAACATGAGTGGATTAAACTTATCAATATGCCTGTATTGATTGGAGCCACTGGCTATATGCCTCCAGCCACCGCTGTAAACTACATCACCTGGATCCTCGTGGGGTTCCTTTCTGGCTTTGTAGTATATAGATATAAGCCAGAATGGTGGAAAAGACATAACTATGTTCTCTCTGGAGCATTGGATGCTGGTTTGGCTTTCATGGGAGTGTTATTGTATTTCACATTAGGGTCACAAGAGATCACCCTCGACTGGTGGGGGAACGAGCTCGACGGTTGTCCACTAGCACAGTGCCCGACCGCCCCTGGAATTGCTGTGGAAGGATGCCCCCTCTTTACTTGAAACTTCAGATTGAAAAAGGCATTCTTTACAAAATTTCACCATTTCTCTTTGTGTATACTTGTACTTCGATAGATTGTCCATGAAACTGTTAGCTTCTGGATTCTTTTTGGTTCCTTATGTGATGAATTTCAGTGTAATTATAAGGTTCCATGCAGAATATTCTTTCAGGTTTGAGTTGCTTGAACTGTGGAAACATTTCAACCCAAATAAAATTCATGCTATATATTTTGTTGAAGATCAAATCATTACTAAATCCAAAATTTTGATTTCAGTATATAGATTAGACACATTGCTAATGGAAGATCTCCATATGAAAAGTTGATAATTGTCTTGTTGTATATGGCATCAAAGATTTCTATTTCCAAATATCAAAATCAAAGATATCCAATTCTACAGCAAATGTTTTCAAATTGGAAGAATGAGAGAGGACTCAAAAAGTCATAAACACAGTAAGCCTTTTAACTCAAATTAACACACTATTCTCCGATTCAAAGCTACGAGCTACGTAAATGTATCAATAGATCTCGATTTTTCTACAGCTTCAATGCATTTTTTGCCATAGTAAGAGCCCCGTCGTACGTTTGATTGCCACCAATAAATCCACTCATATGAACAAACACACAACCAGGTATCCCAGACTCTTTTGAGAGTTCCTCATCCCTTAAACCTCGCCATTGGGCAGGAAGAGGTCTACGACTCTCAAATCTATCGGGAGATACAGCCACTGCCTGCACACGCCAGTGTTTGCTTCTATCGTCCTGAACATCAGAACATATTAGAATGAGAAATAATAAAACGTATTCGGATAGTTTTGATTTGTTCTAAAAGTTGAAAGTTATACATACTTGATAGAGCACGTATTTGATTGAGTTTTCAATCTTTAACTCCGCTTCGAGCTCAAATAGATGAAGTTTCCACTGTTGGAAAAAAAAGAAGATTACACAAGTTCTTGATAGACTAAATTGGTATATGCAAATTGATTTAGAGAATGGAACATTTTAGTTGGTATCCTAAGCATAAAAAGATTTGCTCATTGCAAAGTGCATATTTGTGGTCATATCATAACTTACAAGTATATTCATCAGAAATTGAAACGAATAATGGAATTACTTTTTCCTTAAGATAACAAAAACAAGTAAAAACTTCAGAATTCTGCTTAATATCAAAAGAAACAAAATGGATAAATTCAAAAAGACCAAACAAACCTTTCCGATGACAAGCAGCAAAAGAAATAGGTGAATGAAGAAAACGGATGTTAAACGCGGAAGATCAGGTGCTTACCGGGCAAAATGTTGTCATAACCATTATTTCTCCACTAGGATCGATAGTGTGTCTTGCTGCAAGAGATCCCATCACAATTGACCGTGCTGGTAGCCATGATTTTGCATGAAATCGAACACTCTGAAATTAAGCAAGAGTTCGAAAGTCAGTGAAGCACTTAAGGAATATAGAAAATGTGTCATGCCTAGATTCATAGTTTTAAAAGACCATTTGTTGATTTTAAGAAATCTCACATCTAAGAACTCGTTGCCGGCAAGGGCCATTGCTTTCTCGAAGGCCTTATTCTCATTCTCAGGTGATTGATCAGGGTCTATCCAGTCCAGATTCAATCTCCCCACCCTTGAAGATAGGTGTGTATTATTCACATATTTCGGTGGCTTGTCCGTATCGTACTGATTAATCCCATTATCTACAGCATCAATTGCCTAATAAGATGAAATGTCAAAAGCTAAGACATAAACTAACTCGAGCTGAAAAACAAAACGAGACTAATTAAAGCATTAGTCTAATCAATCAATGAATCGAATACCGACCTCCATGAAACTTTTGTAAACAGCCAAGAATAGCCTATGCACATCTGGGTGCCCTTCATCAACTTGAAGTTCCTTCGCAATAATCTCCTTTCCAAAATGCTGAAGAAAAACAACAAGACCAAAAACAATGATAACTACTAATTTGGCACGATAAAGTAAAGTAAACAAAGAATTGACTACAACATTTAGTGAAGTAGAAGTAAAAAGAGAAAGCTTGCAACTATAGTCAAGGGCAATAAACTCTGTCAATTTATTACCTACCTTATAAACAAGACCAGCGCTGCTAAGCTTCGTGGAGAAACCGTGACCAAAAACCTCTTCAAACCCCTTTTGATGATGGTCATATCGATCATGACTTGGATCATAAACACCCCCAACGTCAAGGACAGCATCAAGACCTTGTAAAACCTACCACACAATATACAACTCAATCACAAATGTAAAATCTAAGTCCCAGGCCAAGGGAAAAAAAGATACAAAACGATGAAGACCCAGTTCAAAACACTCAATTCTCTCAGAAAAAACCCAAACTTTAAATTCAAAATCTAGGAATTGAGTTCATATATGAAGCAAAAAACCAGTATTGTTAAAACCCAACTACAACTCAAATTTCATATTCATTGAAGAAGATTTGGAAAGGGCCAAACTCAAACCTGGGGATCACGGGTGCGAACAATTTGAGCATTAGAGAACTTATCCGTCAAGCGAATCATGAAGCAACCAAGCGCTTCATCACAATGGAAGCTCCCATGGTGAGTTCCGACTCGTTTTAGGGGAATAGAATCAGAAGGAGAAGGAGAAGCAGGGGAAAGAGAAGCGAGGGGAGAAGAAGCCATGAAAGTGCGTAGAAAGAAAAAGTTAGGGAAGGAGAGGAATTGGCCGCGGTTAAACCCTAAACCTCTACAAAGAGTGACCATGTCCAATGAAAATGTTGAACACTTAATGAGGTTTTGTGTTTGAGGTTTGGTCTTTTGAGCTTCCTTGTGGACATTGAAATTCGATTATGGCATTTCCAAGAGAAGGGTCGATCTCAATTCTATCGTGGGCTTCCTTCCATTGTCCAATGCCTAATGGACAATGGGTCATGATTGAGCCCGTTGTTATACTCCCTCTATTCAATTAAAAATGTCTTCTAACTAACCCCGTAAAATATGGATTGGATTGGATCATGGGTTATCGAGTTATATTATTATATTAATTTAGGTTGGGTTTGGTGGACCATAATTTTTAACTCTCCAACTCAAGACTGAAAAAAATCAAAATTTTCAACCATATGTGTTGGGAGTCCAGGTTGTCGGTTATTCTTATACCCTTGGCTTCATTTTTAGGGTTTAACCAAAGGAAAAGTTGCAAATATACCAATTACATTCAAAACAATTGAGTATATAGCAAAATCTATCAAAATTTAACAATGATAGACCATCTTGCAAATATTGGTGTCTATCACCGGTAGATTTTGCTATATTTACAATTTTTTTTAAATATTGTTATATACTTAATTATTATTCTTAGAATTGCCACAAACTATAATTAGCCTTCCCAAAAAAAAAAATAAGCAACTTTAGCATAGTTGAGTGTAAATTAGCAAAACAAAAATTTCAATAGGGACCAAAACAACTATATGCGTTTGATGCCAACATGAATATACATGTCAACTAACATTGTTTTTAATAAGTTATGAAGTGAGTGATTGAACCTTTAACTTTTAATATTGAAGATCATGTTTCAATACTATTGAGCCGGCATACATTGACCGACATAAAATGAAACAAGAAAAACTATAATATTTTTCCAAGAAGTTGGTAATTCAAAATTGATCTTCTATTTTCACTCATAGTCAAATAAAATAAAATAAAATAATTGAATTGACAAAAATTTCATGTAATATAAGATACAAAAATGGATGTTTGAACCTTCGAACTTTAGAGAGGAAGAGCATAACAATTAGCATCGGGCTAAATTCATTTCGATTGTTGAATACACGTATTCTAAATATACTTTTGGGACATTTGTAATAAAAGTTTATCAGTATAGAATCTAAAATTTTGTATACTTTTTGTAAATATTTTAATCTCTCGAATTGACAGTTATTGTTGGATACTTGCTATGAGTGAAAATTTGTACCGAGTCCAAGACCAAGGTCAATGGGGGAACAAAAATGAAGGAGTTCATGAGGAATAAAATGCACATATCCTAAACAGTGACATTTCATTGATAAATTAAATGAAAAAGCCCACCAACAGACAAACAATAATTGATGGAGAGTGTAAATTTAAAGGTTGATGCACAACACTAGTCCTGCTTGTGGGTAAGTTAAGACCTATGCATAACGTTTCTCTCATTTCAATAATAAACTTATGTTTCTGATAAAAGAGAAGTAAAATAACAGCATTCAGCAACCTCAGCTTAGCAATACAACTGCAGCAGTTCTAAGAATACTTGAGGTCCATGAAAATGGCAGCAACTGACTCTAGATTTGAAGGGAAAAGTAATGTTAATGCTACAACTTTGATACTATCAGTTTCTGTATCCTCCAATTTTAGTATACCACAAGCAGAGTAAAGTTAGAACATATAACCTAATGCTTTCTCCTTTGATCATCATCCCATTCTCCATTTGATTGTTCATGATCTAATGTCTCTTTAGCATCTCCCAACCTGCTGATCTTATCTCGAAATCTTTCTTCTGCTGACGGCAGCTTCCTGTCCCCTTTCTTTTCGCTCTTGAATATAGAGTAAAATAACTCAGATTACAGATTATAAGATTGGACGATGAATTATGCACAAGCATATAGAGATTGCCTTTGTCTATGTAACACATAGTTTACCTCTTTGTATGATCCTTGGGAACCCTTGAATTGGTCTCTCCCTTTCTTGGTTGAAGAAATTTTCTTTGAAGCTTTCCCAAATATTTGCAAAGGTTGAATATCTCCATTTGTAATGCTCGCTTCAAGCTACAAGTAAACGCCAAGTTGTGATCACAAAAAACACAAATTATACTGCCACACTATTTCATTATTAGAGAATAGGTTGGCGTACAAAAATGAGATTTCTTGTAAAACCTCTGGTGAATAGAACAAAGTATAAGGAGGAAACTTCTCGAGATACCTGAATGTGAATAATGCAGAGAAGTATACTAATGATAGGAAGCCAACTCTCTTCGGGCGACAACGATAAGTTTGACCTAATAGCGCAATGCATAATCATGGTAAGAAGAATATACTGATGTTTGTGCATACTACATACACATGAACAAAATCCGCTTTATGTTCATTGTTAGCCATGGCTAAAGTCTCAAACACACATAATAATCTAAGACTTTGGCTCAAACATATTGACACAACTAAGAGTTGAACCAACCTAGCAACCACAGTACCACCCACCCCAAGAACTTCATAAACAAACGTTCTTCAAGTTCAACGATTGCAAAGTGAGGACTAAACTATCCACGTTTGGGATGGTAATCAATGCCTAATGAATCGAACCAGCTATGCTCCCATTGACATAAAACAAATTCTTAGAGAAAAGCCCCATTAATAAGAAATGAAATGTTGTTCATAACCTCTTGTCCATTTAATTTTGATAAGGCACACTACTGAACCTCATCTTGTAACTTCTTAAAAAATCACATAAAACTTCTATAATCTGTATTCTCCTATTCCCATAGCTGATTACTCGTTCTTCCTCTACTTTGAGTTCTAGAAATGTAAACAACTAGTTCAACGACACAGCTAGAAAATAATTCACAATTACACAATTCAATGGAACAAAAACAAGAAGAATCCAAGAATAGAAAATGACCTTAAGTAAGGAGCCAGATACACGATTGCATACACAGCATAATGTCTTCTTCCAGAATCAAGCCACGCGAAAACCCAACTCTATTGAAATAATAAAAGAAGAAGATAAAATAAAATCTGTACAAAGCAAAAACAAATTGAACCACAGAAAAAAAAAAATCAGAAACATACATACCAGCCAATTGAAGTAAGGAATAAAGCTAATGATGCCCATGACAGCAAGCCTAGTATCGGTGGAATCAATGACGGCATCGCTCTCATCATCGGAAGCACCATCAGCTGCCGGAACAACAAGAGAAGTGAGAATACAGGCACCGATCGCAATGGCGAAAGGTGCATCGTTACCTAATTCCGCCCTACAAATCCCATTACCGAACCTGGTCTGCGATCAAAGTGGGGTAACTTCTTTCACTTGGAAGAGGAATCAAAGTTATCAGAAAGAGAGGAATAAAGGGTATTGAGCAAAATTTTACCTGATTGGAAGATGGTTTGAGGAAAGGATTTAAGGGTTTGAGATTGGAGAGTGATGGGGAGAATGTGGAAGAGGGTTTGAAGAGACGAAGATTCTTGAAGGAAGATAATGAATAATAAGTAGAAGCCAGAGTGATCATTGGCGTTCAAATTGATATGAATCAGTGATGAGAGAAAGGGAAAAAGGAGAGATTTAGAGAGTTTCTTTAACAAAAATTCATCACTTGAGAAGGAAGAACACCATTAGAACTGTTCTTGGCATGTGTGCCAATTTCCTTTTTCGCCATTGTTGTAGTTGGCTTTTCTTCTTTTCTTCTTTTCTATCTAATTTAAACTCCATTTTGGTATTTATATAAAGTGGATTTTCCCCTTACGTTTTCATTATAAAAAATTTGTAAATTATTGAGTTTGACATAGATATTAAAAATTAATCAACAACCTTCACAAAAATAATAAGTGTTTCTTAAAAATAATTAGATTTGTTTTAGGTTCATCGTTCATTTAATGTTCGAGTACATATTATATTGTAGAAGATATTAAAAGAAAATGTCTCTTCTATTCTACTTTTTCCTTATCTTATATGGTTATCGAAATTTTTGTTCTTCATAATGTAATTCTTTTCAATGGTTTGTCTTAAAGAAAAAAAAAGCTAAGAATGTTTGAGGCATGATGGTAAGAGGAGTTGATGAGGTTATCATTTGCCCTAAGGACGTTGAGGTTGGTTCAACCTTTTTGTATCTAATTACATGAACTTAAGTGCGTCTAGTCGAGGTTAATATTTATGTTCACGTTACCTAAGATATTTCAACCACCCTCGTTTAAATATTTAAACTTTAACCTTAAAACTATGATATAATTAAAATACATTGATAAACAAAACAACATACCTATTAGTTTAAGTAATTAAGCCTCAATTTTGATTAAGTTTTAAGTTTAAGTTTAACCTATTTCCTTGTTTCCCTCACATTTTGATGCTTTTCCTTTGTAAATAAAAACAATAAATTTAAAATGAAAAATTAGAAAACTCAAAGAAGCGATACTCAGCTCCGATTGTCTCTCTTAACTTTTCTTTTGCCCTCTCTTAAACCCATTCGCCGGTCATCCGCCGCCGTTAAACTTCTCCGGTGGTCACACTTAATCCTCAGCCTTGTTCTTCAACCTTTTCCTCTGTTTTCCATGGCGACTACGAGATTTTCCACTAACACTGAGTTCAATGGTTGTTTAGCTAATTTGAACATCCCTTGTTCTCAGCCAAAATCGAGCCCCACCCAGATGTTTTTACGCTTTCATACTCCGAAATGTTTATCCGATGATGGGTCGATTCGGTTTTCAGTGAAACCCAAAGGATTTGGGAAAATTGGAGTTGCTTCTTCTTTACCGAAGAGGAATTTTTGTGTGGAGGCGAAAGAAGGTCTTACTTATAAGGATGCTGGAGTTGATATAGACGCTGGTACTGAGCTTGTGAGGAGGATTGCTAAAATGGCCCCTGGTATTGGCGGCTTTGGTGGTCTTTTTCCTCTAGGTTTGTTTATTTTTTTGGCGACCTTTTTCTGAATTTGTAACTGTGGAAGTTGTTTAATGATTCTGATATGTTTATCCATTTCTGGTTTGAACTGAGAAGTATAGTTTGGTGTAATGGTTGGGACTGTTTCAAAATCTTGATTTTCTTATGAACTTGGAACTTAAGGGGATGCTGCTGTTGATTTGTTGTTTTTCTAAATAGTTTGTTTTTCTTTGCCTTTTTGTTTCTTTTCTGGATGAATTTTGATGCAGGTGATTCATATCTTGTCGCTGGCACTGATGGTGTTGGAACTAAACTAAAGCTTGCTTTTGAGACTGGGATTCATGACACTATAGGAATTGATTTGGTAGGCTGTTAATATGGGTGGCGATAAATTTGTATTTTGTAATGATTAGTAATTATCTTATGAGTAAGTGTTATTCCAGGTTGCTATGAGTGTTAATGACATTGTTACTTCTGGAGCAAAGCCACTGTTCTTTCTTGATTACTTTGCTACAAGCCACCTTGATGTTGACCTTGCTGAAAAGGTATGGATGAACATTGAAATAAGTTGATTTGGTTGAGCTGTGCTTGTTCAAATGAATCAACATGCGTTTATAATGTATGACTTATATCTTCTTTGTGTGTAGGTGATAAAAGGAATTGTGACTGGTTGCCAACAATCCGACTGTGCTCTTCTCGGTGGGGAGGTATGTTCATTATTTTGTAACTGTTCTGGTATTGAAGATTAAAAGTTTCCATCGTATGTAGTGCTTGTTAACTTAGTGTAAATTCTAGGTTGGACTTAGTTTTATTGTATTTAAGTTGATCATGAATCGTTCCTTGGTTTCACTTGACAGTGACAGTGAAGTTCATACAGAACCAGTTGTTGGTTTTGCTGGCCATGTGCTCTGGCCTATGGCTGAAATATAGTGTAGAGTGGTTAAGATATGAATATGCGGCTTAGTATGACCTTACTTGAACAGAATCTGCTCTATGGGTTGACGTCTTGGAGTTCTAAGAATACAAGTGCTTGAAATGAATTCATTCTTCATTTTGAATTGACAAGATTTTTCTTGTTTATTTATTTTTTATTTTTTTGTTCTCTTGTCATTTTGAATTGAAAACCGGTGTTTCTTTTCTTTCTTTGTTATCCCATTCAACTTGGTGGATACTAAATGCTATGATTTGTACATTTTCAGACAGCGGAGATGCCAGGCTTCTATTCAGAGGGTGAATACGATCTCAGTGGTTTTGCTGTAGGCATTGTTAAGAAAGATTCTGTTATTGATGGGAAAAATATTGTGGCCGGAGATCTTCTTATTGGTTTGCCATCTAGTGGAGTCCATTCAAATGGATTCTCTCTAGTAAGAAGGTTGATCTCGATATTCCTTTATATTTTAGGTTTACACTTGTATCAAGAAAACTGAGTTTTTTGTAATATAAATCTTCATACTTTTATAGGGTTATTGAGCGAAGTGGTCTATCGTTGAAAGATAAGCTTCCTGGTGGTGATGTTACGCTAGGTGAGGCCTTAATGGCCCCTACTGTGATATATGTCAAACAGGTTACCCTTCAGATATTGTGTTCTTTTTGTTCTTTCTTTTACACTTGAGGTTTGATTGACATCAAAATATTGCAACTCTTTCTCTCTTTGCAACCACAGGTACTTGACATTATCAGTAAGGGAGGGGTTAAGGGGATAGCTCACATCACGGGTGGCGGTTTTACCGATAATATTCCCCGAGTTTTTCCCGATGGCCTTGGAGCTGTCATTTACAAGGATTCATGGGAAATCCCACCTGTATTTAATTGGATTCAAGAGGTAAATGCCTGTTGATTTTTTTTGAAAGTTGGTGGTACCCTGAAAATATGGACTTAGCATCACCTTCCTTGAGCCAATTGCCTGTCTTATTTCCTTATTTATTATCTGTATATCCGTGCAAACTATACGTTAATGTTTCAATTTCATTGAGTATAATACCAAAAAACTGTTGGGGTTGTGTTAGACACTTAAGCACCTTAGAGAACCACACTCGAGAAGCCAGCTATTGGAATGGAAGAGCCAAACCACTTAATGACCACCTTAGAGAATCACACCCGAAAAGCTGCTATTGGAGTGGGAGAGCCAAGCCACTTAATGACCACATTGGTCATCCCATTCTAACCAACGTGGAACTAAGACATTCCATAACTACCTTGATTCCTACCTACCATATTGCAATTGATTTCGTACCTGAATGTTCAATTTTTTGTTTTCTTGATAACATATCAGGCGGGGAAGATCGAAGATGTTGAAATGAGACGGACGTTCAACATGGGAGTTGGCATGGTTCTTGTAGTGAACCAAGAGGTGTCTCAAAGAATACTCAATGACAGTCATGGAACTAACAGAGCTTACCTCATCGGAGAGGTTGCGGAGGGCGAAGGAGTAAGATTTCTGTAATCTATCAGTTGAAATTTTTGTAACCAAAAGTCTTAGTTTCAACAAGGAATTGAGCATTTAACCTATGATGGGTTATGAAACTGAAGGAGACATCTTCTTTATGGTAATGAGTGTTCTCAAAATTTTACCATCTTGTGTTAAATAAGTTGATGTCTAGTGGCTGTTTCAACATTTTAATGGGCTTTCATTGAAATAAATTGTCCATTCTTTTAATTCAAAGATAACATAAAAGGAAAAAAAATCTTGTTGGACTCCTAATTTGATTTTCTTTTTGGATCCTTTGGAACCTTGAATGTTTTGCTTGATTGACTCATCAATATAAAATTTTCCTTTCATTAGTAAGATTTATAAAAAATGTTCATATACAAAGTATAACAAAATTTCATTTGTGAACATTCTCAAGCAAAAAAAAGATGTATAGTATTCACAATGCTTTCAGAAAATCCGTTTACGCCTCAATGTTTTGGAATGGGCCACCCTCGATACCAAGTACCCAACGCCCAAACATACGGCCCAAATCCCCAAATCTACGGCCCATCGGACTCCTTCCACCTCCATCTCCACCTCCGTTCCTCCCCCGTCTTCACTATCATCATCACCGCCATCATCTTCCGACGAACTTCCATCGTCTCCACAACAACAATCACACCCCTCGCAATAACCGTCCACTTCTCTTCCCTCCGGTATCTCCATCAATGCACAAAACCCTCTCTTCTTCTTCCTTCTCACTTCCAAAACCACCTTCTCACACATCGCCCCCTGTCCCTCCACATCCACGCAAACCTCCGCCGCCGCGGCGGCAGCCGCTTCATCAATCTCAGATTCAAGAGCGCATCTACACTCCAATCTCCAATCTCCGTCGTCGTTCTTCCTAAAAATCCCCTGCACAACCTTCTCCTCCCTCAAATACACCTGAAACTGCACGCCTTCGCTCGCTCGAACTCGCTCTCTACTCCCAAACTCCACACCCTTCTTCATCCTGGACGAGGGGGAAACGACTCGATGAAGAGTGACAAACGCCGGTGAGTCGGGACGAATCTTGAGGCCGTCAATCTCAAGGTCGGTTTCGTCAATGCGAGGGAGGTAAAAGAGAGTAAGCGACTCCGGTGGAGGGTCCAAGAGTTGGAGATGAGAAAAACGAACGAAGAATGCCTTGATCTTGAGACGATCAGCGGCAAAAATACGATAATCGGTTGATCTGCACATCGAAATTATGAGATTGATTGTGATGAGTTGAGTTGAGTTGATTGTGAAAAATTGGAGAAAATTATAAGGAAATTTCCGCTGGTTTTGGGGGTTGAAGTTCAACCAAGGGGTGGGCAGCACACGGGTTCCTTCGCTGACGTGGACAAACCAACAAATCTTGTTGGTTTCCCTTTGCATTTTTAGCCAGTCAAAGTTTGTTTCTTTCTTTTACTCAAAATTCACAATCTACATTGAGTTGAACCTAATTCGAGTTTAAAGGTTGAGTTGATTCGGCTACTCTTTTACGAAATTAAACTAAATTGCAATGTAAACAAATTTCTACTCTAACTAAATTAATCTATACTCCAAACACACAATCTATTCTAACTTATTAACTATAGTAACTCATTACTCTAAAATACACCATCAATAACCCTCAAACTTCTTTCCTTTCCTTTTACAAGATGAATAGAAAAGACAGAAACCAACAAAATGAATATAAACATTTTTTTTTTAATTTTATCAATTTAGGCTTTATGGAGCTAATTTGATTTAACAACAATTTTCTTTAGAAAAGTGATTTAACATCATTTTCTCTTAGTGCTCAATCCATCGTGCCTTTTAAATATACTAGTGTTCTATAACTTGTCAAACATACATATTAGTGTTTATATTATGTGTAAATGCATATGCGATCATTATTTCATATATTTATTTTAAAAGTTAGTCAAACATTAGTTTTTATATGCTCTTGATTAGTATATTAGTGATTATAGTAATTTTTTTGGAAAAAAAGCACACAAAGCTTTAATCATCGCAAAACAACTAGTAACCAAAAACCCACATTCTCTAAATAATTATATATATATATATATACACACCTAACAAATAATTTCACCAATTTTTCTTTTTCTTTTTATGTATACACATGGTGGAAATTGTGAAAGGTATAATTAAACACATATTTCCCAACTTTTTATTTATTATTACATTTTTAGTTACGTTGTCTTTTATTTATTTAATTAATTTTGATTTAATTTGAGAGATAATGAATGCACTCTAATTTATATTATATTATTATAACAAAAGAAAGACCAATTTAGTCTCTTCTTCCTCCCACGTAATACACCTCTCTCACCAACATCCAACACATTACACATCCTCTACTCAACGTGGCCTTCATGGTATAAACATCTCTCTCCCCGTTTTACCCTAATTTCCAATTCAATTCCCCTCTATTTCACCTTAATTTAGTTTTTCCCAAGAAAAATAGAGTGAGTTCTTAAGCTCTTGGGGGTGGTGGTGGTTGGAATGGGTTGCTAATGCTAGAGGGTGTTGTTGGAGCTAGCATGCCCTTTAGGGTTGCTCGAGAGGTGGTCACAGAGTTGGACCAACAGAGAATTGGTCGATCGCCCGAGGTGATCACATAAATTTGTGTCATAGTGGTTATCCGAGTAAGTGTTGTTGATGGTGGTTGTTGGGGGTAGTTGACAACACAGTGTAATGGTAGCCGATGACAACCATTGATTATATAACTTTGGACTGAACTAATTATAAACTAATTTAAAAGTGTAATATTTCTATGATTTTTTTTTGGGCTTTCCAATCTATAATAGACTTTGATATATATCAACAATTTTTTTTTTTAAATAAATTATTTTGAGTGAACCAAAATATTTTAATTTTCTTTAATCTAATATATAATTAGACATGATTACACATAATTAAACAAATAAAACTTTTGAACATAGTACTTTCTATGATCTCAATACTATTACTAGATACAACTTCATTTTTAAATTTGTTCACACTATATGATATATTATTTTTATGATCATGAATAAAATATATAGTATAATTTTTTTATGTTAATTAAAGTCATATATTCTTGATAAATTAGAAGTATGAGCATATCATTAAATTCAATAAAATAAATAATTAATTAATATTATTCGAGCCAATTATATATTGTGCATTCTTTCATCATTTTCAAAGTGGGTATTGCTATATTCTCACGTCAAATATGGAGAACCATTTTCACATAATTATCTATGCACTTTAATATATGCAAAGGAAGCACCCAAGAAATTAAAGTGAAGCCCTAATTAGATCATTACTCCTTTGAACTTTGAAGGCCATCATCCTCAAGATAAGATTTGTCCATTGACAACCCAATATGACAGATATTGTCTCTTCAAAACCAATCCATCACAAAAATTTACTTTCTGGTCTATAACTTTTTTTTTTCTGCAACAATTTTAACTAGTCTTGTAACAATTTAGAAACTACTAAATAACACTTTAATTAGCTATGTAATTTACAATTTATAATATTGGTTTAATGAGAAAAAAAAATCACCAAAACTAAGTGTTAAATTTTATTAAGTGATGGGTACTTAGTCATTATATATAGTTCTATACATGCATTAAGAAATTTTATTAAATCATACTAAATTCTAAATCATAATAAAGAGGTAAAGAACATGGTAAATTCTAAATCAGAACAAAGAGGTAAAGAACCATGGACTAAATTAATTGAAGTCTATTTTACTTATGAAAAACCAGAGACTAGATTATTATATATTTGAAAGCTTGGGATACTAAATTATTATATATTTGAAGTTAAATGAACTAAATTATTGACTAACTAAAACTAGTTAAGGACTAAGTGGTTACTTTTATGAAAAATGAACCATAAATTGTAATGAACCAAAATTAAACTTCAACCCACAGTACTCTCTCTCAAAAAAAAAAAATTATTCTCTTGAAACCAATCATTCCCACTATCATTATATTATTAATATATCCAAATTTAATTTCAAGGCAGCATCTGAAATGTGCTTGGAATAGAAGCACTTTGGTATTTTTGCATAGTGAATAGCACTACATTCTTGAGTCTATAAAAGCGGAAGAGAATATGGAACAAAAAAAGCACCAATAGAAACTAGATCCCTCATAACAATATATCCAAAAATACCATAGCCTCTAGTTACTTCAAAAGAGAGTACTGCATAAGCATACATATATTTTCATAACAACTCTCCCCTTGTAGCTACCTGGTAGTACTATACTCTCCATGGCGGTTGAGATTGCGAAGGAGTCATTCGACGTTAATCAAACCGTTGTCAAAGACAGCAAAGAATCGGACAACAACCCGCAATGGAAGAGACTTCAACCATGGACGAAGCAAATAACAGTTAGAGGAGTAATAGCGAGTGCCATTATTGGGAGCCTCTATAGTATCATAACCATGAAACTAAACCTTACTATTGGACTCGTCCCAAATCTCAACGTCTCTGCTGCTCTTCTTGCATTTGTCTTTGTTCGAGTGTGGACTAAAATCCTTCAAAAAGTTGGGTTTGTAACTAAACCCTTCACTCGTCAAGAGAACACTATGATTCAGACATGTGCAGTTGCTTGTTACAGTATCACAGTTGGAGGTAATTGCAGTTAGAAAGTCAATCCAAACATATACGGAGTGCCGTTGATATACTAACGTCACTTCTTATTTTCTATTTCATTCTCCTTTCTTATCCTTATTCTCTTCAAAAATAAAAAGGAGAACATGTTTGTTAGTTTATTTTTATACTGATTTTTTTAAGATGATCACGAGATGAATCCAAATATAAGAAAAAATGCCAAATTTGTCTGAAAAATGCAGGTGGATTTGGTTCATATCTGTTGGGGATGAGCAGAAAAATATATGAATTATCAGGAGTAAACACTGAAGCAAATTCTTCATACAGTGTGAAAGAGCCTGAACTGGGATGGATGACTGGCTTTCTTTTTGTTGTTTGCTTTGTGGGTCTTTTTGTTTTGATTCCGCTTAGGAAGGTAGTTTTATTTTCATTCTTTTACAATTTCAAAACACCCAAAACAAGAGAATTTTAATTAAATATGGACTTAAGATCGGAATTTTAATTAAATATGAACTTTTATAGGGTTCTAGATTTTTAATAATAATTGCTTAAGGTATATTCCTCAACTAAGAAGTAGTTATTTAAAGAGATATATATGTCTTTTAACCTTTATATCACTCAGATATGTATATGTAAGTTAAATTTTGATGAATTTTTTGTTAGAAAAAACAACTATTTGTTAAATTTTAAGAAGGTGTTCAATAGAAAGAGAGATGTAAGAATAGAATAGAAAAAAGACAAAATCTTTATTAGAGGTGGCAGATATGTTAGGTAAGATATTTGTAAAGTTTACATGAAATTATTTTGTATAGAATACATGCATATTTAATATAGTGGGTTGGTGGTGCATAGGTTATGATAGTGGACCTGCAATTGACATTTCCAAGTGGTATGGCAACAGCAGTTATGATCAATGGATTCCACAATCAGGGTGATGAGATGGCAAAGTACATCATTTTTCATAACATCTCAATTTAATTTAATTTAATTTAATTTAAAACTTGTTTAATTGTTAGATATGTGGGGATCAAAGTATTGCATGCTAATGGTAGTATTATTTAAATGTTGTGACAGGAAGCAAGTAAAGGGGTTTATGAAGTACTTCTCATTCAGCTTTTTTTGGGCTCTGTTCAAGTGGTTCTTTTCTGGCAAACAAATGTGTGGTTTCTCTCAATTCCCCACTTTTGGACTCAAAGCTTGGAGGCAAACGTATGATCCCAAACTTAATTAAATCTGCAAAGAATTATATTATTAGCACCAAACAATTACAACTAATTAGAAACTTAAAAACTAAATTCAAATCTCCAGAACACAGAAAGAAACAGTATAACATTTTGGAAATCTTAGTTATTTTGTCATATTAGCATTATCTAGTAATTAATGAAAAGATGTCGTTAATATTGTACTCAAATCACACAATAATTATATAGGTTAAGTTATGGTGTTTTTGTTGTTGATAAGTGAAATTGATGAAAATTTGGCAGATTCTACTTCGATTTTAATTCAACTTTTGTGGGAGCAGGGATGATTTGTTCCCACTTAGTTAACTTGTCATTACTCCTAGGAGCGATCCTATCTTATGGCCTAATGTGGCCTCTTCTTGATCTACTCAAAGGGGATTGGTATCCTGATAACTTGGATGAAAATGACATGAAAAGTTTATATGGATACAAGGTTTGATCTTTTTCCTCACGAGTTGCGTTGGAATGAACTTCTTTCTTATCTTTTGACACATATATATTGATATACGATAAATTGCGATAAATTGTCTGCGGTCTTTGTTGTCATCAACTTTTCAGGTATTTTTATCTGTTGCTCTGATTCTAGGGGATGGACTTTACAACTTCGTCAAGACTATTGCTATAACCATCATCAATATATACAAAGTCAAGAAAGCAAAAAAAGGTTCTTCCTTTATAACATATTCTTCTTTAGAACTAGAACGATTAATCTATGATCATATCTGTCGTTGTTTCAACAGGTTTAGAACACAATGGTGGGAAACCAACAACAGATAAAAATCAAGATGAAATCTTCTTGAGAGAAAACATCCCATTATGGGTGGGAGTCATTGGCTACATAATCTTGGCAATACTATCCGCCATTGTTGTCCCACAAATGTTCCTTCAGCTTAAATGGTACTTCGTTATCGTCGCCTACATCCTCGCTCCTTCCCTTGCCTTCTGCAATGCTTACGGCGCTGGTCTCACCGACATCAACATGGCCTTCAACTATGGCAAAATCGCTCTCTTCATCCTCGCCGCAATCAGTCCAAAACACGATGCCCTTATCGCCGGTCTAGCTGGCTGTGGTCTCATAACTTCCGTCGTTTCTGTTGGCTGCACTCTAATGCAAGATTTCAAAACAGCCCATTTGACCTCCACCTCCCCTAGAGCCATGTTTGTCAGCCAAGTGATCGGTACAGCAGTCGGGTGCATCATGGCGCCACTAAGCTTCTTCCTGTTCTACAACGCGTTTGACGTGGGAAATCCAAAGGGGGAGTTCAAGGCGCCATACGCTTTGATATATCGGAACATGGCGATTCTAGGAGTCGAGGGGGTATCGGCATTGCCAAAGCATTGCTTGCAAATGTGTTGCGGGTTTTTCGGGTTCGCGATTGGGGTGAACTTAGTGAAAGATTTTGTGGGTGGGAGGATTGGGAAGCTGATGCCGATACCGATGGTGATGGCAGTTCCATTTCTGGTTGGTGGGTTTTTCACCATTGATGTGTGTTTGGGGAGTTTAATTGTGTTCATTTGGGGTAAAACGAATAAGAAGAAGGCAGAGTTGATGTTGCCGGCTATAGCTTCAGGCTTGATTTGTGGGGAAGGGCTTTGGGCTATACCATCCTCCTTTCTTGGTCTTATTAAGATTACTCCTCCTATCTGTATGAAGTTTGTGCCCTCATAGGCTAATAAAACCCTACCCTTCCTTTTATCTTTCCTATGGTATAATATTCCCAAGTTTGTATGGGTTAAAATCATTGAAATATATATATCATATTCTTCTTAATGCATAACTAATATTAAAGTTCTATAATAAAGTTTCGAGTTTAAATCAATCTTTTGTTCTTCCAATTTATATTTAGAAAAAACTTATGGTCCTTCTAGATACATAGCCAACCAATACTATAGGGACGTATCAATGGTCAAAAAGCTCCGGCTTTCAATAATCTTTTTGAAATGTTGAACATTATCAAATTTTTGTTTGTTTTTGACATAATTGATAAGGCTAACAAAATTAAAATAATAAAAAAAAGTATTTTTTTGACTTCACAGAAAGTGACAAAATGTGGTGTTTCCCATTATTTGAGTCCATGGAGACAAATAATAAAACAAGGCCATATAATCATCACAATAATGTTCTTCATTGATTGAATTCAATCTCTTTCGTTTTTTATAGAAAAAAACTGTTCATAATTTTGTATACAGTGAATTTAACAAATATGATATTAATCTACCTTTAAATTTTTTTATTTTTAATAATTTTAGAAATGTGGGTGACATATGTTCTACTGTTATAATTTGTTTTTTTACTATTTTTTAAACACTATAATTCCTTTCTGTGGCTTTCTATATTTTCTTAATTAGGATGGTTCTATATATTGTATTACCAACTATATTAAATTAATATCATTACACCATTCCATCATTTAAATTTTAAAAATGATAAAAAGATGAAATAAAAACTAGAAATAAATAATCAAACTTATTTTCTTCTCCTCTTTTTTTCAAGAATGAAAAAAAAAGAGAAAACAGTGGGTTAAGTTTTTTCTAAGGGAAGAGAAGAGAAGAAAAAAGTGCACAAAATCTGGAGTTTTTTGTTCTTGCTTGTGGAATTTTTCTTATTTAAAATAAAATGGCCCTACCATTGGAGACAAAAAAAAAATCACTTTTTTTTACTATAGGATGTGATTGTCTTTTAATAAATAACTAGTGAACCTACACGAAAAGATATTATAATTATTAATATATATTCAAAATATTTTTTGAACTCGCGTTTCTGGATAAATATGGTGAATTTTAAAAATAATTTCTTGTCAAAAACATGATTCTAGTGTTTGTGATTTTGGTGAATATTTTGTTCACGCGTTTATATCGTGTGTTTGTTCATGGTAAGTATGGACTGATCCCTATATATGGGATTGAATTACAACATGTTTAGTGATACAATTGTGATGTTATATAGTTAAGCTTAAGCACACATAATGATAATAATAGAGGCATATCTATGGTTGAAATGTGTATACCACTTTTGAGCAATGTGGTACTTTGGTCGGTCACATGATGTGTTGGATTTTTCTCCCAATTTTGAAAGATTAAGTTCATCAATCAAAGCCATAAATATCACTTCTTGTCCATTGAGATTTTTTTAGAGATACATCGTTCAACGATCTTTTTTTAAAAAAATGTCAAGAGATTCAAATCTACCTATTTTGCTTTTTGTGTAAGGAAAAGAATAGTTAAATTAGAAAATAAATGTCCTAATTAATATGTTCTTAAACTTCATTTCAACTTTTTGTTAGTATTAATTATTTTCTAACCCATTGAAACTTTTAAAAATTAATCAATATATATACCATATATAAAGTATAATTTAATTTAAAATAATACTCTAAACGTTTATTGTTTATTATTTATTAGGTTAGGAAAATTTTAAAAGCATCAAACAAGTCATAATTTATTGAATCTATATTAAATAATTTTTAAAGATCAAATAAACACCTAAGGGGAATTATTAAAGTAAAATTATTCTTTATTAGTATTCTCTCAAAATGATATTGGTCTAAATTTCCAATACCTTTTTAAGCTTTCAAATGATGTAAACTTCAATCCATGTTCTCATCAATCACCATCATGCATGTCTATAAATAGACCCCTTTGCTAAAATGTTTACTTAAATGATAAACTTTTCTTTCTAATACTTAGAAAAATCTATTGGGTCAAAATAGATATAAAATTGAATTATATGTCTAACAAACCAATAAATTTTAGATTTTGTGTATAATATGTCTATGAATTTTAAAAATGTTGAAGAGATCATCAATAATGTAAGTAGCTATTAGAAGAAAATTTTTTTGAGAGACCTATTAATTAAACATATAATTAAGTGGGTAAGAACCAACTTTTATGATTCAAAACTAAATAAACACAAAATTGAAATTTTAATATTTATCCTAAATAGAGTAGAGTGAAGGATTAGTAGACTCTGCTAAAAGATAAATTTCCCCTAAAAAGGTGAGTTTCCCACATTGATTGAAAATGACAATAACTATTTCATAAGGAGTGAAGGGAGATAGCAGTGCATGACTTCTCACCTCCAAAACTTCCTATTCTATCGAAAGCAATTTGAAAGAGTAATCTATCCCAACTTTATATTCATTAATATTCTATATAAATAATTCAAGGTCCAATACGAACATAAATAATATATAACATAAATTTAGCACCATTAATCTTGGAGTTAGAAGTTCAATTCCTCTCCCTCACATATTATCACAGTATAAAAAAAAAGTCAAGAATTATGAGTTAATTTAATTTAAACCAATAATAAAAAAGTGATCTATAATATATATATATATATATATATATATATATATATATATATATTTATATTTATATTTATATTTATATTTATATTTATAGGAGATTAAGTTTAAGTTTTTTTTTTTCAAAACGAGCATAGTCAAATAATATAATGTTTGAGTTATAACTTTAATATGGTTAGAATTGATTTTTTTTCCTCATTTTAATTATTAATTACTAACGAATGTTTACATCATCCCTCTTTAATAATTCAAATCCAAATTGTGTCAAATCATCGAGGCTCAATTTGGGGAATCAAAATATCTCTTTTTAATGGAGAATGTTAGACATATCAAAACATAGGCATAAATATCTTTTTTTTCTTAAAAGAAAAAAAGCACTTCTCATATTTTTGATATGTTCACACCTTATAATCTACATGTACATTTATAGTTGTTAAATATATAATAAAATGGTTTATTTTCTATACTACTAAGAAGTGAGAAATGCGAATCTTTCATAGCTAAAAACAAAAAAGAAGACTTAATCATTCGAGTCAATGAGTCAATGATAGAGCATACTTTGTTCTCTTTCAAAGTTGATATTTTTACTATTATTCCTATATGAATGGAGTAAATTTTTTTCAATAGAATTTTGTCCACTTTAATATATGCAATGGACCCATCAAAGAAAAGGAAGCCTCTCTTAGACCATTGGTCTATTGTATTATATTGAAGGTCATCACAAAGATAAGGTTTGGCCAATAAAACCCAAATCCCAGACTATTTTCTCTCTTATGAAAATAACCCATCAGAAAGAAACCAAAAAGAAAAGAAAAAAGTTCAACACTCTTTCTCAATTAAAACCCAAACAATAATTTAATTTTCTTAAACAATCATTTCCATTATATATAACTCCCAATTTAATTTCAACCATCTATCATCTTAAGTATTTTTTTATGCATATAGTTCACATCGAATTACATTCTAGATTCTACTTAAAGTTTAGAAGGCTACAAAAGTTGAAGAGAATATAGAACAAAAAAGTAGTCCTAGAACAAGACCCCTCAAACACACAATTGCCTATATAATGGCTGTCACAATTGCTCTCAAAATGCTCTTCTCTTTAGTCCTCCCATCTACACGTGATGAAACAAGACAAAAGAATATCAAAATCCATATACTCTCTAAATAGTTGAAAAAGTACTCTTTCTCTCTCTCTCTCTCTCTCGTATATATACACACATATTTCTTGTTCATACTAACACACACCATGGCGGCGGAGATTGCGAAGGAGCCGATCGAGGGCAATCGGACGACCATCGTCGAAGATGGTGGTGAATTGGGGAAGAACGTGAGATGGAAGAAGCTTCAACCATGGACGAGGCAATTAACGGTTAGAGGGGTAACAGTGAGCGTCATTATTGGAAGTGTTTATAGTGTGATAGTGATGAAACTAAACCTGACCACGGGACTTGTCCCAAATCTCAATGTCTCTGCCGCTCTTCTTGCATTTGTTTTTGTTCGGACGTGGACTAAAGCACTGCAAAAAGCTGGGTTTGTAACTAAACCCTTCACTCGTCAAGAGAACACCATGATCCAGACTTGCGCTGTTGCTTGTTACAGTATTGCAGTTGGAGGTAAACTAAATCCCGGACCCCAACTATATATTAATGTTTAGTTATGTTCTCTTTTTCTTTTTCTTTTCAAAAATAAAGATAAAAGATTATGTTTTCTGTTTTTTTGTTTCAAAATTTCTTTATACAGAAAAAGTGAATTGTTGTGTTTTCTGAAAAAAGCATTACTTTTTTCTTCTAAATATTTAATGACACTTGAGCTCTTTAAAAGAGCAGAAAGGTTAGATATATAATTAAATTTATTTTTACCTATCATCTTTAAGCTTTTAGTCAATTGATTATATCCTTCACTAGTGATGATCTCCGTCTACGAAGAAGACCCAAATAAGAGAAATGTCAAATATATTTTTTTAATGCAGGTGGATTTGCTTCATATTTACTGGGGATGAACAGAAAAACATATGAGTTATCGGGAATAAACACAGAAGGAAATTCTTCGTACAGTGTGAAAGAGCCAGGATTGGGGTGGATGACTGCATTTCTTTTTGTTGTTTGCTTTGTGGGTCTTTTTGTTTTGATTCCTCTTAGAAAGGTTCGTTTTCTTTCTCATACATTATTATAGTTTAATCATTAATTCCCCCACTTTCTTCCTATCTTACAATTCATTATTTAACTTTCTCATACATATATATCTATATACTTTTATATTTCATTTTAAGCATCAAAACCTAGAAATTAAGATATTAATTTGTTTTGTTACGCTAAAAAATTATATTGTTCAATTTCTTACCATCGAAGATATATATATGTATATATATATGTAAGATTTGTAATCTAGAGGTTGGTGGTGCACAGGTTATGATAGTGGACCTTCAATTGACATATCCTAGTGGCATGGCGACAGCGGTACTCATCAATGGCTTTCACACTCAGGGTGATGACATGGCAAAGTAGACTTCTCCAATCTCTATTTTTCATCTTATTTTTCTACGTTTAGAATATCTTTCATTCTTGTCACTATACTCCCAACTTTGATTAATTTTAGTTATTTTAGATTTTTAAGAAAATCATCATTCGTTCTGATCTCTTACAAGTGAAAATACAATTTCCATTTGTCGATTCTTGATAAATTATCTATAAACCCTAAGTTAAAAGGTTAAAGAAATTTATTGAAAGTTTTTATTTTCTAAATTTAACAAATATTTTATAAATGTGAGTGCAGAAAGCAAGTTAAAGGGTTTATGAAGTACTTTTCATTTAGCTTCTTATGGGGTTTATTCAAATGGTTCTTTAAAGGCAAAGAAAAGTGTGGTTTCTCTGAGTTTCCCACTTTTGGACTTAAAGCTTGGAACCAAACGTAAGCTTCTCTCTTTCTTCTATACTTCAAATTATTCTTTTTGTCTTCCATCATATTATTCCAATTTTTTTATATAACTTCTTACCATATATAAATTAAACCGATGATTAAAATATTACTTTGATTTCCTATATTGTGTCCATAGTCTAATTTTAATGTCTAATATTTACGTTTTAATAAATCTTGAATTTAGTCCTTTCAATTTTTTTAATTGATAATAATAATAATTTTATACAAAAACAAAATAAAATATATAAATATGTTTTAAAAAATTCACATGATTTTTTTTCTTTTTGGTATTAACTAAATTTGAGATTTATTAAATGAATATAACCTAAAATAAGCAAAGTTTAGAAACTAAAAGGATACTTTAACCTTTATAAATGTCCCTTAAATAAATATAATTCTAAGAATAAGGTTGTTCATATTTGTTAATCTTTGGAATAATTTTGTGTTTTGATAAGTGAAATTGATGAAAAATGGGCAGATTCTTCTTCGATTTTGACTCGACTTTTGTGGGAGCAGGGATGATTTGTTCCCACTTAGTGAATTTGTCTTTACTTCTAGGAGCCATCTTATCTTATGGCTTAATGTGGCCTCTTCTTGATCGACTCAAAGGTCAATGGTACCCTGAAAGCTTAGAAGAAAGTGACATGAAGAGTTTATATGGATACAAGGTTTCTTATCTTAATTACTCTCTCCATTTTGAAACTTACTTTTTTTAGTCGATATGAAATGATATTTTAATTAAGTGGTATTCAACTCCAAGAATATCTGTTCTAAATAGATCATTTATGTAATATGAAAAATATTTATATATCTTGATTTTTGGCATCAACATTTCAGGTTTTTTTATCTGTTGCTCTAATTCTAGGAGATGGACTTTACAACTTTATCAAGATTCTTGGTTCAACAATCTTAAATGTACGCGATAGAGTCAAGAAAGCAAAAGCAGGTTATTCTACGATATATTTTTCTTTACTACCTTCGTTCAAGTTAAAATTGTTAGAATTACTTTTTAGTTCTAACACGACTTATATTATTTCAATAGGTTTAGATGACAATGAGAAAACAGAAATGGATGAAAAGAAAGACGAAATGTTCTTAAGAGAAAGTATCCCGTTATGGGTGGGACTCATTGGTTACACAACCTTGGCTACAATTTCCACCATTGTTATCCCACAAATGTTCCCTCAACTCAAATGGTACTTTGTCATTATTGCCTACGTCCTTGCCCCCGCCCTTGCCTTCTGTAATGCTTATGGGGCCGGTCTCACCGACATCAACATGGCCTACAACTATGGCAAGGTTGCTCTCTTTCTTCTAGCTGCCCTCAGCCCAAAACACGATGCCCTCATCGCAGGTCTTGCTGGTTGCGGTCTCATAAAGTCGGTCGTCTCAGTTGCATGCATTCTCATGCAAGATTTCAAAACAGCCCACTTGACCTCCACTTCCCCTAGAGCAATGTTTGTAAGCCAAATGATCGGCACGGCAGTCGGGTGTGTCACAGCGCCATTAAGCTTCTTCTTATTCTACAAGGCATTCGACGTGGGAAATCCTAAAGGGGAATTCAAGGCGCCATATGCCTTGATATATAGGAACATGGCGATTCTCGGAGTTGAGGGAGTCTCGGCTTTACCGAAGCACTGCTTGCAGATATGTTACGGGTTTTTCGGGTTCGCAATCGGGGTGAATCTAGTGAAGGATTTTGGAGGTAGGAGGATAGGGAAATTGATGCCATTGCCAATGGTAATGGCAGTGCCATTTTTGGTTGGGGGGTATTTCGCTATTGATATGTGTTTGGGGAGTTTGATTGTGTTTGTTTGGGGGAAAATGAATAGGGAGAAGGCTGAGATGATGTTGCCGGCGGTGGCATCTGGCTTGATTTGTGGGGAAGGTCTTTGGACTTTACCGGCTTCTGTTCTTGCTCTTGCCAAGATTAATCCTCCCATTTGTATGAAGTTTGTCCCTTCATAGCTTCAAATTAAGCTTTACTTTTTTAAATATATGTCAATGAGCTACACAATTGCTGTCTAAATTTGTAAGGTTTTGTAATTCTAAGTATGTATGGTTACATTCTAGAGCCGTTGTGTTGTTCTTTATAGTTTGGTTGGTGGCTATTGTGTACCTCGTCATTTAAATTTTATATATATAGTAGTGTAGTTTGAGATCACCAACATCTTTATCGATAGGGTCAATTTTTAAGATAAAATGTTCTAATTTTCTTTAATCTCGACATAAAATTTTCTTTCTTAGCTAATAGAATATTTTTGTATGTCACCTTATTTGTTAAATTCAAGAAAAATAAAACTGATAAAATACAACACATCAAAAACTAATCAAAATGCTAACCAATGTGTGTATGCAGATTTTTTTCTTCCCTTCTCATTTTGTTTTTATTATAAACTATATATTGGTCAAATTAATTAGGTTAACATTCTTACCTAAATAATTAAAAAACACACCACTTTGTTTAGTTGAACAAACTCATGAACCAGAAATAAAAAAAGAAACCATTTTAGCTTATCAACCTCCACCCACCCAACCTCACACTTTCATTAGACACAATATTTAACCCCAAAAGAACAAAAAACCTATCATCATACAAATACAAAGAAAAACAAAGCAAAAGAGAAAATTTAAAAAGGGCAAAACCCTTATCCTAAATTACTCTCAATCTTCACCAATGGCCACAGTGATTCCACGACAAGATGAGCGAGCCGGAGCAGAGATCGCATACGGACATGAAGAATGCTACCGTAGATCGGTGGAGCTTTTGAAGGATCTTGGTTTCCCGAGCGGTGTATTGCCATTGCAAGAGCTTGAGGAGTGTGGGATTGTGAGGGAGACTGGGTTCATTTGGATGAAGCAAAAGAAACCCTACGAGCACTTTTTCGAGAAGACGAACTCGCGTGTTGCGTATGCGACTGAGGTGACGGCGTACGTCGAGAAGTTGAAGATGAAGAAGATGACGGGTGTGAAGAGTAGGCAGCTTCTTTTGTGGGTTCCAATTGGGGAGATGAGTATTGAGGATCCAAGTAAGAAGAAGATTTGTTTTAAAACTAATATGGGGATTGGAAAATCGTTTCCTATAACCGCGTTCATGGTGGATGAAGAGAAGAAAATGTATTTGGAGAAGCTTGAGGAATGAGTGGTTTTTTTTTTTTTTTTAATTTTTGTTTATGAATTGTTGGATTTGAATTTTCAATAATTTCTAATTTAAGATTGTATTGGGAGTTAATTAGTTTTAATTAATTTCAGTACACAATGATTATTGATTGGTGTTTTATTATGTTTAATTTGCACCTCTTTTCATATTAGATTTCAGCTAGATTTTGGGTAATAAGATCAGTTTAGTTAATTTAATTTCATCATTTTAAAAGTTACCATTTTCCTTTAATTTGTTTCTTTTTATTTGTTACCCTTACATTCAGTACAACAAATATAAAACGAAACAAAAAATGTGTTCCGAGTAACTATTGAACTAGACTCGTCTTTCTAAAATTAAGTCTATAGACATCACTTTTAGTTTTAAATTCTATCTTTTGTTATCTACTTTTTTTTTATTAGTTTAAAAAATCAAGCTAAAATTTAAAAACTATAAAAAATAGTTTTTATCTTTGAAATTCATTTAAAGAACTATCACCATTGTAGCAAAAAAATGACTAGGATATAGATTTGATTTTAAAACATAAAAAACAAATAAATGAAATGGTTACTAAATCGAATTTTCAGTATTTAATTTTTTATTTACAAAAGATTAAGCTTAAAAACGATGTACTCGTATCGAATGATTAGTTTGTTCACTTTCTAAGAATGTTTTTAAAATGATCCAATTTCGTAAAATTATTTTTACTTTTTTGGAGTAGAATATTATATTGGTTAGTTAAGAAACATAGAAAAATAAAGAATTTGCATGATAGCAACCACTTTATAAAAATGATTGTTTAAACTAATTTTTTAAATTCAAATCGACTTGTTTTAAAAATTACTAAAAAGTTAATAATAATGACTAGTACACGAATTTCCAAAATTCATTTAGAATTCCTATCGATGTATAAGTCTAGAGACTCTACTATTTTGTTATATGCATTTTTTTTCTTTTACATTATTTCTACTAAAGTCGTCACTTTCGTAAATTCGTAGGCCGATTCTCTCCTCTTTTATATTCGAGTGACGATTTTGAAACACTTAAAACAACTAAATGATATTAGAGTTTTGAAATGGGAGTATATGAAGTAAAATCAAAATGGTTTTGTTTGCAATTTTAACGTGGGATTTGACAAGAAGACAGTAGAGTAGGTTCGTGGGAGAGTGATCCAATGGAAAACTGTGTGGGCAATGATCAATCTTTTACTTTCTTAAACCAATTACTATGCTTTTTTTTCTTTTTTCTCTCTTCTTTATGCTTTTATGTATTTGAGAATTTGGTATGGATGATAAGATAATTTGATAGAACAATGTAATTGTAAAGAAACAAAATACAAAATCTTAAAAGAAAAAGATCCAACCAATATCAACGGTCGATGTCATCTCTGTCCGGAACTTGGGCAGCATTACCGGCGGGGCCCTCCTCCGATCAGATTGATATACAAATTCAAGATGATGGCATCATCAGGATTCTTAATAATAATCACAGCCGTTCCTCACCCATCTCCAATATTCCGATTCCTTCTCATTCCCCACCAATGGCGAGAGCCTTCTTAGGTTCCACGCCTTCCTCTTCCCCACTAATCGCTTTACGCCTCTCTTCCTTTACCCCATCATTTTTTTTAACCAATCAACGCCCTCGCTCCCTTCGTCTCACCACCGACACTGTCGTCCCTATGGCGGAGCTTCCGTCGGAGAAGCGCATTAAGCCCCACCCATCTCTCGAGGTCATCGGTGGAGGCTGCGATCAGTTCCTCCCAGCTTTTAAGGACTTGGATCTCCCCTATAAGCCTTTCCCTGTAATTGGGTCGAATCGCCATTTGGAGACCATTTTTGCTTCCTTTTTTAGGACTTGTCCCAGTGTTAACCTCCACCGGGAGTGTCTTCGTGCGGCTGATAATGGGACTGTTGCGCTCGATTGGGTCGCCGGTGACGATCTCCGTTTGCCTCTTGATTCTCCTGTTCTTATTCTTCTGGTCTGTGCTCAATGATTATTGGTTTTTTGAAGAATTTATGAATTAGATAGAAATGGCAAAGATATTCCTATACCAAAATTATTTGAATCGATTTGGGCATCCTTGAAAAGAAACGCTTTTACATACCCAATTTGTTAATCCATTTAATCCTAATTGTATTTGTAATTACTCTACGGTCTATAGCTCCCGTGTCGCTCTTTTTTCCATTTTTTTTCCCCCTTCTCCCATTGAGGGGCTTTAATTTTTCCCATCTTTAGTAAGGAAGTGCAAGTTCTTTGCCTGGAAACCTTTACATGGTAGAATGTGGCATTCTCCTTTAATTCTATGCTCAAAGTGTGCCCTGTTTGCCACCTACCTAGTATTTAATATCCTATGGATTTCTTGACACCGTTTCTTGACACCCCATTGTTGTAGAGACAATTATCTTGTGAGGTTAGTCTAGGTGCACATCTAACTTGAACACATGGTTAAAAAAAAGAAAAGAAGGCAGTGTGTCCTCTGTGTCCTCTATAGTTGGGAGGACTCTACAAACTCTCCCTTTCCTGGTAAGGAAGTGTAGGAGGTTGTGAGGTTTAATCGTCTTTATGAGTGTGTGGATAGATCATTGTGTAATTCTCAGCTTGTAGTAATTATTTTGGAGGTTAGGTGCGGTTTATGGAGAGATGAGAATCAGTCTACAGTACTGATTCTGGGAGAGAAATATTTCTCTTGAAAGGCTATTGATACTGTAATTTTACCTTTGATATTGCGATATAGTTTTACTGTCGACTTCCTGTAATTGGGATCATTATAGTTCCTCGATTCATATCAAAAGATTTAATTTTTTTTTTTCTTGAACTTCTGCAGCCTGGTTTAACAGGAGGGAGTCAGGATTCATATGTAAGACACATGTTGGTTAGAGCTAGAGATCGTGGGTGGAGGGTTGTGGTTTTCAACAGCCGTGGATGTGGGAATAGCCCTGTTACCACTCCTCAGGTATCCATTTGTTGTTCTTCTTTATGTGGTATTGAGTATCATATAGCTTTGACATCAGATGATTTTTCTTCCTTTTCAATATTCGGAATTGACATTCTTGTTTATGATTCACTTTACAACACTGATATATGCAGTTCTATTCGGCTTCATTTTTAGGAGATATGCGTGAAGTAGTTGCGCATGTTACTGAAAGATATCCCAAGGCTAATTTGTATGCTGTTGGCTGGTCACTTGGTGGTAACATTCTTGTTAATTATTTGGGACAGGTAAAAGTAAAACAATACATATTAATCTCCATCACTCTTTACTCTACTTATTGGTTGTCATTTTGTTTAAACCTCCTGAGTCTCATGGAACGACGGAAATTGGGGTATTTAATTCAAATTTGCGAGAAAAAGTCATTTGGGATAATGTTTGTCTTGACGAGACAACGAAGCAAAAATTTAAGTTCGTGGGCTTATTTTTGAAATGAACAATATTATAACATTTTGGGGATTTAGCGTAACAGAAGTTCAGCAACACATAAGACACTCCAAGATTTGTGTGAATAAACTTGAAACAAAGAAAGCTATTCTTTTAAAGATTACATTGTTGAATAACATATTTGGTGATAATGCAAAGTTCATTGTCTGAGAGTTCGGTGATCTGGGGACTCTCTTTGTTTTTGTTTGTGTTTATTTCTAATTCAACAAGTGGGGTATGGGAATTCAAACTGGAGGTAATACATGTCAATTACCCCTTAGATAAACTCCCTTTTGACAGTTTAAGGACCCTCTTATGCCAAAATCTCAGTACAATGTTTAAGTTGCATTTCCATATCGTACTTATATGTATATATCCATCTTTATCTCTTACATATCACTCCTACATCTTCATTGCAGGATTCCCTGACCTGTCCATTGTCTGGTGCTGTGTCTTTATGTAATCCATTCGATCTAATAGTTGCAGATGAGGACTTTCGGAAGGGCTTCAACAACGTCTATGATAAATCCCTGGCTGGAGCGTTACGTAAAATTTTCAACAAGTAATTCTCTTATCTGAATACGTTTTATTTTGTTAATTGAGTCATAACCTGAAACTGAAACATTCGTCGAGCCTTAGATTGTAACATGTATCATCTCACTATATTCCCCTGAGATTGTAGGCATGCTGCTCTCTTCACTGATATGACTGGTGAATTCAATATTCGCTTGGCTGCCAAAGCTACAACTGTTAGAGACTATGATGATGCCTTAACACGCGGTATACGTTCTCTTAGTTTTTGTAATTATTTTCATTCGAAGAACATTATCATATATGCCATTTCTTCTCCTTCTATACCTTTATCTTATTATTACTTTTTTCTTTGAACAACTTTCAGTTTCATTTGGTTTCAACACTGTGGATGAATACTACTCAAAGTCTAGCAGTTCAAAATTCATAAAAGATGTCAAAATTCCTTTGCTTTGCATCCAGGTACCATCTTTGTTTTTTCAAATGTTGTCTTGTTTAATTGTTCTTTTAGAACTCAAAATTGCTGTCAAATCTCTTTTAAGTTATCATCTGTAAGGAAATAATATATTGTAATTACTATTTTGAAAACAGTTTCCAAACAACTCTTAAACTCTCTCTTTTCCTTTAACTTCTTGTTAATTGAATTTAGGGAACTTACAGAATGTCTAGGGAAATTGTAGCTAAGAGCACTGTTCTCTCACAGATATTTTTGGGCATTCTAGACAATATTGTTCTTGTAATGTTAAGGGGCACTTAATTTGGTTTTCAGGCAGCAAATGATCCAATTGCTCCAAATAGAGGAATCCCCCGAGAAGATATAGAGGTTTCACACATCTTTATCTTCAAGTTTTTAAAGTTATCTGTTAAAAATCTACTGAAAAGTTTAATGTCATTTCATAAGCATTTACTTTTTTAGAAGCCAAGTTTTAAAAACTAAGGCGGTTTTAATTTTTGTTTTTGAAAATCATGCTTATAAGCAATATGTGTGCGGACATAAGTTCTTGGTTTATTCTCCCTTTAACAGCCATTTCATGGTTAAAGGTTGTTGAAATTTGTGTATTTTTTTCACACAATTTCTTCTAATAAGTTACATTTTTCCCAAAAAAAAAAAAAAAAAACATCAAAGTTCTCAACCAAATTTTGAAAACAAAAATATGTTTCTAAAAATGATCTTCTCTTGTTTGTTTTCGAAACCTTGCTCTGATTTTGAAAATATTGTTAAAAGTTAGATGGGAAACATAAAAACCTTTAACATGCACCCTTTCATGTTTACCATCGCTTTGTCTTTTAGAGTTTGACTAAAGATTCAAATGTGATTCTACGTACGCTTCCGTTGTTTAACATGCACCCTTCTTGTGATTAGTGAGCATATTTTTGAAACGTGATTGTTGTTGTAGGAAAATCCAAATTGTATGTTAATAGTAACACCCAAAGGTGGGCATCTAGGGTGGGTTGCAGGGCCCGGTGCTCCCCTCGGTTTTCCATGGACTGATCCATTCGTGATCGATTTCCTCATGTATTTGGAAAATAAAAAATTCAAAGCCTCAGCATCTTCTACAGATTTAACAATGGCAGAGGTAATGACATAGCCATTGATGGTGATGATATCTATGAGCATACGAGTAGAAACATCGAAAATAGTCGTTACTTATATCCCTAGTAGTTGCTTTGTGAGAAGTTTAAACATAATGTCATGTATATAGTTTATTTATAAGTGTAAAATACAAGTCATTCTTAATCAAAGCTATTTGTTTCTATATTTCTTTATGAACCCTTTTAGGTAGTTTATCTTGGGAATATTTTTTTTAACAATATTTAGAGAGATCGTTATATCGATTATTCTTTGTAATGTATGTGATTTTCTTCCCAAAATATTGGTGTACTCATTGAAAATTATGAACTAATGCAATATTCTAAATATATCTGCTTCAACTTTGGAAAAGAGTTGAAAAAAATCGATGGAGAAAATTGTGGGGTTTTTTCAAAAATATAAAATACAAATTATTTACACATTATAAAAAAACTCATTACACTTCATTTTTACAAAGTAGTTTGTCTATTTTTATCATTTTTAAAATTTTTCTGAAAATTATATCTAAAAAGAAAATATAATAACAGTTAATTCAAAAATATCACTCTATTAAGTTTTAATAAATTTTAAAATAAAATTTTCATTTTATTCCTATACATTTTTATTTTTTTAAATTTAACCAACTATTTTTTCGAAAATAAATTAACTCAAACTAAATTTAAAATTCCTTAAAAGTAGAAAAAAAACAAAAAAACTAAATGTTTGAGAGTAATCGAATAATTGAAAGAATAAGCAATAGAATAAAACAAAATCTAATAATGAAAAAAGCATAATAATATTATTTAGTTTTAATTAAAATAGTAATCATCATTGTTTATATAGTTTATTGTACGTACATTCCATGTTTATATTTGAAGCTTCTAAGATATAGAATAAAGCCTCATGGTTTTGACGAACAATAATTGGGTTAATACCTAAAAATAATATAATTGTTTAAACACATTATACATGTTTATAATGTTTTGTAAACATATATAAAAAGGAAAATTAAGTATATAAATAGTTTATGAATTATTCTATCTATTTTTTCTTAATTTTGACTGATTTTATGATCTTATTTGATTGTGTTGTAAATTCATACGTGGAATTTGGTGCTAAGGCCATTCTGGAGCAAATTTGGACAACTATAAAGTCTTTAGGCATCAACCGAGGCAAAACGGAGGTAATTAGATGGCAAAGAGAAACCATGATTTTAGCGGAAATGGCTCGACGCTATAATGCTGTAGTACTTAAACTTTGGCGAATAAGGGCACACATGTACATTATTATATATATTTCATCTCGTCGTCAGCCTTGACCTAACTCGATTTCTAGATGGTCTTTTTTTTAATTATAATATTATTTTCTTAAAAAATCATAATAATTAAAGTAAATGAGAGGATTTTCACGTTTTTTTTTTCTTTTTTGGTTAAATGTGTTATTATATTACTATTATTTTAATGAAAATTATGTTCACATTATTGAAAATCAATCACTCATGAAAATGAAAGCGATGAATTAATTATTATCCATTTGACGTCTCTTCATTTCGTTATTATCATATTAATTTGTTTCAATTATTCAAATGATATACACAGACACTATTCTTTTTATGTTAATATTATTTCAAACCCATCATTTCTAAATATAACAAAATTAATCAAAATATTTTTTAAATATAGTAAAATTACATATTTAATAATATTAATAGAATTTGAATGTTTGTTATATTTATAAATATTTTTTATTTTATAATTTACACTAATCTTTCTATTTTTATTACTATTAAAATTAAAATTAAATTTACAATTTTATTTTAAATTAATCCATACCTAGACATAAATGGTATTGACTCAAAGTAAATGTCTTTATAAAAAAAAATTGAGGTTAAAAGCGTAATATAGGAAGGAATAAATGCAAATCAGGATCAAATTGAAAAAAAAAAAAAAAAAACTTGATTTCTTTAAAAGAAAATTACAGTATTTGAAATTTAGAGAGAGAATGAAATATAATGACAAGCTTTGAATTTTTTTAATAATGTATAATTTTGCAAATAAATTATTTAGCAATTGAAAGAGTCATATTAATTAGGAAATTGGTAATACGAGTATTGAGAGTAAAAATAAAATGAATTAAAAGAGAGACTGAATTTAAAAAAGAAAATCATAAAAATTAGGGGATAAAAAATGATAAAATGAATAAACTATATTAAAATCAAGTATAATAAATTTTTATGATTATGATTGTGTATAGTTTGTATTTTTTTTTATTATTATTATAAAAAGACCCTAAACAAATTAGGTATTTAATAGAGTTTTTAAAGTGGACTTTCATATATTCAACTATTATTTTCAACAACCATATGTTTGTCTTATCAAACGTTTTAGGTAATTATATTGAGATTACCTTTTTTTTTTTTAAATCATGATTACTTATGTTATTATCTAATATTAAAAAATTAAAGAAAAAGTCAATTATTGAAAAATTTTAATTTTGTTTTAATTTAACAAACAGTTATGGTAAGAGTTGATTATTGTTATATAGTTTTTTATTATTGTATTTGAATTATAATAATTTGTGTTTAAGGTATATATTATTCTAGTATGATTAATATATAAAGATAGTAAAAATGATTATAGCAAATGAGAGTTTTGAGATAATGTTAACTGTATCTAATTGATGACTACAAAATAGTATTTACTAGAGCAATATTGGTTATTATGCAGTTCAATTTAAAATGATACTGTTTTACAGGTTGAAATGAAAACAATAATATCAAAATTGACGATTTTCTAAACAATATAGTTTTGTATAAACCTAAGATCAATCGTGATTAGGTGGAAAAAAAAGACATACGATGACAATAGAAAAACGACTTTCATCAATAATCTTATTCTCTCTTTTTTTATATAAGAAATTTACATTAAATTCAAAAAATAAAGTGCATTTTCTAAAAAAAACAAATCACCGTTGAGTATTGCATCATGTCAACTTGACATTTAAAGTCTAATTATTGTAATGGGTTGAAATATGCATAACTCTTTATCTTTGTTAAGTACGAAAGTTAAATTCTTATCTAAATTATTTTAAATTAAAAAAAAATTAGAGCTATCCAATAAAACTTTAAATAGATTGAAGTTACAGTGAATCGGGACACGTCGTAGTATAAAAAATGATTGAATATATGTATATTATATGATAGTTGGGAAAAGACTTAGTACTCAACTTCACATGGCATTATATTAGAGACCAATTGTGAAACCTAACATATGCATACATTTGATATAGTATATGTATTCTAATTTTATAATAAATTGTTATGGTGTGTTCTTCTACCTCCATATTATAAATATTTTGCATGTGGATCTCTATTGTACTTTTATATAAAATAAATGGTATTTGAGATAACTTATAAACTATAACTTAACTATATATATATATTTCTAATAATTATCTAAATGATTATTTTGTTTTTACTTTTATTTAAAGAAAATTGGGAATTATCTATGAAATTTGAGACAAACTATTACAAGGTACGTGGTGCTCGAGTTTTTTACCTTTAGCTAAGATGGGTATGCTCTTGTATATGTGATTGTTCTTCGAGTTTAATAAAAGAAATATATTTGTTTGGAAAAAAAATGATTTTTAGTTTGAGATAATTTTAAAAAATAGTAAAATAAATTAAAATATTTACCAGTTATAGCAAAATTTTGCTAGATATCAATGATAAAAACTAATAGACTTCTATCATTGTATATCAATGTCACTTATACAAGCATATTAGTGGCTATCAATATTTACTATTGATAGAATCTGAAAATTTTATTATATGTTGTAAATATTTTGTCAAATTTACGATTTTTTACAATTTTCTTTTTAGTTTTCTCTAGTTGGTTTCAATAAAATTACAAATTTTTTAATGTCTAAAATACTTATGAGTTTTTAAAAAGTGTTGAGTTTTTAAAAATTTTAAATTTTTTTTCCAATAAGATTTACTATATTGTAATTTTTAATTTTTTTGCTATATTATTAATTATTATCAATTAAATTATTATCCATTATAATTACTCAAAATATTACTATTATTTTTTTTTCGATTTCTGAGTGATTTATTGTTAGAAGAGTTCTTTAAGTTATTTAAAAGATGTAGCGATGTTGGTTTGGTAATCATTTATTTTTTGTTTTCGTTTATGAAAATTAAACTTATGTACATTACTACTACTTCTACTTCTACGTCCAACTTTTTTGATTTGTTATCTAATTTTTATCAACCATTTATAAAAATCAAGCAAAATTTTAAATAAAGCAACTTGTGAAAATTTTGCTATGAATGAAAAACAAAATGATTACCAAACAAAAATGGTAAGAATGATCTATGAACTCAATTAAAAGTTACAAGTTAGGATATAATCGAGATTTGTTAAATTTTTTAAAAAGATGTTTTTGTAAAAAAAAAGAATCATACACACAAATAATAGTAAATAATAACAATAATTGAGTAGAAAAATGAATTTAAAAAACTCAAAATGTAGTTGATGATGCACATTATTGTGAGCCTTTGAAGTATCTAACTCTACAACAATTTATATCAAGAATGTGATTCTAATTAGTTTGTTATGTTTAATTAATTTGGTATTCATTGCATTGGATTAATTACACTAAATATTTAGGTTAGAGATATTGATTATTTGAAAGAAGGATTAATTTGCTAACTTCTCGTATGCATCCAATTAAATAATTAAACCCAAATCTCATGGTGTTGGTATAAAAGAAATGAATGGCATCAAGATGGAATAATCATTGTCCATATGGTCAAATATGTAGCATAATTATTAATTGATTATAGAGACTATATATTTTATTTTCACTTTAACTATTCAATTAATCAAATTAATTAGACTTGATTATTAAATTATCAAAGTCATCAACACTATAATCTCTCTCCTATCCCCTTATAAATACCCCTACAAACCTTATCCTTCAAATACAATCATATCTCATTCTCAAATTCTCATTCTTTCGCATCCATTGTTTATAGTTCAGTTGTAATTAAGATATCTCTATTCCTTCATTAAGAATGATAACTGAAGTAAGAGCTCACGACACTTCTCTCCCATGCAAGAACAACAATAATTTCTCTTACGATACCGAACCGACCTCCATCACGAGGCTATCATCATGGCCAATGGGTGAGCTAGATCCAGCGGCCGCTCTGGCAATGGCCAGCCCCGAGTTCGGAGAGCATGGTGGCGTGAACATGTCAATTGAAAACTCCATAACATTCACGGTGATGGAGGCGGAGACGATGCGTAGGATGTTTGAAGGGGAGTTGGGGCCTGAGCGGGACTTCTTCATCTACAGCCGCCACTTCAACCCGACCGTCATGGCCCTTAGCCGGCAGATGGCGGCATTGGAAGGGACCGAGGCAGCCTATTGTACGTCGAGTGGGATGGCCGCTGTTTCATCTGTTTTGCTGCAGCTTGTGAGCTCCGGTGGGCATATCGTGGCGTCGAGGACGCTCTACGGCGGTACTCATGCATTGCTGTCGCATTTTCTGCCGAGGGTAAGCAAGATAACAACGACTTTTGTGGACGTGAGGAACCATGAAATGGTTAGAGATGCCATGGTAGAGGGAAAGACGAAGGTACATAATCTAACACCTACTAAAAGTTTTAGGTTTATATATGTTTCCTTGATTGAATTATGAATTTGGTTCTTACACTGTCATTTTCCTGGGGAGAAATTTTACCCTATCAATTTGATTTTTATAATGATTCAAATGTATTTAATTTAATTTTAGTTTTGGTTTGATTTATTTTCATATCGATTAACTTTCTTTTAACGCGTTAATTCGAATCATGGATGACAATTAACACAAAAGGATTGATAATTAAACATTAATAAGAAAAAAACTTAATTATTTTCAAACGTTTGAATCCGAGTTCTTCCTTTATATAACAAGTTAAATCAATTTTTCAAAATTAATTTAGGTTTATAGGTTACAAAGAAATTAAATATTTTACCCTTTTGTTGAACCTATAGGTATTGTATTTTGAGACGGTGGCAAACCCGACGCTTACGGTGGCAAACATCCCCGAGCTCAGTCGGATGGCACACCAGAAGGGGGTGACTGTGGTAGTCGATAATACGTTCTCACCCATAATCATCTCACCGACAAGGCTCGGTGCTGACGTCGTCGTCCATAGCTGCTCAAAGTTTATCAGCGGTGGTGCAGACATTATTGCAGGTATATGATTAGTCCATTTTTTTCTGATTTAGTTAAATATTTTATTAGGATTTATGAGTTGCAAATTTAGAAATAATAATTTTTTAATATGTTTTAAATGTTTCTATTTAAAAAAACACTAATTATACATAACCCATTATTTAATAAAAGCCTAACATTTAAACAATTTTTAAAGTATAGTCTATGTTTTATATATTATATATTCACTCTTGTCTATTTAATTATAAGTAAGCTAATGAAAACATGATTTTAATTTGATCTTTCGTGGAAGCTTAAAAAAATTGGCTAATATATTGTTTAATGAATAATGGTTATGTTCTATTTTGACATGTCATTGAATGAGGTTTTGGTGACTCGTCATTACATAGTGTCATGTTTTAAAAATAGATAATGTAATTAAAAAAAGTATATAAACAATAATGAACTTCAAATTTCCCCCCCAAAAATCTCTACTTGAAAAAATAATTGAAAAAGAGAATATTTTTTATGGTGGATGGAAAAGGCGTTGACCAATTGAGTTAAGTTATGTTACTATAAATGAATGTTAATCTATGAACAAACAAACTCCATTTAATTGATTTTTAATGTATACAAAAAAATGATAAAATGATTTATCCTTTTTTAACTTTTCATTTTAGGCGCTGTTTGTGGGTCAAAAGAGTTGGTGAATTCTATGATGGACCTTCACCAAGGCACATTGATGCTTCTGGGGCCAACAATGAATGCTAAAGTTGCATCTGAACTCTCTCAAAGAATCCCCCATTTAAGCCTTCGAATGAAGGAGCATTCTAACAGAGCTTTAGTTTTCGCTCAAAGGATGAAGAATCTCGGCCTCAAAGTCATATACCCTGGCCTCAACGATCACCCTGATCACCAACTTCTAGGCTCCATAGCCAACAAAGACTACGGCTACGGCGGAGTTTTGTGCATTGACATGGGGACCGAGGAGAGAGCCAACAGACTCATGAATCTCCTTCAAAACCATACACACTTCGGTCTCATGGCCGTTAGCTTGGGCTTCTTCGAGACCCTCATGTCATGTTCAGGTAGTAGCACGAGTAGCGAGTTAAATGGGGAGGAGAAGGAATTGGCTGGCATTTCTCCTGGATTGATTAGGATGTCTGTTGGATATGTTGGAACTCTGGAGCAGAAGTGGAACCAATTGGAGAAGGCACTGTTGAAGATGAAGATTTGAAGGATTTCACTTTCATATATGTGTGTTTGTTAGAATAAACGAATGTAGTTTAATGTTTAAGGTTTTAATTAAGTTTCTTAGGAAAGAATAAACATATATCTTCTAAAAGGGTGTGTTTTAGAAGGGGGTTATTATTAATTATAGATTTAGATCTTATTTGTGTAGTGACTTATATAAAGAGAGAATTGCACACATATACACTTAGATGTGTATATTTAATTTGTAATAATATATATTGGGGCTAAGAGTCAAGTTTATGTGGCTTAATGTTTTTGGAGTTAAATTGCAAGTTCAATTGAAATGAAATAATCGAAGTTTAGAGTTCTTGCTATCACAAACATTTGTATTCTTTCGCCCTTTAACCTGTCATCAAATTCCATATGATCAATTAGTTGTCTACTGATTTTTGTGATATAGTTTATGATCTGAGCTGTTTGTGAGAGTAAAGAATATTGTTATATAGTCACAGCTTTGCTTTCAAAATAATGTTGGCAAGAGGCTAACCAATATGATTTAAGCTTGAACATTTCGAGAGATTGATAATTCAATTCGATACAATATCATCTACATTTAAGATTCACTATATAAAAAAAAAAGATTAACAATTACAACAACATACTTGTTTGATAAACTTCTTTATTGATTTACTTATAACTTACTCTTTTAGTCTCAACTT
This sequence comes from Cucumis sativus, assembly GCF_000004075.3. NCBI lineage: Eukaryota > Viridiplantae > Streptophyta > Magnoliopsida > Cucurbitales > Cucurbitaceae > Cucumis > Cucumis sativus. The sequence goes on along the minus strand of NC_026659.2, from coordinate 965,602 downwards.
AAGCTCTCCTCGACGTTCCACAAAAAAGTTTCTCGTGAGAATTTATAACGTGGTATACTTTAAACTCTGAAGGTGTGAGTTTCCCTTATCTTCATTAACAACCTAGTCTAAAATGACTCTAGGCAACACCATCAACAACAACAATCTCAACACAATACTTTGCTGTTAAAATAAGAGCAATTTGACTTGAACGTTCTTAGCAAAACTCAACACATGTTCTTTTATTCAAATTGGCTATCTCTAAAAAAATAAATAAGAACACAATATTATATAACGCTCAAGCCTTAGAAAGATCTTTAAGGAGAGTAAAAAATATTATCACCAAAACTGAAATAAATGCTAACAGATGAAGAAACAAAAATATAAACTACCTGCTATATTGGTAACATTATGATTGACATCATACATGAATATGTTGCAAACCATATTACTAAACATAGAAAAAGCAAACCCACAAATCTGTACTACTAATATCAACTTGTTGACATAATACAAGATAAAATTAGCCAATCATATTACAGTTTACCATTTAAATGTAGATAAAGTAAAATATCACACGTCTAGCAAAATGGGATTTTTAGTCTAAGCATTACATTAAGTTTATGTCAGGAAAATCAAAGTAGATAACTGTTTACTTAATTAGCATTTAAGTAAAGAAATTATTTGCTACACTAGACAGGTCCAACAACAGATTTATGGAAATTAAATCCAATTTAAAGACTCATATGATTCATGAAATTAGATGCATGAAATTAGAGTCTTCATCTAATCTAACCATAAGGATGGCAAACTTCATCATAAGTTAAAAGGGATAAATTAAAGTTTATTTATTTAATTTTTACCATATTCAATAAAGATATATAGTTCAAAATATTAAATTCTTTTTTTAAAAAAGATAAGTTTCAATTTTGAAGAGTTACTTTTAAGCTCCTACGGGAAACCCTCAAGAAAGTCTATAAATTACTAGACATACAAAGGTAGAAACTTCTAAACTTGAAAAATTAATAAAATAAAAATAAAAATTTGAGTGTTTGTGATCAAAATCAAATCAGAATTATTATGTCTTATTAGCTATGATGTTCTTGAGTTGACTATTATTAGATAGAGAGGAATATATTTACTTTTTTCTTCTTCTTTAAATTAGAAAGCATTTATAAAACTCTATTGAGAATAACAAGAAAGATTCAAAACAGATCCATTATATACACTTTTCAAAAGGATCCAAGAAATTAAAATCAAAGAAGTTTTTGTTTGATCTTCTTTTTTGAACCACTGATTTTTTATGTGGGAAAGTCTATACTATTTCTCAAAGAAGTGGAGGAAAAAGTGGCAAAAGTAGTTCCCTTTTTCAAAATTTTGATTGATTGATTAATTATTTTCAAAATAAACTCCATTTCGTAACTTAAAAAAAATTAAACTTATTGGACATCATTTCTGTGCATTACTTTTTAAATTTTGTTAGATGTCTTCCAACAAGAAAAAAAAACCAACATATGCTTTTTAGAATTTAGCTAAAAATTTGTTATAAAATATGAAAATTAATATAAAAAAAGTTGTATGAGAACGAACATATATTAAAAAGATAAAGACGAAAATATAAATGATTATTAAACAAGATCGAGCATCAACAAAATAAAGATAGAAATTTACAAAAGTAGCATGGAAGTATCAATGTTTGGAGAATAGCAAAATACAAAGGGCCCAATCCACAAAGAAGAAAACAAAAATATAAATATACCTAATTGAGCATTGATGTTGCTACATTTACAAATATGGAAAATACTTTATCTACCTTTACAAATTCTCCATTGCTATTTGTGGGATTAAGATTGAATATGGCATGAGATTTTAACTTTTTCAATGGGCGAGGAAATAATATAAATTATAGGTAGCCTAATCATGATTACCTTGTAAATGAAAACGAGAAGAAGTGTGATAGTATAGTTGATAAAATATGGTATTTTGCTATATTTTATAAATATTTATTTTAGAAGTTTTGATATTTTCCAAATAGATTTAAAATGAATTAGTGTTTTTTTTGCGTCTCATACCAAAAATAATGTTTCATTTTGATTTGATAACGTTGAATTGTTGAATCCAAAAACATTCTCCTTTAAACAAACCACCACAATTCTCATTCTCTGTCTAATCAAACCTTGATTAATACATACGAACACTTAATATTTCTTCTTTATATATATAATTTCAATTATTTGGTGAGGCAGAACAAGAACACACATCACAGTTTTTTTTTTCTTTTTTTTTGTTTGCATGGTGTGTAAATGATGATGTTGACTTCTCTAATTTAACACAAATGATTCAGATTTTTACAGAGTGAAAAGGAAAGGGAAGAGAGAGAAGAGACAATAATGAATTAATTATTTCTTTGTTGAAAGAATTAATTATTATTATTATTGAAGACATTTATGAGTGAAGATGGGAAGCATATGTCTCAGTTTCAAAATTTGATGACACAATGAGACACACAACCCTACACAACTCAACCCCATCACCTTCTTCCCTTCCATTAATTTCTCTTTCCTCACCTTTTCAATCACTATTCTCTTTCCTCTTCCTTCTTCCTTCTTCCTTTTTCTTTAACTTCCATTATCATTTTGATTCTATTGAGTCTGACGACCTTTTTCTCGCATTAAAAAACACTTTCCATCACTAAACCCTTCAAATAATAATTCTTTGGTCCTTCCCAATTTGTAACTATTTAATTAGTAAACTTTAATGAGTGTAATGACTTAGTAGTAGTCTCTATCCGAAAATTTTCATCAAAATAAAACATTTATTTTTTATTATTTATGGTTTAATCTATATAGCTTACAGATATGATTTTTGACTGGTTTGTAAGTTTACGCACGTAAGAAATTTTATTAAATCATACTAATGTTTTTCACAATAGGGTTTAAATCATTATAAATTGTAAATATACAAAGATTTAAAATCTATTACCTATCAGAGTTTTGAAAGTAAATTGTTACAAATCATAAAGAATAGAGATTAAGAAGTTAGATGAGAGACTTGATTATCACTTAAAGTTTAAAAACTAAATATGTTTTTAACCATTTTCTTAGTCATTTTGAAACTGAAAATGTTTTTGACTCTTTTAATAATAATTTTGAGAGGAATGAATCTAATAGAATGAAGGATATTTAACGTACAGAAACAGAAGCACAAACACAATTCAATTTACATAAAGTTTGTATCTCCTATCGTTACAAATGATATAGAATGAGCAAAAATAAAACACACTAAACAAATTTTTTTTGTTAGATCTGGGTTTCCATTTTATCTCATAACCCATTAGTTGTGTCACATCTTTCCAAAACTTGTATATTCATTCAATCAACATGTCATGTATGTAAATAATAGATCAAAGCAAGTAGGAACAGAATAGAATAGGGGATAGGCTAATTCTTTTAATCATAATGTAATAATGTAAATTCAAGTTATTACAAAGTCATATATCTTTTCAAAGTGGTCTAAAGGGTGAAACATGCACAGTACTAGTTATTGCATTAAAATCTCATGTTTTCATAAGATTCTCTGTAAAACTAAGACTATACCAAACTTACCCCTTTCAATGAACATGATTGAACTTCAGTTTGAAGGCTGCAATTCTCAGATAATGTAAAAGCCTCAGAAATAAACAGTGAAATCCACAAAACTAAATAAATAAAAGAACATTTTTCAACATATAACACAAAACATAACATATGGATCTAAGAAAAAGTTTGAAACTCTGGTAGATTGAATATAAACCCTAATGAAAGAAATGAAGAAAGAGACAAAGAAGATTGTAAAAAAATCAGATTTAGAAGAGAAAGTTTAGATCCTTCTCTCTCATTCACACAATCTTGATTCATGAAAGAGAAATTGAATTAAAAGAAAAAAAAAACTAAAATGTAATGATGATATTTTCACTCTGTGGTCAGAAAAGAGATCTAAAAAAAGACAGTCAAAATAACACCATCATTACCCCAATCTGTTGCTGCCTCAAACCGAATCTAAATCTAAATCTTTTGTTTTTTCTTTTCTCTTTCATTAGTTTTCACAAAAACCCATCTAAAAAAACTGAATCCGAGGTTGAAATCTTTTTTTTCCCTTAAAAAACACAAAAAGATTGAAACCTTACCTGTAGATCTTGAAGAGGAGATCAAAATCAACAACCCCACGAAGAAAATCGATTTGGGGTTTTGTGCTTTTGTTGATGGTTTGAGTAATTGAAGCAAAATTTGTGGGGGGAATGAAGCCTGGTCCGACGACACTTTGGTTTTGAATGAATCAATTCGTCGATCGTCGAAATTTGTTTGAAATTAAAACCAAAATATATAAAAGATGGAATTGATTTTTGAGAAGAAAAAAAAGTGACCTCGAGCCAGACAACATTCCCCTCAAACAAAATTGCTTCTTGTTCTTCATGTTCTTGTTGTTGTTCTTCCGAGAACACAAAGAAATATAGAGAAAAAGAGAAAGAGAAGGAAAAGGAAGAGATAAAAGGAAGTCTGAGAAATGCGTGTTCGAGAAGATGAAAGATTGAAATGGGGAAAAAAGGGATAGAATTGTAAAGTGAAAAAGGACAAAGGGGGTACCTACAAAAACCGGGTTTTTTGGGTTCTAAAAAAAGAAATATATATAACCCTTTTTTCTCTCTCAAATCCCATCCTATACTTACCCCCCTCTATATATACACATTTCAAATTCCATAATTGTATTTTTACATCTACTTATTCTTAACAAAAATTTCTTAAAATCCTTTTATATTATACCATCATATCATACATACTTGCAAATAAACTCTTAAACTATTTAAAAACGTATAATAAACGTAAAAATTCAATTTTATGTTCAAAAAGTTTGAGGTGGAATTGCAATTTGTTTTATCATTTATCACAAAAAAAAATAATAAATAAAAATAAATTTAACCTAAAAAAATCATAATGACCTAATCAGACATCAGCCATTGTAAGAACCCTATGATTAATAGATGATGGTGATGATGAAAAATGACTATATACAAAATAAGAAAAGCCAGAATATTGGATGAGAGATTGGTTGAGGCAATCCAATGACCTTATTTTGGTAAGAAATAAAAAGATAAAAGAGATAGAAAAAAAAGGTGAAGTTGGTTTTATTAATTTTTATTAGATGTGTTTGAGTGTGTGTTTTGATGAGGGAGGGTAAGTGTAAAAAGCATTGGGGTAAGTGTACACAAAAGAATCATAAAAAAGGCAAATCCTCGTTCAGTGGGTCTACACTATTTTTCTACGTTAGCAGCGGGGGGTTCGAGATCAAGAAAGAGGGAAGAGTAGAGGAGATGAGGGGAGGGGAGGGGAGAGTAGAGGTGAGGGGGCCTCATGTGTATAGAGAAAATAGTTGGTGGAAAGTCAGAAAATAATATATCAAATTTAGGGTTTCTTTTCTTTTCTTCTTTTCTTTCAGGTGACTGCTGGTCCACAGAGACCCCCATGTGTTCTCATCTTTCTCATTTATCTTAACATCCAATCTGTTTTTTTATTTGAATGTGTGATAAATCATATGATCATGAAGCTTCAAAATTAAACAGAGAAGATGGTTGGATAGAAAATTATAAGAATGAAATGAGTTTTATATTACAAGTCAAATCTAAAACACTCGATTAAAAGGACTACATTACTTTACAACGGTTCAAACATCTTAAAGTTTGGTTAATTTTAATTTATCTATTTTTTTAGTTTTCACGCTCTCAATAAATCACAAATTTATTTTCATTATTGATTTTTTATACTAAAAAAGTATTTTTAATTTAAATTTTAAAAATATGTTTTCCCATACAATGTTTTTAAATATAGCAAAGTAAGTCAACTTATTTTGTATATTATATTTTATGGTATGAAATTAATTAGTATCATTATTTTAAAATTTTTGATAATTTTTGTAGGGGTAGATTTAGTATTTTATTGAAAATATACTGTTAAAATTGGATAAATGAAAGAAAGCATAAAAATTATATTCGAAGATAAATAAAAATAATAAAAAATATAATGATCTAAATAATATTTTAACTTTTATTTTTTCCTTTTACTGTTACTTTATCTCTTTTTTTTTAATCTTTTTCTCTACTTTATGAAATTCCCCACCTTTGAGATTTTATTAGCTTTTTTTTTTTTCTTTTTCTGAAATGGAGAAAAGTGGGATGAGCTTTAGTACTATTATTTCCTGTCCACTGCCCATTGTTTTTGTATTTAAAATGAATTGAAATGACTAGTGAGAGTATATATTTATTGTTCTCTTCTCACTTTCCCCTATTTATTTGTGTGGGTCAATTACTATGCAAAAACACCACATATGTTTTGAATTCATAAGCTTTTAAATGCATTTAAGTTTGATTAAATGATTTGTTGTGTAATATTTATATTTCTAACAACATATTTAAAATCGTTGTTGTATGCCAAACAAGAGAAAAGATTTAGAATATTATAGGCAACAACAAAAAATATATATTTTTTATCGAGGAGATACAAGATTTGTCAATATTTATTATAGATTATTTATTTTTTTCTAATCAAATCCTTCGGTAAACTAGGATGGAAATGTTAGTTTTTTTTTCTTTTTTTGTTAAAGGTATGTTTAAGAATTAAGATTGACCAATAATGGAACAATCTATGTATGGAAGTATTTTTTTGGAAGATTTATTTATTAAATTTGGTTGGGGTTAATTTTCTATATATTTACATTATTCCCCTCATTTTCTTAAGTAAGTGTTTTAATTGATTTGAATAATCATCAAGTCCCTTTCCAAATTCGTGTAATTGACATCTCTATTTCAATGGAAATTTTGTTTATTGGGGGTAGCACTATGATCTTTGGTGTTTATTGCATACATGCATGAACTAAACCTGTTAGAGATGGTTCTTTTCATTTGAGTAAAGTAGAACTGTGAGGTTTATATTCGGATAAAATATATTATTCTCAATGTAACAAAAAGGGACAATGAATAAGGCATCTGAGATAGAATTAGAATATAACCCTTTCTTTTTTATCTCTTCGATTCTTTTGGTGAGATTTGAACTAGCACCTCTTTTCCAATATTAGAATTCGAGTTTAATCATCCTTATTTAGTACATTATAAATTCATCCTAATTAAATCTTTTCCTCGACAATACTTGTTAGTGCTGAGGTTAGAAAGAGGATTAATTTTCCTTCTTAAGAAAAAGACTTATTAATTTTCTACTTTTTTAAATAGAATGTCAATATAATATTTATATTTACCTTCACGTACCCACGTAAGTTTAATATATATCAACATTCTAATTAACTCTTCTCTCATTATTTGAAATATGTTAAAGCACAAATACTGGAAATTATTGAAACTGAAGACGAAATGACATTTAAAGGTTTGAAATGTAAAATCACTCATACAAGAAAAATAATAATAAGCCGTTGAAACGATCAAATTATTAAATTTAATATTCTATCAATCCCTACTTATTAATACTTTCAAACTTATTATTCTTGTTGACCCCTTAGGCTTAGGTTCAAAGTTTTCAAAAAATTGTACATTTATTTCATTTTGGATGAGATGACATTCATAAAAAATTCTTTTGGGAAGTTGTTGATTAGATGATTAGGATGCAATGGGTTTTGTCACTGTAAATGATTGGAAGATCTTAATGCATCTATTGATTCATGTGATCATCAATCATTTGATTTTCTTTTTTTATTAAAAAGATTAAATTGTTTAAAGTATAACTCAGCAAACCAATATGAGTTTTGAAATAAGTATATAAGCATTAGTGATGGATGGAGTAGGTGTAATATATATAGATATATATATAAAGTTCAATTAAAGAAATTGATATAAGATATTAGAAAGATTTTAGGTTCTGCTTTCCAGGATTCCCATCACACCAAAACTCAATAATCTTTACACTAATATGTTTTTACACTCAAATATTTATAAAATATAACAAACAATCTATTTAACGATGAATTATGATAAACCATAATAAACTATTTTTTATCTATGTGTAGTAATTTATCTTGGTCTATCATTAGAACATTAAGATATTTTATTATTTTTATATATACTTTTAGAAATTTTGTTATCTAAAATTATTTTTTTCTAATTACATATTTTGAATTTAATTATTTTAGTTCTTTTAAATGGTATGATTATGTTAATCTAGCAATTGGAGTATAGCTTAAGGAGTAGATATCTAAGTTATGTAATCCACCTCTCATTTTTATTTATTAATTTTTATAGATTGAAGGTTTAAATGTATATCTAATTAGTATATATAGAAAACTTGTATGTTTTTGGCATTAAACGAATACCACTTTTGTTGTGCACAATATTTTGTCACTGCCCCTTCATAATTAACCTGTTAAAATTTCTATAGTCATTACTTGGAAAATTGAAATATCAAATCAATTCTTCCTAAACCTTGAACTCAAGCCAAGATTGAGAAACAAACTTTTCAAAATTGTAATAATTCGATCTCAACTTTTTGACATAAAAATAAATATTATATTCATTAGTTTGCAAAAAAAGAAAAGAAAAGAAAAAGTCTTAAGCTTTGGGTTTGGGTTTGGGCAAAAAAATGAGATTAAAAAGTTGACATTGACATCAATTACCAATAACTATTTGGCTTTTGACCACAAAAGTTTGGAGAAAATTTCCAAAAAAAATTCAACACTTTCACATTGAAAAACACAACCACCTGACTTGACCCTTCCCTTTGACCTAATTCTTTCTTATATCTTTCATGAAAATGTCTTCAAAATTTAGTCCAAACCTTTGGCTTTCTCTCTTTTCTTCTTTTCTTCTTTTCTTCTTTCTTTCCATTGGTATCATTTCAAATTAAGACAATCTTTCTTTTCTTCCAAAATCCCCACCACATGATAATATTAATGCCATTGTCTCCTCTTTCTTAACTTTTATTAGTATTATTATAGAATTTATGGACCTCATAAGTCAACTTTTCTAAAGTGCATAATTCAAATTGCTTCTTGGGAAATAAAAAGTTAACTTACATGCATGTGAGGAAGATATATGTCCAATTATCTCTTCAAAAGCTAACACTTCTATATAGAAATTGTGCAAGAACAATATGGTAGAAATAAAAAGTTAACTTACATGCATGGAACACCATTTTTGTGATAAAAGGTTGCAATTAAGGCTAATGGTGCAAAACGAAACGATATACTTCTATGTATTTTTTGTGTGCTCAAACTTTGTTTAATTTTAATGAGTCTTGATGGTAATTCACCACCTTGCGAAAAGAAAATTTATTTAATGTTAAAGGTACAATTGATTGATTTTATACTACACAATATATATTAATATTTCTATCGTACGTAAATTAGATTAGAATTTGGTGAGTGAGTGGTAGAGTAGTTGAAAAGAGAAATTAAAGGGAAAGAAAAACATGTAGTCTTTTTATAATTGTTTAATTAATAACAAAAATTTAACATAAAATTCCAAACAAATGGCTACATCTTTTATTGGTAATATTCAAAACACATTACTCTTTACAAACTAAACAATGTAAGAAAACTAAATACAATTATTTTCTAATTATTAATTATATCTTTGTCTTTGTCTTCTTGTGTTTGGTTTCTTGTATTGTTCACCTCTCCCTTTGCAAAAATGAAAAAAAGAAAAAAAATGCATTCTACGAGATATGGAACTTTGATTTCCTATTTGCTTTTGGCCTTCTCGAGGTTAATTAATTTGTAAAGTGTAAAAGTTAATAGTTAATTAATCAATATCCTGTGGGCCTGTTGAATTGGGAGTGGTGTTGATACCTTAACTAAGGGCCCAAAAACATTGAACAATTAAATGGGCTTGCAAAAGGGCCCAAAAGAATAATTGAGCCTAGTTGCATCTAAAATTATGTAACACATCTTGTTAACTCGAATAATATATGCTTAGATTTTTAATGATATGTTGTAAAAAAAATTGAATTCATAGATGGCAATTCAATGTGAAAGTATTGTTCACCTCTCCCTTTGCAAAAATGAAAAAAAGAAAACATTTAAAACGTTCAAATTAACAAAACTCTTATTTATTTATTCAAAGTACAAACACATTAAATAAGAGACCATAGTTTTGAAATAATCCTTTTAAGTTTATTTTTCTTCTTTTCATTATTTATTATTTTTTCAGTTGTTTCAAAATGACTAGTGACCAACCTATTACCTACATCTACAAGGCTTAAATTTCATATAATTAATAATTGATTATTTAAAAAGGTAACATTGAGATTTTGTACAACAAAATATTAGATTTAGTGGCAGTTTTTTACTTTAGACAATATAATGTACAAATGTGAAAGGGTGTTATTAGGTGTCTATATATATACACTTTTTACAATCATGTTTCTACTTTTATCTTTTAAATTTCACTATAGATTCAAATATATATTTAAATTAGTTTATATATTACTTGTGATTTTCAATCATTAATGTTCCAATGGTCATATATATATAAAATATTTTGAGACTTCAAGAAACAAAAAGTTCTGTTGACAAAACCCACAAGAAATACCTGAATATAATTCAATAGGTTAGCCAACAACCTAACACCTTTCTTTTGAGGTGGGGATTTGAACAATATGCTTTGATAGTTTGGTAAGAAATTTGGCTAAAATGTAGCCTTAATTAGTGTAATATATATCTCTAATTTAATCCTACTTCTTTTAGCAAATCGTTTTAGTTTAACCATTTTAATTCACTAATAGAGAAGCTTCAAATGACTTAGAACAACATATACAAATATCAAATTAAACAACCAAATTACAAATCACTTGAAGAGAGTGCAATATAACACACTATGACACAAACCAAATTACATAATTTATTAATCTTATTATTTAGTTTAACACGACCTAAGATTTAAACAATCAAAACCTAAAAGATCTCTTATTGTTAACTATACGTGTTTAAATTAATTGAGTGCATCAAAATGGAAGGTAATGAGAAATCTAATTTTCTTATGAAAGAAGAAAACAAAACTCCCAGTACCAATAAATAAAATAAGTGAGGGTAATTAAATAACGCACCATAAAGTTCAAGAAGTACTTCTGAAAAATCTGAGCATCCCAAGAACTAATAGTACTGTAGACTTTGACCAATCTAAACTACATATAGACCAATTGAAGTATGGTCAATTCAAAAAATAGAAAATTAATTGATATTTTTTTCTAATTATTTTATAAAAAAAATGTACATTACTGAGTAACTTACCCTACCCAAAACTTACCCTTGATAATTATTAAAAACGTTACTGAGTAACTATTGAATCATATACCATAAATACATTGAGTGGTGCATAAGATACGCAATATCAAATTATTGCTATGTTATTAAATTCTATAGCAGAGTGTTTGGATAATTTTTATAATAATTTATGTATCTATATTTAATGTTGCTTGTAGAAATAATTGACATAAGTAGTAGAGAAAAATAGCACACGAGAGAACAAACATTGGTTATACCTCTTTATGATTTAACCAAAATAATAATACCCCAACACTTCAAAATCTAAATTTATGTTTTGCAACCAATTCAATTCCTCATGTAAAATAGAAATCAAATACCTTCTTGATTAAGAACTCCATCTATACTATCTACTCACTCAAATAAGGTTTTCATTTTAACATATAACCTAAGTTAAAAGAGTAAAAACAAGAATATATGTATGTAAATTTTTATATATGATTGACAAATTTTAACATATATTTTGAATGGAAACACACCCAATATTATGGGATATTCCAAAAACTTCCACATGCCTTTGGCTCTCCACAAAATACAAACTTTTTACATAATGAAAGAAGAAAGAAACAGAATTACAATTACCCAAACTCTCTAAAAACCTTCCTTTGATGAGGTTATTGAATCAATTCTTTTCAATTAAACATCGTCCAATATTCCCTTCTTCTTCTTCTTTTTTTTAAAAAAACCTTTTAATTTACGATTAATATATATTAATAACAACAACAATAATAATTGCTTCATTAATTTATTTTCTTAAATTTAAGCACTTGAGTTGCTCCAAATTTGTTCAAGCTCTCTAGCAAAGGCCTTTTGTCTTCCAATTACGATAGTGATATGGTCTTTGTTTTGCACAATATTGACCCGCGCTGTTGGTACACGCGCCTTCACACTCTGGCTGCACTCCACCGGCACCACGTCATCGTCGCTGCCGTGGAATATGTTGATGTGGCACTTCACACGTTCACGAACCGCGTCTAGATATCTCTCTATCTTTCCCCCAGTGCCACATATGACGTTGTGGAGTGTGTGCCACGCGGCATTGTGTGTATGTGCGAAGAAACCTTCCACTAGAAATGACTCTATTCTGTACAAACCATACATTTCCACCACTTAATATCAATACTTTGATTAATAATTTCAATTGTAGGTTATAGGTGGCAAAGCAAAAATCTCATACAATTATAAAATTTAGTAGGTTATTTTGAGTCAGTTTTTTCTTTTTGGGATTTTTCTATTTCCAGCATGTCTTTAGCGTAAAGGAGAATTGATATAATAAATATCTGCATTTAATTTTTATGATACATATATATATATATATATCCAAACTAATTAAATGAGTGCAAGAAGTGACCTAAGTCACTGACAAGTAAGAATTTTGACGCGTTTGTTTTAAATAATTGGGTAGGGTCAATTGTATTTATGAATTTGACCAAGTCGTATATTAATTTACCTAAATCCGATTAGATTTATAAACTTGGTTGGCCTAAACAGAATTGAATGATAAAAAATGTAGGACTATCTCATGTTTGAATGGTTTATTTATTTAAAAATATATAGAAGTTTAGTTATGTGTATGATATTTTATGTTTACAGTATTATCATTAAATGTGAAGAAGAGAAAATATTAAATAAAGAATTTTTAATAATGGATTCATATGGACCATACGTCTTAGTTTTATATTTTTAGAAATTATGTTTATTTTTACAAATATTTTTTTAATGCATTTCGCATCCTTTGAAAATATATTTAAATTTAAGCCAAATTTTAAATTAGTTAGATTTTTTAAAAGTTGTCTTATTAATTTCATTTTTAAATTTGAGAGTATAGAACACGAGTTTATAAATTCATGTTAGAAAATCGTATCTTAAATTTTCAAAATCTATTTCATTATAACATTATAACGTTATGAAAGCACATAAATGTTTGAGGCTCAAATTTGAGACTTAATATTTTAATAGACACATGACTAAATCTATGTCTAATATATCTTTGAATTTTAATGAAGTCTATTTAGACACTAGATTTATTCAACCCAAAAATAAATTGAATGTACGAAAGGTGATTTAATTTGTTGACTCGAACCTAAAAATTTAAATAAGTAGCACCCTATCGAACAAATTAATAAGTTACGCATGAACATGACTGAACCGTTAAACCAAAATCCAATCAAAACAATAGTTAAGGGGTGTTCAACTTCTATTTTTTTTTTTTTTTGGAAGATTCTAATTATGGTTGGGTTTCTTATCCTAAAACAAAGAAAAAAAAGCACAAGGAATTGAAGTATGGTGAGAAAAGTAAAGAGAGGGAAAATACCTGTTTCTGGTGACAACTTTGGTTAGATACTCCCAAAAGCGATGGTTTTTGCATATGAGTAGGCACACTGTCCTTGAGATATGCTCGTACCAACAAGCAATTGATGCCCCAAGGGCTATCGGCGGCCACACCCGTCGTGGCGCTACTTTCCTCATCACGTATTGACTCGGTTCTACTCCTTTTGGTACTGGATAATATGGCTGCAACCCAATTATTAAATGGTTAAGTTATTACTAGACTCGTCAAATGAATTCTCGGGAATTTAATCAACTATTTAAAGTTTTTAATATATCTTTTATACATTTTGTTGACATTTTGCACAAAATTCTATAAACAACTATCAATATTAACGGTGAGTAAATAACATGCATCCTGTTAGACTTTGGGACACAAGATGATGGAAAAAATTTTAGTCCCACTTGCTATGTCGACAAAAGAAATTTGTCTTCACGTCAGTATGTCTTTTTAACACTAATGAACTCTACATTTTTTTTAAAAAAATATACTCACGTTGTTAAAAGTAATAAATGAAAGAATTTTCTTTATTAATGTATATTATGAAAAAATTGTATTTTATCCGAGACAACAAAGTTATTGATTTTTAGTATGAGTTAGGGAGGAAATAACAACCCAACACATAACAAGTTGCTAACAAGATTTTTTATTAGGAAGGAAATAGCATTTTCCAATACAACGAAGATGGTTACTAATATAAAATCGAAACAGAAAACACGACGATTTAGAATATCAAAGAGAAGATGACTGGACAAATGCTTTAAATGTTAATTAGTTAGGAAAGAAAATGACACGGATGAGAGGAATTCACCAAAAACAAGATGATACAACAAGTGATATTAAATATCAATGGTAGAAGAAGGAAAACGACATGACATGAGTTTGGATACTAAAACGAAGTGAACAAAGGACCACTACTGTTAACAAAGATGACATTGTGTTACAGGAGGTTGAAATAACGTACCGGTGCAAGGAGCGTTAACGACTTGATAGAGCCAGGATGCTTGACAGCCAAAGCGAGGGCTAAAATGCAGCCGAGGGAATGGGCGACGATGTGGAAGGACTTGACTTTATAGGCATCGAGAACGGAGGCTTCGATCATGTCGACGTGCTCTTTCAGTGTGTAGAGGGAATCGGCCGGCTTCGGGCTTCGACCAAAGCCAAGAAGATCGACGGCGAGGAACCGATATGACGATTTGGCGGACGCGGAGAAGTTTGGAAAGAGGGTTTCCGTCCAAAAAGCCGATGACGAAATGAAGCCATGAATGAACAACACGTCTTCACGTGGGTGATCTGAAAACCACCCATTCTTGAGTTATGCTTGAATAGTTGTATGTGCATTCAATGATAGTTAAGCTTAAATGGTCAAATTTTCTTTCTTCTTTTTAATGCAACAAATGAATAAAGAGATTAATTTGAAGCTTCAATTTTTGTGGACAGTGAAATTTCGTCTTATTTTTTTTAATAATTGATCTCTAATTTCTGGAACTTTTGCCAAATGACAAATTTTGACTACTTTAGGAATATTTTACTTTTTAACAAATAAACACCTAATTTATAGGTTTATAACAAAAATCAGATTGGTAGAGAGCTCTTGTTGACTACTTTTAATGTTTCTGAAACATAAGAGAGAAAATTGCAAAATAGAGAAAAAGAAAGATTTTTTCTCCACTTTTTTTTCCCTTGAAAAATTAAAGTACACAATTATCAAATTTTTTATTAATGGTAATATGTAGGTAAACACATTAGCTAAAATTAGGTGATAAAAATAACCAAAAAAAACCATTTCTCCAAAGTTTAGGTTTGGAAGCCACAATATTTTCTTTCCAAAAAAAAAAAGTTCAAAAAGTTGGAAATTGACATTTTTTAAAACGTTTGAGAGAGAGGGAGAGAGAAAAAAAAAACTATTGAAAGAGAAATATCAAATTTTTTTCGAAGTTGAAAATGAAGTATTTGAAAGTAAAATAAAAAAGAAAAATATAATGTTAAAAGTTGATGAACTAAAATTAAGAATGAAGCACAATGAAAACTACCTGTGAGTCCTTCTGAACGAACGTAGAGCGATTGTTTAGGGGAAGAAGACCAACGGGTACAAGGTTTACAATCACAATCCGACCATCGAGGATTCTGCCCACCGTTAATCTTATCTTGAAGCATTTCAACAATGGTGGAATGAACTGTAAACGTGGATCCGACGGTAGTTTTTGCCGTCGTAGCAGTAGAACCAATAACAAAAGGCATAACCTTAGATATCTCAGAGAGATACGAAGGGCGAGTGTAAAGAGTATCAGAAACTTCTTCAAGTTGAAGTTTAGTTGACAAAGACAAGACATTATTTTGAGAGACCAAAACCTTATTCCCATCACAACTTGTAATAGCTTCTTTATGGGAAGAACAATAACAAGGCTTCCATTGAGATTCAAAAAAGAAATCAGCCATTTTGTAAAGAAAGCATAACACAATGTCAATGATGTCAAGAAGAGAGAAGAGAAAAATACTTAGAATTTCATTTGTGAAATTACCAATTGATTTGAGAACCCATTTGGCTGATTTAGCCATTGAAGAAGAAAGTGAAGAAGAAGAAGCAGAAGAAGAAGACATTGCCGTCATTTTGATAGGGGAAAAAAAGAGTAATGATTTTGGAGATATAAAAAAAAAAAGACCTTAACCTTTCTCTTTAGCTAATTTGTAATTTCCTTCATTGATAATTTTTTTTTAAAAAATTGACTTTTTTTTAAGGGAGAGAGAGAGATAAATAGTCAGAGAATAGCAGATAGCAGATGAAATAATAATGAATCCATTGTTTTATTTAAAGCCATCTGTTGAGAAGAAAGAAAGAAAGAAAGAAGAAAAAAGAAGGTTGGTGGTAGTTGAACTTCCCTTTGGGGAGAGAAGGAGGGCAAACAATTTCTCTCTTGGCAAATGGGATTTTATAGACTTGGATACAAGTTTTTTTTTTCTTTCCCTTCTTCTTGTTTCTTTTTTAACACCAAACAAAATGCAAATCACTTTCCTTTATATAAGGGAAATTTGTGAAGTGCTTTCCACATTTTTCTTTCTTTTTTAAAAGAAAAAAAAATGTGGAGGGTTTAATTTGTCGTATCTATTCAAAAATTGGAGTAACCTATTGTGTTTCTGAAAGTAATTAACATGCGTAATTTGTTTGATTTCATAGCTATTTAATTAGTGTTTGGTATTTGCAAATCACCCTTTATAAATTGTACTTTGCTACATTATTGTAAATGGAAAAACATCTCTAACTAATAAAATGGTTAATTTTGACCACATACCTAACAAAATCAAAGTGTATGGAGTCGACCAATTTTTTTAAAAAAAATATTACACGTTTATGCTTTTCCTTTTCTATCTTTTTTTTCTTCTACTCTTCTGTAATTTCTCTTTTCTTTTCCATCGTATTTCTTCTCTTGAACTTCGGGAATTTTTCTTTTATATTTTTTCGGAATCATAATCTTAGTTTTCAATTAATTATAAATCTTGTTTTTTTTTTTCAGACAGTTGTTTGATTTAAGATAATGTATCAAATATAAAACATAGTGAAAAAAATCATTAGAGATGTTTATACACGAGCCACATCTAAACAATTATATACCATATAATTTTGAAAAAAAAATCGTTGTCAAATGTAAACAATCGTGTAGACAAATCTAAACAGTCATGTACCAAATATATTACACGCACGAGTAGTCACTTAATCACGTGTTGACTAGAACATTTTTTGTATTTTTCATTGTGGACATGTAAACTTTTTCTGTTTTTTAAACTATTCAATACATTATAAATATTTTATCGTTTGTACTATTTTTTAAAAACCTCCTATTAAAATCACTAATTTTGTTATATATTTTGTGACTCATTTTGCTTTATTTGAAAATTCTCTTTTTACTTCTAACTTTTATTTTATCCTAGTTCTAGTTATTGGTTTAAAAAAAAATTGTTAGAAAGTAAATAAATTATCTTTATTTTATATTTTAGGGTTGTTTTCAAACATGAAAAAATGAACTAAAATATTTAAAAGTATAGCAAAATATCGTTATCTATAGATATTTTTTACACTTTTATCATTTAAAACAATAATTAAATAGATATCCTGACATAAGATTTAAATGTTTTTTTAAAAAAGAAAGTGGAAATCAAGAAATAGGAGGAAATTGACAAAAGCATAAAAATTGGATATAGAAATGTGTTTCAATTCTTTTCTCTTAGTTTCCAAATTATTATTATTTCAAGAAAGTTAATTTCAAACTCTTTGCTAAATTTTTAAAAATAAAACATAATTTCTTGCAAATTACGGCCTTCTCCATTGATTTTTTTTTTTTTTTTTTTTTACAATTTCCTTATGTGATTGATTTTTATCTTCCTTAGAGTATATTTAAAAAATAATGAAAAATAAATAACAAAAAAAAGTAAATCTATAATTAAAGCTTCTCTTTTTTTAATTATTGTTTAGATTGGATTTTGAAATGTGCACAAATAACAAAAAAAAAAAACGAAAAAAAAAACGTTAACAAAAGTTTAGCTCAACTAATATTAATATACTAAACAAAAATATAAGAAAATAATTATGCAAACGTTTAGTAACGGTAACGATACAACTTTAAATCTCTTACTAAAGTCATTCCTACTGAACAAAATAGCCAAAATAAGTTGATCATAAATAAGAATAACGTTGTAATTAAATAAAGAGTGGCATGAGTGAATAGGTTAATTATCGAATTTAAACTGCAATCAAACAAATAAATTTGATTTGAAAACGTGTTCCACATCGTTCAACATAAAAGTTCAAATCTTTTTCATTCCTCCATTTACTAACTATAAAAGTAGAGTATAATAAGGGTTGAGATAGAAACTTTAATTTTTATTTTTATAATTTTAGGGAAAAACTAATTTATTAGTTTCAACCTTAAATAGAATCTAAGGCAGAGAATAAAAAAGAAAAGATATTGGGCATTGCCACTAAGAAAAGTTATGGGTGAGACTTAAAATAATATTATGATTTTATTGTCAAGTAGGATTACAGCTCATGAAGTATATGTTATAGTGAGAAATTTGTGGCCAAACTTTATTAAATATTTGTTCACAATTAATCTTAGTGAGTGAGTGAGTGAATGAATATAATGAATGAATATAGTTCTATTCCAAACCTCTAGTATTAAATGCAAGCTGCATAGACCACATGACCCCTTCAACTCTCTAAAGATGTCATCTTCACCACCGTCCTAACTGGTAAATGTCAAGTTCTTTAACATCTAAATCTAAGTTCGTGGTGGTCGATTTTAAAACTATGTTTAAATTAAAGAACAACGATAAATAGGGATGTCCATTTTTTCCGAGGAATCCCAACCCTAATGAGGTGAGGTGGGGAGGGTCCCTATTTAATGAAGCATTTTTTCCCTTTAAAAATTCTCTAATGTATGGTTAGTCAACTTTACATATATATACTGGATAAAGACTACTTTAAATGGAATGAATATTTATTTTTCCGTAACTATGATATAAAAAAATTTCTAACATAATTTTCACTACGTCGACACTTTCGTGTATGTACTCTCTCACATCCATGTTTCATTTTGGTCCATGTATTTTGAGTTTCGTTCCATTTTAGTCTATATCTACTTTCTTTAAAAGAAAAAATAAACTCTCGATTAACTAACAGCATGAATTAAATTAAGATTTATTGCAAGTACATGAACTAAAACAAAATAAAAATTCAATTACATGTGTGGTTAGAATTTTTGTTTTTTTTCCTTAAGAAATCAAACAAATCATGCCTTTAGTAACTACTAGTTAATTGAAACTTGTGAATACATGTTTATATAAGATTTGTAGGGAAAGAAGGCATTCTAATCATGCAACCTTTAGCATAATTTGGTTGAAACTATTTTTCCACTTCACTACAAGATTTTTATTCTCTTGCTGATATACAAAAAACAAGTCGAGAGATCTCGAAAAAAACGTCAATAAATTTAGACATATCTTGACCGTTAGATTGTAGTTTTTGCATCCATGGTTTACATATCATACCCATTTAACTTTAACTTGATTAACTGTAGCGGCCGGACAATAATATGAGCATTTGTTCAAATATGTCTCTATCTAATAGATTGTGATGTTTGGTATTTATTGTATAAATCATATCTATATATTAAAAAAAAAATACAATACAACCAATATATCTATCGACTCAACTCAAACAAGAATTTATAAAAATAAAATAGAAACGTAAAAATTATGTATTGTGATAAAGTAATTAGAAACATCCAAATTCTAAATTATTTGCAACCTTTTGTGTCAATGAAAACATATTGATTATTGTCCAACATGATGTTGGGATTCAAACTTTCTCAAAAGCACTTGAAACCCACCACACCTTTCCGGGTTGTTTTTATGTGCCTCTATCCACACATATTCAACGTGTGAATATATTGTACTTCATTTTTAACCATTTAAATTATGTTCGATAACCATTTTATTTTTTTTTCACTTTACTCGAATATTTTGAAGCGAGACAATTATTTTTTTTTTATTTTTTTTATTTTTCTTATAATTGAAAAACATGTTTATAAATATTTTTGTTTGTTTTCTTTTTATCTTATCCAACGACTTGTATTCTAAATTCAAGTTGTATTTTGAAATCTAATTAAAAAAATGCAATGTCATCAATGTTGTACATCATATCTGAGAATATAATAAACATGGATATACTTAGTGAAGACAACTATATACCTAATTCACACTACAAGAAACTATGGGAGATCTTTCGACGCATAAACTTGTCGGGAGATATACGAAAATGCGTTGGAAGATTCTTTTTCAATGCACAAATGGCCGTCAGGACCAAGGTCGGGAGTAATGCGTTGGGAGAGACCTTATTTTCCGATTGTGTGAAGCTGCGTCGGGAAATCAAAATTTCTTGTAGTGTCATTTGTATAAATTGATCTTTTAAGTGATAGTAAAGTCACAAACGGATACGTTTATGCATTATAAAGTGAACAATGTTAATTATCATATCATCGTGAAAATATATATCTAGAGATTTTTTTTCCAAGTATGATGGAAAGATGGTTTATATGTGGACGAATCTTTTTAATAAGTGAATCATATTTTGTGGACATATTTAAAACGTTATCTGATAACAAGAGTGATTGAAAATGGTTCATATTTGGCCCACTGCTTCAGACAATCATAATACATAGAGACAAATTTTAAAAGAAAATCTACTTCTATTTTGAAGAATGAAAAAAAAAAAAAACACACACACATACAACATTGGAGGCTAATGGTTTTTAAAAAAGTATATATTATCTTATAGGGTTTTCTATATTTGTGCACATGTATTATTTCTCATGGATATATAATTCAATTCTACAAAAGGATTTGAAATAAATTTGGTGGAATATAACACTTTTTCATAGGTTCTAACACATTGAAAAATAAAAATATGGATGATGTGTAATGCTAAATAAGTGTTCAATTATTTATATATTGATAAATAATTTACATTTACTTCATTTTCCTAAGCTTCGTTTCATTATTTTTTAGTGTAATTTAATGCGATTTTCAACTATTCTTGTAAGTTAGTTAAGTTAGTTTCTTATGACTTTTTCAAAACAATTATTATTCCTTAGAAAAGAAACAAAATTTAAAACTACCGTAATGAAATTTTAAATAAAAACATGAATTTTCAACCACCACTCCCATTTTACAATTCTTTTACTATCTAAACTGTGTATCGAATTTAACTTTATGCATTATCTCATTAAAAATGTCGTAAATTATTATAACAATATGTGTTAAATGACTGTCAGATTTTTTTTGCAACATGTTGTGCAAGATATCAACACAATACGTTTCGTGACGAGCATATATCATATGGTTGATTTTCTTTCTTTTTCTTTGAGAGAATATTATTTTTTCTTTCAACGAAGAAGTTATCAAGGTTAAGCTTATGTATTTTTTAAAGTTAACCAATTTATTTTAGAAAAAAGTGTATGTACGAGAGATATTACGAATCCAGGTCAATTAGGAAAGTAATTGAAAACTTGGGATGAGTTGTTTTGAATGTTGTATTAAGGGGTGTAGATGAATCAAAGTTTAGGAAAAGCTTGCTTATTAAATATTATTGAACACACTAAAAATAAATTGAAATATGTTATGGTGAAAACATTGGTATATAGGAAGTGAATAATATCTTACTGCATCCCAACCTTTACTGAGACATACCAAAAGGAGACATTACCATCTCACAAAGTGACCCCATTAATTTAGTGGGACTACTGTTTATCATGATGAAGTGCAGGCACTTTATAAATCAAGCTAAGGGGTGTCAGTTTCGTATTTCTATACCCGTGTTTAGCTACTTTGGAATATCGATTTGGAATCGAATTTGAACAATACTTATTAGATTAGTTTTATCTTCGATCAAATCGTTACAGGTTTTAGTCATTTTTCTATTAGTATTGTATATACATCTCGTTGAACTCCAAAATGTACTAATTTCAACCTAATTTAAAGTCGTAATGTTAGTTTACATTAAATCAAAACTGACATTGGTTCTAAATCAACATTAAAATTAGTCAGAAAAGATTCGCACTTTTTTAAAAAAAAACTAAAATTGTATATCCTTATTTAGTTTTTTCAATCAACATTGAAGGCAATATTTCTTTATTTCATACAACGAGTTTGACAACAATACAATTCACGTAAATTAATTAAGAAAAGATTGTTAGTATTTTCCCTTTAAATCCCAACATGTTTTCTTCATTTAATCTCTTTTAAAATATATTTTTTATTTCATTTTTAATTCTTTCTTCCTCCATCAATCTCATTATGGACTAATTCTAGGTGAACACACCTCAAATGATATCGATGGATAAATGATATATCTTCCCATTATGCCTATTTATGATGTAGTCACATTTTTTGTACATTCGAGTCCTTTTACATTATAATTATTAGGTCAAGTTAAATGATAAGATGTATCTCATTTAAAACATGGATTTTCTCTTCTTTAATTGATACAAGACTTTGATTTACCATAACTTTCAATTTTTTTTTTTATTTTTATATATCCATTGTGTGGTTATCCATATTTAAATAGGCCACGATAAGAAAAACACATCTATTTTATATATGAGAAGAACTTACACATCACATGTAAAAATAACCAATACAAACATAGCTAAAAACAAACACAGTACATTATAAACGATAGGCATACAATTGACGAATGTTGATGGGAGAAGTAATGGTTTCATCTCCATCGAGGAGCTCTTTGGCAATTATGATATTAGCAGCTTCTGTTGGGTGATATGCATCCCAAAACACATATTTAGATCGATCCTCACACAAGAAAGAGCTTGATGATTGGTTTTGATCCTTGTAGCAAATGAAAGGAGGAAAGTATCCAACACAACATGGTTGCTTTGCATTCACAAACCCTATTTTCATGTTTGAAAAGCCATTAATATATTTCACCGGGAAAAAGAAGGATACATATATTTACGTGATTTATTAACGATGCATCTAGTATATAATGTTTACGTTAATACCCACTTCTTTGTTTATTATTATTTTTTTACATGGAAAAAGAGAAAATTATAGGTGTGTTGGGATTAGAACTTTTGTAATATTGTATGGTATTCAAACACACCCCTTTTTTCTACACAACCTATTTCCTTCTTACCTAAATCCCACCAAATTTTCTTTATTTGGACTAAAGTTCAAACTCTAAACCACAACAAAGTCCTATATGGTCATTCAATTTTTCCTTTTAACTCATACCTAAAGGTCAATGTATCTTACTTTTCTCTACTACAATGAAGCATGGCTGATAATTCATGTCATGGATTAAATGTAAAAGTTAACTGTTTGAATTTTTTAAGAAAATATATATAGGAGCTAAAATAAAATTAAATGCTCAAACTATCTAGACTAAAATGATGAAACAATCTTTCTTTAAAAGAAAAACTTAAATCGAACTTTGAAATAGAATAACATCGAATTATAAGAAGATGAGATTTGGAGTCTAACCATATTGTCGATAATTGACAATAATCTTCGTGAAGACCGCATATGAATTGGCATAAATGAACATGGTACTAAGACCAAACTCTAAGTTTAATTGATCAACCGCTCCATTAAGCCGAAAATTATAGGTTTCGATCAATTGATTCACTTCTTCTAAGCATTTTTCATTTGTTACAAAATGTATCGCTCGTACGAATGGAATGCAACCAAGCGGTCCAACTCCAACCACTACGAACTTTCGTGCTCCCAACGCATGCAATCGCTTCATAAGTAAACACATATAATTATTATCACGCTACCTAATTATAAATTTAGACGTATGAAACAACTTCATTTATTATCCAACTATATTTTCCAAATCATAAATTTACTATCCAAATATAGAAATATACAAATTAAATAACCATATTCAATATAAACTAGTAAGTATCGGATACTTTTTAATTGTATTAAAAAATGACCCATTAGGGTGATTTGTGTTTTGATCAAAAGTAGGAAAAGTAAGCTTTAAGTAATTACTAGCTTTGTTAAGTTTTTCTTTGCCCCCAAGTCATACTCTTATTCTTCAAGTCTTGCCAAGATATAATTGTCCTAAAATTGGTTCCAACACTAAAGTGTCTCACCATACAAAAGATTGGCATCGTCCATCATGTATGGTGGGATCACCTTTTTGTCCCTTCAGTGAAGGGTGTGTCCTTGGCTTTAGGAGGTGAGATATCAAAACAAAACACGTTTTTTATAGTAATTCATACAAAAATAAGAGAATTCATATTTAGTTCATTGTCTGTCATTATCCATGATTAAATGTTTAAGTCACAATAGCAAAAAGAATTTTGAAAATGTAGAGAAGATCGATCAAAGTTGTTTTTTCCTTTTTATTTTTTTCAAAAACATAATTAGTTACCAAAATCTCTTGCATTGATCAATAGAATGATTCCAATATCCAATTAGAAAGAGTAATCTAATTTTCATGGGTTCGAAGAAAATTTATGTTTCATCTTTTATCTTTATGGTTCTCCGATGCTTCCATTTTGGATTTTGTTAAAAGGAAATTGTTTATCGTTTTTAAATTGATTTCATGGTTTGCTATAGTTTTGCTAATTCCCCAAATAATAAATTCTTTTATTTGTTTTTCTTATTTTTATACATTTTCTTTTGAATAATATTAGCTCATCATCTCTCTCTACCCTACCAAAAGAGAGAATAATTGATGCATGAAAAACTATTAACTTTTTTTAAAACTATAAGAATATTAAAGGAGATTTATATAACTTAAGGTCTTGATTGAAACCAAGACAAGAGCTATAGGAACTAAGAGTTGTTATATAGCTAGAAAGGGTTACATATAAACCATTTTCTTTTCAAGTACTATGTTGTAGATATAAAACGGTGGAATTAATTAAAGATATATAAACTCAATGAAAAGAAACTAATAGATTTTTCTTAATCAATTTATCTTACCTTGAGGTGTACTGTTAAATTTGAGATCATATGATCCAAGTAATCACTTGGGGAAGGCTTGTTTGTTTGGAGAAATGGAATGGAGGGTTGAATATAATTGATTATATCATTGGATCCAACTGTTAAAGAGAAAATTGAATTCTTCAAAACCTCCATTGTTTCATTCTCTCCCTTCACTTTCACCATCGCATTTCTACTCTCCTCAAAATTCTTCACTTGTTCCCTAAGTGAAATCCTTCCCAACTGTTCATAATATATATATTAGAAGAAAAGGAAAGTTAAAATATACTATTTCAAACCTTGTACTTTGATTTTTTTTTTCAATTTTAGTCCATACTTTAAATCAATCTTAAATTTAGTCCCTCAAAAGTTAACTCAATATGATATAGGGAACATTTGAAAGTAAAGATATTAAAATTGAACGAAAATTTGATATAAGGAACACTTGAAAGTAAAGATGTTAAAATTGAACTAAATTCAAAGCGTTTTGGGACAAATTAAAAATGGTGTTATTAGAAAGAAGAAAACAACATATTGAGTCATTAATTACTTACAAATAAAAGACCAGTTTCATCCAAGATGCCAGAAGCTCCAGAAGCATAGTTTATTCCTTTATATATTATTGTGTCTGATTGTGTACTTATTGGAGCTAGAAATGGTGGAGGAAATGATTTGGCTCCAAGATATTCCCCTGATTCAAATAACATTCCATAATATAAACAATCCTACATCACATGCTTAATTACTTTTATTACTTTTGATAGAAAACTGATCGCTAAGATTGTATATACATATGTATGTATAACTTGTTGTCAATAACAACGTTGTTAGTTTAATAATATATGAGGCGTACTTGAGATCGATTCTTATATACCTTTGACTTATATATAGTTATAGATCAAGGTGATAACTGTTTGATATATATACTGTATAGTTTGGAGGGATGCATTACCGATAATATCTGAAATAGTTCGACCGTTGGTGAACCTTCCTGTGGGTTGGCCACCGGAGGGTTTAAAATCAATACCATATGGTGGAGAATCAGCTTTGGATAGGGTGAAAATATAGTCGTTATTCCCTGCATCAACAAGCGAGTCTCCAAACACAAAGGTCGTGAAACAAAAACCACCATGAAAGAAGTTGATGAAGAAAACAATGACCATCACAACATATGATTTAGAAAACTCCATTTTTTTTTCAAACATTCCCAAGGCTCGACTCGTAGCTGTTGGATTATTTAACCATCTGTGCTAAAAAAGTTGATAGTGTCATGCTAGAAGAGACATAATATGTGCATGTTTTTGCAAACAACTACGACTTGAAATGGTCATTTTGGAATCTGAAATATATGTTTTCTTTTTCTAGTTTTTTTGTTTGCATTTGTGTTATCGTTTGAAGCATTCAAAGGGTTAGAAATTGTCATAGTAATTTGGTTTGGTGACAGATTTTGTTTAATTTTACCCCTTTTTAATTATAGTATGTATTCAAAAATTTTCCTTTCAATTTCTTTTGTTTATTATGGATCTAAGCGTATATATTTCTTGTTTTAGTAGAGAGAATGATGTGAATTTTCCCATCAAAAGTTGAGAGTAACTCATGTCTTTAGCATACATGTATTAAATCATTCTATCCTAAATATACTAAATTAAAGAATGCATTCATACAACGTATGCATGCTACAGCGTATTAATAAAATATTTTTGTTGTAATACACAATGTTACACTTGTCAATCGAAATCTCGAAATTAGTAATATAAAATTTTTAATAAGAAAAAAACTAAAGTCAATAGATAGTATAATCATTTACAATTTTTTAATAGTCAACTCTAGCCACGTGGCATGTCGCACAAAACCTAAAAACAAGGTCATATGTACCATTCATCTCATTGACTTTCTAGCTCTACTACTCTTAAATGTTCATCATACCATATTCTTGACCTTTTTCTGGTGCCATAAATTGGCCTCACTGTATCCAACTTTTCTCTCATTACTAAACCTATTCTGTAAAACCTCCATTATATATACATATATATATATATTCAAACACGGAGAGATGGGGTAACTGAATTTCATTTATGTATTCAAAATTAAAGTTTGTGTACATAGGAAAAAGAGAGATCTCAAAAAACAATACACATCAAAGCCCTTTGACTTTGGATTTTGTCATAGTTTCAAAGACAAAATGAGCTGTGAGAGATGTTTGATAAAGAGATTCCCCAATTCATTTGTGGGCAGCTTTGCATGTCATGAAATATGGTCTCTTTTCATTACGAATAATCCCATTGTAGCTTTGCATTTATTACAAATGAGAAAATTTTCTATGTAATTAATATAAACCATAGCAATTATCTCTTCTCCAACAAGTATATGAGACTTTTTTTTACAAATAATGATCTACATATGTGTTGTTACCCAATGTTAAATCACTGAAATCGACTCTAGTACTTAAAAGCTTGTTTAGAAACATTATTTTCACTACCAAATTTTCTATGTCATGTTATCTATGTTTTATAAAACCAACCGTGAGTTTTGGAAAACTTAAGAAAAATTAGTTTTTGTTTTTATATTTTACCATCCAAATTCATTTCACAGTAAAGAAATTAGGAAAATTAGAAAGTAGAAAACATCTAAAAACGAAATTGCTATCAACGGAGAACTAAGTGATAATGAGAATGATTTAGAGAGGGTACTTTTTCATTAACGAAATATGAGGGAGAGGGAGGGCTTTGGTCAAAGGAGGAGGGTAGGAGGGGCCATTGAACAAGAGGGTGTGGCTGTGGCAGAACCGTGTGGGTATTAGTTAGTAGTTAGCCAATGGTTGAGGCTTTATCTTTATATGGTTAGAGAGAAGGGGCCATACTCACATGACTCTTTAATTAACTAAATATTGTGTGTTTTTGTCAGTTTGGAAGATGCATTTTTATGAACTCAAAAGTGGACTTTAAGTCTATGTTTAATTTGTTGCCTCAATTGCAATATCCATTTTGTGTTTTTTCATTGGATACACATGATCTCAATTAATCAACCCACTGTATTTACAACTAATAATGTGTATAATACAAGAATTGGATTTTAAATTCTTTTAGTACTCATTATTCATTGATATTAAATTTTAAAAAAAAAATGTTAATGTTAACCACAAAGTGATGAGCTATACGAATGGATATTTAATAGACTTAAATTTAGTTAAATGGGTCATCTATAATAATTAACTAAACAATAATAAATGCCATTTTTCATGTACCCTTAACCATAATGTTTTTATATTAACGTCAACACATAGTAATTTCCTCCAAAGAAAAAAAATATCTGACATAACGACTAAAATTGACATTTAACTATATACACGATTCGAATTAAAGTTGATAAACAGCGACGGAAGGAAAGAATACGTATTCAAATGAAAAATATTTTGTTGTTTTAGCCTTCACCCATATTTATTCATATTCATGCAATCCAAGTGTTTATTCAAAAATTGAAGCGTCTAACATTTTTAGAAAAAAAAGATATTTTAAATATATTTTTTTCATGAATTAAAAAAGAAATACATTCAACTTTAGGATTGCACTCCAATAATATAATACTTTTTCCATTTTAATTAAAAGTTAAGTGTGACCTAAATTTACATGCCTTTAAACTCATGCCCAACAAAGATAAAGCACTTTTTCTTCTTGTGGATATAATTCAAAAGTCAAATTACAAGGAAATTATAGTAAAAATTAATTCATATATTTTATTTGCCTTTATACTTCTTTTTGTGGAATATATTAAAAAATGAAATTGCGAGGAAATTGTGGTAAAAATTAATGTGGAATTATTGTTATTAAGTTAAATGTATTTGAATTTATAACTAATTAAGGAAACAAAAAAAATGTAATGTATAGAACTAATTACATGATTTAGGCTATCCATTATCTAAATCAAAATATTTGAATCAACCACAAGTAGCTTCTAAGAAATTAAATGGTAAATAATACTTAAAAAATAAACAAATTTAATATCTCTAAGAAATAAAGCATAGATATAATATTGTTATAAAAAATCTTATTAAGCAAAGGAATTTTATAGTTTCTTTTATCCCTAAGAATGGAAGTGTTAGATATTTTAAATGGATTCAAAAATATCAATTTAAACTCTCGATCTCAAATTTTTAGATCGTGTAAATTTAACTATAAGCTATAATAATTGTATTAATTTAAACCTTAAATTTTTATATTAATTTAAATTTGAAATTAATAGTTATATTACATTAGCTTTAGAACTTTCACAAGTGTATTAATCTAAATCATTAACTTTCATAATTGTATCAATTTAAGACTCTCTCATAAGAGAGCGGAAGAGGAACAAGAAAATCTCGAATAAGAAGCAAAGAGAAAAAATAAAGGAAACCGTCCACTTATGTCTTAATTAGATATGCGTATGAAAATTAAGAGTTTAAATTAATACATTTATAAAAGTTAAATGTTTAAATTGTTAAACTTTATAAAGTTACACAATGTCTAATTTGATATAACTCTTAGTTGCGAGTTTAAATTGGAACAATTTCAACGTTTAGAATTTAAATTAATACTAACTATTAGTTTAGATTTTAAATTCAAACACCTTTGACAAATCACAATCACCACCCTTTGTCAAAATCGACTATTAAATGAAGAACCACAATTTTCAATAAAAGGTAAAAGTTATCAACAAACCAAAAAGGAAAACAAGTTCAATACTCTTTTTATTTCATACTCTATCACTAACAAAGTCTATACCTCAAATTTTATTATATTTTATAAATAGTTTTAAATAGTTTTATATTTACAATAATATTTTATTAATTTTTTTAATTTCAAATACAAAAAGAAAAAAACTAGTCTAAAATATTTAAGATAAAAGAAAATATTAAATAGAGTACTTTATTTTTAAAAAAAAACAGAACACTTGAGAACATATTGAAAATACTGGAGGGAGCAATAATATTTTTCTTTCACGTTTTTAACAAAATTAAAAACCCTACTAAAGCTTTTTTTTCTATTCTTATTGCCGTGAGTAAATTAAATTTTTTTAAAAAAATTGGTAAAATTCTTTTCTGGTCGAGAATATATTTATATATTTGGTTTTTGAGTTCTAAAGGTACATTCGACTATTAAGTTCATAAAATATGTTTATTTGGACTCTTTTCCAATTTCATATTCTATCAGTGGAGTTTTAAAATAGGTTTAAAAATTTCTTAAATAATTTTGATTTGGTTTTTTAAACATTATTTATATGATATACTTTTTAAATTTAGAAAAAAATATAGAGAAAATATCATAAATAACAAAAAGAAATTGAAATTATTTTAAAAAATACGATAGAACTCAAATGAACCTCTGTATAGAATTTGAAGATTTTACTGTAGTTGATAAATTGTACGTTTAGATTTTACCCTATATTTAAAATCTCTAAAAATATATCTAAAAACGATATTATTTTTAAAATTTATTCTTCTAAATTAAATTTTTAATTCAGAACTAAAAAGAATATTTTGATCGGTAATTTTTCTAAAATTCTTATATGAAAATTAAGTGAAATTAGAGGGTAGGGGCTAATAAATACATTAATGAAAAATTGCATCATACGACAAAAACATTTAGAAAAAAAATAGCCGACACAATTTTTATGATAAGTAATTAATTATATTAGATGGCTATCAAAAGAATATAAAATAATTATCAACTTTTAAGTTTACTAGTTTTACCATTTATAAAATGGACTCATATAGACCGTATTATCCTAAATTCTTTTATGTATTTTTTTTTGGAAGTGACCCTTAATTAATTCCTATTACTTCCATCTTTTGCTTGTTAAATTGTTTAGTATACGTCTCTTCTGTCATGTATTAATTGATCAGTAGTTCTTCTAGTTACGTTTTTACCTTCATTCTTAAATATTGTTTTTTTCATTTTGACCACATAATCATAAAATGCTTTAAATATATATATTATGTATAGGTCCATTTTAATAAAAGGTACACTTACCATAAAATGTTTTAAATGTATTTGTGGATCTTTTTTTTTAAATAATGTAAAATTTAAAACATATATCAAAAATAGGTTGAGTGCAAGACTTTTTCTAAAAAGGTGTGAATTGAGGCACGACTTTCATGCAGTGAACTTCACATCTTTTATTATTTTCTTATTTTTATATATATACTACATTGGACTCTGTATTTTTTCATTATTTATATATGTGAGTCTCACACATTTCACTTTTTTTCATTATTTAAAAATAGTTTTGCACTCAACCTATTTTTGACATATGTTTCAAATTTTACATTATTTTTAAAAAATATCAGGTATGTTTTGTATCTATCAATTTTAATATTAGAAAAAGACGTTTTTGAAAGAGTATATTTCAATAATATAACAAAACGATAAAATATTTACACGATATATATAGAACAATTTAGAAAATTGAAAAAGTCCAAACACTCACGCTAAAAAATACAAAAAAGAATAATTTGGAATGATTTGTAGAATCACTATGGATTAGTTTCAATCCATTTTATTTTCTCCCTATTTAATTATTTAAATTTGTCTAAAACTGATAAATGAGATATTAAGATAGTTAGAAAACTAATAAACTTATTTCCTTTTTTTCCCTTCATTACTTAATTATCTTTTAATACAAACTTCAACTTGTTCCAAAATTTCCTTCTTCCTTTTTGTTTTTTTTTTTTTAAATAGCTATGAATAACAAATAGATAGTTCAATTTCTTTTTCTTTTTCTTTTTTTTTTGTTATATCTGAAAATGTATTTTTTCTTATAGGTCTAAAAAAATGTTCTTATTTTATTATTTTTATAAATAATTAAACAATGTATATTTTTCATTTCTTACTCATATAGATTTTATAATGGAGATGTGGCATGAATTTAGATTTGAATTGACATATGAAATGATATCAAATTGTAGGTTTGATTTTCAATCTAAATTGAATAAAGAAATATCATCTAACTTTTTTTTTTTTTTTTTTTTTTTTTTGTTTCTGATCATCTTTTAGTTGGAAAATTATAGAAAATAGTTTGATATCATGTGTGTCTAACTTAAAAAAAGTTTCAACTTAAACTTTCAAACAATAAACAAAAACAAATGTATTTGATTCAAAAACTATCAAATAAAATGGACTAAAAAAGGAAAATCAAGAATTTCTTGAAAACCTTTATTTGATGGTATGTACTATACATACTGATTTGGGCCTTTAGCCTTTTTAGTTCTCCCATCTCTAACCTCATTCCTACTCTAAATCGATTACGTACTTTGTGTTAAAAGCCCATCTCTATGTTTTAATGAGGCCCATTCCATTTATATACCACCCTTAGCCCAAAAGGCCCATTTTCTCTCCTAAACAAATTCATACTTTTTGTTCCACCTAAACCATATATGATTATCAAATTTTATCCACCAAGTTAGTTTCAAATTCACAAATTAAGCATAGATTAACTCCTTATTAATTTGGTCAAATTACAAGTTTAGTATGAAAGAGAAAGCAGGCTGTATATGTTTGTACACATTCAAGTTTTTTGATCACTCTATGATTGTTTAATATGAAGGCAAAAATTACGACATGCATGATGATAAATATTGTGGTTTTAGTATACATATTGTCTGTGATTGTCTACCAATAAAAGAAGCATGTTGCTCATTTCTTTCTTCTTCGAAAGTATTTGAAATTTATTTGGAACTCATGAAATATAATATTATTACAATAATAAGTAAAAAATGATAGCATGTATGGATGCAACCGAATTTGTCTAAGTTTTTTTTCCATAGGAATAGAATTATCGATCTCTTTTTCAAACCAAACCAAAATAGACATTTAAAAATTTGTAGAATGAAAATAAAGAAAGGGTGTTTGCAACCCAAATCAAAGCAACTTTAATGATTTGCTTGTTGGGAGAAGATACAATAAATTATTAAAGAGAGATATAAAAATAAAAATAAATAAACCTACCTCCTGCATGATGTAATTAATAAGGAAGAGGTGCATGTGACATGGTGCCATTATTTCCTTTTTCCAAATCCCACATTCTCAAAAGCAAAATTCAATCAACCAATGGACCTACCCATTACAACCCATTACCTTTCATCTCTTCACACTTTCTTCTTTCATAAACACAAGAAAAGAAAAATAAAAGTTTAAGAGACCAAGAAGAAGAAGAAGAAGAAGAAGAAGAAGAAGAAGAAGAGATCAATTAGATATGGAGGATGAGATGATTGATGATACTAATTCTCCAAGCTGGAAACTTTATGAAAACCCTTTTTATATTACCCCTTCTCATCATCATCATCACCGTCATCATCGTCATCAAACTTCTCATAAATCCTCCATTAACACCAACAACAACAACCAACTCCAATTTTATTGCTTGAAATTTTCTTCTTCTTCTTCTTCTGATCTATTTCCTACTAAAAGGCGAATGGATTCAGAGCTCGATCTCGCCCGAAGCCAGATCGTAGAGCTCAAGACCCAGCTTCGGTACGAACGCAAGGCTCGGAAAAAGCTCGAGTCTTTGACCAAGAGACTAGCTAAGGAACTTGATGAAGAGAGGAAACAAAGGGAAGCCATGGAAGGACTTTGTCAAGAACTTGCAAGAGAGATTTCTTCTCATGAAGCTCAGATGGATCTGATGAAGAAAGAGATCGAAGATGAGAGAAAGATGCTCAGGTTTGGCTTTATATTGCTTTTTCTTTTCTAACTTTTCTAGTTGAACTAAAGTTGGAGTTGAAATGAAGAAACAAATTAACTTTTTCAAACTTATGGTATAACTAAATTTTATTTGTTTATTGTAATTATAATAAGTAATACTTTTAGGATAAAGTGTATAATGATTTTTTTATTTGTTTTTGTGATATAATTGGAAATAATTTGAGTTTAATTGTTAAGTTTGCATTTTCTTACAAAAATTTCTAAACATGGTTGAGATTCACAAATGAATAAATGTTGAATGTTGATGTGAGAATATTAGCTGATGGACCATAGATTATAGGACAAAATGGGTAGCAGACAAAATAATCTAAATAATGGAAATAGCACTTTTTTTTTTCAAGAGTACTTAAGAAAACAATTTGAAAGATATAAACCTAAATTAAATAAATCACCCCTAAAGCCAAAACATAATTAAACAAATAGAAATAGACTAACAAATAATTGATGAGAAACTAACAAATTCTAAACAAAACTTCTGTTATATTCTACTACAATGTTAAATCACACTATTGAATTTAACTAAACTTAAGCAAATAATAATTATCAAATAAACAAATTTAACCAAAATTTGATTTTTGATGGGAATAACTTAGTTCTTTAACTATATTAGATTTAGTTTATTTACTTTAAAATTTGTAACAATTTTGTTTACAAATTTTGATTAGTAGTAAGTCAGTCTTTAAACTTTAAAAATCTTAATATTCAAATTCATCATTCAAATTTTATTAACACCTTGTTATTCATAGGTTAAAAAAAAAACTGTTCTTTTGATGTTTTATTTATCTACATGTATAAGAAAATCACGATACAAACTAATTAAGTCAAACATGAACTAAATTGTTAATGATATTAAAGTTGATGATATAAATTGAATAAATTATTGGAAAGTGTGATAGTTAATTTTTTAAAAAATCAAGTTAAATCCTATTCTACTATCATATTAAACTATCGTAAATTTTGAAATATCTCAAAACAAAAAAGAATGGATCTTTAATGGAAATGTACTGAATTGAGTTATTAAGTAAGAATTAATTGTCCGGAGTCGTGAAAACTGATTCTTGATTTCTTTTTAAAATGATAATGAAGGTTGGCTGAGGTTTTACGAGAAGAGAGAGTTCAAATGAAGCTTGCAGAGGTAAAAATTGTCTTCGAACATATGCTTTCAGAGATTGAATCAGGAACATCCACCACCACCAACAACACCACCACCACCACCACCGCCATTTTTCCAGACTTTTCTGCCAAACTAAAACACACGGTGGCCGACAACCCGTCTGTGAATTCGGACAACAACAATGCCGATGGCGACGATGACGAATCTTCGGTAAGAGAATCAATGAGATCATCGGACGCTATCGCGTGCAGAAAAACGGGGGATCGAAGAAGTATCTCGCCGGAGATGGAAAATAATAATCCTCACATTGTAAGAGGAATTAAAGGGTTTGTGGAATTCCGGCGAGTGGTTCGAACAAAAGGATCAAAATTAAGTAGAGATTCAGAGGCGAAATTGGAGTGTCAAAAAGCTCAGCTTAGAGTTCTTCTCAAACAAAAACATAGTCTCAGATCGGACAATCTCATTATTACCTAATTTATTTCATATCTTCTCTCTTTTTCTTTTCTATCCCCATTGATCAAGTAATTGGTTGATTGTTTCTTCTCCATATTTTTATTTTTGGGAAAAGTTATATGAACTGATTAAAATATTTCTTTCCTTTCTTGGCTTCGGTTTGAATTTTGTGGAAAATATTTTTGTGAATAGAGTTTCTTGTTTTTCTTTTATTTGAAAGTGACAGTTGAATTAGATGTAAAAGTTTTTGAGGAATTGGTTCAATGATAATTATAAGATAATACATGTTTATGCATTTCAAATTTATCACACACATGAAGATAATTCAGTAAAATTTGGTGGGATAACAAAAAGATTAGAGGTGTAAACTGTGGATGTATTTATGTATATTTCTAATTATAAATTCTGTTATTAATTTGTTTAAATGTAAGGGCTTAAGGTTTTTAAAAATATTTGTACGAGTAAATTTATAAACCTAAAGTTTTTTACTTCTTACTTACATCATCTTCAAGCAATCGTACAGAACTAACCCACATTTTTTTCTCGCTTCCTCCATTGCCTTTTCTTCTTCTTCTTCTCTCTCCTTCTGTGTTTTCTTCTTTCTTTCTTTTTCTTCTTTTCTAGTGAGTGAGATGGTGCTAGAACACTTACATTCATTTTCATCTCTTTTGCTTTTCGTTCTGGTGCTCAAATCCAACAATGTTGCAGAACTCGAGATGGACATTGAAGAGCAAGACAGAATGGAGCAATTTGTGAAAGAATGAAGAGTGCACAACTTTAATTAGGTTAATGGATAAAAACAAATTTTTTTTATATATTTTTAATGTTTATTTGATTTTTGAGATTTCAAAAAATATATTTTAGTTTCATTCTAAATTAATTTCATCATCTTTACCGGACTAATACAAATCTAACAAGACAATAATTATCGTAATGTTTGGACAAATTATACTAAACAAACCTCAATCATACTAATAATATAAGTAAAAGTATATGTTTGGATGGATCATGAGTAGCGCCTATGTCTCTATATATCATTGTCATTTACACTATAAAAAAATTTGAAGTATTATAAAAAAGAAACAAGAAGAATTTGTCACGTGTCAAATTATGATTCAACAATTTAATAGAATAAAAGGAAACAGTGATACACCGTATAAATCTAAATATTTTTCTAAATGAAATACCCCATCAAGTAGACAAAAATAAAATTGTGAGGATCTCTCTCAACCTTCTTCTCAAGACTTCTTCACATGCTCCATTGCAATATATTAAAGGCAACCTCACCTCTTTCCCAATGTATACGTCAAGTTATATATTAAAATTTGAACTATTTGATTTTCTTTTAGTTATTATATTATAAATGTATGTTTTTAAAACATCTATTAATAGAGAAAATTATTGGGACTGAATTGTAACATTTTTTTAAAAAAAGAAAACTATATGTATAGATTAAACTAGAAAGAAAGCAAACTATAATAAATGAATAAATTTAAGAAATTTAAGATGACCGAACTATAACCTTTCTAATTTAATCTAAAGTCTCTAAACAAAATAAAATCTATGTAACATCTATGGCCAACCAACCAAGACCTCGAAAAACTTAATATATATATATATATTATAATTTTGACTTTATTGATTTTAATTAAAGGAAACAAAGCAATTGTATGGTTAAAATAAATAATCTGTCGGGTGATATTTTTTAAAAGAATTTCTTTGGCTTTATTTTCTCTTTTATGTAAAGACAAATATATGTTCTATAAAAAAAAAAAAAATGAAAAAAGCAAACATCGAGGCTAATTTGAGTAATCTCTTTTATGTTTCTTTTCTTTTTGAAACTTTAATTTGAGTCATCTCATTGTATTAAGCTGAAGTCTTTTTCTAGTAACATGGGTAATTAGAATTTTGTAAGTTGCGAATCTTCAATTCAATAATATAAAAATTATGGCAACTTGAGCATAGTATTTAGAGTTTATTACAAAATGAATATGAAACCATTGGAGAGTGTAGTTTGAGGGAAGCCATAGGCAATGGCTGTTTTTGAAAGTTGTAAGGTTGTGTTGTAAGAGAGTATAGTTTAGATGTGGGCTCACAAAAGAAGAACAGTTAGTTAAAAGTTAGAAATTCGAATTGTTAAAAGCAATTATGATAATACCCTCTTCATTCGATGCAAATGGAATGGCTACCCTTTTTGAATTCAATTTTAGCGCCCAAAGACTTCAATCTCTTTCTCTCTCTCTCTCCAAAATCAAATCCTTTCATTCAAAAATTGAATCCAGAATCCAAACCCATT
This sequence comes from Cucumis sativus, assembly GCF_000004075.3. NCBI lineage: Eukaryota > Viridiplantae > Streptophyta > Magnoliopsida > Cucurbitales > Cucurbitaceae > Cucumis > Cucumis sativus. The sequence goes on along the minus strand of NC_026659.2, from coordinate 927,896 downwards.
TCACTTTCCTCTCTTCTTTAATTCCCTCCTTCTTCCACTTTGAAATCGATTCACTTCCATTACTCATCTCATCTTTCTCAATATGGGTTGTGCTTCTTCTCATCTTCTCAATCACGACGATGATTTCCCCCAACTTGGTTCCTCTGCTCTCACTCATCACTTCGTTTCCCTCACTTCCACCACTTATGGCCTTCTTAACCTCGACCCGCCTTCCGCCGCTGCTCCACCTCCCCTCCCCATCCCTGCCAAGTCCCTTCGCTCCGATCCCGAGGTTATCAATTCTTGGGAGCTCATGGATGGCCTTGATGCTGATAGCTTTCGATTCTCTCTTCTCTCTCAATCTAAACAATTCGCTCTCAAGAATGATATTGATTCAAATAAGGAGAATTCCAACCCCAATTTCCCCACCCAGATCGTCGAATCATCTGTTCTCCGACCGTCGTCTCGACCTGCTGCTGCTGCGGCTGCCGCTCCCATCGCGATTCCCTCTCCGGTTAAACATTTGCTTGACAGGTTTGAATGCCTTGAATCTGTCAACTGTCACTACGAATGAATGGCCAAATTCGGGGCTCTCTAATAAATATAATTAACATCTTTTTTTGTCTTGGACGTAGTTACACTCTAAATTCGTATGTAAATTTCACTGTTTTTTTATGTTTTTGTGTTTGTTTGATAGTCAGTTTCTTAACACTTTTAAAATGGAGAAAAACATGATCTTTATAGAGGTTTGAATGGGGGAATTGGGTCACTACTACTGACTATAGACTACGTTGTATTTAATTAGGTATGAGACACTCTGCCCACCAAGCGGGGAGAATCGGGTGGTGGTGTACACAACAACGTTACGAGGGATAAGAAAGACATTCGAGGAGTGCAACGCAGTGAGAGCAGCGATCGAAGGCGCCGGAGTGCAAATCTGCGAGCGAGACGTGTCAATGGATCGTGGGTTCAGAGAAGAGTTGAAGGAATTGATGAAAGGGAGAGGGCAAGAAGCGATGGTACCTCCAAGAGTTTTCATAAGAGGGAAGTACATTGGGGATGGAGAAAAGGTATTGAAAATGGTAGAAGAAGGAGTTTTAGGGGAATTACTTGAAGGGTTACCAAAAATCAAAGCTGGGTCTGTTTGTGAAGGTTGTGGGAATGCAAGATTTTTACCATGTTTTCAATGCAATGGGAGCTGTAAAATTGTAATGGGAGTGAAAAAAGAAGGGCATCATAGACATGGCAGCAAAGGTATTGTTGTCAAATGCCCTGATTGTAATGAGAATGGCCTTGTTCTTTGCCCCATTTGCAGCTAATGGGTTTCACATAAGTTCCATACGTTTTCATTATGTTATAGAGAATGTTGAAAGGATTGTGCTGACCCTTATTGTAGTTTTACAATAAAGTTTAAAAGGTCAGTTCTTGGCTGATTTGTAATCAAAGAAATTGGTTCTGTACTATTTTTGGTTCCATCTCTCTGTCTGTCTAATAGCTCAAAGCTTTTGTACTTTGCTGTGATGAACTTTGCTAAGAATTCACTTGAAAGAATATTTATGTAGAGATGTGGAAAATATACGGTAAGAGATTGTTATCATTCATATATGTGTGATATGCTGAGGCTTATTTATAAATAGTATATTACAGATCAGTGACATTTTTAAATATAGAAACTGATAAAGGCAATCATTATATCAACAATAATTTTCATGTTTGTCATTTTCGACAATTTCCCAGAAAGAGTTTGAAATCTCTTAAACTCAAGCCCAATTGAGAAGACATAAACTAGGAGAACTTGGGCCGATTTTATCATTTTCTCAGTAAACTTTTTCTATCCAAGAATCAAGGTATCTTTCGATTGAATACATAAAAATAAAATACAATAAACTCCTACATTAATAATTAGTTTAAATACATTCAGTTTATAACATACAATTCCTTCTCCAGGATTGATTTCATTTGAGGTTGGAAGCCAAATTGTTGAAACTTAGATCTAATATTTAATGTTCATTTGAAGTTAAAGTTATGTGATTGGTACGATGTTTTTTTTTTCATGGATGACTGTTATTTCACTGTTTAAAAGTCACTAGGGAAGCAACCCTGTATAACAAGATTCAAATGCTATTGACTTTGAGCCATGAGAGAGTTGGAATGAATAAATGGAGAAGTGTTGTTCGACTTTGTTGAGTATATAATTAACGAAGGCTTGGATGGAAGTTGATAGATTTTGAGTAATGTGAGATAAGAAGGTGAGTAATGTGTGTGGTCATTTCATTGAAGGTCCTCGAATCTATTGCACAATGAAAAAGAAGAAGATGGAGTAAATATCGAAAAAATGAATGGTTAGTTTTTCATTCGAGGTAAGGTTTATCAGATTTGTTATTTTTTAAGCCATACTGTCCTTTGTAGAATTGTAGCCAATTTTTTAAGAACTAAAACAAAGGTAGCTTTAGAAATAAAAACAAATATATGAACTCATGGAGGTGAGCTCTCTTTGAATATAAAATAATTTTGGCTATATAATTTCGTAAATTAATATTTATGAAAATGATCAAATCCAAAATAAAGTGAAGTAACAATATGAACAGGTAGTCATGTAGTAACTAAGCTTACTTTTAGAAGACATAATATTAATCATTAAACGACCTTAACAATAAAGTATCTAATAATAGTAATCAATTATTGATAATTAGTCAATTAATTAGCAAAGAAAAGAAGGTTCAAACAATAATTGCCATTTCTCAATGAAAAAAAAAACCCCAATAATTGTCATTCAACAAATAATTAAAGTCGTTTTCCTAAATATATAAAAACGTTTCTCAAAATTATAGTTTTACCAAAAAAAAAAAACCCAAAAACTTCCTTTTCTTTTATATGAAATATCTATTTGTTACAAATTAACAAAGTTTGAGCTTACTACATTTAACAACAAACTTTTATTCAAAATTTTTAGATGCTATTAAATTATAAAGTTAATCTCATTCATCCTTTGAATTTTAATAATTAAAGTGAAATATGATCCCAAAATTAATGAACTATTCATTTAGTTATTTAGTTATTGCACCCTTTTTATTTCTCTAAATATATACTTGCATTTTAAAAATGTGTGTATATTATATACCAAATTATTTGTGGAAAATTTAGTTCAACATTTTAAATATTGTTGAGTGTTTATTTAACTTAATTTTTTCCTTTTCTATTTGCAATTTTTCTTTTGTTTTACTTCTAAGTAAATAAATAATAGTGACATTTTTTAAAACAAAAAAAATTAAAATAATTATGAGTTATAACAAAATTTTAGATTCTATCAATTAGACTTCTATCACCGTCTATTATTGATAAAATCTAAAAGTTTTGCTATGTTGTAAATATTTTGTCAAATTTACTATTTTTTTTAATAATATTAGTAGGTTTTTTTTTACAAAGGAGATGTTAGATGCACGTTCTACTCTCTTTTTTATTCATTTCTTTTATAAAATAAAATAATTGAACTCATAAGAAAAAATTATAATTAATGCACTTACTCGTTATATTACTTTTATTAAATTTTATAATAATTAAAATCATAATTTATAGGTCATTATTGAATTTTCTAAATGAAAAAGCGACCACGATATCAAAACTTTGATATACACTAAATGTGTTGTATCACTTTCAAATGTGACTTATGATTTGATAAACTTTTATTATGTCACATTTTAAAATTATCTTTTAAAACACAACCTAGTAACATGTAATGTAGGTCATGATAGGATTTATCTCTAAAACTATAATATTGTAAAGATAAGTTTTCTTTTTTAAAAAAAGCATATATTAGAAATTAAGTTTAAAGTTTTAATTTTACTAAAAAGAAGCAGGAAGAAGAAAGTCCTCGAAATACATCATGCCTATTAATTTTCCTATTCATCTATTCTCAATTGGTCCACCACTCTATCTTAGCTAAAGTTAATTCTAATGGGCACTCAATTACTAATTTATCGTAATAATAAATAACAAGGGACCTAATATCTAGGAAAAATATTTTGTAAGATTTATGACTAAATGTATATAGAATAGGTTGAAGCATTTAACAGTAAATTGACATGATTTTTTTACATCTGTTGTAGGTACTAAGAACATAGATAAAAGAGATAAAAGTTTGAACAATAGTTTAGTTGAGAATAATGGATTAAAAAGTTGAGCAACCTTTTTCTTTTGTATATAGATCCCTATCAAGTTGGCTAAGTTAGAACATGACTTGGCTACCACTTATTAGAGACAATCGTCCTTCATATTTCTCCATGATGATATAGTATTGTCCATTTTAGGTCAAACCATTATGATTTTGTTTTTAGTTTCATCGAACCAAAATGCCTCGTACCAGTGAAATTATTCTTAGTCATCCTTTATAAACATGCGATCATCTTTTTTGCCAAAGGTATGACTTTAATTAATCACATTCCCAACAAATAATTTTACACTTCTACCATATGTGTGAGTTTGAAAATTTAGATTATTAAGTAGTTAAAATTGAAAATCAATACTAATCGAGGAAGAAACGACATTACTAAAGTTCATAGGCATAGCCTTTTTACTATACGATACCACATATGTTAAATCATCAATAAATCAAAAAACTTATTCGATAATAATTGAGACCTTTTTTACTTAACCTAAGTTTTGGTATCTATTTCTTTACCTATCTCAAGTACTGTTTAGTGAATTTTAGTTCAATTTTTAGACTATTATATGTATGAACAATTAATTAATCCATCAATTTCCAAGTTGGTGTTATACTATCTATACGTCGTCTCCATTGATGAGCACACAAAATTTAAGAACATTAAAATCGTTCACAATAATGGCAACACTAATTATCTTAATTAATGTCATAAATTCGAAACAGTACATTAAATATATAGGAGTTAATAGAAACATATAGTGAAAGAAGTTTTTTTTTTTCTTTTTCTAAAAATCATTTCCACGAGTAATCAACCTTTTTAGGTCAATATTTAGGGGGGGGAATATAATATTTAGCTAAAAAATAATTGTCAAAATAGGGTTATTGCTTAGGTCAAGAAGTTTGTTAAGGTGTGTTAATCAAAGGCATAAAAAGCTTTTTACAAGGCATTGAAATGGATGGATCATCCTATAATTATTATTATTAATCAATTGAATTTTGGTTTAAAGGGTTTGTAGGGTCAGTCGGTAAAACTCATTACCAATGTCTCAAATGTGTCACTCAAAATATTATTTATTCTTTGTAAGAGACATGAAATGAAATGTGAAAGAAAAAATATATATTCTATTTTTAATGTATATTTAATTATTACTAATTCTTGTTGAGCATTTTTTTTCCTTTTTCATTTTGGATTTTGAAGTGTGTGTTTGAGAATTAACTATTTTAAGTTAATTAATAGTAGTAGTCAAGAAGGTTCACCAAATGGAATTTTTGTTATTCTATAATTTCTATGTAGTTGATTAATAATTAATTGGCTTTACTTTTAACTCTTTTGTTACAACACTAAATATATAGATGATGTTGATTGAACCATTGAAAATGATGTATGTGTTCAAGTAATATCTTAATATATTATTAAAAGTTGGTAATTAGAATTGTATGGTTCATTAATCACTCATAATATGATATTATAATCAATGCTCAATATTAGAGGTATTCAAATGAACTAACATTTTGAACAACCTCAACTATTCAAGACCAATAAAATATAAGAGTTGTATTGGATTAATTTTATATTTTATGGTTGTCTTGGGTTTAATTTTTCTATTTTTGTTTGATTGGATTGAATAAAAAAATCCATTGTACTCACCCAACTTAAATTAAATATATATTAATAAAAAAAATATAAATACTTCTTTTAGAATGAATTTGTGGGGTATTTCAAATTAAGGAGAAAAAAAATAATAATCAACAACACAAATTTTAAAATAAATCTTAATCATCAATTTGACTCAAAAGTTTGACTTTTAAGATAAATTTAATTATATATTGACAAAAAAATTTGTTAAATTAAAAGGCTTAATCTATTAAGTTTTTACGTCGTTGAATTTGGAAAATATTTTGGTAAACATTAACTTTTATGTATATGTTAGGTAATGCGAAACTTAACCTTTTAAAATCGATAACTTTATAACTAAAAGATCAAAGAACTATTTGATAAAAATGGAATATAGTTTATAGATTTATTGGAACATCTTTAAAGTTGATAGACGTATTAAATATAAAAATTAAAATGTATAAGACTGAACTTGTTATTTAACCTAGAAAACGAAGAAATTGAAAGGACCAACAGTGAATTAACATATTTGTTGAAGGCACCCAACAAATATATATACTCAACTGTTCTTCCATTTAAAGAAATAACTAATACATAATATGAACGATATGCATCCTATATTAGAGAGGCACTTACTTACTCTTATTTGGAAATTTCAGTATATATTATTAGATGTTAATGTGAGTTCTTATATTCAATTGGCAACACCAACATCAATACTCACTTAATTTGTTGCTCATCGATTAAAGCTTTATTCATATTATTGTCTTCGTTACCTTTTCAAGATGAGAAAATGTCTACAATTTTAAAGAATTATTGAAATATGTTGTTATTTTCCTCAACTAAACACACTCTAAAACTCTATAGCTATATTTACCAAGGCATAGTTGCAAATATAGTATTTATTTATTCAAGATATTACAAAGCTATTACAAAGCTATTGTAATTATGACAAACAAATATAATAAATGTAAATTAGTGATTATTATTATTAGAGTTCAATCAATGATGTTGTGATAATAGATGATCAATATCATGTCAATCATGAATTACATAATTTGGGAAATCATACAAAGAGACTTTAAAAGATACAATACGTTTAATTTTTTATTTATTTTTGTTCATATACATATATATCAAAATTAGTTCAAATTTAAAAGGTCTCACAAAAGAATTTTTTAGCTTAATATAATATTGAAGGTACGAAAGGTGAGGGGTCAAACCATTAATTTTAGAAAAATACATATTATCTGAAAAATAAAGAAAGAAACAAAATGGTTTTTAAATTAGTCATATACATGACTTGAATATAGTTCAACTGATTTGATTTGAGTAACATTTTTTTATTATAGATAAAGTGTTCGAATATTTTATTTGGCTCTATATTTAAAAAGTTGATATATTTTAAGATAAGATACTATATATACTATTATAATATCCTATCATATAGTTAAAAGAAGAAAGCATAACAATCTTAAAAAACGCATAGTTCTAATTATCGTTATAAAGTGGTTATTGCATTGCCAAATTAATTAATCAAGCTAAGTGACATTATAACATTGTTTTCTAATATAGTAAATTAAAAAGTGGATCTTTATATGAAAAAGGGAAGATATGGTAAGCTTTTCCCCGTGATTAGCTCCTCCATCACTTCTCTATTGGCTAATTTAAGTTCATGAGCATGTGAAAGAAAATCATAATCTCAAAAGAATAACACCACATATGTATTGTATTTTTTTTAGATGAATTTGACAGTTCAATTAACAAAAATTTATACGAAGTTTTTAACATGTTGATAATATATGTTGTATATCATTGTATGCTATATCATACAAATTAGTTTTTCTTTCTAAATCTCAAATTTATTTTTTTTACTTCACAATTTATTTTTCTTTTTACTATGTCTTCTAATAGAGTAGGGTTTTGTTTGGATGATGACATCAATAGTGAGAAGAGGAGAGTATCTATTATTATAAACTACAAAGTAGGGTTTGACATAAAGCTCTCATAAAGTTCATTATAGAATAACTATAATGTTATACTACTCTAGAATATTATGTTAATGTATTCTCTCTCTCTCTCTCTCTCTCTCTAACATATGGGGTTTAGATGCTATAAAGTCTTATATTTTTTGTTATAATATTTTAAATCATTTTAAACTACACTCAGATCGATAGCATAGACAACCAAACTTTGGTGAAAAAGACAACTCTTGAGAATTGGTTGTAGCTAGACAAATTTTTTTCTTTTGAACATATAGAAAACACATTAGTTAAAAGACTTAGCACCTCTCTTTTTTTTTCCTAATAAGATACTAGAAGAGAAGAGGGGACGGTAGATGCTAATAGAGAAAGCTTCATGCAGACAAAAAGATACAAGAGTAGTTCAAACAAACCAAGAGACTAGAGAAAATCTTCCAAATAAAAGCAAATAGAACCAATATCATAATTTAAAAGAAAAAAAAAAACTCCATAAAGCCTTGTATTAAACTAATTAATACGCTTATATTTATAAAAAGCAATGATTAAAAATATAGTAACTAGACTCAATGTCATTAGTAGATATACTAAAATACAAAGAATTTACATATATAAAAACAATTGGATTTTGCTGCTAGAGTCTATTAGATTTTTCTATATTATTTGAAATTCTTTAAAATTGTGCATTGAATTATTGATTCTAACGGTGTTATATTTTGCAATTATATTTTAAAAATTCAAACTTCATAGGTTGGATTTTGTTGGTAATGAATTAGATAAAAGAAAAAAGTCACAAAAAAAAAAAAAGTTTTGATAGATGAAGAGTACTGTTAAAGCATCAAAGGAAATTTGAATTAAAATCCATGATTCTTTTTGAAATACAATTGAAAGTTAGAAAAGGTGGAAAGTGAGTTGCTACCACATTTTACTAGTTGAGGTTAGTTACATTGATTTAGGGTTTGAACATTGTATAAAAAAAGCTAAGTTAGCCCAATCATATTCTTTTTTACCACACTGATCTTTCTATTATATCCTTGTATATGAGATGACCAACCACCACTACAAATAAAGTATAGTGGAAGTAGGTTTACGAGAAGCCACTTAAAAAAGATTAGTGTGTCTGATCAAATTCTTGTGTGTCTTCAACTTTGGAACAATGACCTCATTAAGTAGCTTCACTAATGGAGATGAGATATGTTAAATAGTGTGTAAAATCATTGTGCGGCTTTAGGATATGAGTTTGTATGAGAAAGTTAGGTTTGAATATGAAGTCCAATTCCAACAGAAGATAGTGGGAAGATCAGTTAGCAGTGTCGAATATGCAGCACCCAAATTAAGAACACTAAATTATTCTCATAAATACACATATAAGTACTAAGGTATAAGAGTAAGTCCCACCAATCCATATTAAATTCACCATATAAGGACAAACATCAAAATTGAATTATCTTTAAACTTTCCTAATGTCTAAAAGGAAGGTTGTTGAACTATTATTTTTAAACTAGATTGCAAGTCTTCATGCACACGACTGAAATATGTCTAAATCGTTTTGTAGGAAAAAAAAAAAAACCTATCATCTACGAATGCAACAGTAAGTAGAAAATAGCAAAGAGATTAAAAGAAATCAATAAAAATGGAACGCAAAAATTAACATGAAAAACTTTTGAGAAAAACCTCAAACCAAAAATTTTTCATCATGTAAAAGATTATTATTGTCACAAAAAGAAAAAGAAAAAAAAAACTCTTTTTTGATCCTAATAAGAAAAGCATCATCTAAACTAAGCATATACTTAATCCATCAAAAATTAAAAGTTTTGAAACTAAATGTATAAGTTTAAAACTTCATAATAACTTTCTTTAAAAACGACTCTCTTCTAATAATTCGTACTCTCTTATAATAATTTGTCAAAATCCTATTCGTCCAATATTCTTATTATACTTTATGGCGAAATTTAATTAGTTAAACAATTACAAAGGCAAAAAATCGAACAACTAATTCTAAAATAATAATTAAGTTTGCCTAAACTAAGTTACATTTAAATAGCTCATAACACAATTACACAAACTTAACACATAGTTATTCTTACTGTAATTTGAAAATTTAATTTTAAATAATCTTTCAATATAGTTAACGAACGTTCACTAGTTAACAAAATCAAAGTATTTTATTATAATATATGTCAACTTTTTCTAAAAGCCTTTTTAGGTTATCTCCCATTTGATCTCAAATACATCATGATTGTGTTATTTGTAGCTACGTAATATCTATATCTAAATTAATTAACTATAGTATATACACACTTTTTGCCTAAAATATATATATACTTCATCCATCCTACTCTTAATTAAATCTTTGGTACTGATCACTATTTTAATTATTTTCAACTTTTGGTCATTAAAATTTGTAATTCTTTGGTCCACCTTTGATGTGGTGATCCATTGATGATGACATGGCAACACCATATTGGAAATCGTCACCAATGTGGTTTCAATATATATAAATATATGTCCTAAAGTATTATATTTATTTTTAAAAAAGAAAGCCGCATGCTTGCACATGTAATAATATTTTACTGTCTATAATAATAATGAGTAATTTAAATTAAACTAGTAATCAATGATGTGACATATATATATATATATTATTTCAATTACGATACACATGTGATGTACCCACCAAAGAATTATTACTTTACATAATGTTAATTTATCCATGCCACGTGAGCAATAAATACGATCTAATTGAGTTACAAACATATATATAAAATAAATATATCCAAACTTGATCATTGATTAATTCTCAACAGCCTTTAATATTATATTCATCTATTTTGGAGCAGTCCATATGTGTTAAAATGGAATTATTTTCAAACAATATATATTCTTTTATGCAAATCCCGCAATTTTTGGTTTCTTTTATATATAAATCAAACTTGGAAATTTTTTAGTTTTTCGTTTTTTAAGGAATGGTCATGAATATGGGAAAAAAATTATTAGCAAAATATAGAGAGAGAGAGAAAAAAAAAAAAAAAACTCATTGAGGTAAGTTTAATACAGAGTCTTTTGTTATGATTTACTGATTGATAAAAAAAAAAACTAAGTTGAACATGGAGTCTTCAGTTTTGATAAAAGACTAAGTTGATTAAAGAGGAATTTATATATCATCTAACGTAAACTAAAAAGAATTAAATATGATTATATGGAGTTTTGGAGATGAAATAAATGCTTAAATTCAATGAAATGGAATCATTTTATAAAATATGACATTATTATGTAAGCATGAGAAAGAATAATGTATTAAATGTATTAGATTTTGCCTTGTGTGTTGTCCCATCATGTATTCCTTGTCCATATCAAAATATACCATGATAATCATAGATCACTATTCTTTGATAATTCTCAATTAATTTTTCTTTATTAAATTTTTGGGAGAAAAACGTTTTTAAAGCTATAAGTAAGTTTCAAATTTTTCTTTGTGACACCACTTGTTTCTAGGTTGTATTATAACATGTTCTTGCATTTTTGTATTAATAAAAGTTCTCCCACATATTTGTTTGAAAGTTTGATATAGATTTTAAAGTCGAACCACCATATAATCTATTTTATTCACCAATTTTTTCAAAATCTTATAAGTAAGTTTGATTTTAAAGTTTGAACATTCTAAGATTGTCTCAACGATATCTTTATCATAAACCTCTTGATATGATTTTTTTCGTTTCAACGAAATCAAACATATACATATTACATATGTATATATTTTTGTTTTAATAATAAATATATTAGATATCTACACCTAAGTATGGAGAGTGATGAAATTGATGATTATAGTATAAAGCATTTTTTATGAATAGATAACCAAAAATGAAAAGAAAGACAAATAACAAAATTATAGAAAATAAATTATTGTGAAGAAGTGAAGTGGAGTTTTTCTTTGTAGGCTTAGAAGAAATGCATTTAGGGTTTGACTGGTTGTAAATATTAGGATAGCTTAATGGTTCTTATCTTCTTTTCTTATAATTATAATCATACATAACTTGATGAAACTTCATTTTTGTATATATATAAAAGATAGGTGAATTATTTTTTAAACGAGAATCAATATGGTTAAAGCTAAAATAATGAAATGAAAAGTAGGGACATAATTTATAGGAAATTTTAGAAATGTAAGGGATGAAGGGGTAAAAACAAAAATGGATTATTATAGTTCCCTTTTCCAATCAATAACTTTGAAGCACAAAAAAGTAAAAATAAAAAGAAATTCAAACATTGAATTTGTTAAATTTTAGTTTAGATGATTAAGATGATGTATTAACGATCCCATGAAATGAAAGGAAGAATATATATTTGATGAAATAGAGAAATTATTGTTTGTAAAAAAGAAAAAAGGTTTCACAATCAGTTTCAAATTCGTACATGATGTCTCTCATCTCATCTTATTTTCACAAAAGGCAGTCGCCTTTTTCTTTTTCTATTATTTTAATAACAAAAAATTCATAATAATAATAATAATAATATTTTGGTAGACACCTTCCGATGGAGCCCACAACTGCACACTTTGTCGCCAACTGTACATAACATAGGAATGAGAGTGTTCCAATGAAAAGTATACACGTCAGCTTATCATTTGTCGGTATCCGAAACCTGGGTCCTACCGTCTGGGTAATAAAGTCAACGGGACGTTATGATTGATCTGTCAAAACTCTTCAATTTAGTTACGAATTAATCGGCTTTGGACCATTAGCTTTCCCCACATCATTTCTCCCATTGACTCTAAACTCCATCTTTCTTTTTTTTTTTAATCTTTTGCTCTTAATACTTTATCAACCCTAATTATGCTTCAATCTTCACAATTTTTTTTAAGTCCATAATTACCTTCAAATTACACCTAACAAAATCTTCCATACCCATCTTCCAAAGATGGGAAAAGATGGGAAAAAAGTTGGCAACTGTATTAATATAGAGAGGAAAGAAGAACTTATTACAAATACATATGTGAATATAGATATAGATATATATATATATATACTAAGTGGTCTAATTAAAAGAAGGATATATATATCTATATATATGGAAGGTGATAGTACAAGAAGAAGATGATGATGATGTTGTTGAAGTATGATTGTAAATTTTGAGGTTGGTATTGGAGTGTGCTTCTACTAAACCGACAAATGGGAAAGTGGGTCTAATGATGAGGAAGACGATGACTTAGTGAAACCCCAGATATCATTCTCATGCCCATATCCCAATACTCGGTTTGAAACTTGCATATGATGATGGTGGTGTTGTTGTTCATGATGATGATGATGATGATGTTGTTGTTGTTGTTGTTGTTGTTCGTCTTCATCGTCCTCCATGGCTGATCTTTCGTCCTGCCCATTTAGTTGGGAAGCAACAAGTCGGTCAAAGGCGACCCAGTTGTCGAGCTTGACGACGGGTCGAGGCGATGGCTCTGTTGTTGTCTCTGAAACTGAAAGCATCTCGTGGTTGAAGATGATGTTGTGATCGAACGGTGATGACGTTTCGAGTTGATGGAGGGAGATTATTGAAGGGATTGTTGTGGGGCTGTCTAGCCTTGGAAGATGCATGAATGATTTGTCGATTGTTTGTTGTTGATGATCTTCTGTGTTGTTGTTGTTTGGGCTGAGGATTAATCTTGAAGATGAGTTGCTGTTGTTGTTGATATTATTGGAAAATGACTCCATTTCCAGCTTGCATGTTCTTCCCATGTATTGAAGTATTTGATCCAGAACTCCATCATTGTTTGAGTTTAGTAAGTGAACCTCAGAATCCATGGAGGTTGGGGAGGTCTTTGGGCTATCTATGCTCTTTTGGTAGTTCTTCTTTTTGAAAACTCGACATACAACCCATCCGTCCTCCGCTAGTTGTGACTCTCCGATCGAGTTACAAATCTTCAGAAGAAGCACAAAAGATATTTTCCTTTTAAACATATAAGTGAAAGACAATATCCCTACAGATGTATGAAATATTTGCAAAGAGACTAGCTTACATTGATGTCGCGATCACTATCATCGAGCCGATACTCGTGCATGATCCAATCGGATTTTTGGCCATGAGGGGCTCTTCCTTTGTAAAAGACTAGAGTTTTTCTCAACCCAATTCTTTTGGATCCAGTATAAATAATCTTATCTCGTCCGGTAGCCTTCCAAAATCCAGCCGCTGTAGCACGATTCGTGCGAGTTCCAGTAGGATACTTCTTGTCTTTGTGGCTAAAGAAGTACCAGTCGTTTTGTGGGGTGGATCCAATCTTGCATTTCTCTACCAAAAAAAAAAAAAAAAAAAACATATAAACACGAAAAAGAAAACTCCAAACAATGAGAAGAAAAGAAACAAAGAAATTCCAAAGATAGAAAAGAAAAACCTTGAATATCCCATGGTTCAAGCTTGTTAAGATCAACATCACGAATGACATCAAGATCAATTTTTTGGAAGGCAACTTTCTTCCTGAGGTAATAATGTAGAAGCTCTTCTTCGGTGGGATGGAAACGAAAGCCGGGAGGAACTTGAGAGTGGCCATTGACGGACAGAGTCATATCCTGTTCCGCCATAAAAACAAAAACAAAGACGAAAATCTCTCGAGAAAGACAGAGATGTTTGAAGAAGGAAAGTGTAGAGTTTGAAGTTTAAAAGAAAGAGAGAAAAAGAGAGTGGGGTTTTTGAAAGAGCAAAGTGTTTGTGCGTAAAGTGTAATGAAGCAATGATAATTTATAATGGGAGAGAGAGAAGGGAAAAAAAAAAAGAAAAGAAAAAGAAAAATGAAAGGTGGTAAGGTCCTGAAATTGATGAAAAAGGGGTTTTAGTTTTTTAGGTATGATAGAGCTCTAGTGTGTACTTAGGGTATTGAGGGTATTAGGTTCAAGAACAGCCAACCACCTAAAATTATACACACAAAATCCATATATTTGGTAACTCTCCAATTATTCGATCATTTAAAATTCTATGTATCTCGTAAATAACTACTACATGTAACTGACAGTAAAAAGAAAAGAAGAAAGAAAGAAATTTATGAGTTGTGGTTGTTTCACTGAATTAAGATGATGAAAGTTTTAGAAGAAAGGGGATAAAAATCAAACAAAAGTATAGTGCAATCGGGGGGAATGCCCCAATCGAAACCATGACTTTCGACCTTAAAAATCTATTTGAAAATCACACCTAAAACAACAACCACTTTCTGAAAAAGAAAAAAAAGAAAGTCTATTTATTTTCATTTTTTGGAGTTTCTCTCTCTAAATAGATAAAAAGGAAAAGGGGGGTTTTGGAAATGCAACCACCCTTGAAAGACAAAGGAGAGGCAAAAGGAGGGATGATGGGGTCGGAGCCACTGAGCTATCAAAGGGGTATGTGAACCAAAAATTAACAACTAATAATAGGGTTTCATTATTATTATTATTATTTTGTTTTCTCTTTTATGATTTTTGTTAAAATATTATTTTGGCTATTCTACTTTATGTTAATTCTCTTTTTAGATAATTTGTGTAAACCACTTTTGGATTATACAGTTTATTACAAGTACATCCCTACACTTTTAATTTGAATATAATTCATCTACCTCTACATTTAATTTCCTATCTTAGCATTTATATCAATATAAGTTTTGTTAATTGTTGCAATCAATTGCCTTTTGTTAGTATTGATATGGATGAATTTGTAAAATTATATTTTATCAAATGTTACCTCAATAGAAAAAAGTTAACGATGTACATGAAAACATAAAGAATGGAGAATAAACTATAGGGGTTGTTTGCAACAATCAACAAACTATAGGAACTATAAAGTTCATTTATCAAATAAATTAAAAATTCCAACATGGATATACTTAATTATTTGTATAAATTTGAAAATTAGTAATTATTGTTTAGTTTAATTTCTCTTTATTATTATTTTCTTAAAGAAAGATGACTAGTGTGTATTTTCTTAATTTCATGTGGATATTTAAAAATGTAGGGACTAAAGAGAAATGAAACCAAAAATATAAGGACTTTAACCTTAATAATAATATTGCTTTTTATTTTACCATTCCCAAACTATATCATTGCACTTCACCTCTTCATTCCTTTTTACCTTTTTTCACAATCACTTCAATTATTTATTCTCTTCCATCATCCGTTAATTTCTCTTCTTTTTTTTTTTCTTTTTAAAATAATATAGAATTCATGCATATCATTCTCCACGCTTTTAAATATAAATATAAAATTGTATTATTTATAAATATTTTCAATAATTTTGTCATTTAAAACAATAATCCTCTTAAATTATTACTTTTTAATTAAATATAAAAAAAATGTTGTAAATGAAAAAAAATTGTTAAAAATATTTTTAAAATATAGCAAAGTTGATAGAATATGAATTTTTTTTTGCCACTTGCTAGGTTATATTTAAAAAAATTATATAGATATATATTTTACATTGTAAATGAGATTAAAAAAAAGTTTTATTTTTTTCAAAATTATTCAAATCAAATCATTTAAATTATTATAACCAAAGGGTTATGGAGTTTAGAGGTTTTAAAAATAAAACTTCCAATATTATAACCAATGGAATTTAAAACATAAATAATAAATCAACAAAGCAAAGCATCTCATCATTATGGAGTAGGACTTGTTGAAGTTTAAAAACGAAATATTGAAAAAGATAATTCTATGAATATTTATATAAAAAAAAAACATTAAAATTATTAGAATGTTTATGAGTATTTTGTAAATAATAGTCTTAATTATTTGGAAATAAAATTTTAGCCCTTGATTTCTTTGCAATTTTTGTAACTTCTTAAACCAAATCTTCGTCTTTTTAATTATGATGCACCAAAACATATTAATTAACTTCACATTTCTATAGCACCTTAGAAATATATAGAATGTTATTTTATAAATCCAATTCCTTTTTTAAGTCAAAATTAGGAACTATGTGTGATGTGTATTAATCTAACTTATATAATAGTTTTAATTTCTTTTTTCAATATATTAAATTTATTCACCAATCATTTTGTAGTCAATTTACCAATCATTTATTTTTGTTAATTGTTTCAATTTTGTTGAAAATATACTGTTAAAGTTTTAAAATAATCATAAAACGAAAACAAATAATAATTTTAAAAGTTTTGGTTAGAGTTTTAAAAACGTGTTGAAGAAGTAGAGTACTACAAGACAAATAAATTCACTATTTCATATATAAGCATGTTTTTAAAAGACAAAAATAAAAAAATATAAAAAATTAATCAAATCATATCAGCTCATAATTTTGAAAATGACTCTAATTTATTTTGTTTAAAAAATAGAAATAATTTTTTTAATGTAATTTAATTAAGCATATCTTTTCGATGATTAAAAAAAAAAACATTATTTTTACAAATCAACATGAAGATTGATATATTCTTTTTAGTTCAAAAATTAGCAATATATAAATTGAGAGATATGAATGTGTTAGTACCGTGTAAAGAATATATGCTTTATGTTTGACGTGATCCACCTCAAATGTCAAATGTATCATGTTATATTTAATAAATTTTGATATGAATTGTAATAACTATATAGTATGTAAAATATTGAGTGATTTGAATTCTTGTGAGAGAAGAAGAAAGTTATTTTTGAAAAAAGAATAATGAAATGATCAGAAAGAAAAAACAGTAAATTAATTATATATTCCTGTTTGGTTAATCTTTCCATATCATTTGTTTAGATAAGGTAATTCATATATCAGTTCATTTATATCACAATGAGTTGATTAAAGCACTATAAAGTAAAGAATACCCTTCCTATATATACATATATATTTGCGAGAGAATCCTATTTTTATGGCTTAACGGTGATGACTTTGATGTTTTGATTTAATTATCATTATCTACGTTACAAATTAAGTTTAGTGAGATTATATGTGCTTTTATTTCTTATATATAGCATGAACGTAATCTGTGTCATCAAAGTTATTTCTTATATATAAAAAATTGTGATTTTTCTTTTTCTATTATTATTAGTTCTCATATCTCACAAGTGTTTTGGTTGTGTTCGTACTTTTTGTTGTGCCTGATAATAAAAGAAAAGAAGAACATTCCATGTGGAATACTTCATTGGCTGAAGTTTTGCATATGATGGAGTTGTAGAGAGGGCATCAGCCCAAAACTAGGGGACAATTTTTTAGTCTCTAATTTCACCAACTGTTTTTTGTTTTTTTTTTTTTTTTTTTCTAAATTCTGACCTACAAAATTACAATTTGTATTATTGTATTTATTATTTAATAAGATACTAAACTTTTAATTTCATGTTTAATATTCTCATACCATATTATAAAAAATTAATTATCGATTTCTTTTACATTTTTTATAACTAATTTTAAAATTATATATATGAATTTTTAAAAAGAAGTCTACGTGTTAGATAGAAATTAAAAATAAAAGTACATATTAGTGAAAATCTTAAAAACTAGATTATTAGACACTTTTTTTGAGGTCTATGGAGTTAAAGATATATAAAAGAAAAATCAAAAGCTAAATAATCTATAAGTTCAAATACAAAAGGATATATTAAGAAAGTGTATATGTATTATTAGACCTATGATTTGAACTCTTATTAAATAATTAAAAATTGAAAAGATTAAGATATATGTTGATGCATATTCTTTTGTTTCTTGTTGAAAAGAAATTAAAATCGAGTAATTGATTGAAGGTTGATTGATGAATAAAATTCATGTTTGACTTTGAAATGAAAATGGTTTGGAATATAATTTTTTTTAAAGGGAAAGAGGAAATATTTGTTTAATTAATTATTAAAAGAGAGGGTTTATGTGTGATGTGAGTATCTATTAGTAGGACTTAAGGTAGGAGTGCTAATTAATCTTCACAATAAAAATGTGGGAATGTATTAGAAAATCAATGAATGAATTATTTGGACATGTCTTTATAATAATCATAACAAACGTTTTAACTTTTGGTTCTTCTCTTTTCATTTTTCTTCTTCTTTTTCTTTTTTCAAATATTATTTCCCTAGAGGCATAGGATGCTTTCATTATAATTGCACACATACATGCTTAATTCTCACAAAGCTTCCAAGAGTTTCTTTTTCTTTTTGGAAAAAAAAATAGAATCAAAATTATTCAAACCTTCAAAACTCTATGGTTCAAATCGATTAATATAATTAAAAAGGCATAATTATCAATATTCAAAACATTACTCTCTATCAAAATTTAAAGATTAAATGATTATGATAATACAAGAGACAAGCCATGTTAAACAATTTTTTTATTTGATTGGCGATGTAACACTCCAAAATTTCATGTAAGTGTTATTTAATTATTTTGAAATTTATTGGCTAAATTGAATTAAGTGTGGAGATAAATCAACTTAAAAGTTGAATCAGATTTAATTTTTGTTATTTAATTTATTTGGTTAATTTTGAATTATCTCCCCCTCTTAATTCAATTTAACAAAAATAAATTTCAAAATAATTAAATAACAATTACGTAACTAAAATTTTGGAATGTTACCATTCATTTTTGAATTATTTATCTAAGGCCACTCCAACTTAACCACATCTCAAATAGTTTAAGTCAATATTTCAAAGATTTTGTCAAAGTACAATTATAATTATTTACCATATAAGGTTTAAGCCAACAAATAGCTCAAATGACATATCTATATGTATTAAAAATCAAAAGATTTGTAGTTCAATCTTCTTACACAAAGTTTAAAATATCAACGACGATAAAAGTGTTTTCGTCTCAATTTTATGAAATGTGTCAATAAAAATATCGATTTTATGGGATAATTATGAAAAATATAAAAATATAAATTATTAATATTTTATCTTTTTATTGAAAAGATAGGTCGAAATATGCATGTTTGTTATTTATATTATAATTATATAACTTTTGAATTATATTTAGTGTATTTTGAATTCATATTGATTCATGTATAAAATTAATCTGGAAATATTTAATGAAAATGTTAAATAAAATTTAATAGCATGGTAACATCTTAGATCAACCCTTTTGGTTAATTGATTAATTAAAAAGGTCTAGACGTTCAACGACTCAGGAGCTCTTTCTAGCTCTTCTAATTAGTTCATTTTATTATTATATATCAATGAGAAGTATGATAGCAATTGTTTAAATGTATCAAATCTAAATGAAATATTTTTTCATTAGAATAGCAATTGTTTAAATGTATCACATCTAGAAAAAATATTTTACGATACTACTTATCCTTCCCTTATAACTTGTTAAGAAAATGTGAAATATCAATTTAAATAATTTATGTATATACAATAATCAGGGCTAAAAGATCAAATGTTTTAAATCTAACACTAAAAATAAAATAAGTAATTAAAACCTCAGTCTCACACTATTGCTTTCTCTCTCCTGAAAGTAAATAAAAATGCATGCATGCAAGAATAATTTAGATATTGTTGGAAAGAGATGACATTAATTAGATCTAACTTTATAGGGCCTTAGCTTTAGCTTAGATTTATGAATATAAATTAAATGTATGTTTTCTTTTATTTTTTTTATTTTTTTTTTCACATGGAGGAAATCTAAGTTGTCTTAATATTGCTTTATCCTTTTGTTGAAATTAAGAGTAACATTGAACTACACACTACCAAATGGTATGTCCTTTTATTTATTCATATCCTTACAAAACACAAAAATGGACATTTAATTTGGTGAACTATGACATCTTAGGTTGCTGTGAATTACGTATGCAAAAACTAATTATTTAAAACAAGCACTAACTTGGGTTACTTTTACCATCTTCTTAAACAGTAATTAATTATAAGTTTTTTACTACGGGAATTACACAAAAATATTAACTTTTTTTTTGGTATAGACAAGAAGCATGTGGTAAAATAGGTATGAAATATAGTTGGGTTACAACTAATAAAGTAGATGAAAAGGGGGACTTTTCCCCCCTTTGAGTTATCCACTTCAATTTTCAAACAAAAATGATTTTATCTCTTGGAATATCACTTAGTTTTAAAAAAAAAAAATCTCATTAAATTTTAATGAAGGCAACGACTTGACTTCTAAAACAATAAAATTTAGTGTATAGAAGTGAAATGACAAGTACTAAAAAAACCATAGTTTGAGTTATTCATGACGTTACTTTATTTTATCATATTTAGTAGACTCACTCAAACCATTTATTGTAATCTTCCATTAGTGTTGGTTTATGATTTGAACTTGTCTTTGGAAAAGGTAAAAAACAAACCTATATCAACCTTGTTATATAAAATTAGGAACAATGGAAGCAGTTATTTTAATGAAAAATGATGTTATTACTTAATCAATAATTTGAATAAAATGTGTAACTTCATACTCACTAACAATGAAACTACTTTTTAAGATTTCTTAAGAAAAACATGGAATAAACTTAAATTTGATCAAATATATTTAAGAGTAAAAATATTTGGATGTACACCAAATATATATTCACTAATTATGACAAAATTTTATTTTCTTTATATGTTACTTTGTAATTAATGGAAATGGATGGAGATTAATACACCCTCAACTGCATGAACTCAATAATTACTCTATTAAAAATGAAATGAGTCCCACAATATGTATAGAACTAAAATATATATATATATATATATATATTTACAATAAATGGTATTTAACCAACAAATTGTATTTATACCTATACACACCAATCTTTTAAGTAGTTACTATTATTTTGGTAAGAGACATCCTACATTATTTTGAGGTAATTATCCCTAGGCTTATGAGCATTTTTTTTTTCTATTGTTCATAAAAAATTTGTTTTTCTTATATATAACAACTTTATCCTAAAATTCATCTCAACGTGGATATATAATTTGATTTAATAAAAAAATTATTTGACTTAAAAGAGGCAATAGAGATAGAAATTTAAATTTAATAGATATTTGATATTTACCATCACAATCATGTCTAGAAATTAAAATTTGTATACTTTGAACAATATATATAAAGAAACCACAACAAATAAATAAAATTAAAAGCTAAATAAGTTAAAATTAGGAAAAGAAAACTCAATTTCCCTTAGCACATATCCATTCACCTAAAATTAGAAGAAAGGATAGGAGTTGATTATCTAACCTCAATTATTAAAGGCAGATGGTTGAACTAACTCTTAACATTAGAAGTTCTATTTGATATAACAAGTTCAATTATATGACAGTTTTATTACGTTAATAACATATTAAATTTAATTAAGAAATATTTAATAAAAAAATCCCAAATAAAATGATTTAAGAACTGTTCCACTCTCGAAAAGTAAACTTTTTATATAATTTTGAGTTTTTTTTTAATGTTTATAAATTTTTAAAACTAAATAATGGTTTGTTTTTTCTCTTTGAAATTTAGTTTAGATTTCAATATTGTAATAATAATTTGAAAAAGAAAACAAGATCATTAGAAAAATCTTTTTAAAAGCATATAATAGCCAGAAAACCAAATCTAACAAAAAAATATTTGTTATAAAATAATGCCAAAATGATTGTAGAAATAATTGGATGTTATATTCATGAATATGAGAAAAAAAAAAAGATCTAAAAATGAAAATCTTTAATAATTATAATAGACATGAGAGCTAGAGATTACAAGTGGGATTGGGTGAGGAATGAAATAATTAATATATTACTTATGTAGTTATATGTTTGTTGAAGTAATTTAATACAATAAATAATCAATAAAACATAACTCTAAATTATTTATAAAAAAAAACAAAGAAAGAAAGAAAAAGAAATTAAATAGCAAAATAATTGTAATTTATTGAAAAGAAAATTTAGTCTATTTGTTGAATTATTTGAGTTGGATATATAAACAATATACATTGACAAATTAAAACAGTGGAAATTAGAAAGGCTAGTTGGGGTAAGCTAAGGTGTGTGGTGTAAAGAACATAACTTAATGTTAATGCCATTTTGTTTGGGAATACTTCTAAAAATGTTGCTTTCTTTGTGTGTCAAAAAATTAAATTAAAACAGTGTAGTTTTGTGATGTTGAAAACTCATTTGCTTATTCATTTGTTCAACCACTGCTATGTTCAGAGAATGTTACTCAAATTCAAATCCTTATAGGCCACAGAATGTTTTCATGCTTCCTTTTTATTATTATTATCTTCATTTTCTTTAAATTAGGTTTAATTTAAAACAATTCAGATAACAACCAATTACAATAGACGTCCTTTTCCATTATAATCAAATTGTATAGTATAACCAATTCCATGTGTGGAGGAGACCCTAACCTCAGTGAGCTATTACATATACCCATCTATGCTTTGGACTTCAATTATAATAGTTGATGTTTGGACAAGTTGCATAAAACGACATTTAAGCAAAAGATAATGATAATCACGAAAGGATAAACTTGGACATATATTAATTTTTTTTTTTACTAATTGACTCGTCAACAATTGCTATTGTTGCAATATTTTTTAAATTGTGTTATTTGCTATAATTTTATTCTATGTGTTTTCTATTTTAAATCACGATTTACTATTTTCTATCCAAACTAAAATAGTTTGAACCCTAAATAAAGACTATTATAATAAAAACTAAAATAGTTTGTATAGTTTGCATCCCAAATACAAGCTATTATAATAACTATTGAATATAAAAACCAATCGATCTAACACCTAAAACGCATTCTACTTTTTGCTTTCAGATTCTTTTTAAATAAATTTATCTATAAGTTTATATATTTTTTCTTTAAGTACAAATTAAAAGTAAGAGGATGTAAACCCGGGATCTATTGTTTTCAAGTACGTACGAGAGTTATTGTTTGTGTTTATATGTTGTATTTAACTACCAAACTCATGGTTTTAAAAACCAATTCATAATGTACCAAACTATAGTAATACCACATTATAGTTTATAACCGTTACTACTCACTCATATACATTCAATGGCTAAATATAATTGAAATACGTAATAATGCATGGTATATAGCAAATAATTATGGTCTAAATTAATCTTCACAAAAATATATTCATTTTAGTACTTACGTTTATTCAATTTATTTTTAGAAATAATATAATTTAATAAACACTCGACATAGCCATGGACTCCATAATAGATCATGTCCATTTAGACTAATGTATAAATCAATATATAGTAAACTAGGTACTAAATTTTAATATATATACATGAATTAAAGGTAAGGGATATATATAATTTGATCAATTGAAAAAAAATCAGAAAGAAAAAAAGGAAAAGATGAGTTGGCCACTTGCAACAAAGATTTATTGAGAGAAAATGTGTTTAAAGAATGGAAATTAATGGTGTGTGTTTTATTATAATTAAGTTTAGTTTCTGTTATGAGACAGGAAAAATATATGTCTTAAAGTGTAATGATGATTAAATTAAAAAGATTCATAATTAAACATATGAAATTCTGGAGATTAATGATGGAGTTAGGGCGGCAAATTGACTTACCAACCACTTCTCACTAACCTCCAATATTTTTACTACTACACATATTTATATATTTTTATTATATCTTTTCTTTTCTTTTTCTCAAAATAAATATATATACACATATATATCTATCTATCACTTCTTTCAATTCTCTTCTTGCTTTTAACATTCCATCCAATTTTCTTCTACTTCAATTTTGGTTTATAAACTTACTAACTACTACGAATTTTTCATTCAATTCCTTTTCTATTTTTGTATGTTTGAAAATATCAATTTTGTTGTTATTGAAAGTTTAATGATATAACTGTAATTATAATCGATTTTTTTGGGGCTATTCTTACAAATTTTCTCCAATAACTTTTTTAAGAAACAAAAATATAATGATTAATGCAATGTGAATGTTTAGAATTCAAGATTTAGAATATATAAAAGGGTGAGTACATATATATATATATATATATATAGGGCTAACATACAATTTTAAAAGGGGAATTTCATTTTGAGTGACGTTGGTTGTGACGGCATGCCTTAAACAAAATAAATGCAAATAAATATGTTTTCATATTTCACATTAATTGGGAGATTATGATTTATTTATATAATATATGCTCTATACTTTTTGGATTAATTAATCCCTTTTTCTCTTAATAATAATGCCCTATTGGGGTTGCTTTTCTCTCATTCAATTCTTAGATCAATTTCTTTCTTCCCTACTTTCATCATTAAGAAGTTCATCACATAAGTCGTGAAAATTATTTTTTGTTTCTTTTTTTCAATTTTTAAAAATATATATACTTGTGTGTGATTGATCATTATGACTCTTTTTTTTTTTTAATTTATTCTTTTTCTAATGTTTTCAATATGACATTTTGTTTTAATGATAAGTTCTATAAAGTGTTTTTAATAAGAAAACCTAACATAAAGAAAAAGATGCATTAGCTCTCCAATTAAAAAGAAAAAAGTTTTAGAGAAGGTTAAGAAATAGAATTTTGAGTTAGATTTTCAAATGGGTATGTAATGGGAGGAATATTATTGAATTTAAATTCTATGAGTGGAATTAATTATTTAATTGAACTTTATTATTAGGGTTTTTACCCTTCATGGGTTATGATCTAGCAAAGTCTTTTCATAATTTATAAATTAAAGTAGGTATAAACATCTTAATAGTTTGTATAATTTATTGAATTTCACTCAATATCATATACTAAATAATTATTGAAGCATATTGATAATTTACCATACTCAATTATTAGGACATTTAACTATTTCTGTAATTTTAATGTAAGAGAGTATTTATTTATCTTTTACTTATGTATATTGATGACATAAATATGAAACAAAATAATTGATTGATGTTACATCTTTTATTTACTACAATGAAGATATTTGTTAAATTGAATTCAATAATTTTTTAAAATGTTATTCAGTTATTAATTAAATATTATGCAATAATTGTTTCGCACCAAAAAAACTTTATTTTTTACTATATTTTGTAAAATAGGAAGGTAAAACGAAGTATTATTTACCACTCTAAAATCAGTGAAATTTCCTCATTTAATTATTTATACAACTCTTTTGGATCTATAACATAACGAGGATGTTAAAGATGTGGTAAACTAGCTTATATGTTTGAGTGTATTTACCGATCCGAGATCAGGGAGCATACCAAGACATTACAACTAGTTGACACCTCCTTAACATCATTATTATACCTCAGCTCAACCAAATTAAAATTAAAAATTGTCAAATTAATTGGTCAAATATTAAGAAAGTGAACGAATATGTCATTTTGTTGGAAGATTAACTACATTCATTTTAATTTTGAAACATATCCTTCACTTTTATTTTTACGTTTAATAAGTTTGACTTCAATTGTATCAATTTCAACATAAACCACAAACTATCATTTTATTTTTTAACCATGGAACTTAGAACAATATAAAGATGGTTGTACTTTGAAAATTGATCATAATTTTTGGTTAAGAACCGTCGATTCATGAATATGATTAATGGTCATTACATCAAAATAATTTGATCGTAACAAGTAGATTTTTTAAAATAAAGAATAGCATGTGTTTTCTGCCAAAAAAAATTTGTGACAAATTTTGAATGTTACCAAATCTATAACTATGATGATAGTTATTAAATAAAACTAATCAATTCATAAGCCTTTGTGAAAAAAAAATTAATTCACAAGTATTTTTTACCTAACATATATTAGTCTTCATCAATAATAATAGTTTTTTTTTATTTACTTTGTTCTTTCATATATTGTTCCAAATATACGAATTTAAATGTAGATGCAATTGATTCAATTTTTTCCTAAAGTTTTATTTAAAAAAGTAGATTAAAAGGTAGTAAAAACACAATTATCATCAACCATGTAGAAAAACATGCACTACTACAAAATCTACTTTACTTGACACTAGGTACTTTTACATACTTGACGTTTTTATTAAAAAACTGTCAAGTATTGACCATTTTAAAGAAAAAACGTCAAGTATAGTTTTTAAAAAGTGGAGTTTTCATGGAATTTTTCAAACTATTTTAAGTTAGCTTTTATTTGACGTTTTTTTTCATTAAGTATAAGGGAGATTTTACTTAACGTTTTATTTGCGCCAAGTATAATGAACTTTTACTTGACACGAACAAAACATCAAGTATAGTTTAAAGAAAGCAAAATTTTCATGAATTTTTTTAATTATCTTACATTAGCTTTTACTTCATATTTTTTTTCCATGTCAAGTATAGTGTCGAATTTACTTGACGGTGTTTTAGTGTCAAGTATAGTTCAACTTTTACTTGACATTTTTTTCACGTCAAACATAGTTAATGTTTACTTGATGCAGAAATAACGTCAAGTATAGTTAACATTTTTATTTTATCAAGTATAAAAATATAAAAATACTTTTTATTTCCCTCCTTTCATTAAATAATTAATTAAAATAAAATTATTACAATAAACTTATTAAAATATCAAAAGTAATATATATTTTCTCTATTTTCTAAAAAAAAAAAAAAAATCCCTTTTTTTTCCAATTATTTTTTTCATCCCAAAGTTCTAAAACTTTTTTCTCTTTTTTTCTCTAAATTTCCCATTTTTCTCTATTTCTAAAAAAACCCTAACTTATTTCCCAAAATTTTCCCCCTCCGTTTCCCTCTTTTCATTTTCCCTCCCTTTTCCTATTTTCTCTCACATGCTGCCTCTCTTCCCTTATCACACGCAACCTTCCGATTTTTTTCACACTAAAAAGCCCCCTCTTATTTTCTTCACGTCAGACGACCCTCCCAAATTTCTTTTCTCGCCCCCCTCTTCTCATCGAACGTGTCCCCCTTCCCTTCCGATTTTCTTCTCACCGAAAAGCCCCATTCCCCTTTGATTTTCTTCACGTGGAATGGCCCCCACCGAATTTCTTCACCACCGGAGTTCTTCTCGATCTCCCTTCTTCTCACTGGACACACTCCCTTCTGATTTTCTTCTCACCGAAAAGCCGCCCCCCTCTGATTTTCTTCCCTTTTTCGTTCACTACTGAATGTTAGAGGATGAGAGTTTTTCTTTTTTGTTTTTTGAGTTCAATGTATTTGTTTTCTTTGATTGATTTCGTTGGTTTTTTATTCAGGGTGGTGAGAGTTCATCGATGATTTGGTTTCATTCAAAGAATTTGTTTTGATTTGCAGAATGGTAGGTGGAATTTTCAGGTGAACAATATACACATTTCTATTCAATAATCTTCAAAATATTTGGTGTATAATTATTTTGTTCTTTTTGTCTTGAACCCAGATTCTCTGCAACAAATAGGTAAGCAATAGTGTTCTTTTTGTTTATTAGTGATTTAGTGGAGCTTGATAAATGTGAATGTTGTAAGAAGATCAAAGGAAGTTCGTTTTTTGTCTCTCCCTTTACTCTTGTAATGTTTTTCTTTGCAGATGCGGGGAGGTGTTGAAGCACTTAACTCAGTTGAATAGGTACTCTTAGGTATTATGATTTGGGAAACTTGCTTAAGTTATACTGTATTCTTTAAGTTAATTTTTAACTGTTTTTGAGCATTAACAATATTTATTTAGCGTAGGTTTTCTAATTTATGTTTGTACTTAGTTTCATATAGGTTTAAAAATATTCATGTTTAGGTTTACAATATCCTCCCTTACAATGTAGAATTTTTGTACAAGGGGATTATTTTTTTATGATGGAAATAAGTTACTTATCTGATTAATTTTTATTTTTAACAAAATGTCTACTTGATTTTTTATGTTTTATAGACTGATACAAGAAGTTTCTACTCACAGCTTGAATTGGATGAAGTATGAGCGGAGTGGGCTGAATTTTTAGCTTTGCACATATGATAGACATCCTTAGATGTGATCTTATTAATTTTGTGAATGACTAATATATGGGAATGCCCATAACTTTTTTTTTTTTTTTTTTTTGTAAATGTTTCGTTCATAGCTATTATGCTTATGTACATGCAATAGATGTAAAGGGGATAGATTTTATTTTTGGTATACCACACATGTTTTTGGTTATATAAGATAATTATTTTGTTGATTTTGGAATAGGCCACATATAGGAAATTTTAGTTGACTATATTGGATTGGAATTGTGTAATTGTTGACGATGTTGTTGAGAGTAATAAAATTATTGTTGGTTTACTTATACTAAATTATTTGTTGTGTAACTACTAGTTGGATAGTTTATTTTGTCGATGAATATGTTTTATTGAAATGAATGTACGTAATGCAGAAAACAGGAAATGAAAATTTTTATATATTTAATATATTAATAAATGGTATACATGACGTTAGATACATGTCAAGTATACTATCTTAGAATCAAATATACTATTTTACTTAACGGATAAATAGTGTCAAGTATATCATCTTAGTTGACGGATACATAGTGTCAAGTATACAATCTTACTTGACGTGCAAAAATTGACAAGTATACGAATTTACTTGACATGTAAAAGGCGTCATGTATACGATCTTACTTGACACGTAATAAACATCAAATATGATATAATACTTGACGTTAATACAGTCTCAAGTAAACGTATACTTGATGATATTTTAGTGTCAAGTAATGTGACTATACTTGACAGTCGATTACTTGATGTTAATACAATGTTAAGTAAACGTATACTTGACAGTTTTTTAGTGTCAAGTAATGTAACTATACTTGACAGTCGATTACTTGACGCTTTTAAAAACGTCAAGTATACATTTACTTGACATTGTATTAACGTCAAGTAAACCAATTTCTGTAGTAGTGATGAAAAGTAAAAATCATTAACTTATGAAATATTAGTTCAAAAGCCAAACACTTTACATTTGAAAATTAAAACATTAAATCATATTTTAATCATGGTTATTTACTTTTTCTAATATCATATACTTGTATAACATCTACTTCTGTTTCTATAACTCACTTTAACAAAAAATCGTTCTAGATCATAATTTGTAAATTGTTTTAACTCATAATACAAAAGAAGTTAAAATACAAAGATACGCCCTAAGTAATTAAAATAAATTTAATACAAATGAGTTAAAATGATGATACACAATAATCAAATATAAAATGATGAGTTATAAAATAGTCTAATATAGAAACTAGAAATAATGTATGGTAGCTAAAATGATATAACAAAGTTGTCAGTGTAATTTTATGCTCAATTGAAATATGTTTACTTTAACTCTTATACTTTATTTATTATCTAATTTCGTTTGGTATGATTAAAACATTTAATTACCTTCTTCCACAATCTACTTTTTTACAACTTTTTTTTATATATAATAATATTAGTCACCAGGTAAGAGTGAATAATTATTTCATAATTATTTATATATATATAAAAAGAAGACCATAATTCTAAAATTATTTTTGTTGATATAATCCTCTCATCTTAGTAATTTAAAATTGGATTAAAAGACATTTTTGGTTCTTAAACTTTTACAAAAGTAGTAATTTTGTTTCAATATAATACCTTATTTTCTTTCTTTATTATTCTATCTTGAATCTTACATGCTCATATTTATTGTATAAAAAAGTATAGTTTCGAGATAGGTAAATTGTAGCATATAGTAAAAAAAGTAAATGTTGAATAGTGTTGGATCGTAATGTTAAAAGGCATATATATAGAGAGAGAGAGAGAGAGAAGTACATATTGTTAGTTAGGAAGAAAAGAGAACAAAGTTAGGTAGGAAATGTAGATGACAAGGTTGAAACAATTGACCCAAATATGCATGCCCAACAATATAATATATAACTTTCTAACTTTTTATTTCATGTCTAATTTTCAACCTCCAATAATATATTATCATTACCACTCTATATATAACTAAAATATTTATAAAGTATTCTAAAATTTAAATAAATATTTTTAATAATTTTATTTAAAATAAATTATTATATTAAAATTTTAAAAATATATAAATAAAATGAAATTGATTTTGTTTGAAAAATATGAGTCAAACGAAGTCTTATGTTTGTATTTTTCAATTTGTTGGCATTTGGGCATCACATTCATAACACACATCCAATATTTCCATCCATTCCTTTCTTTCACTTTTTTACTTTTCTTTTTTTCTCCCTTTCTCACCTAACTTCTTAACTTCCTTTTCCATGGACAATTTTCGAGGGTTACAATTTAAATTTTAAAAAGGTAGAAATGCTTAACCTATTATTATTTACAAGTCAAAATATTAATCTTACTTTTTTTTTATAAAAAAAAAAGGTATTTTTATTTGAAAAAACTATTTTAAATGACAAAAACTTCTAAAAATAACTACAAATATAACAAAATATTATGTTAAATCAAGATAGAATATTATATCTGTTTTATGATATTCCCTTAATTTCCTGTCATCTAATTTAGCATAAAATTAAGGAAATTTATATATAAAAAAAATAGCAAAATGGACAAATATTTTTACTTTCAATTATTTGTATGGTTAGAATTACATTACATTTGAGTTGGCATTTTTGAATTGTCCAATGTCTAAGTTTAGTAGGGAAAGGCAACATTTGATGTAAAATGTAAATATCTCATTTTCCAACTCTTTTTTCTATGGCATTATTAGTGGGCTCCTCATGTTGCCCTTTTCCTTTTCTCTAAACAATAATAGTGGGCTTTTTTTGTTGGGCCTTCTTTCATTTTCCAATACATTTTCATTTTAAATCACACCTTTTTTTTTTCTTTCTAATTTTGTTTCTTTTAATTAACTATCAAAATTAAGTTGCTTCATTTCTAGTTTATAGATCAATCTTTAAAACTTTATTTAAAAAAAAAAAATCTTCTAGAATTTAGCCCTTTATAATATAACATGTTGATCAAATGTATTTAAAATAATCAAGATATTAGAAGTTTAAGAACATATAGTAATTGTAACTTAACCTAAAGAATAAAATCTTCTAAATTGTCATTTTAATTAAAAGCTGGCCAAGTTTAATTAATCAGAGTGAAATAATTAACGATAAAAGTAACAAAAAAAATGACCAAAGTGTGATTAATAATTAGTTGTGTGATTAACAAAGGCTGTCATAATAGCACACCAATTCAATTAGGGCCCAATATTACCAACTGAAATTAGACTTAAGTTGTTGATTTAACAATTAACAAAATTCTCTCTTATTAATAAATTCTCAATTAACCTAAGTTCAAACAGTACATTATAGTTGGATTTGCACAATCAAATTTTTAAAGTAGCTTTAGTGAATCAACTAGTGGGTCATCGTTTTGTTTTTTTTTTTTCTTTTTTTTTTTTTTTGACAAATTATTGCTAAAATTAATTCTCTTATTTAACATATAGAAAATTCAAATATATATATTGTTTTATAAAGTTAGGTTATGAAATAAACTGTGGATGTTATAACAGATAAATTATATCAAGATTGGACATAAAAATATCGAGATACAATTAACCTCAATCATATACGGATTGTTGTTGAAGTCAAAGCGAAGATATTTAAGCATCTCTTAAGACGATATTTATTTTAACATTTCTGATTCTCGAGTTAGATTATTTATTTTCTTTTTTTACTTAATATTTGAATTTTGTCTGTCATGAGTTGTATGATATCATATTAGTTAATAAATATGTCCTATGAAGTATTATCTCAAAATTAATTGATCGTAAAAAGAATAACTATGTCTTATAAAGAGTACGTATGGGATTAGAACATCCTCCAATCCATACTCAAAACAATCTTGAATGATTGCTGCAAGAAGGGCAGTGGAAAGCAATAGTAATAATATGCATAAGGACACATTAGCATTATATATTATTCATAGATTATAAATTTGAAATCAATTAATATGAAAGGTGTAAGGTAAAGTTAAAAGAAAATAGTTGTAAATAACATGGGATGTTGGACTATTTAATTAGGATACATGAATAGTTCCAATTTCCATGTATTTAATTAATTTCATTTTTGTTTTTCTAGTTCAAACAACCAATGAAATATATATACATATCAACTAAAATTTAACTCAAACGCTGCTTTCTATCTATCAAGAATTTAAGAGATGTTTAGAATTATGCTCAAGTTAACATTATTTTGTATGAAAAAAATTCAGCTTTATATTTTTTTTATTATTAAATTTTGTGTTTATTTTCTTACAATTTGTTTGTTACTAGTTTTACATTCTCAAACAAAACTTCAATTAAGTATTAAACCAAATTTAAAAAACAAAATTAAATTTGTAAAAATATTATTCAAATTTTATCGATTTTAGTTGTTCTATAGATCAGTGGATGACAAAATAAATAATGAAATTGCAAAACAAATATTGTGTACACATATATGAATAATAAATTATATAAATAAATTTTCACCTAATTTTATTTTTTGTTCTTTTTCACCAAAGGAATAATTGCATTTTATTGGTTAATTGCTCCTACGTACTATTTAATATCAAAATGAAGACAAAGAAAAATACAAATGAGATCGAACAAAACCAAAGTTCCAATTCAGAAAATTTTGTCTTCTCTTAATCATTGATAATTAGTATGAACTAATTAAAAGCATCTTTAGATTAAAAACATACCCGTATAAAGTAAAAAGTTTCACTTAAAAAGTGAGAGAAAAAGATTCTCATTGTATCATTATATTATAAATAAATAAA
Source organism: Cucumis sativus (assembly GCF_000004075.3). Classification (NCBI taxonomy): domain Eukaryota; kingdom Viridiplantae; phylum Streptophyta; class Magnoliopsida; order Cucurbitales; family Cucurbitaceae; genus Cucumis; species Cucumis sativus. The sequence continues at coordinate 894,633 of NC_026659.2, read as the reverse complement.
CTACATCGTTTCAATCTTATTAAAAAAAATATTATAATTAAATAACATTTTTATAAAGTTCGAGATGGAACTTAACATCGATGAATGATAAAATTGTATAATTTGATTACTTAAAACTAAAATTGAATGTTCGAGTTTGACACATAATAGGTAAATAACTAAACCATAATAAAATCTTAACTTTTAAATTAGTTTAGATTAACATAGGATAATAATTGCCAAATGGTGAGCTTAGGGAAGGAGAGAAATTTGGGTTCATGCTTTAGGCTAAATTTGCTAAATCCATGCATGTTCACTACTCGATCGAATCCTAAAGTCAACCTAATTAATTCAACTCATTCATAGGTGATCTATCAATTCTTATACATACACATAGTTGTGACTAATGAAAAAGGTGATATTACATTAAAATGTGTGATAAGTATCACAATATCGACATATCGATGAAAATTTAACATAAAAGTTAAATGTTTTCTTTTAAAAGATGATTATTAATATGAAAAACCTTTTTTTGATTTATGAATGATTGTTTATTTAACATGATTGTGATGGCTTATTTAAAATTTAAAATAAGATGGACAAGTTTGGACTATGTTCTATGAGATCCCCATTTTTTTGTCCTCAATACATATATGCATTTGGAAGATATATAAACATTTTAATTACTATATCATTTCGTTGACTAAGTAAAATATATATTTGTTTTGTAATTTCAAAGTAAATTCATGTGACATGCCTTCCAATGTTTAGTCTCCATATTATAATATTATCATATTATATTTTACTTTTTGTAAGGTTTGAGAGTTTGGTTTTACCATAGAAAAAGGCAAGATTAGAAATCCAAGTTTTTATATTGAATTTTTAATCCCATGGTCTAATTTCATTCATTTTTTTTTTTTTGTGAAAGATTTCGATAATTATAGCAAAACTCAAACGTTAGATGTTTCGGTTCTTCCATCTCCAGGTCGTTAAACTTGTTTTTCTTTTTTTTATCAATATGTAGTGTGTAGAAAAACACAGAGACTTTGAAGTTGAAAGTGTGAATTTCCTCATTAATCAAACTAAGTAGATGTGGGCTATATATATAGAGAGACATGTTATGGGAAAAAGTTGACTTGTCGTTGCATTTAATTATGGTCCATTTTTCTTCAACGTCTTTCATAATTCACATGGTCCCTTTCCTACATATTTTAGTCGTCAACTTTATGACATTGGCCTCGCTAAGATTATTTTAAAATAATAATTAGAGATTAAATATATCTATTTTTAAAAACTCAAAAACTAAAAAATTATTTCTTTTAAAATTTAGAGACCAAACGCAGAACTTTGAGACTAAATAAAATAATTTTTCTATCCAATGAATGAAATGCATTACTTAATTGACATGGAATATGTTAGTAACAACAAGTCTAGCTATAGTTTGAATCTCCTTTTTGGATGCATTAGAAAAAAAAATCTAATGCATTAGTAGTGTATTTCCTTTTTTAACTCAAACTACGTCCTAATAAAATAAAATAAAATTCGTTACTAATGGTTTTATTCTTCTTTTCCTCTTTACTAAAAAGAAAAACCTAACATTTTATAAATTTAGACCAAAGGGTGAACAATTATACATTGTCGTAAACATTGGTACATATTTTAAGTTGTAATTGTTGGTCATTTTGTTGATAACAATTTAGAAAGTGGTTTCTTTTTTTAAGAGTATAAAATATAATGAGTTTTTTTTTCTTCAAAAATAATAAAGAAGAACAAACTATTTCCACTTTCATGTAATTGAAAAACCACTTAACGACAAAAAATTATTACCTTTAATTTTTAAGTGTAAATATTTTGTACACTTTTCTTTAAAAATAATGTAAAGTATAATAAGTGGATATGAAAATTTGAATTGTAAAACTTTAAACAAATAAGTACATGTCAATTATTGTTAAGTGACGTTGAATTAAAAGGTACGTCGTAAATAAATTAGTTCATCACAATTTTATTTCAAGCTAATATTAGGTTATGATGTATTGATGGTATAGGAAATGTAAAGAAGGTGACAAAAGAGATGAATTATTTCCCTAAAAAAAGTCATAGTTGTATTTAATTGTACTAAAAAGGTTAATTTAGGGGATGAGGAAAAAATTAAAGAGAGTTGTTAAATACCCTTAACTAGTCTACAAGCTAAAGCAATAACAATAAATATGATTAGTTAACATCGTTATACATAGTAGCATGCAAACAAATTAAAATATGTCAAATATTTTTTATAGAATTACTCCTAACTTTGTTTTAGTCTCATTTTTGTGTTATGATAATTATATTTTTAAATAAATCATTTACTTAAACACTTTTAGAATGGATATATACAAATAATTATGAATTATAATGATATTTCTCACTCTATCATATCAAATTGAATTAGGAGATTAAAATAATCTTTTACTTCGTGATCAAAAGACAATAAATCAAATTAGTCACGTCCATTTGTTACTTCATTCTAAGTTTATGGTAATTGTCAACCAATATTTAGAAAGTTTACCAAACTAAAGATCAAAAGGTTATACACTTTTCCTATATCATATGTCTCTCATGATCCTTTATATTGAAATTCAAATAATGTAGAAAAATGGTCAACTAAATTTTAGACATATATGAGATATTATCATAACATCCCTGCTAGACAGCTCACCCTCTTATTTAAAGCCCTAGCAATCCCCTTCTTTAAAGCATAGCAATTGGTTGACACCCACATCTATTTTTCAAATTATATTTTTGGCTGTGTTCTTATAACTTTCCTCTCTCATAACAACAAGCTAGCAACAAACAACTACATATACATCAAGAACACAAGTCCATCTCGACCAAATCACGAAGCGAAATAGATAAATTATCCTATTAGAAAGACTTAGCCCTATTCGTTACTCAACGAGCTATCTACCATTATTTGTAAACTTTTAATTTTGTTATACTTTGATTTAGAATTTTAAAATGACAAATCTAATCTAAAATATTGCAAGTGGCGGATTCTAGATTCTAGGCGGAGGACATAAAGTTCATATATGATATAATATTAAAACCTAGCTAATTGATTTTGTTGATGCTTGTTATTTTAGATAGAGATTAAGTATAGCACCGTAAAATTTGCTAGATACATACATGTATACGTATACGTTTACATATGTATGCATGTATGACACACTCAATTTAACAAAAATGAATTAATCGAAACTTTAAAGTCAACTTGATACAACTGGGCCAAAGTACAAATCTTATTCTTTTCAATGGCTAATTTTTCTAAACATTTTTAAATATATACATGTCTAGCTAACACATGCAAAACCCTACAATCTATAGAAAAATAGAAAAAAATGTACTTTTGGTTCATGAGATTTTGAATTTAATCTCTATTTGGTTTTATAAAGTTTAAAAAAGAACGGTTTTGTTCAACAGATTTGAGAAAGAAATAGTTGATCATCTAAATTAATTAAATTGGTTGACTAATGGTTGAGTGATGTGGATGTTAAATGATGAGTGTTTTTTTTTTTTTTTTTTGCTGATTTAGAAAATTTATTGATTTAATATTTATATTATTAAATGACATGGACTCATTTGTTTTCTCTCATCACCACCGTCGTCTTCAACCCTCATCTGTCAGAGTCTAAGACACCATCATCATTGCCCCATTTTCAGTTGTGAGTGAAGAAGAATGTTTCAAAACAAACATGTATATTAACAAGCTCTCACCCTCAAATCTCTGGTAGTCTCCTCACTTCAAGGTTTCTAATTAGCACAAACCCATTTCCATTTTTCTTCCACTACTAGCTAGATCTATCTATTCCACGAACCAGATTACTATCGGCCCTCTGATTGGGATTGGGATTGGATTAGATTCATACTGATTCTTGTTTAATAATCTCTGTTCCCTTTCCCCTTCGAATCCATGGAGGTTTTGTTTTTAATTAAACTCCAAACACTAGCTGACAGTAATGAAGAAATTAATTAACGTGGGGTAAGAAGATAATGGCCGTTGTTAGTTTTGTTAATTAATAAATGACAGAGAAATTTTTCCATACGTTCATCAATTTCATACAAAAGATCTATCAAGTTTTTGTACCATCACACCCCATTTCCACACCAATCTAGATCTAGAAAATGACTCCACAATATTTTTCATACAAAATATATTACACTTCTTCCAGTTATTACTCTTTTATTAATATTTTGCCAAGATCCAAGGAACACAAATATAACCACCACTTCTTTAATTTAAGTAAAAAAAAATATAACTTGCAAGTTTTTAACATTGATGACACTTTTTAGTTCTTGAATTTTTTAATCATTAAATTTTAATTTTCTTTATAAAAAAAACACATATACTAAATTCGAAACAAAAGTTTATGATTTTATCGAGATATATATATATATATATATATATATATATATATATATATATATATATATATATATATATATCAACTTATAAAAAAAGTAAATTTCTTTTTTAATACAATAATTATAGATAAGATAGAAAAATAAAACTTGACATGTATTGATTGTTTTAAAAATTTATTAACCACACAAATAATAGTTCATAGAAAATGGTTAAAACGTCTAAACTAAAAGAGAGAAAATCTTTTTTCTTTTCTTATCCCAAATCTCCCATATAAGTCTATGAATAGCCTTTTTTTGTTCTTAATAAAAGATAAAATAAGACAACATAACAAAATAAAAACTCTATAAATACCAATAGAGAAAGTACCAAAAGAAAAGGCAAACTCCAAACACTCAAAAAAAAAAAAAAAAAACACTCATAAGACTCTCGAACCCAAAAATTCGAAAAAGAAAAACAAATGGAGGCTGTTTCTCTGGTCAACGGCTGCTCCGCAGGCAACACCGCCGGTAAAGTCATCATCTGCAAAGGTAAGATACTACCGACGCCGCCTCTCTCTCCTCTCCGCCGGTCTCTTACCGCGGATACAAATTAAATAAATTAAACGTCCGTTTGCTTGTTTGTTTGTTTTTCACAGCGGCGGTCGCTTGGGGTCCCGGGGAGCCGTTGGTCATCGAACAAGTCCGTGTCGACCCGCCTCAGAAAATGGAGGTTCGAGTCAAAATCCTCTTCACTTCCATATGCCACACCGATCTCAGCGCTTGGAAAGGAGATGTAATTTTCTAGTTTCATTTTAGAATTCAAAAAATAAAAAATAAAAATTAATAAGCTTCAATATACTTATTTTCAAGTCCTTTTCCTGATTGACCCTTGAATTATTTGATATTGTAGAATGAATCTCAAAGAGCTTACCCTCGTATCTTTGGCCACGAAGCCGTCGGGTGATTAACTCCAAATCCTAAGTTTTCAATTTTCAATTTTATTATTAATCCCATCCTGACTAATTAATTACAGGACGTATACGTTGTTGTTTTAACCTTTTCTGAATATAAAATCTAAGACTAATTAAGGGAAAACAATAATGGCAGGATCGTGGAGAGTGTAGGGGAGGGAGTGACGGAGGTGGCAGCGGGGGATCATGTGATTCCGTTGTTCAACGGGGAGTGTGGTGTGTGTCGATGCTGCAAGAACCCGAACACGAACTCGTGCGAGAAGTTGGGAGTGGACCCAACAAAAAGCACGATGACTCTCGACGGTAAAACCCGGTTCACGACGGCAGACGAACGACGTCAACCTATTTACCACTTTCTAAATACGTCGACATTCAGCGAGTTCACCGTGTTGGACTCGGCTTGTGTTGTCAAGATTGACTCGGAAGCTCCCATCAAGAAGATGACTTTGCTAAGCTGTGGCCTTTCAACTGGTACGTAACTAAAAACAAACAACATAAATCTTTATTATTATTATTATCTTATGAATTGTGTTATTTATTTATTTAATTTTGGTTTGAATGTAAGTTTCTTTGATTTGGTCGTTCTTTTGCTTCTTGTAGTTTCTGTTATTGATTTTACCGATTGCAATTAATTGCCTTGAATCTTTTTCTTGTTGACTAACGAGAAAATGACTTTTTTTTCCCTTCCAATTTAGAATAACCCAAGTGGGGAGGTCTATATATGTTTCAAGGAGATTTGGAGCATTCATTATCAATATCTATCCCCAACTTTTCTTGGTCTATATCATTTTAAAGGAAATACCACAAATCAAAAAATAAATGTTTGAAAGTAATTTTTAAAAATAAATACTAACTTTTATCAAATTCCAAATCATTCTCAACAAAATCAAACCTATGATTTTGAATTATTAAAAGTTTACAAGAAACAACTTTATATTTTTACTTTTAGTTTTCTAAATTAAATTTCTTAAAACAAATTGATTTGCGTAAAATTAGTGTTTCTCAAGCTTAACTTTTTAAATTCATGTAAAATTGCTTTCTTTTAACCTATTTACAATTGAAAAATTATTTGAATTCTTAGTCAATTTTTTTTTTTTTTTTGACAAACCAAAGGTGAGCTAAATTATTATGAATAGTTTCAATAACCTTATTTTTCAAAACCAATAATAATAATAATCTAAAACATTGTTGAATGGTGTCTAAACAAGTTGGGTTAAAAATTGAAATTACTCTTCATGTTTCTTTCAAACGTTTGACAGATCTAGTTGGTAATTAATAAGAAAATGAAATAGAAAAAGGTGTGTCAGATTATTATTATTATTTTTATTTTGTGTCTCCAATAATTTTCATGTATTTGTCTGCAATTTTTAATTGATTTTTTTATTGCTATGATTGAGCTTAGTTGTTAATTAAAAATTAAACCTTATATCGAGATTTCAATTGTATAAATACAATGACATCAAAGAGTATTTTTATAAATACAATTCTTAAAAAAAATAGATAATAATTAATAATTAAATTTGTTTTCTTTGTAAGGGAAGTCTGGTTTTATGTTTAACCTTAGGTTATAGCTATTGTCATCGTTATTTTATAAAACAATATGAAAATTATTAATTAATCTTTCATTTCATTGTCCAACCATTTATTTTACGAATTTATTAAGGAATAAATCCACATATATTGATAGATATTTTAATTAATTGTTGAAAGATGACATTTTATGAACAAATTTTGACTTATGAAATATATATATATATATATAGTGATGTCTTTTTTTTGAGAAGACTCATTTGTTTTTCATCAATTTGAGATCACTTTTTCATAGGATAGAAGCAACATAACTTTGACTTAATCGATTTTCTTTTATATATATAATTTTCAACTCGTTTTGTTGATTTTATTTAAGTGTAGACTTGGAAGAAAAAAATGTACGTCCAATAAGAAAACTAAAGCATTTCTCAAATATTATTTTCTTTCCTTTCAAAATGGCGTAGAAAACATATATTTTTATAGAAAATTTATCTTTTATGAATTATGTAGGTTTATTATACACATTAGAGAATTACCATATAAATCTTATATGAGAGTTAAGTTATGTTTATGGTATGAGCGGATTATAGGATGGAAAGTAGTAAAATGCAAAAGGTATTGGGGGAGGGGATTTGGGTCATTCATTTTGCATAGTTTTGTTATTAGTTATGAGACCATTTTCTTGCGTCTACTCCTAAACATCATTCATCACACAATAATAATAAAAAGTTTTTTTTTTTTCTTTTTCTCTTCTTATTTCTTTTTTTTATTATTTACATATATATATATATATATATATATATATATATATATATATATATAAAACTTCCTTTTAGTTTCTTTTTTAATATAAAAGTTAAATTAAGACGAATGACATAAAAAATTAATAAATTTTATCAATAATTTTTTTTAGGTTGTTTAACTTTTAAATTTTAAATTAAGAAACAACCTCTATCTTTTTTTGTTCAAATTCTAAAAACAATTATTTTTAACTTTCAAATTTTAGTTTAGTTTTTTTTCTAAGTAATATAAAATTGTAGAAATAAATAGTTATTAACAAAATTATAAAAAATAAAAAAATTAACAAAATATTTATCTTTCTTGAAACTTTCACTTTTTTTGTGAATTTTTTCAACAAAGTTAATTGATCTATTAAACCCCTTTTAAATTATAGTCTTTTGGTTGATATCCCTAGTGCATTAAATTTCTAACCTATAAAAGAAAATGGAGTTTGTGAATAATTTGAATCGCATTGAAGGGTAATAAATGAGCAGAAACTTCTTGAAGAAACATTTATTTTAAATAATTTTTGTAATTTTTACAAAAGTTTATGAAACTATTTTATTCATAAAAAGTTTAAATTCTTAATCATCAACTTCTAATACTATATTTTCATTTCCAAGTTTTATATCTAAATATTTAGAGTCCCTGTTATTAATATATTGAAAAATGGAATTTAGAATAAAGTTTTATTATTATTATTATTAATTTACGTGGCCATTGAGAATGCAAAAATAAAAGCGATATAATGAATGGAAAACAGGAGTGGGTGCCGCGTGGAATACTGCAAACGTGGAAACTGGATCAACGGTCGCGATTTTCGGATTGGGAGCCGTTGGACTCGCTGTAAGTCTTTTTTAATTGCAATTTCTTGTTTAAAAAAGATTAATTCAATCTATAACATAAATTTTAACACTAATTTATGATTAAATTGCGAAAATTTCCAATACTATTTTTTTAAAAAAATTTGAAGTCAAATCACAAAAATACACAAATTTCAAAGAATAAATGTGGTATGCTAATTGAGTTTATCTATATATTTAAATATAAAGACCTACGGAAAGAGGGAGTTTAGTATATCTATTATCATTTAACGATACACGTGATGTCCTAAGAGAATTTTTTTTGTTATGTGTAGGAAATGAGTGCAAATACAAAAAAAGTATACAATATTTAAGTTGAATTACAAGTTTGGTTCTTAAATTAAAAAATATTCTATAGATTAGTATGGATCTTACATTTTTGTCTCTTATATGGACAATTGACATGCTTAATCTTTTTGTGAAAATAAAATAAAGTATTTATCGTCTTTATCGAATAGATGGTTAATTTTTATTTGTAATGGAAACTAAAAGATAATATAACTGGTAAGGTATAATTAGAAATAAATTTTCAGTCAGTGTTGATTGAAAATTGAGAGTTCAAGAATTTATTGAAAATCATTTAAGATATATTGGGCCTACTAGAAATAAACTTCACTCATTCAATGGTATTTAAAACTTGTGGTGAGTGATACAGTTAAAAAACGTCAAAGTTAAATGACTAATAGGGTTCAACAACTTCTTAAACTAAATAAATCAATGACGATCTTCTAGTATAATCGAGAAGGATAAAAGTTGTTGGAATGAGTTTTTATTTCCAATTTGACAAAATGTTTGGGTGGGGATTGTTAGCTTCTATATCTTGTAGTTATTGTTAATATGAATGGATATATGTGTGCGTAATAAATGGGAAGACAACAAAAATAAAGCATTTTTTTTTAAAGAAAATAAGTTGTGGTTATTATGCTTGTAGGTTGCTGAAGGCGCAAGAGCCCGTGGTGTTTCTAAAATTATTGGTGTAGATGTGAACCCACAAAAGTCTATCGTTGGTAAGTGATTGTTATTTTAGCTACATTTTTTTCTAACAAGTCACAAGAGAGATCAGAATTAAGAAGTGCACTTGATCATTTCAATTAGGTTGATGTGATCGAGTATCACAAGAACCCCAAACCCACAAAAAAAAAGGAAATTTATTACAACTAATAATTCTCACCAATAAAGAAGTGGCTAAATAAAAGTTTTAAAAGATCAAGCTCTTGAGTTTAACTTTTATTTCATCGCTAGACTTTTAAAATATTATACTTTTTCTTTAAGTTTCAATGTTAATTTTCATTTGGTTTTTCGAGATTTCAAATTGTTACTTGTAATCATTTCTATTATGTTGGGATAACTATTTGGCTTATTTTTTTTTTCACCATGTTTTATACTAATTTTCTTAAGTATAAGAGTCGTATTCCTAACTAAATTCTAATAAAACAAGTTTTTAAGATTAAATCAGTGTTCTTTTTTTCTTTCAAAAATCTTGAATTGATTTTTTAAAACATTGGTATAAAATAATTGTTAATAAACATTAGATTTAGAGGTAAAAAAAATCAAAAGGTTATCGAGCAAGACTTTAAATTGAGTTTGACTCATTATCACGAATGAATATATTTGTTGGATATATATAGGGAAGCAATTCGGGATCACGGACTTTATAAACCCGAGAGACTCCGACAAACCTGTCCACGAGGTTGGTATTTGTGTTACCTCTACAACACTTAAAGTCTTTGTACTTTTAAACCTTATCTATATTTGTTTTTGTTTTCATCGTCATATAGTAATATAGTAAGTGAAACATTAGCTTCAACCATTTAATTTTTCAAATAAAATTTGTATAATATAAAGTTGATTAGAAGTAAAGAAAGCAACGTACTTTTAATTTAATTTGAGAGTGGTTTTCCAATGCAGAAAATCATGGAGATATCAAATGGGGGTGTGGACTATAGCTTTGAATGTGTTGGAAATTTGGACGTTTTAAGAACGGCCTTCTTGTCTACTTACATTGTAAGTTACTGCACAATCAATACTTCGTATTCATTCATTAATAAACTACAATGCGTTGGCATATAGTACAACGTATGATTTTAAATGAATTAGCACTCAACGTGAAAAAAATTATTCAATGAAGTTACTGTAATATGGGATTTAGTTAAAATTAAAAGTTGTATTAAGTAAAGGTTAATTGAAAGTACTATTGTCATGTTGAAAATGAGTTTAATTAATGCATATATACAGGGATGTGGAACTACGGTAATGTTGGGTATTCATTCAAGCCCAAAATTGTTGCCTCTTCATCCAATGGAGTTGTTTAGTGGGCGTAAGGTTGTAGCTTCCATTTTCGGAGGCTTCAAAGGAAGGACTCAACTTCCTCATTTTGCCAAACAATGCACCCAAGGGGTAACGACTCAAAACCCTATACTCGTGTTTCAATCATATAAGAGAATGTCTAAACTTTTAACGACAGTTATATATAAAAAATTAGTATATGATACTTTCCGTACATATATGACTAGGGTTTTGACGTTGATCCAAGCAAAAAATTATCCATAGAATCAATAATTCTATGCCATTAGAATTGAATCAAAAAGTTATTTCTTTAGTATTGTATATTAAAGATATATATTTGTTCATATTGACAAGGGTTAATTTGAGTTTGAATGATCAGGTGGTGAAGTTGGATGAGTTCATAACACATGAACTTCCTTTCGACAAGATTAACGAAGCTTTTCAACTACTTATCGATGGAAAATCTCTACGATGTGTTTTGCAAATTTAAAGAATATATATAATTGTATGTTCTTATGAAAATAAACTCTAATTATTACGTAAAAAAAAAGTTACATATTGAATAATGGTGATTGTGTCGTCCTGTATTTATGTAATTATGTAAGTAAATTTGTTGTACTAATTTCATCATTATATAAATAAAAACTCAATAAATGTTGGTTTTTTTTATAATTTATTGTTTTTTTGTACAACCATTGGATAGTGTAGGATTGAATCCACCTAATTAATTTTACAATTCTAATTGTAGAGTTATTTTCTCTTTTTCCTATTGAATAACACATAGTTTTTAATTATTGGAACCAAACTTTGATGTCTTAATAAATATAATATAACAGTCGTACGTAATTAAAATAAATCACATTAAAATTCTAGTAAGGATGACAATCGATCATTAAAAAAAGAAAAGTAGGGATGACAAAAATTCTCGTGGAGCATCATTGCAAGATCAAATTTTTCGATAGAAAATTCTCATTTGACAATAAGGATAAAAGCTGACAAAAATAAAATTTTCTTTAACCGTTATGAGAGATGTTAACGCATTTATTGTCCAAACTTAATTCCTATAATCTAAACTAAAAATATGGTCCTTGAGGTTTAAAGAAAGATAAAACTTTAATCCCTAACTAAGACTTGACTAAATGATCGTAGAAATAATGACAAAAATTCTTATGGAAGTCAAATTTAGCCAAGCCAAGCCTCTCGATGGAGAATCCTTCGTTTGAAATAGGGGTTATGGTTGAAGAAAAAGATTCTCGAATTTTCCTTTTAGAGACTAGAATGAGGAATGTGAACAAATTCCTTGCCCAAGTTTGACTCCAATAAATAATTAAAAGTAAATGTTAACTTGTGATTCGGAGAAGTTATAAATCAATTCTTATGATTTGATAAAACTCTCGTAAAAACTTACATACTAAATTCTAACTTTCTTCTTTTCTAAAAAAATATCTAACGTTTTTCAAACCACAATTACTAAATTTGTAATTTAAACTTGAAAGTACAAAATAAAAACCGTTGATTTATATCCCAATAGAATTGATTCTCATCAACCTACGACTAGGTTTACCCAAATGGGAAACAAATTAAACTATTGACAATGTTGGAAGATGAGATCATGGAAGTACAACTAACCTTTTCCATCTTTACGGTATTAAAATTTTGTTGACATGTAAACATTTCTACATTTTTTTAAATAAATTAATATTTCCCTAATTATACGGTAGAAAACACCCCAACATACGAATAACTAAACTTAAATCGTTTAAAAATCGTAAAGTATCAATTTAACAAGTTACATATTGTTTTCTCAATTTTGTTATATAGAAATCTTTATTAGCGTCGATATTTCATTCATATTTTTATAGACATCTTTTGTGTAATTGAATCATCCATCTTGAAGGCAATACCAACATTTGGGAATTTTAAATAATAATAAGTTTTAAATAAATTCGATTGAACTTTCTAAATTTTTCTTAAAGAAAATTATAACTTTATTGATTTTGGATTAACACAAATCATAATTAAGAGCATATATATATATATATATGTATATTAGAGAACTTTTGGTAAATGAAAAAAAGAAAAATTCTAATCTTCTTTTCATTTCCAATTGTAATAAAAACACAAAAAAGATTAAATACATTCATTAAGAAGATGACTATTTTCAAGGATTAAAATTGAAAAGAGAGAAAGAGAGAGAAAAATTAAGATTGTATGAACAAAAGTTTATAGTTGAAAACGACGGTTAAGATTTCAATAGTGAATTGATAAATTTTTGGTTAATTCCCCGTTTGGTCCCTCGACTCTTCCATCTTCATCCACCTTACCCTGCAATCTACCCTTAGGGTTCCCTTCTTCTTCTTCTTCTTCTTCTTCTTCTTCTTCTTCTTCTTCTTCTCCTTTCTACCTATTTCTTCCATTTTCCCCCATTTTTCTCATGTCCCTTTACCTCTGCACTTAGATCGGGCTTCTTCTAATCCCTACCATTCCCCTTTTCCTTCTTTCTCTTTTCCATTTCTACACAATTCACCATCACTTTGACCATATCTCCACTATTCTCTTCCTCCGATTCCTTTCTTCTTTCTTTATCATGACCGTTCCTGCTTCCGGTTTTATCATGGAAAACGGCGGATCAAGCTGTCTCCCTCCCCCCCCAGATGTTGAGAATCGGATCGTCTCCGAGTTGGTGAATCAATCTGAGTCTAATTTGAAAGAAGGCAATCTCTATTATGTTATTTCTAATCGGTAATTTGTTTTTTCTGTTTTTCCTTTTTTCCTTTATTATTGGGTTGATGGATTATCAAATTTTATTGGTGGGTTTTGCGAATTGGTTCCGTTTAATTTTTTATTTTCTAATTTTTACTCCCAAAATTATGTCTTTTTTTATGTGTATCTTCACCCATCAATTTATGGGCATTCCTCTATCAACGTTTGATTTCTTTATCATAGGGGATCTTGATTTCTTGATTTATTATTATTACTTTCTTTGAGGTATACATTGGAATGCAAGAAATGTTTCATGTTGTTGTTCATGCAGGTGGTTTAGAAGATGGCAATTGTATGTTGGACTGCCTACTGAAGAATTTTCTAGCGAAGATCATTCCTCTGATTCCCAACACTGTAATATGGTTCCTTCAAACGTTGTTGAAAGGCCAGGTCCTATTGATAATTCAGATATTATCATTAGTGGAAGTGATTCTTCCGAGAACGATGATTTAGAGCTGAAAAGTTTTTTGGAGGAACGACGGGATTATGTGTTGGTTCCTACTGAAGTGTGGGAAAAGCTTTATGATTGGTACGATTTCCTCTTGTTTTCTAAATCAAACTACTACCCCCGGACAATTCTTCTATTTCTCGTTTTGTTGTTTCTTCTTGCCTCTACCGGGAATTGCTCTTTATGTCAACATGCTTTAAGTCCTATCTATAATTTTCTATGGTTATTTGTATAATACATATATTTAAAATATGAGTATGGATGAACCGAAAATTAGCAACCAATTTTTTGTTTTTGCTCCTGTGAGGATTTTATGAAAAAGTATCACAATTTATATAAATTTCTTTGGGAATTTAAATGCAAAAGGAACTAGATATTGAGAAGTTATGATATTTTGGAAATATACTGTTTCACTTTCCGTGAGCCCTCATTTATCTCTTGTTTGATTTTGTTTCTTTTTGGCCTTGGTTTTTCGTGTGCCTGTATATTTTTTCATTGAAAGTTGTATTTCTATATATATAAAAAAAAAGATTACCCTACCAGTAGAATTACTTCTTTCAATGGTTCTGTTTCATATGGAAATTACAAAGGGAATTAAAGTTGATTTCCACACGGGAAACTAATTGGAATGCTCGTTGTTACATCCTTACTTTGTTACATTAGGTACAAAGGGGGCCCACCGTTACCAAGAAAGATGATATCTCAAGGTGTCAATCAAAGGAATTTTTCTGTGGAGGTTTATCTACTTTGTCTAAAATTGATCGATGCTAGAGATGGAAGTGAATGTACCATTCGATTGAGCAAGAAGGTATTCTTCATATTTTTCCTCTCCTTGATTCATGAAAAACTTTGGATGGCGCTTGTTGGTCTATATTCATACACATCTTACTCTTCTCCCCCTTTCTGCTTTAAAGGCCACCATAATTGATCTTCATGAGAAGGTGTTTGCACTTAAAGGAATAAAGCAAGAAAAGGTTTGTGAGCTTCTTCCCTTCCTTTTGCTTGTAGAGATGGGATGGTGTTAATATTATCTTTTACAACTAATTTGGATCACTGCTTTTTGGTAACTTGCAGGCATGTATATTCGACTACTTTAACCAGCAGAAACAATCAATATTGGATGGGACAAGCCAAACCCTCGAAGAACTAAACTTGCAGATGAATCAACATGTGAGTACCTATTTCATCAATCTATTTATAGTATAGGCTTATTGATCCAAGAAGGATTAGCTTTGGGGAGCGTGTTTGGATAATTTCCTATGTTTCATTCAATCCTAATGTGTGGCTATTTCAATGGAACTTTAATTACTTGATATGCTGACAACTTTTACGATTCATGCTGGATGTCATTATTCTGGAATGATATTTCTTATTAGAAAGCTTTAACGGTAGTGAAAATCATGAAATTTGATTGGAACTGGTACTGGTCCTTAGCTTAAACTTCTGGTGGCTTTATTAGAAAGTTTGGGTCCATTCTTTAAGGCATTCAATGAGAGTAGCATGTTCTTGGGTGTGTGTACAATTGGATATCACCTGTCTTATTTTAGGAAATTTTTAGGAGAATTAGTTGCTGTCTATATCAGTGTTGTAACATATCAGAGCTTGTGGGTTCCATTTATAAAGCCTATATAGGGGTTTTGATGTAAGAAGATTGAAAAGGAACATTGCTTGAAGATGAGATAGATAATTGGGTTGAGAGTTCTGGAAGAAGTTCGAGTCCGTGTGGAAGAGTGACTTTGATCTTTGAAGAAAATGAGTGACTGGGCTTTGAATTCTCTCTCAGTTGGTCCTAGGTGAATGTGTGTGTGTGTGTGCATACGTACATACATACTATATATATATTTGATGAATGGTGATTGTATAACTAAACCGTGTTTCTTGTTAAGTATTGCTTTGGGTGGATTTCGTCATATCTTTTGTACACCATCTGTCATCTTTGTTATCTATATGAGATACTTCTTCTTTGATGTTTAAAATTTGGATAATCAGCCATTTGCGGATCATATTCTTGTTAATTTCAATTTATTTGCAATTATCATTTTAAATTTATCTATTTTTCATGTATTTGTTCACCCTCTCTGCAGATCCTCCTTGAAGTTGATGGACCTACTCCTCAGACTGGCATGGATGCCACTCGAAATGAGTTAGCTTTGGTAGCCCTTGAACCATCAAGGTCACCTCTGTCGATTGCAGGTGGGCCAGTGATGTCAAATGGGCATTCATCTGGTTATGGTTATCAGGGAAGTTCTTTTAGCACATCAGTTTCTGACATGGATGATAGAAATGATCTTAGTAATACTGCTAAGAGAAAAGAGAAAGGTGGCTTGGCAGGGTTGCAGAATTTAGGAAATACTTGTTTCATGAATAGTGCCCTTCAATGTTTAGTTCACACGCCACCCCTTGTAGAATATTTTTTACAAGATTATTCTGAAGAGATCAATGCAGAGAATCCTTTGGGAATGCACGTAGGTGGCTTTTCTTGTCTTAGTCTTCATTTTCTTAAATATATTTTAGTCATTCCTTGGTTTATTTTGCTTTTGTGGAAGTTAAAGTTGATTTTGTGGGTACATACAATGCTTCTGCAGGGAGAATTAGCCATTGTGTTTGGTGAATTGTTGAGGAAATTATGGTCTGGACAAACCACAATTGCACCACGCGTATTCAAGGGAAAGTTAGCTCGGTTTGCTCCTCAGTTCAGTGGTTATAACCAGCATGATTCTCAAGTTAGTACCGTAACATATCTGTAATACTCCTTGTGTCTTACATGGTCTTTCTCTCGTTTCCTAAGTGATCTTTCTATGCTCCCATTATTAGGGCGCTGCTGTATTTTTATCTTTATTGTTTCATTTAGTTGTGAACTTCTGAATTTATCAAAACGTTTCTTATCAGTAAGGATATTGTGAATAATTGTATATCCCATGTTTTATTTCATTCATCTAATGGCAATTCTTCTTTCAGATGCTCAGATAAATGTAGTCAAATTTGTTTAGATCTTGGAAAAATTAATGTCATTTCTAGTACATGGACTATAGGCTATCTTTTGATGAGATTTCAACTATTATGCCTAGTATTTGATGAGGTAATCTTACTCGGGGCATTTATGATGCTATATTCTTATTTATCTACTCTCTTTATTGGGAGAATTCCATGTTCTGATGGGTGAAGGGACATTTGTTTGTGGTGACCAATCCTTCAGAGGACTTTTCTTGTAATTCCATTTTACTGTTAGGTGAGCCCTTCTCTCTTGGGAGATTCGGTGTTTGCCTCAATGTGGAAGATGAATATTCCCAAGAGGTTAAGTTTTTTATTTGGTAGCTTTTCCATAGCAAGGTCAATACCTTAGATAGGGTGTCAAGGAGGATGCCTATGAGGTTGTGGTGCTACATTATCTGTAGGAGAGCTGTAGAGGGCCTTGACCATCTTCTTTAGAGCTGAGATTTTTCTTGTTGTGTGGATTTGTTTCTTTGATGAGTTTGGTTATGCTCCAGCTAGACACTTCGTAATTGCAGAGAGATGATTGAGGAGTTCCTTCTTCATCCTCCTTTCAGTGAGAAAGGAAAGTTCTTGTGGTAGGTGGGAGTGGGGACTATTTTGTGGGGTCCTTGGGGTGAGTTGAACAATAGAACCTTTTGAGGGCTTGAGCAAATTCGTTGTGAGCAAATTCCACGTTTCCTTGTGGGCTTCAGTTATCAAACTTTTTTGTCATTATCCACTTAGTTTTATTTTATTTGTCTGGAGGTGTTTCATTTAGTTAGGCTTTGTTTCTTGTGGCTTCTTGTATTTTTGCATTCCTTCATTTTTTTAATGAAGGCTTGGTCAATTTATCCATTTAATGGAATGATCGATATAATTTAACCTGTGTAAGATGTCTGTCTATAGGAACTTCTTGCCTTCTTACTGGACGGACTGCATGAAGATTTGAATCGAGTTAAACGGAAGCCTTATTTTGAAACAAAGGATTCTGATGGTCGTCCAGATGTAGAAGTTGCAGACGAGTGTTGGAGATACCATAAAGCACGAAATGATTCTTTAATTGTGGATGTTTGTCAAGTAAGTGGCTTTTGATATATGTGAGAATCTCATATTGCATAATTGTCCTACTGCGGGCATCAATCCTATTTTAGTTACTTTAATTGATGTCGTTTGTTATAAAAATATTAGTTATGTTAAGTAATTTTTATGTTTATTCTCATAAATTACCTCACCTTTTTATTATTTCAATTAAAGTCAATTGCATGCTATGTCATCTTAATTTAATAGAGATTGATGTGATGTCTTGAGTCGGTTATTGGTTTGGGTATTTACTTATGATTTAAATGATTTAATTTATTTTCTAACAATGTACAGTTGCTTAAACTCACAGGGTCAATATAAATCAACATTGGTTTGTCCAGTTTGTGAAAAAATCTCAATTACTTTTGATCCATTTATGTATTTATCATTGCCGCTACCTTCAACTGTCACTCGCAGTGTGACAGTGACTGTGTTCTATGGTGACGGTAGTGGTCTTCCAATGCCATACACTGTGACAGTTCAAAGACATGGTTGCACCAAAGATCTCACCCATGCCTTGGCTACTGCATGCTGCTTGAGGAGTGATGAAAATCTTCTAATTGCAGAGGTCAGTTTATGACATTCATTTGGTTTGTGCTTCCTTATTTATTCTGTTATAATATTTTATTTTGATGTATGATTTCTATTCTTTTCTTTTCTTTTCTTTTTCTTAGTTTTATCTGAAGTTTTGAACTTTCTGTTGCCAGGTCTATGATCACCGTATTTACCGATATTTGGATAACCCTCTTGAATCTTTAACTTCAGTTAAAGATGAAGAGTATCTTGTTGCCTATCGTCTTCCGCAAAGGGAATCTGGAAGACCAAAGCTAGAGATCATCCACAGATCTCTGGAAAAGTATGCTTTCCTTTTTAAAGGTTCTAATATGTCAGTGTCTGTCTGTTTCTTATCTGAAGTATGTCGTAGCCAATAAAGAGGGGTTATTGAATGAAGCACTTAAGCTTTAAGCCACTTTGGCTGGGGTACCTGACGATTGGATGTTCTGGACTCTATAATCAAGTTAATGTTTGCTTACTTCTTCTTGTAGTTCAGTGTCTTTCTTGGGTAGTTATTTTTTCCTCTAGTTTTTGGTCGGTTGTTTCTTGGGCAGAGGGAAGAGTGACCCACCACCACAAAACACCTCATATGGATAACTAACACCCGGACAAGGTTGATCAAAGAGTTCATTTCTTGTAGTGTGACAGCGAACTTTGAAGTTATCACTTTGGGGTCTGTTTAATTTTTTGGCATTTCAAATGAGAAAGTGATTGTGTTTCGTTATTGTTCGTGTCCATTTCAAGTTCTTGTGTGGTAGATAGAGAATACCTTTGACACTTATCAGTTGAATATATCGTCGTTCTATACTACTATTTGTTTTCTGTTTGCCTGAATGTTGCTTTGCTAATGTGGCTTTTGGCCTGTAGATGCCCCATGGAACGCGTGAAAGGAATGGAGAGAAAGCTTTTTGGAACTCCTCTAGTCACATATTTGGGAGAAGATTTTCATAGTGGAGCCGACATAAATGCAGCTGTGTCTAAGATCCTACTACCCTTGAGAAGAACATACTCTTCAACTAAATCTAACGGTAGCAAAGAGAATGGCTTTGTTTCTGAAATGAATGATGAACCTGCCAACTGCAGTCCTCAATCTGAATCAAGGAGCCAAGCAGTTGACATCGAAGTAGAGGAAGCATCTGAAAACGAGCCATGCTTTCAACTTTTTTTAACCGATGATAGGAGTTTGAGCTGCAAGCCAATTGAGAAGGATTCTGCTATAAAATATGGTCCACTTGTAAAGGTTTTCTTAGATTGGACCGAGAAAGAACATGAAGTATATGATGTGAGCTACATCAAGGATCTTCCTCCAGTCCACCAGACAAGGTTCATGAAGAAAACACGGCAGGAAGCAATCTCTTTATTTTCTTGCTTGGAAGCATTCCTCACTGAAGAACCTTTAGGTCCTGATGATATGTGGTAATTTTACGTCCCTGAATCTTTTTCTTTTCTTTTCTTTTCCTCTTCTTTTTTGTATATCCGAGATGTATAGTGGCTCTAACTATATTCTTGTTTTTATCTTGCACCATCCGACCATCTTAAATCTCCTATTTTCGCGCAGGTACTGCCCTAGGTGCAAAGAGCATAGACAGGCTACCAAGAAGTTAGACTTGTGGAAGTTGCCAGAGATAATTGTTTTTCACCTGAAACGTTTTTCATACAGCAGATACCTTAAAAACAAACTTGATACCTTTGTTGATTTCCCCATTCACAATCTTGATTTGAGCAAATATGTCAAAAGCAATGATGGGAAATCTTACTTGTACAACCTATATGCCATTAGCAACCATTATGGTGGTCTTGGTGGTGGGCACTACACTGCTTACGCGAAGGTATGGAGTTTTAATTTGTTATCCCGAGCATGAATTGATTAAATAGTTATTGATGGCCTGAGTTTTTGTTTTCATTTTATTAGTAAGAAAATTATTTGATATTTTCTTGTGATGGTCACGGATTGTTATTCACATCTGCAGTTAATCGATGAGAAGAGATGGTACCACTTCGATGACAGCCAAGTTTCTCCGGTTGGTGAAGAAGAGATCAAAACCTCCGCTGCTTATTTGTTGTTCTATCAAAGAGTCGAAACTTGACTTGTGGAACAAAGCTCCCTAAGTCGTCTTCTTCTAGAACTGGCAAACTACTCCGGATTTTGCTGTTTCAGCTTCATTTCAGCAGCTACAAGGAAGCTTAGTTTCTCATGGAGGGGAAAGAAATAGAATAGAGATCTGATTTTGCAGAAGAAACGCGGAATTCTACGATTTGAAGGTACATAAAATAGTGAGAATGGTTTCAGCCAACATATAATGATTTGATAATCAAAACTGGATTAGTTCTATTAAAATTACTTTCATATTCATTAACTTTTTTGAGAGAAATTTTGTTGTGTGATTAGGATGGGGTAGTAATGTAGATTTGTAAGCAAAGCTCTGCCTCTAGAGGCAAACTGGTGGTTTCCATTCATTTGTTAGCTGTTACTTTTACATGCTCCTATTGTTACTAACTTCTTGTCAAATTCTGGAATGCCTGAAATACCCAACTTCTTATTGCTACACTGTGGTTCCCATATGAAGAGGAACTAATCATCAAGGAATCTTCAGTGTAATGATCTAAATATATATATATATATATATATTGTACTAACCCAACCCCTTTGTATTTCTACCAACCCATTGCCATTGTTACCATTTTGAGTGACAATTTAAGTTCTCCCTGAACTTTTGAATATTTCTGCTTTGGATTTCTGGTTTCTCAACTCTAGAAAACTACTCTTGTTATAAATCTACCCCGGAATTCAAACATCTAATGATAGTCGTTTCTATAAAACTGTTCGTTGCACAATAAGATAGACAATCATTTTGGTATACTAATGAGTTTCATGAGCTCAGCAGTTTATGGTCGGTTTTGTGGATGTACTAAATAGAATGAAGCTCACTAGTTCTACATATGAAAGAAACAACGGTAATTAAGTTCAATGCAAAAGAATTTGAAAATATATTAACTCTTTAGTTGAGCTAGAGGATCCAAACAACGAGCTTCTTTAAAGTCCATTATTAGTAATAAATCATATCGCTAATAAAGTATTGATTGTGCTATTTGCTATATTTGAATGTTTGAGTGTTATTTGATGAAGTGTCAGAGTGTACTAAAAAATTCTCAATATCAATTTAATCCTTTTTGGTTGTAAAGAGAGAAAAGTCCAAATTCCAACAACAATGCATCGTTGGGAACTTGGAAACTGTGACAATCCATTAGTAAAAAATGCACCCTTAATTGGGTCATTTCCAAACCCTAACCTTTCAATGCAAATAGTTCCGTATACAAATAATGTTACAATTTTACATTCCATTAAAATTCTCATGTAAAAGAAACAAAACGAGAAACCAAAGGAAGGTGGAGTATAGAGGAAAGAGGAACATAAAAATAAGCAAATTAATAAAATTTGATTACCAAATGGCATTACAAAGAACAAGTTTTGGATCATCCATCTACCAGATTTTATGTCCATCCACAAACCCAAATTCACATCAAAAGAATTTATTACTAAAAACTGATATATCCCTGTAAAAAGCAGGATAGGAGAAAAAGAAAAGAAGATATTATTAACAGATCAGATCCAGCTCAGAATACCAAATAGAATGCATACAAAAAAAAGGAAATGATAAAAATTCCAAATTGAACTTTCTCTTTTGTCACATGGCTCTGTCAGTTTGTTTGCCCCCACTGACTAATGGTAAATTCAAGAAACTCTCAAATGATACTGTTGTCTTTTTATATTGTAACATACAAATATTTAACTATTGCCACTTAATCCTCCCTACTAAAAGTTTTGCATCATCATCAAATCTTCATTTGTTTTTAGAACATGGATCATCTTTACATAGCCAATAAAAGAATATATAAACCACATAAAACATAAAAATATAACGGGTGGGAAAGCAAAGATATTAAAGTGTAGAAATGTCCAAAATATAACGCACTCTTCAACTAAAAGAAAAAAAGTATAGCGAATAGGGTTCTTTTTCTATCTTCTCCCAAAAAGGATATTATTAAACGGCCTCTAAGGCATTGTTGGGTAGGTCTATCTCAGTAACTATTCATCGTTTGGTTTTTGTTGTTTTGAGAATTAAGCTTATAATTACCACTTCTATCCAATATGATTTCTGTTTTTGTTATCTACTTTACATCCATAGTCTCAAAATCAAGCTAAGTTCTGAAAAGGTGGTTTTAAAAAACCTCGAAATCAACTAGAATAAGAGTTTAAAAAGGTAAAAACTAGAGAACAATTGTAAATTTAAAAAACGAAATGGTTAACAAAAGGGATCTCAGTTAACTGTTTTAGATACTACAAAAGAATGGTTTCAATTCATAATTTCTACCTTTTGCTAGTAGCAGTAAAGGAGAAGCCGAATAACTTTTGTTAAGGTCACACACAAAAGAATGGCAAAAAGGAAGGCAGAGAAAAGAAAAGAGAAGGTAGTCGCGTACAAGGAAAGGAACAGAATTTTTACCTTTTCCCAAATCCGACGCTGCCTCTTATTCTCTTTAACATCTTCCAATATTGCTTTTAACGGCTGATTCTGATAAATGAAATAAATCCAAAGCATCTTTCGGAACACATACCATACACTGAAAATAAATAATCTCCTAAATTCAAAGTAGCAACTTGAACACCATCAGAAACAGGAACATTGAAAAGAATCCGACCCAATGGCTTCTCTCCTGCCATCAAAACAACATCACTGTTTCTCAGTCTCCACAAATAGTAACGCAAACACATACATGAATGCTCTAATGTATCCAATCACTTAATTTTTTTTGAAATAATTGAAGATTTGGTTAGATGCAAGTAAATTTTCAATATACATCAAGAAAAAAGAGGAAATTTGAATTCCAAAATGGAATTGTATTGCATAAAAGGATCCTAAAAGCTAAGTTTGAACTTAAGCTCATTTTACAACCTACTTGATTTGATAGGCTTGAGTTCCCAAAAGAAATTGGAATGTCTATTTTAACAGTTAAGTTCAGGAAAACTACTGAATTATACCATTTCTAGAGAGCTGCAAAGGGTGAGAAATAATCATAAAGAAAAAAAAAAAATTATGGACCACGACAGTGGGAATAGGGATATGCAAAGGGGTGAAAGTTAAAATGCTAGAATGGCCTCAGTTGAGACTCCAATGAATGACGACGAATGGCCTTAAATGTATCATGCGCTCCCACCAATGAACTCATAGTAATGGCCCCCACTCAAAACACTTTCCAATTCATATGCACATTCTAATTTTCTATTCTTTCATTTTTGAAAGCTTTGTTTTTTGTTTTTTATTTAAAAACAAAACAACAATTTTCTCAATTTCCAGTAATCAGAAAGTTTCTTCCCCGAGTTACTTGGAGAGTTTGAAAGATAAACAATCTTTCTTTATATTACACAATAAAGCTTTGCAAGAATTTTGAACTGCCCTATAGTTTTTGGAGAAGTTAGAATTCAGCACCTTTGATTTATAATTAGAAATTAATCGTATGATAAATATTCATAAACAGTCCCAAAGATTTGATAAAATATTCCTATTTAAGAGGTTTTTATAGGAACCGAGTAAATTGTAATTTTTAAAAAACAAAACAACTAAATTCTAACTTTCACAAGAGATCAAATTTGTAACGTAAACCATGGCGAAAAGTAGCCAATTTTTCTTTAACCCAATATTTGTGTCTAATCCTACCGTTGTCACTTTATGAACCCAACGCAAATCAAGCAAAAAAGATAAAATAATCATTGAAACAATAAAGGTAACAGGAAAAAGATTTACCGTGGCGGAGGAAATGGCTAAATAACCGGTGGAGGTAGTGGGAGGTCCCGGCGGCGAGGGTTGCGCGCTGGAAGTGCCATGAGTTCCGTTTCCAACGCCGTCGTTAATGGAAAATCCGAGCTGATACACCGGCGTACCATCAGGCTTAAAAAGACCATAATTCCTCTCCGAAGTTGGTCCAGGCTTCATATTCTCGTTAAAAAGAGCAAATACATAAATGTTGAGATCCGAGTTCGGCCTCAATGGCGTCCCCTTCTTCTGGCAGATGAACTTGAGTAGGTTCCCATTGTACTTCTTTGCATTCTCTGGGGTCGCACCGGCCTCGTCTTCGTCTCCCTTCGACGGCCATCCGGTCTCCGAGATATGAACAGGAAGTTTCTTGTAACCAACAGCGGCGAGTGCGTAGTAAACAGCGTCGATCTGTGCGAACAACATGTTGTCGTAGTGAAGATTTGAGCCGGGATCTAAAACCCCTTGGTTCGGTTGGAAGAGGACGAAATCCAGTGAAACCTGCTTCGGATTCGCCTTGTACGCAAAGTACGGGTACGCATTGATCAAGAACGGGGAGCCGATCTTGACATGGAAGTCCAAGATTGGAACCAAACAATCAACTAAATCTCTACGGAATACTCCAGCGGAAGGCGGATAGGAAGTTTCAAGTATCGCCAAAGAATGCGCCGTAGTCACCGCCACCTGCTTATCTAGCCCTAGATTTACGAGCGCCGTGTGCACGCTTTGCATCGCCGGTAGTAAATTAGCAGTTAGAGAAGTGTCATTGAAGGTTAATACCTCATTGCCGACGAAGATTGAAGTGATTTTAGTGCCAGGGAAGTACGCTTGAACATTATTCTTCACCCACTCTTCCGCACAGGCTGGATTCTTCATTTTAGACAAGTACTCGTTTCCAAGTCCAACTATGAACTCCACACTTGTATTAGCAAATGCCCGAAGAACCTTCGGACTCGCATCGTACAGCTTCACCTTCGTAGCTCCAATTGATTTCACCAACGGGATCACATTCTCCGGAGCAGGAAGATTATTCGCTATCTGACCGTAGTTCACTCCAACTGAACTCACCATAACAGGCAGCAACAACAAACCTTCACAAAATCACAAAATTCAACATAGTCTCAACTCAACAAATTCACAATAATCCACATCTTAAACCAACAAAAAACTGCAAGTTCATGAAATTCCATATCACCTGAAATCAAAAGTAGAACGAACGAACCGCATTGCTTGAATCCGAACCTTCTCAGCTCCATGGAGCTAAACTTCAGTAGTGTGAGTGAAATTCGAAGTCGGAAAATGCCAATCACTGCACTGAAGAGTGAAAATGAGGAGCGATCTAGAGCTACCACAGAAACACCGTGGTCAGAGAAGTAGTTAGGGGAGATGGCGACGGTGAGCCACCGGGCGCTGTGTAATACGAGTGTGGAGAGAGTGAGTGCGCGGCGGAAGTAAGGTGAAGAGCCGTGCGTTTGTGGTCATTTGTAGAACGTTGAAATGGACGACGCAAAGTTAAAAAAAAAACAAACAAAAAAGATAAAATAAAATAAATAATAAATAAAGTGTTTTTAAGTATTTATTCGTTAAAACATTTTGTGTTGAAAACTTTACAATTTAGTATAATTGTTTTATGACATCACAATCATTTCTAATTTTCCATTCTATTACTTCTTTTTTCTTTAAATATGATTAAACCAAACATTTTTAAAATACACCATAATCTAAAATAAAAACGTACAAACTTTAGTCACTACATAATTTTGAATTTGAATCATATTAACAAATACTCAAAGTCGAATCAAAAGAATTTTTTTCACCAAAACTTTTGAGTCATGCTCAAACTAATAATGAAAATAAATTAAGCAAAATTATGATAAAGGAAAGTATTTACAAATATATTAAAATTTTATATTTTTTCCATGTCACCAACAAATATCAATATATTTTGTTTATTTTGCTAAATTTGACAATGCGCTTAATTAAACTCAAAACTTTTACAAACCACTTGTCACTTATTTACATCTATTTTTATTGGATTTCAAAAATGGTTTGTCACTTATTTACATCTATTTTTATTGGATTTCAAAAAATTGGATTTCAAAAATGGTTTGTCACTTATTTACATCTATTTTTATTGGATTTCAAAAAATTAGATGATAGTTACAAATAGAGCAATTATAAATATAACAAAATTGATCAAATTCTATCACCAATATAAAATTAGAATTATTAATAAGATAAAAAGTAGATACAAAAGAGATGAAAATTTGTTCAAATTTAACTTTTAAAAAAAGGGTTATTATCTTGCATTTTAAAGAAGTGTCTTCTCCTTGTGTGAAATTTTTACATTAACCGTTCTAAAACTTGAAACTTTTTCACCGTTTCATAAACCTATTTTCCAATGATTCTCATCCCACGTGATTTTTTTGCACATATTCTCTACTTTTATATTTCTTTTTTATTTCTTTTTAGGATTTGCCCTAATAAAGTATTATTCCTTTTGGTAGATAAAGTGAAGAGGATTGGAGATGCCCTTCTTGTTTCCAACTTGCATTTTTAGTCTTTGTATGAACGGAGATTCTCTACCATACACCAAATCATCTTTAGTTCTTTACTATGGAGCAAATGACCATTTCATTATATAAATGGTTGTGAGGGATTCTAGATATCAAATTTAGTAACCAAAACAACGTATTGATAAGACAACTACAATATAGTTGACAATATATTTCAGTTGTAGCACTATTTATTACGAGTCACATTGTGGCGACGTAGATTAACAAAACCCATACAAGTGCACAACAAAAGATCAAAAGTTCCAAAGCTATGAGATGGATTATACTAACTATATTATATGCTTACAACAAAAAAGATGAAAAATAAAAATGAAAGATTGCAGATTTAGTTTATTTTCCAATTCTTCTTCCTTGATGGAATACTACACGGGTCACAGGGTGGTTCTTCTACCTGTCAATGGCCATGTCCGGAGGACCCAACCATCAATTAGAGAGTGGCCTCAATTTCTAGAGCCATTTTACCTTTGCTGTTGGAAGGATATGTGCTAAAAAGATCAAACAAATCCTTCAGTACTTCCCTCCTTCTCTTCTTCATATCCAAACCCAATGGCATTTAGCATATACTAAGAGAAACTGGGAATTTATATAGCCATACATCACTTTTTCCAGCATTCTCAAGGAGTTGCAACGTTTTCCTTTGCAAGAGGGGCGATTTCCTCCCCTTCGATTCCGGCTTGGCTATTTTCGACTCCCAATCCCAACAAGAATTTCTCCCATTGTTTTGCTGGACCCTGCATAAATTACCACAAAATGACGATGTTGTTCCCTTTTGGTTGAAGTGCAAAAGGCGAAATAGGAGTGTGAGGCTATTTGTGATTATGGGGTTTTTGTTTGGATTTACCTTCCAAGAGAAATCCTGAGCCATACAATTCTGTATCATTTCTTTGTGGGCAGCGGTGCCGAAGAGAGCAACAGCTCTTAGTACAGTTTTAGCAATCGCGGCTGCATCAGCTGGAGAAACTGTTTCACACTGCCAAACAACAAGTAGACTCCAATCACGAAGTTGCTACATGAGTTCCATAAGAAATAGAGCGATCATATGATATGATGCGGTTGGAAGCGATCATATGATGCGGATTTGAAACTAATGGTACTTACTTCGACGCTGAAAGCACCCATTTGGAGACCTGTATAACCGTCAATAACAGTGTCGGCAAGTCCACCAGTTGTGCTTACCAAGGGAATCTGAAATTGAAACATACAACATAATCAAGCTATTGTGTTGGGCGTGCTAACAGAAGTTTGCGGCAACCCTCAAGGGTATGTTTTAACTATTTTGAATTGTATCCGGTAAGAAATAGAGATGACTATAAATATATATATATATGCGATTTTTAGTGACTTACTGTTCCATAAGGCATAGCTTGCAACTGGATAAGACCACAGGGTTCGAATCTACTTGGAATCATCAAGAAATCAGCTGCAGCATTTATGAGATGTGCTAAAGGAACGTTGAATTTTGCTACCCCCCTAGCTTTGTCAGGATATTTTATCTCTAGCTCTTCAAGCTGTTTCTCCAAGTATTTCTTGCCAGTTCCCTAGCAGAAAGAAAATGGAAATCAACCTCCATCTAAATAAGGCGGCCAATGGGCAAAAGAAATAAATAATATGTACGTACAAGGACCACCAATTGAACATCTTCATGAATGAAGTTTGGAATAGCTGCTGATAGGATATCTGATCCCTTTTGCTCCTCAAGTCTACCAATAAACCCTATCAAAGGGATGTTCCTGTCAACAGGCAATCCAACTTCTGCTTGAAGAGCTTCTTTCAAAAGAGCTTTAGCTTCCGCAACCTGAAAGTGAAGATCTGGCTAAGAAATTTCTTTAATCAATTTAGAAGGAAAATATGAACCATGTCAGTTAGTTAACTTACAGTTTCAGCATTGAATTTGATGGGAATGTATTTGTCAGTGGAAGGATTCCACTCCTGAACATCCATGCCATTCAATATACCAGTAACAGTGGTCAAACGAAGAATGGAATCCAATTCAACACCTCGCTCAATTCCAGAAACAAGCTCCTGGGCATAGTATGGACTAACAGTCAACACCCTGTCAGATTCCAATATCCCAGCCTTCATCCAGTTGATCTTTCTTCCCTTCACAGGCTTTACATACCTAGAAACCAAGATTTCTTAGGACACATGTTGAGTTGGGAGAATAAGATTTTCTGGCATGCAGATTGACTGGAAAGTAATTGACGGCACTCACCCATCAGTAAAGTCAAAGGAACTCTTGAATTGATCAGGCAGATTCAGAAGGGAAAAGTCTGAGAAAGCAAATCTTCCTTGGTAAGCAATGTTGTGGATGCAGAAAGCAACCTGTTAGCATTTAAGAGAGATACCAATATCAGATCTTGAATTTGTAAAAGGTGATATTAATATATCTACTGAAATAGAGAGAACTAATGTGGCACAAACCTACCTTGGCACTTTTATAAATTCCCCTTGCTTGATACATGGTTTTCAAGTAACATGGAAGAAGAGCTGTGTGCCAATCATTGGCAACGAAGACAACTTCCTCCCCTGCCAATTGGCGAAGAATATTTTCTTAGTCAATTGATTGTTAACTAGTAGCTTTAACTAATTTGATGCAGTAGGATTAGAATATTATGGCCAAATCCACAACTTATTAGGATTACTACATCATTACTGAAAAAAGAAGAAGAAGAAGAAGAAGAAGAAGAAGAATAAAAAGCATACCATATGGTCCTGAAAAATATTTGCTGCTGTTCAAATTTAGAACCAAAGGCGCCAACAGAGCAGCCTGATGAGCACAGAGATTCAATGGTTAAATATAAAATAAATGTTGGAAGTTGTACCACTAGAAAGAAATCATGTCATTGGTAAGATAATTACCAATGTCTCAGTCACCTAGCAAATTGGATATTCTGTACATAAACTACTTACAAATGTCGTTCAGCATTTCTAGACGATGGATAAATGAAATTTACAAAAAAAAAAATTATATATGTTACAAAATGACACTCGATTACTTTTTTTGTGTGATTAATTAGTTAATATTTTTTTCGTTGGAAGTGTATTCAGTGAAAAATAACCAACTAGATTAAAGCAAACCCAGAAACGTATCTTGCACAAGAACAAACATTTCAAAACAGAACAAGGAAAATGTATATATCTTCACTCTATACAATGCCACCCGCTAGAGGATGAAAATATGATCTGCAAGTCAAAGGAATTAATCACCTGGCACAATAGACTAAATCGCAACTGATTGTCATCATAATCCACGCCTGCATTCGGCCCATAAAGTTTGGATTTAGTTTTGCCCCAAACCTGTTGAGATCCACATCGTAAAGCATTAGAAGAAAGGTCCGGCAGAACCATGCACACAAACTTTAGTTATGAAATTCACATTACCTTTTCCAGAAATATTGGGTGATCAACAAATACTCGATCAACCCCTCGTTTGTAGCAATGGAAAAACCGCACAGTTAAAATTGCGTCCCCAACTTGAATCTGGTCATGTTCATGTAAATATCACAAAACTGTTGGGTTACTTCGTCTCCTCCCCACAACAAATAATGACCATTTTCATAAAGATGAAGGACCTATTTACCTCGACTGTTACATCCGTGTCCCAAGCATCTTTGTACTGATCATAGCGAGGAGCTATCGTCATGACACGATGCCCTCTAGCCTAAAACATAAAAGCAGTAAAAAATTCAGACCATAACAGAAAATTATGCCAATATTACATATGAAAACGAATCGAAAAAACTTCACTTACAGCCATTGCTGGAGGCAATCCTCCAAGAACATCACCAAGCCCACCAGTTTTGCTCCATGGAGTAACTTCAGCAGCCACAAACACTATATTCATCCCTTGTTCACACACAATTTTCCCAGCAGTTCCACCAAGTCCATCAGTTTTCCTACTCACAGTCCTGCAAATTGCACTTGCAGGAGTTCTTTTCCGCAGCACATCCAGATTGTTCAAGGATTTCAATCCCTTGTGTGTTTCTACTTGATTCTTCCCGCCAACAGAAAGGCTCATCTTAGTCTCTGAGGCTGTAGCCCCATGACTGATGAGAGAACTCCTCGAAACAAAGTTTGATACACTCACAGCTCCCATCGAAGCCATCCTTGATCTAAAACAGCATCCAGAAATCAGAACAATAACATCCATTCACCTCCAGCAAATAAACCATAACGTAACATCACTAATCAACACATGCAAAACACTCCAAATAATCTGACATGCAAAAAAAAAAAAAAAACAAAAAAAAATCGAAATCCATTGAAATGAAAACCATCATGCTCAATCCAGCTCAATCCGCTTCCATACAAACAAAATTTCAAAGTGATCAAGAAACAACAAAAATACAAAGACAGAATCAAAGCTATTTCAGAACAAGAACTCACATAAAACTGAACAGCTCAACTAAAAACAAGCAAGCATTAACAAATAGCCCACTCATCAAAGACCGACAACCATAATATGAAAGAGCAAGCTCAAGAAATGAAAAGGAAATGTGAAACTATCCGAAACTAAAGAAGAAGAAGAAAGAAAATGAATGACTCACTGGCGATGAGCTTTAGCCGAGAGAAAAACGTCGACTGTAGACGAAACTCCGGCCGCTGTAGATCTCCGGAGGATCCAACGGTACTTGTAGTGGTTCAGAGGCTTTGAGCAACGAGGACACGTGACGAAGAGTTAGTGGGTGTCCGTGCGAGCAAATCCCAAGCGCCTCAAAATTAAGTTGGCACGTGTGATGTCAAGGGAATCGTGGGGCCATGGCATCGTTACGAATATACTCCAAATTTGAGGTTAAAGAAGATTGAAGAAGGAATGCCATTTGTTTAGTACGGCCAAGATATTTTGTTTTAAGACCTAAATTTACCATTTTGACCCTAAACTCTAAACTAAATTAATCAAATATTGAATATTATGTGTAATTAAAACTGTAAGAATTTTAAAATGGAAAGTTATGAAACTCATAAGACACTCATGAACAATACTAATAGTAATCAATAACAATAGAAGGGGGATTGAAGGTAGGTATTAAAAAATTATGGGATTACCATAATGTAATAGTGGTTTGGGGTTGTGGATGGTTGCATTGATGGGACGCAACAATGTATTAGGAACGTACAATGGGATTTCTTTGTTTCTTTCTTCTTATTTGTGTATAAAATTTGTAAGATTGTCATTCATCTTTTATTATGATTTGTGAATGAACGGTGGAGAATTAAGAGTAAAGTGCCACTTGCTTTCCACGTGGAATGATTGATTCAAGAATAATTTAGAAACATTGCTTTTCAATTATTATAATCAATCAAATAATTGCTTCTTGATTTCTTTTATGTTTAATGTGATCATTATTAACATTAAAAAAAAATTGGAATGTTCCTTATTCACAATATATCATATTTTCTCTGTTTTTCTTAACTTATTTTTGGTATATTGTTTATTAATGATTTACATTCAATTTATAATAAGTGAACAACCTTTATGGAGATAAGTATTTAAATTAAAATGTGATTAAGGACATTCATTCAAAAAAAATTTCTAAAAGAGTTGTTTTTTAATTGTTAATTAACTTAGCATAACTGTCCACTTTTCAAATCCACATAAATAACCATTCAGTTAAAACTATTGAACAATAATTAATTTTGATGAAGGGTTTGAATTGATTGTGATTTTGTTATTAATTATACAAGCTTACCATATTTTATTTCATAAATTAAAAAAGTCATTATCTTGTGTGATTATGAACTTTTTTCGAATTGTTATATACTAAAAGTGAAATAGTATGAGCTTATAATCTATAACAGTGGTTGTCAAAGTTGATAGACCAAGCTGTGGTTGATGTTTGGAGTTGGTTCTCTACAATGGTGGCAAGAGATGGGAGTGATGGAAACGACGGTCATTGAAGTTGGTGGGTGGTGGTGATAGCCATAAAAGTTGGCCATCAGATTATACAATTCTTAAAATTGATTTGGAATGTGTGTAGTAAACCAAATTATTTGGAGAGGTGAATTTAGATATAGAAAATGGAAGGGGGAAAGTAGTTATAGTGAAACACATGCACGTGAAATAGACAATAATTGACAAATAAAATTACAAACGAAAAGAATGAAGACAAGTTGTGCCAAACACAAAGAAGTTTCGAAGTTTGTGCTACAAATTTTAAATGTTTATACAATTTATTTTAAATCCCATTGGGACAAGTGAAGCTACAATTAAAATTGTTATTAAATGTTATGGAGATAAATTAAATTATGTGATTGGGATGGTTTTAAACGTTTCAATTTAGTAATTTTAAACTATACTAGGAGATAAAAGTGAAGGTGTGATCATCTGACCCTACATTCATGATTTACGTTGTTGATGCCAAGAATAAAAATTCAAAGTTCAGTTCATGTCGTTGATGCCAAGAATAAAAATTCAAAGTTTAGTTCAACATTTTTCGAGTTTCAATCTTTAGTTTCAATCTTTGATCATATACATTTAACCATATTTTAAATAAATCGTTTGTCTCTAAATTTTAAAGAAAATAGTATAAAATGTTCATCTATTAATAAAATTATTAAAAATTTACAAATTTGTAAAAGTCTAAATTATACCTACTTATGGTGGAAAGTAATCTTTTGATATGTATTAGTAGAGATCATCATCCATTAATTGGATGTCAACTTTTCGGCTAAACCTAAACCTTCATTTTAACCTTCAATTCCATTGATCTTGTATAGTAGACTCGATTTTTTAGTATATCGTGCTATGTGCGACAACCTTCAATTCCATTGATCTTCTATAGTAGACTCGATTTTTTAGTATATCGTGCTATGTGCAAGTAGCATGCAATTTTAAAGACATTACATAAAATAGAAAGAGAGAATGCGGGAAAAGAATAACTTTTTTGACTTTGGTTTAAACAGTTCGTTTACCCGTGATATGATTCCTTTCCTTTCAAGCAATTGCCACTAAACATTTTACACTTTATACCTTTCATTTCCTTAAAATCATCCCACCAAACAATTAAACCTAATCTATACTAATCCTTTTTTAGCCTCACATGCACACCTTAATTTGATTGATTTGCATAAACAAATAAAAACAAACTAGATTTGTAGGTATATCAAATATTTGACTTTAAACACCACATATTCTCAACAAACAAATTTGATGATTCACATTCATTGTTTTCATGCCAGAAAAAATTAAATATTGGCTCATGTCATCATGTGAACGAACCATGTTCTTGCTTTTATTTTACCACTGTCTTCATTCAAAATTTTGAACCCAAAGCATTAAAATCCAAAGGCTTCATCATGGAAGGAATCCAAGAGAGAGCAACTTTTTCAAGGTCTCCCTCTAATTGATTCGCCTTCAAATTAAAGTTTTTAATAACTTGTAACTACTTTGATAAAATAAATTATACTAAGAACCAACAGAACATATACCAAAATAATAGTTATTTTTAAAGTTTAGAGAGTAAAGTTGACTAACCTTAAAAGAGCATACACACACACACAAAAAAAAAAATTAAAAAAAAAAATCAAAGAACAAAAGTAAGATTTCAATCCAAATTAAGAAAAAACAAATCTCAAAGAAATTAATAGATAACATTTATTGATGTCAAAGGTTGGTAAGAATGGCAAATTACAAAGTTGATCAAATCAATAGCAATGAAAAGCTCAAAGTATTTTCAACACTTCTTAGAATGATTTCTTAGATCAAATCATTCCTTGTGGCTAAATATTTAACTGCAAAAGTGCATGATATTATTTAAAATCAATGTTACCAATTAATTTGATCACAAAACATACTTTTAAAAGCATTTACATAATCAATACTCAACTCCTATAACTTGTCAATGTTAGCATGTCAGATTGATGTCACATATGTCATTCAATTTATTTGTTCCATCAAAGTAATCTATCTCTTCTTATAAGGGTGGAAAAGAATCTCAAGAACATTTGAAACAAATTTCAAGGGTTAAAACAAAAAATTTCAAAGTAGAGATGGTTTTGGTAATAATTCATTGAATATTTTATTTAATTCCCACAAAGAAAAAAGAAGGCAAACTCCTGAGATTTCATCATCAAAAGGAGTTGTTCAAAAGGCACCAAACTAATTTAATTGATTAATTCCCCCATGCTTTTCTGCTTTAGTTGAAGAACACCAATGAAAACAGCAAAGAGAAGCCACTAATTTCAATAATTTATACCCAAAAAAATAAGATTTAAAATTAAGGTTCTAAGGAATATTCTTCATATTCTCAAACACACACACAGACCGTTCAATTCATTCATGAATTTTCCAATTCTTACACCAATGAAACTCCGTTACAAACAAGAGGAACTCGCACAAAATCTCTTGATTTTTCTTTTTTTTTTTTCTTTTTTTTTTTCCTTTCCTTCATAATTTTCAAAAGTCAGTAAAATCACTTCACAAAACGTAAAAACAAAATTTCTCTTCCTAATAATCATATGAAGCAGAACACGATCCGGTAGCAATAGATTAAGAGAAAGAACGAGAACATGCATCTCAAGGATTTGATTATTATTATCTATGAGCAGTTACCAAAGTCTCAATGAATCTCAATCCATCAAACCTCGGCGCAAATTTCTCCTTCTCCGATGAAGAATCCGCGCCACAACCTCTGTTCGCACCAGATTCCGAAACGAAGCCCTAAAAAGAAACACAATCCACCAAACCAAATCAAAAAAGAAAAAAAGAAGAAAAAAAACTCGATTAGCTCATGGAGATTCGTCGAAATCGAAGAAGGAAACAACGGAAAGCGAAGGAGATAGAGATAATGCCTGATGAGAAAGAGAATAAAGAGGGAGGTCGCGATCTCCAGTGAATGAGGAGGAGGAGGAGGAAGAAGAGGAGAAAGCCATGGTGGAGGCAGCAAGGACGGAGGCGAGCAAAGTGCAGGAGCCTTTCATGGTGAGGATGATGTCGAAATCCGACGAGGGTCGTCGGATCTCAGGAAGAAGATCGGGGAGGAGAATTTAGAGCGCGGCGCTGAAAATTGACCTGAGGGAGGAAAAAAAAGAGGGAGGGGGGTTTTAAAATGATATATTATTGAGCGGTTGTGAAGTGATTTAATAAAAATGAAAGTTGATTTAAGATCCGGGGTTTGGCTTGGTTTAGCAGCGACCTTATTTCACGCCGTCCATTCACTTCGTATCTGGTGGAACCCATTGGGTTTACGTGGCGTTTTCCTATTCAATTCTTATTGTGTTATATTAAAACTAATATATAAAGGTTAGATAGTCAATTTTGGTCGGTTTGTGCTAAGTTTCGATATGGTTTATAAAGTTCTTTTTTTTTCTTCTATTTATTCTTTTTTATCGTTTTCATTTTGTTCCATTTGGGTCGTGTTTCTTATTTTAAAATTTTTTGTGTGATCTTTTATGGAATATTTATCGAATGTGTTTTTATAGAAGTGATTCTTATCATTTTCCATTTCTTTTTTTATATATATAGTGGTAAGTCATTAATTAACTTGTTTACATAGAGAATGAAAAAATATATCGTTTGCTTGCTGAGAGTTTGAGATTCGAACTTGAGCTACCTCGTTTGAAGTTATGATTATGTATTTATAAAGATTGTTGACTTAGAGTGTTCTCTAGGTTTTCGAGTTACATTATGATAATTAGACGACTAATTGGATTACAACAAGGTATGCTTATTGTTCTTCATGTTACAGATGTTCACAAGATCAACACTAACAACAATAGAATTAGGCTAATTTTGTGCAAGCTTGGACTCGCCAAAACTACCCCAAATTTATATTCACCTTTTTAAAAAGAAGAACTGAAAATGGCTATCAAGGCATTAACAAACACAAGGAAAAACATCTCACAAACATAGGAAACTCCTCCTCACCAAAACATCCCCCACATTTATATTCACCTTTTTTAAAGGAAAGATCCAAAAACGACCATTAAGACCATAACCAACACAAGGGAAAGATCCCACGACATGAGAAAAAACTGCAAAGAAAAGCTTATGCAAGGAAACAACATACCAAAATAATAAAAGAAGATTTTATTGTTACCATTTAGTAATTTTGGTGTTAAAAAAACA
Organism: Cucumis sativus; assembly: GCF_000004075.3. Classification (NCBI taxonomy): domain Eukaryota; kingdom Viridiplantae; phylum Streptophyta; class Magnoliopsida; order Cucurbitales; family Cucurbitaceae; genus Cucumis; species Cucumis sativus. The sequence continues at coordinate 857,573 of NC_026659.2, read as the reverse complement.
ACTTCAAAAATACAAAAAAAGAAGATTTATTAAAATAAAATAAAAAAATTTAAAAGATATGGAGGAATAAAAATAGTATTTTAATTAAAAATGTATTAATTAATTTGTTAAAATAAAAAGTGAAATAAAAAGAGGGGAAAGGATAGAATGGTAAAGTTAAGTGAAGCTGAAAAAAAGGAAGGGCAAACCGCAAAAGAGGGAGTAAAAGTTTGTGCATTTCTTGAGCTGAGGAGGAGAGCCGTTGGATACGACTTTACATAGATCCCACTTGTGTCAAAAAGCTCATCAAAATATGAAAATGCTATAAAAACTCTTGTAGACAGATGCCTTCTTGATTGAAGCTAAGAATTTTGTGTTTGGAAATCTACCGTTGGTTAACAATATCTACTCTTTGGGTCTAGGCCTCTTGCATGTTACGAGCTTGATTAGGAATATAAGTACAAGATATTATGTTTAGACCTTTTGAATATTGTTTAGAATTTTCTTTACTCGACTAGATAGCTTGATCAAGACTATTTGAATTGTATGTGATTACGACGTTGTAATTGTACACATAAGATATGCAATTGTGATACAAGAAGCACTTGACTTTATATTGCCTTGAAAAACATAACCTAATTTTAGTTGTTTTAATATTGTAGAGATTCATTGAGAAAACAAGCTCAAAAGAATTAAATAAAAGGACTTGAAAGTCTTATAAAGTATAATAAATTTGAAAATTGGACTATTAAATAACTACTTTAGAGTTTGTAATCGACTATGAATTATTATCATTATTAAAGCTTTACTTAGTTTGGTGTAGTTTAAGTCTATTTCCTTGAATTAAGTTTTGGCTCACTAGAAATGAAATTGGATTGCATTAAATTGAACGATATAGGCATTTGATAGATCTTTCTTACATTCTAAATGAACGATAACATTTAAAAAATTTCAACGTGGTTTATAATTGATAGAGTTATGTTAGAAGTTATTAACATGAATAAACGAAAATGCAATTATTCAAACAAATTTTATCACCTAAATTCAAACCAAACGATTTAACCAAATGTACCACAAGCACTAGTCTTAATATTGTCAAGGCTGAATGAAATACAAGGAGTAAGCAGTTTCTCAAATAAACAGCTTGCAACTTGAGGGACTCGATGATGGTCGATGCAAGGAACTGTTTAAAATAGAGAAGAAAAATAAAAAAAAATTGCAAACGTGCGAAAGTCTATCTTGGGTTGTGGATTTTTCATATTTAAAGTATTTGTTTCATCAAGTTCTCATCACTGAATTTAGTTTATTGTTTACACCTAAAATAAAATAAGAAATACTAATTAAACTATCATAAATAACAGATTAGTAGATTAGTTGTCATACATGACTAGATAAAAAAACGTGCGTAATTGAATTATCCTAAGATCAATTCAATCATAAGTTACATTGGTTAGACTAATACTCATGTAATACAATTGATTTATTCGTATGTTAATTGAAAAAAGTGATAAGTTAGGTTAATTGTTTGAACATAAACAACATCAACTATTAGTCTTAGATTCGTAAGGTATAAATGTGAGATTAAATTCATACATTATATATATATATATACACAAATAGAATATATATTCAATTTAAGCAAGGATGGAATTTAGCATAAGCTTTTTTTTTTTATTAAAAGTAAAAGTTTGAACAAGGAATTCAAAGCGTTGAACGATACTAAGGCTAAGCATTCCGTCTCCCTTGATTGACTCGGAGCTTACTTTGGCGTGGACCCCTTACTTACGCGATGCTTCTCGTCTTCTCCCGCAACATCGCCCGCCGTTCCACGCATCATCATGCCTTAGTCTTAGTCACCCCATTTTCCAACCACTTTTTTTTCCCCCTATCTCTTCTTAATTATAAATTCTCTCTTTAAAATATTCTAATTTCAACCACCGTAAATATCAACACTTCCAAAATATTAATTTGGTTAAATCTTCCTTTTTCTTAAATAAAATATTAATTTGGTTTAATTTGAGAATAATCATATGGTGTTTAGGTTGGAAGTAGATTAGGATAGGAATGGACGGTTAAGATCCTTTTAACCACAACGCTACTTCCCTTGTTCAACACGGCTTTAAAGAACAAGTCCTCTCTCACTCCACTACGCCATTTAACCAACTCAAATCAAAAGAAACTTCTAGGAATCTAAAACGGAAACAAATAAATCCTTCCTCCCTATAAATTCCCTCTCCCATTCCCCCCAATTTTGCATCAATTTCCTCACCAACAATCTCTCTCAATTCAACAATTTCAACATAACCAAGATGAATTCCATGTTCAGTTTATTCGACGCCTTCGCTGCCGAATTCCTCCTCGGCAATTTCGTTAGGGCTTCCTCCTCTGTTCCTTCCTTCACTCCCAACAACAACAACGCCTCCCCCGCCGTTCCGAAGCCGCTGCCTAGTAAGAAGGAAGAAGAACCGAAATCCAAGAATTCGTTGATGAAGCCGAGGTTTGCTCTGGAGTTGGATGGTCTCAATTGCTTTGAGACTCTCGTCCCCAATTGAGGTTTTCGGATGAAATAATCAAAGATTCAATTCAACTCATATATTTTTTTTTCATTCATTCTTTCAGTTTAAGGGTTTAGAAGTTAGGTTATACGACGAAATTTGAGGATAATATTGGGAAACTAGAATTGTATTATAATACAAATCAGCCTTCTTCTTTTGGTTGGAATTAGATGATTGGATTCTGTTATACGCTGGAATTTGATATGAAATCTCTGATACTATATTCGTTAATTCATTGCTCTTGCTGGTTAATTATTGTTTCATATTTTTGAAGTATTGTGAATGATCTGGATGGATAATCTTAAGAGTTTGTTGTTAGAATTGGGAATTGTGAATTGTGAATTGTGAAAACGGTTTGTAATTGATAAAAGAATAATCGTAAATTATTACATTGATGGGAATTTGTTGGAAGTAACACTACGGAAAGAATATAATAAGAGAAGTTTGGGAAACATAAAAAGAAAGAATGAGTGGCATGGCGTGGCTCACAAATTAAGGAAAAGATAAAAGAAAAAAAAAGGTCATCTAACAAAAGATCAAATGTTTCCTAAATTCATTACAGTTTTATATTTTACACACCGATCGTAGTTGCCTTCAAAATATTAAGCTGCTATTGGAATCGAAAAGAAACAATGTAAAGTGTTACAATTCAATAATCATCCACCTCAAAATTTAGGGGGCTTTTGGAGAATGGTTATTGGGGTTAGGGTTACCTTCTTTTACGTTTATTATAACTCCTCTTTCCTCTCTTTTTTTTCAATCCCTCCCTAACTTTTCATAATCCACCTTTTTCAACATTCCATAGTTTCTTTTTTTAAAAAAAATTTATTTTATTTACGAAATTAATTTACCATTATGCTTAAATGTGCTCTTTTTTTTTTCTCTTTCGTCTTCCTTACTTTTATATATTTAGTTGGTTTATTATAATTTTTATCATATTTAATTATCATTTTTAATAAATTAAATATACTAGAGTTTAGAATATTAATTTTTTAAAATAATAATTTAACATCAAAAACTAAAATATTTTTAAATTGTTTTACGAAATTTGAAATTAATTATATTTAGAATACAAATTTATTTAGAAATTCAATAAATAAAAAAATTTGTTGGAAATTGGATTCAGAATACAAATTTATTTAAATATTTAGAATACAAATTTATTTAAAAAATCAATAAGTTATTTACATTTACGAAAATAAGATAATTTGGTAAATCAAATATACAAAATTCATATTGAATAAATACGAAGTTAAAAAAAAATATCTAACAAAATAAATTTTATAACACTATCTACATAATCTTTCTCTCAAACATATTTTATTATAATAACTTCCTACACAATCCTTTCTCCAAACACATAATCCTTTCTCCAAACACATAAACCTTTCATAACCATTTTCCTTCCATAATTGTTCCCCAAACACACTCTTCTTTTAACTATTATTTAAATTTTTCATTTTATAATTATTTTTAAGGATTAAAAACATTTTAGAAAGTAATTTTTTTAACACAAAACAACAATAGAGGGGATAATTACCTTTAAAAATAGACTTTGGTTTTTAGCTTTTATAAGAATAAATTCATTTAGTTTCGAAAACTGATTTTTCAAAATGTGTACTTTTATTTTAAATAATTATAGACATTTTTGAAACTTTTTTTAAAATATAAATATCATATAATTATTTTTTAAAAAATCAAACTTAAAATAAAAGAAATATCTTGAAAACTCTGGTGTTAAACGAGTACTGTTATAAATGTGGGATTAAAAAATTTGTTTTCAAAATTTAAAAACTAAAAACACATATTCATCCAAGATTAAAAAGTTAATTTTTCAAAATAAATTTAAGACAAACATATCACAAATAAGATTAAACTAATACGATCACAAATAGTGACTATTGATATATTAGTGTAATATTATAGTTTTGGAGACAATCAACAACCAAACTAACGTCTAATAATATAGAGAAAAGCTAATGGATTGGTTTTAATTTTATTTTCACTTTGTTTTCGAGAGGCCCTTTTGCTGATTTTAATTTTTGTTAGCTTTCCTTTTTCTTTCAAATATACATCTTACCACAATCATTAAAATACTATATCTAATGAAGAATTCATATTATATATATACACTATTCGTTTACTTTGGTTTTAATCCAAACTTTGTCGTGAATAAAAACTAAAAAGAACTCAAATTCTTTATTATGAAATAGAAGAGCTACTCCTTCTATTGTTATTATTAATTGATTTTGATATACAATTTCGCACTATCAAATATGGTATTAGAACCATAAAGTCCAATAGGTATTCTATCAAATAAAAAAAATTGTAATTCGATCTAGATTTATGAATCCGAAAGAGATGCGATGTTGAGGATATATTGAGAATCTCACATCAAAAAAACAAAGAGAACTCAAACTCTTAGATAGATGAACTAGTTAGTCTTTTTCAATGTCAATTGATTTTAAGATAAAACATTATACTATCAAATACTATTAGTAATGTTTATATTAGTATGAGAGAACACCACCATCTATCACCACCATAGAATAATATTTTTCTACAATTTAGTTCATTTTTGCAATACTTGAAAATGAAGAATCTAACTTTGAATAATAATGGAGAAGTAAAATTTGAATCCATAGGCAACCACATTGTATCCAAATTATGATCATATCATATCATATATAAAAAGTAAATAAAAGAATGTGATTATCATCTAATTTTGAAATTACACAAAACATAATCTAAGAATGTTGAAGGGAAACGATGACACCCAACTCCGGCAAGGTCTTGGGAGGCGACGGGGGCGGCTTGACGGAGAGAGGAAGTGGTAAAGCAAAAGGAAAAGGGAAGGGAGGATGGGAGGAAGGAGGAGGAGGAGGCTTTTTAGAGTACTTTATAATAAAATGAACAGCACATACATCAAATAAACCAAATAATGTATTCATCTTCCAATTTGATTTCATATTCTTCAATTTTCTTCTTCTTTTCAAGATGAGAGATAGAATTAGATAGAAATATTTTTATTTATATATATATATATAGACCCCCACACATTTTCCTAATTCCAATTACCTTTAATTTCCTTTTACTACTCGGAATAAGTTTTTTAGAATTTTGTTTAATAAAAAGATGTGGAAATTAGAAAATCCCTCGTAGGCTAAATCGAGAGATATAGAAAATCTCTCCCATTAGATATAAGATTAGAATTCCTTAATATTCTCGGAATTGTTTAAATTAAGAGTGTTTGAGATAAAGATAAGATGGAAGCAAACCTCTATAAATTTAACCAAACCCCCTATTTCCCATTCGTATCAAATCGTCATACGAAGAAACACGAGAAGACGAAGAACACCGATTTCAACCAAATCCCATCAACATGAATTCTTTGTTCGGCTTATTCGATTCCTTTGCTGCTCAAATCTTGTTCAACAAACCAATGCTTAACAAGAACAATGGCGGAACCCATAGCTCACAATCAAGAACCGATGACGGGCAGTCCAAGACCCAGGTGCCCACTCAACAAGACAACCGCTAGAGCTCTTCCATTGAAAGCCCTTTTCCTCCGTTATGAATTCCTCATCCACTCATCTTGTTAGTTATAATTTTCATGTTATCAAGTTTTAATTCTGCCTATTTCTTTTCATCAGTTTTTGAATTTATCCATTTTTGCTATGTTTGTAATTCTTTAGTATTTTATCAAGATGAGCATTTATATTATCAATGAAGTTAGAGATTTTAATTTTTAACTATGAGTTTATGACTTACTTTATTAAGTTGTCACATATTGCTCTTTGTAAATCGATCGTCACTTACCGTTTACGAGGGTATAACCTCATATGTATATATATATAATGCAAAAACTTCATTAATAAAATTTAGAAGAGAAGATATTGAAACAAAGAACACATAATAAACTAACAATGTGAATGGTTTGATGGTGAACTTGGACAGCCATGTCCTCCGAGTTCTTGTGTGAGTTGATGCAGTAGCAGTATGCTCAAACAGTAAAATATTTAGATTAGATTGCTCAAATAATATTTATATTACAGAAGGCAGTAGTTGTGAAAGAGACAACATATTCTCCAAGATTGAACAAACCATATTAAAAACTAATGGCAACTTTTGTCATGTGGAATGAGGATTATTTCATTTATTTTTATAATCTGATTGAACCCCTCCAACCCATTTAACAATAGATAGTAAAGTAAAAACAATAACTATAATAAGAAAAGTTGTTGCCTTCATGGACCAAAAATGAACTTTAAACAAAAAGAACTTCATAGAGTAATATTCAAGTCAAGAATACACAAGATTAGAAGACTGTTGTATATATTATGAACATCAGATATTAATTCTTTATATTTAACAAGAACAAAGTTACTATATTCAGGTGGGTCCTGGGGGGAAGTAACGATTTGTAAAAGAAGATGGCCACAAAAATTTAATAAAATACCGACCCAACATTGCTTCTTACTTTCCCCTATTTATTCTACAAACACTGATCACATCTCAAAATAACAGGAAGATGAGATGAGAAAAAGAAAAATACAACCATACAACAATGTTCATGAGGCCTAATTTTTTTCTTTTTTTAAATCTTTTCAACTCTTTTCTCTTCTTCCCCAATTCTAAAGCTTCTTTTTCTTTTTACAAACTCAAGAGGGAAAAATTAAGAATTTTACCACCTTCAAAGCTTTTTCTTCGAAGGGGTTATATATGTGTCAAGAAACCAATGCTAAGCTGAAGCTGATTACGAGATTTGTTGTGGTGATGATCATCTCTTTCCGATGTTTGAAAATCTCCTGGCAACACCGAATACAACTGCTTTTGTTAAGAGGCCGTGATCGAGGCTGCAAGCAAGGGCAATTGCTCCACCAACGATAAGCAGCTTAGGCAAGTTCTTCCCTGCTGGTTTTTCCAAGGGCTCTTCTAAGGCTTTGTTGTCTGAGGAATCATCAGACGCATCTTCTGAGCATCTCAAATAGTCAATACTGACTTTTGTGTTGATATTAGCCATTAGAGCACAGTTTGAAAGTGGGGCTTCGGTTGCCCTGTGCTTTTGATATGAACGTAAAGCAGGGTCGATCTTCTTGACAGCTCCCCACATCCCTTGTCTGACTCCGAGCTTTGCAATTTCCCATGGAATACCCATGTCTTCGTGGTGAAATAATAACACCTCACACGCAGTCAGCTGGCTGTTCCCTTTTCTCGATTCAACTGATCCATTTATGAGCAAATGCAAGAGGTATTTAGTTGCAATTTTATATCAGAAAGCTACTTAAAACTAGAGTATTACTCAATATATTGAAATTTTTGGCAAAGAAATGTCTAACACGTTAAAATAAACAAGATACTTAAGAACTTAGCTACCTGCACGGATGCACCAACTTGAATAGTAAAGGTCAACACGTTTTGGCTTATTCTGTCTAGGTATTGAGGAACATGGTATGCCCTGAATCAAGAGAAGCCAAGAAAAACTATTATTTCCTGAAAATCGAGTTTTAAACGCGCAAGTATTCCTGCATAATTGAAAACTAATTACAATTTAACCTGCAAAAGCGTGCGTGCAGTATTTAAAAAGACTCAACTTCAACAAGATTTCCATGGATGAATGAGAAAACAGAAACAGAAGAAAAGACGAAATTGAGAGGTAGGTACACCAGCATAGTATGTCTTACCTTCGTCACACAATAATACGACTGTCCCGATTCCCAGATTCTTCTTCCAATCACATATTCTCGATCACTACAGAAGAATGGGAACTGCAGGAACAAAAAATCAATGAGAAAAGGATGCAAACAAGATTAAAATTTTGAGACCAAACGTGCGTGAAAGAAACAAACTTCACTCACCTTGCGCACCCAGCGGACAGCCATGGTTCCTGTGGCAGAACAATCTTCCAAAGTTTGAGCACTAATAAGCATGTCATCCCATTTCTTTCTGAATTCATCATCCCAAAAGAAGTCCCTTACCATCTGAGGGGTTGCATCCTCAAAAACTGTTCGACTTCGATATTGCGGAGGCCCCGTCTGGCAAAAAACACAAGAAATAACACCTTCATACATTAGAAAAAACTTGACACAATTGTCTTCATCTAACATTCTGAAAGTTTTGGCTAATCATTATGGAAAATTGGTTACAAACCGAAAAGGGCAACAAAACAAGGGAATAAAGTAATGTAGTGAATAGCTAGATCGCTACCTGGGGGTCTCTCCGCCATGCTTGATAGCTCATGGTAGCAGTAGAACGATCCATCATTTGAATCCATGAAGGGCCTCCATCTTTCTCCTCAACAAGCCTATATAAATTCTTTAAATCCTCCTCAGTTAACCGGGCTAGTTTCTCGCCTTCTAGTTTTGATGAACTGTGGTTACGGATATGTATCAGCGATTAAATATACCATATCATAACCTATCAGCTTAAACTTTGCAATAAACTCCAGCATCGAAACAAGCCTATACCTTTCGACCATTTCAATCAAAACTAATACACGCTCAACTAGTTTCATAATAATTTTAAAAATTGTGGTGATAGACATATGTCTAAATAAACGAAATACCTCATAATTTAATATCTTACATTTCAAGTTCAATGCTACAAACAACAATTGCCAATGGGAAACCTAGACGTTTAAATCAAACACAAAATTACAGAAGGAACTTCAAATTCGAGTTTTGTCACTTGTTCTTGATGCAATTAAAAGCAACAAACCTGGAAATGGAAGGGGTAGGTGAGTCAGCTAGAGCTTCTTTTTCATCTCCACAATTTGACGTCAAATTCAAGCATCTGGGTAGCTGAGTTTTCAAGGAATTCAATCTAGAAATTGATCCCACAAAGCAAGACGACGACGGCAAATTATCCTTCAACTTTGAAGAATTGAACAAATCTCTTCCGGAATTTGCCCATTTAGGTTTCCAAATCCATCCCACCAACACCCCCACAATAATCCCCACCCACAAACGAGCAACAAACATCAGAACCTTAAACACTAAATCGTAGATAGTGGAAGCCTCCGCCGTTTCCAAAACGTACGAATCCACCGCCATAGCCCTCAAAATCAAGAAAACCAAATGACCCACAAAGCCAAATAGCGAATGGAATACGAAAGAAAAACAAATTTGGGTAAATGGGTTCCAGAGCCAACAAGAAAAAAGAAAAAAAAAAAAAGAACAGAATCGAAAGGAACCAAGAGAATCAAACCAACTAAGAAACGGAGTAAGAAACGGAAAGGGATCAAAGAATACCGGGATTCGGATATAATTTTATCCCCGTTTTTCCCTCTTAGATTCTTCAAAGGCGCAACAGAAGATCATAAAATGGATAAGAATCCAGAGATAAGCGGTGAAAAGAAGACGCGCGCCCTTGTAAGGACCAGATAAATTTTTATGGTTATAGAGCAAAGTTTGGGGGCAAAAACCAATAACAAATCAACTCTAAATATCTCTCAATCTCCTTGCTTAAATATAGAAAATGAAAAGAAAAAAAAAAAGGGTTAATGGGATGAAGGATTTCGGCCGAACTTCGGCTGAAAAGCCAGATGGGTATGGTCGGTCGCTCTCTAAATCGCCATTAAAATGGCTATTCCAATTCCCAAGATAGTGATTGATCGTGTTTTCGTCGCCGCGTTTGTATTTTTCACGTTTTGAAACTTAATTACTTTCTTCGTCTTCTTCCTCGTTTTTCAACTCTCTCAATTTTTGACTAAAATTTTCGTGAGTCGTATTGTTTTAGTGTGTGTTTTTTGTTGTTGATTAACAAAGTTTGCCTTTCTTTTCTTATGAATTAATAAAAACATACAAGTTTTCTTCCTTATACTAATCCCTCTTTTTTAGGATTTTCATATTTTTTTCCTCAAGTAAAATATGGATAAAAGTAAATCTATTGATTAATATAGTTGAGCGGTTCTAATGGGATACTCGACCATACATTATAGACTAAATTCTTACTAATGGATAAGTTTGAAAACCTTAACTTAACTAATCAATTTTGTTCCTCAAATTTCACTTCAACCATCTACTTAGTCTCATATACTTCGAAACTTTCTTTATCGAATTAATCAAAAGTTTATATTAAAATTATAATAGAAATGTCATTGATGTCGATACAAGTTTGTTTAAACTATAGATAAAAGGTCATATATTTGATGATGAAAGAAAAACAAGTAGCTAAATAGACATAAAGTTATATTTTAATTTAGAAACTTAAACATATCTATTTCTAAATCTTGTTTTTTTTAACTAATAATTTTGTTTATCAATATGTTTCTTAATCCTTCAAATGTTTTAACTTTTTCTTCCCAAAAGCCATATTATAATTACGTTTAAAAGCAGCAAAAGATGATCATGTTCATCAACCAACAAAAATGCATTATTAGTCTACAAACATTAATAATTCTTTCTAACTCATTCGAAGTCAAAATTTACCTTCATTTCAAACAAGTTTATTCTCAAAAATATATATATTTCCAAACACATAAATGAAACAAAAACAAATTTTCAAATTTTATTCTTTTGTTATTGTATGGTAAATATATTAAGTTTGACATGGTATGAACTTAGCTTTATTGATTCAATAAGGCTGCTCTCTCTCCCTTGAAGGTCAGATTGAATAAAGGGTTTGAAAACCAATAACTTTGACTCTATGAAACACATAAAATATTGAAGTTTGTTGGTGGAATTAATGTTAATTAAGCTCATATATTATTGGATTACAATTAACTTTGTAATAATTAAATACTAATTAGACTTAGTCTTCATCAATATTAATCTTTTGAACACCAACATGATTACTACAACCAATAACTCTTAAACCCTTTTCATTCCTTTTTAGCATGAGAAACACATGTGTACTTTACATCCAAAATGTTATAAGAGTTTTAAGAAATAATAATTTGAGAGGTAAAAAGATATTGCCAAAATAGCTTTGAAAAGCTTTATCAATTAGAAAATGGAATTCTAACTTAGATGCTTTCTTATAAATAATTCAAATGTTCTATCTTGGAATGAATTGTTAATACTTTACCTTAATTGAAAATTAGTTGTGTATTATCTTGTTACAATAATTTATGTATATTTGGAAAAGCATACCTTAGTTTATATATATTAATGAAGATATGTATAGCTGTGGGTCAATTGTCTCTTGCAAATTCTATATTAAAATAAATCATGCCTATGCAGATGTTGTCTTTAATTATACAATTAATTAAAAATCTTGCAATTTGTAAACTTAAACATAGATTAATTAGTTAAAAAAGATAAATAAATAAACTTTGATTTTGTTTTTTAAATCTTCCTCAAATTGTTTGAGGTTTCAACGACAATCTTCTCATCTTAAATTCAAAGTTGTGAACTTTGGTCACTTTCCTACCTTTTTCCTTCACACTGTATATATATTGTGGCTACCGGGAAAGAATAATTTACACGAAACTATATGTTATTCAAATTCAAATATTTCAATACAAATTTAGGTTCTGGTTACGATGTAGTTTGCTTTTAAAAAATTAAGTCTATAAACACTACTTTTATCTCTAACTTTCTTCCTTTGTGTTATCTATAAGACTATATTTTACCGTTGGTTTAAAAAATCAAGTCAAATTTTGAAGAAAAAAAACCGTTTTTAAAAAAATTGTTTTTGTTTTCGAAGTTTTTAATGTTCAATACATTATTAGGAATATTTCTTTTTCAATTGAAAATTAGGGATTTAAACGGACTGTAACCCATATTTTACGAGTTGGATTGTCGGATTGTATTTTTTTTTTTAATTTCCAATCCAACTATCGTTTCGAAAACCAAACGATAGTTTACCCTTTTATGTGATGGTTTAGCTTTCTATCTTCAAACTATCGTTTACTTCTTACATGGTCAATTAATTGTCCATATGCTACACGATTGTTCAACAAAATACTTGTAACTTTACTTTTATTAAATAAATAATAAAATGTATAATATATTATTAATTCAGATTAGAATTGGGTTGAACGGAATTTTTCAACCTCCAACCCATCCTAAAAAAAACCAAAATTTTCAATTCAACCAAACTCAACTCATATAATATGAGTTAGATAGTTCGAGTTGTTGGATTATTTCCGGTTGGACTAACATCCCTGTTCAAAACTAGCAATAAGAGATGTATATATAGAAAAAGGAACTCACAACTTTAGCAAAAAGGTCCCATCATCCATGGACAGATGAAAATTATCAAATTGCTATTCAATGAAATTTTGTGCATAATAACCTTTTTTTTAAGTGTGAAATTATGAAGGTTTAAACACAAGATTAGACACAAAATCTAAAATTTAATGAGTTGTAATTAAATACTTCTTATAGTTAAAATACATATTAATTTGGTAAGAGAACGCTACAAAGAATTTGTCATAAAACTAAAAAGAAGAATCAAATAGGTAAGTAAAATTTGGCCAAATTAGGTAGAGAAGAATTGAAGATTATATTCATTAATTCAACAATTTTATTGTTATCGTAATAAAATTCTAATTAACTCTCATTCTTCCAATACAAAAAACACTCTTAATCTTAATACTTAGTGACGTTTTCATTTCAAATCAAAGCAAACAATTTCAATAATTTTGTAATAACCATTTCAGGCTTACTTCCATTACAACCAAGCAAGTAAAGAAGATTAAAGAAAGTGAAAAATATAATTCTCATTGTAACATATTTCCAATATTGATAAAGATAACAACCAAAATCTGAATTTCATATAAGTAATGAAACCACTCGAAGAACTTTTTGAAAGTGTGGTTATGAAACCACTTCAAATAAAACAAAACAAAATAATTGTTTACATTCATTTGTCAAAATAATGAACTCAAAAAGACCAAAACAAGAAAATGCCACAGCCCATCAAAGAGAAATGTACTACCGTCCACTATTTGTGAGCTTTCTAAACGTTTTTTCTCTGTCTTTTTACCAAAACTAATGGTCCACAATCACATTGTTTCACTTACCCATTGTATTGCATGCCTCTTTGTTTGGGGCCTATATGGTACTACATTTCGCGTGGTCGATAATATCTTTTCAAGTGATTAATTTAAGAAAAAGATTGATCATTAATTAAGTGATTGCAGAGAGTTTGCATAACTATAATGGATTGATTTTTGTAATCTGTCTCTCGAACCCAACTTATTTCATGAATTCAAATTTTCAAGCTATTTTAAGTGGTTGGGTTAAAGTCTAACACTCTTAATTAGTTGAAACAGAGAAAACTTCCATAACTTTCAATTTTAAACAATGTGGGATAAGAGAGAAATAAATGAACAGAGACACCACATGCCATAAATGTCTCTCACTTTCAAAGGGGCATACACATCAATCCAATCCCACAAATTTTGGTCAAAGATTTAATCTACACTTTCCTTTCATCTTCCACCTTCTACCCTTTTTGTGGCTTTCCCACCCTCAACATTTTAAACATTACCCAAACTCAAATCATTATCACAATTAAGCTTTGATCTCAATACCAAACTTCAACTAAAATTAAAGAAGAAGAAGAAGAAGAACAGGAAGTCCTCTATTTCCAAAACAGATGAAACCCATTAATTAAATTAATCAACAGCCACTGCCTTGTAATAATGAATAATAAGCAAAAAATTGGGCAGATGGGGTTGGTTTGTGAACATTAGTGTGGGTTGATGACTTGATAATACGAACAGATAATCTACAAATATACAGTGACAAAAATAAATATATCAAATGCAAAGGCTTTTTTTCTAAAAACTAGTATGCCAAATAGCCTCATCACCTTCCCCACACCTCTGATGAACTTCCTCCATTCTCTCTACTGATTTGCAAATCCCACTACAACTCCAATCAAATGATGCTGCGCATGGATTCCCAGCTTGAGCCTTCCACTCACAATCTACAACATCCACAGTTTTAACCAAATCAATTTCATCAAAACAATTCGACAAAATGTTTTTGCATTTAGTTAGTTTTGATGAAATGAAATGTAGTATTATCAGAAATTGAATCAAGATAACTCTTCCATGGGGTTAGATTTTTGGATTGGCAAAACATATTTTGACAAGATGAGGTAGAACTTTGAAACAAAACCAAGTAAGAGGAAGGGAATAGTTGTTATCTTACCAAGTGGAGTGCCACAGCAAAGGCTCCTATCATCAATGTGTTCCACGTCTAGTCCAATGAACCATGAACCCAGGGAAACATCTTCATTTGCAAATTTATGTAGTATAGGCCTATAGTAAAAGAAAAATCTTCTTGTAAGTCAGCCACATTATTGTTAAGGTTACGTTTGATAACTTTTTGGTTTGTGAATAATAAACTTGTAAGCACTACTTTCACCTCTTGGTTTCTTTGTTTTGTCAAAATGTTTACATAGGAAATATGAAGACTAAAGTAAACAAATTATGAGAAAACAAGCCTAATTTAGGTTAATAAACAGGGCCGAGTCTCTGAAAGGACTTGCCTATTAACTGAAATGTAGGTGGCCAAATCTTTGGAGATGGCATAAATTTGCCCAGTTGCATGTCTAAAATACTTGTTGCCTTCCTCACCAAATTTCCAGTATTCAGGTTCATGGTACTTTACCCCTCTGCAAAGAATTTATGGTGTTTCATATTTGATGTAACATTCCTGCAAACTAACATTCTCAAGTATAAAGTACTTAATTTGCTTACTTTTGAGCAAGAACTGGGCCCGACTTCATGCAACCAATATAAACGCGTGGTTTTGATCTATGACGGGCCAAAGTAGAGCCTACCATACCTGTGAATTTCCAATCAGTTTAGTTATGGAGGACAATCTCAACATTCTACCTCCAACATAAACACAAACATGCCCTCTCAAAAGTATAGAGTCAATAATCCAAGAATGTAAGAATGCTAACCAAGATTTATGTGAACATCGTCATCTACTTTGATAAAGAAATCTGCATCCCACTTAGCAACTGCTGTTGAGAAGTATATTTGGGTTTTTGAGGATAATTCATGATATCCTTCTATGTGGTTCTGTAAGAAAACAATCAAAGTTTAGAGGTACATTTAACGACAAGTGTGTTATTTCGAATAGTAAGTGCACAATGTGCATAAACCAAAGTAAATTGATACGTTAAGATGCATGGGAGTTTACTATGCTAATTTATGTTGATGGAAGAAAAGAAAGTACATATTAACTACTTTAGTTTTGAATATAGCAACGCCTTGAAACAACAATTAGTTATGTATTAGTGTTAGATCAAGTACAAGACCAGCTGGCACATTATAGTTAACATGTGGTGGTTACCATCTTTTGAAAGCTCTGGTTGAGAGGAGTTGGAGAAAATTTGACAACGATATTAAGATAATTAGAAATTCAAGCTCCAAGAGTGCACTTCCCCTCAAATCCCCCACCCCCCACCCACAAGCTGGGAAAGGGAGCTTTCCTCAACTATGGAGGTAATGCTGATAGGAATAGATGTCTTAAAAACAGAATGAATGGTTCGTGGCTTTATCAAGCATTGTACAAGTCTCCAGAAAGAAATTGCAGAAGTTAGGTATTACTAGATTCCTGAAGAGTTTATTTATTATTGCCGAATAGTTTATGGATAATTGAATGGTGTTACAAAAAATCTTGTAGTGGCCCTCACAAGTCTGGTGAGATACACCCTTGGCCCAATCTCCATATAACTCAAGGATTGTGCATAATTATATATCTCGTCTATAACAAATATCGGGAATTGAGGAGATTATCTTCTACAAAGCTCCATAGCTCAAAAACAAAAAAAAACCCTTGAACTACCATACCATTAAATATGAAAAAACGAATATAGAAAACCTTCCCCTGAAGCTGCAGATTGCTTGACAAAAGATCAAACTTCAGATTGATAACAGGAGGAGGAATCAACAATTTGTTCTATGCTCACAATGAAAAACTACGATACTTTCATTGGCTATAAATACTAGACTAGAGAAAGGAATGTGTGACTTGGTCCAATGATGTCTGTTACTAACATCTCAAACAATTGCTAGACCTCGTCTTTCTGTATCTGCATCTGAGGGTACCCTAAAAACATTTGTATGGTCCAAATTCACATAGGTGAAGTCCTGCATGTGTATAAATACAATGCCAAATTGCTCAAGTTGGTTGTATTTCACTTTAGTTGCGTAATTTGCATGGATGCAAAACCAAACTCTTAAGAATGTCCCTTGTTCAGTGTTGCCAACATAGTTGCCATGCCTAGTGTTCCCCACAAAACACTATCGTACTATGCCCCAGGTTAAAACTGCATACTTCAGGAAGTCTCAGCTATTCTTAATACGAGTAAGAGCATGACCCAGTTACAAACACGAAACACCCTCTGCTCATACTAGTTTAACCATCCACACATATTCTCCTGCAACCAACATTGGGATGTTAGCTTGTCTTTAAGGGTTTCGAGGGATAAAATTACATTTGACTGAAAAACCTATCATAAATATCATTTGATGGACTTCAAATTTTCCTTCACATGTGGATGTGTGTCAACGTGATTTGAGATAAAATATGACTCAGCTACTTCTGTAGTAAACTGAAGACCCTCGAGGTCATCTTCCTACAATGCTCTCATTTTTTTTAAGAATTTACAAGGAGCACCCCGATGTTCTCTTCGCTTGGGATCTTATGGAACTCCCTTTCATAAATCCCTTCCTCATTTCATGCAATACAGCTTCCAGTAACTCCTCAACAGAACCAATTAGCTCTTCCATGTTCTTATGCTTCCCTTTTGGCATTGCTAGAAATGATTTTCTCTTATATCAAAGTTGATAGAAGTCAAGAATAGTCAAAAATTAGAATTACAAGAGGTAAAATGTACAAATCTTTGCAAGCATTCAAGAGAATTAGACTCTCCCCTTCTCTCAATTACATTGTAATTCCATAGCTTATTTTTATTATTAATATCAGTTAATGACTGTACATAACAAAATGCAGATTAATTAAGCCAACCTCCCTACACCCACAAGAGCCTTACCAGTTGCCAACAGTAAGTAACTCTCTCTTCCCTCTCCTCACATTTGTGAAATGCACCTACGCCCTATTTGAATCACAATATTAATAGTTACTTACCAGTTTTAGAAAATCCTTATGTTGCACCTCCTCTGCATCAACTGCACGATCCAACACCCCACCAGGAGTTGCACTGAGAACCATAGCATGCTAAATTAACTATGAAATTATGAAGCATGAGATTTTGCAATAAAGAAGCTTCATCATTAAACTCAATGCATGCGTTCATGAAAACTCTACCTATGTCCAATGACAAAGCGTATTATAATTCCCTTCTCCACCTCCAGCTTCCTTAGTTCTTCACCTAAATTAAATATAACACTTGTTGTAAGGAACAAGTTTGATGATTCAATATCAGAAACAGTTGCAACAGAGTGACTATGCTATGATTGAACCTTGAGGCATCCATGTTTCTCTAATGGAGTCTCTTCGCTTTCTACTGCTGAAGGCTGTAATGATTCCCATAACAAAGAAAACCTTTGGTCGCTCCTTCAAAATCTTGGCTCCAGGCTCTGTAACCATAGGAGATCCTTCATCGTTATCCGCTTTAGAAGCTCTAGCTGCAGCTAGCTGCACCTCCAATGATGAGATTGTTTTGTCTAATGTCCTGAAAAACTCATGTCGCAGTATGCCTCAAACTTAGGAATAATAATATGACCTTATCAACAATTTATTGTGCCTCATTACGTTTGAGATATGATTACAAGGAAACAGCAACATTTCTTGGATAGTGCATATACAGCCAAGAGACTGAAACTTACATGATAACATCATGGGTTTGTGATACTTGAGAAAGAATATCAGCCTGAAAGGAAGCTTCCTGTGATATGAACACAGTCATCAAGATATTGCTTGCTGTTATGGAAAATTTGTAACATCAATATACTCTAACTTGCCTTCTTCTCACAATTAACAATGGGGTGAGAAGTTTTTGATTGGACTTTATCTACAGATGCCTCCTCGTCTGTTTCAACTGGATCAGGCACGGCCCAAAACCTGTAAGACAAAAATTTAAAAATAACAATAATAAATCGATCTACCAACTTACATAACTAAGTGGATAAAATTTCGTAGCATGGAGAAGATATTGGAAATATGAACCTTTTTAACAATAATTAACAATATGTTCAATATTATAAATATAATTTCAGTATAGATAAAAATTCAAGGCTCAGAAGGAACAGCTGCTACGAACAATTCCATTCTTTGACAAGAAATCTAGGTAACTATCAGAGCACAAGGAACTCACTTACTCTTTACTCATTACATCAAGAAAACAGGCATTACCTAAGAGTCTTAGACCATCCCAAAAGTAAGAAAAGAAAAGAACCGACATTGCAGATCTGCCCTGTGAACCCATATTTGGAAGTTTTAAGTTTGTAAAGCAAAAATGAAAGTTATCTATGTTCACTCATTACTTCTCATTATCAGATTCAAAAATCTACGTGCTTCACTGCTTGCAGGAAAATAATCCTTGTAAAGTTCCGGAAGTACTGACTTAGAATTTCTTCCATAAAACCGTTACCAAAATAAGTAAGAGCCATGAATACTCAATTCCAAAGTCGTTAAATGGAATTTGGATTCACAAAGGCACATCAATGTCCATCCCAGCTTTAGAATTTTGGTACTCTGTTTTCAGACTCAGTAAATAAAATTCGAACTTGATACTGACAATCTAACCATCCAAAATGTTGTGCTTTGGTGCAATAGATCTCATGAGAGCACCACTATCTAACCAAAAAACGGAAGTTTAAAAGATAAAACTTTCTTGCCAGCGACAAAACAAGAAATAGTTCTCACAATTTTCTGCTGCCTAGCAAAAAAAATGCCAGAGAACGATATGAATGTAAAGTAATCTACATCTACAGCCCAAAGAAGAAATCAGAAACAGGAATCTTCTGCGATTAGCCAGAAATTTGCTACACCCAACACCAAAAGATCCAGTTTCAGGAAGTTCCAAATGCTAAAAGAAAGAACAAAAAAAAAAAAGGCTTCACAAATCAAAGAAACCCATGCAGCCTAAAGACAATTTCCCTTCCACTTCTACATATTCTGCATCCGATCAGCCAAAATTTCTCAAAAGAACAGCTCAAGAACACAACCCACTATCCTCATTCAAAATGCCAACACCCCAACACGAACAAAAACATCCCATTCAGTACAAGATCTCAAAGAAGAAGAAGAAGAAGAAAAAAGTACCTGTCGACAACAAAAACACCCAGGAAGAAACTAGCAATGCAAAACAAAAAAACCCATCTGGGAGAGAAGCCATTAGTGGGCTTATGAGGTCTGGCGAGACCCATTAGAGCCCAGAAGCTTCCCAAGCTCAAGAAAACGCCTCCAGGCTATTTATTATCTTGAGATAAAAAGCATGAAACAGAAGAATCCAATTGAACCCATCAAAGAAGAAGGCAAGAAAATTAGTATCTCCAAAAGAGAAAGAGGATAGTGATTGCCTTCAAAACATAGGGAATTGAAAAATGGATTTTGGTTCGGGGTGTTGTGTGGTGTGTTCAGAGGTTATGGGCAGAATCGAAATGGTAGAAGAATGTGATTAGAAATACGATTATGGGTGTGTATGTTTGAATCGCCTGGGTCACGGGAATGTGAAAAAATAGTATATTCATAAAAAGAAATTGGACTTGGGTCTGTTCTGCCCCCACCTACCCGTAGCCGTCAAGCTTGTCAAGCGGTATCTGAAGCAAACAGCAGATGTCAACAAATAAAAACCTCTTTTTCTTTTCTTTTCTTTTCTTTTCTTTTCTTTTTCTTTTTCCTTTTCTTTTTCTTTTTTCTTTTTTAATTTCATTTTCAAACCTATATTATAATTTAAAATAACTCAAAACTATTTTTAGTACTAAGATGTGATTCTTAATATATATATTTTTTTATCTATTTGATTCTTTAACTTTCAAAATCATAAAGATATACATTTTTTAATTATTTTTAAAAAGTAAAATAAAAAATACATATTTATCAAACACAAAATTAATTAAAATTGGAAAGTATTAATAGATGCATAGTATGAAAGAAAATTAAAGTTGGAATTTTTTTTATTATTGTTTTGATTAAAGCTTAAGAATACACATAAAGTTTAGAGCACATGCAAATAAGTGGATGAAAAGAATAAAGATTATAAAAAAAAAGGAGAGAGACATTTTTATACTTTTCTTAATAACTTTGATTAAAGTATTTTATTTTGAGTCTCGATGCAGTATGTTCTTCTACACATGCCTAACACTTTGTTTTCGATTTCTTTTTATTTTTCAAGGTTGCCTTACCCATACCTTGTTTGTAAGATAAATATTAAATTACCACTCAAATACTTCAACTATATAATTAAGAAAAATCTTAACTACTTAAAAATAAAAATATTTAAATTAGACTCACGTTCATATATATCTATATCATATGTCATTTTCTCTTCATATCATAAATTTTCTATGTTCGTTTGTATGAAACATCATGCTAACTATAAAGTATATTTTAAGTGTTAGATAGTACACATGAACTTTAAAAACTTTAAAAAAATATTCTTCAATGTCAAAAAAGAATTTATAAATTTTTTTAATATTAATTTTGTTTCAAAATCATCATTAGTGTTTTATTAAGTTTTAAAAGTAATAATTCAACTCTAGACTTAAAAAAAAATACTCTTACTATTAACATACGAATAAAAATGATAAATATCTCATTACAAAAATATATGTTAATGTATAAATTAAAGTTACATTAGTACCATTCCCTTATAAAAACAAAGTGAAAAAAAAATGTTCTCATTGTTTACATGTATGTTTTTTCTATTTTTTCTCCCTTTCGTACTTCAGTTTATGATCATACACTTTTCTATTTTTTCTAACAGTTCTTTTCTCTTGTTCTTCATTTTGTTAATTGTTTGACTTTTGTTTATCACTTTAAAAAGTAGTTATTTTAGTTATATAGATTATAGGAATGAGAAAGATGATAACAAAAGCATCAAAGGAGTTTTTAGGGTTTATATGTTTTAGCAAAATAGTGTAATACTCGAATACATCGTTTTGTTTTCTATTAATATCATCATTTGTCATCGAGGTATTTGATTTTCTTTTATCGTATAACAATATTGAAAATGCATATTTGTTGTCATCTCATGTGTGTTGTGGTTGTGATATCTAAATTTGCTCACAAGTAATTAAGGTTACTTAAATGCCATTAAAGGGCACACTTTACTTAGTTTGGGTGGATTAAGTGCTATTTTTCAAGAGTTAAAAGAGTGAAGGAGTTAGATCTATTTTTCGAGACTAGTTTGCTTCACAAAGTGCTAGTTCTAACGGTTATATTAGAAGTCACTTTTTACGTTAGTTCAATAGTCAAAACAGAACTTAGACATTATTCAACTAGTTTTTAGTGGAGAACAGTGTTGGATTTTGACAAAATACTAGAAGAATAGTTGTCCCGCATTTGAAAGTTCAAACAATATAAAAATGATCTTCACCCATCTAAAAATGAAACATGCCAAACTTGTGAGTGAATTCTTTCCGAAAAGGTGATTTGTGTCATTAATAAATGTAGCTAACCTAATCTAAACCAATTAAACTCTCACACCCTCTTATTTACTCCTCCATGCTAATGATCCTAATAGATTGTTTGGTTGGGTTGATAAATTCTCTTTAAAAGTTATCAAGTTTTCCAATTTTTGCCACCTAAGTTGTTTTCTTACAAAGAGGGAAAAAAATGATGTTATTTCTTGTATGCATTTATTGATTTGATTCTCAACTAACCCTTCAATTTGAGTACTCTATATGTAATAATAGTGTTAAATATGTATCTCCTACTTATACAACATACCTACATATGACCAACTATACAAACAATAACCATTACATTCAAGAAGAAATAAAAATACAACTATGATTTTAATAAATATAAATGCATATAAATAAATACAAATTCACTATCAAAAATAGAAAAATTGATAAAGTTGTTGGTTCATTTTATTAGTTACCTCACACATTTTGTTTGAAGAAATGTTCATGCAATACACTCTCTTTCTAACTTGATTTATTGATTTTGAGAAACATCCAATACTTTATTACATTCAAACAAATTTTTTTATTGAGTTTTGTTTCATAGAAAAAAAAATTACAAATATTTGGACTTATTACGTAATTTGTTTTCCTTCTTTTAGGGTAAGAAAATATGAATGGATTGAAAAGGATTTGAAATCAAACTTTATATCAATTTCCTTTTAAATATTTATTTTCCGAATTTAGTTTTTTATATGATAGCCTAAGTCTCCATCATAAGAAACAACATTAACTATAACTATGATAATAATAATAAAAAAGTGGATGTAGATTCACCCATATTTTCCAACTTTATTATTATAGACATTGTTGGTCAAATTATTTATTTTAAGGTTTATATTAAAATTAATCTACTAAAAAACACCTAGAATGATAGATCAAAATAAACCCTATATTTTTTTATCATTCTTGTTTCAAAGTTGGTTGTTTTAGTGGTTGAAATTAAATTTTGAAACGATAATAAATAAGTTCATGATCAGTAAACTTTAGTTTATATTTCAAACTTACCTGTCTAATAAATTCCTATATTTTGTATCACAACTTATCAACTTTGTGCAATAAATTTTTTAACGATTTTTTCTTATTTTTTTTAAATATATAACATATCAATAAAATATTTATAATTTCGAAAATAAAAAAAAAAGTTCATATCCACGTGCTCACAATAAAAATTATAAAAGATGCTAGATCATACTGATTTAGATTTGGTATAAAATTTAAAGATTTTTTTTTAAAGATTGTTGCCCACACTACCCAAATACTTTTTGGTAGATTTTGCTTAAGATTTGAGTATCTGAATTTAAATAATTTTATTTCTTAAACATATGTACCGAAATAAAACGATATTATCTTTATATGCAAATCTTGTACTCTTTTAATGTGTTGTTTGGTTCAATCTTTGAAAAAAATAGTTGGATATTGGTACATGATTTTATACCGTATATTGGTACATGATGGGTTGACGGTTATATTTTCTTTTTTTTCTCTCTAAATTTTTATTTAATATATATATATATATTTGGAATGGATGGAATTCATATTAAACATAATATTGAAAAGAGAGAGACTTCATTATATAAAGAGTAGCCGACAGTGACCGGAAGAATCTAAACCCATCACCATCTCCGACGGGCAGAAGCAGGGATCTACAAACACGGCAACCAATTTGAAACTCAACAATCCACGTATCCTAACACTCCTTATGGAAGACATGGAAGAGCAATAATTACTAATCTCTCTCATTATCTCCAATCACTCCATTTCACACAAACAGATCGTACGTACAAATCCGTCTTTCTTCACCTTCACCATTTCGCCCAAATTTCATCCTCTGTTTCGCAACAAAATCCAAGTTTGGGAAGATGAATTTGTTGTTAGTGATAAAGGAAAGAACAAAGAATGTACCATTGGCAATGATGGGCAAACAAGAGAGGTGTGGTGTGGCTAAACTTATATGGTTTTGTTTGGTGAAAGGTTAAAGCTAAGAAGGCCAAAGACAAAGGAAAACGTATAGAAGATGGGATAGGTGTAGACGATGATGGGAAACAACGAGTCAATGCCAATGCTAATGAATGGGCAGAGGTGAAGCGGTCGTCTATGGCTGGAGAAGGGCAGATATATGTGAAGCGATATGAGGTGGACGAAGGTGGAGGCAAAACAATTTAGCAAAGGCAAAATAATTCATAAGATTGTTATTAAAAGATTTGAACATTAATGATATATATTTTTACTCTAAATAGAATAGGATACTTTTCAAAAATAAAATACAAATTGCAAGAGTTTTTTTGGCATGTAATGTTTTCAGTGGTTATTGCTTTGGAAGCCATTAGCAATGAAATGTGTAAAAAGATAAATTTGGAAAAAGTCACCCGGCAAAAACCCAGCTTAAAAAACAGAACTTTATTTCATTTAATTTGCGGGGTTTATCCGAAAAGAATTGTGAGAGCTCTCTCGTGTTTGGTTTGCTTATCTATGGCGTCTTCCATCTCCACCTATCATCAACACCATCTTCTTTCTCCTTCATTTTCTTCCAAAATTTCTGCCAGTTCCAACCGTCTTTCCTCTCCATTTCTTACTTCATCTTCTTCTGGGTTGTCTTCAAAGTTCAATTTCTCTCTTCGGTTCCTCACCAATGGCCAATCTTCCTCCCTCATCTCTCCCACTCCAAGGCGTCTCAGTGTTGTTTCAATGGCCCCTCCTAAAGCCAAGCCTGGTGGAAAAGCCAAGAAGGGTATTTTTTTTCTTTTTTTTTTTGGGGATAAACCCTTAATTTCTTTCAACATTATCCTTAAGTGGGCTGCGATTTTGTCTAATTTGCTTTTGGGGGTTTGCAGTAATTGGGATGATAAAGCTTGCTTTGGAGGCTGGAAAGGCTACCCCAGCTCCTCCTGTAGGCCCTGCTCTTGGTTCCAAGGGTGTTAATATTATGGCCTTCTGTAAGGATTACAATGCCAAGACAGCCGATAAGGCTGGCTATGTTATTCCAGTTGAAATTACTGTTTACGATGTGGGTTCGTCTTTCCTTTCTCTGTCAATCCTCTGCTATTCTTTCCTTTGGCAATGACTTAATTGTTCGATTTGGTACAGGATAAAAGTTTTACTTTCGTGTTGAAGACTCCACCTGCTTCAGTTCTTCTTCTCAAGGCTGCTGGTATTTTCTTTTAAGTGCTTGATTCTCATTTGGCTATTCTATTTTTATATTTTGTGCGTTTAGCTGCTGATATGCTTTATACAATTTTCCGCTTTCCCTTGTTTGTGCCAATTGGGATGGCTTTTTGCAAACCCATTCGGCCTCCCCAGTGTAACTTTTTTGTTCTCTTTGATTTAACGTAAAGCTGGCCTTTTCTTCACGAGAACTGTTTATTTCGTATTTGTTTACGAGGGGTGGATAGGAGAGGAAGATTTGTGAAGTTACTTAATAAGTTGCTAATTAGATTTGTAGTTGGAACTCCTAGGTATAGGATGATCAATATCGGGTTTATGTTAAAATATGATATTTTTTTCTTTACAATTTGCCACTGATATCATATTTTTATTTTTCCTCTGTGAAATTGTTTTAAAAACAATAACTTAGATTGGTGAAATATAGGAATTAGATGAAATTGTGGTGGCAGAGATCAATGTTCTTACTAAGCATGAATTTCAGGTCCGAGGAGGGAAATAACCCTTGAACTACCTTGATATTAGTTATAATTCTAGAAGTGTTGTGTTTTGCATCCCTTAGTTGAATAACAAATGACAAGACTGGAAAATTGAAAAAACCCTACATCTTGACGAGTCAGCTGCCTCACCCTAGGTCAGGGTAGCTGGGCTGTATGATCTAATTTGGCCAAATATTTAGGGTTTGCTTGGAGACCCATAATGAGTTGAGTTTGTAATGTGATGTAATCCAGAGTTCATGTTTCAATCGAGTGTTTTGAGCTCAATTTGTAGTACTTAACTCTTTATGTTCTGATTGTTTTCAACTCAACCCTCTTTTCCATCATTTTCACACTTCATGATCTCATTTTCAGTTTGCCCTTAACTTCTCATGCATTCCAACACCTATCTGTTTTCCAGTACTCTTGATTACATTCCAGTTTCCCAAACATCCCTATTGTTTTTAGTCCTCACATTTCCCTATGGTTGCAAGGAAGGTGGGCCAAATCCAAAGTTTTTCTTTTGGAGGGCCTAAAGCAAGAAGTTGTTAGGTGTCCACAGAAAATATACCGAGCAAGTATATTGCAATATAAAAAAAGAAACTGCCATAGAGATAAGTAATTTGAAGTGCTTGCACTCTCTTTCTTGAGATCTCTCTCCAACCTAATTCATTCACCAGATGCCTAACTCCCTTCTTCCCCACTCCCTGTAGTTATTAACTAAACTCCATATATAGCCAACTCTCTATTTAATTACTAATATTCCTTTAACATTCCTAGTTGCATTCCTCACAGAAGTTCATTGGTATGTATAAGGCTTATACATTGGAACATAACTTTGAGATTCATGGCCTATGGAAGAATTGGCATTTGCAATTGCAACAGTAACAGGAGGAATGCTTTAAGTAGGGTGTAGTCTCCTTTAGCTTCTTATTCAAGGTCAATCATGCAAGAGAAGTCCCCAGTTCTTCACAGCCAATCCAGTAATCTAAATCTCTAGGAAAACTAGGATGGTGGTTGCCAGTTGGAATGTTAATATGCTTTTGGGAGTAGCTATCTTTAGGCTACAGTGTAGTGAAGATAGTGTACCAAAAAAAGTTCGTTGCATATTTTTTGGAAGTCTTTCGTTTGGTCTATTAAGCACATGCTAATGCCTCTAAGCTTTTTGTTACTTTAAAAAATGGAAAGGATGTCCCATCTTAAATGGACCGGAGTTTTCTTCTGGGGTGCTATTTGGAGGATATTATCCACCTCCTCTTAGTAAAATTACAGCGTACTACCCATCTCTCATGGAGGCTGGTGGTAGCTTTTGGACATGTTTTCGGGTTTCCTTCTAATTTCAGGTCTTCATGTAGTTTTAGATGGATTATTTTTTACTCTAAAGCAAATAGGGATCTGTTTTGTAGCTTGATGCTATTATGGCCATTTTTTAAGAACGTTGGTTGAGAAGGGGTTGAAGAGTCTTTTACAACAGTAAGAAAGGCTTCCACCTGAGGTTTTGGGACATCATCATTCTCCTTACTTCTTAATGACTAATAAGTTCTAAGGAATTCTATGACTCTTCCTCTTTCACTATTGCCCCCAATTTGATATCCTTTTTTAACTTCGTTGGCATACTGGTTTTCTTTCCTATATACTTTAATTCTCTAGATGGAACTGTTGCGCAAAAAAAAAAGAAAAAAGAAAAATGCAATCATTGAGCCATTTGACAGTGAGATTGAATCACTATCAGCATGGAGCTAGAGGTCCATATAATCGATTTGATACTTGTGAAAATCTCGGTGAACAACCCAAGACTGAGAAAAGCAAAGAGTACATATTTTTATTAGTCATTAGAGACAAACTTTCATTCATTAAAGAAAAGGGTATACAGGAAAACGAGAAGGCACAGGGTAGAGAAGAACAGAACCCTCTTTCAATGTGTAGTATTAAAAACTCCTTGTATCTAGAGCATACAAAAGATATTACAATGTACCAATCGAATAGCCTTTTGTGAGGGTTGTCTCTCTACCAAGTCCCGCAGCAATGCACAATCTCAATTCTCACCAAAATGGTCCTCCCTCCCCAAAATCCCAACTCCCCACCTCTATCTAATTAATATTCACAATACCTATTAGTACTCTATGATCCTATACTTCAAGTTAGAAGGGAGCTGAGTCATTCTAGAGATTTGTATTTTGTAATTAATAGCTAATGAGTAAAAATGGTTACTTTATTTTAGTTCTTTGAACTTTCTCTTATGATACAATCCAGGTAATTTATTACGAGAGTGAATTGATCTTATGCAAAAATGATTACAGAACTTACATTTTGAAAAATGCTATTCAGTTAATGGCATATATAGACAATTTACAGCACACTTGTCCATGCAGGAGTTGAAAAAGGATCAAAAGATCCAAAGGGAGAAAAAGTGGGAAAGATAACCATTGAACAGTTGCGTACGATTGCTGCAGAAAAGTTACCAGATTTGAATTGCACAACCATTGAATCTGCAATGAGAATCATAGCAGGTACAGCAGCCAATATGGGAATTGAGATTGACCCTCCTGTCCTTGAACCTAAAACGAAGGCGCTTGTGTAGTCATTTGGGATCAATTCCTCTATTCTTTCACCTTTTTTTGTATGCTTTAATCTATTCGAGGTATCTTACTTTTAAAAAGATTTACAAATCCACAATCAAGCTTCCTACTTCTATATGGTTCTTATGCTTGACCTCACTTAACTTTTTTCTTCGAGCATCCCATTTCGAGCGTTGTGCAAGATGTTACTTCTCAGCTGTCACTACTTTCTAACAAACCAAGTTGTCTCCATCGATCTTTTTCATTTTATTTCCATTTCATTCACATGATTTTCCTGCCCAAATACGTCTGTAAACGAGTTAGTGAAAAGCGTCAGGCTGAAAATGAGTGATGCTATTCCAAGGAAAGGATGCATCACCGTTTGAAGTAATTTGACATTCCAAATTTCCTAAAAGAAAAAGGTCCGATAACTGATTCGATAGAAAAGAAGAAATTGTCTATTTTTCATTTGGGTTTCCTTGAAAAAATTTACCGAATCTTCCCAGGAGTCATCCACTAGATGAAAAGTTAACGTGATAGCTTAAAGAATCGTTAATGGAATTTCCTAAAGTGGACTGAAAAAGGTTAAAAATCAGATTTAAAGCTTATTGTGGTACTGAGGTGTGAGATTTGCTTGTAGGTTAACATCTGAGTTAGGTAGAGTAGTATCGTTCCTAAGTTCAACTGCAGTCGATAAGCATGATATGCTAGCCAAAGAGACGTATGAGCTTTCCAGTACGTATTCAATGTTACGAGCGTTGGGAAGTTTGAGTTCTTCACGGTTGTTCATTGTGCTTTTTAAGATCTTAGTTGAACAATTCTTTCAACAAATATGAACATTTGTGGTCTTCAAGATTGTTTAGGCTACAACCTAATGTTTATTGTTTGGTCTCCTATGGCAATGAGTTTTCTATTTCCTTTTAAAAAGTTTAGCTTTTTTCTCTTTTCTTTCTCTCTATTTTTACTTTTTTTTACTATGACAATTCCTCTAAATAAAATTAGCTGATATAAATGATGATATATTTAAATTAAAGAAAAATGATAAAAAAATATAATATTTGACAAAAAAAAAAAATCAAATCAAGTAATAAATTTTGTCTTTTTTGTAATTTTGTTGTATGGAGTGTAAATAGTTTGTCATATTTTTTTATTTTTTTTTAAAAAATAACATAATCATATTACATTATAATAAATTTAAGAAAGTATTTCTCTTTTTATGAATAGAAACATACTGATTAATTAAATAATTTAAGATTTTTATATATTAAATTTATGTTTAAGAGTAATTTTGCCATGATTAAAATCATTTTAGAAGGTTCAAAATTTCTCTATGATTAATTTTTGAAAAATTTGCTTTATAACATATGCTTTTAAGAACTAATTTTAATAATATGAAAATGATAAAAATTACATATTGAAATGTGGTGAACATAACAACGTACAAAATTACTAAACAATATTTGGCTTATAGACTTCATAACGTACAAGGTACAGTGATGTTAAATAATTCAAAACTTTAATACTTCAATGGTGTTTACCATTGAAGTCATCACATTTAGTGAATAATTGATCTATCTTACTACTTTTCCACTCCAAACAAAAGACTTTTTAACTCTAAACTTGATGACTTTGGTACATTCTTCGAGTACTCTTTAATGGAGGAAATCAATTTTGAAAATTTGAAATAACCCAAGTACTCTAATTAATTGGACGATATAAATCATTAAATCCTAAACAAATCTAAACATCTTCGAGTATCAAGTTCTCCACTCCAAAAAGTCTGGTAGTATTCAGAATAAGTAAAGTTTCTAAAAGCAGGTCGATGTTCGTCGTGGATCAGCTCCTTTGCTGGCCCGATCATTGCCTCTGGCGACGGACAGTAAAACGTCGGTATCGAAATTCGCTCTGTTGAATTGTTCACAACAGCCCGATGAAGTACACTCTTGTATCTATCATTACTCAGCACCTACCACCAAAAAAAACGTTCTGATTTAGCCTCTAAACTTATGTATCATATTCATGATAATGAACGGCACCAACAGGTGGTTGTGGATATGAAGAGGGGAAAAGGTTGGGTGGAGGGATAAATTATCGAGAAAAAAAATATACATACATGATTTTTGAGAAAATATTTTGAATACATATAAGAAATCATTTAAGTCAGTACAATACTCAAATCTATGCTTAGGAAACTAATATACCTGCATCTGGTCACCGATGTTGATGATGAAGGTGTTAGGGATAGGGTTGAGGGCGACCCAAGCACCGTCGCGGTGGACTTGGAGGCCGGGGACTTGGTCTTGGAGGAGAAGAGTGATGAGGTTGGGGTCAGTGTGGCATGGCAAGCCATAAGTGAGATCTGGCTGTGGACATGGAGGATAGTAGTTCAAGGCCATATGTTGGCCATGACTTCCAATTGAGTTTGCTATTGAGTCCTTTGGCAGCCCCAAGCTCTCAGAAATGGCCTCTAGCAGCTTTAAGGTCAATTGCCTCATAGTAGTACAATACTCAGCCACTTCTTTTCTACAAACATTCACAAGTAATAAGGTCAATATGATATCATATAAAAACAATTCAGTAGCTTTATTTTCTTTTACTCGACTCTCATTCAATCACTCCACTCCCAATGTTACGTAGGGTCAAAAGAACAAAGATAACGAAAATGCATTTTTTTCTCTTTTTAAAATTAAGAAATATTTTTAAACGACAAAGGTGTCACACCTGAAGGAAGGAGGGTTGGAGGGCCATTCATCGACATAAAGATGAAGAGGGTAACAATGAAGTCTCAAGAAATCTCTCCAATTTGCCACCTTCTCTGTCTTCACATTGAAACTCGTGGACAACCTCGTCTTCTTCGTCGGGTCATCGGAATAGCTCTTTAGTCTCTCACTTTCTGGCAACCGGAAAAACTCCCTCGTTATACGCATCACTCCATTGATCATTTCCTCCGGCACTCCATGGTTTTTCACCTGTCACACCAAGCCCCACTCCTTTAATATAATACTACACAAACTTTTTTGTGCCCACGTTTATTATTTGGTTAAATTATATATAATAAATTTAGAAGTAAAGTTTGATTTATAATCTCAACTAACCTACACATATATTTCCGAGTAAGAAATTTGTAGTTTAAATTATCCAAATCTTTCGAACTTTTCAAAGTTCGAACTTCAAAAAGAAAAAATTGATCAACGTTTGAATCTTGAAATTTGTTGCAAAGAATTCAACTTATAATAAATGTTTACACAGAAAGTTTATTTTAAGTGAACTATGCTGTTGACTTTTTATCTGCATCCATGTTTTAGTCTTCTTTTACCAATAAATACATTTCTTTTGTAAACAAAAGTGTCAACTGACATTTGCACATGTGTTATTCAAATCTCCACAGTCAATTTCTACTATTAAAAGATGTATTTTTGGAACATAAAAAATAAGTATAATTGAAATGGAGTTCAAAATTTATAGTAAAATATATTAATTTAAACCTTAAACTTAAAAAATTATTATATCAGTTTTAACTTAGGCTTCTGTAAGTTTATCAACTTATAATATCTTCCATCACATTTACTACAACTTTATGAATTAACCTCTTAAACTTTATTAAGCAATTAACAACTTAAAAATTAAATCAAAGATCATCTCATTTGAAAATCATATGCATGCATGCATCTAATTCTAAGTAACTATTTTGTTAGTTAAATGTTAATATTCTTCACTTAGAAATTTAAATAAACTGAAGACTACAAAAAAACAAAAACAAAAATAAAAATACACATGTAATCGAATTTAAAGAAATGATTACCAGAAAGAAACCGTCGCGTTCACAAGCACGGCGAATTTGGTAAATGACATCGGGGCGAGAGGGGCCGTCGAGGGCGTGAAGGTCAATGACAGAGAAAGAATAGGTGTTGGATGGTCTGACATCGGAGGAGTTTGGACGGTCAGAGATTGGGCGGACGTACCTTGAGGGAACTTGTTGTACAGTGGCAGCGAGATCTGTGACAAGCAACTTGGTGTGGCCGGAAGCGGACATCGCCGGCCGGAGTAGAAAAAAGGAAAAAGAAAAAAAGAAAAGGGTTATTTTTATAAAAAAAAATTAATTGAGGAGAAGGAAAATGCGTTGCTGTAATTTCCTTGACAGCAAATCATTGCTTCTTATAGGAAAGGTGCCGACGATAGATGACGAATTTTGCATGACGTACAAGGTGTGTGGTGTGTTGATTGATTGTATCAATTGTGGTAGGGTCTCTAGAATTAAACAATAAAAGTTTTTTTTTTTTTTTTGAGGTAATAATAAATAATTCAATGATGTGTCGAAATTTTGAATAAAATAAATATGCATATGATAGTGTGTGGTACTAAGAAAGTCTTTCTTTATATGTCCTTTTAGATCCATTTTGGATAGACAATCGTTGACACACATTGAGTATCTTTATACATATGTCACTACTTATTAAATAAATAAATAATAATAATAATACACTTGTTTGTTTACGATGATATAGATATATTAAATTAAATTGTAAATGGTTGTGTAAAGCGTTGCGTTGATTATTATAGTATATGAATTATAATTAATAATCTTTGTTTAGAGAGAATGATTACAAAATATTAAACACCATGGACAATGGAGGTTTTAAATGGTCTTACTGTGGCTAATTAAGCATGAGTGTTATTATAACGAGGGTACAAATAATCTAGTAATGGCCACTCTAATTAAGATAAATTGGGGGCTCCAACACTCTAAAAGATTGTCAACAATAAGCGAGAGATTATGCAAAATTTAGCTCAACTTGTAATATTAATTTGAAGATCTAAGGCTCCATCTCCGCTTCACATATTGTTCAAAGAAAAAAAAACAGTGTTATAATTGATATAAAATGACTATATGCGTAAATATTTTAGTTTATTTTGCTATATTTGAAAATAAAAATATAAAGTTAAATGTTTTTTAGTAATTTTTTAACATGACAAAATAATTACAACAATTTAAAAGTTCATCATAGACGTATGCTATTCTTTTTAGTATAACAACAGTATAAATGAGAGATCAAATATTTCACTTATGTTAATTACCGTTTAATTTAGTTAAAACATACGCTAATATGATACTTTAACATTTTATTTAGCTTATGTGATCACTTTTTCATCTTTTGTGCACTTGATGATTACTTTGTAACTTTTAGACTTCACTCATCAATTGAAATTTATTTTATATTAATTGTTGCCTAACACACTACTACTTTCCCTAAGTTTCAAAGATTAGTTGGTAAGAGTGGGTTGGAGAGCCATATATAGAATTTAATTAACTTAATTATCAAAATGAGTTTAGTTCAACTAATATAAATTTTTAAGTTTTATGATGATTGGATTGAGTAGCTCGGTTAATCATAACTTATTAGGTAACGTTTGACAAAAGACGAAAGAACATGTTTGGTAGGTCTAGGTAACTAGAAATGGAAATTTGAAAACAAACATTCCACCAAATATAATTGTGTATTCTGTATTTTTCAACATATAATTTGTAGCATATTTAGAAATTAAATTTCATTTTAAACCATTATTTCAAATGAATCTGACAATGTATTATTAATTAGAAACAACTGCATAAATTAAACCATCCTAACCATGGGATTGGTTACAATCATGCATACTCATTAGTTTTTACTTTGATCAATTATGTATTTAAGGTTTGTCAATTGTTGCAATTAGCCGATTGTAATTATGATCTGTTGTTTTGAAATTAAATATATATATATATATAGAGAGAGAGAGAGATTTTCTCACATCTCACATTCTTCATCTGTCTTCTCCCTCCATCTTCTCTCACCATCTTCATCTTCTTCTCGATCCCTTGCTTTCAATAAATGGTCATTTGCATGTTTGAAGCTAACTAATCTTCCATATTGTATATTCATTTGTATACATACAAGAAATGAACTTTTTGTTTAACCATGTCATTCATCTTCCCCTACAGTTTGGTTAATTACTTTAGGCCCCAAGATAGCAACAATAATTCTTTCTCTAAACTTGATTTTCCATTCCTTAAATTCTTCATATCGGTGTGTAGGAAATTGAGAGAAGCTAATGAAAACTCAACCCCCAAGGGAAAAGTCAATAAAACGAAAACCGGGGAAGTAACGATGACATCACCCAGACAAGAAGGGAAAGAAGATTTTCAAATTAGTAAATACAGAAAAGAGAAATATCAAAGATATAACAAATACCCTCTAAATTCTCATGGGACTTGGTTTCTCTTTTACCCTAGTCGTAATCTTTGGAATAGTCGTCTTCAGAATTAGTGTTCAAGCTCGCAGAATTAGAGGGTTTGAAAAGAGAAATATCATTAACGCCGTTATATGACCATTGTTGAAAGTAAGGAAGAAGGTGAAGAGCGTGAGAGGAGAGGTGGAAGGAGAAGGGAGAGAGAATTAATAGATGTGAGATGTGAAATGAGAGAAAATCTTTATTTTTTAATTTGAAAATACCCCTTCGTAAATTACAACATTAACAAATTTTTAAAAGGTAATCGATCAAATTGTAAGTTGAAGGTTGTGATTAAAACGAATTACATATAAATTTAGAAAGGTGGAATTTGCAGCAAATATATTGCGTCACTGAAACTTACATTGTTTTGTTGTAGTGTAAATTTTGTATAATAATTATTTTTGCATGGATGTTTCAAATAATTGAACAAAATTAGCTAATTTATTTATAAATATTTCAATAATTTATTATTTAAAACCATTTTCATCTATTATCATATGATTTATAATATACATATTTTAATTTAATAAAAATAATTGAATCTATAACGTGAAATATTATATTTGTTAATATCATATAATTGATGGGTTTTTTTTTTTTTTTTTTTTTGCACCGTTTTGATTTTCTAATAAAAAACAGAGTATTAAAAAACAAAATCTTGTCTGTTAATCAGAGATACATATTTATTAAAGTAATATAAAATCTGAATTTGAATTCCTTTTTTAGATATGAAAGTCTCACCTACACAACATTAGAGTTTAGTATTTAAAATAGTAACACCGCATGTGGATGGTGAAAGTATTAATTTAAATATGATGAGAAACGAGTTGCTCTTTCTTAGAATTCAAATACAAATCTTCTTGTAATTAGTGATATCATATATTACTGACCTTAGTGAACTTTGTTTAGACCAATCAACAAAAAATAAAACGAATTTAAATTAAAATGATAAAAAGAAGGGTGGTAAATTGTCCATTAATTATAATTAGATGTCCGTAACTATACATAAGTTACAAATTCATTTAATTAATTAAATTTGATTAACGCCTGGAAGTTGTAATTGAGGAATTGAAAGAAAAAGAGATGAAATTAAATTGTGAGTTGTATTTGTGTAATTAGTGTAAAGTAGGATAGGAAATATAGCAAAGTCCACAACAGGTTATGTTCATTCATTGGTAACAGGGCATGGGATAAGATAATTATCCTAATCCAAAAATCCAAAAAATTCAAGCTATTACATAGCAAGAACCTTTGAAATAAGAAACTAACACATTCTTAATTAATTTGGATCAATCAAGAGAAAATTACCTTCATAGATCAAAGATCTAGAAGCAAGATTTGGAAATCTTGTTCTAAATTCAGACACTCCACAATTAAACTTGATTAATTTTAGGTTGAATGGTTGTCATGTATTTATCAGAAGTTTTGTTTTTTATAAAGGAAAGAATAAAAACATTATATAGCCTTGTAGTCATGAAACTATCAAAAGTCAATATAAAATGTCGATATGAAACATCACGTCGTTTTTGTCGACCTTTTTCTATTTAGTGTCATATTTTCATGGTTGAAACGGTCTTTTTATTGTGTATATATTATCCTTAAGAGATTTATTTAGGGGTATTAAATTGTATGAGAAAATGTAAACAAGAGAAATAGCAAAAAAAAAGAAAAATTGCTAAGATCCAAAATTGGAAATAAATGTATAAAAGAGTTGGAAAGGTAAGTGTATTTAAGAGAGAGTGCTTAAAACGCGTGGATTATTTAAGTTTGGTGTGGGACTCTTGACTTAGCTTTTCTTCGGAACAAAAATATTTAATTTTTGTGGAAATTTTGTTTGTGTGTTTCACGTTCTCTCCAATATTTATGAACATATATTACAATTTTGCTTTCTTTTATACACACACTCACACATGTATACATAATGATATGTCAAGCATCAATAATAGAAACACTGAATCTGCATGTAACAGATACGAACAATGGAACGGACAGCAGCTGCAGAAAAAAAAACTTAAAACAAAAGCTCGTAAAAAAGACGGAGTCACAAATCACACACTCAAATAGTTAAAAATTGGATATCACATCTCGTTTCTAAGATAAAATAATTGTTTTAAGAAGTATGACCCATTCATGGAAATAAGGATAAAGGTTGAGTAGGTCAATTAAAGTCTTTGGTTTAATCTCTTTTTCTTTTCATGGTCTAGTGGAATCATTGGATGTTTGGATGTGGTTGATCTTCACTTGAATTTCGTCTTTTTTCTCTTGACAATTTTCATGAATACATATAAATCCAGTGAGGTTATCTAGTTCAAATCTCTACTTGTAACAATATCCACATTATAGTATAGAAAGAATTGGGGGGGGATATACATCATGCATTTAAGTGGGGGGAGTTTGGCATATTGTGATACTGATGTAAAGCAAAAGCTGTGCCGTGTGTGAAGGGGTCATATTTTAGAAGATTAACATTTGACGTGTGTGAAGGGTTACAACAATTAAAATTATAATATTTACTATATTTTAAAACACACTATGATGTAAAAATATTAATAATAAAAAAAATCCTATATGCATCATAGCAGTTAAAATATTAACATATATACATATAATAATATACTCAATCTTTCCTCTCACATAATAAAATAGTAACAAATTTTGAATAATATGTAATATACTCAATCTTTCCTCTCACATAATAAAATAGTAACAAATTTTGAATAATGTATCGTTATAGTTACGGTGTGAGTGAGTTATTGACATGATCTAAACGTTTTGAGATAAATTTAAAGAATCAAGTTGGTGTATTAAAGAAAAGTTAAGAGTAGACTTGGATTATTAATTGGGTTGGCCATGCATGTAGGAGAGAGAGAGAATATAGCTAGGAATGAATAACTTATACATGCATTTGCATGTTAGATGTTGAAGAAGATAGATGAATCTTTCATGGAAAAAACAAATTAAAGACTTGATGGCTGCGTTACAGGTAGTACAGAAAAAGGGAGGTAATTAATTTTAAATTTTGCATGTTTGGCAATATACGAAGAAAAGGAAATGTAAATAAGAGAAAAGGAAAGAAAGAAATACCAAAACGAGTGAGGAATTAGTCATTAGAGAGAATGAGTCTAAATGGAAGTAGGTATATATCATAACTCTTCCCCTTGTTGTCTTTCGGTTGGTTGAGATCGACCGATCCGAAGTCATTTTCAAAAACCATATTTCCAAATATTCACGTAGTAGCTATGTACTCCACATACATCAACCTTTTGATTTGGTCTTCATAAATAATTTTTGATCTTTCGTAATCTTGAAAGTGATGCCAATTAGTCGAATGATAATTTAGAAATAAAACTTGAGGTAGTATTTAATTTATTTTTAGGTTTTTATTTTGTTGGGTTTGTTTTTGAAATTGGTGTGATTATACAACTTGAATTTAATGCTATGATTAATTTGATGAGAATTGATGAGCTGTATATAGCTGAAAGTGAACATTCTTGTAGTTGTAGTTGGAAGATATGCATAAATATAATCAATTTTAGAGTTGATTGAATTTGATTTTTGAGGTGATCCCATTTGAATTATTGTTTAAAATGATAAAACAATTCTACTAAATTGACTTGCTGACTTGGATCTGATTGGGAGTTGATCTTTCACACATCTTAATTACTATATAAAATAAATTTCATTAACTATGATTAAAATAATATATTTTAAAACCATCAATTATTACTATTAAATCAACCCAACTTCTAACTTTCATTATTGTGTAAATGGGTATTATTATAGTTGAACGTAGATCTATTAGATCTACCGATTGATTTTATGAACAAATAAGAGGGCAAGATTATAATAATTATTTTCTTAACTCAAACTCTTTCTAATTGAAAAGTTTGATTTGAAGATGTTGAAATTTACTTTGTATGTGTAATTATTTGTGAAATATTAATTTATATAATGAAACAAAAGACAAATTACATTGGAAAAGAACCTCATTATTGAAAAGAAAAGAAAAAGGACAAAATAGTTAAAAATGATTTTTTGATGTTTTCAATTAACCATGAAATTAAGTCAAGAACGTCATCTTAATAATATTAGTTTATTACATGTCAAGACTTGAATAATAATAATCTAAAATGTAAAGACAAAAAATTCCTTCTCTTTTTTTGGTAAGAGAAGAAAAAGTTAAAGGTTATAAATTTTGTACGTGCTTAGTTTTAAAAGTTGTGACAAGTATTTAATAATTTTGCTCGGGATTAGTATGGAGAGATTTCACTCTATGTGATGCCAATTTTTAAAGTGTTTAAAATCTAGAGTGAAATTGTGAAATTAAAGTTTACAATTACAATCTTTTAACATCGAAAAAGTTTCTAGTACGATAGTGGAGTGTGAAATGGTTGAAATTGGGTTGAAAGTAAAAGATAAAGAAATATATAAAGGAAAATGTGAAGACTTGGAAATTGATTAAAGTAGAGAGGAAATGAAACAAATCAAAATTAGTAATATATAGAAAGAAAAAAAAGAGAGAAAGAGTTAATGTTTAAAAGAAAGGGGTGAGAGTGATGTAGAAAGGGTTGCATATAATAAAGACACACATGAACGGAGGTATGGAAGATGATACTCCAAAAAATGTTCTGCTACTCTAATGCTACCATATTCCATGTGTTTGCATTTCTAAGGTTACCTTTATCATTAATTTTATGGATCCCACACCAATCTAATATCGGTAGATCCTACCATATTTTTAAATGTATCCACACCATATGTGTATGTTGTAGTATATAAATTTTTCTTATTTGGTTTATAAACTTTGTACTTCATTTTATTTTAGTTCTTAAATTTCTAAAAACGACTGTTTTGATGGAAGAAAAAAATAAGCTTATTTTGATCAATCTTGTTAATTAATTTATTCTACAAATCTTTTATGCCAAACATACCATGCAACCGACTCAAGGTTGTATCAAGCAATCCCTATTACCAATTCCTATAACAATTCATGATACTAATATAATGACTGCTTTTTTTTTATATATTATATATAACGAGCATATAACAAACATTTATGTTTAAAAAGGATTGAACATGAAGATTAAAAAAAATTAGTGATATATATTATA
This sequence comes from Cucumis sativus, assembly GCF_000004075.3. Lineage (NCBI taxonomy): Eukaryota > Viridiplantae > Streptophyta > Magnoliopsida > Cucurbitales > Cucurbitaceae > Cucumis > Cucumis sativus. Next base: position 817,898 of record NC_026659.2, on the reverse strand, counting down.
TACGTATAATTGAAGCACTGACCAACCTCTACGTTGGCAATCTCCTAAATGTGAACAATATATGAATCTAATTGATTCATGACAATTTTTGTTTGTTTTGTTTTCAAAGCACTAGTGGATGTTATATATATATATATGATCAACAGTAATCTACTCTATATTTTTTTCTTTTTTCAAATTTTGCTGTTTTGTTACCCTTTTTATGTCGACAGCAGAAATCGTTGAAGAAATTTATTAAAAAGTTACCATTTTGATGATGGGTCAATTACGAACCAATTTCCACGCTACATTATTAAAGTACCAATATGAAAACTCTGGAAATAGAATAAGAATATATAAAGATGATCTTTATTTATTTATTTTAGTATGAACAGAATAGATTGTGTATTTGATTGTTGAATTAAATATCTAAGCGTACAAATTAAACATCTATTAATACAAAATTGAAATTCTAATATCTTTGTCTTTCTTTTTCATTAATGTTACATGAGTGGTTCTTTCCTTATCTAATTGAGTGAATAAACAACTTATCTAACATAGTGTTCTCAAATAATTTTGTAAAAAAGTTTAGTATATAGATAAGACTGGCAAATAAAAATCTTATCTCTACTATAATGGATGGCATCAAACACTGTCCTAAATAAACAATTCTAGATAAACTCTAACAAATAAAAGATCTTATCTAGCATAGTAATTTTGATTTTTTTTTTAAAAAAATGAAATGTTATAGATATAAACTCCAACCATTGATTTTACTTTAAGAAAGAAAGAAATAAAGAAAGACCTCCAATTTTTAGTATTGTGAATGTTTTTCTTGTCGGCATCGTATGTGAAAGGGAAAAAATGATTGATTCGGAAGACAATACGTGAATTGTGAATTTCTTTATAGCATATATTATATATTTAAAACTTTTTTTTCTTCAAGTATGTGACAATATAGGGAAAAAGAAGAGGAAAGAATAAGAGAAAAACATAGGAAAAACGATTTAGCGTTTTGTTATGATCTTGATGAGATTCTTTATTATTACAAAAGTTGAAGATTCTTTATAACGTTTATCGAACGCAAGAAAAATACTATAATTAATCAACCAATTATGACTTTTATAATGTTGTGTAAAATTAACGAATGACTTAAATCAACTTTCAAGTAAAAGTGTTGATTCCTTTATTCAAAATTTTGAAGAGTACACTATTTATTCTATGAGAAGCTGGAAAAGTGTATAAAAATCAAGGCAACAGATTAACTCAACTTCAAAATTTTGAAGAGTACACTATTTATTCTAGGTTGAGCAGTTTGCATTAATAGATGAACCATGAACCCCCAAATGGTAATAAACCCGATTGAAGCATGTTAAATCAGAAGAAATGAGAGTTTAAATGACCCGAAGTTCACATGTTAAGCAAATAAAGAACGTGATACCGATATTATCTATGGGGCACAGATCAAAAACTTGTCTCCTCAAGAAAGATTTTAGAGCTGGAAAACAAATATCTAACCGAGAAAAATAATGTAGGTTGGTGGTTGCTGAAGATACCTCGACCTCATAATGTCTCAGGAAAACCTGTTCCTTTAGTGTGGTGTCTTAAAGAGGGCTCTACTGACGATGCTGGTTGCTTCAATATAACGCTCCATGCACCTAGAGATGCAACTGCTCTCACTTCCACTTAAGCTTGACCCTGGCTTTGTGATACACTTGTCAAAGCACTTCACTCTTAAGGTCTGTGCAAGAAAAATGCAAGATTTTAAGCACACACAAGGTGCAGACAGCAAACGAAGTAAAGGAACCAGCAAATACCACAACACATTTCCAAAAGTGTTCTCCCTTAAAACCCTCAAGACAATCGAAAGAAACACACAGCATGGAAATTATAACTGACATCAATATCTTCAATGTCCTACCCCATGAGATCTATCCCATAAACAAAGCTACTAAATTTTATTCACAAAAATTAAAGTCTAAGAATCAACAGAGGAAAAAAAACATGTAATTTGATTTTAACCCTTACTGAAATTGAGAAATATATTGATGGAGAGACCATAAAAAAGAGAGAGAGAGATGAGATGTCCCTAATAGAAAAGCTTAAAAAAGGAATTCAAGTTGGCAACACGCCCACACTGTAAATGATCATATTTTTTTATGGGAACGTACAAGATTATAACAACAAAAGTTCAGAAAGAGAACACCAGATGAAAGATTTTCCTAATTGAATACTCTATGATATGGTGGATAAAGTTGTAGATCAAACATCAAAGCTGCCCCATCTCTCCCCAAGTTCAATCCTTCAAAGATTTTTTACAAGACATTCTCTCCCACCGTTTTTTCCAAGTCATTCCTAGCTTATTCAACCTTTAGATTTCCTTCTTCGAGGATTCTCTACCAACTTATTATAAGGCAATCAAAATTGGATTCAAATTTTGCCTAAAACCCACACAATTTCCCCAAAAGAAGAGACTTTTCCCCCAAAAAGAAGTTTCCTGATTCAAAATTTATTTCATTGAGTGCACCTCACCCCATTAACAGCCTCATAAATTGGGAACTCATGTCCCTCCCTAGTCCCTACTTCAATAGGAGGTTTGAGCATTGGAGAAATAGCAACTAGAAATAGGCTCTCTTGGCCAACTGGGATTGGAGATTCTCAACTGAATAGAGGGCTTTGTGGAGGAAGGTGATCGCTTCCAAAAAAACTGGGAAGAGAAAGACTGGTAGACCATGTTGAAAGGTCCGGCCAAGTAAAGGGCCCTTGACTCCATATTTTGGAGTGGATTCAGTTTTCTGATAACCGGTACAAGACAAAGGTAGGCAAAGGTAATAAAACACTGTTTTGGAAGGACCATTGGCTGAACAATGAACCTTTATGCCGTTTCTTCCCCAGCGTCTATAGTGTGGACAACTCCAAAGATCTTATGGTAGAACAATGCTGAGACCAAGTAAAATTATAGTCTTTACTAATCATTATGAAGGATTTATGCATACCTAGAAGGCTAGAGCAAAAATAAATCAAAGAACGAGTCATCTACCACACATGGACAATAACATAATGTTAAAGAACCATTTGTGAAGCCTAGAGGTTCAGGAGATTTCTCCGGAAAATTTGTTCCTCCTAATAGTACTACCTCTAGCCCTCCCCCTCCCCATTCAAAATCAACAAGAAAAAAAGAAAATCCATCAATCAATCCAACAACACAAGTTAGATAACATTAAGTATTCTTTATCTACTGCATTCGATCAGTAAAGAACTTCCACACCTGAATTTTACATTTCTACGTCTTTAATTATTAAAAAGAGTATGAGGAAATGAAAAAGAAGTTTGAACTGGAAGTGACAAGTGAGAATTTAAGTTGTGTAATTTGCAAATGAAACTTATATACTATTCCTACCTATGAGTTGGATTTTTAAAATTCAAGTCGAGTTATGAAAACTAATAAAAAAAAAAAGAACAGTTTTGAAAAACTCGTTTTTTCTTTTTTGATTTTAGAATTTGGAGTTCAAATGATTCCCTAGAAATACGAAAATCTACAAGGTTGAGAAAACAAGCACAATTCTAAAGCTCCAAATGGTCATCAAAAGAAGCCTAAATGATTCAACTTGACGTTGTGATAGAATACTCCAAAATCTATAGACTCAACAATTCGCATTCATCAAACCGATTACTCTAACAAGTGCAGATATTCTTACACGATACATCCGCACATCATATCAGTAATTAAAGAAACAAGTAAGGGAGAAGTAAAACCTCAAGAAACTCCTCGGCGTAGGCCTGAGCAAGCTGAGTCTTGAGCTGATCCCTGAATTCATTGGCAGAAAATTGGGGAGAAGAGCCGCTTGAAGGCGATGAAAACGAATCCATTTGTTCGGTGGTTGTAAAACCCTATAAACCACAGCCGCTTCGTGTATTCGTTTGCGCTGCGCCGTAGAGCTGATCTTGTGTTCGAGGGCAGGCGGCGATGTCTATGGCAATGCGATTAGGGCGAGCGCGCCTTTGGTGTCCTTCTTTACTCTTCAATCCACATTTGGTCAATAAATTTTCTTTGACTAAACCCTTAATAGCAAAATTAACTTAATTACTCACACTAATTTATAACTCTTAATTGAAATTTTGTCCTTCTAATTCTTATAATTAACACTTATCCATACTAATTATTTACCAAGACTTTATTAAAATATGAAGACCAACTAAAAGTTTCACTAAAATTTTATCCTTCATTAGGTTCAATTTTTGTAAAAAAAACTAAAAATAGCATATACATCCCTTTTTAGTTTTAGTTTTAGTTTTGTGTCTATACAATTCTTCAACTTTTAAATTATTTATAAATTTTAAAATCTATCCACTTGTTACAAAATAAAATTGAAGGGTCAAAAGCAAAGCTACCTTAATTGGCATTCCATATATGAGTTAGCAATTAAGATGTTGTGGTTTGAGCTCCACCTCTATGGGTGTGATTTCTTTAAAAAAATGATATCAAATAATGATCAAGGTTTGATTTATAAGCATCGACTAATTTGATTTGTATCAATGAATTATTTGTCCCTTTTTGTCTTTAACTTTGCCTAGCTTTTTACTTTATTGTTTATGGTTGTCTTAATTCTTAAATCATAAAATGTTGTATAGTACTTCCGTGTCTATTGTGACTCTACTAGTTAAGATGTAGCCTTTTTTTCTGTAACTCAATCTCTTTTGCCACATGTGGTTGGGTTACTAATTTAGATGATTAATAATTGGACCTTCAATATGAGATTTTTGAGATTATCCTTTTGACTTATGAGTTCTATGAACTTTGGTGTAGTGTAATCATTAAACAAAGACATCTGTGATAACATTAATGTTGTATATTTCAATTGTCTATAGATTTGACTATTGCTTTATATGTACTTCCCATCCACTAAAAGATAGAAATTTGCATAGTTTGCTAGCTCTCTTTTGATGAACTTTGCAAGTTGTTTTCCTAGACCTATTTGAAAACTTTCTATAGTGCTCTATAGAGGTACTAAAAATAATCATGGACAAGAATAATAAAGTTATGGTATTAAAATGTCATATTAGGATAACTACGTCAAAAATCGTGAGAAAACAATCAAGAATGATATTATATACATATACGTATGTATACAAATATTTTTAATTTTAAAGAAATTACATCATATAACAAAAAAATTAGAAAGAAACAGTTTATAGTACTTTTTTTTTTTTCATATTGCAAATATGACAAATAATTAAATATGTCAAACGGCTATATGCTTTTAAATTTGTTACTTTTGCAATTGAAGTGACATGGATTTTATTATCATTTTTTTTTCTTTTGCAATTTTTGTAAACTTGCCGTAACAAGAGTGATATTTGAATATTTGATTTGTTGGTAATAATGATTGAGTGATCGTACATCGAAAATAAATTGTATAAATTTTTTTTTTCCTTAAAACAATTTGATATGAAAATGACTCCAAGGGTAAATGAAGTCAATGGAAAGGTGATGATTTTTCTGTATGATATTATTTTCTCTAATTAGTTTTTTTTTTTCAAAAGATATTTTTAAAATCTTTAACCAATAATAATAAAAAAAAAACTAAAAATTTGAAAAAGTCATTGTAACAAAAACTTCAAAAGAAATGTTATTATAAAGAAGAAAATAATGTTTTTTTTCCAAATATATACCATTTCTTAAATCATAATTTTTTAAAAGGAAAAGAAAAGAAGAAGAAAAAGAAAGAAAAAAGAAGGGCCCCTAAATGAAAAAAAAGATTCTTTCCATTAATAGTTCGTATCCTTCTTAATAATTGCAACCACGATTGCAATATTTAAAAACAAAAAAATTAATGGAAAAAAGAATAGTTACTTTAACATAAAATTGGTAAATGGGAAAAAAAGAAAACAAAAAAATAGATAGAAACTAATTTTCATAGATCACTCAAAGTGCTTTAAAAGATAGCACTTAATGGGCCTTCTAATAGCACTTTTTTCTTTATCATCTCACACACTTTTTTCTTTTACCTTATATATTTACATCAAATAATAATCTTTTTTAATATATATTTACATCTAAGAAAAAGAAGAAAAATTAAAGAAGCAATAAAAGAAGGGGGTTTATATGTGTGAAAGTATATAGTGACAAAACACTCTCTCATGCGTGATCATGAGTTTGGGATGCGGTTATCTTCGTATCATATTCTCCACGTTTCTCTAATTCTTAGTGACATCATTTTTCATCGATCATTTGATCTGGACCCCCAAATAATGTTGACAAGTTTTAAATATTTAAAATATCTTTGATATTATTATTAGTTATGTTACAAACAAACTTCTGATAATCTTCTTAATAATCGTAGTATTTTAGATTAGCCTTTCGATCTATCTTTGCATGCTTTTACCGATTGATTAGTTATGTTTAAATCGGTTTAAAAATTAATAGGTTTATAGGTTTTAAAAATTACTTATAATCTTCAACTTTAATGATTTAGGGTTTATAGAGACCGTTGATTGATATATATAGTTAAGTTATTCTACTTTTAAATCTATAACTACAAATTTGTCATGAAATTTTAGTATTTGTTATGAAAAAACTCGTCAAGTTTCATTGTTAGTTTTAATTATGCAACTACTTAAGAGTTGGGATGTGTTTAGTTAAATTTTTCCAAGTGTTTCATTATGAAAATAAGTCATTTTAGAAAATTTGAAGATGTTTTAAAGTTTGTTTCTAATAGTTTTTAGTAAAAGAGTTAATTAAATAAAAATGATTCTTTTAAACATTATTTTCTCAAATCAGTAGTTAAACTCTTGACTTAAACAAAATTAACTATTGAAGTTTAAGAGGAAAAAAGTAATTGTAAAAAACATTTCTCAATGTTTTCTTCTTCACATTATGAGCACATGAATGTATAAAATTATTCAATACATCTAACATTTGTTGTTAAAATTAAATAAATGTTGATATGATCATCTATTACAATTTGACATAGTCCATATAGTCCATGTTTCATTTAGGTTTTTATGTATTTTTTTTTTATATAAGTATTTGGGGTTCTTTCGAAACATCCATATGTGGTGAAAAAAAATGATATAATTATAAGTGAGGATGTCTTCACTATAGTGCATTTATATTTTACTTCTCGCATTTATTGACAGTATAGTTTTTTCTTAAAACGAATTTTCTTTTTGTATAATATTATCTTCTTTTGTGATTGAAAATGATGCATGAAAGATGGAGAAGCAATCAACCGCACTCTATTACTAATATACATATATATATATATGCCATCAACATGTTGTGGTGGGGGATGATTGATATTTCGAGCTCTATATATATATATATTATTGAAATGAGTTAATTAGTACAACTTGATGAGCTGCCAAACATTGTATGCAAAGGTTGGTAGTTGGTACGACCAAAAAAGTTGAATGTCTCAAAGTTCTCAATTGGTATTACTTTCTTTTGATATCATAAAGTTGGTGAGCTTCATTTTCTCAGATATAGTTTTGTACTCATTTCTCTCTTTTTCCAACTTTATTTAACCAAGCCATGCATTAAATAAAAATTAAATCACTCTACCTAGCTAATCATTAATCACCTTTTTCTTTTTCTTTCTCTTTTCCTTTTCCTTTTTCTTTCTTTTTCTAAAAAAATCAAGGTTAAACCATCTTAGATTCTTACATATATTTAAATATATATATATATATATCCATATAGTTATGGCTATAACATTACAAAGTATATATGAATATAGTTATGGTTATGCAGGATAAAGATTTAATCTATATATCGAATCCACATATATGGTGAAAAAAATTAGTTTTTTTTTCTTAAACAACATAAACAAAGAGAATCAAAGGGGGTTTCTCTACTTTTTGCAAATTTATGAATTTACTTGAGGGTATTTGCAATGTATATATATAGTCTTCAATGTGTTGTTCAAGTGAATTTAATAAAATAATTACCAAGTACTTCCTATCGTGAGATATTCACATTGAAATTTATGTTTTAGTTATTCAAACATAGAAGAGTGATTAGAGCATTAGAACATCAAACCTTTTAATAGTCCATTATTATATATATGTGTGAGATAATTTACGTGTAGACTTTATTTTGTTTTATTTTCTTTTAAAACTTTGCTTTATAAATAGGAGAAAGAAGTTTTGTACTTACCATCCATAAGAAGAACCATGGATGATGCTTGACTACGTATACTATTTGTATGTTTTGAGTTGGTTGAGTTAGAAATGCATATCAATTTAATACTATTTTAGTACATCTTAAACTATATTCATCTTTACACAATTTATTCCAATTACGATAAAAAGATTTTAAAATAAAGCTTCTAGATAGCAAGAAGTGTGACTAGAGACAAGTGTGTGTTGCACTTCTGTAACTCATTAGTTTATTATACTTTTGTTGAAGGTTTGATATTCTATACATTAATCAAGCAATTAGTGAATTCAAATAGATGTATTTAAGAATTTAATGTCACCCGTATAAGGCGAGAGGTTTCTAGTCTTCAATTAATTATAATTTTACTTTTTCTTATTACCATACAAATGTTCGAATTTGGAATAAAAATTATTTTTTCAAAACTTATTGAAAAAGTTATTACTTTCTTATTGTTACGATAAATTTGAACCTAAATAAAATGCATTATAGATTAAACAAGCGTCTAAAAGAAAATACTCGAATCTATTAACTAACCACACGAAAGCTCATTTACTCATTTGAGTCTTGAGAAATACATCAAATAGGAAAAGACATATGATTGAGTTTGATTTAATAGTTTCGATCGATTCGTTCTTTTAAAGAAAAAAAAAAAAACAAAAACTTAAAAGACCAACTCGAATAAATTATCAAAACCTTTCCTTTTTTTTTTCTCGCTAATGACATGCAATTACCTTTTCAATGAAGTGCCAAAGTATTGAAGAATTAGCTTTTGTTATATAAATAAAATAAGCATAAATATATATATTAGGGTAATAGAATGTGATTCTTTTTTCAAATTAGGTAACTTGGGGTTGGAATATCTTATTCCAATTTGATTCCTTTATACCCAAACAGAAGAAGAAGAAAAAAGAAAAAGAAGAAAAATAGAGAGAATTTTGGTGTAACATTTATTACTATTAACTATTAGATTCCAAAATACCATTAATTTTGGTGTAATATATATATATTAATTAACGTATCTCATTGAATTTAATTGACTCTCTGATGTTAGAAAGAGAGAGGGAGTGATTTCCAAAGCCAAAAAGGGAGTTTTTTTTTTTCTTTTTAATAAATAAAAAGCAAAGACCAATTTTATAAAAAAGAAAAAAGAAAAGAAGAAGCAAAGAAATTGAATGAATGAGTACATTTATTAGGGTTTTTGAAAGAAAGTGAAAGTAGAGAGGAGAGGATAACCATGAAAAATAAATTTATAAGGGATGTGGTCAGAAACAAGAAAGAGTATACCTTCAATATATATATACACACACACAAATATCTTCATGCTCTATGCTCATCCAATATCATATTTAAATACTTAACAACTATCCCAATAATAACTATCAACTCTTACTCCGATAACAACAATAAAAATAATAACCGACGTAACGTCTTAAACTCAAGATTCGTAGTTAGGTTTCAACATTGAATGATTTTATCATTTTTTTGTCATTTCTCGTAATTAGAGGTGTTCAAATAGCCCGATAGCACGAACAATCCGATTGGATTGACTTTTTTTTATATTTTGATCTAGGTTACGTTTTTTAAATTTTAAGTTGAGTGATTCCAACTCCAATTTCTAATATTATTAAAATATATATTATAATTTATTCATACACATGATTATGATTTTTTTTTTTAAGTTTGGAATAGATATGTTGAGTTTTGATATTTAACATTTCAGTTTCATCAAATTTTAGTTATTAAAATATGTTAGATAAATTTAAGTATTTTAAATTAATAAATAAAATTCTTAAAAAAGAAAAATAAATAACCTGACCATCCAACCTAGTCTAACTCGAATTTTGAGGGTTGACTTGCAATCCTGACAATGTCATTCTTGGGTGTATATCTTGTTCTCATTCACATGCCCCCTCAAAATTAATGGTGCATCTATGAGTTCACCTATCTTAGACTAAATACTAATTTAGGTTAATTGGATTTTGATACCATGTTAAATTTGATAGTATGAGGTTTCATCTCAAAATCAATTGACAATGAGAGGAGTAATGACTTATCTATCTTATATGGAGTATGAGTCTTTTTGGTTTTTGTAATATGAGACTCTCAACTTTTCCAACACATATGATAGAGACCAAAATAACCATGAAGGGGTAGTTGCTTTAATCGGTTTAATCAATAAAGACAGGTTGGCTAAAATGAAGAAACGTATGCATGTAGAAAACTAATTTAATTAAGAGACATAGAAAGCACCAACTCAATAACATATATAACAAAATGGTTTCAATTAAATACAACCGTGCTGATCCATTTACCATGATTTTCAAATCAACAAATTGTTGGAGAAAACAAAAGAAAGTACAATATTTTCCACTTTAGAGTTAAAGTTAGGTTCATACGTTTTATTTTTCATCATTTTCTAATAATTGACGTGAGACTATAGCTCAACAAATGCGATGAAAAAGAGAGGAAAGAGAGAATCATCCATCTCCCAGTAACCTCCATCTGCAATAACGACATGCAGTATTGGTAAAAGCAAAAGAGTGAGAAAATTATTGTTTCTTTTTATTAAGGGAGAGGAAGAGACATTAAGAATTGAGAATGTGCCTTCAAATATTTTAGAACAAAAAAAAAAGAAGAAAAAAACAGTGTTCTTAAAACAAGGTCTTTACACGTTAAAGAGTAGTGCAGGGGACTTTGGCTTTAGCTTTATACTTGTCATAATGTCATGTTTTTTCCTTTCTTTCTTTCCAATTACCCCTTTGGATTTGACATATTGTTCTTCCTGTTATAACCCCTGCTATCTTTAAACATTATCTTTAAATTCTAAAAATTACCCTCTAACTTTCTCATCTCCTTTAAATATACATGTCTACGCGTATCTTTTCAAAGGTGTAATGTTTACTATAAAGCTTTTGCAAGTGATTTAAAACTACATGTGAAGTTAGAATTATATAGAAAAAAGTTGGAGATATGATAGGGTATGAGGCGTCCGGTTATTCAATTTTTCATTCTAGGGTTATCGATACACCCTCCTATTCTAGGGTTAACAAAACACCATTTCATGAACTGTATTTATCTTTTTTCTTTTCTTGTGTGTATAAAGGAAAGAGGGCATGAAACTAGGTAAAGCCTATCGTGTGCACCTAAAAATAAATTAATTAAAAACGAGCAATAGTTAGATGCATGTCTTGTATTTTTTCAACACATAAAAGAAGAGTAAGTGCCACGAGACACATTTTGATCGGATGGTAGTCGAGATGCATCCAATTTTTTTTCTAGTAAAGGACATGCAATTTTTTAGTTGCTCTCATCTACGTTTGAGATAGAAAATTGACAACAAATACATACATTTGTGACAAATACACCTCCTTAAAAAACTTTTCCCATTTCCAAATCACCTTTCTATCTACTGTTTTTAATGCTCTCTCTCTCTTTTTTCCCCATCATCTCTTATTGGGACTTGAATTTTCTTTTTAAAAATTTCTCCCTCAAAATAAATTAATAATTCAAACCTCAAACCTCAAACCTTCATTCTCATTATATTCAAAGTTTCTTCTTTGTTGACTTCATGCAAAGGGTATCAAAAGTTGAGTTGGATTCTTTTTTAAGCTCAATATTAATTAATAAATACACTCTAAATAATAAATAATATATCTTGGTTCATTTATTATTATTATATATACATATCTCCATCTATGAACTTGAATATATAATGTCTTATTCTATATGGGTTTTTATATATATATTTTTCCCTTAGATGGTTGTCTGATCATCTCTTTAAATTCAGACCACAAAATTAAAAAGTTATGATATGACACAAAATGGCAAAACAAAGGGAGAAAAATACATAAGGTAAAGGCATATATAACATAAAATACACTACTAATTTACAACAATTCCATGATCTTATATAGTGTGTGTGTGTGTATGTGTATAGATATATATATATTGTTGGATAAATTAATTCCCTAAAAAGATTCTTCTTTGCATAATATTTAGGCATGATTTTAAATATGTTTAAATATAGTATTGAGTAGGTATATTAACTTGGGCAGACCAAAAAAACAAGTGAGATCAAATAATATATCAAACTTCATTTCTCCACCACCCCTTAGAAAAAGCTAATCTATAGCTTTGTATATATGCCTTTCATTTTAACATGTATGGTTGAAGAAAAATATACAAAATACAAATTATTATTATTATTAGATATAGAATTATATTTTCAAAAATAAAAGAAAAATAAATGAGAAACTCATGTTCTATTATTATACAATGGAATTGGATTACATTAGGGTGCTGCCCCCTAGGCTTACTCAAAAAAAATAATGATAAGATATGTGTTCTTTATTGTGTTTAAATGATGCTTTGTGATTGTATATTTGTGGGAAAATTTGGTTGGTTAATGGTTTAATTAGGTGTACCCATTTAATTATTCCCCTAAATTTATCACATGAGTATAATCCTTCAACTCCAACAAAAAAAAGAAAAGAAAAAAAACCCAAAAATTGTTTCAACTTTATCGATGTCTAACAAGTTTCTTATTCTTTTCATCTTCGCATTTATTAAATGTTTATTTGGTTTAGCATTCGGATAGATATTGAAATGTTTCTATCAATCAATCAAAATGATTTTTGAAATACTTCCATTTTTATTTTAGATTCTTTTTTAGTAAAAAAGTATAAATAGAAATATCTTCTTTTAAAAACAATTTTTCGATCTTTTGAACATAAAAATGAAGAGAAAGCAATGAAGATGTGTTTCATACACTTACTTTTTAAAACAACATTTGAAATAGCCCCATTTGAAACATAATAAATTATCATTTTCTTTAGGTTTAAAATTTGATTATTTTAAGAGATTATAAACATGGATCATGATTGCATTTTCAAACTCATAACTAAACGCAAAATTTTTAATTTTAAATAGTTCTTTGTTTTCTAAAAACAAAGTTTCGAATTACAAGGCAAATGAGGTACGTTAATTTTGAGTTGTAATTACTAACACTCTTTCAACTTTCTAAAACTGAAGATCATACCTATTAAACTTAAAATTGAAATGAAATGGTTTAAGTGTTCTAAAATATATAGTTATTTTTTCTATAAAACAATGGAGTTATAGGATACCAAATTTACTTTCATCTACATGATATACACGTATACTGTTATTTCTTCCCTATCTCGAAACTCAAAGGTGGACAGACCAAATGTGTATAACAGTTTAACCTCTTTTATTATTGTTAATTTTGTTACTCATCAAGAGGGGAAAGTGAGAGAGGGAGAGAATAAAATGAATAGATGATTATTATTTTTGTAATAATAAACAAATATGAAAGTTGTAGTAGCTTAAAGCCATTGATGTGATTTAAAGGAATTTTAATCTTGCTTTGTGCCCACTTATTCCACTGGATGATCAGCCCCCCCCTCCCCTTCTTCTTCTCTTTGCATCACTCTCTATTTAATTTCACCTTCACTCTCTCCTTTTTCTCTCTCTCTAAAACAAGATCACAGCAAAGAAAACACAAAAAAAAGAAAAAAAGACAGAGAGCTGTTTTCTTAGCTTGAAGATTTTTCTTTGAGCAAATTTTGTTAGGAGAAAAAACTTTGAATTTTTTCTTTTTTTTCTTTTTTGGTGTGATGGGTTTGTTTAGAATGAAAGGTTTAGAAGATTTCAAACCATTGATGGCGATGGTAGCCATAGATTTTGCTTTTGCCATTGTGAATATTCTGCTCGAGACAGTTCTTGATCATGGAATGAACCATTTAGTTCTCATCACTTATCGTCTCTCCATTGCTGCCATTTCCTTAGCTCCAATTGCTTACTTCTGTGAAAAGTAATTTCCTCAAATACCCACTTTTTATTTAATCTTTTTTTTTTCTTCCCCTTTTGATCTTTAGAATATTATGAATTTTCTCTTTCTCTCTGTTTCTGTTCTGTTGTTTTGGGGTTAATTTACAGAGATGGTAGAGCCAATCTCTCTCTTCGAATCCTCTGTTATCTGTTCTTCAGCGCCATTGTTGGGTAAGTTTCAAAGCTTCAATTCTTAATTATCTGTTTTGTCTTTTCAGTTTCTTCATCGATTAATTTGTTGTTCTTGTTTTCAATTCAGGGCTTCATTAACTCAATATTGCTTCCTTTTGGGAATTCAACACACTTCTGCCACTTTCGCTTGTGCATTTGTTAACATAGTCCCTGTTGTTACTTTTCTACTTGCTCTTCCATTTGGGTAAGTTTAATCTTTCCCTTTCTTACTCAAATGTCACTTCTTTAGTTTTCGGATCTCCAGAGTGCTCACAATAGTTTGTTTGAAATGAGTTTTCAACTTTTCTAAAAAGATAATAGTTGTAAAGTCATTTCAAACGGACCTTTCGAGCATTTGACCTAAACTGTTTAAATTTTTGTTCGTTAAATTTGAACTCGTTTGACAAACTCGAGATTTTCGACAGTAGTTCGAACTCCCTTTTCTCACTTTTTTAATTGCAGCTTTTTGAAGTTGGACCTAGAATACATTTCTTTTGTTTTCTTTATTTCATGCTTCCCATACTCTTTACTTAACTCCTAAGCTTAAATGTGAAGCTTCTCACCTCAAATATCGAACTTTAATTTGTATGTCGGATTGAACTATATTAATTAAGTTGCTAACATTACTTCCATTCGTAAGAGTTAATTTTCTTTTCAATCTTACTTTGAAAATTCACATTAAACTACATTTAATAATCCTTAGATTCTTTATAAAGTGTGTTCGTTTTCTTCTAAGTTCCTACCCTAATTTCAAATCTTCCAAGAAAACTATTTTTCTTAGCCTAAAACTTACCTTGAGTTTTGAAATTGTTTGTAATAAAATATTTAGTTTTAAAAATTATATTTTGATTTATGAAAATGTTTTTTTCAAATGCTAAAAACTCAATTTGGTAAACTCTCACATAACAAATTTTCTTTCAAACAGGTTAGAGTCAGTGAAGTTGAAAAGCAGCAGTGGGAAAGCGAAGGTGATCGGGACCGTGGTGTGCATCTCCGGAGCTGTGCTATTGACGACATACAAAGGCCCAACATTGGCAAATGCTTCATACGTTACCGCACACGTGAGTGATGCGAAGCTAAAGAAGACAGCGGAGAGTTGGACGGTAGGGTGCATTGCTCTAGTGGCTGGAACTCTGCTGTGGTCGTCGTGGTTTTTGTTGCAATCAAACATCGGAAAGAGATATCCATATCAATACTCGAGCACCGCCATCATGTCCGGCTTCGGGGCAATCCAATCCGCCGTATTGAGCCTCTCCACCGGCGCAAAGCTCTCTGCTTGGGCTCTAACTGGAAAGATTCAAATACTCACTGTCTTGTACACTGTAAGTCTCCACAAAAATATTAAAGCTCTCAATTTGCATGCATGCAAGGTGTTGAGGTTTTGATCATCATATGAAAATAATTATTAAAAAAAAAAACAAATTCTTTTAATTTGTTTTTTCTTAAGTTATATTTTTTTGAAGGCCAAGCTGATTAATTAGGTTAATTATGAGATTAGTTCCAAGTTATTTTAGGGATGCTTTTATCCACTATAAATCTAGGGCACCAAAAAATATCTTTCTGCTAACCCACTAGACTTTCCCACCTAAAGGAGAAATGATGAGGGATCACTTTTCATTTCTTTTTTCCATAAAAAAACACAAGGTGTCAAATTCTTACTCACTTGTTCATAAGAATTTAGTTTTGACGAAGACCTGTCTGGTATGAAAATTAGAAAATAAAAGAAACTTAATCACAGGAATAGAAATAGTGTAGATATAAAATTCAAATGAAGGAGAGTTATATAATATATAACTCCGTTGTGGATATGTAGGGAATGATTGGATCAGGGATATGTTTTGTGGGAATGTCATGGTGCGTTAAGAAAAGAGGGCCAGTGTTCACAGCAGCATTTAGCCCGTTGGTTCAGATTATGGCAGCCATGTTCGATATCCCCATCTTGCACGAGCCACTCTTTCTCGGAAGGTATGAAAAAGGAAAAAGCTTTTAATTTATTAGAAATCTCCATTTCTTCAAAATATACATATATACACAAACATATTTGGAAGTGTTTTTATAATTAGGGCTAGAAACTATTGTGCTGTCATGTTTAAAATCAATTACAAAACTTACTTTGAATCACCAAAATCAACCCTTGAGAGTTTGGAAACAATATTCATTATATTGATTTAAAACTAACGTAAAGACAAAACATGTTTTTATTACTTTCTAAATACAACAAAAGCAATTTTCATCCTTTCAAAATTACTTTCAATCATATCCTAATATATTACAATCTTTAAATTAACCGTGGTTAGTAATGAAAACAGCTTGTTGGGGTCCATCATTGTGATAATTGGACTATACATTTTACTGTGGGGAAAGAACAAAGAGATGGAAAGCTGTGCTTCAAAAGTGGTGGTGGAAGAGGAAATTACTTCAACAATTACTCCTCATGACCAAATGATGAAGGATTTACAAGATCAACCATAGAAAATTAGACTTAATTAATTAAGTAGATGAAATCTCAAATTAAAGACCTTTTCTTTTTTTCTTTTTTCTTTTTTCTTTTTTTAACAATATTGTTATTCAAGAGGGGTAAAATCAATAGGAGAAAAAAAAGAGATTACTTTAATCTCAGTTAGGCTTCTATTGTTAATTGAAACCAAACTATTTAGCGGAGTTAAGTGTATAACATTATAAATATTTGATGAAATTAAATAGTCTTTTTTTCAATTAATTTTGTTCGTGTTTGAATAATGCTTTTATAATATGTTATGGAGATAAAGTTTTGATTTTCTTTTCGGATTGAATTTTGTGAGTTGAAACTAATTGACCATTTGTCCCATCACAAGATATTGTATAATCTGATACCCAAAAAAGGAAAAAAAAATTCAAAGCTCTTATTTTCATTAGTCAATTTTTCATTTGAATTCTTTTCCCTTTTTGCTCATATTCATACAAAATAAAAGTAACAAAATGGGTCTTTTTAGACATTAAATTATTCTAATAAATAACAATAATTTGAAAATAAGTGGAAGAAAAAGAATAAGAATTTCAAACCCAATGAGGATAATAATTTATATATATATAAAGAATATTTGATAGGAATAATTGAAGAAGAAAGTTATCGTTTGTCTTTTTTTATTAAAGAAAAGAAAAATCAAATTTTTAAAAAGGAATGATCTTTGTTGAGGGTGTCTTCGATGTGGAAGTGAGATTTGGCGCCTCAGTTGCTAAAGCAATATCCTTGTGTTTGTTGAAAGGCTACAAAATAACGTGGATTCATATACTCTTCTCATAAATCACGTAATTTCAAAACTCATTTTTTCTTTGCCTTTTCAATTCTCACCTAAAAGAAAAAGGATAAAGGGGGTTGAGAATTTCCCTATCCTTTTTTTCTTATTTCACCTCTGTTTCTACTGCTTCAACTGTTGAATCTTTAATCCTTCAAGTCTAAGTCTCCCAGGTACGAACCCTTTTGATTTTATTCGCTTTTGTTCCTGATTTTTGCTACTGTTGCTCTCCTAACCTCGTTTTCTATGTGTAATGCAACTCTTGTTTGGTTGGAAGCAATTTTGGTTTCATTTTGTTGATGGGTTTTGATTTCTTGAATTGGGTATTGTAGATTGAGGCTCGTTTGTGGTTTTGTAGTTCAATTGTTACATGTAATGCAATGTTCTCAATGTATTTTGGGTATTTTGTGTATTTTGTGTCTTAGTCGTTTGTTTGGGACTGAAAATAAATTTGTTAGGTGGAAATTATGCTTTCAATTGGTTGGTGGGTTTGTTTCGCTTTATTGGTGATGTGGGATGAACACTGAGTTGCAGATATTTTCTATTCAATTTAGGGTGTGAGAGAAAATTGAGCAAAGGGACGACTAGATGATGCTCAGAAATGTTAGTCAAAGACTTTTGTTGTTCTATTGATTCAAGTTTGTGGTGTTTGAAATTCAAATGAACCTTTCGATGGATTGCCATTCAAATGATGTAAAGGCCAAGGCCGGCGGGAATCAGAGCAATGAAGGCGACCTTGAGAAGCAGAGAGTTGCTCAACCATCATCATCAGCATTAGAGCTCTCTACCAGAGATGGTGATGATAATACCCTATTAACCATTGTTGTTTCTACAGGGGAGTCTAAACCAACCTCTGAGGTTCCTGGTCCTGGGACTCTTCGCTCTCAAGAAGAAGTGATATTGGCTTGTGCAGTTTCCCCAAAAAAGGAGCTCTTGTCTACTACTTCTGGTTCTGATGAGCAGTGCAGGTACATTTGAGTTGCTTCTGCTCCATTTAAAATGCATTTTCAATTGTTTTGTTCATTTGTGCTGCTACATTTTGGCAGAACCTTTTTTAGTTAGTTCCTCCTTCCTCATACTTTTGTTACTTGCGTTGTTTGTTCATTGTTTGTCATCCAAAAAACATTAGATAAACTCCTAAGTTTGCTTTTTGAAAATTGATACTTTATGTGGTTTGTTAAACCACCACTAAATTGATAAGGTTAAACCATGAATCAAATATGCGATCTATTTATGTAGATTTGGGGGTGGAAATGACTTTGTTGGTGAGGAGAGTTTGACTGAATTCTAAAAGCTTAAGTAGATGGAAGATATTTAATTTGTCTGTCACAGTAAGATTAGAGCCGCAAAAATGAGTATACTTCAATGGTTAAGGCATTTCCCTTGAGGTCGGAGGTTCAAGTCTTTGCCACACATTTGTTGCACTAAAGACTAAAGAGAAAAGATTAAATCCCTATTTTTTTTTACATTGTAGATGACACTTTTTCAAATATTGTTGTCTTTCCACAATTACTATTGGCTTCAATTATCTGGTTAATGTGTTGGAAAATGTAAAGGAAGTCGAGGCCATTAAGCCTGAGTACTATTATTCAGAATTTGTCAGCAAGAGAAGGAGGAAGTCTTGATAGAACTTGGATGTCATTGTCGAGGCGGTCTCGCAAAAGCTCATCGGACTTGTATAGATACTTGGTTTCGTACCAAAGGATCAAACAGATGTGAGATATGCCAGTAAGTTGCTTTTTTAGAGAATGCCATTTATTAAATTAAACCAATCATATGGTGTGTCAAGGGCATTTTGAAACGCAATTTGCTAAACTTTTCAGGGTTGTAGCGGCAAATGTATCACCTCCACAGTCACATCATGGTGTAGGTACTCTGTAGCTCTTGATGCAATGATTATAAACTTATAAAATGAAACGTCTCAATGAATATGGAATCAATTTTTTCGTCCTTTCTACAGTATTAGCGTTATTAGTTGATGACCAGTATCATGCTTTAGTTTTGCTTTTGCTAATTGCTACAGTTCCTTGCTTTCTTTTCCTACATTAGGAAGAAAGTTATCATGACATTTGATCTGTAATCTTTGCTTCTGAGTGTTTCTTTTATTTTGAAGGGCTTTACAAAGTAGCATAGTGAATATTTCTAAATAATGTTTTGCTTACCAGATTTGCAATGAAACTCAATAAGAATTATAGGCAAGGACAACTACGACCTTACTTATTCCGTAGGTTGTACAACCGTTTCCTTTTAAGTTCTAATACTTATAGGCAATGACTGCTGCTTCATCCTTCACAATTCTTCCTCTTCTTGGTGAATCAGAAATGTTGAGAAAGAGGAAAAGTGCAAAGTGGCAAAGATTCACTCGCCCACTAAACCACATCGAACAAAATCGAACTCATAAACTAAATAAATGGACATGAAAATTATTATGCTTCTGTTTTCTGTATATAGTCTTTACCTTTCAAACTATTGATTCATGAGAAATGCAGTTTAGAACCTTACAATTTAACATTGAACTTATGATTCATGGATGTCATATCGAAATAACCTGAACTATGATTATTCCCTTATTTGACATGCACAGACCAACTACTGGATTTGGAGGATTGATCCAACCTATAGAACTCAAGATCCCCAAAGGGTAGCAAGATTTGATTTTGATTTTTCCAGTGATATGCTTGTTTCATTTGTTGTTAAAAAACATGAAACATTTTTCATAATTATTTATGCAACAGTACTGCTTCAGTCCACTTTGGTTGGCTTTTGCCATTCTCATAGGAGGTCTCCTACTAGATATTCTCATATCAATCACCCTCGGTGTTTCCGCATTGCCTGTAAATATCATCATCGGTACGTTTTTGTCGATCGATACCGATCTATACTTCTGTTTCCTTGTCGAGATATTTATGGTTAGTGAAACTTCGAAGAACAGGAGTTATTGTGGTGCTTGGACTTGGAACTGTGTTTCGACTTGCTTTGGAGTTCTTTCAGGAGTGGAATTCATCAAGAGGATCACAAAGGGTGGAATCAAATGTCACTATTGGGTACTTTCCAGCTATATAGTCTTCGAATGTTTGCTTAAAAAAGAAGAAAAAGGAAACGTTATATAAATAAAGTGAAAATATATCTTATTCTTGTTTTTTTTCTCTACGTGTATTGGCCTCTTGATCAAACATATTAGTTTAACTTGTTGTGTAAATTTGACAATAAATCAGTAAATATGTTTACTTCAATTGCAAGTGGTAAGCAATAAAATTTTATGTTTTGACGACGTTTTATATTAGTTGAATTATTACATTTGAATTGAACAAGTTTATTTTAGTCTCTAGACTTTCAAATTTGTCTTTTTTTTTTTTTTTTTTTGGTTATAAATGAACTTTAACAAATATATTAACATGCTCATACCATCATACAAATTCGTATAAACACCACATAAGTTAGGTAGAATAAATGTTGGATGAGTTTAAACGTGGAAATTGACCTGATATTCCTTCCCGTTGTACTGAAATATTCTAACCTCAAACTTAGGTTTGTATCCATTATTGAAACCTATTGAAACTTTTTAAAGACTATTATATCAAAAGATCATACGTTAAAGATTACAAATTTTCAAATAAAGGAAAACCCATTAAGCACAAATGACAGATAGGTTGGACACATCATATTGGGCCTAGAAAAGTCCACTTTCTTGCTAGTAGGTTCACCTTCAAATTCAATAATCAAAATTGTGTTTATCCACAAATACAAGCATGGTCCTCTCCCAAGTTTAGTATATATAATGAGATGGAAAAGCTAGCCTAAGTCATTTGCTTTCTTGAATGTTTACACAATCAATCTCTTAGTCTTCCATTCACATCTCATTAGAATCAAACCAAACGATCTTTTACATTTTATTTTAGACAAAATCTCGATTTTCGTTAAATTTATCGTATCCAACGTCGTTGTCTATTAAATAATGATTTGTCGTCCCACTTAAATGTTCACCTATAAATCAACTTTAGGTCAAAAAAAAGAAGATCGACTTTCAATCATAGCAATAAGTTTATCCAAGCTAAAACTAGAAACCAAAATATCATACACAACATTTAGAAATTTGGTAACACAAACTTCTTGCTTATAATATAATTAAACTCATGCTCACAAAATAAAAGGAAAAGAAAGGAACAATTAATTAAACTTTTCATTTTACACACTGTGCATATATATAACTTAGAAACAACAAGAGATAATAAACCCTTCAACATTCCAAGATGTACAAAGCACATTCATTTACTTAAGCCCCATTTTTTTTTTCCACGTCTCTCCATGCTGCTAGAGCGAGGGCTCACATTTTGATATCAAGTTTATATATTTACATGACATGACAAGCATTGACATTATCATCATTGAACATGTTGCTCACTTTGTCATCACCACGATGAGACATCGGAATCGTTCCATGCTTCTCGCCAACATTATATCCATGTCTATAATAGTTGTAACTCTCTTTGAATTCACGAGTTGTATCTTTGAAGTAATCGGTTGCTGATGTAAAGTACAATGGTGGCTCTGGGTATGGCCAAAACTCCGCCCTCTTCCCGGCCCTTCGAACCACCTTTAGTACTTTGTTTCGGTCAACATACCCAATAACCGTCACCTTCTCAAGCTCTAACTCCACCTCAACCGAGTCAACACCTACTCGAAACAAAATAAACCCTAGTAATGTTTTTTTTAAAACCTTACAAAACCCTAAAAAAATGGTGGGCTTTTTAAATTTCTTTTCGTACCTCTAAGCTTGTAGATCGCATCTTTAACGACCCGTTCACAACCGGTGCAACACATCCTGACTTTAAGCTCAACAGTCTGTAAAAGCAAATACAAAATCAGTAATTGATAGGAATATATAGGATATAGATTCTCTCATGATATTATTATTATACCTTTGTTCCTTTTGCTGATCTGATAAATAAAAAACTTTCACATAAGGGGTTAATGAAGAAGGCCAAGGGAATTAAGAAAAAAAGTCATGTTCTAGCAAATTGTAGTTACTTTTTCATGTCTTCAAGATTCTCACACCCATTTATCAAGGGGCTTCACTAAAAACTTTTTTTTTCTTTTCATCTTTTGTTCTTTAAACATGTTGAACTATATTAGTATAATTAAATTTTCTGTTCTCTATTAACCTAAACTTTTTAATTGATGAGTTGGTTTGCTATGGTACCATAAACAAAAAGTCGTGCATTCATACCCTTGTAATTGCAAACATGGTTTAAAACCCATGTCGAATTCAAACTTCAAAACTTTAAATTGATATTTTTCAAAAGTTAAAAGAACACCCACATGAAAATTTGACAGAAAAAAGCCAGGAAACATGTAAAAGATAAAAATTCTCAAAACCCCATCATATAAAAAGATAAACTTTTTCCTATTCTTTTCAGTTTTGAGGAACAAAAAGAAGGGAAAAAAAAAAAAAAAAACTTTATCAATCTTTATCCTAAAAAGGTGAAGATACATTTTGGTTACCAAGAAATTAAATCATAAAGGGATCAAAAAGTACCCCGAACATCTCAATTAGAACAACACATTTACAACACCCTCATCATACTCTAGACCGATAACATTCACTACCAAACACAGATAAGTACGTACATGAAACTACAATAAAACAATTACCTGCAAGGACAAAGGCTTTGGCTTTGGCATGTTATTGAAGAAGATATGATTGAAGCTTTTGTGATGATGATGATGATGATGAAGATCAAGATTATTATTATGATTATGGGAATTTCCAAAACAACGTAGGAAATAAGAATAAATGATAGAACCCAAGGTAGTTCTATGAAGTACGGTAGCCATTTTCGAATACACAAAAGCTTGATATATATAACAAAAATATTAAGAAAGGAGAGAGAAAGAGAAAAACTTAGAACAGTGATCCCCAGCCTTTGAAGATATTCTTGTGTGTCAGAAGCATCCTCTCTCTTCACAGATTTCAATCTCTTCCTTAATGCTTAATCCAAAATCCCACTTTTCCCTCAGCTTTAAAAGAGTTTAATCAAATAAATCATTGAATTAAAGTTTTTTTTCTTCTTAATTTCTTTTGTATTTATAATATATATATGTGTGGTTTGGAGATGATGGAGGGTTTTGTAATAGTTTATTTGATTAGTATATAAAAGCCTTGAGAAGAAGGGAATAAAAATGGAATAAATGAAGTGGGAAAAAGTTATGTATATGCTTTAATTTTGATGAAGTTTTTGTTTTTGGTCAATTCATTTCAATGGGGTTTTCTTTTCAATGTTTAAATTTTATGTGGATTATTGAGTAAAGGGAAAAAGTGGGAAACTTTTAATTTATGCAGTAAAAAGAGATTTGATCAACTTTGATTCTGATGAGGGATTACTAAATTAAGAAAAATAAAATAAAAACTTCGATTCAACTATTACTAGTTACCAGCCATCTGCAATCCATATTTTTATCAACATTTTTGTAAAATAGAGATAATTAATCTTGACATTGTTGTTATTGAGAGATCGATATAACAATCCAAATATCTCATTTTCTTTGGTTCTACTTTGATGACAATAATTTAAATTTAGAACAGCCCACTGTAGAATCAATTAATATCTGTTTCTGTGTATGTGTGTTTTTTTACTTTTTTTAATTTAATCACTAAGGACTTTGGTTTCAAAGTAATATGGCCCACATTGGTATTTGTCAAATCTTATATCTCATAAATACTAAAAAAACAAAAAAAAGAATATTAAGGAGAGAACATTTTCTCAATATTTGGTTCTGATCTCTTGTGTGTGTGTTCATCTTTAGAAGTGATAATGGAAAAATATTACTAATACAGCTAGGGTCCCTTTTATTATTATTCTTATACACACACACACACTAATTAATATTCTAATTAAAAATCCTATTCTCTACATCTTTTTTATTAATCTTTTAGAAGGTTATTTTCCTTTGTCCAACTTTAATATTTGCCTCACATGGAAAAGGTGTATAACTCGAAAAATTAGTAAAACCATCTAGGACTAGATTAATTTTTTTTTAAAAAAAATATAGACAAATTGGAAGGAAAGAAAAAAAAGAACCCAAAAGTAGAAAAAGTTAATAAATAATAGTGAAGGACACCGTTTGGTATAAATTCTAAATAGTGGATCGAAAAACCTCTAATGTTAATAAGTAGGTCTTACTCTTTTTTAGTCTATCAAACTATAGTTGTCAAATTCACTTTAATCTTTTCAATTAACAGTGTCATCAGTACATGTACCTAACTCTATATTATTTGATATGTAACTTTTAAATAAAAAAGATAACAACAAATAGACCAATATTTTGGAGCTAACATAAGTATTAAATAGCACACATTTGGTATATTTCTCTTCTTGGAAGTCTTAAGTTCAAAATCTCAATCACTGTTTTGTGATGTCAAATAATTTAAGCCAACTTAATTAGAAAACTTAAAATTGTGAAATTTTTTAAAAAAGATATTATGATAATTAATTAAAAATTGTAAAAAAATATAATAAAATTTCAAATTTTAGTATTTTACTCCTTATAAATACTCATGCTTCTATATTATGCAAAAATCATATATTTCACTTGAAAGTACTTTTATTTTATTGAGAAATAATTTTTGTGATGATAAAATATTATATTACTACGACCGAAAAATGCACACTCTTCTGTCTAGAAAAATATAGTGTTTAATTAAAGGAAGAGTCCAAGCATTTCGTGGTCTTTTGTAAAAAGCACTTACAAAAGGAAAGAGCATGATTACACATTTTAGACTCATTATTTAAAATGCAAGACCACAAAATCACAAATTAGTCCAAACAAATTAGCATTATTATCTACTCCACTTCAATTATTTCCACAATTCCCGGTGCAACTTTTTCGAATGCTACGGCGCCTAACCAAAATATCTATTTTGAAATCAAACTTAAAATCATATTCATACAAATAATTTGTTGTGTTATAAGTATGGAGTGTACCTATTATATTATACACATACAATTTTCATCTATATTAAAACTAGAACATAGTGTAACATAGTTAAACGTATGCTCTCAATCAAGAAGAGTTTTATATGTTTGAATATTTCTCAACCATACATTTTTTTTAAACATTACGAAAAAGACCATCTCAATTTGATGTATAGTTTAAATATATGATGTGTGATTCTTTATCCAACTGTCGGTCGAGTGTGTAAACATAAACTATATATTATTGGTGTATTTAGTTTAGTCTTGTTTAGACATGATTAAAGGGGTTGTATAAGCTAATGTTCTTTAATCAACTTTTGAAAATAGCATCAACACACACAATTTTTTATACATAAGTGATATATATATATATATATATGCATATTTAATTTGAAAGGAATTTTAAAATGTAAAAAAGGAGAAAGAAGAAGAAAAGCTTTTGGTGGGTTTATGGAATTTCCAAATGCATGGGGCACACTGCGCATTTAGGAAAGGGGGGGCACAGCACATGTTCTCCATATTACACAAAGTCATAATAATTTTCATATTCTTCTCTTATCCACTTTCATTGTGTCTGTTTTTCAGTAATATTATTGTCTTTCTGCAATCAAATTTGAGACACTAACAACCTCACTCCATCTCTGTTTGTGTTTACGACAATGAGAGGGAATAGAATCAATAATAAATGCTTCTTGCTTTTCACATTCATGTGTCTATATGACTAAACATATTGAAAGAATCCGTGCTAAGTTTGTAGGGATAATATTCGTTGTTAGAAATATAGTTTAAGACAAACAAAATTGACGTTAAGTTGCAAAAAAAATGTAGAATAATAATAGTTAGAAGTTTAGGATATTACATATCATTGTTGAACCGGTGAGAATTGAATCGTAAGTATCACAAAGAGAGAGAGTCGAATTTAAAATTTGAAAATAAACTTTAGAAAAATTGTTATAATTATTTACAAATATACTAAAATATCACCATGTATTATGATGTATTGTTATGATACTTTGCTATTTATAAAAAAAAAAAATTGTGTTTATTTTACTGTATATTTGAAAATAACCTTATAATTTAACAGAGAAAAGAAATCACATACGTTACCAATAGCACCGACTCTTCATAAATCTAAAAAATCCATAAAGAACATGAAATCATTAATATAACATTTGATATACAAACTAAAAGATTTAGTTCAATTATTATACAAACCGAATGAAATGACACGTATTTTCCCTAACATATCACATCTCAATTTTGAGACTGTTCGAGATAGTGAAATACTTTTAATTTTAAGTATAAAACTGCTTGTTTGAAACACTAAAATATAATCGAAATTATCAACAATATTAATAATATTGAGATGCCTAAGTAACTGACAAAGAAACAAAAATGACATCATGAAGGGTAAAAATCATAGAAAAAGAGGACTGAGCTGAAGATTACAAACACATCATAAGAAATTGTCATTACAAATTAAGTTTTGATCCAATGCTTACAATGGACCTTTAGTTAATTAGATTGATGTATGTTGATGCACAAAGAAAACAACCCAACGAAACCATTGCCTATACAAAGAATATAAATGTCATTTCATAGTACAACAACATATCATTTTTAGTCCAACTTTTTGTATTCTTGCTTTCTCTTCCTTCACTTATTGAGTATCATATCTCAATTTTATATATCCCATATGACTCGAGAGCATATGTACTTAATTATTAGAATAATATTATATCAAGAAGTTGAGTGTATAATCTATACATTTTAAATCTAAAGTATGTTATTGGCATTTTAATCCTTGCAGAATAATAATTATACACGATCAATACATAGATGATAAGATTGATCTATACATATGTGGGAGAAAATTGACATGGTGATTATTTGAATTAAACTGACATAAATTATATTCATCATTCATCAAAATTCTCCCTCACATATTTTTTCTTTTAGAAAATTTTAACTTTTAATTTTGGTCTTTGAATTTTACATCAATAAAAATATGTCACTGTGGCAGAATCTTTTATTAAAAAACTTCATGATTTTTATTATTTTTGCCTTTTCCTTCCTTTCTTCTCAACCCAATCTTTTATTATTTATTTAAAAGAAGAAGAGGAGGAGAGGTTGTGATGAAGAAGGTTGGGAAGAGGAGGGAGAAGAGATGGAGAAGATGATAGGAAAACAATAATAAAAAATTATATGACAAATTGCAAAACCATCTAAAAATTTTAATTGTAAAAATCTATCATAAATATATTGACGTATGAAATTATCAATAAAGCTAAATAAACTTAAACTATGTAGTTAATTTTAAATTAAAACAAAATCAAAGTTTCTTAAAATTTCATAAAATTAGAAGAAAAAAAAAGATCTAACAAGTACTCATCAAAGTTGTCTATCATTTAAAGTTACATAACAATTTAAATCTAACCCAACTACAAAAAAAAATTGTCTCATTTGAAGCTACTGTAGAAAGTATCATACCCACATGACATCTTTCACTTTTTAATTTTGTATGTTATATTACCTTAATTCTTCAATATTAGACATTCAAATTTAAAGTGTAGAGTTTAGTTAAACAAATAATAACTAAATTTATGATTCATTGAGTAATTATTTCATAAAAAAATTGATCAAAATTAGTTACAAATCGAAAGTTATTGATGAACCTATTAGTTAATATTGATTGAAAAAAGAAAGAAATGAGTTACAATAATTTAATACACATAAATATACCGTAGAAATTTGGTAATAAAATTGTTTCAGTTTACTCTGCAGTTAAAAATTGGATTCCATTTTATAGTTTCCATACTAAAAAAGAATGAACTTGGCAGTGTCCTAAAGAGTATTTAAGATCAATCGAAACTGAAAATTTTAAAATTTGTTAGCAAAGGGCATCTGATTCTATTAGAACAAATCGGTACAAAGAAAATTTAATGGACAACAAAACAATAAATATATTTCGTTCTTCATTTTTGGAATTTTTTTTTCTTTTTATTTCCACTTTATTTTGGATTAGTTCTTTTTTCTAAACTAAAATTAAAATTTGATAGCTTTCTTTCTTTTCCTTTTTTATGATAAATTGAAAACTGTTTCTTCTAAATTAAAAAAAAAATAAACACACACACACACACACTAAAATAATTGATTAAGTAATTTTGATTTCTTGCTGATTTTCGCCAAATACAAATTGAGATAACTAAATTCGAATCGGTTGGGTTTGATTTTGTTTTAGGATATTAGGGTTTTTGGTTGCACCCCTACCATTAACAGCCCAACAACCATTGGGCCAAAAGACATTTGGACATTGAAAGATGATATCAACAATTCAACTCAATGGAATTTATTGCTAATCATTCAAAAAGTTGCTAGAAGATTTTGGAATTGTATAGAAACCAAACCACCATAAATTAATACTCATATTTATCAATTCTTATCGCTATCAAAAAAATAAAAAATTGAAAAATAAAATCCGCCGATGAATTCGTGGGCATCGATCGCTCTCAGTCCTGAGTCTCCGATCCAAAGCAGAGAGGAAAAGAGAGATCCAAAATCTCAAACAACAACACAATTCAACAGATCGTTTCATAAACAAAAGAACAGATTAAACCAAAAGAAGAACAAGAAGCAGAAAAAAATTATCATACAAATTACAAAAATGGGGGGCTAATTAAGCGGCGAGGGCGGTTGGGCGATCGGCGAAAGGGAGATTATGAAGGATGAGAAATCGAACGCGGTGGGGAAATGGGGCGGAGTAAAAGAGCTGGCGGAGGACGTCGGAGAGCACCACCGTGTACTCCTCAAGAATCTCTGCCAGTACGGATACGAGCATCATCTCCGGCGTCAAATTTAATATTGGGAGGAAAGCAATTGAAACGATGAATGTGGGTCTTGAATTGTTTATGCGTTGTTTGTAGAATGATTGATTTGATGGAGCTTTGGAGCAGTGAGGATTGAGGATTGAGGATTGAGATTTTTTGGTAATTTATGAGAATATTTATAGAGGACAAAAACAGCGGCTGGTTTTTGATATCATCCGGTAAATAGTCACCCATTTCAAAAATTGTACTTAATAATATTTATATGTATCACCACATTGGATATCCAAACTTTATAATAAATTAAAATAAATACATAAATAATCAAAATTGGCAATAAAAAATAGACTCATAGGTAAGTTCTTAAGTTATCTAATAGGTAAGTTCTTAATCATTCAATGTTTTGTATAATTGATTTTTAGATTTTTAATTTAGTATTTAATAGGTTGACATGATTAACATATTGAACAAAATCTTAAAATTTATGTTATTACCTAATAAATAAACCATAATACATTAGGAAATAGCTATAGAAAAGAAAAAAGCATTCAGTAAGCATCTAGATTAATCCATACAAACTTGCAGCCTCAATTAATAATATTTTTAAAATGGTTATAAAAACTAAATTAAAAGAAATAATTGTTCAATAGAAACTCAAATCTAACTTTAGTGAATAAAATATAACCAAACCAACATATAATAATAAAATACAAATAGAGTTGAGTTGACCTGATTTTGAAGTTATTAATTTAAACAAGAAAATAATAAATATATAATAATAAGAATAAGAAGAATTAATGGGAAGGCCAATCCCCAATACCGACGTGGCAACGTAATGGTTTAATGAGAGAAAGGGAAAACAATACAGTGTGCGGTGTCATATGCCACGTGGGCGACCACAGTTTATTCAGATGGAGGCGCGTGTGTTCTAGATTCTTCTTTATTTTTCTTCTTTTTCACTTTATAATTTTTTGGCTTATTGTAATTATTTATTTTCCTAAAAAAGTATTACAATTTGCATTCCCAAGTTCAAATTCAAAAAGAAAAAAAAGGTAGATTTAGATCAAATCCCATGTTTAGTTTTGTTTAAAATGCAACTGGTTTAGGTCATTGATTTGGGAAGAAGATAAATTGTTTTAAATAGAGACGTACAATAGTCTATGTTAAGTATATTTTGATTTATTTTGTCATTTTAAGAATATAAACATTTGTTTTTTAGTCTACAATTTTTTATAAAAATTAGATTTAAAAGGCCCATAGAGTAATTTTTTTATGATTTAAAAAATATTTATGATATTTTAAATTAAGTAAAATAATTAAAAATTGTAGAAAACCTCTTTTAAACTGATATTAAAATCTTAAGGACTAATTGAAATTGAAATAGAAACAAATTTATGCATTATATTTTTCTTGAATTTAATTAATTTATTGAAGTTTGTCTCTCATATTATGTAATTTGACCATGCTTCACATTCTTTTTATCATATGATTAATTGGTGAAAAATGGAGTGAAACATTTGACTAAAATTAAAACATCTTCTCTCCTTTTGCCTAACTCTAGTGTGTAAGTCATTTATAATCATTTTGAAAGTTAATGGCTTATAACCTCACAAATCATCACTATCAAATTGAATAACTTTGAGATGTGTGAACCTTTTTTTAACTCATAACTTATATAAATATAACATGCTTTATACAATGTTCATTTTAAATAATTAATTTCAAAACAATTTCTTCCTTTTTAATCAATGTTCTTACACGTTTGGAAAAAAAGTTTGATACAATATAATCATATTCACGTCTTCATAGTTGGCAAGACTTTAACATAAAGTTAGTGTTCATTTTTTCTAACAAAAAAGAAATGATATAATAAGATGATTTGAAATTCTGACATTCTAATTAAATTTTATTATATGTCACACGCGTGAGCGCATTTTTAAAATAATTAGAATATATATAATAATTTTTTATAAATAAAGTTAATGGATATATATAAATTAGTCAGTAAGGTATTATTGTTGCTCATAGCTATCATATAAAATAATTAATAAGTTGGTTATACATGAATGTGGTCTTGAAGTTGATCGTCGAAAGCTTAGAGTTGCTCACGTAAAAATGGTTATCAAAGGGGGATCTTCAGAAGAGTTTGTAGTCGTAGATGGTTGTTATATGAAACTAGCTGTCAAAGTTAATCACTAGGATTTGTACTCGGAGGAAGAATGTGGTTGTTAGAATCCAAAATTAATAGTTGAAGTTAGTCGTGTGAAGGTGGTCATGCAAATTGATTGTAGCCCTAAATTGTTTGTTCGAGATTGATTCTAAAGCCTAAGAGTAGTAACAGTTGACAGTGACCAATGAATTAAACCATGTTGTAAATGTTGGAAGAAGTGAGAGTTTGGTGAAAAAGCATTATTTTAATTTTTTGAGTTCCGTCCATAATCATCCAACTTTATCAAACTCATTTTTAATATTTTGGTTTCTTTCAAATTTTTGAGATCTTATTTTCTTCTCTAAACTCTCATAAAATGTATATAAAAGTTGGTTTGTGATTCAAATTTTTATTCTTTAAAAAAGGAAAAATTAAATTATTTTTCTCTATGTTACATTCAACTTTAATTATCTCTTTTTTTTTTTCTTTGTGACCGATGGGAGTGGGGAATGGGAGGTTCAAAGAACTTTCTTGAGTTAAACAAGAATCGAACTCCCATAATTTATATCCTAATCTTACTAGTTCAATCAAATATGCCAAAAAAATTTGTACAATGTTCTTTTTATCTTTTCAATAGACAATAAGAATTGAATTTAGAAAAATTTATCAGAGAGACGTCGTATATATAATAAATTTACTAGCGATAAAAGAAGATGAGGAGAGGAAATTTATAAACCATATAATAAGTAATGCATGTATCATATTTAGCATGTGAAGGTATAATTATAGTATTCTTATTTGTGGGAACTCTTCTAAATAAAATTGTCCATTTTAGTACTTAAGGAATCGTGATAAAATAAAGTTCTAATTTGATGTTTTGAAAACGTTTTAAATTAGTGAGTGTTTAGTGTTGATAAATTTTGTCCTACTTCATTTAAAAGCAATTGAAGCATAAAAATCCTATTTATAATTACTTCATTTTAATCCTATTTACAATTTTCGAAATAAATTGGAAAAATTAAAGATCTTTTTTTTTTTTTAATAAAGAATCAAATAAAAAAATGTATTTGATTAAATCATTTAGAATGCTAATATAGAGATTTTCTATGAAAAAACTATTAAAAGATAAGAAAAAAAAACTGAAAATATTTTAAAATATAATGAAAAGAAAAGAAAAACAATAAGACATTTCGATGAAACTTTTATTTTTTTATATAAATAATCTTGGTTATTTTCCTATATTATAATTCACAAACCTTTCTTAACAAATATTAATTTTAAAAAAATGATAAATATATATATATATTTTTTTTTAAAAGTAAATATATAAAATCTTAGTAGAATGATCCAAAGCCAAAGCCCATGGGCCTGAATATTGGAGGTTAGTTGGCCCAATCTTAAGCCCATATAGTTTAAAAGATTTTAGAAATTTTCTCTCTTGGTTAGGGTTAGACCTCTTTATTCTTGTTACTAAAATTATGATCTTTCAATTTGGCTTCAATAATTGATTGAATTATTTCTCTTATTTTAATTTATAGGATTCTTTTTTTGGGAAGATAATGAGCATATCTTATTCTAGAAACAATCAAAATAAACATATAGTTATTTATATGAAATTATTTTATAAATTAATTAATTGAGTTACAAATTTTCACCCCAATCCTTCTAAGCTTAGAGTATATGTCTACTAAATAAAATTTTAACCTTAATTTTATATGTCTAATAAATTATTGACTTATTAACGTTTTAAAAAATTTATATATGACACGACTAAAAACAATCAACTTTATATTCATTAGATATTATCATAGAGACTAATAAACACTTTTAAAACATTAAATATTAAACATATCCCGATTAACTTTATCACACATGCCATAACATATTACACCACATGCATGATTATGTTTTTTAGCAACATGACTCGATACCGATACCATGAACAATCTTAGTTTGGTTGGGTGATTTATTGGTCTATGAATTTGATTTGTTTTGGTCTCTTCTGTATTACTAACTCTACACCAAAGCTTAATATAGAAATGAGAAAATAGAGTTGAAGAGAATGGGTTTGAGATGGTGGGATCCTCAAGGGTAGAGTGAAACCATAACGATCCAACCCCGTGACTGAGTGTCACATCTTCCATCGTTGTAACCACACAATTCTCAAGCTCTCAAAATTCAAACAAAATCAATTAAAAAATTTGTTTCACTCTCACCTTTGCTTTCTTCAAGATAATAGTAATAATATAATAATAACAACAATACTGAATATTTCAATTTTCAACCTCAGCATTGGTTGGGGAATTGGAATGTAATTAATATCACTGATGTCTCCCTCTTGCAGATGTCGACAATGGTTGTTTTGCATTCTTCTTTTTTTCTTCACTCTCAAATCTTAGAACGCAGTGATGCATTGTTTTGGTGCTTATGATGACATGAGAGGAAGGAAAACATGGACTACAATTGCCAAAAATGGAGGTGACAGCAATGAAAAATCACATGTTCAATCACATACACGATTACCAACAAAATATTAAGTAAATATATGGGGGTTTTTTAAACTTTTTTAAAAAATGTCTAACTATTTACTAACTTGAAACAAGATTTGGTATCTTTTTCGATCCTTACACTCAAATAAAACTTTATAAATGATAAAAATTGATTTATCTCGATAAAAGTTTATCCAATAGAATTTGATTGACTTATCATTAATACTAATGAATTTCTATATCAATTTTTATCTTGAAATTTGAAATTTAATATAATTTATTATAATTAGCTAATACGTATTTTAATTTTTTTAAAGAAAGAGAAATGCTTTTATTTCATTTAATATAATTCTTTATTTTAATTTTTAAAATTTACTATTTAGATCACATAATTTAAAAACCATTTAAAAAAATACAACTGGAATTGATACATATTGTTTGAATTTAGTCAATAGATAAACAGATATTCTTTGAATTCAGTCAATCTAAAGACATAAATCATAATTTAGATGAGTAACCAAAGTCTCTTTATAGTCCCACCATAGTCATTTGTTATCAATGAAATGAATTCAGGAATCATTTCAAACTTTTAATCTCAAGGATTGTAATATCTCTGTTTGGATTATTTATTTTGTTCATATCTGCAAAAAGAATCTTTTCCCCACAACCCCACCCTCTGTCACTGTCCTCTCATGTGTTCATAGAACACACACAAACAAGCTTCACAATTTTATCGATGGCGAAAATAATGGGTCACCATTGTTCTTCCATCTTCTTCCTCACATTCCTTCATCTCCTCCATTTCTCTTCTCCAAAACTCGAGGTCTCAACGCCACCGCCATTGCCAATCCTCCCACTCCCTTCATTCTCCCAGTTGAAATGGCAACAAAGAGAAGTAATCATGTTCCTTCACTTCGGTCCCAACACTTTCACCGACTCCGAATGGGGCACCGGCGCCGAGTCTCCCGCCATCTTCAACCCCACTGCTCTAAACGCCACCCAGTGGGCTGCCACCGCCGCCGCTGCTGGAATTTCTCTTATGATTCTCACTGCTAAGCACCATGATGGCTTCTGCCTCTGGCCTTCTAAATACACTACACACTCTGTTTCCCGCAGCCCTTGGAAGAATGGCCAAGGCGACGTCGTTGAGGAGTTTGTTACCGCCGCTACCGCCCACGGGATCGACGTGGGACTGTATTTGTCGCCGTGGGATCGACATGATCGGAGATATAGCCATGATTTGCCTTACAATGAGTACTACTTGGCTCAGTTACAAGAGCTTCTCAAAAGGTAAGACTAATCCATCAACTTAATTAATTTTCTTCCAAATAAAATGAAAATTTTCATATGCATTTCAACATTTTCATTAAACTCTATAAAAGTTCAGTCCTAATCTTAAATATACTTTTTAATAATCAATATTTTGTCGATTATCATAAAACTAAGATCTTTCTATATTTTAAAAAAATGTATTTGTGAAGGGAAACTATTCCTCAGATTTATATTTTTTTTGCCACCCCATCTCTTCCTTCCAATCATTTTGTGCCACGTAGCCAAATTTGTTTGCTTGATTATGAAGTTATTTTGTTTCTTGCGAATACAACAAACTATTAATAGTTTTAAAATCTTGATTCTCATTTTTTTCCTTATACTATATTTTAGTTTTGATTCTCAAATTGTTTTTATTTTAATCTATTCAGCTTGTTCATCGTATTTTTATTTAATTCATGTAACCACAAAGTAAATGTAATTTTTTCAAATCTAGAATTTGTTGGGTACACATAAATTTAAAAACAAGTTATATATCGAATAGAAATTGAATAGTCATGTTTTCAAATGTGTTTTGTAGCAATTTAGACATTGAATTTTAGTTTTAACAGTGGTTTAAATTTCGTTTAACAAAGAATATTCATAAACCATAAAATTAGTTCTAATTATTAATATATGAGCATGTTTTAGGTTAGAATTTTTATATAATTATATTGGAGAATTATGGTAAATGTGGTAAATTCAAGCATTGTTTATTCATCCTTATTTCATTTAACAATTTGATTTTGTGGATCCCATTTTAGATATGGAAATGTGAAGGAGATTTGGTTTGATGGAGCCAAAGGCCAAAATGCTCCAAACATGTCATATTATTTCTCAGATTGGTTTGCAATGGTTAAGGAGTTACAAAGCTCCATCAACATATTTTCCGACGCTGGACCAGACGTTCGATGGGTTGGGAACGAGAAAGGTTTTGCAGGAACCTCGTGCTGGTCGACGATCAACCGAACTTCGCTCGCCATTGGAGCAGAAGGCATTACCCCGTATGTGTTTTTCTTTGATGGTATATTATAAAACTATAAAATAGGTATTTAATTAATTTGGTTTTATTGATGGATGTTGTTGATATAAATCTGTACGCACTAACTAAGTTTTGGCTATACTATATCTTCATACTATCTCTTTTATTTTTCATTTGAAGTTGTTTTTTTATAGGTTATATAATATTTGTAATCTTTATATCCATATTAAAACGTGTGACACACATTAGTCTTCTAGCAAATTTAGTTGAATCTTTGGCAAGATTTTTACATGAGTGTAGGGAATTAAATGCATTTTATATCACATACTATAGATCGCTTAGCTTGTGCTCATGTTGGCCACTCAATGATAATCCACTAAAGCAATTCTAAACATAAACTATTAACAAACTTGGTTTAGTATATCTGTTTGACGACATTTTTTTGTTTCAATGCTTAAAAATGCAGGTATTTAAACAAAGGAGATCCAAGAGGAAGAGATTGGGTACCACCAGAATGTGATGTATCCATAAGAGAAGGTTGGTTTTGGCACAAAACACAGTCACCAAAAACCTTAGAACACCTCCTTAAAATCTACTACAACTCTGTTGGAAGAAACTGTGTTCTTCTCATAAATGTCCCTCCAAATTCCACAGGCTTAATCCCACAAAAAGATGCTCAAGTCCTCAAACAATTCAAAAACACCATTGACAGAATCTTCACCACAAATTTAGCTCAAAATTGCTCTATAAAAGCAAGTAGCCAAAGAGGACAAGAGTTTGGGCCTCAAAATGTAATCGACGATGATCACTTATGGACTTATTGGGCCCCTAAGGAAGATGTTGATGACCATTGGATTGAGGTCAGAAGTCAAGGGAATGAACAGTTGAGATTCAATGTGGTGAGGATTCAAGAGGCTATAGGGCTTGGTCAGAGGATCGGACGGCATGAGATTTATTTGGATGGGAAGAGGATTGTGGATGAGAGGGAGAGTAGGAGTATTGGGTATAAGAGATTGTACAGGATTAAAAGTGGTGTGGTTTGTGGGTATGCTTTGAAGGTTAGGTTTATTGAGTTTAAGGGTGTTCCTTTGATTTCTTCTTTGGGTCTTCATTTGGACCCTTTTTGGAACCCAATTCGGCTTTCATCAGTACCTACAAATTAAAGGATATGGGGGAGGGGGTGGGGGTCCCTATTTATTAATTTAAACATAAATTATTACATACTTAAATAAAAACAAAGGAGAAATTGTTTTCCTTTTCTTTTGTATTTTTGTACAATTTATGTCAGAGGAAGAAGAGAACTTAGTTATTTATATATATATATATATAATTCCTATTGAAACAATCAATTATGTTAAACATTTATTCTGTTTTTTAAAATCAATTTAATTTTATAACAACTTTGAGAAAACAAAATTAATTTTGGAACCTAAAATTAGTTATTCAATTAATTTCCTTCCCTCTTAGTAAATGTTTTAATTGTTTGATGATCAGAAACTTGCATGACATAGTATTTAATTTTTAGTAAATTGCTGGAAGTTTTGAGGTTGAAAATGGTTTCTAAGTTAATTTTTTTTCCTTCAAATTATTGAGAAATTTTGTTGAAAGTTTTTGAGTTTCTCTTCCTTTGGATGATGGTCTGTCTTTTTTAACTTATTTTAATTCACTAAATATGAACTATGCCACGCAGGTAAGGTATTAATCATTAACTAATATCTTATTATTCACGTTTGGAATGTCACGAATCTATTATTCAACGCATCGAACGATTGATTAAGTAGAAGAGAATATCTTGGTAAAATCTATTTTTTTTTTCGGCATGTTTGATTGTTTGCTTACAATTATAACATTCTTTCTAATAAAAATGTTTCTCTCCTTGCTCGATATGTTGTAACTTATTGCTTCAACTAGGTTTGAGTGGCAAAAATGCAATGTCTTGTTTGATAATTGGATACATTTTTTAACCCCTCGATATCATTTGTTTGTTGATCATATCAATCTAATTTCTTCACAGATTAAAGTACAACACCATTGTACTTTCGTTAATTTAGCTATTTTGTCTTCTTGATCTTCGTCTGGGGCTTTCTCTCTAGCCCTACTGGATTTCAATTTTGTATTTGCTTCTTTTGTGATCTTTTGAGATCATTCCCTTGCTACTCAATTGATGATTTTGAGATTGAGATATATGATGAGGGTGTTACAAATATTAACCCTACTGAACCTTCGATTTGCATGCCTTTTGAAGATACATAGTATCTATTTGATTCATCATTTTGAGACCAAACACTACTTTTAAGGAATATTTTTTTGGCTTTAAGAACTCTAATATCACATTAGCTAACTAAGCTACGCTCATAGATTGACTTTTGATAATGATAAACAAGACATTCTTTATTTTATGTTGTGTAGTTTTGCATTTTCAATATATATAAACATTTTCTATACAGAATTTGGAGGTATGAAGGCTAAAATTCACGAGGAAAGCCAACTTCGTGACATGACCTTTCAACTATTCTAGCTTTTAGAAGTCATTAGACTTGTATTCATCGGTTGATTTTAAGATATAAAATCATAGCAATCATTAATAATTAATTTTAGAAACTCATAAGTATCTGTTCTAGAGTATTACAATGGAAACAACCATTTCTTTGAAAAACTAATTATTAGTCATTTAACTATTTTGAAATTATATCTAAACTATGATATTAACTGCATATTACTGAAAAAAGAAAAATAAAACCAGAGTCACAAGCCTTCGTGGAAATGCTCTTACGATCTCTCCCCAATAAAATAGGACAAAAAGAATGCAATTAAAAGTTGTCTTGAAAGCCTCAAGCAAACTACAATATATATAATATATATTAAAGAAGCAAGTTTGTAAAAGCAAGATTTAGAAAGTCATTGAGAAGTACCAAAAATGAAGGGGAAGTTGAAGAGTTCATAACAAACCAGTGTTCTTCATTAGAAAAAAAGAACAAACAAACACAAAAAGAGAGATGGAAAAGAGTAATGAATTAAGATTGGAAATAGCATAGTGTCATTATAAAAAGAGTTTAAAAAATTTTAAAAATCAAAAGGAGTATGAATAAAACATAGACCAGATAATAATAATAATAAATGGTCCAAACCCTAGAAGTAAAATGGTCCATTTTCATCATTTTTGAAGGAGGGGGTGCCCCAACTTTGAAGGGACAGTGACCAAAAAGGAAAGGGGAGTTTTGGGATATATAACACACAAAAATTAAATTAACAATACCAAAAGAAATATTTGAGTTCTTCATCAAGCATTAATTAATAACCCCTTTTTTTTCAAATGGGTCAGAACAGAACTTTGCTGCTCCCAGCTTTAAACAAAACCAAGAAAAAATTTCAAATTTTTAATCAAAAAAGTTTCCATTCTTTGGAAAAATTAGGGTTTTTCCTTTTTTCTGGTGATGGATATGGGAGGAAGATGATAGGTCACTTTCATATGAAGCTTTATATGTATATATATATAGATTTGCATTATATATATTGAATCATAATTATTGATTTATGGGATCGGCTGCCACGCTTTGCACTGTCATTGTTAAATGCACTGTCTCAAACATAAAAACCAAACCAAGCCCCCCCTTCTCCACTTCTTCCCTACCCTAGCTTTCCTATATACTTCCCTAGACCCCTACACCACCATTTTTTCTTTCTTTTGATACTTTGATTCTCTTTAGTTGGAGATGCCAACAGTCTTGTATATGTTGACTAAAGACAACAACGTCTACGATGATGTCGAAGTTTCAATTTTATGAAAATGTCGATGAAACTATTGCTAACATTTCGATGTCAATGGTTCGTACATAAAGCACATTTTATGCTTTTTAATCAAAGATGTTGAAACTTTTTGTTATGTTACTTATTTTTTAGTGGAAATGTGTATTCACCTCCCATTGTTAATGTCGAATTCATATGTTAGAATGTCAAAGGTCCTCGCTTGTCATTTGTTAGAATGTTTTGAAGTTGCAATTTGTGTAAGCTTTGTATGTTATTTACTATTCTTAACCTAGGGTTTAGAGGGATATGTCATATGTAAAATTACCATTTTTTACTCCCATCGACGTCTTTGTATTTGTATTATAAGATATTTCCTTCTAATAATGGAATTTTTCTCTCTCTACTCGTCGACATAGCAAACATACTATGAGTGAACCACATAAATCCTAATGTAGTTCTTTAATTACTGTTTATGTTTTGTTTGCTTGTCGACTTCATCTTTGTCGCAACACCAAAAATTATCAATGAAGCAGTTTTGTTATTTCATGGAGATTTTAGATCTATTAAATCCAAATTATTTTGTTAAATAGGGTACAAATTTTAAATTGTATTGAATATACAGTAATGTTGACACCTCTAATGTTTTTATTTACTCATTACGTTTCAAAACATATTACAGTTTTAGTTCGTCATTTGAGTTTAATTTTCATTTATTACCCTAAAGTTTTAAAATAAGAAACTAAAATGACATTTTGTTTTTGCTTTTGTCCAAAGTATATAATTTAAACTTCTCCTTGCAAAAGCTTCTATCGTAAAATTATACGAATTTATTAAACACAGAAATGAATAATATCATATCATCGTAAAAATAGAGACAACTCGTTGTCCAAAACTAGGGATCCAAAAGGGTTTTGTTTTGTTGGGTGTTTTTGTTTGTTCTTGATCCCTTCCCTCTCTCTTAGATTTCTGTCATGAGGAAGTCGTACTCTATACAATAACAGAATCAAACTAATAAACAATATATATGTGTGTGTATGCCAAAATTCTTTACCATTTCTCTCATCTCTTTCTTGTGTTTGGTGTGAAGGGAAAAAAAAGAGAGCTAAAAAGAGATGTAAATGTGAAGGAGTGGTCCATCCAAACCAATTGCCTTTCCCTTCATTTTCTCTTTACTGCTTACAAAACTCCAAACAAGAAAAAAGAAGATATTTTAAAACCCCAAGTTAAGATATGTCAGTGGTTTGTTATTGATTTATTGATTTGTGTGGCCATTAAATACCTCCCCCTTTTTTCAGTACAATACATTGGATATTCCACACCCATATATACCTTATTTTCGTTGCTAACACACCTGCTACAATGCTATCATACATGTAGTTGAGTTAAGTTCGTTTTAGCTTAAATACATTCCATCTTTAACTTTGTTCATACAATTCTCACATATGTGAACTCAATCACTGTGTGTGTTTTTTTAACAAGAAATCATTGATTCGAGAGATCGTCTAGTTTTTGCACATTAATATCTCAATTAGTTTGACACATCTTTAACGTCTTCATCCCACTATAAACTCTAAAAGCATATGTGAACTCAATCATTATTGTGTGTGAAAATAACTTAGGTCTTGTTTGATAAATGTGGATGCCGCTCTCAATTTTACAAAAACAATGTTAGATGTTTCAAACTTCACAAAAATTTCTACATGGATATATGTGCAAACTTATAATAATTAATATTATTTATATATTCTAAAAAATTTACCATTATTTAAAATGATATTTCATAATTTTATTTTTGACGTTTTGTGGACACTTTTTACGAATTCCTCCGCGTCGTTGGATCAAATTTAAACGAGACTATGATTATTGCATAAGGATAGATGACACGTACAAATAAAAAAGATGGTCTAGAAATATAGATTCTTTTTAGGATATAATGAAAACGTCGGTTCATTCTCCACATCGATGATATCAAATCTATAAAAAATATAAAAACATGGATGAAAATATCACCAACCAACAGATATTTAATACCCTAGTACTGATTAATTGTATGAGTTGAATTTCATGTATCTTTATTTGAGAAAGATCAGATGAGGAAAAAGAAGAAGAAATAAAAGGGTTTGTGAATTATTTGGGGGTACCCCTCAGCAGAGTGGTGTATGCATTAAATTAAACTAATTGACATTAATCAATTTTGGCAATGTGAATGAATATTGTTTGGTGGCTAAAGGAGCACGCCATACACTACTTCCCCATCCACACATTATTGACAATAAATGTAAAGAGTATATCAAACCATGTAATCAATTTTTCTTACCACATATGCCATATTAAATTATTTTATAAAAAAATGTTAGTTTTACGTTAAATTATAAGTTTAGTTTTTAAGATTTCGAAAAATATCATAGTTTGATGAAGTATCTATGTACCTTTTCTTTACACTTTTTATGAACTTTCAATTTTATGTTTAATAGGGGTTCGACAAATGTTCTAAATTTTTAAATTTTAATTAGTATATTAAATATAAGATAGGTGTTTAATAAAACAAAAAACTTTCAATTTTGTATTAAGTAGATCTTTATATTGTGCATTTGTTCCTCTTTTTCATTTGTTAGCTTAATTGAGATATTTCATTGATCTTTTGATAATTCATCTTTCTAAAGAAAAAACAAATGATATTCCGTTGGACATGATGATGGTGCTAGAGATATGTCAATCTAGTTTAAATATATTCAAATCCCCTTTTTCCTTTTGTGTTATTGTAAAAAACGTACAACAACTGTATTATAGGTGAATGTAACTCATACCAAAAAGTTGTGAATGTATAATTCAATTATATTACTATTGTTGAAGAGAAGAAAAATATATAAACATATAGGTAAAAACTTAAGCTACGAACTTTGAAAATGGAATAGATGCTCTTGTGCACTTCTTGGTCCCCTCTATACCTCTGGTATTTATTTTGGAAGAAAAAAAATTCGATGTAGTTCCCGGTCCCTCTACCTTTTGTATTTTGTTAAAAAATGGATCGGAGTAGATGCCATAACTAGTTGAGATATTTAGATACATTTTCCTTTCAAAAAAAAATCTTTGAGCTACATTCAATCATATGCAAATTTTTGCTTGGCATATGAATTTATGATTGCATTTCTCCAATTTTAAAATATGTATATAATAAAATTTTAATTTTATAAAGTCTCTACTAATATACTTGTCAGTTTTTAAATTATAATTTCTTTTTAAAATGTATTTAGGAATTTAGATAAAAGGAGTTAAAACGTTTTATGTATTTTTTTTAGTACAAAGTTAATTAGAAAGTATCATATATTTAATATTTAACCAATATGTTAATCATATATGCGATCAATTATATCTGGATTAATTTATTTTTAAATACTTAGATATAATAAAAAAAATTAAATAACATGCCCCTTAATTGTTTATATAAAAACAGTTTGCTTTTTTAGAATTTAAATAAAGGAGAGAAACAATTATTTATCTTTTAAGTAAATAACTAATAAGAATATGTTGAGAGATCAACTTTTGAAGTATTCCAATTAATGTTTATGGATAAGAAAAATGTTTACAAACACTTAAAAAAAATCAATTTAAACGAACTTATTGTCTAAAAAATCTAAGAAAAATTTGATCAGATTTTTTCAATGCTACCTACCGTCTAGAAAAAAGTTATTTATGTTTTAGCATGGTGTAAAGTCTATGGTAATCAACATTTAATATTACAAGTAATTAACTTTTAGAGTCAGCTTTTTAATGTTAATTAATAACATTTTAACTTTTCTTAATTAGTGGCTCTTATCAAGAACAACTTTTCTTAATTAGTCCCTTCCATTACCACAGAAATTAATTAATAAAAACAAACTTACATTTTAATTCTATAAAAAACTTGAAAATTAATTATTTCTTCTCAAATCGTTAATTATATATAAAGCAATAAATTAGCCAGTGTAACTTAACATCCCTTTAGTTTAAAAACTTAAATTAATCATACATAATTAATCCATATAGTTTTTTAATAAAAAGTAGTACAAAAAATCTACATAGGTAGTTTCAATTAATATATATAGAATTGGTTTTTTATTAATTTTTATTTGGTATTTTAAGGACAAAGTTATTGCTCAACCATATAATGATTTTGAAATTAAATAAAATATTTTCGGTGTTTATCAATATCTATTGTTCATAAG
The DNA here is from genome assembly GCF_000004075.3 of Cucumis sativus. Taxonomy (NCBI): domain Eukaryota; kingdom Viridiplantae; phylum Streptophyta; class Magnoliopsida; order Cucurbitales; family Cucurbitaceae; genus Cucumis; species Cucumis sativus. The sequence continues at coordinate 773,785 of NC_026659.2, read as the reverse complement.
GATATAAAATTTTGCTACATTTTGTAAATACTTTTAGCAACTTTAGATTGGTATAATTTACACCGTCTATTTACAAGATGTGGTCGATAGAAGATAATAGTTAGGGAGAGTAATTATTTATAAATACTGAAAATGGTTTTAGGAGGTAACAAAAAAAGGAATACACCTTCACTATATTGTGTGTTGAAGAGAAAAAGAAAACCCTAACCCTAAAAAAATAAAATAAAAAGGACTATTTGTCCTTTACCCATTATGCTCCACTATTATTTTTCCAAAAACAAGCTCTTAAAAAGACCTAGGGCATCATTGTACCCAACTTGCACTACAACATGGGTTCTTTTCACATCACAAACTTCAAATCTCTCTCATTATTATGACCTTTACCAAACCAAATAACCAATCAAATTACAACCATATATTTTTTTCCTAAATAATAATTATTATGATTAAGATCCCTAACAAAGCCCCCCCTTTATTTTATAAAAGATATATACCAATGATTAAAAAGAAAAGACACATTTAATGTGTTGCACAAAAATGACCAAGATATAACAATCAAAAATAGTGGTGTTAGTTTCTCATTGCATATCAATTATTTGGTCACATGCTAAGTTTTTTTTCTAAGTCCAAAAAAGCTGCTAGGAAGGTTGGGTAATAAACTAATGCAAGTTCTTCATTGATAAATAAAGAGAATAGGGTTTAATTTCACTGTCTTCCACTGCTCCATCTTTTTTTGTACTTGTGTGAAATTTGTGGTTTTTCTTTTATTTTTATTTTTTTTAAAACGATGATCTAATAATAATAATTAAAGCCAAAAAAGATGAACCAAATAATTTTGAAAGAGTATTGGGAAAGTGTGTGGGTTTTTGTTTTTGGGTTTCTTCAGTCTCTTTCAAAATAAGAGTTGGGGAAAAGCAATGATTTTGCCCTCAAAGCTGACAGAGATATGGTGTTTGGGACAGTTATAATTTCTTCTCTCACCCTTTTTGGTACAAAAGTTTTTTGCTAAGGATATATAATCAATCACAGAAATATGCCATTTTCTTCTTTGTGGCCTCAATAATCTTGCTTTAAACCAAACTCAATGTTTTTTTTGGTAATCTAGAGCTATTGATTTTGTGTTGTGTGCGTACGGTATGCGCTTGATCGTCTTGCTTCTCCTAGCTATCATACTTTCTACAAGCCTACCTTTGAACAATAAACAAAGTTATCTTACAAGTTTAGTCCTCAACATTTTAATTAGCTTGTGTCTATTTGATATACAAACTTTAAAAAGCGTGTCAATTAAAATTTTCAACTTTCTATTTTGCGTCGTATATATGAATACTTGAACATTCTCCTTACATATAGACCTTTAAAACTGTCTAAAGCTATGATTTTAATATTTTCTTTATCACTTTATTCATATATATATAATTTGGCAATAAATATTAGAAATGACAATTTTCTTCTTGTTCTCTTTTCTTGTTCTTTTCTACAATTATTATAGAAACGATGATCAAATCTCTAACTTAAAAGAAGGAAACTCGTTTACGAATATTTCGATTCTCAATTAGTGTAATCCTTCGTTCTTGAACGGATTGATCACTTGTCTATAACATTTTAAAAGGTTACTGCCATAACTCTAAATTAGGAGCTTTCCTTTAGCCTAGCCATTGTGATCATCTTTTGCATATTAATTAAAGCACTCTTTGTTGTTTCCTCTTCAAATATACGTATATTAAAAGTTGAGTCTTTAAACTTTAAAAAGTGTATAATAAATTTTGTAGTTTGAATTTATTTTGTGTCCTATATTTTTCTAATGGTTTAAAAGCATTCAATAGTGGCATTGCTATATAAATGCGTATATAAACATATTATAAAATATAGTTTGGCAATAAACATTAAAGAAGGATGGTAATCTACTTACTCTTGTTTTTTAATTACAAGAGTTATAGACATTGACATGAAGATTGAATCTTCAACGTGTCAATTAGTGCAAAATTAAAGATAGTCAATTTATTATTACTCATTCTTAAATTGATTATTTCTATTCTCAAGTTGAGCTCTTTTCGATTCGTTTGCCATTTATCAAGGAAATCCTTTTTCCTACTTATTGATATGCTTAAACATAGCGGCCAATTCCACCTAAACTTAGGTCACTTCGAGAACTAATTGTTAAAACTTATTAACAAACTTAATTAGGGATCAAATAATTAAAAATGAAATACCTATAAAAGGTTAATTAATCTTCATATGTTGTTGTCATAATGCATCATCCCACCATTAACTTTCATATCTTTTTATGTACCACTTTATGTTCTCACCATTTGTTCCAAATCATGGAGAAATCAACATGTAATGAAAATGCCCCCCAAAACCTAAAAGGAAAAAGAAACTATATACCATTTGATCACTAGAAAAGAACCGATCTTACTCTCTCTCTCTTTTTTCAAAAAAAATAAAAAAAACATTTAAAGTACAATTTCCTATAGAGAGAAAGTGAAAGATAACAAATTTCAATGCAATGGTAGGAGGGAATTTTGTTGGCCGCAAAGTTAAATGAAGAATCAAATTCGATTATGAAAAGATGTATAGATCATTTAGATTAGATCGAATGTTTTTAATTGACGTGATGTATTTATAATATATGGTTTTCTTTTGGCTCTTAAAAACTAGTGAAGTTCCCTTAATTATGTATACTTAATTTTTTACCACACAAGTTTCTAAATTATTGTTCATAAATGCTATGCTAGAGTGGAGTAAAATCATAAGGAATTAATTGCATGAATTTAAACGCCAATCAAGCTATTATTGCATCAACATTCTCCAAAATAGGTTATTCGTTTTTGTATGAAATCGATAAATTAGAAAACGAAAAAAACTTAAATAGTAAAGATTGACACACATATATTTGTATGGTTTACATTAGTTGATTACACTGTATTAGTTACCTTTACCGACAAAGAGATAGACCAATTTATTTATTAAAGTGCAACATTAGGTAATACAAATTATGTAGGAGAGTCTCTAGGGTTAGATGAATTATACATATAGTACACATATCTAAATTGTAAAGTCGAACTCGTAAATATATAACATAAATGTGTATACGACTAGAATAGATGTTATGCTTGTATAAAATAAATAGACATTATGAAGCTTTGGAAATAAAATGGATTCTTTTTCTTAAGTTCTGTTTAAGAACTTAAGATGATCAAAACAGAATTTGAACTTCTTCTAACCCTAAATGATTCGATTTAATCCAGGTTTAAAATACCAATGATCCCTTCCTTTAGTATTATCTTGTTTAAAAAAATGTTGATGATGAGTAGTTTACATTGAATCCATTCATATGCATCTAAGGATTCTTCTTTCAAGTAATATTTTACTAAACAAATGTCGATATCTCAATTATAGACATATGATGGAAATATAATAAAATATCGACATCAATGAATATTTCTCATAATCTATAGAAAATCATTTTAAAATTTTAATTAACATAAATAATATTCAAAAAAATTAAAACAAATCTAAACGTTTGTTACTATTTATTTTATACTCATGATAGTTTTTCTTTTTTTTTTTGTATGTGTTTCATGACCTTTTGCATGATGATGACTTTCACTCGAGCTCAAGTCAATATTAGACTCATAAAAACGTAAAAGTATCGGCATGTCAATTAAATTTAATACCATGTTAATATATATTCAAAAATAAAATTGGTTAACAACAATCACCCAACCTTTTCTCGATGGATAGTAATATTGACATGACAATAAAATTTATGATGTCACTACTATAGCCCTTAGCTGGATTGTGACTTTCTTCTAGTCTCTTTGTATCTCTTTTACGAGCTTCCGATGTATATATTGAACTTTTCCTCGCAATGAAAATCCCTTTTGTTGGAGGCGAGGTATGATGAAGATATGATAAGGATGTATCATCCTAGCTGAGATATCCGGACACACTCACTGATCCCTCATACTCTGTATATTGTTATAAAAAGAAAGATGAAAAAAAACCGTCAAACATCCAAACTTCTTCAATATTTTTGAATTTGAAAACATCATGTTAAGTATATATTGTGATACATTTCAAACTTAGAAAGGAAAAAACCAATTAATTACATTGTTTTCTTCTGTCTTTCTTGTTTTTTATTTTTGTTTAACAATGACTGAGATATCAGAGAATTTGCATCTACGGATCCCTTTAGTATATTGCTAACAAAATCAGGACTCAAACCATAAACACTTGAAATAATAATTATTTATCTTATCTGTTGAACCCAGGTTTTAGACAATTAATTATTATACTACTTTTTATGAGTACTAAAACTAATTACAAATCACATATATATACCATAATGTAAATGGTTGCATAAATCAAATTATTCATCAACCATGGAAAAGATTTGTGGTCAAATAATGCAAGCTTTTGAATATCAGTTGGAAAAGTAAGTTCCAAATGATATAAATGAATTATATTTTGAGTCAATAGACTTCCAACATCAATTTCTATACTTACAAATGTGCCCCTCTATCATTAGTAAAATTAACCCAAAAAGAAAAAGAAAAACCAACATGGGAAACAAGTTATGGGTGAAAAAAATTCAACAAAATCTATCAATAACACTCCAATATTTGTTCAATAAGAACATTTTTTTTCAAATCTAACCTAACTGAAAACTCATTCCTGCATTAAAATAGAAATGTGCTTGTATATAAAATCTTTATTAAATACAATTAGTAGTCATGGTAGCCCTAAAACATCAAATTTATAAAAGTAAGCTTTAGCTAAAGGATTTTAACTATGGTAAAACAAGTACAGGAATCAAAATGATGAAGTATTTAAACCTAAGGAGCTAAAAGTATAATTTAACCCTAAGTATTTCTCTAGGAAAATGAATGATTTCATCTATAGATGATGAAGAACTTCAAAACCAACTTTCACCAGATACATTATATTTTCTAAACATTGATAATAATCAATTCAAATTTAAAGCAAACAAAGAAAATCAGGAAAAAAAAAATGAAAGCTTAACTGATAATAAAGAAAAGAAAACGATGCAAGGCTCTTAGCACAGATGGACTAATTAAAGCCCTACTGATGTTTTTTTTCTTGGTTTTTAAAAACATTTTCATAAGATAGAACAATGGATGAAAACTACTGGTGTTTCTAAATATAATTATAAAAAAACAGATCAGAACCAAAAGAAAAATATGTTATCAAACAGAGAGCGTGAACAATCAACTATTTGTTTTAAATTAATGGCTTTGTTTCAAAAGGACACCTCTAGAGAAGTCAATTAATTAGCTAGCTGGATTAATTAGTACCTCAAAAAAGGGTTCGTATATCAATAATCTAAAAACTACCAAAACAAAACAATACCCTTTTGAAGAAGAAGAAGAAAGCTAAATTAAATATAATTCCCAACCACACAATCAACTAGAAGAAGGGTTAATTTAGGCTAAAGCAATAAATTCCAACCATAATGAACATAAATCTAAAGGAATTACTCCCAACTACAAACAGCTCATTATTATACACACACATATAATAATAATAATCCCAAATCCAAATCCCAACTAGACAATTGCACAAATAAAAAGGGAAAAAATAATAATAATTGAAACATGCATTGAATAGTGCCTTAAATTCACAATTAAAGAAACATATATAACTTCATTGGGTTTATAATGAAATAATGAACATAATCTCTCAAAAACTAAACCACCAAGAAATTGAAGAAGAAAAAAACACCCAAAATGATGAATATACATGATGATGATGATGATGATGACATTGCATGCAAAATAGGCAAGATATAAGAATCAAAAGATGAGTCCTAGATGAAGAAGAAGAAGAAGAAAGATTTGGAAGTAAAGAGAGAGAGGGAGAGGGAGAGAGAGAGAGAGAGAGAGAGAAATAAATTAGGAAGAAACAAAAGGACTGAAGAAACTGCAGGGCATGCCCAAGGAAGCAGTGACAAGAACAACAAACTAATGAAGAGGGGACAGTGTTTATGTGTCATTAAAAGTCCAAATATGTCAGATAGCTTGAGCCTACTATGTAGCTATACCTCTCTAACAATTTCAACATTAATCCCAACAACTGTCACAAATTCTGAAATTACAAATTTATGATTATTATTTTTTTGAAACAAAGCCACCAATAGGCTTCTAGTGGGAAATGTGAAGAAGAAGAAGAAGAAGATGATGATGATAATACAAAAGAGAGAGACACAGAGATATTGTAGTTATAAGAAGAATTTTCCAGACAGAATAATAATCCCATAATAATCCATGTAAAAAATAAAACAAAAATTGCCGTTTCACTTATATGAATTGATCGAAATTTTTTTATTTATACACAAATCAAAAAACAAAAAAGGGTCAAATAGGAATTGGATCAAATACATAATATATACATATATATTTATAATATATATGCATCATATTATTTAGAGAGAGTGAGAGCTGATATGGAGAATTAAGACATAAATTAACCAAAAAAGGAAAAGAAAAAGAAAAGATGGCTAAAATAAAAGAAGTAAAAAAGAAATTGCTTACTTGTAAATTGAAGGAGAAGGCAATTGGAATTGAGTGGTAGAAGTAGTGGTTTTGGGGTTTGTAGATAATAATAAATCACATTCATCAGAAGAAGGTGATGAAATTGGACTCTCCATCTCCATGTTTACACCAAATAGCCTTAATCTTGATTTTTTCACTGGTGTATCTTCTTCACTATAATTATTATTGTTATTACTATTTAATTTATGATGATGATGATGATTTTCCATACTATAATTTCCTTGAAGGACCACCATTGAAGCACCACCCCCACCATTACTACAATACTCTTGCTGCATCTGATAATTATTATAATTCCTATCCATTTCCAATTCCAATTCTTGATCCTCCCCTAATCTTGGAGTACCAATTACTCTTCTTGATGATTTTCCTCCTAATTCTGTCCTCAAATACACCAACCCAGAACTTGTTGTTTCAACACTACTACTCCCATATCCATAAGGACAACACATACCATTCCCATTGTTGTTATTGTTGTTACTGTTGTTGTTGTTTCGTGACAAGTGTGCGTGGTCCCGCGGCGTTACGGCAGCTGGCTGATGATGGTATCCAGCTGTCGTTACGCCGAGGGGCTGCCAGACTAATGGCCCCCAGGCGGCAGTAGCACCACTGCCGCTTGGTATGACGATGCTTGGTCGGATGGCAGTGGTGGCGGTGGTGATGGGATAGTGGTGGATGGGGAGTTCAGGACGACGACGCCAGTCGATGTAAAGACGATCTCTTCCAATTTCACCAATTCCACGTTGAAATGAGACAATATCTCCAGCGTCAAGGCGTTTCTCCTTGACGAAACGACTCCAACCTTTGGTCATAACGTAGCTTTGGCTGCTGTTCCAGTAGGAGTAACGAAATCGCCATGATTTTCCGTTACGATCTTCGAAGTTTAAGAGTAAACCCTTGTCGTTTGTTGATGAATCTAAAGGGAAAAATCTCTCAGCGTGCTGCTTTGGAATTACGAGACGATTCAATTTACCTACGTCACTTGGAGTCACCACTTTGTCAAACATGTGTTCTCTCTCAACAACTTCTCCTCCTCCTCCTCTTCCGCCGTTGCCGCTGTTAGAACCACCACCGGCTTCCTCCTCCGCCTCCGGAGGCTCCATCATGATCAAATCTAACCTATTTCTAGGTTGAAGATGGTGATTTTGGAGTGTATTAACTCCAAAATTCATCCTTTTAGAAAACCCAAATGGAAATTTTGAATTTTGGAGATGAAAAAGAGTAGTGATGGATATGTTTAGGGTTTGAAGAAAAATAGAGAGAATAATAATAGAAGAAGAAGGAAGAAGAAAAGAAGAAAGAAGAAAGAAGTTGAATTAATGAATAGAAAGCAAAGGTTGGATGAAATGTAATCTGAGTAAGAAAAGAGTCCAAAAAACCACACACAAAGAAGAAGAAGAAGAAGAAGAAGAAGAAGAAGAAGAAGAAGAAATCATATCACTTAAACACAAAACACCACCGACGTTGAAAAGAAAAAGAAAAGAAAAAAGAAGAAAATGAAATGAAGCCAAATAAGTAAGCAAAAAAGAAAAAACAGTACTTCAAAATTAAGAACTTGGGAATAGGATAGGTATCTAGCCAACGAAAGGGTTTTTTTCTTCTTTCTTTTCTTTCTTCATTTTTAGAAAAAAACTTTCCAACTCCCTAAGTTTTGATCTCGTTTTCATTTTGATCCCAAGCTTTGAGTATGATTTTCAAGTTAATTGAAATGTTGATCTCTTTTCATCCTTCAAATTAAATTAAACAAAAACTCAAATCTCAAGTATAAAAGTATTATTATCATTACTATTATTTTGGGTATTGGTCCCTGATAAGGGTAGAGAGGGAGAGAATGTGGGGTATGAGTTTTAGGGACCCCATGTATTATCTGCTTAAGGGTCTCATGTGAGGGTGTCCTTGTCAACATCCTTAGTGGTACACACTCTCTCATTTTGAAAATATATAATCATATTCTTCTTTTTTTTCTAATTATAATTTTTAGGCTTTGAGAGTTCTATAACAAAAATATATAATTTATTAAAAAAGAGAGTATAGCCCCACCTCTCTTCCTTTTCTCACACTGCATGCTTTTTTTTTTCCCTCTATCTCTCTCCCTAAATATCATTCATTTAATACTTTCCATTTCTTTTCCATACCAATTGGATCTTTTCTTCCATCCATTCTTACACTATTTTTGGACTTTACCATTTTCATTTCTTCTTCAACTTATACAACGCTTCCAATTTTAACTTTCCCTTTATTTCCTTTTTTTTTTTCTTTCTTTCTTTCTATTATAACACTTCTTAATTTGTTAGAAAAATTAAGTTTGTCCAATCCACAGATTAGCCCTAGCTACAATAATACTCTCCATCTACTAGATTACACATAGAATAATACTTTTAAAATTCATGAATTTTAAAAACACTAATGTCGTTTTTCTTTTTTTAAGATATGAAGTGAGGACTTATTATGTGATTGAAATTGTAACGTTTTTGCGATGTATGTTTAAATTTTAGGGTTAAAAAGTGATTTTTTTTTAAAAAAAATTAACCTAGAGTTTGATTTTTTATGTTCATAGAAACTCCTAAATTTTATACGGACTGGGTCTGTTTTTATTTTTTTCACATGATGGATTAAACTTTAAAGTGAGGGGGTTAGAATTGTGTGTGGACGGCAGTATGATGTTGGGTGCCGACCATTAGTTAATACTTCATTTTTTCAATGTTTGACTTTTTGACTTTTTCTTCATTGGATTTAGCCACGTTTTAGCTTCTGACGGTTCTTTGTGTGGAAAAATATTACACCATTCAATCAGTTTCCCTTTCTCTTTCTCTCTTTTTCTTTTTCTTTAATATTAGTGTTCAGTTTTTCAATTTCATCATGTAATTAAGGTAAATTTTCCCAAAAGGGTATTAATATGTAAAAGAAATAAAGCTTTAAAATGTGTTCTTGATGATGTTGGCTAAAGCCTAAAGTGTGTTGAGAACTTTCTTGCATGTAACATGTTTGAACTGCAATGAATTAAGTGTAGTACTAAAAGCGCCACATGTTAATTTTTTTATAAAAAATGTCGACTTTTAATCATTTTAAAACAGTTCGTACTCTTTCAGCATGCAGTAGAGAAATATTCAAATTTAGATAAGTTAGGGATGATTATTAATTTTATGATCCAAAATGTTTCAAACTATATATGTTTAGGGTGTCTCTTCCAATGCATTATCTTGTCAGTGCACACTTTCAACTATTTTTTTTTTAGGTCCTTTAGAGCCCAAAGTCATACAAAGTCACTAACTTTATTTCTCTCTGGCCCTCTATTATGTTATCTATAGCAATTGTTTTTGTTGGAGCAAGTGTAATTCAAGATGATCTTATAGCTCCCTTTATCTTTTTTTTTTCCTTTTAGATTACATAATTTTTCGTTAATTAAACCATGATTCAATAGAATGGTATATTTGGTAATGCTTTGTTTTCTTGTACATCTTAAAAGAATCACTCATTAATCATCACCAAGTTCTTTGAAAATTAGGAAGAGAGTTAAATTGAAAGTTTTTTTGTAATTACAATATACATTTCTATCTTTCTTGAATGGAAGACTTTTCTCTAAGATATCTCGTTTGAATTACTCTTTATGTTTACTCATCAATAAAGTTATTTCGAACATAATACAAGAATAATTTGCTATCTCAAAAAATAAAAATCAAAGTTGTTATCACAATGGGTTGTTAAATGTCAAAATAAATGGCTTGAGTTTAGGTACTTGGTTTTCAAAACCAACTTTTCCTTTTATGTAAGTATGTTAGGAAACATAAATATATTGTCAATTCGAGTATATTTCAAGAAAGGGCGACATATGAAGTGTAGTCGGTGGTTTGATTTCCTATCTACAATATTTATCTCAAGAATTTAATCAAGATTGATATTTATATGGAAAAAAATTATGCATGACAAATCTTGAAGTTAATTTGGTTTATGAATGTAAATTAGACAATGAATAATTTGAAGTATAAAAGAATCAAATTTAAACTCTAAACTTGTCATGTTAGATCATTCTTTTAACTTCTTTCAATTGCATTTAAAATTTAGATAAAGAGTCACAATCATCACCCTTTCACTTTTTAATTTCTCCAGATTCAAACCTCTAATAAGTTTGTTTTGCTTCAAACATATAGTTGAAAAAGCACATTTTAATATGTATTTAATGAAAATCGACGTATTTACATTTTGCTTCTTTGAGTATTGTTGATAGATTCTAAAATTTTGTCCTACTTTATATTGATTCATTTTGCTATATTTAGAACCAAAATATTGATTAATTCTACATCATTTCTTTTCACCGTCCAAAATATGACACACAAAAAATATATCATATAATGCTTATACATTAAAACAAATAGGAAAGATGAAAGATAACAAAAAGTTGATAGGACCACAGATGTTTGTGACAATAAAAAATAGCACTTGAGAACTAATTTAGAAATTTGGTGCATATGAGAGACTCACGTATGAATCAACTTTTTCTTAGGACGTTTCTGTTTTTGATTTTTTTTAAATTTGTTTTTAGTTTTTCACTCCCTTCTAATTATTTAATTTTTTGTTTTTTAAAACTAAACTTATTTTATCTCTATTTTATGATAATTTTGAGGAAAAGATTGAATTCCTAAATTTAAAAAAAAAAAAAGTTAAAAAGAAGATATAGCAACAAAACAAGAAGTGAGAAGTGGGTTCATAGGCTAAGTGTTTATTAAAATGATAAATAGTACTTTTATTTATGGGGCTAAATGTTTTTGACAATAAAAATGTATATTTTTATTTTTTTTTCTCTAAACATAAATAAAAGCATTGTTTCTTACTTTAATTCTAAAATGTATAATAAATTTTCAAATATTACAAAAAAAAAAAAAAAAATCAAAAACAATTTTGAAGGGAGGGTTGTAAATATACTGATAGATAGGTATGTAGAAATCTAGTTATCGTCTATCACAATCTATCGTAAATATTATATTTATAAATATTTTCAACATAAACTTTTTATATTTTAAATTAAAAGTTTTATAAGATAAAAAACTGAAAATAGTTATTAGAAGAAACTCAGCATTAGCATTAGTATGTTTGAATTGCGATATGATAGAGGCTACTTTGATTATTGTATTGACTCGTTAAGATATTCAAGTGTATTTTTTAATCTTGATGTATCAAATTGATCTTAGTTTTATAGTCAAATATGTATATATATATTGAAGAAAAACATTAGCATCAATATGACGAACTCAATGAGCGTAGGTTTAACCTAAGGACAAATTAAATTTTTGATAATGAAATTTACAAGAAAAGGTGGGAAAAAGAATGCACATTCCCCACATTTGGAGGTCTTGTCCCCTTCAATGTCTCTATCCCTACGGCTTTCTAATTTGGATTTCTATGGTTCTTTTTCCTCTCTTTACATCTTTTTTTTTCTCTTCTTCTATAGTATGATAATATAATAATAATACAACATTTAGTATTACATGTATTTTCCCCTCATTTCAGCTTTACTAAAAGTTTACAACCACATACAGAATTTTCAAAGGTCGATTTCGATTTTCCTATATTTCGACTCTCTTTTTATTTGGTCCATCCGAATTTTAAATATTAAATTTTAGTTCATGTATTTTTAACAAATCATCCAATTAGTCCATCTAGTTACTTTTATTTTTCATAAGAAAAAAATGGTCTCTATTGCATTCATCACGAAATTATATATTTTATTTTACAAACTTAGATAAAAATAATTTTAGATATATTAAAAGTATACAAAGATAGACAGGTGTGTATGTAGTAATAAAGGAAATAAGAAAAATATTAATAAAACATGGACCCATTACTAATGTGTGTATATGTATGTATGTATAGATTTCTTCTTTTAATTTTATGCTTTTTTTTCTTTTTCAATTCCATAAACTATAATTTTTTTTAGATTGAATTTTAATAGATATATCCTTATATTTGTTACACGTACGTATATATGTAGAGAAAACGACACCTAGGACTTTGTTTATGAGAAATTTATCATACATTGTTTAATTTTCTCCCAACATTATAATAAAAGATGTTTGCTTGTTCATATCACTTCCCATTTCATTTATGAAGTGTTAGTTGAAAATAATTGAGACAAAAGAGAATATTGTTTGGTTATTTCATATTCACCAAGTGTCGTCCAATATCCACCATTTACAAACAATATATCTTTAATTTTTTTTGGTCAGTTTATTTGTGAGTTCTAAATTTAAGGTTTGATTCAAATCCAATGTTAAAAATAAAACAACATAACTCTAACTATTATTAATTCTAATGTTTTGAAAGATGTACTTTTTCGTTAAGAAACTTAGGGTTATATTATAATTCAAATTTAAGATTAATGGTTAAACTAGATTAAATAAAATCATATTTTAAAAGTATAGTTATGTATATATGTCTATGTATGTTTCAAGTTAAAAGTTATAAAATAATAACGACAACTTTAAAGTTCTACGAGATCATTGTTAAATTGAGAATTTGAGTATACGATAGTGATAATAAAGTAGAATTCAATGTAATTTTTGTTACTTAAAGTATATGAACAAAATTGAAAAAGTTAATGAAAGAATTATACAAGGAAAGATATGATATATTATTTTTTTCATGTTTTATGATCTGATTCAAGAAGACTTTGGTAGAGGAAAAGAAATGTACAAATATTAGATTTTGACTATAGGGAAAAGATGTTTGAAATATCATACAATTCATCAAAATTGTCCATAAATTTTTCTATGAAATTTATTATGTTTATTCACTGTCAAGATTAGGCTGTGTGTGTGTGTTTTTCCTTTTCTTTTCTTTCTTCTTTCCTTCTCTCTTTAGAGTTGAATTTTTTGTCAAAAGTATTCATTTTCTTGGAAATTTCTTCCTTTATTCACTGTATAAATAAGGCAATATGGTATTTTTAATCATGAAGAAAAAACCCTCACCCATTTACAAATTTGATTGGAAAAGGCTGCTTCATGTGTTTTTTTATGTCTTCAACCAACTTGTGAAGGCAGATATATTCGAGCCTCGAATATCTGCGTGAATCAATTTTCAAAAGAATTCAATACGATAGACTTTACGAGTAATCGAGTTGTAGTTCTTAGTGAAGAGATGTTCGGGTGCATCTCATAATCTATCATATTCTTTTCAAAAAACATACCTACACTTGTGTTAGTGTGATTGTATTCATATGTCATAAATGATCAATTGAGCTAGGTTTACGTTGACATCATTTCATGTAAATGATTAAACATAACGATCAACTGATTTCATTTTTAACTTTTTTTCTTTTTTAAGATATATTTTCTCTTTGTAATTTTTTTTCTCTTTATTCAAGAATTAAGACATATTTTCCTTTTTATTCAAGATTGGGTCGAGAATTTTTAGCTTACATCAACTCCTACCGCCTTTCACTTTCACATAATGTAGAGAAAAAAAAAATCGATTGACTTAAAATTTTGGAGTTTTTTTTTAAATTCATTACACATGAAGTGTAAATATTTTGTCAAATGTTCTATTTTTTACGAATTTTGTTTGATTTATATCTTTGAATAGAAGTAACTAAAATAACTTATACTTCAGTAGTAATTACCTTAACTTTTGAGATCAAAGTTTAAACCACCGCACCTTCGTATATCTTATTTGTTGCACACAAAATATTAGTTATATATCATATCTAAACACTCTTCTTCATTTGTGAACTTCAAATAGGTAAAAGGTCTAACCAATGAAAGTTAATTTTAACCGAAAATAGTAACATTGTACGGACCGTTTAGACATGTGACCTCTCCAAACCATTTATTATGTGATATTACCAATTGACAAAAAAAAAAAAAACTGTATTAATCTCTAACAATTATTATTATAAATAGTGTTAATTGTGTGTTTTTATATAAAAAGTTAGTCTTCTTGAAGGTATAGACGTGTGTGTGAATACTAATTATTTTGGTAGTGTTGGGATATGCTATTCAGCTAGTTTCAAACATTGGCTTAGAGTGTTTGTAAAAGCCTTTTTCAATTTGATTTTGAATCTATGTTCGAGGGAATTGATCAAACTTCTATGCATTGGCCTCTAAAGATATATATATATATATATATATATATATATACACACACACACGATGGTATATATTATTTATTCATTGGAATGAGATGTTTTTAAGGTTCTAGTTAAAAACATGACAAAATAAGAACTAATAGTGAACAACATTATATCATTATAGAGATATATACTTGATAAAAGGTTAATATTTCCTAAAAAAAGAAAATCGATATCATTATTTAAGTGGTGTGTCGGTGGTATTTTATTACAAGAAATAATCGTTGAAAAGGTGGGTAACCTTTTATTATTTAATAAATTTAAACTTCCATCCTATATTCAACTTAATTAAATATTTTAATGAATAAATTTGATTAAACTAGAAGGTACAGTAGTGGGTGAACTTAAATTAACTTTTCTACATTTAAAATGAAAAGGGATTAGAAGGAAAAGTTAAAACAAAAGAATAGGAGGATTGTTCATACTGCATTAAATTATTAGTGATAAAAAAGTAGAAAATAAAAATGACTGATTTATCTACAATAATTTATATCTCACATGCAAACTTATCTTTTAGTTTGATTTAAAGTGTGACAATTTAATTTTTGAAACAAAAAAGGACACAATAAGAAGACAAAAAATATTTTGAAACTCTTCTGACACCACTGATCTTATCCAAATGCTGAATTTATCTGTCCTTAGTACATAATCAAATTAAAGTATACAATAACTTATGTGTAAATAATTTACATTAAATTATCTTAATTGCTCTTCTTTTCTTTTCTTTTTTAAGTTTTAGTTGGATTAATTAACTTTACAAATGGTCTTTACATCATCTTTATTCACATGGAAATTAAAAATGATTGCTCTTTCCTTCTTCACTTTTTTTTTTTATTTTTAAACTTAGCTTTATACTTTAATATATTTTTTATGGAAAAAAAAACTTTATGCTTTAATTCAATTATGACTAAACAATCAAACACATTGTAAGAAAATTGTTAGTTGAAAGCCACGTAGAAACAACACATCGTGATATGAACCCGTCAATGGCATCTTATTTGTATTTTATTTAGTCATTTTGATGTAATTCTTTTACTTTCTAATTTTATCTTTTTGTGATATATTAGGTAATTGGTATATAGAATTCTCAATGAAGTATATAGAAATCAAAATAATTGAAGATTAGAAAATAATGAAGGATGACGTTGTAAAAAAATTTGAATGTAGGACCTCTTTTTGAACTCGATTATGTGCTTTGATAATCCTAATATAGTTTTTTTTTTTTTTTTTATCAATTAAGAATATTCAAATAGGATTGATATCATGTCTTGTTTGAAATCTTTGGTTAAAAAGTATGTTATTTATCCCGAGAGTTTTGATCTTAAGACAATTTTTTTCTAACTCAATCTATCGTGGTTATCTATCATTAGTTGTCTTAAATATTATTTTAGTTACACACTGACATAGAAACAATCCACAAGATCCAACCAGGCGAAACCTTTCAAAGAGATATATAGGAACCATATCTCAAAAAACATAATCCAAACCTTTAATAACAAAAAAAAGAGCATAATTATTTAGACTCATAGAACAAAAAGAAATTAGAGGGGTAGTTAATTTCTAATAATATATCTTATAAGCATGGTAACCAAAGCATAAAGAGGACACAGTAATTTAGGGTTAGAAAAAGATAGATGAATTGAGATGAATATTAGGCAGATATATAGGTGTAGAGGGCATAGAAGAGTTAACATAAGAATGATGAATGAAGCAATGTGCAGAAGAAAAAGAGAGAGAGGAGAGAGGGAGTAGAGAGGAGAGAGCATGCAGTGTCCTAGATAAGGACCCCCTACCCCATGCCCTTTGCCCTTTGCCCTTTGCCCTCTGCCCTCTTGACCCTTTTACCCTTTGCCTAAACCCCATCCCCATGCCACTTTCTTATGCTCCCTATACCCTTAATCTTTATCTCTTGCCTCTACTACCCTACATTCCTTCCCATAAAACTACAATTTGGACATGGGCTCTCTCTATATATATATAGGTTATAGACTTTGAATTAATTATTCTTCTTTTCATTTTTATGGGACAACCCACCCACTACTAATTTTAGTTGAAGGGATGGACCAAATATGTTAATGAGATGCAAGAAATATAACTCTAACAGGACACACAAGAAAAATAGATTAGGAAATGTGTGCTTGTCTAATTCCCTTTGTGTGTCAATGGGGGTTTCAATTTAGTTCTTCCCAACCCCTTTTTCCTCTTTCAAGAAAAAAAAAAGAGTACTTTTTATCTTTATTGAAAATGTATTAAATCACCATTTAGTACCTTCAATGGTGAGGGTGTGGGAGATGATGATAGAACGGTGCTACGTTTATTGTCCAATCTAGTTGGATTATCCAGTGCACCTGTATCTGACACAACGCTACGTATTCTTTTAAAAAAATCATTTAATATATTATAATGTCTTTCAAGTTAAAAGATGACACATTATATTAATATTTAAAAAGATTAGGGTTTATACGCAGATGAAAACTGTTTACTTGCCTTCTCTTCGCTCTTGATATTCTATCCTACCTTCTTCAATACCTTCTTAAATTCTTTCTTCTATTCTTTAATTTATAAAACTACCGCGAGTAGTTTGGAGAAAAATCTCTTAAATCTTCTCCTGTAAATAAAATAATTAACCTATGAAACTACATATAAACGTAGAAAGGTCAAATATTCAACTATGGTTCAAATTTCTATAAATAAAGATAATTATTCAAGCATAATACGTCATGATAATAACAAAACAAAAAAAAAAAAAAAGACAAACAGGATAAATACGGGAATACAAACTTTTCTGTTGTCGCTGACTACAAAGAAAACAAACAACTTGATGTATTATTACTTTCTCAAAAGTTGAATGTTCGATCTCGTTACTTATAACTTTAATTATTGGAGTAAAAAAGGTAACTAAATTAGATAAGAATTGAAGATGAAGAATGAAGAAGGAGTGAGAGATAAGGTTAAAGAAGAACATTATTAAACAAAAATAATGTATAGAGTTTAAAAATGGGTATTTGAGATTTTGGGGTATACACATAGAAGAAGGGAAGAGGACCACGCAGCTTCCCTTCCCCCTCATTAATCTATTTTGGACCACGCCCTACACTTCACACACTATACCCTCTCTAACACTTGGCGGCTCTCTCTTATATATCCTTCTTCCTAGGACACACTACCCTAAACATTTATATATATATATACACACATATAACTCAAAAAAGAAACTATTTTTTGTAATTTTCATGCTAGGTTTTGAGAAAATTAGTTTGAATAAGTTTGCATGTATCGTTTTCCAACTTATCATTTGATGGTTTGATTAGGGGTGTTTGTATGATTTGATCATTCAAAGGATTCAATAATCTACTCAATAGGTTAGGTCTAATTTTCTTTTCTTTTTTCTTTTTAGTTAAGATTGATGGGTTCTCATGTTGAATACATTTTCTTATTCATCTATTTTAATTCCAACCTAAATTGCTATGTTGTGTAGCTTTGTTTAATGTTTAATTGACTATATATATATATATATATATGTTGGTTGATAAATTTATGTATATCATCCTTTTAAAATTATTATATAGTAAGATTTTCATCACCACCTTTATATATAAATAAAATAAAAGTAAATAAAACTTTTTAAAAATTTAAAAAGAAAGTTTTAAAGAGCAAAATGAGGAAAAATATTTACATTATACCTAGACAAACATTCATATGAATTAAACAAGCTAATTAAAAGATTGTATAATAATGTTTAAGTTAATAATGACATTAAATATCCATCTTGAATAATGTTTATTTGGATATTGGATTTTTTTTTCTTTTGTTTTGTTTTGTGAGTTTCAAGTGTCTTTAAAGCTTAAAATTATAAACCACTAAAGTGGTTGGCATCTCAATTCTACCAGCTAACCCTATTTCTTGATTTTAATGTCTTTAACTATATTATATCTTTTTCTTCTTCTTCTTCTTTTTTATTTTTGGAATAATTTAATTGGTTTTTTTTAATATGGAATAACTTAATTAAATTCAAATAGAGCTCTGCTGGAATACCTAATATATATGGTTAATTAAATTCAAATAGAGGTGGGCTACAAGTTAAATCAAATTGTATTTGATTTTATGAAGCTGCTGCTATTATGGTTTCTTTGTACTGTTTCTACATTAATGTCAATTTTTATATTCTACTTCTTTCTAAACAAAAATAATACTTATTTTATTTACAACGGGACAAAAAAATTGATTTTAAACCACAACCCTCTTGATAATAATTAACACATCCATGTTTATACCGTTTTGATCCCTTCCTAACACACTACTTCGTACATACATACATACATACATACATATATATCTTTACAACTAAACTTGTGTATGACTTTAAAGTTCAAAAGGGTCTAAAGTAGGGAATATCATGGAGGCAAAATTCATTTCTTCTTGCAACTACTACACTGTCATGAAGCAGTATTTAAATAACCGAAGTGGGCATAGTTCAACGTATATAGAGACTGGAGGTTTCATCATTCATGTTTAGGATGATAGTTGTAGTAAAAGAGTGGTTAAGGAAGGAAAGTAATGAGAATTTAAGGAGGAGATTGATGTAATTAAAATGAGAGTTGAGAAATTTGGTGGCGGCTAGAAGCACAGAAGCTCTATAGCTTCACGAGGACTTCAAAATTGTCCCCACAATGAACCATTGATTAATAAATATCATAGAAAGAAGAAAAATGAAATTTGAATTCAATTTGTTGTGTGTGTGATAAAGCCTACATATAATATTATATATATATATATATAACTCTTTCTTTAATCTATATACCATTCACTTCCCTACTTTAGCTTCATCCAAATAATACACATTTTTACTGTTAATTCACAAAAAGAGAATCACTTTCTTTTTAACTTCGAATAGAATATATATATATATATATATATATTGAAGAGGTAGGGAAGAAACATACTATAGAAAACTTAATAAATTATCCATCAGAATCATTCCTGCATATTTCAATTAATGGTTGAAAAGTTAATCAAGTTTGATATTTGTCTAACATTGTAACTTCTTTTACGAGAAGTGTTTTTTTTCCTCTCAAAGTAAATTTGTTTTGAAGGTTTTGGTTTTTCTTTCCTATGTGTTTGTCTTGAGAGGTTCGAAGTCTGAGTTCTTAAAGTTGGAAAAACGTTTTCTTTTTCTTGGTTTGATTCTCAAGATGAGTTTGAAAAGTTTTTTTTCTTTTTTCCTAAAAAATTTAAAATAAGAGCTTCTCTATTGTGGGCTTATCAATTGGATTTAGGCTTAGATTGGTCTTGAGCTTGGAATTGGATTTAGTTGGGCTTGGACCAAATTATTTAATGGGCTTGTTTTTGTTGGCTCGTTTAAATTTGAGCCCAAATACCATATTATCCTATTTAACTTACTTTTCATTATTTTATCAAAATGAAGAGCACAATGTGACATCATTTTATCAAAAAAATCACTACATACATGCTTCATAAAATCTCCTTTGTGATTTGGAAATCTTTATAAATAGTATAAGATTTTGTATGATTTTATCAAACTAAAAAGGACTAAATCTTGTTATAAACTATAAATATTAAATTTTATTCTTCTAAAACCATATGAAACAAATTTGTAATTTAACTTAAAAAAAATTATATAATTATTATTTTAGATTTTTATATAATTTATAATACATTGCATAATAATACATATTATATTAAAAATTAAATTAAGTTTATAACACGACGAATATTATAATTTAAAATTTTTTTATATGTTTTTTTAGTATAATTTGAATCACATATTTTAAAAATATCTTTTTTTTTTTTTTTTGTGAAACACAATATCTACTAACCTCAATAAATCTAAAATATCTATCAAACTTACCCTTTATCAAAGAGCGATAGTTATAAAACCATGACATACAATTTATTTTAAATTCAAATAAGTAGTATATGGAAAATTAATTACATATGGGATGACAATCATGAATCCTAGAATGTCTCCATCCTCCAACTAATAAATTAAACCCAAATATTTTTCTATCCTTTTACATAATAATATATATATATATGCTTTTCATTTTTTTGTACACACAATCCATTGTTATTATTTGTTTCTTACAAAATTATTGGTTTCTCCATACACAAAAACCATTTAAGACTACATAACACACACATCTCCAATGCCCCCCTCTTCTAGGCCACCTAAAACCACTGGCCATGCATGTAGTCCCACGGCGGCCGAAGCATTATTGAACCACCCACTTCCTCCCCCGGAATCCAGCTCTGCCGTCACCGCGTCAACTTGGCCGCTTGACGATGACGGTGGGTGGATGCCACCTTGAATAATGATGGTTTCGTTATGATTGCTGTTGTTGTTTGTGTTTAGATTATCCGTGGTTGAGCAACAAGTTGTTTGCGCCACCGCCTGCAGCACCCTCTGCCCCTTGCCGTCGAACAGCTTCGCCTTTAGGGCTCCTAAGAACCCGTCTTCTTCGATGCAGCCCTCCTCGAAAGAGAAAGGCGATTCAGTTGGTTGGTTAGCATCGCCTGCATCTACTAAATTAAACCAACCCCATAAACCAGAACCATGAAACGACTAAGTAATTGATAGAAAAAAAAATAGTTGACTGAGTTTGTATAATTGAAATCCCTTTTGTCACTATTTGGATTTATTTTTTTTATCTTCTTACAATAATTCTCATCTTTTTCAAGTAAAAGGGTTGCTAAATTTTAAAAAGAAATACAAGTTTTCAAAAACTAATTTTTTTTAGAATTTAAACATTAGTTTTCCTTCTTGAAAGTATTGGTAAAAAGTAGATGAACAAAAAGTGAGAAAAATAGGAGTGGGATGAGTGAATATATATATAATTTGATTAGAATCTCTCATTTTTGTTATATTGAAAAATTTATATAAAATTTTGGTTAACATTCCCATGTAATAAATAATTTTGCATTTTATATATTCATTCCATAACAATAGTTTAATCCTTACCAGCAGAGGTCGGAGGCAAGTACTCAAAGTTGGTGCGAGCATTGGAGCCACGGAGTGCCCGAGCAGCATCGTCGTAAGCCCGAGCGGCCTCCTCGGCAGTGTCGAAAGTCCCAAGCCATAGCCTGACCTTTTGGAGGGAGTCCTTAATCTCAGAGACCCATCGACCGGAGGGTCTCTGGCGAACTCCTACATAACGATGGTGGCCTCTTGATGAAGCCTTCTTTCTGCAGCTCCCCATGGCCATGGCAACCTTCAATTGTGAAGCTTTAATAGTTGAAAGGTAATGAAATAAAGACAAGTTAAAGCAAAATAATGGTGATGACCTAATTTGGAAAAACGTTAAAGTTGCAGGCAATGTTCCTTGTTTGTATCAATCAATGTGTTGTTTAATGCCTTAATTTCAATTGTTTACGATAAGCCCAAGTTATGAGAGACAATTTATGTGAAATGTTATTTGGGTTAAATAATTATGGATTTAATATCACTTCCACTTAATTCTTCTTACAAAATCGAACTTTAAGATGAAGTTCATATCAAAATTTATAGGTTAGGGATGAAAGTACCATTTTTAAAGTACTATAAATTACTTTTAATTTTAATCCACACATCTATACTTTCAATTCAATCTATTAGTTTAAACATATTGGAACTGTTTATCATATACTTTGCTGAATAAACATTAAAATAAATAAAGGATAAACTATAAGTACACATGAATTTATTGAACATAGTTTACATATATATATGAATGATTATTTAGCAAAATGGTGTAGGAAGAATTGGAGGGCCTAATTGAAATTTGTTGGAAGATGAAGTACTTGTCAATGAAATTTTGATATATAGACTTCAATTTGCTAAAGTGGAATTCAATTATAAACTGAAATGTAGTAATTAATTCAATTCCATGGACGACAACTTATTTATAGATATATATTGCCTTTTCCTTTTAATTTTCCTATTTATAAATATAACAATTATATTCGTATTCGTATTCCTACTCAATTTTGTATTCCTTTTACGTTTAATATATATATGTTCCTATCTTTTAGTTTTCAAAATGAATTGAATTATTTTGATTGAATTTACGATTATGTATATATTTGAGTTAAACCTTTAACAAGTTATTTAATTTTAATTTAAAGTTCTAAAATAGTATTTAATTTTTAAAGAAAAAGATTCAATAAAGGTATATATTATTTACAATATAACAAATACAAACCACTGTATGTATACATATATTGACACATATAATTTCACTAACTTTCTTTAAATTTTGTAACAACTTATTCATATAAGTTGATAGTTATAAATGACATGAAAATTAATTTACTTTTAAAATATTGTTACTAAAACTTGAGTAACGACTCAAAAGTAGTTTTTGGGAGTATGCTTGATAAAATAACGTCGAATATATTGATATTAAATTTTTATGGACTTGAATTGCGAACATTTCTTAGACTTGATGAAATCTTTACATCAGTGTAATGGTGAGTCTACACTATATCATTTTAATTCAGCTTTATTATTTTTTTTATTGTTATATGTTTATTGGTTCGGTTGGTTGACCTGAATACCGAAGCATTAACATTTTTTTATTTGGACACACGTCCTTTCTATTTAAATAAATCTTTGCTATCGATTAATTTTAGCCTTTGTTTTTTTTCATGTCAACGTTGTTTCAAAGTCATGAAGATGGATAGAACTCGAAATGTGTTTTAAAAAAATCATTAGAAGGTTATTTCCTAGCAAACTTTATCGTTGCTATTATTACTTCTATCGGGACTCATCGACAAAATTGACCATGGCTGTTTTAATTTGTTTGTTTGCAACTGCACAATCTGGCTTTCTTGCATTGATTTTTGCTACAAGTCCAGATAAATGGAAGCTGCAAATGGGATGCAAGGCTTTTAACCGTCCTATACAGTGTGAGTTTAGTCTCTAATGATGCTTTGTTTTGAGTCTTTGACTTTTAAGTTCCCCATTAAAACCATAAACCCTATTTGGGTAAAGGGCTTTGTGATTTCAGGGGTGGGGTATTTCCTACAAGGCTGGTGCATCAGTTGCAATGGACCAGTTTCTACTTCTATGTTTTCTCTGAGCAGCTTCATTTAGAAAGGTAACACTATCCCTCCTCTACTATTTTTGTATTGAGTTGAACACTTGTATCTAAGTTGCTAACCCTGTTTCCTAATACTATAATTTAGTGATGTGGTGTAAGAAGGCAGATCATACGGTTGCAGCACAACCTCAAGAGAACGAAAAGGCTTTGGTTAACAATGAAACACATAATACGTCCGTAAGGGAGCGTTTGGAGGAAGGAGCAGAGTTGTTTAGTTAAGAGAATTGTCCAATCATGAGGCCTACAGTATGAGGAGTTAAGTAGTCATGAAATGGATGTTTTTATAGTTATGGGACTCGTGAACTCCTTGGACCAAAACAAGGAATGGAATTAACAACTCTACTCCCCTAACTCCTACAACTCTGTTACAGAAATAACAAGAGGGTAAATCGTTATTTGATGTACAAAGGAAAGAAGTAGAAATAAGATGTACCATTCACATTTATGACTAGTATGTCACCTTTTCTCTCCCTCTTGAGATCATTTCAGAGAACCTTCGATATCAATAACAAATCGGTACTTGACATCCTTCTTCATTACCCTTTCGATAGCTTCATTAGAATACTGAATTGGAATCACTTCTATGTTTGGATATATTCCATGAGCGGCACAGAAATCGATCATTTCTTGAGTCAATTTAGTGCCACCAGTCACGCTACCAGAAATGGTTCTCATACCTGCCAGAGAGTTGATTCGTTCAATTCATTAATAGCTAGTTCGGGATGACTTCTCACTGTTTGTAAAAGTTTTTCAAGTACCCAAAATATAAGTGTTTCAAGGCAGTTAAAATCATTCCAAAAGCAAGTGTTTCTAAGCACTGAATAATCATTCCACACAATATATTTCATAAAATTCAGTTATCTCGAACATACCCAAAATAAGGCTAGCAGGATTGAACTTGACTTGAGAAGGAAACCCCACCAGAACCATAACGCCACCAGTCTTCAACGTAGACATGTATGGATCAAATGGGTGATCACCAGATGCAGCATCGATAATAAAGTCAAGGGACTTGGACAAGGACTGTTAAGATTAATGTGTGAATTATTTTAAACTAATTTGACAGATACGAGGATGATTCAAATACATGTAAGAAATGAGATGCGGAAGAGAAAACTAATATATAACCTCCATTTGCTTGTTGTCAGATGAGACAACAAACTTGTCTGCTCCAAGAACGCCAAGGGCTTCTTCTTTCTTGGATATGCTAGTGCTAAAAACTGTCACATTAAGTCCAAAAGCCTTCCCAAACTTCACGGCTAAGTGGCCGAGACCACCAAGGCCTATCACTCCAAGAGACTTACCAGGTTGATTCATATTATGCCGAATCATGGGAGAATAAACAGTAATTCCAGCACAAAGCAAAGGAGCAGCTGAAGCTAATGGATAATTGTCAGGTATTTTGTAGCAATATCTGTAAACCAATAACCAGAAAGTAAATGTGAATCTACACAAACTTGCCAATCAAGGATCATATAATAAGAAGCTATTTTGTAAAGTACAAGATAGTATGTGTACATTCAGCTTCACATAATGAAGGTTAGACTTCTTGATATCAAATATATAAGAGAATAGGTTGGAAGTTAAAACTAGCCTCTCATGAACAACAATGTAGTTGGAGTATCCTCCCTTTGTAACTGTACCGTCAACATCAATTGAATTAAAAGTATGAGTGCATCCACTTGTGCAACTAACTTCTTGGCAATCTTCACAGTACTCGCATTGTCTGCAAGAATTCACATAAGTTCCTACCCCAACATGATCTCCAACTTTAAATCGTTGAACATTTGCACCAACATTTTTCACGATTCCTGCAATCTCATGTCTGTTGAACACTTAGTGGCAAACACTTCAAGTTTCAAAAAGAGGACATGCCATACCATAAAAAAAGATTATCGTACCCAGGCACTAAAGGATATTTCGAATCTCCTAATTTATTTCTTGTCCACACTACATCTGCATAACAAACTCCGCAGTGTGTTATTGTAATTGAAACATCATCATCTCCAGGAACCCTGACAAGGATATAAGTGATTAGGAGATACATTCATCAGGTTCTTTTAAATTCACGAAATCATAGCTGTATGTGATTCAAATCATTACAAAAATGCTAGATTTTCTCATGGGTTTTACACGTCTTACTACAAATTTATGTGCAATAGCTGCTTGTTTGGCCACTACAGTACACCAACAAAGCAGTTGCTCAGAAGCGCAATGGAAACACCACATCACATAATGTTGTAATACTCAATTCATTAACTCTTCATTACTTGTGAATACAGAGGCTACAACCTAATCACGATGGTAACAAATAAATAAAGCAAGCTGTTCTCATTGCCGATTCACTAAATGCACCAAAGCTAAGTACTTGTCTAAATGGTTTTATTTTATTTTATTTGGAGGAAAAAACAAAATTTTATCAATTGAATGAAATTTGCAAAACGGAAGGGAAACCTTCCAACCACCAGAGTGGTTCACAGGAGACTTTTTCACCAAGATGTGAGATGTGAGATTATAACACTTTGAGAATTTAAACGTTTGTACCAATTAAAGGTAATAAAGAGCACCAAGTTTAAGTAGTATCGTTTCCCTTTGTCATTGAAAAGGTGGTTGGTTCGTTCCTTTGATAGATTTCAGCAGTGTTCTCTGACCACAGAGATCCAAATAACTTTCTTTTGGGCCATGAAAGGACGTCAGGTTAGTAAGTAGAAAAGGAAGTCGTGAATGATGATGATAGGCAACACTGCATACCTACCGAAGACTTCCAAAATGAACTACCAAAAGCGTCTAGCAATGGGGCATGTACTGAAGAAGTGGCTTTGAGATTCAGAGAATTCCAAGGTTGATTAGATACTACTTGTAAGAAAGGCTTATTTATTAATCAAGTGAACTGGACCAAAACAGCAAAGGTGAGAAAGGCTTATACCAGTGACATCGATATCCCAAAATTTTCAAACGAGCTTTTGTTACACTCATCGATCATGGTATTTGGTGAATTTTAGGTTGAGGCTCCTACGTTTTTGAAACGACAAAATACCACATAAATGAATTGCTTATCTCGTTTCTAATTGATTTTTTAGACAGAATCATAAAACTCAAGTATGTATTCTTTATAAGATACAAGTTGGGAATCTCACATTAAAATGATAAAGATAAATAAATTTATTTATCATCGTTATCAAATCTCAATACACGAATTATTTCCATCGTCCATTTCCACGGGAAGCATAAGAATAGCATTGAATTGACTCATACTTCATTCTCACGAATCACAACAATTATACTTAGTCTAGTACAATATCAAATTCAAAACACTGAGGAACAACAAACAACTGATACGCTTTTGCAAGGAAGAAGAACAGAATCAATGAAAGAAACAAAACTAAAAGGGAATTTCTCACAGTAACTACAGGATTGCAATAAAGGAATAGGAAATGACATACCTACGATTGAATTTGTAAGGAGATAGAAACCCAGATGAGTCTCTTGCAGCCCAACCGAGACAGTCTTCACCGGAGTTGTGAGAGCCCATCGTCGTCCACAAACAAGGAATGAAATTGAAAGGAGAGGAAAATGACAGCGGAGGGTAGAACTCATCAACTTGCCTTCATGAACATATATATATATCTGTGGGGTCCCGCCGGGAAGCATTGGTCTTTAAAGCGAAATCTAAATTTTGAACTCAGCTTTTATTAAGTCCAGACACGTGGTCCAATCATAAGACGCCTTTTTTAGATTTATTCCTTTTTTGGGCTTTATTTGTGCAAAGCATCGTCAAAAACAATTTCTTTTGTCCATACATATAATAGTTTTTTATTTTCTTTTCATCACACATAGATCGAGTTGTATGTAATTTATCAATCGAGTTGTATGTAATCTATCCCAAATCTTTTGAAATTTTTTTCTTAAATTGTAAAATTTTGATTCAAAATAAGTATTATATGAATTGTTACATTGAAAAAAAATTATTATATGAATTGCTAAAAATGGTGCTAATTGTGGAAGATCGAAAACTGTTTTCGAAGACTTTGGATTCCAAAATTTCTCTAATCTAACAATATAATTTTTAGTCTAGTGGTTAGAAGTTAAAATTTATTTGATTTACCCTTTTTTTCTATAAATCTTAAATTTAGATTTTTTTTAAGCAATAAATTTTTTATGTAAGAAAATATCCTTTGATAACATATTTCCAAAATTTATAGTGATAAGGCTAATAGGTAATAATAATAATAGTATAGTTAAAAACTTAAGACTTCTAAAAAATTCAACAATAAATTAGATTTAAGGGTTGAATTTTAATTGAAGTATTTGAACTAGAATTAATATTTGAGAGTATAAAAGACCAAAACTGAAAGAAATAGGCGACTATTGTTGCTTATAACATTTGGTAAATCATATCATCTTCTTCATTTCTAACTACAAGTTACAATTTCATAAATTCCTTTTGATGTGTGGTTGATTGACGAAGATGAATTACATTTGTTAAATGGAAACAAGACTATTCATTAATATAATGAAAGAATCCAATACTCAAAGTACATAAGAGGAAACAAAATGAAAACTACATTTGATGATTGCTAATTGATTTAGTCCAATGTGGGTGTTTGGACTGATTTGAAGTTCTTCGACGAAAGCCAATGACAAAATTAGCAAAGGCAATTGAGGATGATTTAATTTAAAGGGGAAAAAAGGATCAATTTCATACTTAATGTATATTCGAAGTTTCATCGGTAAAACATAAAATTTCAAAGTAGCCGATGGCACTTGAATTGAAACTAGACAGTCACCATCACCCTACTACATCTGGTAGCCAAAGTAATCCATAGAATCTCAAGTCTAAGTACATGGCCAACATGATTTAAAACTCTGTAAGCCTTTTATTTAGATGGCTCCTACTAGGCCAATCAATAGTGGTTTAGTCTAGCTATTCAACCAATGAGCGCATCGTGATCCATGCTTTATCGAAGATGAATTTAAATACATGCTTTATCAGTCAATTACATGGAAACAAGTCAATGTAAAATATTCAAAAAAAACCTTGCATGTGACCAAAATGAGCTGAAATGGGGGCAAGAAAAGGGTGGAGGGACTCACAAATTCACCATGCGTCCTGAACCCGCATCATTACAAACTCAAAGGAGGATAGCCAGCCCACTGCATGCTAAAATAACAGACGTTAGCAAAAGTCTATTTTGATGTCTTTCTTCTCTTTGTTGGTGACTTCGCTCTCTTCTTTCTCTGGGGTCCCGCTTCTGAAGAATTCTTCAACTCTTCTGCCCGAGGATCATCGGGAGTACAAAGCAGAAATTTCTTGTTGGAACCAACGTAGTGGCAGAAAAGGTTCAGCATCTTCCTTCCCCTCATCCATTTCAGCAGTAGCTTCATGTGTGTTTTGCTGTTCAATCCATTCACGCCAGATTCCTGACATGAAAAGTAGTAAGATATAGAAAGGCCAAAATTCAAACCAGCACATAGGTTTCATGAATGATGAATGAAAATTTTCTACAAAAAACTACAAATTCCTTTAACAGGGACTTTCTTGCCAAGTCCAAACATAATGGATGGATTAAGTCATCGTTGGTTTTCTATAAGATATATTCAAATGATCCAATTTCAAAAATGGCATATTAAATTGGAGCTTTTAATATACAACAACTATGTTCAACCATTTTGGTCCAAACTTTGGAGTTGGTACAATTCTAGTCCATCTACTTTCAGATGTCCAATTTTGGTCACTATACTTTCAAGCGGATTCCTCAATACCATCAATGATGGAGATTTCAGTCAATAGCTGGTTCCTTTTAGTGGTAGTCCAGCCAAAGACATGATGATTACTGACTCAAAAATTCCTTCAACTCATGTGTTTAAGGATGAAACTATGCTTGCCCAGCCTCCAAGGTTGTGTTCTTCCACCAATATTCAAACAGGAAAAACTATGGGTAGTGGAGCCACATGTTCTCAAAACAGAATAGGGTCGGAATCATTTGGAGAATCATACAGAAAAAAAGAAAGGAGAAATGATCCGACATTGGTCTATCAATATGCTGCCCCAAGGTTGGAGGACTTCTCGAGGATCTTTTTTCCTTTTTAGTATCTGCTAGTGTTTGGACCAGCTTACGCACATCTTGACTAATCTCACGAGACAAACCATCTTATCTCATAAAATATTAGGGTCTAGTCTATCAACATTAGAGTCTCAAGAAAACTCATAGAATATTAAATCCTAGATAGTGGCCATCATGGATTAACCTCAAGATCTCTTAACCTTTTATCAAGGTCATGCCATCATAGTTACTTCTCAGGGATTCCTTCAGACATATAAAATTTGTTGATAAGGGTCATAAAAGGAGGAGCTTTTCATGTCTAACCGTGTGAAAAGCCCATCTTGGAGGGGGAGATAAGGCCCAATGTGCTAATAAGGGTCTCATTTTTTGCAGAAGTTATTTGATCATTCTCTTCCTTTTTTGTTCTGATAATTGATCATGACTTTGAATATGGAAATCATTTTGCATAATAAGTGCACCCCCACCCCACCCACACACACCAATGAACTTATCTCTCAAAGAATAACCATGGTGAGCTTGTAAATTTAGGAGAGTTTTTTTAATGAGTGCCATTTTATTGCCAATCTCTCTAACATTCCAAGAGATGATAATTATTTTTGTGGAAGGTGGGGAGCTTAGTAATTAACATTAGATATGAGGCCCCACAGCTTTCTGACCATTTTGTTCTGCTTCTGTGACTTCTTGTTGACGGATGTGAGGGGCACAGTGATACTTCAGAAGCCAAAGTGCAACCATATGCATAACCGATGCTAGAGAAAGAGATCCTTGGGACTTTGGTGCTTCGTTTCCTTCATCCTTGAAAAGAAGGAGAAGAGTGTTTATCTCTGTGTTGGATGAGTCGATTTTTTCTAGGAAGGAAGTTGTGGGGTCTTTTCTAGTGAGGGAGAGGGTGGTACAGTAAAGAGAGGAAGAGGACTAGAGATACAAACATTTTCTGAGTCAAGAGTGTGAAGGAGATCTAAAGAATTTTGTAACAAAGACAAGAAAAGTGTTGTCAGCTTGTTTGTTTGGAGATGTTGATACTGTTGTGAGCTAGAGTAACAGAGGCATTGGCAGGTTTTAGGTTTGGGGTAAAAGATTGACAATGGGCTTTGGATTAATTGAGGGAGGAGTGGCTGGTGTGTTGCTGTCCATTTTTCAGGGGTGGTGAAAGAGCAGGAAAGGTTGGAAGGTTGAAAAGCATCTACAAAGGGGAATGAAGGACAACGGGGAACAAATTTTCAGTGACAGGACGAGAGCAAAGAGAAAAAGAGGCACTTATCAGTTGTTGGGTAGTGGTCAGGGTGGTCTCAAACGTATGATCCCAAAAGCCTGTCAGATTGATTATCTCTAGCATTGACCAAGTTATTATTTGGAAAATAGTAAGCATCTATTTAATAGAGAAGACCGAGAAGGTTTATGGAAAAGTACCAACAGGAGTGATACCGACCACGAAAGTAAAGGAAGTTGGAGAGAGTAAAAGGGTGCCAATAGAACAACGAGGACACTTGAGACCGTATTAATGACATTTGTGGGACAGAAAAATGCTGGAGTATTTTTCACCAAGCCAATCGAGGAAGGTTGGTCACAACAGGCTACTCATTCTAACGTCACTGCTCCTCCTGAGCATCTCTAGGAACCAACAAAAAACGCCATTCAATATGAAATTACATGTTGTAGTAAGCATTCAACGGCTTAAGTATAACTCTTATTTGGTTGCAAGATTTTCATCAAAATACACAAAAACCTTTACTATGCCTGACTAATGATTAGCATTGCTTTCAAAAATGATTGCCAAATTAGCTAGATATACTTAAGCCATTTCTTAATGGTGTTGTCGATTATGCAATTCTTGTGTTCCCCCCGAATACTGGAAACCAGCCTTCAATATATTAAGTGAAAGAACATTCATAAATGGCAGTCACTTTACCTCAAAAGCAAAATCACATTCAGATTAGGCTAGTCGATCCGATAAACGAGAGTGGGGACAAAAAAAAAAAAGAAAAAGAAACAAAAATAACATGTTTGATCAAATTTTGAGACTAAATATCAGGCTTTAGCTAATGTAGCTGCTGGGCTAACCTAGCCTAGATCAAGCAACTTTCGGTAATGGCGATTTATTAACAACGTCCGAATTCGAAATGAAAGAAATTAAAAGATGATAAGTAACAGAAACTAAAAGTGAGGGAAAACCTACCTGAGCTTTAATCCAAGCATTGGAAATGGTGAGAGGGCCGTGCTGCTGGACAACACCATAGAG
Source organism: Cucumis sativus (assembly GCF_000004075.3). Lineage (NCBI taxonomy): Eukaryota > Viridiplantae > Streptophyta > Magnoliopsida > Cucurbitales > Cucurbitaceae > Cucumis > Cucumis sativus. Next base: position 741,689 of record NC_026659.2, on the reverse strand, counting down.
ATCTTGAGCAACCAACGAAGCTTCCTGAGGAGTCAACTTGGGATTAATCTTCCTAAGATTTTCTGCTCGCTTCCTCGAGAAATGCCTCGCAAATGTGTTGAACACGAGGCCAGCAAAACCTCCACCTCCATCAGCATTTCCAATTCTTTGGATACTGCGAAACCACATATCTAATCCAATCTACCGCGCTATGTCCCGACTCAAAGCGCTACCGCTGTCCTTCAATAACTACTACTGCGCGCCGCCGCCAAGGCTCTGAAGTTCCGAGAGAGACGACTACGAGCCAGAAGAATTTAGCCACGCAGGGTTTTTTCTGTGAGACTTCAGTTTGTGTTGCGATGGAAACCGGTTCATAACCGATTTGAACAGACCGGTTCGCTTTGGTTTGGATAGATAGCTCGAAATTGATAGCATCATAATGTAAAAAATACAAAAGTTTGATTTTTCTAATCAAATGTAAACAGAACGATCATTCCTTAAATTAAACTCTCCAAATCTGTCGACAACAATTGGTGAAATCGCTAATAAAAGCTTATCATTCATATAGTCTAAATTTTTTATTTTGATCTAGTTTAATTTTCTTTAGACAAGGTAGTAAAAGAAAAATCATTAAAAGTAGTCGAAAGTAAAACGTTTTAAATTCTTTCATTTAAGTTCTTTGTTGCTAGATTGTATACCAAAGTAAGATGCATATATTGAACCAATCAATTCTTAAACTTTTATTGTCGTGTCCGATAGCCTTTTGAAATTTCAATTTGATTGAAGATTCAATAGTTAAAAATGAAAAATTATCAAAAATAGCAAATTTGACCAAATATTTAGCATATGAGAATTTTAGATTCTATCGATAACAAACATTTGATAGACAGTCTTTCTATCAGTGACATTGATAGGTAGTGATAAAAATCTTTCAGTTCTTATCATTGATGTAGTTCAAAAAATTTACTATAACTTATAAATATTTTAATTTATTTTGTTACATTTTAAAATGTTCCTTTAGAAAATTGTATACTTTTATTTTCTCACTTCTTTCAATGAGAAAATACAACAAATATTTTAATTTAACTGCATCAATTGGTATACACTAAAGTTTAAAAGTTGTAACATTTGATTTAACATTACTTTAAAGAGTTTGTAAGTTTTGTTTTCGAACAATTTCAACATACGACAACTACTCAAAATCCGACAGCACGACAATAACAAGTAACAGTTAACCAACATATTTAAAAAGAGAAGAGGTGGCCCTGTCCTCGTAGCTCTTATCAGGTCCAAATTGCAAATCAAATTCCCTGCAACAAGGGGAAGTCCATCTCTCTTCTTTTTTGCCTTTTAAACTACAACAATACTTAATGCATAGACTCTTGTTCCGTCCTGTTCCTTTCTTCATACGATTCACTTGCTTATCACTATGACATCTCTCTCTCTCTCTCTTTATATACATATATTCATATATATTTGTGGCTCATTCGAACTCTCAATTTAAATACCAAGTATGAGTATGTAGTACTACCACTTAATTCTAAATGTGTGGATTTAATGTGGCCAACTCACTTCAAATTGTCCATAAAAGAAGAACAAATATATTGACGTCTCTAAATTCTTTCCCTTCCCCCTCTAATTATACACGAATTTGTGCATTGTCTGTGTATATATTTGTATTTCGATTTCATTCATATATTAAAAAATATTTTTCTATGGAATCCAAAGACTTGCTTGTATGATCTAATGGGTAATGTTTAAGATGATTTTGAAGTTTCGTCAATGATACAATCTATGGTGCAGTGTGTATGTATACATTTAGATACATACATATCATCAATTATCAAACTTAACAAAACATTAATATTATATTAAGTTTACCTTCGTTTATTCATTTAGGATATGTTTGAATGTAATAGTTATGACATTAATTTTATATAAAAAAACTCAAATACAATTGATTTTTAAAAAATCAAATTCTTAAAAATAATTTTCATGTATTTAAGCAATCAAAAAAGTATATCAGTATCTATTAGAGGAGAAACTGAACAAAATATAAATTAATAAATGTTTATAATTAATAAAATTCGATAATCGTCAAATTATTGTTGTGGAATAAGTAACACCTATAATGAACAATAATATAATGAATCATAAACAGTAGCCTAAAATCTATAATATGAATATATGTGTGGCACTGATTTTCCATGGCATTAAAAAAGATGAAAGAGGGGGAGAGGAAAAATTATGGGTGCATGATGATGGAGATGAGACAATGATAATATGAAATAATAGGAATGATGGGTGGGGCTGAAGGCGTGTGGGCATTTACTAACGTCTACATCTTTCTCCAATTTCTTTACACTTCAATTCGATACCTCCAAAATAAGTCAATAATATATATATTACTACGTACCAATCAATTTCTTTACTTTGTCAAAAAACGACATCGCTTAATTGGCGTATTACCATCGAGTAGAGACATACTATCAACCTCAAAATTAGATGTTCAAACTTCCTATTTTTTATCGAATTTGGTTGAGTCTCACGTAAAGAATACATTTTCTCTTCTCTTTTTGTAAAATGTACATATAGATTTTTGTAATTTAACGTTTTAACCATCTCTTAATTGTGTATAAATGTATTTATAAGTTGACGTATAATCTTGATTTGAAATTTGAAGTTGAATTATATATGTTCGAATGACTTCTTACTTCCACGTTTAGATAAATTCCTTAAACTTTTTAGAAAAATATTGAAGCTTCCTAACCCAGTAAATAATCCTAAAATAACTTGCAAGATAGAAGAATAATATAAATTTATTATATCTTTTATTTGTAAATTTATAGATAGTAAAATATATAATTTTGTCACAATACTTCAAAATGTGTTTAATTTGGAAGTGTAATAAAATAATGATAATAATAATGAAAACTGTGTATTATCGTATAAGGAAGGGAGGGAGGAATTCGTGTGAGTGAAGGAAATAAGACAAATTTGGTGCGTCCGTTTTACCCTCCGGAAAAGGGTATCTGTCCAGTACTCAATTATGGCTGATTTATTGTTATTCCGTTTCCATCCACAAGGCAAAAAAATGGGTAATTTAGGGATGGGGATGCTGCTTCAACACTCCTCCTTACTCTAAGTTTTGATTGTAGACTTCATGTTTCGTTACAATTACCAAACATTAGTAAACTAGCACGAGACAGTAACAAAATGGGACTCATGTAACTGTGGAATAAATTAACCAGATACATATACATATAAATCTTTGATTATAATAATTTATTACGTGATTAACTAATTTTCTCTTCTAAAATATGTTTCTTCTTCTAATATTTTTATTTTGTATCTTTTTAGAAATGTAGCTACAAAGGAGAAAGCAATTTAACGAGAACAAATCATAATATTATACATTATTTACAAAAACTATACGTAAAAGTGTTACAAGCGATTTCAATTATTCGAATTATTTTTATTTTATTTTAATATATACGAATGTATAGTATAATTAAATTATACTGCGTATACGTCTCATGATAATTAGTATATACTGACTCTCACCAAGAGACTTAATTATCTATTTTCCTGGACTGATGTAAAACACACTAGCATAGTGTTTAACTATTATGTTAATTTGTTTGGGAAGAATTTAAAATAACTATACATATATATTTTTTTTTTTAAGTATAAGAAAACTCTAGACACATTGCATAAAAATAATTGTGAATACACTTCTTATTAATTATTCTGTAAATTTGTTTTTGTTTTGCATATTCGATCACTTTCTAGAATGTTAGTTTTGGCCCATTAATTTTTTTTTTTTTTTTAATTTCCATCTCATTGGTATGATTACTTGTCAATGTTATTACATTAAATGCAAAAAAACAGTACAATTTATTTATCATTATTATTATTATTATTATGGTTTTGTTCTTTTGCAAAATACATATATTTAATTATTATCTCATCAAAACTCTATTATAACACTTATTTGCTCATTTGGAATACTTCTTTATAAATATTGCAAAACCATAATGTATGAACCCCATTTGTGATCATTACAACTCAACTGATTTTGTCACAATATTCTCATTAAAACATAAAATTAAAAAATATATCTAATAATTTTTGTTTTTGTTAAACTACTTTTAGATCAAATAAATTCACTCTATAATATTATTCAATATTTGAACGTGGAATTAGAGACTCGAACTTTTTTTATTTGTTTTGATGTATTTATCTGGTTGAGAACAATAATAAGATGCGAATTAACAATAAAGTAATTATATAAAGGTGTACATGGAGAAGGCATGGGAATAAAGCATCTTTTACCATTTTTTCAAAATCAAAGTTATGATTTAATCATTAAAAATTGTAAATTTGAAGTTTATAAAATAAATTATTGTAATCGACTAAACTATATTTTATTAATAATATATGTATTTAAAATTTTATCAATAATAAACGTAAATAAATATGGATAAACTTTATTAATATCTGTTAGAACTCTAATAACGTCTCAATAGTTTCTTTTTATATTTTGTAAATGTTTTTGCTAAATGTCTCCTTCTATTTAAAAATATAAATTAATTAAATAATAGTTTATTTAAAGTTATTTTGAATTTAACGAAAAGAAAAGGAGAGAGAATGATTTTAGTTTTTCTTGTCCCATTTATTATATAGTATCTTTCATCCGATGCGATTCACTCAATTCCTCTCTTTTAGAAGTGAAGAAAGAGAGAGAAAATGCGGCCAACTCCTTTAGACGCCGATGACACCGTCCGCTTCCAACCACCGCCATCGCCTCCCTGCCACGACCTCCGCGCCTGTACTTGGCGTCCGTACTCCAGTTCCAGAGATTTCGAAGCCAACGCCGCCGTCGTTGTCATCATCCTCCTCTGTGGCCTCATCTGCGCTCTCGCTCTCAACACTGCCATCCGCTGCTTCCTCCGCCGTCGCGGCACTTCCGACGATGATTCGAGTGATAGTCGGCAGGAGGAACTTCCAGAGGAGACGAAGCCGACGCTAATGGACAAATTGAAGATGGCTCCGGCACTGGTGTTCTCGGCGGAAATGAAGCCGAAACTCGCCGGTGCGGAAGCAGAGTGTACGATTTGCTTGACAGAGTTCTCGGAAGGGGAAGAGATTCGAGTATTGTCGATTTGTAAGCACGGATTTCATGTTCAGTGTATTCAAACGTGGTTGATTTCACATTCTTCTTGTCCAACTTGCCGCCGTAGTTACCTCCCTCCCTCGCCGTCGTCCTCTGCTAGCGGCGGCGACGGAAACCCCTGAGATTAGATTAGAAATACCGGAATTTCTTCGGACAGCCGCCGTTGTAGCTGTTTGATAGCAATTCGAATTGAGCATTTGCTTTTTTACTTTTATTTTTTAAAATTACAATTTACATCTTCTTCTTCTTCCTCTTTCCCTTTTCCTCCCTTCCTCTCGAACTTTTCCGATCAACTAAAAAATATGAATTGGATTAACGGTTTCGTTAATCCGTTAATGCAATATTCCGGCTGAGAAAATGAGGGTTTTTAGTTAATTTAGTACACTTGATCTCTAAAAACTTTTTTTAAAAATTGTAAGTTGTTTATAATAATAATTACGTGTATATCAATTAACATCTATACTTTATAATCCCTTATCAAATATAGCAAAATTGACCTATTTGATACAAAATTTCAATTATCTAGAAATCTATCTAAGGATCATTCTTCAAAAACTAAATCTCTATCACATGCATGGCTAGAAAATTTACATGGGTTGCCTAATTTCGATTCTTACAAGAAATTGAAATGATTCGTTCAGTGTAATTAGAAATACGTTTGAGTTTGGGAACTCTAATTAAATTCGCTTTATTAAATTCTATTACTATTGAAGTCGTTAATGAGTCTTTTTTTCCCGTGATATGTTACATGGCAACTTATTTTCTTATGTCTGCCAAATAACTTTACATTTTATGGTACACATCACTGCCAGTGCCAGGTCCACGAGGTGTCAAAATTTTCCTGCTTTTTACTTGTACAACGTAATAGCTACATAGTCATCCATTTTGAAAACTAGAAAATGGGTATTGGCTTGGAATTTAATTGAATGAAATTGAGAATTCTTGAGGGGTTTTAGTAGAGAAGGAGAGAGCCATTTTTTGCGAGTAGTTCCATTGTGAAAAGGATAGAACGTCCAATGAGGAAGAGGGGGAATGGTAACGTTGGGCGTTGGTGGGAGCGCCACGTAAGGTCTGACATGGTAGATAACGTGTGAAGTTTTGATGACCTCGACAAACTGTGTGCTTTATGGAGTGAGACATTATTATTAGTATTATTGCGTCCACAGATTTAAATTCTCTCTTTTTATTAACAAACTACAAAATTCCAAAATGCTATTGTGATAGAAAGAAAAAAAAGCCACAAAAAGATGAAAGAAAGAAACCAAAATGAAATTCATTCATTCATCATGTGGGTGTCAGAATTATCGTCTCTCACGGTAGTATGAATGTTGAATACAGTGGATGATAACGGTTCGTTACTCCCCGTTAACTGATTTTTGAAAGGATAACCCTTCCGTAGAAGCTGCCAAAAATATTGCAATCATAATAACACATACTATCAACCATAGTGAACTTCAATCACATTTGTTGTTGTCATTGTCATTGTCATTAGGGGATTAATCCGTAGTGATACTTGTATTCGTAATTATCTTATTGTAGTAGTGATAGTATCCGTAACGATGTCTCTTTGTGAATTTTTCAAGAAGCAGTTTCATATTTGTGTTTGTTGGCTTCCAATTTGGTTGTAGATCCCACATTTCATCAACAAACAAACATAGTTAGACTGTAAAATAGATAAAATAATAAGATTTTTTTCATAGAAGTTAATACAGTCATGCATGTGTAAGACAAACAAAAAAAAGACGAGTAATAGAAACAATAATGTAATTTAACGCATATGAGGTCTACTTTTCAAAATACCCTTGGTGGTATTACAAGAAAATAGACTTCTCCATGCACACAAAACAATCGGCAAAGACCCAAAAGAGCGTTGGTAGATGATTTGTTGATGGTAAAAAAAACTCGTGTAAATACGTCGTAGATAGCTGTAGTAATCTCCTAACACCTGAATTACCATGTCGGGAGATGATGTCTCCCTTAACCCATTGGCCTATCTACAAAATGCAACACTTTTCTCGTTGAATCTCCCGATGGCCCCATGAAGATATAGGTTAGTTTTATCTCGATGGGAGCTAGTTTGTTGGCTTGTTTATTTATTTATTGCCTTCATAACTTAATATTGTTACATAAGTTAGATTTAAATCATACTAGTATTATTTTACAACACTGACTAAATCATTACAAATTGCAAAGCACACAAGCTTGATCGTTACTTACTAAAGTTGATGAGCTAATTATTACAAATTCTACTGAAACATAACTAAATGATCACGTAATTAAGTTTGTGACTAAATTATTATTTTGGTCAAAATGTAGAGATAGAAAAATATTTTTTGACCTATGAATAACGTGAAAATAAAACAAAAGTTAAACCTATTGTTTTGATCACATAGTTTGAGATTTGTTCGACCAAGAAAAAACAACATTTTAGTACATAGACTAAAGTTGAACCAACTTTAAAAGAAACTAATTAATAGTTACAAATATAATAATTATATTCAAAATATCAATATATATAATATTATTTTTAAAATTTGTCAAAGTTCAATATATATAATATTATTCAAAATATCAATATATAATTTGTCAAAGTCTATCGATAATAAAATATTTAACTGATATAACATAGGACACCTAATATTGATAATAGACTCTATATTTATAATTTCTCTCGAAACATTGCTATATATTTAATTATTTTGGGTGAAATTGCAAACTAAAATAATTAAATTTTATAATCTAAAATGAATTAATGATGATTTCATAAAAAGGATTTTGGAAGGGAATAATTGGTATAAGAAAAAGAAATTTGGAAGGAAATTATGAAGGAAAACAATAGTTACATTAGCATTAGAAAATTTCCCGCTAGCGCGGGGATGGACTACATAGCCGGAGTCGAAGAGTTGAAGGCTAATTACCGGAATTGAAGAGTTGAAGGCTAATCGCCGAGAATGGCCACGCCGTCATCGTCTTCATCATCTTCAGTAAGGTCATGGAGGACGGCGTTTCTGACTCTGAGAGACGAATCCATCTCTTCTTCAACCTCAATTTCCCAACTTCTTTACGACACCATCTTCTCGCACTCCGACTCCTTAATCGCCGCCGCACGCTACCTTCCTCCACCAGAAGTACGTTTTTCTTATTTCTTCTATTTATCTTATTGGAGGCTATTCGGAAAATGCATACTCATCGCTTTGTTGCTCCTTCTCTGTGTGCATAGGTTTCATCAGATCTGCTGTTTCTCTTAGAATTGGCTACTTCTGCTGCTGACTCCGTGCAAGACATTGCCCTTATCTTCGCAGATATCATACATCTGGTGCAGTTCACATTTTCGATTTCCATTGGTCATTTTTTATTCTTTCGGACCAATTTACTTGGGTTAGAGCTAGAACGATGGAATTGGGAAGTTCGTTCTGTTAGTTAATCTTCGGGCATCTGTTAAGATGATCGCCTCAATTTAATCATGATCTATTTTCCGTATGAAAATGGATTCTGTGTGGTGTTTAGAAACTAGAAGAAATTGTTTCCGATTTAAGTTTCGGAAATGAAAATTACCATAGTTATCAGAGAGGCCCTAAAGTTCATTGGGTTAAATCATATGAAAACTTCAGTTTTTTTGGGTAAGGTGGATTTAGTATTTTATTACAACAATGATAGTCTCAATAACTAACTAAGAGGTCATGAGTTTAATATGTCTACCTAGAAATTCAAAATGTTATAGGGTTCCGTTGGTTGTCTCGTGAGATTAGTTGAGGTGTGCGCATAAGTTGGCTTGGAGAAGATCTTCCATTTTATTTGTGAATGTTTTCCTCGATATATATTAATTAGAAAAAATGAAAGAATACAAGCATAACAAAGGAGAAACCCACAAAAGAGAGGAGGCTACGTGAAAGAAAGGCCTCCAAACAAAATGTAGTTTGGAGAATGATACAATTTTTTTAGCTGACATGATATCTAGAGGACCAAACATGATATGATGCAATTTCACCATCATACTCAAAAATCCTATTTAAGACATGCAGAGTTCCATTCTTCCTCATAATAACTACGTATGTAAAAGTTCATTACTTAGTGGAAGCCATGTTTCCCGACTTCAAACAGGTTGCGTATAGTGGAGAACTTCATTGTATATGGAGATAATTTTGCATATAATTTCATTGAGAAAAGTTTGACACGTATATTTGACATATTTATAAACATACGAACTGCTAGATATAAGTTAAGGTTTAAATTACTGCACTCCAGTAATATTGTATTTGTTAAAAGAAATACGTTTCTGTATGACAAGGAACTTTTGTGGCGCATATTTTTTATACATAAATGTTTTTCAATGGGGATAACCTTGCTATCTTATTGTGTTTCTGGCCCTCTCTATGCTCTTCTGAATTCTCAGTTTTCTCTAATTATTTATATTATTTCACCCAATGCAGATTCACGGTATTTCTTATCAAGTTTCTCTTGAATTCAGTTCTTCCTCGTGGAATCTGCTCCTTCGGTATTTTGGAGATGTGACCCAAATCCTACTTGGAAAGCTTAATTTTCCAGAAAATTATGCTCTAATCAGGCCTGTCTTGGAATCTTTGGAGATTGTAAGGTTAGCTTCTATTTTCTCCTCTGATAGCTTGGGGAAACACTACTCTTTCTTGCTGCTTTCACTGCTGTACACTGGGTCAGTATTTTGTCATTTGGGCCCAAGCAATGTTTGCTCATCTGAGTGAATTTGATAAGATTAGTTGCTAGTTTGGTTACTCAAAGTATTCTTAGGTTTTCATTATAGAGAGAGAGAGTTCCTAAAACTGAATAAGGGGAAAAAATAAAATTCACCGTGGTTTTCTTTATCATTATTTTGGTGCATAGGAAGGGAGAAACAATGTAATTTTTGAATTTAGAAGGGAAGGCTTTTCTGCTATTTGGTTAAATCCTAAATGTGAACTTCATAGATTCTCTTGAAATTTCTTGTACTAAAGAGTTTCAAGGTAGATTTGGTCATGATTTCATGTTTATATCTTGGACCTTGTTTTCTGTTTTATGGACATGATTAATTATCTATTGTTTTTTTGCAGACACGTTGTCTCTATACAGCAGCGGAAGTTCTTACCAGCAGAAGATATTCAGCTCTCTAAGTTCCTGCTTTCTGTGATTGCTGACTCTCAATCGGCAATACTCCCCCTGTCAAATTCAATCATTAGACATGGTTGTACTGCTGAAGTTGTGAAAAGTGTACCCAAATGCAATAGTTTATGGGATGTTCAGGCTGTAGCGTTTGATCTACTTAGTCAGGCCATCACAAGTCTGGGTTCATATTTTCCAGTTGATGTTTGGAAGTCAACAATTCAGGTAGAAACAATTCTGTTACATTTGTGGTTTTTTATGAATGCATTTGTAGGATATTCGGGGGTTACATTCAATTGGAATGTTTTGGAAGCAATATATAGTCGGTTAGCCAATAAGGAAATAGTGCATTATTATTTTTACTTGGATGAAAAGTGATGGAATTTTTGGAATCTACTAATGTACCCAAAAAAAAAAAAAGGTAGGAATATCATACAAAGTTTTCTCAAGCCACTAAGAATTCTACCATTTCTGTCTCTAAAGACCCTGCAAAACAACACACCTCGATTCATGCTAATGTCAAATATTTTCAGCTAGCATGGTAACCTTCAACACTGCAGATAACCTGTTGAGCTTGATTCTTTTGTTCATAGGTCATTCGAAAATTGATGGACTTTTTGGCATCTACGAATGTACTTGTTGAAGACAAGATGATGTCCAGGTATACAGCTTCAACAATATTTTAATGTCGTACAGTGTTCGTTATTTTTAGAGAGATCGTTACTTTTGATTTACCAGTGAGTACCAGCCATCCTATTGGGTTTAGTATAGTTTCTGTATTTTGCCTACTGGTTTTCTTTTGATTGTTACTAGACTTGATTTTTATTTAAGAAGTTTCAGATGATATCATGTGTAAGATGGACTATTGGGGACTTAATAAAAATTTCTCAAGGTTACATCATTTACTCAGACAACAGCCATTTCATTGGCTTTATTGGAGATTTTGTGTTTTGCATTCTATTTTACTTTTACTTTATTGAAGAGTTTCAAACTGCATGAAACGTGCATTTACTTGCCCCATTATCCATCTTTCCTAACCAGAAATTGTAATCCCTTATCTTGGCCAATTTTCAAATTAGTGAAACAAGGCCTCGTTCCCCTAAACCCTTTTTTTGTATTTCGGTGGGAGGTGGTTCTTTTTCAGGGTTCTTTTTTGTTTTCCTTGTCTCCCAAGCTTGGTTTCTTATAAAAAAAAGGAAGAGTCATCCTTTTCTTGCTTTTGTGTTTTCTGTTCTGCAGGTACTATCTGTCTCTTCTTAGATGTCTTCATTTGGTTATAGCAGAACCCAAATGCTCCCTTTCTGACCATGTAAGGAATAGAACTACACTTCGAAACCTAAATTGAGAATGCTTACTTATTGAAGCATCTTTTTCAATATTTTTTTCAGGTGTCAGCTTTTGTAGCAGCATTGCGCATGTTCTTTGCCTATGGGTTTTCTAATAGGCCCCTACTTGCTTGTTCAGTTGGTAATCAAGGGAAAGAACCTAGTTTGACCAGCACCAAGTCCAGTTTGGAGGAGCCGAAAAAGGATAATTATAGTCCATATAGGCCCCCACACATGCGTAGAAGAGAAAATTTAACTAAGAAGCAGGCCAGTGTTCAAAATGCTCAGAGTTCAATGGCTGTAGAGTATCTCAACTGTGATTCTATATCTTCAGATTCTGATCATGACAGTGATGGGCCGGGCAGAGATGCTGACATCATTCAGAATGGCAAAGTTCGGGTTGCTGCTATTCTTTGTATACAGGTAAGTTGGTAACTCAGAAAGAGATGATCTTACTTAAATCTATCTTGACAGTCAAACCTAAGTTATTTACATGTTTGCCATCTTTATCTTATTTACGGTTTTTTACCCTAGAGTCTACAGAAGTGTGCTATATAAACTCTTTAACATTCAGTATTCTGAATAATTCTCTCTATTCTCTAATAAAATTATTCTCTCTCTGTCTCGTGGAAGCTAACATACTATTTTTGAACCACGTAAATTTGTGTGTTGATTATTTACTGTTTAGGCTTTTCTATTTATCTTTATTTATCGATTTTGTAACAAAGTGAAACGTTGACATATTTGGAGTTCAATTCAAAGATATTTCTTGACTAAGAAAATCAATTGTTGTGAAGTTCATAGTTCTTGAGTGTTAGAAAATTTTCAGTGGTTTATTCATGTCAACCATAGTTGGAATTGTTAGGTGTTGGGATTTTCCATATTTCATTTATTCAATAAAATGTTTCTTTATAAAAAAAAAAACATGAAATTATTCTAGTTTTTTTAAGAACTTAAAATTTTTATGTGTTTTACTTTTGGTTGATAGGATCTTTGCCAAGCTGACCCCAAAGCATTCACCAGCCAATGGACACTTCTTTTGCCAACTCGGGATGTGCTGCTGCCAAGGTAGGTCTTATTTTATTTTCTCTGTTCATTTATTGTGATCTACATACTTATTTTTTCTGTGTCCTTAATTATGTTCTTGTAGGAAATTTGACGCAACTTTAATGACATGTCTTCTATTTGATCCTTCTCTTAAGGTACATATACTGTTTCCTGTAATTGTTTAACCAACAATTCAGTTTTTTTGACTGAAAATAGGGTGAGAGTGTGGTTCGTTCTTTTTTTTTTTCAAATATTTTTTTATCTGTTTTTGTTAATGTATACATTCAGTGATTCTAAGTGCTCTATCTATTAAATACTGTTTTGGCTTGTCCAGGTCCAGATAGCGTCTGCTGCAGCCCTGGTGGTTATGTTGGATAGGACTACTTCCATTTCCTTGCAGATTGCAGAATACAGAGATCCAGCTAAATGTGGATCCTTTATGCCTCTTTCAATTTCCCTTGGGCAGATACTAATGCAACTCCATACAGGTACTTGATTTTATTTTGTTTATATTATTTTATGTATTTAGCTTTAAAATAAGAAAAAAGTCACTTTCCATTAAGAGATTGAAAAGTAGACGGTCTTGGGAGCTACATGAATCTATCCAGTTGGTCTTTAAGTCTTGGTTCTTCTATTCAAAGTAGCATCAGTAACATTTTGTATTTTGGGATGACGAGAACGAAAAAAAAATCATGCTGGTCAATTGGTCTTTCGGTCTTGGAGAAGGTGTGGTTGTTCCTTTCTATCCAAAGTAGTATCTATAACATTTTGTATTTTGGGGCGATGAGAATGAAAATAGAAATCATGGCCAGGAAGGTTTTATAGTAGGAAAAGCCATTAAAATTACCTAAGATTAGACTGTAGAGGCTAACAGACAAATCGGAATTACCTAAAATTAGGTTGCAGAGGCTAACAGTCAAAGTTCAAGTTTTTTACAATAAAATGGCATTTTGAACGAATTTGGCACATAGCTGGTCAACCTTGTTACTTTGCAGAGGCTGCAAAGACTGATAAATATTGGTTGGAAGGTTTGTGTTTTACCTGCATTTAAGTATGCCTACCCCCTTTTTGAGCGCAAGTGATTCCTCTTGCTGACGCTCAGAGAGATGATTCCACTTTTAGCCTCATTATAGGCCCTTTCATTTTAATTTGTTTCTCATGACATGAACCAAAATTTCTCTCCTTACCATATATCTATTTGTGTTCCTAGTGTACTAATTTTGATCTGCTCTGCATTAGATTGTTGCAGTAGGGTTTTACTTTCAATATTTCTAACTTTGATTGTGAAGTAGGAGGGTTCGGCATTGAATTGTTGCATTAGATTAGCAATGTCCTCCTCCAAATGACTTGTATTTGTTAACCACTCTCTCTTATCTTCTGTTGTTATTTTCTCTTTTGATCTCCACATTCCTATTCTTTGTCCTTTTCCCTTCCATTTATAAACGCATAGGTACTTTTGTTTATAGGTGTTCTGTACTTGATCCAACGTTCAACTCATGGTAGATTGTTGACAATCTTGTTCAAGATTCTTTTGCATCTGATATCATCTACTCCGTATGTAATCCTTTTAGATGTCTCATTGTTGATTAATATCTTTCTTTATTGTATATGGAATGTTGAACTTTGTTTTAGATATTATTCATTTTTTCTATTATATTCAGGTTGACTTGTTTTGTTGGTGCAAACTTGTATTTTTACTCCAAATGCAATCGATAATTCATGTCAAAGAATTTTCTAACATTCTAAAGCTTAAACTGAAAATACAAATTTAATACTAATACTAAATACTAATTACACACTACGACATTCTGTTCCTCTTAAAAGATAACCTAATCTTGAATATTAAAAAATAATGGAGGAGCCAACTACTTCTCTCAATGACTCAAAATTTCCAATAAAAATATGTTATTTAGCTTGTTGTAGCCATTTCAATTAGAGAAGTTGAATCTTCGATTTACTGAAAATTTGCCCAAGTTAAGAAATGATATTTTTTTTATTAGTCAACATCTAAAATCATAGTAGCCATCAAAAGCAATAAAAGACTTCTTTTCCATGTCACCACAAGTCTTTGGAGTGTTTTAAGAATTTTCTCCTTAGATGAAAGAAGTCAAACACATTCAAAACAAATTCTTGACCCACCTTTACATTAGATTCTTAGAGAAATCAATTTCCTTGTCTATGTCAACATATTCTACAAAACTAGCGAAGAACTCTTCCTTCTACACAATGGACCCATAGTCTAAAGAGTTTCTTGGTTTAGAAAAATGCTTGCTTTAGCTAAGGCCTCACTTATCTTGTTGTTTTTATTTATTTACTTATTTTAACACCTAAAGATTAAGAGGTTGAGAGGATCCTACTTCTATCAATATTCTATTCCTGCTCAATGCTCATTTTGAAGATTTAAAATTGCTAAAATTTCTAAAACTTATCTGAATAAATACATTTATTAAATGTCCTAAAAGGAAAATGAAAAAAGACCATTCATTATTCACTATTCTAAAAGGAAAAAGCAAAAAAAATGCGATCTTGCGGGTAAACGGCAAGAGTAATCACGACCCTCTTAAGGTAGCCAAATGCCTGTTCATCTAAAAAAACTGCAATCTTAAACCATGCTTAAAAAAAATGCAATCTTAACCATGGAGGGTTGGCCTAGTGGTAAAAAGGGTGACAAATATCTAACTAAGAGGTCGTGGGTTCAATCCATGGTGACCACTTACCTAGGAATTAGTTTTCTATGAGTTTTCTTGATATCAAAATATTGTAGGGTCAGACGGGTTGTCCCGTGAGATTAGTCGATGTGTGTGTAAGCTAGCTTGGATATCTCCCGGACTCACGGATATCAAAAAAAAAAAAAACCCTGAAAGATTACAAAAATTAAGAGATGATTTTCTAAATTACAAAAAATAAAAACGTCATGATGGCGAATGAGATTCTTTGTGATGCTCATGCAGCCAGCTTGATTGTTACAAATTTTTTGTATTGGTGATGAAGTATTATTTCCTTACACATGTCATGAACAAGTGCTCTGAATTCAGCTTTTTCACTACTACTTATAACCACAAAGCACAAGCTAATTTTTGCTTCTCCATTTGCAAAATTACCCCATACAAAGGAGCTGCAACCTGTGGCAACTTTTCTATCTCCATTAACACCTACTCAGTCTGCATCAGAATAAACTTTAACATTTCACTTGTCAGTTTTTCTCAAGAATAATCCTTGACCTGGTTCAAATTTCTAAGAATTATATATACAACTTCCATATGTATGTTTTTTCTAATGAGATACAAATTTTATAAAATGGATTTTGTGCTTTGTTTCAAAATGGAAAGGAAAGGTGAAAGGTCCTACCATTTGAAGTTGCTATGAGTGCTAACCACAAGGCTTTTTTCATGGGTGCAATCCACATGCTCTCTCCTAGTTATGGGTTCTAATATGTTGAAAGATCCTGTTATTTCAGATATCCAAGGATGCCTGAAGAGTTGTTGCCGAACATGGTAAAAGCTTTACAAGCAACAATTGAAGAGGGCTTTTCATTCAGAAGTGATCAAACTGACTTGCTGGTTAGGACTGATTTTGGAACCTTACCCTCATTTTTTCTTTAATTATTTTTATTATATAGTTGTTTACAAGTATTGTTTTTCATTTTGCTATAGGCTGCAGCTATCGGTTGCTTGAATGTAGCCTTATCTACTTCTCAGTCATCACCTTATGTAAAAGAGATGCTTTCCAAACAAATATCCACAGGTTGGCTTGTGTTTTCTGGTTAATTTTCTGAAATTCCTAACCAGTTCTTAATTACTATATTAATTTTTCAACAGCTGTGGTTTAGCATCAGAAAGATTTTTGGGTGTTTGCAGTGTTTTAAAAAGGGAAATTGCATTAGATGACAAAAAAATTTAGAAACAAACAGCTTATAACACCTTATTTTTGCATACTGCAAATTTGGCAAATATGACGGTAATCTGCTTTTAAATTTGCTATTTTTGCAATTTTGAAAATGTAAGTGACATAGGCTCCATTATCACAATTTTTTTTACTAACTTCCCTTTTAAAAAGCCCTCTCGGGCGCGTGACGTTAAGACCTAAGTCTGGTGCCTCGCCTTGAAAAGGCATGCTCACAAAATAAGTCGTGCACTTTTTATGAAGCCCCAAGGCCCAAAACCCTGTGCCTTGGGGTTTTTTCATTTTTTTTAAAAAAATAGTAAAAATTAAGGTTTTCCATTTCCTTTTCTATTTATTAAAAAAAATGACTAAGCCTAAATGAAAACATTTTACCCTCTTCTTCCTTCAACTATGCTTTCTCAAAATGTTGTCTTTTTATATACAGTGCACTTTACAGAAAAAGGATCGCACCTTTTTTTGCACCCTGTGCTTAAGGCTCAGAAGATTATTATGCCTTTTTGCGCCTTGAGCTTTAAAAACACTGGATGTTCGCATTCAATTTTGTTCTTAAGGGCTTTAATTATTTTCTACTATTCTTCTAAATCACAAACATTAATTTATTTATTTCATCATTATTTCTTTTCGATAGTCTGCTTAGATTCTCTTGACAATTTAGGTTGACTAAGTTAATTTGAGACAAAATACAGGGTAATAAGTTATAACGTGTCACATTCTGTATCTTATAATTTCATATATATTGGCACATACGAAGTCCTAAAGTAAAGTTAGTAAAATTACAATAAAGACAAAACTATTGTTCTTTTTTTTAGTGAGAGAGATACACTTATCGAATGAGATGTACCTCTTTAATGAATGAGACACACTTATTATTATCATAGTAGTCATATATTTTTTTTAAACGAAGACGAACTTGTTTATTAATAATAAGAACTCAATGTACAAGGGAATTATACAAAGAGCGAAATAAAGATGTCAAACAAGCGATAAACGATAGGAGATCATAAGGTGCACCCGGACATCTCAACTAGGTTGACACCCCCTTAGCACCAAAACATCATATCCCAAATAAGACTAGCCTATTACAACAATGAGAATGAAATATTATCCTCTAGTCTTTTTTATTATTGTTGGTGATATATAATTAAATTTGCCTTTAACCACAAGCTTAAGCTTTTGGGTGAATTGGTGGTTTAATAGTTATCTTGCTTAGGTTACCCTTATACACTTATATTTATTTCTTTAGCGAATGAAATAGATTATTTTGGTTCTTTCAAACTTTTAGTGTTTTTCTATGGTTGAAAACTTTGAGTTTCTTTAATAAACTTCTTTGATATCCACGGTTTTTTTTCTTTTTCGTGTAGCTCAAAAGGGAAACAGTGTTCTTGTCATATTACTTCAATATTCTGAGCAACTAACCAACCCAACCATATGCATTGAGGCTCTTCAGGTAACATTGGATTGAAACTTTCTTTGGTTTATTTGTCTGACTTCTGGTTTTATTATTCTTGCAGTTTTTCTTTTTCAAGCACCTAGTACTGTTCACATGGCATGACCTCATCTCTGTATTGTCATGGATATGATTGTTGTCACACCTTATCTCTAATTTTTTTAAAAGTCTTTTTCCTGGTAGAGGATGCACTTAACATATTATTTAAGGAATTATTTCAACATTTAACTAATGAATGCTTAATCAATAATTTGTGCAAAGTGATGGGATAGTGAAGTATGTAAATGCATAGGATGCAGGTCTTCAGTTTTTGAGATCCAGAATACTAGTAAATGGCTCACCAAAGCTATTAGGATGTTTAGTTGGTGAGATTTTAAAGGAATAATAGTTTTTTTCCGGAAAATTTTATAGAATGTATGGCTTGGACTGTATGTGAGATTTTTTTTTTGCAGGCCTTAAAAGCTGTATCACACAATTATCCACATATCATGTTTGCTTTCTGGGAGCAAGTTTCCTCAGTTGTTTCCAACTTTCTTCATGAAGCTGCTCCTGAAGTTTCTACGGGGCAGTGGAGGGTGCAGTCTAGAAATAGTGTTGGAATTATTGGTGAAAAAGTTATTACAGCTGCAGTCAAGGTTACTTTTTTTTCCCCTGGATCTTCAAACAGTAAATTAGTTGTTTTCCTTGAGTGTTTTTAAGCCATCTCCATTTTCCATGAATTGTTCGTCTTTATGTGTTAATCGGTAGGATTCTTGTTAATGATTGACTTAAGGTGCCAACTAGAGCATATCTCATTGATAAAATCTCTACTTTATTTAGAAGGCCAAATATTTGAATCACTCCACCTTGATATGATGTAATATTCTAAAAAGGATTCTAGGCTAACTGGTACCTTGACCTTTTTGTTCATAGTTTCCAATAGCAACAATAATGCTATCCACGTATACAATAACGATAGGTAGTTTACCATGGAGAAGGAAAGATTTGGGTCCTATTAATCTCCTATGGAGGCCTAGGCAAGAGTGAAATAAATTTGTAAGGTCATTAGTTTTTACAACTTTGGTGTTTATTATTTTTAAGTCTTTGGTGCTTATCAATTATATAATGGAAAGTTGTCAGTAATTTTCTCTGTTTATAAATATCTAGTAGGGAATATAACTGCCAAACTCAAAAGATTGATGTTTAAAAGTTACTCCTGTCTCCTTTGCATGACAATTTCTTTCCTCTTTTCAATGCTTTCAGGTTTTGGATGAGTGTTTGCGAGCAATATCTGGGTTCAAAGGCACGGAGGATCTTTTGGATGATAACCTACTCGATTCTCCATTTACTTTGGACTGCATAAGAATGAAGAAGGTCTCATCAGCTCCATCATACGAATTGAAGAATTTAGATGAAACTATTGACAGTCCAGAGGATGTCTGCGCAGGAATGAAGCAGTGGTGTGAGGTGATTGAGAAGCATTTACCAAGGAGTTTGGTGCATTCTTCCGCCATGGTAGACCGCACTTTCCCTTATTTCTTCAAATGTTTTATTATATTTGAAAATATTACAAAACATTGTTCTATAAAACCATGACACGCACATATAGGATGATGCTAAGGAGACTGATCTTGAATAGGAAATAGATTGGATCTGTAGGATCCCAGATGAATTGGATTATTTAAAAAAAGCCTTATTCTTTGGAAGATTGAGACCACGATTCATCAACAAGCTCATTATGTTTGTCTGTCATCAATAAAAGTCGACTGGTACTTGGTGAAAGTGGAAGGGAGAATCTTTTCTAGTATTTTGGAGGGAACCCTTGGAAGAACTTGTAGAGACATGAGGAGAGACAGATGGGTCTACAGTCGGTATCACTAACTGCTTGAGAATTTGATCTCTTGGGACTGAGGCAAATACAGGTTTCATTAGGTGAAATCCCATTCTAAACAGGAAAAAAAAAAAAAGAAAGAAATGAAAACTGGAATACCCTCATAATGCCACCTTTTAAAATGTTCTATAACTTTTTAAATAATTCAGTTGTAAAACCATCTAAGCTTGGACACCTGTAGGTGCATCATTCAGAAACTGCACATTGCATACTTGATCTCTTCTTCAGTAAATACGGTCTCCAACAATGAGGCTTACTGGCACTTTGGTTTCCCTACAAAACCATTCCCCTGCCCAATGTTTCATAAGTTAATAAAGTTTTGGTTCTTTTAACTTTGTAAAATAATCTCATCCTGTGAAATGTGAGGTGTTGAATTTACCTTTTTTAGAATGAATTCATAACCTTCTTTTCCTATGGAAGGTGAGAGCAGCATCTGTTACATGTTTCGCGGGTATTACTTCCTCTGTTTTCTCCTCTCTCTCTAAAGAAAAGGAGGACTATATACTGTCTTCAGTGGTAAGTTTTTATTTGGCTGAGACCAAAGTCTACCCTTGAACACTATTTTGGCCGATAAAATCATTTTTCAAACAGCTATATGCTTTATTTCAAAGGTGAATGCTGCCGTACATGATGAGGTGCCTTCGGTGAGGTCAGCTGCTTGTCGTGCCATTGGTGTCGTATCATGTTTCCCTCAAGTTTCCCAAAGGTGCTTCTAAAGTAATGGTGTGGCAAAATATTTATGTTTTCATTATTACCTTCATCTTGAGAAGGCGAGTTTTTCTAAATGTCCAAATGATATAGTGCAGAGATTCTTGACAAGTTCATTCATGCTGTTGAGATCAACACTCGTGATTCTTTGGTTTCGGTAACTGCTTTTATGAACATACATTGATACTTCATATTAGCATGATATTCCGTTTCTCTTATCTATTTATGTAAATTATTTCCACAACATTTCAGGTAAGAGTTACAGCTTCTTGGGCATTGGCAAATATATGCGAGTCAATCAGGCGCTTTTTTGAGGACTCTCCTTCAAGACAGCCCACAGGTGGGTTTATAGGAACAGGGAAGTTGTAATTCACCTTTTGGGAATAATGTGAGTGTTAAGTACTAATAGGGTTATGGTTTTCTAACTCTTCATTCTTTATTTTGAAGATTCGGTGGAACCTTCTCATATATTGACACTATTAATTGAGAGCAGTTTGCGTCTAGCAAATGATGGAGACAAGGTGAACTTTCAGTTTTACTAATGTATTATAGTTCAACTTCTTTTTAACCTTTAGACGCTATTATCACTTTTCATTCTTAATAATAAATAAACTTCACATTGATAAGGATACAGACTCCCCAAGGAAGAGAACTAAGAATTGCATGTGAGTTGTAAGCCATCTACTTGCAGAACTGATGAAGCTTACATCCTAGAATTGTTAGTTACTAGTCTAAACAGTTTGTTAGTCCTACTGATTAGTATACTAGCGGTTAGTTGGTTATTTTTATATATATAAATATTGATTTATTTTATTTATAATTATTATGATTATTTTTTTAATCTAAGTTAATTTTTTTAGTTGCTACACTATTGTAAAGAAGGAAAATTATCACCATCAATAAAGGCTATGGTTTTGAATTTATACCAAATTGGCATTCAACTAGTGAGAAGGCTAGATGGCTAGAAAAAGGATAACCACTTTCTGGAGTAATGCAGTTCAGTCCAACAGGGAGTCTAAAGGGAAATTTGTCTACTCTTGGATAAAGAAAACGATATGAGTGCAAGGCCACTTAGGGGAGCTCTAGACTTGTAGCATTTGTGATGCAGAGAGTTGAGGTATTAGGCCAAATCCATGGCCAAACAAGAGAAATTCATCCCAAAGAAGAGAAAAAGCTCTTTAAAGAACAATGTTCTATTTCAAAATATGATCAAAAGCTTCTAATTACAACCCTAAATTGTCTATTTGTAGACTTACTAGAAAATAACATAATTAACTAATTAATTCTAATTAAACTCTAATCAATATAAATTAAGAACTAAACAAATATTAACTAAAATATACTAAATACATCTGATTCTCCTCCATCAATTTGTCTTCTTTTTTTAATTGCTTTGCCATAAAATTTCCCATCTTTTCAATTTTTAAGGTATTCAGGGTTCTGAGTTTTAGTTTCATTTGACTAAAAGGCATCAACAGATTTAAGCTTTTTGTCTTTAGTGTAAAGTACATTGTATTTGGGTTTTTGCCACTTGATGCAATAGTAAGCTTTCAATTTTTTGTACCACTAGATTAAATCAAATGCTGTCAGAGCTCTTGGAAATCTTTCAAGGTTGATAAAGTTTTCGTGTTTACTTTCCCCCTGTGAGAGGCCTAGAAGCAATTCAGGGTTATCTTCAGTGGCTAATAACTCTGAGGATCTCTTTTCGAAGGATGATTCAAAAGTAAATCTTGGATGCACATCAAAAAATCTCAACGATACAAATTCATTCTACAGTTCAAGTTTTCTTGAGAGAATAGTTCAGGCATTTATTTCTGGGATCACAACTGGAAATGTGAAGGTATAATTTCTGACATTTCTCATGTGAAATTTAGTTGCCCCATCCTGTCGGGTTTGCTTTAGTGTGCATTTTTGTCTTTATAGGACTAAATATTTTGTGATACTAAAATTCTAACGTTTGCTGAGCAGGTCCAGTGGAATGTTTGTCATGCATTAAGCAACTTATTTTTAAATGAAACACTGAGACTGCAGGATCTGGACAGGTGAAATTTAATTTAAAATGTTAATCTGCTATCAAGTAACCTGAGGGATATTCCTTACTTCCTTCAACATTTTAGAATTTACCTTTAAAGAATAACTTCACTTCTTGGTCAATCAAATAAATTTTTTGGACTATGGGTTGTGACTGCAGGACACGGCAGAATTAAATGTGTGTGATAAAATTACGTTGTCAAAAAGATATACTTGGTTAGAAAACTCCTTAGATTTCGTTCAAATCATCAATTCAGTTAGAGTTTTAGTTTTGGTGCAAAATTTGTCCTGGATGGAATTTGTTGCTTATCAAATCAGAGGAATGAGATCTGAATGCAGTGGGATTCTCCTCAAATTGGAAATCATTCCCTCAAAGATGGGAGAATCTCATTCTCTAAACATTCTCATTTGTTTTTCCTTTTCCCTTTTCCAGAAATCGAGAACCTATTTTCTAATCACTTTACACTTTCACTCTTTCTTGCTTCTTCTAGACACTCAGTCGCTACCAAATTTAACCTCATATCTAATTGATGTGTTTTTATTATGAACTTAGTAATTTCTATTTAACATTTTTATTACTTCATTTCAGTGAGCTGTTATTTGTTAATTTGGAATAAAATTAACTACTCTTAGATTAATAAAATAAATTACAGCTATTCATTGTTTTTGGTTTGTTTTTTGCTGGTTAGTTTGTTGTTTTTGAGATTTTCGTTAGTACTCTATTTTGGTATGCTTTTAGTTTGCCATTTCTTTTTTGTGGCTGCTATGTTGGCCTTGTTTTTTTTTTCCTTTTTTCTTTTTCCTTTTTGTTGGTTTTTCTTTTCTTCTTTCGAGCAATGTTGTCTTGAACATTATGTCTTTTCATATATCAATAAAAAGTTTTTGGTTTTAAAAAAATTAATTAAATTCATTCTCAACAATTGTTGAGTTTGCAACCTTGAACATGTTCTTTCTGTTTACCTATCAACAAATAATTTTACTCAATTGCTGAAGGACGATGGTATTTATGATCAATTTTTCTTTTTGCTGCTTTGCTAGGGTGTCATCACTTTTCAATATTCTTTTGCTGCTATTACGTGATTCCTCTAATTTTAAGGTGAGGATACAAGCTGCTGCTGCTTTATCTGTGCCATCTTCAGTGTATGGTAAGTACCAGGTATTCATTATCTGCTAGACTGAGAACGTAAGAATGGCAACGAACAACCTTATTGAAGTTCATTCTACTTAGTTTCAATTTTGCATGATTGATTTCTTGAAGGGGAGCGGGGTAGTAGTAAGGAGAACTGTGTTCTTGTAATGAGTCACACTATACTTTTTCCCAGGTTAAAAGGAAATTGGAACTTCATGCAGATGGATGCTCTAAGCAAGTTTACTTTTTGGTGCAGGCTATGGGAAGTCTTTTCCAGATGTAGTCCAAGGTCTGGAGCACACAATTGAGAACCTAGAATCAAATCATATTCTTGCTCCGAGTTTCAAGTATAAGGTTGCACTTGAGAAGCAGGTCAGTTCCTTCAATCAATTTCAATACGAGCAGTACTACTGCGTTAAAGCAAACTAGCACCTTTCATTTCTGTCATTGAGTGATTACTTTGGATTAGGAGGCTTAGCTGTGAACTCATGGTCCAACAAAAAAAACTTGGTGATTTTGAAAACTATTTCTTACAAGCTTTAGGAAGTTCTTTGTGAATGGAATCCTTAAGAAAGCTGGAAAATGTAATTCAATCCCGTAGCACACATCTCTATTTTTATTCTTTGAACATCTATGTCATCCTTCCGAATTCCATACGAGATTGGTCCTCTTAATCCAATATTGTCCGTGAAAGTTGGTCATTTATCCAATTAACATTTGCTAGTGTTGGTGAATGCTTAGCTTCAATTTAACAATTCAACACACATACTCTCAAAAGCAGCCATCAGTTTTAAACGTGGATCTGGATGAGTCCTTTTCATATACCTTCCCTCTTTTAATAATTATCTTTAATTGCTTAATGTTTTGGTTGTGTACAGCTGATTTCAACCATGTTACATGTTTTAAGTCTTGCTGCCAGCACTGACCATCAACCGCTGAAAGATTTTCTGGTCAAAGTAAGTTCTCACTTTCTTTACTGATTAGTATATGGGTGTAACTGTCTTTACTTAATTGTAGCATATCATCTTGCTTTATACTCTGTAGTTTTTAGATTCTTCAACCACGATCATTGATAGATTCAGGAATTATGTGTTATGTGTACAAATACTAGACTGTACAAAGAATATGCACTGATGTGGCGGAAAGTAATAGATATATTTGCATTGCATATCAATGAGACTAAGAACTTTGTTGTGTAAGGGACTGGGAATTCCATTCAACTCTTGCATTAAAACGTGTTCTTGAATCTTGCAGGGATAGGGGTTGGGATTTGAAATTTTTCCAAAATGTTAAAAAATATCATAAAAGTTATGAAGTAAATATATTGATCTGAAACATGGTGCATAAGGACATAGAGAAATAGCTACAGAGCAAGGGGAAAAAAGAGAATCCCCTATCAACAACTAATAATGAACAGCTGCCCCATCTTGTCAGACATGAAAAAGAAATATGAAACCGACGTTTTCTTTAGCTGCTGTTTAAGCTTTGTTCTTTCTCCAGTAATCTTAACTGTTATTCTAATCCTTGCTAGAAAGCAACATTTCTTGAGGAATGGTTCAAGGCACTTTGTTCGTCGGTTGGAGAGAGAAGCAATTGGCGTGGTGATGATGAAAACAATTCCACCAACAATCAAAAGAGAGAAATGATATTGAAAGCTTTACGGTCACTAATTGAAGTGTATACAAGCAGCAACCAAAGTGCAATTTCTCAGAGATTTGAGAACTTGGTCAAAGGGATTCACTAGATTCCTTCACTTTTCTTGTTACATTATTCTACCAATTGGAAAGAGTTCAGCGGTTACTGTAGCCTGTAGCCTCTACCCAGATTTCAGATACGTTCCTGTAAGAGATGCAATCCCCTCTGATGAAATTAACGGGAAATGATAGACTGATGTTCGACTGGCATAAGCCCGCGAAATGCACTTAAAGATGTTATATAAGTGAAAGTTTCAAGGCATGATCGACACGAGACATGGCTAGATCTGGTTCTTGTGGATTGGCCAGGGCCAGGGGTTCGGAAATTTGGTGGGTATGCACAGGGAGATTGGGGAAACTATTCTTCTCAGCAAGTTGAAAGAGAGTGTTTACTTTTCATTTATGACTGTACAGAGTAAGTGGGTTCGTTTGAAAGGTTTGAGCTCAGTCGGTAATATTTCCTTCCTCCTCTCATTGCTTTCTCAAATTGGCAATGGAAGATCCTCCCTTTTTGAGCTCATCAAGTCAATGTTGTAGTGCACAGCTTCTTTACTATTGGTCTATTTATTATGTATAAGGTGAGTGAATTTTGTTTTGTGTATTTCATTTTGTAATAAATTATAGATAATTGAATTATTTATAATGTAGGTAAGATTTTTTTGGTTTGCTTGTTTTAATGACCCTAAATATAATATAGGACATTTAATTTATTTAATGAACTATTCTAATTATTAGATATAAATTCGTGTGTTTGATAGTACAATGAATTTCACTTTTCTTTTTGTTGTCTAATGAGAAATGAATTTTAATTGGTTGGTGAATAGCTCGATGACGAAATATCCAAAATTAAAAGTTATGAGCAAAGAAGCATAGTTGATACTTTCAAAAAGTTAAAAATCGAATTTGACATAAACGTATGTATATGTAAGTTGAACTATGTTTGTTTTGACCGTTGATAAATTTTAAATTATATTGATATTAATTTAAATTTTTGGAGAATAAATTTTCAACTTACTATTGTTACATGCATTTTCATTAAAAATATATAAATTTTAAAAGATTGTTTTATGTTCTACAATCGGAAGAAACATTCAGCCAATGTTATACTTCAGAAACCTAATAATAAACATTTCTACAACTCGATTTTAGTTTTTTTCTTCTGTTATATTTTCAATCAAAGTTAAGTCAAACGATATGCCATCTATTAGACACACTTTGAAAGGGTGTTTCATGTAATTAATCAAAAAAAAAAAATCACTGCTATTTAACGATTATATGGATCAATTTACATCGACAACAATTATCGACTATCTCACTACCGTTGGCTGATTGACAGTGGTCGTTGAGAGTCATTGATGGATCACAATCACTATAATTGATCAATGACAATCGTCGACAGTCAGCAACAATTAATGATAAAAAATAGAAAACGAGTGATGATATTTTTTTCTTTCAAACTTACAACATTCTATGAAAACCCATCATCCAAATTCATGGATTTGGTTTATTGATACAAATTTTATTTCGATTGCTCGAATCTGAGTTTGGCTTTAAAATGTCTAACTCCAAACTCTTAGGCTAAACATCCGATTCAAGGTTCTATGAATCCGATTATCTTCTTTACAGTCAGAATATTCAATCTCTTCCTTCCAATTTTAAACTTGAAAAAAAAAAAGAAGCACACAATGATTCATTAATCATTTTTCTTTTCATATTTACTATAATATCAAAAGACATTTTGCTGCAATTAAACGACAAAGAAGGAAATTCCCTTTTGGCTTTTTGACCCACAAAACCAAACATATTGAGTTGATTGGCATCCCATCCCCTAATCCATCTCTCAAATCATTGCATTTCTCCTTTTTCTCTTTTTCCTCTCTCTCTATCCTTATTTGTTTCTATAGATCTTAATTTTGTTTTAACCTATAAAGTTTTCTTTAACTTCTAAATTACTTTATAAATTCGTTATTTAAAGTCGATTTACCATAAATAAAATATTGAATGTCTAATAGATCGTTTGATTTACCACAATGTAACCGTGTTTAAGTATTTAATTGTCTAAGCTTTGACTTGTCAAAATTAACCAATTGTGCATGCATAATTATTGAAAGTTCTTTCTTAGTTGATTTGTTTAAACCTAAATAATCACTTTTAAACTAACAAACCTTTTAGAACACGAAAATTCAATCGTCGCAACGTTGAAAATCTAGAAAATGTAATTTAGTTTTGTTTAACTCTCTTTATTAGATCTTAACTTATCATCATTTGTTTTATTTTTTAAACTTTAAAAAGATTAATTTGAGTCCTCCATCCATATATCATCCTAAGATGACCTTCACCCTTTCCATCCTAAAATTGTCATAACATCCATTATTTCAAGTTGGGTAGATATTCCCAAACCTCCATTGGCAACTTAGTTATACACTCCATCAACCATGTGGATATCTACTCAATTTCAATATATAAAAAGTCACATCACTCATTCATTCATTCATTGAAGGAATATTATCCCTAAACACTAAAATAATCATTTTTCTTCAAAGTCAATAGAATCAAAACATATTTGTAGATATCAAAACGAAAATTTAAACCTTGGAAAATTATAAAGTTGAATCTATAACCATTTTGACTAAAGGAAAAAATTATTCCATTCAAAAGACAACCCCACATAATATTTATCCACCTTTTATTCTTTATTTATACTTATAAGAGTAAAGAAATTTTTAAAAAGTAATTCTATATTAAGTCATCATATATATATACATATACATATATATATATAAGTAATATCTTGAATTAAAAAAAATTATTATTGATTAATTAAGTTAGACTTTTATTACAATGATATATAATTTCAAACCATTAGAATCATTAATCAAAAGTTTAAATTTTGGTTGTCGGTGTTGTTTTAATCTTTTTTTTAATTACAATTCATAGTTCGATTTGTTTCCAATTTAAGTAACCTCTTTTCCACCACCTTTATCCCTAAATCCATGTAATTCATTCTTAATATTTATGGTACATTTTAAAAGCATAAATGCTTTCTATTCAATCCTTTTGAGCTAATCTATTATTGTAGTTGTTCCCACATATTTAACCCTTTAATTATGCAAACCAACTCTTAATCTTTAATTTAAACTAAGATTTGTTCCATTTTTACAAATAAATTTTAATTATTTATAATTTCTTTAGAATTTATTCCCAATTGTATCCTTAGCAATTAAACAAATTTCATTATAAAGGTTTAACCATTGAAATTGCTTCAAGACTGCCATTTTATGGATAGATTTGTTACATTTGAAGATGAAAACTGCTTCATTTATTAGTCATGTTATTGTGAAGTCGAATATTGATTGAATCCGAAGTTTGGATTCGAATTTCTCTATGTCTACGAGTCAATAAACACTTTTGAATTTGATTGTTGTATCTTTTACCGTCTCAAAACATATTGATCAAACTCCGATCGGATATATATATATAATGGACCACTACTTCCTACTTCCTTCACAACTCAATCACATGTACCAATCTGGATTTAAATCAAATCAAAGTTTTTTCTTAAGAAATGATTTTCCAGTTGTAGAATTATAAAAACTACGATTTTATCAATTAAACTAATGAATTGATTTTATTATCTTACAAATTGGACGTTGAAATTGTGAGTTCAGATTGATTATTTTTTGATAAATAAAAGTCAAGGAACATCTCATTAATTAGTCTAAGGTACGGATCTGAATCCTTTTCAATCCATTTATATGTTCATAAAATATTATATCAATTTGTTTTTCAAAAAAGGAAACTGTGTAAAATATTTCTACAACCTTACATTTCTTATTAATAATGGGAAGAAGATGGTTGGAATCAATATTTTTTTAGAATCTGAAAAATGTAAATGCAAAGACATGGGACCCTTATTATATTCTCTCCATCAACCCACATTCAATTTATTGTTATTTTTTCAAAAAAAATTGTAATGATTCAATCCTACATTTTTCAAATTTGTAATAATTTAGTTCATAAACTTGTTACACAATAACTTGCTTCTTTAATTTACAAAAGAATATAATCTAAATTCAATCTATTAATCTACTTGTTGTGTAATTGATAATATATATTTTTCAATTTAGGTACTTATATACAAAATAGGAATGAATTGAGTTTTGAAAAAAAGGAAAGAAAATAAATGAGGAGGAGAAGGTGATTGAATATTAAGAAGAGATGTAGGAGACATAAAGCACTCATAAATATGAGTCTTCACGTGATTTCTTTTCTTTCTCTTTTCTGTAAATGGCCTTTGCTTCTGGGGACTCTGTCTCTTTCCTATTCATATTTATTCTGCTCCTAATTTACCAATGTAGAAGGGAAAGTTTTTATTTATTAATTTAGAACTTTATTCATTATAAATTAATTTTGCAGTTATGTTATATGTATATATATATCTATAGTGTTTGGGAATGTGAATGGTTGATGGGGAAAGGGCAATTAGTGTTAATTAAAGTATGGGATCTTAAATCAAAATTTAATTTTACAAAGAAATAGAAAGAAAGATCACAGCTGGCTGGTTATTAACTTATTACTCTCAAAGGGGATGGACAAAAATAAATATTACTGACTCATGGTCACCTGTCTTTTAGGTATTGGTTAATTGTAAACTTGGAATAAGAACCTAAAAAGTTGGAGCAAATTTCTTTGGAAAAAAAAAAAAGTAAGAGGTTGCAAGGAAGAAAGTAAAAGATGATGGAATGAAAATGCATCAACGTGTGAAATGTAAAATGAAATAGAAATGAGAGTGAAATGAAAATCAAAGGTGTTGAGTCATTTCAGGCTAATGACTCTCCTGTGAACCCTCATATTCCATAAGACTAAATCCCCTGTCCCTCTCTCTCTCTCTCTCTCTCTCTCTCTCTCTCCCTCCCTCCCTCTCCCTTTGTTTCTCTGTCTCTCTCACCCTTTCCACCTTTAGAAATTTAATGAGAAAAGTTATGATATAATCCAAATCCATTCCAAAATCCAAACTACGGTATTCACACCTTCCTTCTCTTCTTCTGTGTGTCTCTGTATTACTAGTTTCTTCTTCAAACAAAGTTGAGAGGCTTCTTCTATTTTCTTATCATTTTGTTGGGTAGGCTGTAAATCTTTATCCTCCACTCACTTCCCCTTCTCTGTTATGGCTCAGTATATCAACCTCCTTTCTCCAACTTACTCATTATTCTTCCTTTTTTTATAACCTCTTTCTTTACCCTCCATGTACCTTCCTACAGCTTTCTCTTGCTATTTAATCACTATATTTTAATCCTCCTTCCTCTTCCCATTGTTGATAAAAAGTGAAACAAGTTCTCTTCTTGCTTGTAACCATGGTCTATATTTGCTTCACATGATACTCTTCTTCTAGCCCACGGTTCAGATATCAGAACCCTTTTCAGGTTTCTCACTTTCCTCCTTTTCTTCTAGAATAAACTAATGGTAAAGGAAAAAGGGAACATCTTGAAAAAGAAAATGGTTGTTTTGTTTCATCCGGGTCGGTTGGATGTTGTTCTTTTGTTTATATCTAACCAATGGATTGTTGTCCAAGTGATTTGATGGTTTTTCTTTTTCTTTGTGAAGTTTGAGGGTGGCGTAAGTGTAGGAGGCTTGATTCTTGGTAGTTTGTCGTTTCAACTTTCGGGTTGTATTCGTGGTTTGAAAATATAAAGCGACTGCTTCTTCTTTTCAGTGGGTTTTTTAGACTATAGATTAATTTACGTATAATTCCACTCCACCCAAATTTTCCTGCTTAATTTTGAAAAATTCCCCCCCCAATAGCCAGACATGGAAGAACCCAGAATCAAGAGTGGCCAAATAACATTGGAACTCAACAATCCAGAATCAAGATTGGCTAAAATGTGGAGATGAACATGATAATTAATATATATATATATGATCTAGCTTTAAGTTTCTACCATAGATTCAATGCTTATTTGTTAATAATCAATGCTTGTTGAATGGTTTTTCTAGGAGTTTGTAAAGAACAAAAGTTGAAAAAATGGCAAAGGAGTATAGTGGCTCACCAAAGCATCACCATATCGAGTCAAGAAGGAAACGGGTGACATGGATTCTTGCTGTCAGTGGACTATGCATTTTATCATACATGTTTGGGGCATGGCAGAGCACCACAACGCCGATCAACCAATCCGAAGCATATTCCAAAGTCGGTTGCCCCGATCAAACATTTCCATCCACCAACACACAATCCAAAGCCCAATCCTCTACACCGACGCGTTCGCTCGACTTCGACAGCCACCATGGCGTCGAAATCAACAATACCATTGAAGCAGTCACCAAAACGATCTTTCCCTGCGACATGTCGTTTAGCGAATACACTCCCTGTCAAGATCCGACTAGAGCAAGGAAATTTGATCGGACTATGTTGAAATACAGAGAACGCCATTGTCCTGCAAAGGAAGAACTACTCCACTGTATGATTCCGGCGCCACCGAAGTACAAAACGCCGTTCAAATGGCCGCAGAGCCGCGATTATGCTTGGTATGATAATATTCCTCATAGAGAACTTAGTATTGAGAAAGCGGTACAGAATTGGATTCAAGTTGAAGGCGATCGTTTCCGATTTCCCGGCGGCGGCACGATGTTCCCCCGCGGCGCCGATGCTTATATTGACGACATTAACGAGCTGATTCCTCTTACTACAGGGAAGATTCGAACCGCCATTGATACTGGCTGTGGGGTAACTGAATTTCTTCACTCCAAATTGTTTCGTTGTTGAGTTTTCATTGCAACAATTTTCGGACAATTTTTTCTTGGGCAATTATTTAAAAAAATAATGTGACAATCAATGTCTTTTCTTATTGTTCATATCAATAAAATCTTTAAACCAAACTTTTTGAAAATTTCAAACTATAGTTATAGTTTTATTCTTGTTCATGGGAGTAGAAGGTTGGATCTCTCGTTCTGATAGTTATTGTACCAAAAAAAATTGATTAAATGATTTGACATTTATGAAAGTATGGGATAGGAAGCGGTCAAATGTTTGATGTTTTGAACGGTAGAAAATGAAATTTGAGTTATGTGGATGGGCAATTATTGATGTGTTTTGGGTCATGGTACCCTACTGACTTTGGTTGTGTTATAGGTAGCAAGTTGGGGTGCTTATTTGCTAAAGAGGGACATCGTGGCCATGTCCTTTGCCCCAAGGGATACTCATGAAGCTCAAGTTCAGTTTGCTCTAGAACGTGGAGTTCCTGCCATGATTGGTATCATGGCTTCTCAGAGACTCCCTTACCCGGCTCGTGCTTTCGACATGGCTCATTGCTCTCGTTGTTTGATTCCCTGGGGTAAAAATGGTAAGTTGTTTCTCACAAAGTAAAAAACAGAAACATTTTCAAATGAGTTTGAAGTCATTGGTGAAATGGTTACACTGAACTTTATTTACAGATGGGTTGTATTTAATTGAACTCGATAGAGTTTTGAGGCCGGGTGGCTATTGGATTCTCTCTGGGCCCCCGATTCGTTGGAAGAAATATTGGAGAGGTTGGGAAAGAACACAAGAAGACTTGAAAGAAGAGCAAGACACCATTGAAGAAGTTGCAAGGAGACTATGCTGGAAGAAAGTGATTGAGAAGAATGATCTTGCAATATGGCAGAAGCCCCTCAATCACATCCAATGCATCAAGAACAAGAAAGTCTACAAAACACCCCACATTTGCAAATCAGACAATCCTGATGCTGGCTGGTATGTACTTCCGAAAACAGCCCCTATCCTCTAACATTAATTCTTATCATCATCATGCCTTTTGTTGGAACAACTAAGTATGGAAACTTGCATTACTCCATTGCTCATTTCTCTTCAACACCGGCTAATTGCTCATTTCTCTCCTGAACTCAGGTACCGAAATATGGAAACTTGCATTACTCCATTGCCAGAAGTGAACGACTCTGAAGAAGTTGCTGGTGGGGCAGTTGAAAATTGGCCGGAGCGAGCATTGGCCGTACCACCACGAATCAGTAGAGGAACAATACCAGGCATCACCGCAGAAAACTTCGAAGAAGACAACAAACTATGGAAGGAGAGGATTACATATTACAAAAAGATGATCCCATTAGCACAAGGACGGTACCGAAACATAATGGACATGAATGCAAATCTCGGCGGATTCGCAGCCGCTTTAGTCAAGTTCCCAGTGTGGGTAATGAACGTTGTCCCTGCAAATTCAGACCGTGACACTTTAGGTGTAATATACGAACGTGGCTTGATCGGAACGTACCAAGATTGGTGTGAGGCGTTCTCAACATACCCAAGAACGTATGATCTAATCCATGCCAATGGCATATTTAGCATATATCAAGATAGGTAAGGTTGAAGCAAATGATCAGATAAAACAATGAAACTCTCTACTCATGTTCATGTTCATGTTCATATTCATATTCATATTCATATTCATATTCATACTCATATTCATATTCATCTGTTTTGAATGATGAAAAATGCAGGTGTGATATAACTCAGATTCTATTGGAGATGGATAGAATATTGAGGCCAGAAGGGACAGTAATATTTAGGGATACAGTTGAAGTATTGGTGAAGATTCAAACAATATCAGATGGAATGAAGTGGAAGAGTCAAATTATGGATCATGAAACTGGGCCATTTAATCCTGAGAAGATTCTTGTGGCTGTTAAAACTTATTGGACTGGTGAAACCAACCAACAACAAGAGAAACAAGCATAGTCATTTTTTAAATTAAGATTATAATTACAACAGTTTGTTCTTTTTTTTTTCTTTTTTTCTTCTTAATTTTTAAATTTTACTCCACATTTTTCTCGCTTAGGTGTGTGTACTTTTTCTTCTATTTCCTGTTCCTATTTTGTAATTTTCTATCTAATTTTTTTTAATATAAGAAATATTTATATCATTTCAAACTTTTGGATTCTTTTAATTATAACTAGGATGACATTCCTATTAGAAAACGAGTATTAATTCTCTATGTTGAAGTTGAAATTAAAATATGAACTCTCATTTCGATGAGATTGTGAAATGCACGATCATATTTTTGTAGCGGTTGAATTATGAGGATGTTAATACTTTTAATATAATACCCTCTAATATTAGAGACATGCTAAGTTATAAATCTATGTCAAACTATTATTTTTGAAATTAAAATGTATAATTTATTCTCATTTTAGTATGACTTTTATCTCTTTCTTTTCGATTAGATAAGATCTTTTAGATTCAAAGCGATTAGCACGGATATAAAGACAAATCTTATTAATTCACCTACTTTATCAAATCAATTCATCAATTCCTCAATTCCTAAATGTTTCTTTTTTCCTTTTTGTAAGAATAGTGTATTGATGCAGAACATAGAACTTTCGAAGCAACAAATTAAAGACAATGAAAAGATGGCCAAGGATATGGGCTGCCTTCTAAGAATTAAACCCCAATAAGATTGATCTTACATCTATTTTTTTTTTTTTTGAGAAATCTAACAACTTTCATGTATCATACCATATATACTAATATTCTGTGGATCTAATTACAATTATGGACTCTTCTAAATTATGCATTTAGGTGAACTCATTTGAGTCTATTTTCTTATTATAATTTTGGTCCCTCTCAACCAAATTTTTGTTGTTTATTTTTATGGGTTTATAGATTAGGTTTACACAACCAAAAGTTGAAAAATAAACCCAACTACCTAAACTTTGTCCATCCTTAGGAAACTTACATTTTCTTTTCTTCCCACGTTAATTTTGACTTACGAAACTTATCAACTAAATAGTAATTGCATTACATCTCAATAACAAACATACTTTTATTATTTTCAATACTACTCAAATAAATAGTTTTAATAATTAAATATCAAAAATCAATTCTATTTTCAAACACATACAATTAAACAATAAATTTATTTCAAACAATTAATAACGTGTATGCACCATCATTTTTCCCTTCTAACGTTGTGTAGCACCACACAATAATGTTACTCTATAAATATTTTCATCTTTTACGTATCCTCCTCAAACTTCAAAGTTGAAGTGTTAGATTAATCCGTCGAAATTTATTGAGAAGATTAGAGACACTAAGATAAGTTTAGCGGGTGGAAAAGCAATATGGTTCTTGTCAATGGGTCAAGAATGATGTGGCTGGTTCCAGGGTGGGATCACTAAGCTCTAGTAAGAAGTAGAAATGGTTAGGAGTTAGGGGTAGAACTCGGTTGGAGAGAGAAAAGAGAGATTACGTGTGTGTGTGCGGGAGAGAAAGAGAACGGAGAAAAGGTTACGTAAATGTGAATCGACTGAAGAAGAAAGAAACAGCCATTATCTCTCTTTCTTTCTCTCTCTCTCTCTCTAGCTTCTCTAGCGGTGGCCTACGACTACGAGATTCGCCCGTCCTCTACCTTTGGGGACTTCCACCCTCATCAAAGATCGGATTCACCATCGTCTCAAAGCCCGGACAGTTATGGTGGACACCGACAACATGCCCGATTCCTCTCACAACGTGGAGGATGAAGTTGGGAGAGTGGTTGAGCTGGCCAAAGAGTTGCATGATTCTGCTGCATCTCTAATCTCCAGAACAGCCATCGACGAACAGTCTCTCCGCCAACGTGCTCTCTCTCTTGACTCCTCAGTTCGCCGTCTTTGTTCTTTACTCAATTCCCTTCAATCCAAGAAGCTTTTGGACTCTAAGCTTGCTGAAAAGGTCTATATCTTTCTCACTTTTCGACGCATTTGATTTCGAATCTGTCTTTCTGAAATCCACGGATCGATTCATCTTTCTTTTTCTTTTTCTTTTTAATTCTTTGTTTTGGTGAATCAGCTGGAAGATGACTTGCAAAGAGCTAAATGTATGATGACTGATGGAGAGGTTGCATCGTTTCTCCCTGGGAAGCCGCAAGGTTAGAGTTATTTCCTTTTGTATTTAGAGATCGTGAATTGATGTCATTCTTTCTTTTGGAGGACAATATTATCAGAGGATTAGTGTTCTTATGCTCCTTGCTGCATTTTTAGTGTCTGAGTATGTAATTTGATGGCAGGGAAGTTCTTGCGGATGTTTCTGGGACCTATAAATGTGCGTGCTTCAAGGAAAGATGTTCAGTTGAAAGTTAAAGAGGAATATAACAGTTACAGGGTATGAATTTCTATTACTCTTCGTATTGTATAATCTCTCATCTTTCCCCTTATTGCATGTGGTAGTTTGCAATTTGATGAAACTTTTCAATATTTAGGGCTAAGGTATACCTCGAACTCTCCGAAATTAGTGCTTTGTTATAAGAGTTATTTTCTCACTCACTTTTGTATTTTACTCGAACACCTTTGTTAGATGACGTACTTCTATAGGATCAGCAGCCACCAACTGCTGACGGAAACATTCTTTCTTTTATAGATTTGGATAATGAAGCTTCAGATGGGCCTGATTAGTTAATTTTACCCCGTCTAGATTTTGGGTTATTTTCCAGTTTTTGTTAGTTAGAAACAAACGGTCATTAATAGGATGGAATTTACAGTATGATGAGCTTTCTTGAACAGGTTAGTTTCTGTAGGTTACACAATTGTGCCCTTGAGTTTTATAGTATGGAATTTACAGTATGATAAGAATGCGTCCTCTAATCCTACGCCAGGGGAGTTATTCAGATTTTATTACAAATGGAACAGATAAAAACAAAAGTTTGATCAAGTTGTCTTTGGATCTTGACTTAACAACCTTGCTCGAAAACTTTATATGGACGCCTTCCCTTTTACGTGACTACCAGCTTAATAAAATTCACGGATTTATGCGAAGCTATGCCATCTTGTCAGTAATTATTTGAATACTTATTCAGCTGACTTCTGATTTCCTACGGGGATATCTAAGTTTTAGAGCACATCTTCTGTTTAGTTAACTGTCATAGAGTGAAAGGAAATTTTGTAGGTACTTGCCAAGAGTTCTCTTCCTATATTTTACATTTTTCTCTTAAATGTACAGTTAGTATTCTGGTCAATTTCAATCTTGCCTTTGTAATATACTAAACTACAGTTGGAGACATAGTTGACTTAAAGATTTTAGAGGGGAAGTGAAATAAAAATCACTTCTTGCATTGTTTTGGTGCCAAGAAATGTTGGCAGGTTTCATTTCAAGTTTTGTAACTACAAAAGCACTATGAGTACTATTATTCAACTTTTAGGTAGAATCAAGTCTAGATTTAGAGGCAAAGTGAAACCGTTATGACCTATGCAATTATAATGATTAGGAGCTAATGAATATTTTGGACAAATTTACCAAGTGGTGTGAGAGGTGGATGCAGCTAAATGCCTCAAGCTACTTATTGGCATTCGTAATCCTCCTTCTATAGTAATTACTACATGATATTTTCTCAGTTTGGGGGGCTCTGGATATCCATCGGTTAAGATATTTGTCAAGATGGTTTTTTTTGGGGTAAATTCTATGTAATTTTAGCTTGAGGTGCCCTCA
The DNA here is from genome assembly GCF_000004075.3 of Cucumis sativus. Lineage (NCBI taxonomy): Eukaryota > Viridiplantae > Streptophyta > Magnoliopsida > Cucurbitales > Cucurbitaceae > Cucumis > Cucumis sativus. Next base: position 703,826 of record NC_026659.2, on the reverse strand, counting down.
CGTTGATCTCTTTCAAGCAGGACAGGACTGCTCTTCTTTTTCTCCTTTTCCCATCTCTGCTGCTTGTTCTAAGAGGCTGGGTTTGGGATGGATGCTTGCCTGCATTTCCAGTTCAACTGTACCAGGTATTTTTCTTTTTCCAAATTGGTTTTCTTTCTGTAATTGAATATTTTGTTGCATATTGAATTTGTTTCTGTACGAGTTTTCATGGCTCCTTCTGAACATGGTAGTAGGAACTGTGGAACAAAAATGTTGTGATTCACCAGATAAATATAACTGTTAATACCTACTTGGCATTCATCTGAATCCTTTACAATTGAAAGACATTCCTTTTGTAGTTTTTTTGGGGGTTGTTTCAACATTTTTTTCTTAAGGTGTTGCTTTATTCTTTTCTTTTAATATATCCTCGTCTCTTATAAAAGGAAAAAAAACAATTATTTTTTTCTATAAAGAAACATTTCATTGAATAAATGAAATAGGGAAAACCCCACACCTATAGGCGATTACAAGAAGTCTCCAATTTTAAAGGGAAAAAAAAAGAGAAGTAAAAGAAGACTCATTTACACCAATTATAATCATATGAACCGAAACTATAAAGTTATCAAAAGTGGAGGCAGAGTCCCTGAATGAACAACCATTGCGTTCACCCCAAAGAGCCCAAAAAAAAGAAAAAGAAAAAAAAACTCAGGAAAGCAAGCCAAATAGTCTGCTTGGTATCACCAAAAGGATGAGCCACAAACAAAGATGGTAAGAAATCTAAAGTAGAGTTAGGGAAGAAAAAGACGCATCCATAATAATAAGCCAGAAATGGCTCAAAGGAGCAAACAGGGGATTGAGAGTTGTGGCAACGTAAGATGCACCTAGAAGGAGAAATAGACATACAAGACTATAAGGAACATGCCTCCCATCTTCAGTTTCTAACCATCCAATTTTAGGCTTCTCATTTGATGCAAAACACAAACCAAGTTTACCTAGATCTAATTTCTTGTTATTTTGTGTTTTTTAATGGAGGACGTCTCATTTGTTCTGTTATATCTCTATTAATGTTGCAATTTTTGAATTCTTGTTTTTTGGGCATTTATAGGTTTATCTTCATATGGTGAATTCAATGCCTTGAAAGACAACTTATAGATTCATTTAAACTCAACACATCATTGTTCTTTCCAGGCATGGCTCTTGTTCCTATACACAGGATTGGCATTGCGTGAAAACATACTAAGAGTCAATGGCAGTGACATTCGCCCTTGGTATGTGCACTGCAACTTTTGCTTTCGTTGTTATGCTGCTATTCGTTGTTTTATTTTAAAATAGTCTTATGATAGCTTTGAGTATTTAAGATTACGAGTTTTTTATACTTAAAAGTATTTGTAATGAGAAATCAACTTTCATAGCGGATAATGAAAGCTAGAAACCTAACAAAAAATCATAATTTGGTTCTTGAGGGACTATGGACATTCTCACTGAGTCACTCTTATTCCCATCTAGTTCTACCACAGTTATGATGGTGGATGGTGGATGAATGTAATTGGTTTAGTATTTATGGGCCTTCCAGTTGAAGGTAGAGAATAGATTTCTGGAGTGAGCTTTCGGATCTGCAAGGTTTGTGTGCTTCTATACTTCCATGTGGCTTTTGGGAGGTGATCTTAATGTCTAATGAGCCCCGTGAAATTTCTTCTACCACGGGAGGTCTATAATAGATTTATCAATTCCTCTAAGCTCATAGGCCTTCCCCTTCCTAAATGCCTCCTTGGTTGAACTTAAAGGTTTCCATCTCATGTCATTTGGTTATCTCCAAAAGGCTCACATTATCTTCAATTGTCCCTATTCTTATCAAATAAGGAACGTCAAATAGCTGTGATTATGCTTGTGGGCACAATTTGGCTGTCCTATTTAAAAGCCCTCAAAATTACTTTTGTTATCACTTTATCACTCTGAGGAAGGCAAAAGCAATCATATTCTCTTTCCCGAGTGCTTTTGAAGAAAAAGTTAGGCATTAAAAAGGGTACCACTTACCATGAATGTGTTCTCTTGTCACTGCATATGTTATAATTTTTTATTTCTATTTGGTGCTCAATGCATTGTTGTCTATTACACCAGAGTATTGTATTATACAATCTTATTCTGTCTTTTGATACGGTGTGTATTATGTATAGGATTGTACTTTAAGACATTATGGTGAAGTTTTTTATTATACTTTTGTGGCGGGTTGATAGATTATCACTATTATGCTCTATGATCTCTTAGTTATACAAATGTTATGTTGAGGTTCGGAAGTCATGATTTTACAGGTGGATATATCATCACTATTGTGCTATGCTTATGGCACTTGTTAGTCTTACGTGGGAGATCAAAGGACAGCCAAATTGTGCCCAAAAGCAGGTTTTACCAATTGTTTATTACCTACTAAATACATATCTACTCTATGCATTAGATTAACAGTACAGGTTGAATTATTCTCCAGAGAGGTGTACAACTCTTTCTACAGTGGGCCATGATGCAAGGAGTTGCAATGCTTTTACAAAATAGATATCAGCGGCAGAGGCTATATACTCGGATTGCTCTTGGAAAGGTGCCATTTACTACTGCATTTTTTTACATTCAACTTCATCATGGTATATTCTAATTTATGTCGATTGTCGCATCACCTCCTATGACTGGAGCTCATTATCCCTTCCCAAGGCACCCAAAATTTTAAGCATCTGATAATAAGCATTTATGAATTTTGCATATATATTAGTTGGTGGTTGATTGTAGTTTTACAGTCGTTTTATCAAATCTGTTGATTTCCCTGTTTATTCTTTTTATTACTAGGCTAAGAGAATGGATGTCGTTTGGGGAGAAACAGCTGGTGTAGATGGTCAACTATGGATACTGTGTCCTCTACTCTTTATCTTACAGGTGACATAAGCCTTAACTTTTTCCATCTTCCAAAATTTTCTTGGCAGTTGAACAAACTACGAAGTGTGAAGACTTGATTTTTCATGACAACCAATGTTAATTTCTTACCGTTTTAAGCAACTTGTCATTCAATTCAAACTAGCAGAACTCTTTTTCTATTTAACCATACTTCCTCTAATTGAAATAAGTTAGAGGGCATCTTAATACACCCACCTTTTCTTTACGTAGTTCTCCTTATCTTATGAATTGGAGTCAAATTACAAAAACAACCTCTGACTTACAATCATTTGTATTTAGTTAGGAAATTGCCCAAAATTCTTTAACTACAACTTCTCTGATGGATATTCAAACTTGTAGAAATTTTCAATCTTGGACAAAAAATTTAGAAGGGCCAAAATTTCGATGTGTTACTGAATTTTCCATTTTGAAGTTCAGTCTTTCTGGTTGGATTATAAAAACTAGAAAGCCCGTCTTTTAATACAATGTTGCTGTATAGCTTCTATGTAAATTTTGAGCATAATTGAAAATGATATTCTTTTTACTGTTTACAATTTTAAAATGGTGGCACAGTGGATTTATGATGGCCAGTATGAACCATCTTGGCATCTAGCACAGTATCTGTCTAGCCAATTACTACCTAATGGAACTCTAATGTGAGTCATCGTAGTATATTAATTTATTTTTACACGTGGAGTATTTAATAGGGCTTTGAGGCATATGTTGGCTTACTTCTCCTCAAGACTGCATTGGTGGGTGTGGTGCCTGAATGGCAGGTGATGAATTGTATTCTGTTTCTATTGGTTCAAATTCAAAACAATATTTTCAACTTGCCAAAAAGATTCTGAACATCCTTACATACAAATTGATGGATAAATGTCCGGTGCAGGTATTATTTTGTGGATTTCTTTTGGTTCTAATGGCGGTCGGGAACTTCTCAAATACAGTTCAAACCTTAATGGTAAAATCAAGATTCAAGGCGAAGATGAAAAGAAGCAAGAGCAAGCACGAATTGGCCCAAACCAATTCTTAATACGTAGGATTACTTAAATTAACAACTTGTAGGATCTATTCTTTACCTTTTCAGGTCTTAGAATATGTTTTGTCGAAGCTGATCTGTGAGAATTGCTCTTCCCCCCTTCTTTACAATCATCATTTTGACTCAATACACTTTTATCATGTAAAGTTGGTCTTGCATAGGTTCTTCCCTGGAGAAGTTGATGGAAGTGCTGCTAAGCGCAGGACTCGTGTTCCAGTTACCATGTATCATTCTTCTCTTTTCAATTGCTTTTCATTGCAAGCTAGTGAGTGAGATTTTGAATCCTATTGTAATTTCAGTTCATCGTATTTAATTCTAATGGAAAACCAATGGTTTGGACGTTTTCAATATCAAAGTTTTTGTTCCTTGTCATTTTGGATAGTCTTAGGTTAGCAAAAAATGTAATAAAGAATTGAATGTTTGTCATATTTTCCCTTTTTATCCATGTTCTTCCTTTGGGTAGATCTTTTAGCATTGTCGTTATCAAAATTGGGGATAATATAAAACTTCGTGAGCTTACTGCATAGAAGTTTCTGAGCCCAGTTAAACCCTTGTGCTTACCCAGAGACATCCCAACGAAACTAAAATCACCTTTCCTTTTAACTACGGTCTGCCGATTATACTTGATTATGAAGGCTGAATGTTACTTTATGGGAGAAAAAAGAGTTTAGCTGTTTCAGTCTCGAGTTGAACAGAAATTCTTGAGCTGATACCATAGAGTTATGACGTCCTCGATAGGTTTTTTTTTATTGTACTTGTAAATGGTCGTCGATAGTTCAACATGATCTTTGTAAACCTTGAGAAACATTGTGATTAAATGCTATGGATGAAACATGTAGTACTTTTATCTTTTTCTTTGCGGAGGCAAGATTGTAGTTAGTAACTTTTTCTAGCCATCATTTTATTAGATGGAGGTGCCATAAATTAAGACGTAGCTAAGGTATGAACTATGAGCACAGGACTCATAAGTATTAAGATAAATAATTCCTTAAGGCGAGTATACAAGTAGATTTGGAAAGTGATTTAAGAAGCGCCACACAAGCTCTAATTTTGTCTAACCTAGGGAGGTGAATACCAACCATGAACTTATTTAACAATTATAGTGTATCGTATTATAACTAAATCACTTTTCATTTCCTATCAACTTCAATCAACAACAACCTATATTTAAACCATAATCTCAAATCTTAACTAAAATCAGGTTGATAACCTAGATTTTATGTGGATAATGAGATGGATAATTTCAAGCGGGTAGCGTTGGCTTTTGCAGTACTAATTTATCAACAGTTGGCTATAAGAAATAAACTAATTTAAACCTAATTAGAGAAGATTCCAACACAGGTTTGAAATTCAGTGCAAAGTGGGAAAAGAACAAATGTGAGAAAGAAAGAAGTGAATTTTCTAACCTTATAGCTGAAAAAGGATGGAAGGAAGAATAATAGAGGATGATACCTCAAGTGAGCTGATCTGAGATATGGCCCTTTATTCTTCATCTCAGTTTCCTCTTTACTTTTACTTTTGTATTTGGTATTTTTGGCATGACTTTTTTTAAGCAAACATCGTTGGAAACACAAGCCAAAATTTGGTACGACTAACGACCGAGAGTTAAAATGGGTTATAATGCATCGTTGGAATATCTAAACTTCAAACTTTTGTTAGTGTATCATGTTTAGTTTGTTCCTAAGTGGTGGTTGAAAACTAGTGTTATTTTGTTGACAAACTTTAGTAAGTTATGAGTTGATCCGAACCTAGAAAGATATCAATATATGCCACTAACCATCGGTATACACACAAAGTGAGTTTAATTATATCCACCAGTCCTCTTGTTACAAAATGGAACTACACATATCCATTGTTTAAATTTTCTTAAAACCTCAAAGAAAAAAAATGAAATATGTTTTGTTTTGTTTTCTTTTAATCTATTTAGGGAAAAGGACAAATAGAAGAAGAGAGTTATCACAAAATACATAGAATATATTTACATGGAATCAAAACTGTGAGCAAGCTATTTTGGGTTCTGTCTATGAAAAGAACTATCAGAAAAATAAAAATAAAAAAGAAGCAGAGGGAGGACAATAGATCATTCTAAAATTGAATAAAAAGTTGATAGATTTAGGAGGTGGAATATGGTTGATAGATCAAAAAGTCAATTGAAAAAAAAAAAAGGAAACTTGATGTGGTTGGTTGGGATAATTTCACATGCAAAAAAAGGAAAAGCAAGTAAAGAAGTACTTTTGGGTGTAAAAGGAGAATGGAAATAATTAAATGGTATAAGTTTTGTCTCACCCATTTTTTATTTGTACTTCTTGTTGGAACCTTAGCTTAGTAAGTAAGATAGTACAACAAACAAATCAAAATTTTCTTTTGTTTTTTTCTTGGGTTACTTCTCCATCATTCTCATGTCGCCTAATAATTAACTAAACTGAGTAAAAAAAAATTGTTAGTAGCATGAAACAAGATAGAAGATCATACCAACTAACGTTTATTTAAACTCACATTACGATATTCGAAGAAATAGAAAAGATGGAACATTTGGATAGAAAAAATAAATTAACTTCAGAGAAGATTCTTACTAAAAATAATTTGTATTCTTATTTGAAAACTTTTTTTAAAGATTTTTTTTTTTGTTAGAAGTAAATAAGAACCAAAGAAATTTAACCCAAAATTTTCAAACTAACAAACTAAAACATGTGAAATTATTCTTTGTCCCCAATGTGTTTGAAACAAAACTTTCATAGATTCTCCAAATTTTTTTTATTTTTGGTATCATTTTCTTCATTGTAACTTCTCTGAATGGATATTTATTGCTATTGTTTTACCTTTTATATTTCATCATCCTCTTCACCGTTAATCATTTGAAATTGTTCATAAACATGATTGAATAAATCGATATATATTTACATTTTTCATATATTACTAATATTTTCGATATATACTTGAGATCTCAATCAAAAAGTGAATGATTTTTACCAAGAATATGAAAAAGAAGTGAAATCTTTTAAATTGGAGAAAACATTCCTTTCCAATATCAACCAAAATTAAACAAAAATAGTTATAGATAGCAAAATATTAAAATTATGTAGAAAATATAACAAAATAATAATAGAGTATAGAGATATAAGATCTTAATGAATTTTGCTATATTTTGTAAATAGTTTCAATATTTTTCTATTGGTAAAAATACTCCCAAACTATTAAAAAAAAATTCAAATTTAGAAAAATAAGGTTAATAAGAAAATAATTAAATTTTTTTAATAAATAATGTAATTAATGATATTTAAAATATTCCTTATGTCAATAGAAAATTTGAAAATAATATATAACTTTAATTGTATAAAAATGTTCCAAAGTGTTACTTAGGATTAATTGTGAAATATTAATGGAAGAGGTTAATTTATTAAAAAAAAGAAAATAGTTTCATGATTTGGGCCTCAATTCGTTTGGGCTTTTTGATTTTGGGCCATCTCATACTCAAGAGAGAGTGAGAGAAATTTCCATTAAAAATAAATAAAAAAGATAGGTATTAAGTGTTGGATTAAGAAAGGCAATGAGAAGTTTAAGTGAAAAAGAAAAAAGAAAAGGAAATAATTTTAAACTATAGTTTGATATATAGGCGTAGTACTTACAAAGATGAAATAATTAATAATGTGGCCTTTTAGTGAATGATGCATATGTGACCACATAACTCCTCTACTACACTTCACCAATAATATCTCTCCTTTTTATTTCATTGCACACAATATATATATTCATCCTATCATACCAAAAAGTTTAACCTAAAGAATATATATACATACATACAATCATTGGATATATCTAAAATTTATTATATTTTGTAAATATTTTGATCACTTATTTGACTATATTTGAAAATGCCTCTTTTAGTAAAGTAATTTAATGATTGATTTGTGTATGAATTTAACTTAATTCGTGCAAACATGATTTATTTGAAATGAGAGAGTTTATGAAGATTTCACATTGTTTTTTTCTTCTTTTTGTTTGGATAAATTTAGTAAGTGAATTAACCAAAAATTGAATAGATGGTAAAAATAGTAAATGAAGGCAGAATTTAAATAAAAAAAAAAGAAAAAAACCCAATATTATAAATTGATCAACATAAAAAGTAAATATAATTAACAATAAGAAAATTCCAAAAATAATGAAAGAAAAGTGAAGAACATGATTATATTACCAACTTAATTAATTGTTTAAATTAAGATTTTAGAAGAGGCGTAGGTAGGTCTCTAGTTCTATAAACTTCCTTTACCCACCATGCATATACTTCAAAATGTGAACTTAAAGTATGAAAAAACTTTATAGCAAAGTACAACACAATTATTGAATATAATAGGGATACTTCCAACTTAGTCTAAGTCTAAAGTCCATGTGCACTACTAATTTTATTGACCCTACTTCATCCATGTGCCATTCAAAGTATAGTAGGGTCATATTATTCAACTCTCTACACACACACACATATATATAATCTATGCTCACAATTTTCTTATATATATATATAGATCAATCAATACTTCAAAGATGGGGTGAAAATTGTTATGGAATAGTAATATTGATGCTAAAATTTGGATAAAATGAAATATGAAATTAGAATAAATTAAAAGTTATATAATTTGTAATTCAGATATTAATATATGTAAGATTGTTGGTGATTGAAGGGGATCCACATAAGTCCTATCATCATATCCTATTAGGATATATACCCATACTCCTAAGGCCTTTCATTATTTCTTCTTCATCTATATATCAAAAAATTAATTTACTCTTAGATATTACATATATATATATATTGTCAAGCCTTTAATTGTTCCATTATATTATGTATTTTAAGAGCCTTCAAATTTACAATTTTCAATACGATTCCCTAGCTAGCTAGAGAGGTATAATTGATCAAATTATTTGCTTAGGATGGGTTTGAAATCACTTGACTTCAGAATTAAGTGATTCTATTGAACAAAAATAAATGAAAATGGAGAGAGTTGATATTTCAGGGGTTGTTTAACAAAGAGAAATCATATGCATCTAATTTGATGAGGTCTAAATAACTATAAAACGAGCATATAATAGTTTCGTTTCAAATGCTCATCTATTTTAGTTAGAAATATTTCGAACTTTAATAGAGTTTTTTTTGGGAGAGGATTATTTTTGTGTTTGGTGATAACATTTCACATGCCATTAATTTTTCTCACATTTATTCTTTCAAATTTTTCCCTTTTTAATTTTTAAAAATAGTAGAAAATTTTGAGATTAAAATTACTTCAATTTTAAAAAAATTATAAATTTTTTGAGTTCTTGAACTAATGATTATAACCCTATAGTAAATAATTCAAAGAAGGAGGAATGCAGTTTATGTTAAGTTTAATTTTGAAAATAAGTTATAAAATTGATAAAAATATTTAGCAAAAACACTTCTAAATTTATTAGGAAAAAAAAGTTTAAATAAAAATTATTATATTAATATATATATATATATAACTTTTTCATAGATATTTAATTTAAAACATAAAATAAAGAAGAAGGGTTTGGCAATTGAATTGAAACTTCTTTCACTTTTCTTTTTGTTGTAATTAATTTAGAAAAAATAAGTACAAGTTGTTAGACATCCTGTTTTGATGGGCTTAGTATTTTAATTTTATCTCTAATCTTTCAACACTTTTAATCCTTCACGTAATGCTTTGCTTTTTATTTACATTAAAAGTACTAAACACAACCTTGTTTAATTTAAATTAACAATGCTTTACTTTTTCTTTTTATCACTTTTTAATTATATATTCCCACCTCATAGAATTAAATCCTTCTATTTTACTAAAATAATTAAAAAATATAGCAAAATTTCAAAACTATTAATGATTTTTTTTGTAAATATTTTCACAATTCTGTCTAAGGTTATATATATATATAGAGAGAGAGAGAGAGAGATTGCATTGAAGAATTCATATCTCAAACATGTGTATGTGTGGTTGTTCTATTTTGTTCAAAATTAGATATTAAATTAGTTTGTCTTCTTTAAAAAATGATATGAACAATAGAGGGATCCACCACACACACACACACAATATAAATAAATAAAACAAATAATTTTTTAGGATGAAGCAAAAGCCAATTTCATGGAGTGCCACTACAAAAGGGAAATTTTTCAAAAAGAAAAAGAAAAGTATGTTAGGACTTTGAAAGGATGAGACCTCAATTAATTATATGAAAGTTAGAGCAAAAAAGAGACTTGGAAAATCAAGGCCATATAGAAGAAAAGGAGTCTTTTCAAAATACCATTATAGGGTTTGAATTTCATAAAACAAAATATAATTATAGAGATCCAACTTTCTTTAAGCTTAACCATGCATAATTATTAATTAATTAATTTGGTTCTCATCACTATTTGTTATTTTATGAAACCCTTAATCCTTAATAATCCCTTTTTTTGTTTTAGATTAATGATTGATTTTGTTTGAAAAGTACTTGATCATGAGTGGGATTTTTGGAACTAATTATAAACTCTTATGGTAGGTTAAGTACTTATGCTGCTGCCTTAAACCAAATTATAATAAGTCAAGAACAACTATGCTATTAAACCATACATCAATTATTCAAAGAATATGGTTCTATAAAATTACTCTAATTAATATAATATGACAATCATGTATCACCAACAATATGTTAATTATATTTCCTAAATAAATAATATATTAATTAAGGGATGCTTGATTATTAATTAGGTGGTTTTTCTTTCATAATTAATATAACTATCGTCCTATGTCAATTATATAGAAAATAATATGATACTTTGACACAAACTATTCATCTACCCTATTTCAAAATATATATATATATAATCGATGGGTAGTTGAAGCTAAGTTTTGTAATGCAAAAATACGGTAATAATTGTTATATTATATCATACATGAGACTTTTTACAAGTGTGGAAGATTGATGTTATAACAATTACGTAATAATAAAATTTTGATTCCGATATAAATTTGGAATATGTAAGACTTAAGTAAATGTTAGAGGATTGTAATCATATTTATTTCTATTGAAAATAATTAAACATATGATATTAAAAGAAAGGAAAAATAATAAGTAATTGTTTAAATTGAATATTAGTTTCTATTCGCCGAGAATTCCAACGTCTTATAATCGAAACTCGAGTATATATTTTATTGTCAAATTAACTAGGTTCTTGTTAGATCTTTATATTTAATTTAATCATCTTATTAATTATTTTGATTAAGTTTTAACCAAAGTTTAGACTACATGATATATATATTCAACACCATATGGTATTAAGAAGATTCATGTGTGACATGCGCGGTCGAAAATAGATAGAGTAGGGAATTCAAACTTCTAATATTTTGTTCGAAAGTATATATTTTATGGCTCGTATTTTCAATTCTTTACAAATATATTATATATAATATAAATTGAGGGAAAATATATTGTAAATTAAACTCTTCCATTATTATTTTTTTCTTTTTTCTTTTTCTATAAATAAAATATTGAACATTGTCATATGAGGGCAAAATAAAGTATATATTTTATGGCTCGTATTTTCAATTCTTTACAAATATATTATATATAATATAAATTGAGGGAAAATATATTGTAAATTAAACTCTTCCATTATTATTTTTTTGTTTTTTCTTTTTCTATAAATAAAATATTGAACATTGTCATATGAGGTGGCCCTCTTTGTAAGTATCAAAATGAAGACTTAAAATTAAATATATCAAGACAAAAAAATATTAAATTTCTATTATTACTAACAAATATATATAAAATAATTACTCTTTTTTTTGCATTCTATGAACTTAAAGAAAAAAAATGAATTTCATAATACACATTGGTTGAATGTAGTCACTTACTTGTCATACTAAATTTCCCAAATATATATCCAAATTAATTTTCTTTAATGAAATTTATATTTCACGTCATCTTTAATACTTTCAAAATAAACATTTATTATGTCATTTCATTAGATCAAAATTCTTAGTATAGGTAACAAAACTCGATAAACATAATGATGGATTAAATAGACAAAATTATCCAAAGTAAAAAAAAAAGGAAAAACATGATTTATAATTCAATTAGGATTTATTAAAGCATTTGATAGTACAAGACCACCTACCATATGCAACACTGTACTATGTATCAAAATTCTACAAAAGATTAATTAAGATTTACGAACTAATATATAAAACTTCATGATCATAGGCAAGAAAAACCATCATAAATTCAAAATTAAAGTGCATGAGCAATAAATGAAAGTTCCCAACCTACCCTTTTTTCTCATTTAACTAAATACATAAATCACATCCATTCTTTGGTTTGATTTTTTAGTTTAGTCCAAATTTTTCTCTGTGTTGGGTGTAAATGATCTCTTTAATTTTAAAAAGTGTCCAAAAAAAAAACAATATATATTTGATGTTATAGATTAATTATAGAGAAATTGTTAAAATTAGCAAAATAGATAAAATATTTATAGTTGTTTGATTTTTATCTTTTCTCTAAGGGTGTAAATGTTTTTTTAATCCTTTAATTATATGATATTATAAAATAATAAGTACACAAAATGCTTAACATAAAATATATCTATTGATAATTCAATTTAATAGTGTAAATTAATTAATTAATTAATTAATTAATTAATATTAGTATAGATCGATAAATATTGAAGGGAAATTGCGTAGATAACTACATATGCAACCATACATTAGAATATATGAAAATTCTACATTTTTACTCAAATATTTATTTCTTAGTTTGTGGGTTAAACATTGTCTTCAACGCTAAGTATAAAGTTTAAAAATTGATTACACACCTTTTAACCTTAAGAAACTCAATTAGAATTAAAAGTGGATGTATTAACCTAATTTTGTATCCAATAAAAACATAACACATGGGTGGAAATATATATATATATATAATGAATGGAAGAAATGAGTAGTGTGCAACTAAAGTTTTTGCTGTGCTAAAATATATTTTTGGGAGACATTACAATGTGGATCCATTAGACATTACATGTGATTACAAAAGGAATTCTGTGTGTATATCACATGCTTCTCTGCCCACTTTCTCTTTCCTCCCTCCATTTTCTAAGGAACACAAAATTATTTTCAAAATATATTATGCTCTATATTTTTTAAATAATAATAATAATAATGTGATCATATATATATATATATATTAGGAATTAAGCATCTTTGTTAAAGCTGCACATACACAACTTCCTTTTAACTCATCAGAAGCCTCATTATATTATCATAAAGATATGATTTATATAACTTACAATAATAAAGGAACATATAACACTATATATCACAAGCGTTATTATTCAGCCAAAAGAATGAAATAATACAAATCTTCAACATCACTATCTCAATGACATATCAAAGAATTTCCCTTTTCTTTTTTTTTCCCATCTCATTCCTTCAAAAGAGTTTCTTTATTTTCCCCTCTCACAATTAATTAATACATCAATTGAGAAGAATAATATATGATAAATAAAGAGAAGAAAAAGAAAAAAAAAACTAAATAGTCATTGAGAAATTTAAGAAAAAAAAATGCATATGATCAACACAAAGGAAAGGGAAGAGGAAAGTATAAGATGTGTCTGGGAAATGAATTTTTTTTCTGGGAGGTAAAAAATAGAAGGAATGGTACCTTGAGGGACTTGTAATGCAAAAGGGTTAGGAATTTGTTTTTTTCTTTTTTTGGTGTAAATGAAACAGAAGATTGAGATGTGGGTGTATTGTGTTTTGAGGATGAAGGATACTATTGAACCACCGCCATTGATTGAAACTCACTTGCAACACCATTGGAGTTTCCTACATTGTTTCGTCTTTGAAACTCTATTTTGTAATCGATGTTACTGTTTCTTTTTTCTTCTGGTAAATCGTCTTCGTCGTCTTCGTCGTCATCACTGCAATAATCATCGTTGTTTTCGTCGTTGCCATCGTCTTGGTTGAGATGACGTCGATAGACGTCGTCGTCCTGCAGCTCCATCAACTCGTTCACAATGTCTTCTGGCTTCAAATACAAAACAATAATCGGAATTTATAAAAAGAGTTGTAATCAGAATGATGGTTTTATTTAATGGGTTAACGAGTTTTACCTTCGTGGATGTTGGTTGTTGTTGTTGTTCTTCAGTTCCTTCACCAAAAAGAGTAGCGGATAAACCTTGAGGAATGGAAGAAGAATGAGGTTGAGATTGAAGATGATGATCTGTTGTTGTAGTTGTTGATGGAGGAATAATTTCCATATTTTGAATTGGGTTTTGTTCAAAAGAACCCGAATGATCAGAAGCAGTAGCAGCAGCAGTAGTAGAAAGGATTTTTTTGCGATAAAGAGCATCAAGTTCATTGAAATAAGGGCAAGTTTTAGAATCCTCGCGGCGTTTTTTGTTGCTTTCTTTGACTTTCTTGAAGTACTTATTGATATTTTCCCATTTCTCTTTGCATCTTTTAGAACTTCTTTTGTAACCCATCTTTATCATTCCAGCTGAAATCTCTTCCCACAGAGGACCCTTTGGACCTGTTTCTTGATACTTTGATTCAAGCCCACCTCTCAGCTTTATTAGAGCTAAAACTTCTTGCTTTGGCCATCTTGAGGAAATGGGTTCTGAGGATCCATCTCCACCTTGACTATTTTCCTGAAATTTTGGTTTTGATTGTTCCAATGGGATTGTATTTGAAGGCGGCTGATTCTGAAGGTGTGGCAGAGTTTGTGGTTGCATTGGCTGATGAGAGGAGACAGGAGATAGTGGCGCTGGCACAGGCGTAGGCATAGGTACAGACACAGCCATAGGTACAGGCAGAGGCACTTGTGGGGCTGGTGCTGGGGCTGAAAATTGAATGGTTTGGCCAGTAAATTTCTGAAGAAAAGCAATAATGGCAGCATCTCTAGAAGCAGAAATTGTCCGTTCTTGAGCCATTCTTTCTTGTTCTTGACTCAACCTAAACATCTCTTCTTTTTTCCAATTCTCTTCTCTAACCATCCTATCCTGTTCCCTTTTCTCAATCGCTTCCAAAAACTTCTGTTGCATAACTTCTTGTTTCTCCATCACTTGTTTCATCAAACCCTCAAAAAACTCCATCATCATCTTATGATCACCGCTACTACTACTACTTCTCCATTCATCATTATTCCCTTTAATCACCCCTCTCCGCCGCTTCCTACTACTTCCGGCTACATTCTCCGGCTCCCCTTCAAGGTCAACATCAAACCCCATCTCCTCATCTTCATTATCATCATCATCATCTTCGGTGGATGCAGATGAGGTGTTCGACGAAAAGCTAACACCCATAGGAGCAGCGACGGCGGGTGGTGGTCGGATAGTGAAATGATCAGATGGTGTAGAAAAGATTCCCATTTGGGTTTGTGAAGAAGATGATGAAATTTTGACGGATGAGATTGGAGTTGGGTTGCTAATCCCAAAGCCAACGGTGGTTGTTGCTGCTGCTGCTGCAGGAAGCGGGTGTGGCAGTGTGAATGATGAATTAGAAGAAGAAGGCGCCACGTTTGCGTTGTGAAGAGCCTCAAGTTGCGTAAAGAATTTGTAAGTCTTGCCATCTTGACGCCCTCCTCTTCCTTCTTTTGTGCGTTTGTAATATTTCTGAACATTCTCGAATTTCTCTTTACATTTCTTCGCATTTCTCTTGTACCCCATTTCCCCTAGCTTCCTGCATTAAACCAAATCCAATTCCCTCGGGATTTTCATTTTTGAATCTCCTTGATTTCATAAACAGATTTCTGAAAAAGTCATGCAAACGGATCTGGAGATATATATCAAAAAATAAAAAGAATTTACCTGGAGACTTCATCCCAAAGAGGACCTTTAAGTGTAGCATCACGAAATACCGAATCCATCTCCGACCTAATTTTAAGCAAAGCAAGTGTTTCCTGACGCGGCCACCGATTTCCACCACTTCCTCCACTTCCGCCGCCGCTACGGCCGTCAGCTTCATCGTCGTCAACCACCATCTGACCCCCACCACCGCCGCCGCTGAGACGAATGAGTTCCTCGTAAGAAGATGGTACAGCAGGAGGTCGGCTACTAATCGGAGAAGCAGCTTCGACTTGATGAGAATCACTTATAGTAGTATCAACAGTTAAAGACGGCGGTGGTGGTGGTGTGGAAACTACTCTAAATAATTGAGATGGATCAGGTAATCCTGATCCAGATCCAGGAGCGGGTGGTTCCATATATATATGTGATTAAAGAAAACTCCGGCCTCCGACGAGGATAGGATATATAGTAAGTTATAATAAATAAATTAAAGAAAAAAACGGAATTATGAAAATAGAGAGGATTGAGGGGAACGGGGAAACTCCATGAAAGGGAGAAGAATGGAGAAATGGGGAGGAAGGAATTTAAAAGGAAGCCATAATTAAAAAGGAAGAGAGAGAGAAGGAGAAGACAGCTGGAAGAAAAATGGAAGTCAGAAAGTGAATTCCTACGAGTTAGTGCTATGGAGGATTTTGATGTTTTTTTATTATATAAAAAAAAAAGGAAATTTAAGGGATTAAAAAAGTTGAAGAAGAAGCTGATGAAGAAGAAGTAGTAGTAGAAGAAGAAGAAGAAGAAGAAGAAGCAGAAGGTATAATCATCCTCATCACAACAGCGCTGCAGAGCACTAACAGTGTTGTTTGTTGTTTTTTCTTTTTTGTGAATTTTTTTTGAAGAGAGAGGAGAGAGAGAGAGAAAACGGGAAAATTAAGAGGAGAGAGAAAAGAGAAAGAGACATAAATGAATGGAGATGAGGATTATGAGGATGATGATATACTTCCTTTTTTTTCCTTTTTCCTTTTCTTTTTTCATGATTATGAGAGAATTTTCATTTTTTCTTTTTTTTTTATATATAAAAAACATATCTTCTTTTTTCCCATTTGGACCCAACAAAAACAATACAAATCAATTACCATTCAACTAAATTTATTACTTTTAATTCATAAAATATAGCTTCCAAGTCAAAAATTCGATTCTCTTTCTCTATACATATAAAGTAAAAAGAAAATCAAATAACGTCTTCAAATTTAATTTCATATTCTCACATATATGCTTGTTTATAATTTTGATCCTAACTAGTATTAAAAGAAATAATCACTAGTAATTAATTTGCAATTTCTCATCCTCATTTTTCTTTATTTATCCATTTCATAACAGGTTTTGTTTTGATTTTGTTTTGAAAAATTAGAATAAAGTATTTAAATGTATGTGTATTTCTTTTGTTACATTTCATTGGTTTGCAATAAGGCTTTTAATAATTAGTAAGGTTTGAATTCACCTTAAATTGAACAATTATAAATAGAGAATATATATTTTCGAAATTTATAGAGAAATTAAAGTAGATTTTGTTTTTAAAATTGAACCAAAGAAATTATTATTATTATTATTATTATTAAAAGTAAATATAGATAGTTACAAAAAAGAAAATAAGAGAGAGAGAGGGGAATTTGGGTGTGAAATGAAATGAATGAACTGATACAACAGAAGAGATGGTGCGTTGCGTTGACAGCAGCTTTGCTTTTTTATTATTATCATTTTTCTCATAGTTTGAAACAAACTGAATAATTTTATATATAAAAAAAGAAAATAAAGAAAGAAAAGAGAAAGAATACATTTATCGACAAACAGCCTTCACTCCAGTTCAGTACTTTCCTTTTACAATAATTAATTCTAACTCTAACCGGCAATCATCTTATCTTACACTTCTAATTATGTTTATATTTTATTAAACGTCCTTTTCATATTTAAACCCCTTCATTATTCTCATTTATCATTTTTTTTTTCCATTCCCATTTTCTACTCATTTCTCTTTTTCCCTCATCAACTCTTTTTAATCCTTCTCTTTTTCAAATTAATCATATCTTATGTTAACTACATCATTATTCATTACCTCTCATTTTCTTTTTTCTTTTTTCTTTTTTATTACTTTTTTTTACAATTTAACTCTTTCTTTTTCTTACTTGAATTTCTTACATAAATTCTTAAAAACAAAGCAATATTACACAAAATTATATAAATTCTAAAACTGTGTTATATTTTGTGTTTTTTTTTTGGTTTTTTTTTTTTTTACAAAACTTCAAAGACCTATTTGATGGTTTCTTGAAATTTAGGACTCCAAGTATATGTTATTTTGTTTAGATAATACTATTTTGAAAATATTTAATAAAGCTTCTCTTTATATTTTTATTTAGGAAAAATAACAAAATTACATCGTCTTTAGTCCCTTAATAAGGATAATTAAGTTAATTAGTGTAATTCTCAGACTTGGTGATTTCAAGATTTAGATGGGTTATATGATATCTCCACCACTCTCTTCCATCTTTCGTGATCAAATAACATCATTCTAACTTATCTTCAACTATTTCTTAAAATAAAGAAAGACTATCCTAAAAAAACTAACACTAGTTCCTCATCCAAGTTTTTCCATACTCACTTTGTTCTTTAAAAGAAATTACTAGAAAAACGTCCACTAAATCAAAACCATACAGCAGCAATTGAGTGAGTTGTAAAAAAGAAAGATGATATTGTTGGTATATATGTAGGAGTTACATAATTTTTTTTAAAGATTTTGTTAACCATTTTATTAAAAAAGAATGTATAGTAAATTGGTTTGGTGAATATGAGGATGAAAAAATGTATAATTAGTGAGATAAAATAATGAGAGACATGGAGGTGTAAGATAAGAAAATAGGTTTGGGGAAAGGAAATGGTGATTTGACCCAACGGTTTGAGTGCCGGTGTCGGCGTGGCCTTACATTATTGGACTTTGCTTTAACTTTTCCCAAAAATTGACACCACCTAACCCTCCCCTCCCCTCCCCCCCTCTTTTTATTTTTTACACACTCCCCAGATTCCCTCATTCCCTTCTATATAAATAATATATCACTTCATTTCTTCAAATTTTACACTCTTTACTATCATACTAAAATGTTTTTAGTATTACCACCGATACCTATCCTCTTATCTATTCACAGATATAAATTTGGAAATTTAGTGGAATGCTAATATGATGATCACGATATAATATATAAAATTAAAGTTAAGTGACTTATGGACTAAATTAATTGTTTAATTTATTTTTAATATGCGAGGAGGAATAAATTGAAATTCTTTAAGAAATAAGGAACTAAAATGAACATTAACTAGGGATGATTTAGTTCATAAAAATATAAAAAGAAATAAAAGAAAAGAAAAGAAAGAATATAGAGATAGAGATAGAGATAGAGAGAGGATGCATTTAAAACCATGGAAAGCACAGAACAAACATTAAGAATAATATAAGGAGAGAGCACATGTAGAGCACATTATTGTTAATTATAATTTCATAGAAACTAAAAATATAAACCACACAGAAAATAAAATCACAATATACTTTTTTTTTTATATATATATAATTAACTTACTTCTTAAAGTTACAAAATTTAATTTTTTTACATATATTAAAAAAAAGGAGGAGATTTGATAGTTTATGAATGGTTGAAGTAAATGGGAAGGGAATTAGGTTATTGGCGAATAGCGGGTTAGCTTAGAGATTGGGGGGGTCCGTTTGATGAACACCATAGATGCAAATATACTAGCGGGACAAATAGCTATCCCTACATCAAACTTTTTCTTCTCCGTCTTTAGGCTGAAAACATCCATTTATGAAATTTAAAAAAAGAAGTATGACCCATCAAATTGAATAATCTCCTAAAAATTGATATGATAGAATGGATATATGGATGAAAATATTGAAAAGGAGATGGGGTGTAAAGAAAAGAAAGAGGGAAGAGTAAAAAGATAGGAGAGGGGGAGGGAGAGGGAGAGGGCACATGGTGAATGAGTGTAGTTTTAACGAAGTTGTCGGAAGGATATTAAATAAGGAGCCACGTGATAGAGAGTGAGGGAGATAATTGTAAATTTACTTTCCCCCTCTCCAAAATTCCACCACTATATATCCTTTTTTTTCTTCTCTTTACTATTCTTTCATTTTCAATTAATAAAATCTAATTTGACAGCGCATAAATTCTGTACCCATTTCCTCTCTCTCTCTTTTAAATTATATAATTTCTCTATGTCTTTCGTATTTGAAATTTTGAAATAATAGTTTCTACCTTCAACTTATTTATTTCATAGTTGACTTCACAAAATTGATGTTTATGTATTATCAATTTTCTTGTTTATAAAATTATTGATTTCACAGTTTTTTCTTTTTCTTCTTGACTTGGCTTCTTATCTATATAATTATTATCAATTTCTCTCGTTTTGTTTCGTTTTTGTTAATTTTAAATGTAGTTCAATCCAGATATTGTACTTAGTTGAATAAAATAATCGTATATTTAAAATCTCTCCTTACTTTTTATATTTTAAGTTTATGTTTATTAGGTTTTAAACAACATAATAGATAGGTAGATTAGTAATTTATGGGCAAAAAAGTTGTATACTTTTTTAAAATATAGATATTTATTATTGGAAAATTTATGAAAAATTTGAGAGACTATGTTAAATTATTTTCTAAGATATGCATTTTCTATGATTTTAAAAATGGAGTATTGATTAAATATTATTATATAGTGTGGCATGAACAAAGTGATCAATAATTAAACTAGTTGAAAATAATCATTCACAATTAAATACTTTGAATTTTTATTTAATATATTTTTAAGTTAAAGTATATAGGGGGGTAAGAGTTTGAAGCTCCAACTTAACTTTATTAAAACAGAAGTATTATTCATTTCATATTAGGTCTCAACTTTTTAACCACTAAGTTATGTTTAAGTTGTGAATTGAATATTATTTTATTTAAAAGAAATTTCATTACTATTTTATTGTCACATGTAATGTTCTTAAAAGTCTAGATTTGGTTCTTAATTTTCAATTTTTTTTCAATCATATCTCCTATTTAATAATAGTTTTGTTTATAAGTGTATATATATATATATATATGTATAGTAAAATGATGATGGGACTTTTCAATTTTCTTTTTTCATTTAAATCTCACACCAATATTTGTTTTCAATCTCCAAAACAAAAATAATAATGAAAAGGGAAATAAGATTATGAAATAGTTATACCTTTTTCTTTAATTAAGGGTAAAAATTAAAACAATTGTTTAAGACTATGATTTAATTACATTTATAGGATGGCATGTGACGATGTGAAGATTATAAACCTTAATTAATTATTATTATTATGTTTTTTGCGTGTGAATTTGTTTAAGCATATAGAAAATAAGTTTGAATTTATTTAATCTGTCTAAGGAATCAATTGTTTTGCTTATACAATTCGTATACTGATTATTCATTTGTTTAAGTTAAATTATTAATCTAAGTTATCTCAATTCTGATTTTAAATATGCTTTTTAATAACGAAGCAAACATCATTTATACTTTTTCTTTTAAATTAATTGAATTCAAATAATATAAAATTCAACAAAATGGACAATATTTATCTTAAATTTTTATTTACTCCATGGGGTATAAAAAATTTATAACTTCACACTTAAGTTTTGGGATGTAAAGTAGATTTGAGGACATTATTTTAGAACCTTAGATTATATTCTATTAGTATTTTTTATAGAAATACTTTTTTTTTAACATATTGTAATTAATCCTACCATAAGTAAATACTTGATGCTTAGTATAGGTTGCAAGCTTGACATATTTAGTCATGTCACTTATACAATTTATAAAAATATGTAAACATTGAGAACTTATAAATTAACTACAAATTGGAATTACATTAGCTAGTTTTTAAAAGTTGATAGTAAGTAAAACAAAATTGTATGATATTTATTTATTATAAGCTAAAAAAATTATTATGAATTAGAAATACAAGATTTCATGTTAATTTTCGTGATTAGTAACATTTAAATATTTTGTTTGAAAATTTTAAAATATTCATATTAATATTTTTAACACATGACTAATTTGATCATTCATTTGTTCTTTAACTTGTAAGCATGTGTATTTTTTTCCTTGAATGAACAATGTGATTGAATAGATTTATCTTTAGAAGCATTTAACAATTGTAGGTGTGAACATTGATTTTACTTACAAATTATTATTCCATGTGAAGTGATATAAGAGTGAAGTCAGCTAGATAAATTAAATAGAGGCATCAAAGAAATTTTTAGTATGGTGAGGTAAGAAATTGAACTTCCACCACTTAAATATCACTAAATTAATTTCGTTTTGATATTTACGAACAGAAATAATGGATAGTTTGAATCGGTAAAGTCAAATTTTTTTTATTAGTTTACTTTTTATTCTATCACTCGCTAGTTGAATCAACATATATTATGTGTTATTATAACATTACAACTCATGTCGACATGTTTATCAATATTCATATATTTCTATGATCAATTCAACATTCATACAAAAGATAAATAAAAATTTTCATTATATCATACAATTCATGAAACATTCAAAAAAAAAAAAAAAGTTGTAAAGATGAATGTAATAAAATAATAAATATTTTAACTTATTTTAAAAGCATAAGATATTTATATCTTATTTAAAATTATTTTTTAAAGTTGATATTTTTCAGAATATCAATAAAAATCTACTATTATATTGGTATTTTCAATGCAACATTAACGTAAATTGAGATTTCAATATTTCTAACAATATATCATCGTGCCAACATTTTAAACTTTGGTTATTATTTATTATTAAACTTCCCTTATTTAATCTAACAACCATGTTTATATTATAACACAAAGTTTTTATTGTTTTTTTAAAGGTCAAAAGATTCAACTCTTTTTTATATAACTAAAATAGAAACTAAATTACATGAGCGTTTTCAATATATATAATTTATTTTTTCTGAATAATAGAAAAAGAAGAACCCAATATTTTCATTAATTAAGGTTTAAGTGTAATTTAATTAATGAAAATGAAATTAGTTGGCTGGCAAGAATAAGAACGTAAAGCATTAGGTTTTTGATATTATTACTTATCATTAGCATCAAGATTAGACAATAATTGTGGCTGTAATATATCCAATAGCCTCGAGATGCAATGAATCATTTATAATAATAAATACTTTAATCAAAATATATATATGTGCATTATTATCTACTCATTATTGAAGAGAAAATTAAAAGAAAGAAAGGAAAGAGAGAAAATTATTAAATTAGAAATGTAAGTATGTGAGGATTAATTGTATTATTATATTATTTAACATATATCTGTTTTCATTTTCAATATTATCTCTTCTTAATTGATTTATTTTATTTATTTAATTTCTTAAAATATATCTTTGAAATTAATATGGGAAAATTGCAGGGGAAAGAAATTAACTTTTAAAGTTTCTTTTTATTACTCGTAATATTGTATATTTATACATTGCAAATGTGAGAGAAACTTTGAACCCAACCCTTGAAAAGAAATGCCTGAATTTAGCCACCTTTTTTATATATGTATATATATAAAAAAGAAAGTATATTTAGCCACTTAATTATATATCCCATTTTAGCTTCTCAAATTATTATTTTTTTTATAAAGATAACCAATAAGTTGAATATTTAGCAACATTGCAATTATCCTAAATGTTATAGAATGAACTATACATTGACACAATTACACTAAACTTAAAGGGTGAAACTTATACAACTAAAAAAATATGATATGTATATATAATGATGTATGTTAGGGAAGACGAAGTTGGAGATATGTTCATATAGTACACAATATAGTATGATATTGTCGGGTTTATAAGATAGACATGGGGATGGTTTTGGTGTGTAATATAATGTATGAGTGGGGAAGGTTAAATTAAGAGGAAGAGGGGGGGAGATAGTGGAAAAGTAATGAAGAATGGGTTGACAATAGAAATAAATAAAAAGGAGAGAGAGAGAGAGAGAGTATGAGTATATGAGTACAGGGTGTAAGGGTAAGGGAAAATCCCCCTAACTGCCTGGCAATCTCCATCTCTACAATATCATTCCCACATGCCTCTTCCCCTTTTTCTTTCTTTTAATCCCACTGTTGTTTCCCACTTCCTTTCCATTTCCTTCTCCTCCTCCTCCTCTCTCTCTCTCTCTCTCTCTCTCTTTTTCATTTATTATCCAACTCCTATCTCCCCTAATTAACCCCTATTCATTTCCTTCTATTGGATTCACTTTGGAGTTTCTTGTTGTAAGTTTAATTTTTTCAATACAACAAAGTGAAACCACATTTTTGGATATAGCAACAACATCTAACTAATTACTAAACCTTCACGTAAATACTTTTGTTTTAATCCCTTGTTGATATTACCGTTGAAAACTGGTTGAACTTGAAGCTATAAAAGTATTGGTGTAATGTTCAAATGTAATTATTTTCGTCTCAACAAAGCACTTTAGGTATTATATAAATTACTTCCCAACAACATGGGGTGGTGGCGCAGTTGGCTAGCGCGTAGGTCTCATAGCTTAGAGTGATCCTGAGGTCGAGAGTTCGAGCCTCTCTCACCCCATAAACTCTTTTTTCGTTTTTTTTTTATTTAAATTTTGTTGTCTTGAAATTATATATCTAGTTGACCTCTCAATATCTTAATTAAATATGCTAAAAATATTTCCTAGTAAATTTTTATATTTTTTACTAATTTAGAATATCTAACTCATAAATTAAATTCAATGACAAATAACTTAATTGATTAAAACATATACATATATATATTTTTTTATCATAAGTCTATATATCAAAGTAAACATGAGCAAAAATCTAAAGACCAATAGAAAACTAAATTCAAAACTCAAGTATAAAAAACTAGACTTGAAAGTAGAACAATGATTTAACAGAGATAGGTTGAAGCACTAATTTGCCATAGCATAGAGGAATGCTGTTTGGCTAAGATTTATGTCCCTACAAAATAAGGCGAGGCAAGAGATTATTGAAGGAAGTCCAAAGTAATTAAAAGGGTATTACAAACTCTGCACATAAAGGGTATCTTATTAAAGTGTTGGTCTCTCTTGAAATCATCTAATTTGGGACAAACCATTTGGAGCCCAAAAAAAACCATAGAATATATATAAGAATATGCAGTCCAAAGGGGTTGAAAAATTAAATTAAGGCTACAATAAAAATACAATGGTCCCCCAAGTCCAAAGGTAACACCAAAGTTTAGAGTTCAAAGCTTAGGTGACAACCCAAAGTCCATCAAATCAACTCATAATAATGTTTTCTTCATAGTTTTGAAAAGTTCCTAAAAGTGAAATTCCTTAGGGTTCTTATAAAAGTCAACAATAAGATATGATATGGTTCTATCATTTCTATTCCGTAGAATAAAAAATAATTTAGTATTATTCCACTTAGGTTAATTAGATTTTAGATATTTGTAAAATTACGCCTAGCTTCAAAATAATTGATATGTAGTCAGTCCTTAAAAATTAGGTTAAAATTAACCTCGATTTTAATGATCAAACCACCTATTTTACCTCCATAGGGTTATCTTGATCAAAATTTTAATGGGTTTTTTTAGTAAATAATTAGTCTTTTAAAATCTAAAATACACAAAATGAAATTAGATGTTTTGGGCCTTTACTGGGCTTTTCTAAACATGAGGAGAAAACCCTATAAGGCCCATCCAAAGCCTTTGCCTCTTATTTTTCAACTTATGAAAAAACCCCTAACTTTTATTTATTTGTTTATTATTATTTTGAGAAGTGCTTCACAAGAACCTTAACATTATAATTTTAGCATACACTTATTATTATTGTTATATATATATAATATTTGATTTTTCAAATTGTTTTATATTTGATTGAAGTTTTAGACACTTGGACTCTAAATATGTGGTGAAATGATCTTCCATATCGCACAAAACTCAAAAAATTGTGAGAAGAATTTTCGTGAAAAGGACAATTGTTTTAAAATGATTAATTAAAATGTCAATTATATCAAAATATAAGAAACAAGTCATGTTTCTTTATTTTTTAAAAATTATAGAAAAGTATAACAAATCAAATTATTTTCTGGAATAAATATCAAGTTTGAATTGTCTTGATTCTTTTGTATTTTTTGCAGATTGTATACAGTAATAGAATTAGAACGAGAGAATATAAATAAATAATTCTCATTCTCCAAATATTCGTATTATGGTGACGTAGGAATATTTTTTTACAAAATTAGTCCAGTTTATTATTTTAAGTTGACTACTTTTAGCCTCTTTTTTTAGAATCATTAATAATAATTTTACAAATCATTGGCTATTACATGTTATGATTAATTGTGCTATAAATTAACTTTGATAGTTTGGTAAACGTGTAACACTTTCTAATTCACACGATATTACTCATTTAGATTTGTGTTGACCTAAAAAACGTATCATCTATCAACTTATGTCGTATTATAGTTGAGTTGTTGATCTAATTTAAAAACTTCTTTTAATCAAATAAAGTGAAGTACTCCATAGCGCATTCTTATGTTTATGTTTGTTAACATATCAGTTTTGGAAGAACGTGTCTGTTCGATTCAATATAAAAAATTAGTTAAGAAACATGTAATATTAAAATATTTAGAGATGATTAGAAACTAAACTACATGTATATATAGGCTTAAATTATTAAATTTGAAAGTGGGTTTGGGGCAAAATATTAAAAAAGGAAAGGAGAGAGAAGAAATGAGAAAGCATATTTGGTCCGATCAAGAAAATATATAATTGGTGGTATCATTATCACAAACATTGGTTCATTTAGTCAGAAACTGTCTCCTTCATTCAACTAATTCACAAAGTATACAATTATTTAAACAAAAACCCAAAATTTAAAAATTAACACAAACATAATAATTTCGAGACTCCCTAGAATATTTCGAACAATACCTTCAAAATGTACTACTTTCACTTCATCCATTAAATTCTATATCATATATTTTTAATCTCTAAGTTTATTGTATGAAAAATATAAAACCTGGAGAAATGAAGTAAAATATGAGAATCAATCGAATGAAGGAAGACATGAGGTGTTAGCACATTTTTATTTAAAGAATTGAGAAGGAAACAGAGAGGTAAACGGAGACGTCCACGTCGAGGGCCACGTCAGAGAAGTGGTTGTGGAATTGACAGTGACAACAAATATATTTATAAATATTAGAGGAAGAGAGAAATAAATGACATTTTAAGGCATGGTTTTAGTGAGAAATTAATTGATTAACCAATCAAATGAATGATTAAAGAATTGATTAGGAGATGGTGTTGATGGCGGAAGGCGGAAAGGCGGCATCCATTTGAATGCCGCGTGTTTGTTTGTTGACACATTCATTTTCAAAAGAATCGTGGTTCTCTTCATTTGAACCTCTCCTCAATTTCCTTTCTTTTCTTTTTTTCTCTTCCTCTCTATTTTCCTTTTGCCTTTATATATATATATATATTTATTGGATAGTTGTTTAATTAAAATCATAATTTATTCATTCTTACCCCTTTTAAATATTTAAATTTATGACTTTTCCATGCTAAATTAAACTTAAACGTTAACGAAGTGATACTGATATAAACGAAGATTTTAGATGGATGATCGTCTACTTAAAAATCACATTTTTATAACATAAAATGTGCACCTTTAAACAATCAAAGTTGAAATTGATTTTCTAGTTTGGTTTTTTGTTTTAAAAAATACTCCATGTTATTCTATTTCTTCTTCGTTTTTGATGTGTTCTTTAAGAGCAACCACTTGTTCCTAAGGGACATCTCTTGACACCTAATATTTTTAATTTCTTTCAATTGTCCGTTTGTTCTTTCATAAGAAAATGTTAGGTTTATATTTAATAATTATTTAGTTTAGTATTTGACTTTAGGTTTTTTTTTGTTAAATAATAAATTTAGTTTTTAATGGTATGTATAAAAATTCAAATTTAATCTCTATAACTTCTGATTAGAGATTTAATCTATATAGTTAGAATAAAGTATTCATAAATAAGTTCAGTGGTAAGAATAATTTAGGAGAATTTTATTAAACCATGGAGAAATTTTATTAAATCATGAAAACAAAGTTCTATTTTTTACCATAAACGAACAAAATAATTTTTGGTTTTGTTGTTATTTATTTTTAAGTGCGTTCTTATCAAAACCAAACTTGGTTAAAATTTTATTTAACAATTTTTAAACAAATATTTGAATTCTTAATCAAACTAAAAATTAAAATAACACTGCTCTTTTGGTTTCTAACTAATACAATTTTTTTCTTACTTATAAAATATTGAGTTTTAAGAAAGCTTTGTTCTTATTCCCATTAATATTCCTTTTTAAGTAACCATGATGTATTAATGGAAAAATAATGCCAGATCAAATCTAAACAGAACTTTCTATTTCCAATAAAACAATATAGAGAAGAAATTGATGATTACGACTATTACTCTAACATCTAAAATGAAATTAGACACAAACATTTTAAGATTAGGTGATCATAATTTTGAATTATCACTATTATTACTCTACAATCTAAAATCCAACGTCCCATTGTATGACCTATTTCAACATATTTGCTTTCGTACATAATTTGATTTTTCTTTTGGAGTAAGGACATTATTTAAAATCTTGAATTTAAAGAAGACACAAATACTCATCAAAGTCTTAATACGATCATTTGTATTATTTTTGAATAATTTATGAGAAAAATAGATATTTTATGAAGTTGTGGGCTAAAATGGAAAATAAAACAAATTGATTATAGACTAACAATATAACCCTTTTAAATGTTCTAAAATAGACTCTTAATTAATTGTGCCTTTTTCACCAAATTCTAATTGTGATTTAATAATTTTTGTGTTGTGCTCTTAATAAGTAAAAATGTAAAATGATAATTCTAGGGGTGTAGAATTAATCAAATAAAATAAAATAAAAGTAGATTTTTATAAAAGTTAACATCAAGACTAACATTTTCATTATTTTAAAAAATAATAACTAAGAAAAATGGATACAGAAAACATCAAAACGAAAGAAAATGGACAAAATTAATAAAATCAATCAAAACATATTAACAAATTGATTAAATTGGCTCAACTAACGAAATGGACATCACTAAAATTGATATTGGAAATGATAAAATTGACTAAAACCAAACAAATGGCAAATTGACCGTCTCTCCTTCAATTATTTCATACTTAATTATCGTGTATATATCTGCACCATAATTACAATTTACACCTAATTTTTGTGTTAATTTCCTAAACTCCATATTTCTAGCATTCATTTCATATTCTTCATTTTCGTGTTTGGTATGATTTCACTAATTAGCTACGATTAATGAATCTAATTTAACTTCGACGAATACACCTTTTAACAAACAACTATCCTTGAGAGTCAAGCGACTACTACTACCTCTTTGAGACATACTTAAACGGTCACCTTTGATTGTCAAAACTTTCATAACGCAACTTTCGTTGACGAATACTTATCGAAAATCATCTTTTCTACGGTCTACTTCGATCATTTACAACATCTTGATTCTAGGGTATCAATTCAATAAATCATAGACATAAATTTCTTTAAAGAAATGACTTTGGTGATAGAATATAGTTAAAACTTAAAACATTTCATTATATAAAACAAACCAATATAACTATGATGTCAAGCATTTTGTGGTGCTCTCTAATTTTACATTGAATTACAAGTTTATTGTATCCAGTTTTTAAAGTTCATGACTAATTATTCTGCATAGTTAGTTTTTTTAACAAACGTCTAAATAAGTTCTTGCAACTTTAATTCTCAATTATGTTTCCAACAAATTTCCAAATTTTAAATTTTGAGTCAGAATTGGTAAATATTAAACTTACATGTGACATTTTAAGAAAGAAAAATTCATGCACATAATCACAAAAATCTCACAACACATGTATTTTATTTTTACATCTAGTGCATCATTGACCAAAACCATCAGAATTCAACTGATACCAAGAGATGTATGATTAATTCATACTTTTATCATTATTTTTAATGTTAATATTTAATAATCCACTGTATCTTTCAAATTGGGTAAGAATTACTATACACAAAATCAAAACCCAAGTAATTATTAAACACAAATGCAACACAACCCTAAAATATGAAGAGAGGTTGATGGTATAAACTATTGTTTTTGAATAACAAATACAAAATTTTACATTTATCTAGAAACACACATTTTTTCTTTTATAAAAAGCCTTCACATTTGTTTATAAATTTATCAAGTAAGTTCATTTTCTTTTAACATTTATGGGAAAAACTCATCCATGTAAACTTTACAGCGTATGAATTAGAAACATATTAATAGTAGAGCATGGGTGAAAGCAGCAGTAGTCAATATGAGTTTATGGTACCACCGCAGGGGTAGAGGAGAACTTTAAAGTTCCATATGAACAACATCCAAAATTCCCAAACTTAGGTACATGAATCTATTCGTCATCTTATTATACTTATTGTCCTATTTACATTACAATACTATATTTATAATACTTTTTTAAAAAAAGAAAAAGCAAATCCAAATAGTGTCAGATAATGCCTCCTCACCATCTGATCTTCCCGAAAACACCCAAATCCAAAGGCTCAAAACAAAACAAACAAACCCCATAAAATATAAAATCCTCCGCACGAGTGAATGGTCTGTAGGTGTTGCATTTGGCTGTTTCCTTAGTCTTAAATTTCTCTCTCTTTTTCTTTTTTTCCCTTTTCATCTTCTCTTCTTCGTAGCTTCTCAGCCAAACCCTATTCTTCCACCAACCATATCAATTTTTTCAATCATACCCATTCTCAAAAAAAGAAAAAAAGAAATACTTTTTTTGGCTACCCACCGACCCTATGCCTTAAAAATCCCATCTCCACTTCACAATCTTTCCTCACTTGGGGTTTTGTTCAACTTTTGATATTTCCAAATGGGTTTGCTCCGCTTCTTTAGAGTTAAGAGAAAATCCAAAGTTGCTGATAAAAAAACCATTCTCGATGCTCAAATTCAACAGAGTTTCTTTGCTACAAGGTTTCGTTGGACTGAGATCGAGTCTCTCACTAAGAATTTCTCCACTCTTGTCGGCTCCGGCGGCTTCAGCAACGTTTATCTTGCTCGGACGGCGCCGGGGATGGCCGCTGCCGTTAAGATTTTAGGCGCTAGCGAGCGGCTTAACCGAATGTTCCGGCAAGAATTGGACATTCTTCTCAAACTCCGTCATCGTAATATTGTCAATTTCGTTGGTTATTGTGATGAACGAGGTGAGAAACAGAGTGACTCTGTTTTCTTTTTCTTTCTTCTTTATTCGTTCAGTTAAGAATGTAAATCAATGAGCTGTTTTTACCATTTTTGTTTGTTGATAATAATTAAGTTTGGATTAGTGCAAAAGAAAAAGGAAAAAAAAAAGTGGTTTCAAATTCAGAGAGGAAACAAAGGAAAAGAATAAAGCAAAAAAGACAGTAAAGGATAATGCTTTCTTTCAAGAATAAAAGCAATTCAATTATTTCAATTCCATCTTCAATTAACCAATTATTTTAACTTAATAATCCCATAATCAAGGTTTAACTTATTAATTTATTTGAAAATTGCAGATGAAGGAGCTTTGGTATTCGAATATGTTCCAAATGGCAACTTACAAGAGAAGCTCCACCGACGGCCAGCGGCGTCGGTTCTTCCATGGAAAATCCGGCTACTCATAGCTTTTCAGTTAGCACAAGCAATCGAATACCTCCATGAGAAATGCAGTTTACAAATCGTTCACGGCGATATAAAATCATCAAACATCTTACTAGACGAGCAATTGAACTGCAAATTATGCGATTTCGGGTCTGCAAAAATGGGATTTTCGTCCGCGGTGGGGAACCCATCATCATCATCCTCGCCGTCTAGCCCATTCAGAGCAAAGCAATTGATGATGGGATCTCCAGGATATACAGATCCCCAATATCTAAGAACCGGAATCGCCTCAAAGAAAAACGATGTTTACAGCTTCGGCGTTGTTCTTTTAGAGCTAGTCACTGGGAAAGAAGCATTCTGTTCGGAGAAGGGTCAAATTCTGACATCAATTTTACCTCCGGCAGTTCGCGACGGGGGAGGAATTAAAGCGTCGGAGGTCTTGGAATTAGTTGATCCAAAACTCTGGGGGGAATTGGAGGTGGATGAAGCAGGGGCGTTGATAGGAATAGCGGCGGAGTGCGTGAGACAGCCGCCGGCACCGAGGCCGAGGATCGGAGAGGTGGTGGAGATGATGAGGGAAAAGATGGGGAGTGTTGGGGAGGTGAAACGTGGCAGTAAAGGATTGGATATGGGGAGATGGTAAAAGAGAGAAATGTAAATGTAGATATTATTAAATGTAAAAAATGGTTTGTTTGTAATATTTGGAAGGGAAGAATATTTGTTTGTTTGTTTTAGAGAAGGAAAAAAAGAAGTGAAAAAAGAAGGGAAGTGAAACGTGGAGGATGGAGTACACGTTGCCATCACCGACGATGACTTGTTGTCCATAACACCAATTATTTTGCCAACAGATTTCGAATTATGTGGCTGCCAATTGTAGGCCCCATTTTTATACCTCTTTATTTAATATTCATACTCTTTTTTTATATTTTTATTATATATATATATATATATTATGTCACCCCATTTTGTTTATTTTATTTTTTTTAGCATGCAAATAAATAAAATATATAAATTTAATAAAATTTTCCTAGTCAATGTTTAATTTTAGTTGTGTTCTATTTAGTATTTATTTTGTTTTTTCTTAAACAAAAGGTTTATTTTCATTTCTCATTCTTCAACCAAAAAATTTCGACCAATTAAATTTCGTCACATCATTACAATAATTTGATTAGATCTGGTTAGTCAAAGTTTTTTCGTATCCAACCCAATTCAAGCCTCGATGAAAAATTGGACTAATCAAGAGGCTTGAGCTTGCCAAGAAAATAGGTCCAAGTCCAAGTCCACCTGAAGCCCATGAAGTTTCTCTATAAATAGAGACATTTGTCATTCATTTGAGGAGGTTTTTGGTTGAAAAAAGAATTGATTCAAACTTCTAAGTTCATATCTAACCTCGAGACCAACAACTTCTGAAAGATTGATGACTTAAAAGATTAAACTTTTCTTGAATTCCAAAGATTAAACTTTTCTTGAATTCCAGAAGATCGAAGTTCAAATCGACTTGCAACTACAACACCCTGAAGACTGAAGATCAATAAATTTTAAGTTTTAACTTGTATTCGAGAGAAGACATCAAATGAGTAAATACCAGAGATTGTATCCGTTATATTCATCAATATATCAAAATTAAATTTCACGAAATACATCTTTTCGAAATCTCGTGTGAACACTCATATAGAGCAAATTTTTAAAAACATATAAAAATCGTTTTTGTTTTTTAAATTTGGGTAAGGATGTAAGTATTGTATTTAAGAAAGTTTCAATCGTATAAATTTTAGTTTGGATGGACTATATGTATAATGTCTTAAAAGACCTAAATATTGAATAGAAAGGAAAGGTAAGATCCACCAAGTATTTTTGAAAGAAAAACAAAGCTATAATATATAGATAGATAGATAGATGGAAAGCATGTTGTATTCAATAGTAGTCAATGATCGTCATTTAATTTGGTTGGTTGTTTAAATACTAATAAAGAACCTCTTCAATCGAGATGAATTGACTTGTGGGGCTTAGTTCCTTTTAAGTCTTTTAAGTTCTTTTTTTCACTTAAAGCTATTGTTTCATTTGTTATGGCACATTGGTGAAAGAAAAAATTTAAGTAATTAATGAATAAAGTTTATAAATATAATTATATTAACGTTTTCGAGTAAAAGACCGTGTTAGTTTGATATAATAATATTAAATTTACTTTCGCTCGTCAACTTAAACTTTTTAATTAATGAGTAAAAGGACTCCTCAAACTCTTCCAACTACATTGTTATTTTTTGTCATTCACTTTAGGATTGTTTTGAGACAAATATTGACAACATTTTGTTTAGGTTTAAGTCAAACTCAATATTTCAAATAATGGTTGTTAAACTTGTGTGAATATTAGAGAGTACTGCAACATATATATATGACAAAAACTAAAGTTATATCTATAATTAATTAATGATCATAATACACAAAGCAAAAGGGAACATTTAAACACAAACATTATAGCTAGCTACCACCATCACTATCAACGACGGAAACTGCTCACCTCCGGCAGAACATCTATTCCATCATCTTTATGCTTCACGGCGGTGTAGGTTCCGGCGCCAACGATGGCCCCAAGTGTAGGAGCCACCATGTATATCCACAGTTCTCTGTAATTTCCAGCGGCGACCGCAGGGCCTAAAGTCCTCACTGGGTTCATCGAACCACCGGTGGATGGCCTATTATATATATCGTTCATACGTACAATCAATTTTCATACGTTGTATTATCTACTTTCATTTTATTTTTGGTTTCACTCGAGATGTAATCAATCCTCAAAATTAAAGAGAAGAAAGAAGATAGAATTAGAAATATTGACCCTGCAATAAGAATGTTGAGCATCACTGTAGCTCCAACTCCAATTCCGGCCAACTCTCTAACCTGTGACGATCAAGTAATGTTGATTATTATGCTATGAAAAAACTTACAATTAAAGAATGTTTTTTTTTTTTTTCCCTTACAGCTCGAGTATCTGTAGCAACAGCAGTGACGACAAACAAGAGATTGAAGGTAATGAGGAATTCAAGAGCAAAGGCTTGACCGGTACCAACGGACGGAACTGTGACACCACCAGACATGAAAGGGTGAAAAACGCCTTTAAGAGTGAAGGAGGCACATATGGAAGCAGAGACCTGGGCGGTGATGTAGGCAGGGACATGGGCCCAAGCGAAGTGGCGGAGGGTGGCCAAAGCGATGGTGAGCGACGGGTTCAGGTGGGCACCCGAGATGTGTCCTATTGAGAGAATTACGATCATCACAGCTAGGCC
This sequence comes from Cucumis sativus, assembly GCF_000004075.3. Classification (NCBI taxonomy): domain Eukaryota; kingdom Viridiplantae; phylum Streptophyta; class Magnoliopsida; order Cucurbitales; family Cucurbitaceae; genus Cucumis; species Cucumis sativus. The sequence continues at coordinate 669,036 of NC_026659.2, read as the reverse complement.
GGCACATGCTGCGTTTCCGATCAGTGACATGGGGGAGTTGTACTTTTGGTTGATGATGGGTGCAGCTGTTGCACCAAATATCAAGATGAATGTGCCCACAAATTCGGCTGCCACCTTTGTATATCACTCAAATTCTCTCATATTAGCTAGAAGCTCCGTTCAAATTCCAAATAGTTTGCTAACTTTTAATGATCGAATCTTCAACTTTTGAAATCTTAATTTATATCTCATTCAACTATATTGAGGCAATACTTTTGATGCAAATATTAGAAATAAACTTTTCGTTTTAAGTAAATCATTCTTCAATTATCACAAATTATAAAGTTTGCTATATAATTATGACCAAATCTTTGTTAAATTTTCACATTTTGGGTTGGTTTTTTCTTTCAAATATTGATAACAAGTAGATAACAAAACAAAATTTTTAGATCCATAATGAAAAGAGAGTTTAAAGTCCTCATCCAATTTCAAAAGGGAAAAAAAAGTGGTAGCATTCTCGAGAAGTAACTCTGATAAACTTGATTTCTTGTCTTCAGTTTCACCCATAACTCATAAACATCGTCATTGGGCCATATTAGTTGGGCTGACCAAGCCTATGTTTGGGCTAGGCAAAAGCCTTACGCCCCCAATCATAAGCGTAGGTAAAACCTTATGAGGCCCAATCATAGTTTAGGTCAGATTCTGCAAGCCCACACCTGGTGTGTTTGAAATAAAGTGTTTAATTTTAAAAGAACCATTTTATAACACCACTCCAAAAAAATTTTGAAGCATATTTTAAATATTTTTCATCCAAAAAGTTCAAATAAAAATGTATTTTTTAATAAACATTTTTTCTTAAGTTAATTCAAACGAGCAATTAAGCGGAGCTTGTCCTTATTATAAATTGATAGTAGTTGAAATTTTGGGAATAATAACTTTTTATCTAATAATTTTTGAACTTTCCTTTTCATATATAATAATAACTTGAAATTTTAGTTGTATATCTAATAGGTTGCTGACTTATTTAACATTTTATTAAATTTGTTGAATGATCTATTAAACATAAAATTTAATTTTCTCTATAGCAAACTTGATCAAAAGTTAATATAACATTATATGTTATTTTCTGTTACCTATTTTACGTATGCTTTCTATTTATTTTTTTGTTAATAATAAATTTTTAATTCGGTAAAATAAATATTAGATACAAGTTCTTATTTGGTATTTATAATGTTCAGAAATATATTAAACACAGATTTTTTTTTAAATACTACCGTTTGAAGAATTGTTTAAATGTTGGCATTGGCATTTAAATTAAAGATATTAATTAAAAAGTTATCTTTCTCACACTCTTTTGTTTACTTGTTTGATCATTTAAAAATATCATATCAATATTTAAAATAAATGTAAAAGGAAAAGTCGAGTAATTTTAAAAACTAAATACATCTATTAGGGCTAAAAATTTAGTCAACACAAAGAATAATATTTTACGATAGAGATTTTACCTTTCGAGTGAGAGAGACATCAAGAGTGTGGCTTCGCTTTGGGGAGTCTACATGTATACACTCGAACGCCATTAGCTTCTAATGTTCAATAAGGTAATAACTCTCTTTTCTCGTCTTTTATCTTCTTCTCTTCTCTAAAAACAAGCTTTAGGGTTTACTAATAAGAAAGAAATCAAACTTTTAAATAAAGTTAAATTTAGTCCATATAATTACAACTTAACTTCTACCATTTGATGAAATTCACTTTTAACGTACAATTTATAAAATATTTGTCGTTTATCAAACTATCCTAAAGTTTAACTAAGCCACAAAGAAAATTTTAACTTATAAATTAGGAGATTAAGTTTAATTAACTTCTCTTACCCATAGCCAAACTATTATTTTTCAAGTTCGTCAAAAATATTTTTTTGGTATCTTAAGTTCATTTTATATCTTTATTATAAAATAAAGAAATAAAAATCAATAAAAAAACTAGACAATAATTAACAACGAATACTTCCAGCTCTAAATTCATAACTCACATTTACTGTAATTAAAAAACAATAGTAAAGACTTCCAATTAAAATTGAAAAGATTTAGAGAGATGAGGATACCTGTATTCTTAACATTAACTCAAACCATAGTTGTTGGAGATTCATCATTTAATAGATCATTTGCCATCTATTTAAAGAAGAGAAAAGAGTGATCTTAACGTTACACTTCTTTTTCTTTTTTGAAAACTTAGAGACAAATAATGCATTAATGAATAAATAAAAGTCTACTGCTAAAAGAGGTTCCAACTTGGCAGCATCAAGAAGACCAAGTGGGAAGCTCAAATAACCACAAGTTTTTTTTGCTTACAAAACCAAAAAATTAAGTCTCATTAGATCACTATAGAGCAAATTTTCATAAACATGTTTTAGGTTTGAGAATTTGATTAAGAATTCAAGTGTTAAAGAAAACAAGCCTATAAATTTTAGTCAACTAGCATTAAAATTCAACTGAAGCCAACTAGGCAGGGAACCATATTAATTCTTAGCAATGGAAACAATTCTTCAATGTGTGTGGGGGACCTTACTTTTACCTTGATGCCTTCATAAATTAAATGATGGTAACTTTATTATAAAAACACCTTTGTATGATTTTAATATTGTTTTTCTTTAGTTCAACCAAGATTTCTCATTGTTATTATTATATTCGGATTCATCGAAGTCGAAATGGTATGGCTCAATCTTTGACTCATAAAGATATAAGGAAGAATTTGTTTGATATTGATCTTCTTATCCCTTACAAATGAGACCACATAAATTTGTAATTTTATTAGCATTTTTTTCACACACACATAGGTTTTCTTTCTTCAATTTATCTAGAAAACTAGAAGGGGGCATCCTAAGGTGAACAATTACACATAGCTTATTTGAAGAATTGTTTTCATTTGATTGTAATTCAATATTTATTGTCTCAAACAAAAGAAAAAAGGGGTGTGGGGAATAGTAGTTTGGATGTGCAAAATGACAATGATTGTCTCAATTGGCCTTTAAATGTTTAGGCATAGTCATAGGCACATTACGTACGTTATGATATATATGATTGCTCTTATGGTCAATTTAAAATTATATTATTGGTCCCTTCAATTAACGTTTAACTATAAATATTAATACGATGAAATTTGAAATAATTTTACTATAGTTTCTCAAAGTTTTGCTATTGCAATATTGATTTTGTTCTATATTCCTACATGAAAATTTATAAGCTTTCCATCCACATCTCAAGTATATACGTAGATTAGATAATATTAAAATTATATATAAATATAAATTGCATACATCATGGTTTATTAGTTTTTATGATGGGGTTTATTTCTTGTGTCATAATTTTTGTTGGAATACAGTATATTGTACAAAATTTCTAATTTACTTATGGAATATACCCTAACTTAATTAGGTGACAACTTAATTGTAATATATAAAATGTGATAACAAGATCAATATATATCGATGCTACACTTATATAGTATAACGACTAATTAATCAACGTGCTTAAATGAACATAAAACTGTTTATACTATCAATTTAGATGTTTGATTTGCCCAACTCACACATTATCAAAATGAAAAAAAGAAACAGCCAAGTAATGCAAACCATATACTAAACAAGCCCATACATTATACATATATATCACAAAGACCAGATGTGTATTCCACATTTGATCACAACCATAAAGAGAACACAAAAGTTTGTATGTTTTTACAAAAGAAACCCCGAAATTAAAGAACTGAATTCGAAGACGGCAAGTAGAAACCAATTACGCATATAAAAACACCCAACATAGCAATCTGAATCGAGACGATTATATAGTCTTCAAGTCTCAGTAATCACCAATCGCCTTTTCTTCTCAACTTTATTATTCCACAAATCACACAACAGTACACTACTTATTATTTTATGCTATGCATAGCCAAATTATTCGCACCGTCTGAATTTCAACGCCGGAAGCTCCTTACCTGCGATGGAGCATCCACTTCGTCGTCTCTCAGCTTGACGGCGGTGTAAGTCCCGGCCCCAATTATTGCCCCAAGCGTCGGCGCCACCAGATAAACCCACAATGCTTTGTAATTTCCAGCAGCCACGGCGGGTCCCAAAGTTCGAACAGGGTTCATCGAACCACCGCTTGAGGGCCTGACATTAATGCCACAAAAGTCTTCGTTAATTATGAATGGCAAAAAACGATTCCTTCTCTCTTTTTGGTTCTAAGTCAAAGGTTTTGGGATTACTTTAAATTTTTAGTGGCCCATGGATGCTACTTCATCTTCAAACTTTTAATCAATCACATTCATTGTCGATATTTACGAGTGTGATCGAGGTGAAATGCATAGAGATAAGAGTTAACTCAATTAATTCATTCCATCCATCATTCACACGAAACAATGATGTAAAATTTAATGATTATAAAATAAATGGCTATAACTATATTAATCATTTGTATAATTATGATAAATGTCACATCCATCACACATCAATTCTCCTTCTTTTCAAAAGGAAAGTTATTTTTCCGAATTATTTTGAATTTTAAGGCTATTTTTCAAAAAAGGGTTCAAAACTTAACAAAAAGAAAAAATCTTTTCAAAAGTTAGAAGTATTTCTCATATAATTGAACCAAACTTCATAAGAACAAAAAAAGTTATTGCTTGAAAATAATGGGAAGAAAAGGACAAAGTGGAACTAAGAACACAATTTGTCGTCATTTATAAGTATATAATTAAATATCGTTGAAATAGAGATTCCTTTCTCTTTTGTTTTGTTATGAAATTATTGGAAAAAATGGAACACTATATTATGAAAGTGGGAAAAATGTCAACTTTTTGACACCTAATTGTGTACGTTTTGTTTGGAAAAATAAAAAAAAGTAAGAAATTGTTTATATTATTTAAACTTCAGTTGTAAATTCTCTACAAGTTGGGTTTGAGCTTCCAATCAAAGTGATATGAAAAGCACATGTTCAAAATTATTTGTTTTACGAATGATTGAGGTTGCTTTTCCTTTAGGAACGAAGTTTAAAATATATTTTGAGTGTATGAAAATCAATTACGAATTCATATCCGATCATATCTTTAACGTTTAATTATATAATACATAATACATAATTGCATATTGTTTTTGTTTTTATTAAAAAGGTCGGGATAAAAAACTGACCCGGCTACAAGAATGTTAAGCATCACTGTAGCTCCGACTGCAATTCCTGCTAACTCTCCGACCTAAAAGAAAAGGAAAAGATTTGTTAAAGAATACGAATGATCATGTAGAGCATAAGTTAATTAGGAAAAACAACATACCGCACGAGTGTCAGTGGCAACCGCAGTGACAACAAAGAGGAGATTGAAAGTGATTATAAATTCAAGAGCAAAGGCTTGGCCAATACTGACGGAGGGGACGGTGACACCACCAGACATGAAAGGGTGAAAAACCCCTTTGAGAGCGAAGGAGGCGCAAATGGAGGCGGAGACTTGGGCGGCAATGTAGGCGGGGACTTGAACCCAAGGAAAGTGGCGGAGGGCAGCAAAGGCAATGGTGAGTGATGGGTTCAGGTGTGCACCGGAAATGTGTCCTGTTGACAGAATTACAATCATCACCGCCAACCCTGCGCATGCCGCGTTTCCGATCAGAGTTTCCACGCCGTTGTACTTTTGGTTCACAATGGGGCCTGCCGTCGCAGCAAATATCAAGATGAATGTCCCCACAAATTCTGCTCCCAACTAGATATTAACAATGCAAATGGTCAGCTGTGGAGCATAATTAAATAAACAAGAAATTAATTACTATGTATAATAAGTCTTTCATCTCTCACTTTTATATCTAATTGATATTTATTAAAATTCATGAACTAATTGACAAACAAAAAGTCTAAGAACCAGAAGAACTAAGTCCAAAATTTTGTCTACCTTTAATTGCGTTTAAAAAACACGAGTTTTGAAGGGGAAAAAAAAAAAAGATGAGCTAAGAACTAGAAGAACTAAGTTCTAAATTTTTAATCAATATGAATTAAATTGAAATAATGTCTCTAAAAAAATTATTATGGACTCAAACATATATTAAGCTAAAATAAAAAATGTGCACTAAGATATTTTAAAAAAAATATTATTTTGTCGTTATGTTATTGTAAAATTAAGAATATCTAAATTAATTTGTAATAAGAAAATATATAGACGACAAAACTAATATAAGATACATGAATTTAAATTATACAAAAGCAATGTCATTTTCTTTCTTAACTTAAAAAAAAAAGTTCCATTGTTTATGGAAAAAAAATAGCCATCCACATAATAGTTTTGATTATCTTCATCAATTATTGTTTAGGTGCCTTCTCCCCATAGTTAATAAACAAATAAAAGGGAAAGAGATGATGCTATTTATTTATTTTTATATTTTTATTTTAAACTTTCAAAGAGAGCAATACCAAAATAAATAAAGTGTGAAAAAACATGATCAAAATATACTAAAAATATTTATAAAATATAAAAAAATTATATTTTATTAATATTGAAATTTTGTTATACTTTATAAATATTTTTACTAATTTTTTTATTTACAATATTTTCTCAATTTTCTTTTAATTCCAAATACTTTGGAGAACAAGATAAAATAGTTAATAGAATTACATCTAAAAATATTTTAAAATTTACATTATAGGTTTATTTTGTTATAGTTTTATTTAAAATTAAAATAAAATAATAATAAGGATAGGATTGAGAAAATAGATGCCTAAATTTTTTTAAAAAATATATCACATGACTAAATTTATAAATTAAAAATGAAGGAAAAGAACAAAGAGGGGTCATTTTAGGCACATAAAATTTGAGATCAATTATTGAGAACATAACCTTTTAAAAATTATTTAAAGAGATAGTTCTTCTGTTATGACTTAATAATTGAATGCTCAAAATGCAACAATCCAATCCAAGTCAGAGATGTCAGAATAAAATAAATAAATAAGTTTATATATATATATATATGTAAAAAATACTATTATGCTTCATTTCTTTTCTAAATGAACAATATTTATTTATAATAATTTAAATATCAATGGGTAAAATCCCAACACAAATCCTATAGAGATACACAACCAAAACCCATTAATTATTATGGAAACTTTGACCCTATAATAAGATCAAAAATTGTCATTTGGTTGTATCAAAAGTCAAAAATTGAAAGTTCTACTCTCTAAAAAAAACCACTATTTATTGTACTAATAATTGATATTATTATCCAAAAATATAATATCAGTTATTGTGAACTTAAATGCTGTTTAGATATTTAAAAACTCACAAAAAAAAAAAAAAAACAGTGAAAACAAACTTAATTAAATGCTAATTTGATCTATGACCTCATCTTTAAGGAGGAGGAGGTTCGAATTTTCCTATCAAGTGTTGTATTAAAGAAATGTACAAAATATATTCAAAATAGAAAAATACAAAAGCATAAATAGGAATTAAACTCATATTATGCAATAGAAAAAAAAAAATGGTACCTTGCGAGTGAGAGAGACATCAGGAGCAGGGAAATCAGTGAAGCACGTGTGAGGTTGGCCCCACGTGGGAGCATTCACGGGCAAACACTTACACCGCGGCATTGACTTCCGATCGTACGATAGAGAATCTACTCGGAGCCCGGAAAACAGCGGCCCTCCCGGCGTCCCCGGCGTCGCTGGCGCCGATGCTACCGGCGTTCCACTTTCCGATTCCGGCATTTTCTTTTTTCTTTTTTCACTAAACTAACTTCTGGGTATTTTTTTAAAAAAATCAAATATTTTTTTTTGGGTTTTTGGTTTGGAATGATGGAGATTTAAAAGAACGAAGTTACATGATTTGAAGGTTTTTATAAAGGTTGTTCTAAGGCAGAATTGGAAGCTTAGCCAGGATATTAAACACTAGAGTTTTAGTTTGGGATACAAGAGAAATTCATCTAAAGTTTTTTTAAAATGTTTTTTTTTTTTTTTTTTTTTTGGGATTTTTTTTGAAGGGGGTGATTAAGAAAGGGGCTAAAGTTACATGATTTGGAAGCTTTTATAAATGTGAAGTTAAGGAAGATTTGTTGAAGAGAAGGAAGCCAGGCTTAGTTTAATTTAGAACCTAAGAAAGATGGGTTGAATGAGAAAATCCAGAGTGAAGAAGAAAAAACCAAAATGGAGTTGTGGAATTAAGATTAGTTGAGAAAAGAGATAGGAAGAAAATGGGGAACAATGAGAGAGAGATAGGTTTAAAACGGGAGTAAGAGAATGGAGAGAAGAGGGAAGAAGGAAGAGGCAAATTTATAGAGAGGAACAAAGTCCCATGAAATACTGTTTATTATAATTATTAGTTTAGTATAAATTAATGGGAAAATTGTAAATGAAAAAAGAAGTTGAAATTAATAATGAAGAAAAGTCAATGGGTATGGACTTGGCTTTATACAGCTCTTTGCATTGTGATATAATGTTAAGAGTCACCCACTTTCTTTTGGGTTTCTTTTCCTCACAGTCATTCATTTCGCCCTTCTTCATAAACCTTCCTTTTCCTTTTTCAAAATATATAAAACAACAAAGAAAAATAAAATATCACCTCCTAAAGTGAGAACATTTTTTAATAAAATATATACATGATCACTTACTATGTAATTCAACGATTTGATTTGTGCTAAAGTGAGAGATTGTTTGTATATTTTTTTTGTTGATATATTTTTGTTTTTTTATGTTAATGATTTTAATCATCACCCTTCCTATTGTTAAACTAAAAAGAAATACTGATTTTTTTGAGTTAATATCCAAATTTTAAATTTTAATATCTAAAATTTAATTTCTTGTAGTGTTTTCAATTCTAACCTTAAACACAAAAAAAAATTAATTATACATATAGGTTCATCATTTAATACAATTAGAGGTAGATAGAGGTAGAGAGAGTGATATATAACCTTTAATTACATACAAGTGATCGTTGAGTTAGGTTCATATTAATTATTTAAAACTAAATTAGAACTTCACCCATTACATTACCAAAAATTACATTAAATTCAAGGAAAGAAATAAAGTTATAACCGAATTTGATTAGTTATACTCATGTTTTATTATTTGTTATAAATATTAAAAATATTCTAATCTTTCAACCAACTATACATATACATATAAAAATATAGAAAGGTCTCAATCATATATATATATATATCCATTAAAAAGTTGTAGAACTAAACCCACAAAACTAGGGTTTAGGAAAAAGGGCTGATATATACTAAACTAACACAAAAATACCTAAACCTCATTAAAAATCAACCAATAAACAATGTGGAAGTTATTGTTTTAATTTAGGGAATAGAATTTGAATCTTAATCCCCTCCATTCATCCTTAAAACATTAAAAGAAATAAAAAGAAAATAAATGGATACATATAAACTCTTTCATTTTTATTATTATCTACATTATCTTATTTTTCTTTACAAAATAAAATTATTATCTCTCTAGCGATGAAGCTTCACTATATCATTCTTGATTAATTCATTTCGATTTTGTTTACGTCATGAAAAAAATAATCTAACATATTCCATTTTTGTGGATGGGAAAGAATTTTTGGAGGTAGGTAAAAAGGGTGAAATTGAAGGAAGTAAAGAACCAAAAGAGAAAAAGAATAAAGAAGAATAAAGAAGAAGAATAATGTTAAGGCAAAGTATTGTTAGTCTAAGAAAGCAAATACAAATAGGCCGCACATGCACACAGATATATATTGTAACAATCCCAATTACCCAATAAATAAATAACACCCACCGCCCACGCTAACCACTCAATAATACTACTAAAAAAAAGTGTTCATTGTTTCATCACCAAACTAAGCATATTTTGGCCATTTCAACCAAGCTTTCATCACTTCCTATCATCTTTATCTCTCTCTCCTATCTCACTTTATTTATTTTTGGTTCAATTACGATTTTAGTCTCCTCTCTTTTTTATCTCTATACTTTTTTAAGCATTCAATTTTAGTCGAGACCCTTAATATTATTTTAGAGTTTTTTTTTTCAAAACTAATAAATTATAGTTAAATATGTCTTTTGAAATTTATATAGAAAAATACTATTCTTTTTTTAGGGGGAAAGACTTGTTAATATAAACGAGCTTTTTTTTAAAAAAAAATTAAGTTGAAGATTTTTTTTTTTTTTTTTTTTACATTTTTAAAATTTAGATATACGTTAATTGTTGTTACTTTGTTTAAATAGTATTATTATAACGTTACAAAATCATTGAAGTAAAGTGTCACAAAGATACATGTCTAGCTATACCATATATTCGACTACACTCGTCATGAGAAATAATCATAGTACTATAAAACATAAGTCTAATTCAGCTAAAAATTTTGAAATATATTTTATTTAAACTTGAGGTATATATATACACATGTATGTAAATATAATTTAATTAGTTAAAAGTATTAACAAAAACTTTTTTGAAGGTTAAAATTTTCAAACTCCACTTTTACCAAACTCACAAAAGGAAAAGAAAACATTATGGCTTTGATGACTTTTATTTATGGCTCTTGATTTGTTTCTTTTTGTGGTGTAGGATGCATTTTGTTAAACGTAATCAAATTATTAAAGAAAATTTTATTTTTTTAAAAAAATCACAAACTTTTGTGAAAAGATTTAGGGGATTCATGGGTTATATTTGGAATGTGTGAATTAAATTAATTCAATCGTGCTAGAGCTAATTATTGTTATTGTTATTATTTATTGATTCATCATTGTCATTGCTTTTCTCAAACCAACCTTCCTATCAATAATGGGAGTCAGAAAAAACAATAATAAATACTAAATGCACAAAAGTTAATTTATTTTGTTTTTCTTTCTTTAATTTTTAATTTTTAATTTTCGTCAAACCTTCGACTTAAGCTTTAAGGTCAATAATACAAATTTTATCATATATTTTGACAATTGATTTTACTTTGTTAACATGTATTTTAGAACCATAAAAGAATTTAACTTTTAATTTCAAGAAGAAAAAAAATGTAATATGTAATGTACGGACAAAAGATGATGTTGAAACCACATCCATTGGGTAAGATGGTTATCGAAAAAGTTGAAGAAAAAATAATAGATTGGACCCTGAAGTTTGTCAATTTTGTATATGATTTGATTTCACTTATAATTGTACAGAAACATTAGGTGACAATTTTAAATTTACCTATAAAAACTTTGGATATTTTATATAATATTTGTAAAATATGTTAGTGTTACCTATTATTTATTATTTGACACCATCATTAAATGATTTATTAGTTTATTAAATATTTATTGTTATTATGAAAGATTTTGCACACTAGTGTAATGGATCGGTAAAGAAACGTAACTAAATTAAAATCACATTTATATATATTTGCGATATCTCAACTTTGGTTTCATGCTCGTTAATTAAAATATGAAATAGACAAAGGGCCTTGTAATTTAAAATCAAATGTAAAAGAGAAAAGAGGAGAAGGTGAAGTATATATGAAATTAAATAGTTTAATTCACATGCATGGTTATGAAGTTGAGTTCATAAGGGGCTAAAAGAGTAAAATGCTAAATAACCAATGATATGATTTGGAGGGTATAGACCATGTTGGACATATAGTACATGTCACATTTGGCCAACATGTATCATAGATTAGGAAAAGTACATTATTGCTAACTATATGACAAATTAGATAGTTGAAAAAGCTAAGAGTTCCAAGTAATTCCTCATCTTATCTTATAATACAAAATAATAGTTGTGATGCATTATGAGGTTGAGAAATAGAAATATCCCACAATTAAATTATATATTGAAATCATATGTATAAGTTTAGACTCTAGTATTTGACTAAAGTTAGTTGTATTTTTAATATAGTTATTAGTTGATACTTTTTATTATAACTAAAGGAAGCTTTACTTACCTATTATTTTTGAAGATATAAAGTAATTTAAACTTTTAATCTCATAAATTTAAAGTAGTCGTAGATCTAATTACTAAGAGTCTAATCAATATATGTATTGTACAACGTCGAGAGAAATATACTTTTTAACGTTATATAATTATGACCATTGATAACAAACGTATTTTTCGTGAGAATTTTATTTTGGAAGCTATCTCTCTCAACTGTTTCGTCAACAAATAAGATTTATATAATCAATTGTTGTTATTATCGAGTTTTTAAATGACTATTTTTCTATGATATTTGTGATGTCATTTAAGAATAGTATAGAAATCAAGTTGACTTAGGATATCTAATTAATACAAAACTTTCCAATATATTTTTATATAAATTAAAGATTATTAACTATAATCACATGTAAGTGCTTATTATTGAGGGTGGATTGAGTTTTTTTTTTCTTTCAATTTTTTTTTCCATTTGGAAGTGAGCAATGAACTCCACCCACCCATTATTATGCCAACATAACAATCATATATATTATTGAAATAGTTTAAACAAACAAAAAGTAGTAAAAATTAAACCTATACATAAACTTCCATTTTTAATTTTTTTAAAAAGGTATAACGACTAATTAACTATGAATTTTAACAATAATAAATTAAACCTTTTTCATCGTTTTGCTGTAGAATGATTATTTTCTTAAAATGTTAAACATTAAAAATATTGCTTACAAAGGTATCAAACATGCATAGTTGAAGTATTAAAAAGAAAAAGTATTAGAATTGTTTATGTCTAGGCTCCTAGTTGCCTTTTGATGTAGTATTAGTGATTATTTTGAAAGCTAATTAGCATTATTTTTTTCGTCTACTAATTAAATAAATTTAGGGACTGTTTGTTTGAAAAGAATCTAATTTTTTTTAGAGAAATATCTAAATTATTATGTTTATTTTTTGATAGTATAAGATGTTCAAGCATCTAATTATAGAGATACCGCTTCAAGGAACATCTTAAAAGGACGTCAAATCTCGAAGACAAACTTTTAAAAACTTTTGTTTCCTTTCGTTTTAATTGTGTGTAGATATATAAAAATTTACTTTATAATTAATATATTTATTTTGTAAAACAAATACAATAATTAAGTTTATGGTCAATATTGAATGATATATTTTTTTTTATAATATATAAGTATCTTTAACGTCATTTGGTTTAATAAAAATATCAAATTTGATATAATTAATTACTAAAAATATGTAGAGTTAATATGAAAGGAAGCCATAATATATACATAACTTAACTCTAAATCTCGTGGAAATAAAAATTCAACTATGATGAGAGTTAGCAATTTGATGGAATTAATTTCATCCTTAATTGTTGCTAAGTCAATGTAATGAGATTGTTTTAAATGGTTCAAAGATTTTGGGCATTATTATTTAGTTTGATACAAAAATAAAATGTGCAATAATAGAGAGATTTAATGTTAAAATTAAACCATATACTAAAAGTCGTAAGACCATTTTCCAATTGAAAAGCAAGTAAAAGTATAAACATATCTAAATGTGTGTATATATATATATAATTTGGCTTCATTTTCACGTAATTAAAGTTGAAATAATGACCAATGATAACGATTATAATAACATTATTGAACTAAAGAAGATAATTTTAAGAACAGTTTGTAAATATATATAATATTGGTTTATTTAAATGCTACTTTATATTTTATTATTATTCAACATCGATTCAAGACAATTTATTTTTCTTTCTACGAGTTATTTAACACACTTTGATCAACTAACTTTATTAGACATTTTAGTTTTACATATTTTAGTACTCACCACCCTGATTAGAGAAAAAAAAAGTTATATTATAAATTAAATCCTTGAAATTTTAAAATGTTTTATTTATTAATACTTAAAAAGTTTGAAAATTTTTCGAAACAAACACTTAAATGATTTTGTTGTTAAACTCATGGATGAAAAAAATTCGACTTTATGTGTTACTTGAGAGAATAAGATTTAAAATAATCTGAAAAGTAAAAAATTTGGAGGTTAATTAGGATTAGCAAAAAACCATTAAAAAAATGATAGAAAATTGAGAGGGTATGAACTTAGTAATACAAACTTAATTCAGTCGGTGTTTCCTAAAACAAATTAAACTAATTCAAACTTCTTCAATAGTTAAAATAAAACATTTAAAAGTATTATTTGGTTTATAATAATTTAACAACTAAAAACAATAAAGATACTAAAATATACATAAAGTTGAAATAATATTATATTAAATATATATATAAAAAAGAGGGAAATAAAAAATTGGAAGAAAGAATAAAGATGGAAGAATGGTGGAGGGATGTAGCGAAAGACAAGGCTAAAGTATTTATAGAAAATGCTTTTGCAATTAGTACTTTAATCACGTTCTTAACTTCTTTTAATTACTTCCCTTAGTCCCACTAATTTGGAATCTTTTATTTATTTATTATAAAATAAACAATAATAACAAATAGAGCAAATTTGGAAGAGAAAAAAAAAATAATATTACACCACATCTCTATAGGACATGTCCTGATATAAAATTACATTATTAAATTTAATAAACTAAATATTACAACATAAAATTAAATTAGAGTATATATGGTTATGAATATCTACGTTTATAATATTATAATTACATTTACGGCATATTTATTATTATTTAGTTCTTTTATTTTATTGAGTAGGCCATGGAGCTTCCCAGCGATGTAGGCGGTGACAAAACAAGCCAGCCCAAGTTATTAAATTCTAAAAATAAATTGTACTTAATACTTATAATTTCTCTAATGAAACTATTATTATTGTCATTAATTATTATTTTGAATGAACATAGTTTTCCCCCCTATTTGACTCCGTACATTTAATTCAATTTCGAAAAATATTATTTAAGATTTAGATCATTTATAAACTTTTTGTTTCTTATTGATTTTTCTAGATAATGTATTTTATTGATTTTATACTATACCCACGTCCCAAATGCATTCATTCGATTTCTACGCACATCATTCCCCACTTTTAATATTCTTTAGACTATTTACTACATTCAGGTTAAGATTATTTAATTAACAATTTTAATTAAGATTATAATCTTTTATAAAATTGATTCACAATAAGCCATAACTTAGTTTCAGGAGTATTAGAAAGTTTATAAGAAATTCACCTTTTATTTTTTTTAGTTTTTGATTTATGAAAATTAAGTTTATAGTCTATAGAAGAGTTCTAGAAAAATTAGGGAAAATGTTTTTTTTAGAAAAGTTATCCACAAGTTTACTTTTTAGGTTATTTTATATATGTGATGTATTTGTTTCAAAAAAATTGTGAAATATATATATTTTTTATGGAAGTAAACGTAGGTATAATATAATTGGAAATAACTTCCTTGGAGGTCCATTAATAATTTTCTGAACAAAGAAAATTGTAAAAATTTTACAACATGGCAGCATGCATATAAAATTAATCAATAATAATTAATAATTCAACTATGCATATAATTATCTTTTGTGTTTACATATTTTGAAGACTAAAATTAACTCTATTAAGCTCAATTAAGAGGTGTAGTTTAGAATTATAGAGTTGGGGGACAGAACATAGTGGAAGAGTGTTTTTAAAATAGCAAAGGTTGAATCACGATTCTAAGAATCCAATAATATATATGAAAAATTGAAAAGAAAAGGAATTTTCAGTTTTTGAAATTGTGACTTTCACAAAATTTAAATTTATGATTTGGTTTGGCAGAGCTTTGTGCTTTATTATTACTATCACTATTTATTTTTATTTTATTTTATTGGAAAATATAATAATTACTACTAATTATTATTGCTTTCTTCCCTCCTCTTTAATTTTGGGCCACTCTTTTACACCCCAATAAAAATCCACTTTTCTTTTTCAATTCTATTATCCTTGGCTTTTCTTGTTCTCTTGCCTAGTATGAATATTTTTTTTTATTAAATATATGACTTTGGAAAAAATATATTTTTGTTTGAAGCACTTTTTCTAACAAAACAAAAGGAAAACACTATTTAAATGTGTTTTATTAGAAGCACTTTTTAAAATACTTTTTTGTGGTATATGTTAGGTAGGTTTTTATGATTATATATATATATATATATATATATACATTTTTTTTTCAAATAGTTAATTGAAATAAATCTCTATCTCGAATATTCACACTCGATTACCAATTATAAGGATTTTATGTTTAAAATAAACCAAAAAAAAAAAAAAAAAGAAGAAGAAGAAAGAATGCACAAAGAAATACTTTTTAAAGAAACAAAAATTAGAAAGTGCTTTCAATTTAAAATCTTTAAATTTCATTTTCTTTCAAAATGTAACATTTCATCTAGATTCAACGTGAACACAGAGGTCAAAGACAAAATAAAAAGTTAATTCTCTTTTAAATGTTCATGTTTATGCAAGTAACTTATAAGAAATTAGTACATACATCCTTATATAATGGATGTTTTAACTAAGTACTTAATAAAAAAGAACTTAAGAACAAAATTAAGAGTCTTTTATTACTTAAAATTAAAGTATGTTAAGTTTGAGTGTAATTAAAAGTGTTAACACACTCATCCCTCCTACCCCATGTAATAATTTCAATTATTTAAAAGAAATATATTATTATTATTTTATTTAATTGTAAAAAGTGGTGTGAATGATACTCAAAATTTGGAAAGAGTTAAAAGGAAGAAAAGGCCCTTTTTTGTGTGATGGAAGGCCATCTAGAGACTTAGAATGATTGAATATGGGAAAGGTACAGCATAGAATTGAATAGGTTTGACTATATATATGAAATTAGGGTTTATGTTTGTATTTGAGGTTTTTATTTTCTCTTTGATCCCTTTTTTATTTTATTTTCATTTGGTAGTGGAAAATGTTGATGCTGACTGTTAAGTGAGATTCTTGATCTTCATTCATCATGGTGCTCATCCTTTTTTGTTGCTTCTTTTTGCTTATTATATATATATATTTCTTCTAATTCCTTTTTATTATATTCTTTTGTGTTTGTGATCTTACAATTCATTAATTTCCCTTTTTCCTTTCTTTTCTCAAAGCTTTTGAAGTTGGCCATAAGCAACAACTGCTTAATGCAAGACATCATCATATGATTTGGACCATATCCCAAAATCAATAGTTAAGAATTTTGGGTTGTTAAGAAGTTTCCACACCCAAATCTCGAAGTGTGAAAAATATTGTCACCTATGTACTTAATTATTGTCAACTATTTCCATTGTTTGGCATACTTTTTTTTAAAGTTGATTACAGAAACTTGTGTTTTATTTGTATGTAATCATTTACAACTATATGTATCTAATGGGGTTTAGAAGAATTAATATGTTCTTGAACTTTTAATTTGTATACACTACATTTTTAAACCCAAACCCTTAATAAGAACTATATATAGACTATGACTATACTTGAAAATTTTTAGATATGAATTAGTATATGTTTAGAGTAAAATTAAAATTTGTGTCTAATCAAACCTTAACTTTCAATTTTAGAGTCTAGTGGATCAATAGATAATATTGTTAAATTATCAAATATGTCGGTAACCTATTATTAGATACAAAATTAAAATGTAAAAAATGTGAACTTTAAAGTTTATGCATATCACCTATATTAGATGTTAATTATGATTATGATTAAGTGCTTAATGCTCACTTTTGTCATCTCCCACTTCTTTTATTCTATATGTTTGTGTGCATTATTACTAATTATTAATTGGTAATTAACCATAAATATGAAAACGTTCTGCTTAGTGATTAAGAACATTCTCTTAAGGACATGATTATACATAATTTTATTTCATGTATGAAAATATAGAAGTCTAAATTTTTTTAAAGTAATTGGACATTTGCATTTGCATAGTTTTTACTAAAAACTTCAAAGTGGACAATAATTTTTTTTTAATATAAATGATAATTTCATTTTAAATATTGTTACAATTATCATTCACAATTCAAAAAAGAACATACATACATAGACGAAATTAATAAAAATCCATTTATGAATGAATTTATGTCAACATTTTAATACTTTATTTACAAATAATTCAAAAGTGATGAGCCAACATTTCTTTTGATGAAGCCTATATTTTATTTATTTATTTATTTATTATTATAATGAACTGTTAATATTTGACTATTTTGTCATTCAGACATGAAGAAAGAAAAAATTATATATTAACATAGAGATTTCAAGAAGAGGGGATGAACTCAATATTGTACTCAATTTTATTCAAGTTATAATTCAACAAAGCTAAACAAAGTTGACAAATTCCACTATAAATTAAATACATTCTCGTTCAAAGCTTAAAGAAACCTAGGAATATTTTATGCAATAATGAGAGCAAAATCAATAATGTATATTTAAATATTGATTTAATATTTTTGTAGAAATTAGTTGATTATATTATCCATTAATTATTAGTTAACTAAGTGGGTCTTGTCTTCAACTATTTCATATTTATTTTTTAAATGAATTTTTTGACATCATTATTTCATTTTACCTAAATAGACACTTGAATATCTTTAACCAAATTCCTAAAATAAAAGCTATATTTTTTTTCTTGGTTTTCTAAAAACATTCTTGAAGACATAAAACAATTAGATGCGAGAGTAATAATTATAAACTTAATTATATCAAATGGTTGAATATAAAATATTGGTTAAATACAATAATTGGAAGTGTGCCATGTTTGTATTTTATTTTAATTACATAGATTTTTAATTTTCAATTTTTCCATTACAAAAAAATTTAAAAATTAATTGAGTTTTAAAATATAGTAAGGTAGACAACCCATCTTAAAATTAAAAAAATAATTAATTTTATAAAACGATCTTAATTACAACTTGAATAGCTCAAAAACGAAGTTGATTGTCATAGAAAATTAGACCATTGAAAATGTAACTATTAATATAACAAACTTATATTTATTATACAAACAGACTCATGATTCTTGTGAACATTTAATATAAAAAAGAAACTATATTTAGAATGAAAATAACGAAGCAAACTTTATTATATCAAAATGGTAAAAGAAAGAAAAGATAAAAGATGATAAAAAAAGGAGAAGAAGAATGGAGAAAACTTCAATGTTAATCATAACTCTTGCATTATTATGATGCACTCAAAAGTTTTTTCAAAAAATAAATAAGAAAAAGTGGATGTATTCAATTCAATATAATTAGTTGACATTCTCTTTACTTTTCTCTATTAAGCCAAATAAAAAATAGTAATAATAGAAAAAAAAAAAAAAAAAAAAAGCATGTGGGGTTTGGCCTCCACTTCTAAACCACAATACACAAAAGTGCTTAAATTTTGTGGCCTTTAGATTTGAGAGTTTTTGAGTGGAAAGCCAACAAATTTGTCAACCCCTACCATTCCTTCTTATTTGATATGTCATATTCTAAAACATTCTTTGGTTTGGGTCCAATGAAAATTATGAATGAGTTCCTATTTCACTATAATCAATAACCACATATGGATTATTTTTCTTCATTACTTTTGTTGTTTTTTCAATTAATATTCTCCAAATAATGATGTTTTCTTTTGAATTTTCCCCACAAAACACTTGAAACTTCCTTTAGAAATTGTGAGCATTGGGAAATATAAAACTTGGACCTCATATATTCACTCATCATGCATCTATCTATATAAGTGCATGCAAGACTAATTTGCTAGGGATAGATTTGACATTATATAAAGTAAAATTTGGGCATGTGTCATAATAGTAGTAAACTATTTCATCATGTTTTTGGAGGTCCATATTCTTTTGAATATAATTCACATTTCACAGATTAGGGTTAAGTGCTTAAGTAGTAATTAAAGATATAAGCACTTATGGGAAGAGACGTGATCACTTCAATTCTAATTATTATCTTTATGTTAGTGTGTGTATAAAAAGAAAGAGAGTGACTCCATTTTGGTATGATTTTGGTAGTGCTGTTGTTTTGGATGTATTTATTCAAACTCTCTCTACGTCGTCGATTCAAATTCAACTGAAGGTACGATCATTTATCTTCTTAATTCGAAATGAATGTATACTAGCTTTATGTATGATTCCGTTAATATCTTTAAAATACTATCGTTTTCTAGTACAACAACAAATGGATGTAAGGAATTGAATTTCCATCCCACCAACCAAGCTCACGCTCACTTCATATGCATGAATTTCTTTAATTACTTACCTTTTGTTTTACACGATCTAGTTTAATGTAAATAGTGAAATGTTGATATTCATCCTCAATCTAAAATCTATAAAAGAAAAGAGAAGAATGATATGAAATCAAAAGCTTTCCTCCCTTAGAAGAGAAATACAATGTATTGTCATATTGAGAAGTGATTTTAATTAAGTTCCATTTATTTTGGCCCCACCAATTTTTGTTTATTCCAAGTCAACTTATTGTCCAAATATATATAATTTTCTCAATGGGTCCCTTTACTTCCATGAACAGGCAATCACTTCTTCTCCCTCAATTGTAATATATTCATCTGCTTCATCATTTATTTGTAAAACCATATATTTTGAATTTTAGATTCTTTTTAATTCCATAAAAATATTTTGAGTGTGATACTACTGAAAAACAAGTCGGTTTAAATAAATAAACATATTGGGCCAGGCCCAATAATCTAAACTACCATTTAGGCCTTGATCCAACAATCGAATCTAAGAACGCTAAGTATTGTATAGGGTATCCCCACTTAGCTTCATCAAATCAATAATACTTTCTTACCAAAAAAAGAAAAAAAAAACTAATTTTAGTCCATTTTAGTTTATATAATCTTTAATTCTAAATTTCCTATGTTATATTATGTATGTTAATTATAGTTATTTCGAAGAACATTCAAGATACGAATGCATAGTTATAGGTTTTTTTTTTTTTTTTTGGAGGGAGGTTAGCTATTGTAAATTAATATGGTAATTACATTCCAAATACATCTATACAACAACTAATTTATTTCAAAATAATATTGACATGTTACAACCAAAATCATTACCATTGCTCTAAATACTATTTGTAGAAGTAATCGTGAACACAAATAGTATATAAGTAAAAGTAATAATAATAGCAAAAGGTAAACGTAAGAGATTATGTATCACAAATACAATATTTTACATGTCGACCACACTATATCATTTGACTTGTACGATCTTTGCATTTCTTGTTGAACATCCTTATGATGAAGAACTGATCATTTCTCTCACTCTTATTTCTGACGAATCTGTATTATAGAGTTTAAATTTAAGTAAGCGTAATTCAATGGTGGAAACTGGAAAGGAAGTTTTTTTTTTTTTCAAAAATGGTGAAGAGGTGGAGCATTGGGAAGAAAGAGGAGGGAGCAGGGGGAAGTGATTGTAAGCTTAATGTTATAAATCTTTATTTTCAAATTTGATTTTGTGGGTCATTCATGGAAGACTATGGAAACAAAGAATTGCGTACCGTTTGCCTGAATTCTCCGATTCCTCTTCGTCTCGACGGCTTGACATCTCTCTCCTCATTTCCAATTGCTTTTCGCGCGTTCATCACTCTCTCAACCATTCTACTTCCAAGAATGTTCGTCGTTTCAGTTCTTCTCTGATCATTATTGCTCAAGTTTCCTCCTCTGTTCTTCTCCTGTTTCGCAACCTCCACTTTCCGTCCCCTCGTCACGCTCGGCGAGCACGATTGCCTTCTCGGGTTCGCCTCTGATTTCTCCACGTTTTCTGGTTGTCGACCTCTCGTCACCGAGCTCGATCGGTCGGTCCTTAAATTTGGAGGTGTTTCGTTTGAGAACTCTGGAATTTGAGATGCTATTGTCGATCTCACAATTGGGGATGTCGGTCTACTTCTTGGATTTGGGTTTTGGTTTTGGTTTGGCTTTACACTGTTTGTTGATCCTTTCAAGAGGTTTGATGTTAGATAATCTGTGTAACTTTCTTTAAGATTTGTGGGTTTTATGTTGTTGTTTCTTTTGACTGTGAGGTCTATTTGTGATGTCTGATCGATTCTATGGTTTGGGTTTGGAGATGGGTTTGTGGTTCTTTTGGTGTTTTTGGGATCAATTGATGAATTGATACGTGGTCTATTACTGGGAGTGATGGATCTGGATGGTATTTTTGCTTTTGTGATTGGAGATTTCTCAATTCCACTGCTTTTCTTTGTTGATTCTGAATTGCTTGAAGCCTGTCCAGAAAATTACCAAGGATTTGGTGATACTGAGAGATGAGATTAAATGGATAATTAAGTGATATATGTGGGTTGAGAGACACCATAGAAGAAAATCAAGAGCTAATTATGTGGTCGGCTGAGTCCTAAGTCTCACGTTGGCTAAATAAGGAAAGGACCAGGAGGACATCTCCAATGGTGTGGATTTTTTTTGATAAAAACAGTGAAGATTCTCATTTCTATGATTCTTTCTACGATGAAACTTTTGTAAAGAAAGAGCACCTGTGACTGTGGTTGTGAGAGAGGCTGGACAAGTGGCGTCTCTTTCTGAGCATTCTTATGTGAAGGAGCAGTGGCTTCCATTTCCAAAGATGGAAATAAAGGAGTTGCTGGTGGTGTTTTAAGCCTTCACTAAGCAAATTCATGAAGATTAGATAAGAAAATTTACCGATTAAACAAACTCTGAATCAGAGGAAGATGAGTTTTAATACCAATCGTAGTCGTTTTTGTTGCCTTCGAAAAGGTGTCCAAATCCAGATTCTTTCTTGATTGAATGAATTCTGTAGAATGGAGAGTTCCCTGCAAAAGAAAAAATTATAAGCTTATCAAGAAAGTTAACAAAACTCTGAATGGTTTGAATGATGAAGACCATGGAATTGGCAAGTACCACCATGGTTGTGTTCAAGGTCATCGACGGGAAGAAGGAAGCAGGCAGTACGTTCCTTGTCGCGCTTATAAAGCTCTCGGAACAGATGGAGATCTTCATTGTCTCTTTCCTTTCGACCCTTTGAATGAAGACCCATCATCCATCTGTTTTTGCTGCCATTGCCATTGTTCATGGTGGAGTTTCTGCTTTTTTTATTGAAACTTGTTCCTTGGATATGGAATGAATGGTAATGGAGACTGGTTTGGAGTTGAAGAGGATGTGTGATGATGCTTTTAAGAACAAATACGAGGACACTTTGTTAGAAGCGAAAATTCAGACAAATGGAAGAATCACTGCCGGCATCTTCGATGTCTTTGTTTTAGAATTTATGAAAGTGTTTAAAATGGGAGTGCAGCTCTAAGAATCATTGGATAACCATATTCGTCCATACAAGACATTTGTCTTCCCTCACTTACACTTATGAAACTTTTCAACTTTGAAAAAACGTTTGGAGAGTCTTTAAATTATCAAATTAGGATGCAATTGATGTGTGTGAAAAATGTTCATGTAAATTGACGTCGCAATTAGTTGAATATGTTTATCAATTTTTACATGCAACATTGAAATCGGTATTTTATATAATTTTGCCTAATATTTTTTGTAAGCTTTGGAGTATTTTGAGAACATGAGAAATTTAACTTACAATTTAACTTATTAAACTATAGATTTTCTAATAGTGGAGATCATGTATATTCAAAGGAATTAAGTTCAAACATTTGGATCCATCGATATTGTATAGTGATTTGATATCTTTTTTATTCCTTGTTCTTTGTTGTATTACTTAAATAAAACAGTACAATTTCACTTAATAACCAATTGAAAAGGTCAAATTGCATTAAAATATAAAAAGGTTTCTATAGATCACAGTTTTATAATCAATCATTTGTGGCTTGTGCCAATGCCGTCCATTGAATGTAATGGCCTGCATATTATTAGCAAACAGAAATTGTTAATAGTTTAACTATCCATCAATACTTTCATAGTTCAGTAATTGAGAGAGATGAAATCAAATAATTAATTTTGATTTGATAATTGCTGTCTTGTTTAACAAACGAGTTAACTACTTGTGGTGAAGATAAGTCGTTTTTTTTCGTATAGATTTGTTGTTTCTACACCATTTTTTTTATAAATTGAGATGCAACAAAGTGGGAGCAAGATTAAAATCAAGATTAAATACATTCTCTGTTCTTTTCCTGTTCTCTACTTTTAAAAAGTTGTAGAATCAAGACATGTTTGGAAGTTCTATGGATGGCAGTTGGATCACTTCCAACCAATTTAGATAAAATCAATGAACTAAAGTAAATAGTTTTTCGTTTGGGGAAAATCAATTTGACCCTACACATTCTATCTCATTCAATTAAACCATTTTTAGATATATTTTCAAAGCTATGATTGGAGTTTGGAATTTGCTAGAATGATGGATGAAAATTGAGAAGTGAAACGATATGATAGTAACTGTGATTCAATGTTTATTTCAAGTCATGATCACATTGTTCAAAGTATCAATTTCTATCCAATGTTCCAATGAATTTCCTCTAGAATAAAAGTTTTGAAATATTTATGTATTGCAACTTTTGAAAGGGAGTAGATATTTTTTAACACAAAGACAAAATTCATTGGGTCTTTTTCTAAATTTTGTCCCAAAAATTCCATCCCCAATTTACAATCTAACCTGGTGCCTTTTGTACAAATCAAAAACTACGAGTGAAATACAAGTTAAGATTGTTTAGTATATACTTAAGCAAGTGTGAACTTGAAACCCCATTTACGAAGCTCCATGTCTTGAACAATTTCACACTCTGCTGTTCTAATGGCCCTTTCATCATCCAACCCAGTAGTAGTAGTAGTTTCGATGTGAGGTGAAGGAGCTGTGAGAGATGTGGGTTCAGGATGCCTGGAATCCAAATCGCAAGCACCATTCTTATCATTAAACACGTTCTTGCTCTACGTAATAAGAAAATTTTGTTACTTCACTTTCAAGCCGAAACAATTATGAAAACATGCCACCAATAAACATACCTTACAATACGAGTGCAATAGAGAAGTAATGGTCTGCAAGTCCGACTTCATCTCCTTCAATGTGTCCTCGACCCTTGACACTCGACCATCTAAGCTTTTCAGATAGGAGAACACGTTGTGGTTGTGCTCCTTATGTGCTTTTCCTTCCCTTTTGCACCTCTTCATGCTCATTTCAGGCTCTGGTAGACGATCCTCCACATGATCCCTCATGAAACGTTCGGAATTGTTGTCAATGTCATGGTCATTGTGGGCATCGCAGTTGTCACTGCGCTCATGCTTAGCATGTGGACCCTGCAGATGCTCGTAATGGGGATTTGAAATATCCTCGTTGTGGAGATCATGGTCATCGAAGTGACCCTGAGCATCTTTTGGGCCATCACTATCCTCAGAGACGTCAATCACTGATGGAGCCCTCTTGGCTTGGTCTACTACATATATGGGTCGTTCATCAACCTCACTGTCTCTAAATTGCTTTTCCGCATCCGACATAATAAGTGTAGGAGAAATCACTATCTACATAAACCAAACATAAGCTAATAAGGTTAGTTCCACAAAATTGAGTCTCTTACATGCAAGACACGGGGTTTGTGTATGTTCTAACCCTCATAGAGTTGAAAACGTCTCTCTGCAATAACTTGGAAGGAAGTGAATACGAGCATGACCATCTCAAGATGCGAGGCACCGCCTCATTGTTCAGTCGAGTAACAGCTTTACCAGCAATTGACGATATGATTTCGTATGCCCACACCTACAAACAACATAAACTATTAGTCCAACATCTAAGAAACGTAATAAAAGATAACATGTAACACATGGAATAGATAATACCTGAAATGCATGAGGAAAACCAGGCAGGCTATACTTTACATTATAGTTCTTATTCAATTTGACCTTTTTTTTGTACATATCAACCTTGTTCTTTAGTGCATTTTGAAGGCCCCTCAACGTTTTCTCCCATAATATATGTCCCCAATCGAGACTATTGTAGTATTTCAAGTCCTCAACATCGTCCAATAGTGATTTGTTGATTATACTCTTTGTCCTGTCTTTCCCCATCATTGCCAACTCAGTGTAATAAACCAATGTAACCTTCACTGCGTCCAAGTCATCGTAGAAGTTCAAATTCTTGTATCTTTCCTCAAAGGTAAGGGGGTTCATGTCCACCACCAACTCATTGCCGAAATACTTTGTTCCTAGTGATTTAGTGGCTTCAACCCTTGGAACCGGTTTGGTAGGTGACGGCCATAATCCTGTCACCAACAAGAACTCTTCTTTGGAGAAGGTGGCGATAATACCATTCAGATTGAAGCTCATAGCATCTGGCCTCTCGTCCTTCACCTCTCGTAATAAAATATGATGGACTAATGGGCTGCTGAAAACCAGATCCATATCCACAAATCGTCCAAATACAGTCCTTTTGAACAAGTCCAGTTGCTTGGGGGTAAGCTTCTCTTTGACAATCTTGTTTGCTGTCCCAATGTGCGACGACATGCTCGAAGCTTGACCCGGAAAGCGATTATTAGGAGAAATCTTCAAACCTCGAGTCATTCTAGTCCTACATTTAAAAACAAGTAAAATTGAACTCGAACAAAAATATATAGTAAAAGCTTAGAAGGCAAGCTAAGTTTTTGAAATTATGTAAAATTATTGCTACTTGATAATCTCAATCATCACTTGCTGCTTGATACTCATTCTCGCCCATCAACTTTCACTCTAAACCATATTCAACAAAAACAAAAAATTATAAATCAATCAAGAGTATCAAAAGTGATATCGTATTGTAGAAAGTCGAGAAAATCCAAACAGCTTTGTGCTCAAGAAGGATGACAAACACCAAACGACAACTCAGAGAATTAGCAAAATCAACGAGTTTAAGTGTTTGATAAAGAGAAAGTGAAAATAAGAAAACAAGAAAGAAATGAAATGTTCATATATTTAAGTTGAAAATTTAAATGAGCGAGAAGCGAATGTGAAGAGTCCATGGCCACCATGGGTGCTTTGATTGATTGTTTCCGTAACTTCACATAGAACGCAAGTAAAAAAAAAAAAAAAAAAACTCATGATCTTATACATGGAATCAAATTTTATCTGTGCCTCTAATAATGGTCACAATAATAAAAAAAATAAAGCATAGAAAAAATGTCAAAAATAGCAAAATAGTTTATTTCTTTTTAAAAAAACCAGTAAAGTAATTTTAATTATTTTAATTTAAGGAAAGAAAAAGACTTTAACCTAATTGAAGATTGAAACCTTATCTCTCGGGGATGGAAATGGCTAACAAAACCATACCATACCTTCCTATCCCTTTCATCAACCACATCCCAAATGATAAATTCTAACCCAAAAGAAAAAAACAAACAACAGCCCCACAAATAAAGAAAAATTACTGAGCGATAATGGCAATGAATCCAATTCAACACTTCATCCACTTCCAAAACTAGAAACAATAAACAACTCATTCATATTCCTACAGCAAAAGTCATGGCACACACCAGCATATCCATTGAACAACAATAAACAAACTTTTACCGATCATCATGTTCCGCGGCAAAAGCATGGGAGGTGGACCTGCCGGAAACATCATCAGAACCGCCGGTAGAGCCGTCGCCAGAGCCGCCAATACCCCCACAAACCGACCTTCCTCTCCGACTTCCACTTCCAGAGCCACACGACGCCCCGGCGGCTCCGCCAATTTCCACGGCCTGTCGTCGAGCACTTCCCTTAGCCAGTACCCGGTTTCCACCACTAACGGAGTTCCCGCCGGCTGGCATTTCTGTAATCCGTACTGTGATGAGTTCGAGTGGGTTACTGAGGACGGAATTGAGATTGAAAATGGCGCTAGGGTTTATGAGGACTCAATGGAATGGTCCGTTCCGACGTTGGATGAAGTTCATGGCGCCGTCTCAGCGATTCACGAGTACGAATTCGAATTCTAGCTCCCTTTTTCCATTGAATTTTGTGTGTTTTTCTTGTGATTTTTCGGACTGAACTTCGCGGAGTATAGGGTTTTCGGTCAGGAGGAGAACGATGAAGCGGGTCAGGCGAGGAAGTATACGGGTTTGGTGAACCGGATTTCGCCGGTCGGGTCGGATGTGGATTGGATTGAACCGTGTTTGGAGATGCGGTTGGGTGGGTTTGGAGTTGAAAGGGTTTATGATGCTTTTCATTTATTGCAGACTGACCCTTCAGTTCAGGTGACTTTTGCTATTCCCTCCTTTATCTTTAACGATATCATAAAAATGGAATGCCCTTTTTCTAAAATTGCAATTATGGATTTTCTAGTTTTTTATTATTTATTTTTTCTATTTGATTTATTATATTGGTTCAATATATTATTGTTGGTTAAATTACAAATTTAGTTCTTGATTTTGTATCTATTTAGTAACAAAATTCTAAAAATGTATAATAGTTATTGAATTATCAAAAAATACTAATATATTCTTTCTTTATTTATTTTTTTGTTAAATATTAAGTTTGTCATGTAATTAGTTGAATTAACCAACCATTCTATAGAATACTCAATAATTAAATTTTGTATCTGATAAGTAATATTTGATTAATTTTTTATATAGTAATTTGTTCTTCACTTTACTATTTCAAAATGAGTGTTTATTTATTCTCTAACATTATATATACTTCAGTAGGGAGAGTAGATGTTATCTTATTGTTGAGTTTGAGAGTCTGAGACTCATTCTAAAATTTGTTAAAATCATCTTTGAAATCACCTGAAAGAAAAGTGTTTAATCTTTCAAAATCCATTTTGACGAGTGAAATTATATTTTGGAGATGTTGAATTACGCATAAATAGATTTTGAGTTATTAAACTCAAACTAAAATAAAATATGATAAAAACAATTTTAACCATTTAAAAATTCTCTCTGTCTTTTGGTGCATTTGGTGCATGGTGTACGTAGAAAATGGTTATGTCGGTATCATCAGATAAAGCGGTTTGGGAAGCAATAATGAACAATGAAGCAGTGCAACATCTTAGGAACTCATTCCATGAAGGTTGGTTCTTTTTAAGACTTTTTTTTAGGAGAGATTTCAACTTCTATTTTTTCTTAACCAATAGAACTATGATCAAGCAATTAATATGAACAACTATTAAATAACAAGATAGTAGTAAAGTCTAAAATGATTATTTCCTTTACACTGAACAAAATTATCTCATGGCACAAATTAGACATTGTTTGTTTATTCTCTTTTCGTGCAGCAAAAGATGAAGTTCGCCAAAATTTAGAGGAAACCTCTCCTGACAAACACTCAGAAAACGAATCGACGAACATTGTCAGATGGATTTTTGACAACACGAAAACTAGAGTGATGGAAGTGATTGAGAGAATCACAGAGCTGATGAACCACTTGTTTCATAGTGGAAATGAAAATGATGATAAGAAAAGGAGTGGAGAAGGAATGAATGTGTTGGAAGAAAAGCTAAGAACTTCATTCTTAATCTCCATTGTTGTGCTGCTTGTGGTGATGGTGACTCGAGCCCATAAGACTTCTTCTTCATAATCAATTTGACGACATCAAAACTTTGTTCAACTCATCCAATCTGTTCTTGATCTTTTTGCAGTATTTTCTTCTTTTTATTATTATTTTTAAGTTATGAAAGATTGGATTTTGGTATTCTAAAGTTTCTTTAAATTAGTTGTGCACATTTTTGTTCATGGTGTTTGTTTTTGCAATTCTTTTGACATTTTTGGTGGGTTATGTTTACCAGAATAGGATTTGCTTGTTTGTCCATCTTTGTTTTGGTTTCCTGTTTTAGAAACTCTGTAATGGTTTCTAGTTTTGGTTTTCTCATGTTTGTGTAAATTTTGGGACTAAAAATGTTTGTATTATAGATTTCATCCAAATTTAGTTGTGATATGTTTTCTTTATTGAATTTGATAAAAGACATTTTGAATATGTTTCTAAAATTGATAAGTGGAAGGTGTTTCTTTCTTTTTAAAAAATAATAAATTGTTGAGTAGTCTAAAAGTTCATATTAGGGTGTGCGCAAATTGTGTTTGGTTGAGTAGAGTTTTTCTTTTTTTGGACCGATTAGTCATTTTCAATTATACTTACAACCTTGTTGGTTCAACCAACAAGGGTCAATCCAACTCAAATATCTTCAAGTTGGGTTGGACTAGAGAATATGTGAAATTTGAGGCTAAAAGAGATTGATATGGGGAGGGAACAATTTGATTTGAGAGACAAGAATGTGAGGTATGAGTTAAAATCTAAGACCAAGTGGTGTGATTGTGAGAGGCAAGATTGAGTGAAAGGTTTGAGACTAGTAAGGTCTAAGTTGAAAACGAGCGAAATGTCAAGTGAAGACGCAAGAAATGTCTCAAACTGGCGAGGTTTGAGACTTTGAGTAGTGAACACGAGGTGAAACATGAAAGTGAGATGATATGAGATTGAATGAAAGACAAAGGTCTACGCAAACAAGGATGTAATGAAAATTTTGAACATGAGACCTAACTAGTTTACTTCAAAATTTCAGAAATTTTAGGTAATCCAAGTTAATTGGGTTACTAAGTTTTTTTTTAACATCCCTAGTCAGCATAGGATTCTATGAGTCCGAAAAGGAAGTAGAGTTTCACAAGAAGATAAATGACTAAGTTGAGTTCATAATTGGTACCATGCAACTTTAGAGGTAGGTAGGAAAACCTAACTCACACCATACTAAGGTTAGCTAAATAATCCATATGTTAACTTTTCATCGAACTATACTCAATTTAAAATCACATCAATGTAAATACTCTTAGGTAAACCAACTTTAGAGATGAGTCTAAACTACAAAAATAGTTGAAATACGCAACCCTCCAGTCTCTTTCCAAATTTCACACACCAACATAGACAAAAAGATTCACACAAACAATTTTATAAATATTTGAACGCATACCTTCAATTACTTGGCTATGTCAATATCAACAAAGTTATTTAAGTTTAATATAAACTTTGTGGTGAGATCCCAATCACCACCCAAAGGTTTAAGGTCTTATCTATCTCCCCCTCACTGTATATTTTTAATATATATATATATATATGAGAGATGGAAGAATTAAACTACTATAATCTCTACCTATATAATTCCATACACATATAAAATCCAATGGTATACGATCTCGATATAAATTATAGAAATTTTACACCTATCATCCAAATTCAATATATATAATGACGTAAGAAAATGTCCCTTATTTGATTAATAATAAAGCAGCAAAATGCTCCCAAAACTCCGCACGTTGCGCCACTGCCAAAAAAAAAAAGAAAAATCACCCGCCTTTCCGATCAACTTCACTCCGATGCAACAGATTTTTTGGAACTGGAAACCATCAGCTTTCCGCTATGCATATGCCTCGACGCTCCATGCCCACTCAACCAATCATCGCACCCGTCCAGAATCGTCGTCAGCTGAAACGGTGGCGCGTCGGTCGCCAGCCACTGATCCACGTAAAACGCCGTCTGTGAGCATGCTCTGTGCGGCCCCGCCGACGTAACCTCCACATAGTCGCAGAACCACCCGTGGTGGGACCCCGATCCGTCGGAGGTCAGGTTCAGTCGGCACACCGGCGATTCCAAGCACACGCCCCGTCCGCTGAATATGTCGATGTTGTCCCGTTCGAAATAGTCGTGTCCTTGTTTCATCAGTCCCCACGATTCTAGATCCGAAATCTCCACCGATTGGCCCCTTGAATCACCGAGTGTCACGCTGATTTTCGAGTCCGTTCCGCCCTTTAGAATTGAACCTGTCTTCACGTACAATGTGTATACGCATTTCTCCTGCATGCGCCGGAAAGACACTTTCATTACTTTTCATGGAACACAATCCGTTCAGAAATTATGGCGTTTTAGACTATTTAAAATGAGCTTGCATTGTATCATTCACTCAGTTCTTTATCGTGTATCATCAACGTAGAAATCGGAGCATGAGTTTCCATTTTCTAAGCACATTTCTCAAAACAATTGCCCTCTCGCAACACATAATCAATCTGAAAAGTGAATCATTCACTTAGTTCATTATTCAACTAGTTAAACGGAGCATTATCTTGCAATTTCCAAACAAGATTTCTCCAAATAATTAGCCTCTCATAACTCTAAATCGATCTGAAATATGAATCGATCAATCATTCAATTGAATACAATCAAAACAAAATCACCAACAAAAGAAATCAGATAATTTTCTAAACTACATTTCTACAATCAAATTAGATCAGTCTAAAATGTTGCCATAACTCGATTACTAAAGACAGAAACGCAAATTAGATCAGAGTGAATGAATATAATACGCAGCTTCAGTGATAGATCCAAATGAGGATGAGAAGCAAAAACGCAGAAATATGTTAAAAGAGAAGAAACTTACGGAAGAGTTAACAGCCATTGAAGAGAAAAAGAGAGCGATGAAGATAATGGAGAAACAGAGGGAAGGAGACGCCATTTTTCTTACTTTTTCCGATAGCTGTATAGAGATTTAATTAGGGCATAAGGAGATGGCGATGATTGGTTTATATACTGCTCCGATTGGCCGGAGAAGGTGGTTAGCCACTCTGTGTTTAGGACAGAGATTAACGCTTAGCTTTTGATTGACTTACCAAATTCAACTTAATATAATCAAAATTAGTTTTTTTTAATTACAACTTTTATTTCTTCATGGTTTTTTTTTTTATAGGTTAAAATAGAAAGTATAATTCACTCAATATTTGAAATGAGTTTTGTACTGCATAGGTTTGAGATTACAATACATTGTAAATTCAATCCATTAGGAGTCACCAATGACACATATGAAGAATGTGCATAAAGATATATTAAATTCTCAAAAATGAAAAGATGTTGTAGTCTCTCCGGCCAAAAAGTTAGTCTTATTGAGCTTCAAAAGAAAGAAAGAGAGAAAGAAATAGAAAACATTGACCTTCTAAAAAGTGAAATACTTTGATTGCATATTTTTCTCACAAAAAGGGACAAAAGCACCAAATCATACCAAGCATCCAATCCAACAAAATCCAAATCCAAATCCAAATCCTTGATTCCTACGAATCTATCACCTAACTAAGACCTAACTGAAAACCCATCTTCTTTGTTGCATAATTTCTACAAACATTTATGACGAACACAATGCTTCAATACCCCCCCAACTACCCTATTTCCTCTCTCAAAGTTTCACTAATTCAAAGCAAATTTTCAGCTACGCCTTGAAATTTTCACTTTTCTCTCTTTGTGTTTGCCTCAGAGTTGCATCGTTCTTCAGTTTTTCGTGGGAGGATGAGCGTGTGGGATTGCTGTGTAGAAGAGGCGCTTGCGAAGCTTGGGTTGCTCCAATTGCTCAGGTCTTTGAGACCCATTACACCATCCCTCGAGAAACTCAATCCCGAAGCCTCTATTGAAGGGAAGAAAGATGATGAATTGAAGGTGTTCGATGAAATGCAACCATGGGATAGGGCCTCTGTTGAGGTTGAAATTGCAGAGTCCACTGTCCAGAAATGGCTTCTTGACATTCCCAGTTCCGGTATGCTTCCTTGCTTTTGTTATGTGGGAATGAGGTGGCATTACAGCTTCAACCCACTGTTCATATTGTCTGTGCAATGTGAGTCAATATAATACAGATGCTTTGTGTGTGAATTGTGTAGTGGCTGTATCTGTTTGTTATATTCCATGCATGTTTTAATTCGAAAACGTCCGTCCACTTCAATTGTTATGTGCAAATGATTCGACAGTATATAAATACTATTATCATACCTAATTACTATCGGTGCTAAAATAAAATGATAGGGGAGTTGGAGTTAAGAAATTAATCCTCTTTCTATTTTATCGACGAAAAGTTCCGTATCCTTCAAAAAAAAAAAAAAAAAAGAACTTTTCGTGATCCACACAACAACTAAAGTGTCATGGGAAATTAACATACTTGGAGTTGTATTTCCCAACTTGGATTCTCTGCATTGTTGAGCTTAATCAAATAGTTCAGTTTAGGAATAAGTTTCGTCCTTTTAACTTTGGGAGTTGTTAATAGATTTCTAAACTTTCAATCTTTTACCAAACAGGCTCTTGAAGTTTAAAATTTACCTAACAGGTTTACCATTTTTTTAAACTCATGGACCTTGAAGGAGCAAAGTCCTATACTTTTGTTTTTAGGTTAATTATAATTGATGACCATTTTAGAAATAATAATTAAGGATATAACAACATTTAAAAGAAATTGCAAATATAGCAAAACTATCGCTAATAGACTTGTATCACTGATAGATTTGTATGATCTATCAATGATAGATCAATATTTACAAGATGGTCTATTGGTGATAGGTTTCTATCATTGATAGAATTTGATCAATTTTGCTATATTTGCAATTTTTTAAAAACGTTGCTATATACTTAATTATTTTGCATCTAATGGCTAAATTTGCTACTGTCCCTTGTTTTTAATTGATGTGTGAATTTGAAACCCATCTAAGTTTGGATAAGTTTGGCCATAATCCAATCGATGGGAAAAGAGAGTTATTTCTAGTTTTGCTACCCTACCTCTGTACCTGCCATCAACTTCTACCCTGAACCTCTTACTTTCTATGGAAACAACACCTTCTGGCTGTTGCCTGCTTCTGATGATGCAAGCCTCTCTCTGTCACCCTTGTCGTCTGACCAGAACAAAAGGATGATTTGTTATCAAAATGTTAGTATGGAGATCTCTGGCTTGTAGAAAGTAAGTAGGCATCTCATGGGTTCTAACTGATTATATCGAAGTCAGTGAGAGATCTAAGCATTTAGTTGTAAGGTCTTTGAATCATCCTATGTTGGGATGTGATTAATTTTGTTGGAATAGTTCTGATCATATGACCAAAGAAGATCAAGAAAATATATCAAAACAATTTTCACTCGTACTGTCTGACTTGAATGACATAGTCTGTTTGGCATTAAGTATCAGCGCTGCATCTTGTATTATATAATAGCTAGTTATGAGCAAGTCTAGGCATTTTTTTGGAGTCTCTTTTTTTTTGTGGTGCTTTTTTATATGCCTTTGTATATTCTCTCATTTTACTTACTGAAAGTCAGTTTCTTACCAAGGAAAAAAACCCACCAAAAAGGCCAGAACTTCTTTAAGAGCAACATTTAAACACGTGGTTCGACCCATAACAAACTCTTCCAACCCTCATCTACTTTATCTTGACTTTTATTGTGTCATATGGTGTTTCTACTTCGCACATTGTTCTAATATTTCATGCCATGTTGTTGAAATTACTCTTTTGTGCAAAATAATTTAATAAAAGGGAAAATTTTCATATCATCAGTTAAACTATTTATCCTTAAAAAAAGTGTCCTATATGTCTTATATCGCCATGGGCTTAGTATTATTGGGACAGTGGGTCCTTTATTTTTTATTCTTTTAACATACCTGCTTGGTGTTTTCTCAGAGAATTAATTTTTCCTTTGTTTTATGTAAATTTGCTCTGTTCTTATAGGAGATGAGATTGTAACCGAAGGCGGTGCCATAAAATGTCTTGTGGATCATCCTCAACAATTCAAGAAGTTAGTTCTATTTTCTGGAAATGATTATCTAGGATTAAGTTCCCATCCAACAATAGGAAGAGCAGCTGCACAGGTGTGTTTAAGGATATTAACTCGTCAAAAGAAATTCTGCCTCTATTGTACATGTATTACTTTACTCTTTCTGTAAAGTGTCTAAAACTCCATTCTAAACCAGGCAGCCCTAGAACATAGAATGGGCCCCAGGGGTTCTGCCCTAATATGTGGATATACCTTCCATCATAGACTGCTAGAATCATGCTTGGCCAAGTTAAAGAAGAAAGAGGTATGTATTATAGTATTAATGCTTTAATCAGAAGTACTCTCATCGAATGTATACACATTATGAACATAGATAAATCCAGGCCAATTACTGATTATCAATTTCAGTTTTTACAAAGCACGACACAAGTGTAATTTAAAAGGCCTCATAGTTGTCAAATGTTGCTTGATTGAGCAAGTCACAATTAAATAAATAGAAGTTACAATATAGGGCGATATTTACACATGAGAAATGAAAAACACTATGATACAAAATGAAACACATTGTAAGAGTTAAAAGCTGCAACATATGTTTCTGGCAGATGATAAAATATTGATGCTAGTTTGGTAAACTAAACACAAAAACAACCAGTTTTTACTCTGACACTCCGCTGTGACTATATGGCCATCATTGCAAGTGCCTGCCTGAAGGTGCTCTAGCAAGAGTTTCTCCTGATGCCTCTCCTCTTGCCATAGGTGAGGGCCCAATGTCTGTATAAAAATACTGTTTCATTTAGTGAATATTTTGAAAACTCCAGTATTTTGATTGGTTGTCAAAATATTCATTAGGATAGGGGTGAATGGCCATTTGCAATGTAAAATAAGAACAGTTAGGTGAATCAAAAGGTTGGAATTTTCTATATACATATAACCTGATCTAAGTAAATTCACATTATCAAATGACTACATAATTTTGACTGTATCGTTACAAATTTTACTAACCAAACCAAATATGAAAAATACTTCAGTATCATTACTACTACATTCTACATTCAACTGTGAAAACTGAACAGATAATTTATCATTGTTTAAGTAATATTGTCTCCAGGTTCATTATTAGAGCATTGTCTCGTTGAAGGTGTATAAATTCAGTGTAGACATTTAACATGAACATTTAACTTTTTTTTGGACCATATAGCACGAATTATGTTATATGATTGAAGCAAGCAATTCACATATTGGATCAATGTAGTGTTTTTGTAATTTGCATGTATCGTGAATAATAGGAATCTCTTTCTGATTTTCTTTAGGTTTAACCCTTCTGTTGCTTATTCATATTTTATGTGTGCTCAACTGTGAAATAATTTTATTGTTTCTAGGATTGCCTTCTTTGCCCTACTGGATTTGCAGCCAATATGGCATTGATGGTAGCGATAGGAAATATTGGCTCGCTCTTAACTGAAGGCAAAGCTTCATCTGATGATCAGAAGATTGCCATATTTTCTGATTCATTGAATCATGCATCTATTATTGATGGCATTCGTCTTGCAGAGCGACAAAGAAATGTGAAACTGTTCATCTATAGGCATTGTGATATGGCTCATCTTAACGACTTATTGTGTGTTTTTTTCTTTTTACCTTTTTCTAACTTCATTCTCTATATGTTAATTTGATATATTCAGATGCTTTGTTCCTGCTTCCAAATTATAACTGTTCCTTTTTTTCTTTTGGGCAGATCAAGTTGCACACTTACAAAGAAAGTTGTCGTAACTGATAGGTTGGTCCTGCATACAAGTGGTTTTTTCAACTCTATCTTTTCATTTTCTTGACTATATAATGGCCACCAACAAACTTTAGCTGCTCCAGTATGCGTGCTTTGATGATACTGTAATTTATGTGTGTTGTTCTTCTAAAATAGCAAAGTTTTCATTGATATAGTGAACACAAATCTTTAATATCCGTAGGAACTCACACAGAACATACCCAATTAGAGTCAATCACTGCATTTGCTGATGGTCAGTGAACTTCATTCATAATATGAAACAGCTTTCCAGTGATGAGGTTCTATTTGGTCAAATGAAAGCAGCCATTTCAGTAGCTTATTTGGTAGTCTACAACTTTGGTGATTGTGCTACTTGATATGATCTTATGTCTCTTGCATCATCTTCCATTAGCCTTTCACTGAATTTATTAGGTCCGAACTTTTTTCCTTTGTCCTAACTGCCAGTGTGAAATCGGTATTTGACATGTATCTTATTCATAATACAGCTTGTTTAGCATGGATGGAGACTTTGCACCCATGAAGGAGCTTGCAATGCTTCGCAAGAAGCATGGATTTTTGTTAGTTATTGATGATGTAAGTATTTTGAACTCAATGTTTTATTTAGAATTTTTTGAAGCTGTTTTTAGACATTATGATCTTTTGGAAGTCGTTTGTTGCTATCAATTCCATTTTTGGTGTTATGTGTAATTTTTTCTTGTCTTCTGCACGTTTCGTTTAGTTTTTTTGGTCAGAGCTTTAATATAAGTTGTAATATGCATTGTTTGAGTCAAAAGCTAAATATATATGTAAGAAGCATAAGTAATATTGTTCATGCAAATGTCAGGCTCATGGAACATTTGTTTGTGGCAAAAATGGTGGGGGTGTAGCCGAGATGTTCAATTGTGAAAGAGACGTTGACATATGTGTTGGCACCTTGAGCAAGGCAGCAGGGTGTTTTGGTGGGTTCATAGCATGCAGGTAATTGTTGTTATGCATTGTTCTCATTCATTATATTAACTTTTTCTCACTTTAAAAATATCTAGAATTTAAGTTCAGGTGCAATGATCGACATTAACAATTTCTTTATTGGCTATCAAAATGCCCAATGAGTCCATGACTGAACACTTGTTTCCATATGGACGTATGATCCAGACTTGCTATGTTTTGACATGGCAGGTTGGCTTCATTGTTGTCCTTTGAGACTTTTGCTTGAAAGGAATAGTAGAAATTTTAGGGACTTGGAGAGAGCTTGGAAGGAGATGTGGTTGTTAGCTAAGCTAGGTTTTAACACCTTTATGGTGTCGGGTTTCAAAGAATGTTTGTAATTACTCATTAGATAGCCCAATTTTATATTAGTTGGTTGGCTCCTTTGGTTTGGGTGTGCTGTTTTTGGTTAGGCCCTTGACCTTTCGTTTTATTCTTAGATGAATGCTTCGTTTTCTACAAAAGATTTACTATGTTTTATTTTTTTAATTAGAGAAAGATAATTTCATTTAGCCTGCTTTCCATCCACCTGTTTATGTGATTGTGTTCTGTTCCCCCATGTATTAACAGGCAACACATTCTATGCTTCTTTTCCATAGTTTTGGAAAATTAATTTTGATTGGCTTTATGATTTTCTTCCTTCGACACGAGCAGCAAAAGATGGAAATTGCTCATTCAATCAAGGGGCCGGTCCTTTATATTTTCAACTGCTGCACCCATCCCTCTTATTGCTGCTGGCCATGGTAGAGTAGATTTGTAATCACTCCAATGACTTCAACAGTTACTCTATACTAAAATGCAAATCTCTGAAGAGACCATTAATCCACATTGCCTAATCTTACCATTTATCCAATCTTGAAATTCCATGCTATTAATTAGTCCATCTCTTAGCAGCTGCAGTCTTAGTGGCGAAGAGGGAAATGTGGCGAAGAAGGGAAATTTGGAATCGGGTGCAAGATTTTCGTGATTTGACTGGAATCCCCATCCAAAGCCCCATAATCTCTCTTATTGTAGGCAGTGAAGGGAAGGCATTGAAAGCCAGCAGGTGTTATGTCACCCTTTCGACTCATTTAATTAATTACTGTTTCAACCGTATGTGTCATTGTTTTGTTTTTGTTATGTACACATTTTTTTTCTTTTGGAGAACAGGCATTTGCTGAAATCCGGTTTTCATGTGACTGCTATAAGGCCTCCCACAGTTCCAGCCAACTCATGCAGGTTTGCTTTCTTTTGAATCTCATAGAATATTATTTCTTGAGATTTTCTTTGATTTTTTACTTCACAATTTTCATTAACATATTTGCTCAAACACACTAATCTCTGAATATCTTACTGTATTTAAATGCATTCTTATTTCAAAATGGAGCTGATTTCTTTAAGAGTATGTACACTCTTCCAATCCTCATGCCTCTTCTGCCTATGGTCCGTACCACTTATCACCATAGAAACCAATTAAATCTCCATCAAGAAGTTTGAGATGGTGAATGTCAAAGTTGAAATCAATTTTTCTAGAAAATACTGTATTATTATTATAAGCCAACGTGCTAGGCCTTTGAATTTGGACTAATCAATTGTACGTTTAAGAATGTAAAACCTTTACTTGTTAAACTGATCTGACCAACTGCCGTGTCATTGTGTTGTCATCAACTCCCATCTCAGGCTTCGGGTGACCTTGAGCGCAACGCATACAATAGAAGATGTGAAGAAGCTAACCAGCGCACTATTGCAGTGCATTAGGTTTCAAGATATCGCTATTAATGGTAATTCTAATAGGTTCGCAAGATTGTAGGTCTTGATCTTTTGAGATCTCTCATTGGGTTTCCTTGATTGTTTACATGGTTAGGTTGTTTTGCATCAATTTTGTCTAAGCAGAAGCTAAAATTTTGTATCCATTTGTAGTTAACTTCAGTATATATATATATTCTTATTAAGCTTATGACATTATTATTTGAGTCGGTGGGAAAACTTTTAATCCCTTTATTGTTTGTGATTTAATCCCACCATTGCCATAGATAATTGCTTTGTGATTTTCATTCGTATATTAATAGATCTTTTACGTAAATTTTAGTGTTTTTTCCCCTTAATTTCTTTCTTGTATATTTGTATTTGATTATAGTAAAACAAATTGAACTGCCACACTTAAAGTTCAAAATTGTGACTTTGCAATTCCAACTAGTAGATTCGCTCTAAAAGGCCTTTAAATTCAAGAAATTCCACTTGTTTTTTTCTAAAAAAAGAAAATGAAATATAAAAAGTTTATAAATCATCACAATACACCAATACTTTGATGTAATTTTTTTTCCCACCATTTGATAAGTCTTAATTTGTCAACTAATCCATTATTTAATATTTTCTACCCCGAAAAAGAAACTTCCTTCGTTGTTCGAATTTCACATTTGTCGAATATATTATTTCTTGTTTAGTAGTATTGGGATTGAGTAAGCAATTTTACAAATATCAATGCAATACACTAACACCATTATAATCACCACCATTTCCTCCAAATTCCGGTTTGTCAATTTAGGTTCTACAACACTAATTATACTTGTATCGTATACCGTCCCCCAACAAAAACACACACGTAATTAAATGAAGTTAGGCTGATATATAATAGAACTATCTATATTTTAATCCCCAAACCTACTTGATTAAAACTGACCAAAGTCAAATCACTCACCTTCTGAAAATAGATCTAGAGATGATTTAGAGGTTGCAAGATCCAACAACCATTTATCTCTCATCAGCAACCATGAAGGAGTGGAGGAAGGAGACCCTGAGCATTCCTTTCCTTCCACACCATCATTCTCTTGATTTCCACATACCAACTGCATACACATAAAAATGGTGTCAAAAAGAAAATTAATGAAATTTGCTTAAAATCTTCAAATTGGAAAAAAGAAAATTGATGGAAAAAAAAAACCCCCACCTTTTCATAACTTTCTAATTATTGAACTTGTGATTGTTTTTCACCTTTCTTAAATAAACATTTAAAATTTTAAAAACTATTTTTATAAAAATATAATAAATAAAGGTTAATTTTCAAAGAGTAATATTAAGGATGGACCTATTATCATGCCTCTCACTTTCCCACACATGAAAAAACAATTAAAATATTTCAAAAAAGAGAGAAAAAAAAATGGACACATGATAAATTAAGATCAAACAATATTAAAAAAATAAGGGTTAAAGAGTGAGAGATGCATACATTTGGCAAGTCGTGGCAGGCAGTAGCATTGGAGTGCCTTCGTTGGTAGGTGAGTGTCCCACAGAAAGCAAGGTCGCAAGGTCCATGAGGAGGAACCTCATTAAGGTTGATGAGATTAGGGCTTGTTGTGATATTTGAGAAAGTGGTGGTAGTGGTTGTGGTGAGTGGACGCATGGCCAAAGGCTTAACAGGGGATGTGGGGTGGGGTCCAATAGAGGAGGGTGAGGGTGAGAGTGAGATTAGGCGTGGTGCAGCAGTGGTCGTTGAAGAAACTGAGGGTGGGGTTGGGACCACAAAATAAGGTTCATCATCCTGCAGCTGAGGGGACATTCCCATATTTGGCCATAGGAACGTACCCTGTGGTTTGCAAATCCTGAACCCACTCTTTAGCCTTCGGATTTTTGCTGCCTTGTCCTCCGTTTTTCCGACCATATTACCCTCTTCTTCTCCCTTCTCCACTTTTGATTTTAGGTTCCTTGTCGTCTCCTGCATCATTCAACATTTGTAATTAATGCACTTGTTCATCGCATTAATGGAATATTCCCGTCACCGATCTCAATAGAATATAGATATCTAAGTTATGATCTACCATGTATGATTAGTAGTCAAGTACTCAAATGATATACTGTAATTATCGAATAGGTGGTCCTTTTAAATTTTGAACTTATTTCCCGGGGAAGCTAAGAGAAGTTATATTTTTCATCTTTATTTTTATTTTTTTTATTATGATAAAAAAATATATATATATATATATTTTTAAAGTTGTGGCCTCATCATCCATATTTGATAGTAGAATGTGATTGCAATAAATCATACGATAGCTATTTCAAAATAAATAAACTATTCCTTCTTCAAAAAAAATAAGTGCACAATTCAATATTGATCAAATAATTTGGCCTGTCCAACCCTTGACACGTGTAACTTCTAACTACGTTATAATTTACATCGGTAGGCAAAGTTCATTTCTTCTAAAAGTAAAAAAGTACGAGAAAAGTGTCATTTGATCGGTTTGTATTTCTCTGATGGGGTGGGTTTAAAAAGGTGTGTGTTAAAAGGTGGTAGTGTGAAACTAGTGCATTTTTGTTGGTAACATTGACATCATAATTTATTTTATAAATTGCCCTGTCCTCATATCAGAAAAAAGAAAAACAAAACAAAAATAAGACTTTCCCTAATTATCGTGAACATAACTTGCAATGTAATCTCTCCTAAGCACGTGGTTCAAGCAGATTTACTAAAACACGGAGAAATTTCATACCACGCACATCAGCGAATAAAAAAAAAAACTACAGGCTTAGTATTTGGTTACCTCCATTCCACGCAGTGATAGTGAAATCTCTATTAGCTGTTCCTCGATTTTGACTTTTTTATTCATCAATTCGTTGTAGATTTCCTGTCATTGAGCATAAAATGAAATAATAAGTATGCGTAATTCGGCCTTGGAAAGAACTAATTAGTCCTTTTCAAAATCATCACCTTTAATGCAGTCAAGGAATGTATTTCGTGGTCCAGACTTGTGGATGTAACATCGGAATTCGGTTTAGTCACGATATTTAAATCTTGTTGCTTTGCAGACGCCAGTTCTTGAATGGATCTGTACATTTTTACCCAATAAAACAGTGCAATATAGATCCAAGGCCAACATTTCGGGAAAGTTATACAGATAGAAAAATTAGATCATAAAAAGATAAAGGATAAAGTAGGGCCAAGGACAATTAAAAATTGTATTTTGAACATGTACAAGGTGATTACTAGGGGCAGTCAAATGCAAAATCTAATCATTTTTCCTCAGACAGCTACTCTGATAATTAGAACTTGAGGAAAGAGATCAAGATTTCGAAGCAAGGAAAAAATGACCATCCACATATATGAACAACCACAGAAAAGAAAGAAATAACTTACTTCTTAATTTTCGCAATCTCCACGTGGAGCTCCTTGATATCCCTGGCACAAATGGGATCCTGTGTAGGGTTATCACCCAGCTTCCAACCAGGTGGCGGTGTCCAATATGGATCCTGCACTCCAGCCTCCCTTCTGATATTTACCAAATCGGCACTCTCCAGCCAATATTCCATTGCACCATCGGCATTATGTCGTCGACGGAATCTGTCAGCTCCACCAGGTGCCACCTTTCCAGCCATGTGCTTCAGTAGATGGTCCAGCAAGCCCGTATCACCAATCAGCTTTCGAGCTTCAGCTCTCAGGGCTGGCCTTAGTATTGGGTTCCCAAAGACTGCTCCTTTGGTCTTCATAATCTTCAGCATGTTCTCTTCCGCTAATTTATATCTTCAATGTTATGATTAAAGCAACCCATTAAAGACGACTAATCTAATTTGAAAGTTTCAAAGTTAAAACGAGTAAATATTCGATCAGGGTTTCTCACCTCTCAACCGACCATCTGTCAATAGATTTCTTCAGTTCTTTTTTCCTACCAGTATTACGGAGTTTTACCCCATTTTTCTTTTGAGGAGGTGCATTCTTGAGATTCTTCTGAACGTTTCTAGGGCTGTAGCGCTTCCTCTTGAGGTTGTTCCGTTTTCCATATGTGTCGTTCACGACCTTAAATATTTCTTCCTCATCCTCTTGATCTGTTTTCTTGTCCACTTCTCCTAAACTCTCGTTTTTTGCTTCATCCAGCTGATCGATCGATTTTGACAAAACTACTATCTTTTTATCTTCGTGCCGACCTATGTATTGAACTTGCCGCCGGCTACCCCACTGGACCATCCCAGTGAACTTGAGTTCTGACCAACAAATCCCCTTCTTTGAAACTGCATTGTTGACCTCCCCACCAGAACCCGAGCTTCGATCTCTCTCGGTGTTCTCAGACGGTCCGATCCAAAAGCTCCAGGAATTTCTTCCATTTGCAATCTCCGCGGTTTCTATTCTCCGGTAGAGTGCATCTCCAGCAATGTTTGAACTCATTATATACTTCTCATTTAGTCCAGGGAGCCCTTTTTCATTTGGATTGTTGCAGTTACGGAAATGTGTTCGAAGCGAATAAACACTTGGGTATCTCAAGGATACATTGACTTCATCCTTTTCACTCACCTGCATTATCAAATGAACAAAGAACGGAATTAAAGGACATGAAATTTTATGCCAAAAGATCATAAATATATATTGTGTGAATTTGGTAAAATACCATGACTACACGGATTGCCCTTAGCTGTTCTGGGGTAGAAGGTGAAAGCTTTGAGTGGTCTATTTCATAGAAAGAACCCACTTTTATTTGCTCCAGGTAACCCTCTGATTCACAAAGGCCAAATGAGAAGATGAATCACAGTTATCCAAACGTTGCCTCATATGCATAAATTTAAACCAAACAAAGGGTAAAATGGGGACAAGGTAGATAAAAATCTCGAAGCAGGAGTGGAGGTTGCTGTCAATACCAGCGGTACAACTCGAGGTCGCCACAGCTGAATTAGATGGTGGCAGCGCATGTCTGGCTGATGCAGGGGTTTGTGCGGCGTCTACGGAGC
Organism: Cucumis sativus; assembly: GCF_000004075.3. Taxonomy (NCBI): domain Eukaryota; kingdom Viridiplantae; phylum Streptophyta; class Magnoliopsida; order Cucurbitales; family Cucurbitaceae; genus Cucumis; species Cucumis sativus. The sequence goes on along the minus strand of NC_026659.2, from coordinate 624,354 downwards.
TATGTTCCTGCCTATTCTTCAAGTACATTGCCAATTTCATATCCTGATCAACAAAAACAATATTTAAATACTCATCTTTTATTCGTAGCAAAGTATAAAACCTACACATATATATCGACCACTAATTTCATTACCATACACAGACTCCCTTCAATGCAAATGACTGAGAAACAAACCCGCCTACAATACAATAGCCCAGACTATGCACCTGAAACGGTTTTGATAGTACTAATTTACCCGGCTCAATGTCTGCGCGTGTGTGATAATGCACCAAATATATACAAAACAAAAATTTAGGAAGAGAAATTTGCATTACCCGTTGTTACGTGCATGTGGTTTTCTAATCTCATAATTAGCTATATTGTGCTTTTTAGCTGCGACACGTACACGATGCAGAAAAAGTAAATTTTCAGAAGTAAATATCCTTTTTGGGGACATAAAAGTATGTGCATTAATTATAGTCGTCCTATTTTTTTATTTTTTTAATCCCTTCTTTTTGGATCTTTCCTTTATATATTACTATTAAGTAAAAAATTATTTTGGTCTTTTAACTGTTCCGTTTTAATTCAATATTTTCAATTGGACAATTTTAATAGTTTGTATGCTTACAATAAATCTTAAATTTAATCTAAAAACAATTATCAAAGTTGATTAAATAATAATAACAATTTTCATGCAAGCAAAATACAAGGAAGTGAATGTATTTTCAAAATTGACAGCAAAAGAAATTCAATAGATAACAAAATATTTTTTGAAAAATAGGGACTAAATTTAAAGTTTACTGTTAATATATAGACTAAAATTATAAAAAATAAATAAAAGAAAACTAAAATTGAATAAGCTTCAATATAGCTCTATATGTTTCACACAAGTAACGGAAATAAATGGTCTATCCATAAAAATAAAAGGGTAAGTGAAATAAATCAAGCCCTGGCTCGAGTAGATTAAATTAATTCTGAACAATTGGATGTATCTCTCTCTTTTTCTTTAGGAAAAAAAGAACGATTATATCGTATGCAAGCAAAGGGGACTTTAGTGAAAGTTAAATTTTATTATTGTAGTAAAAAGAAACGACAGTGGACACATGACGAATATGAATGCGCGTGGGATTGCAAATTGGTAATATGAGAATATATTACAGTTGTAGGTGTGTGTATGTGTTATATATAGAGAGAGAGATTGTGCTAACTTCAGCTGCATCATCAAGTACGCACGAGCTTGCCTCCATAATTCTGAAAACCTGAAAAACTGTCCATGTAACGATTCGTTAACGGTGAAATCAATGAAATAAGAATGAAAATAAAAGCAGTTAATCTGAAAAGAATGCAATAACTGAATAAAAGAAAAGATCGTTATGGGGACATTGCATTTGATTAATTTACAGATACGAATTAAATAAATACACATGCCCAAATTAAAACTACAGAGGCTTTTCCTCAAAATGAAAATTTACGGTTCATGTTTTAAAGAAAAAGGAAACGAGGAATTCCTACGTGGGGATTCGTTCAATACAAAAGCCTTTATTATTTTATTAACGGAAATGATTTTATTATTGCGGCTACGAGAGAAAAAGCTTACAAGCACTGAAATAGCAATATTTTCAGACCCTGAAATTCAGAAACGAAAAGAAAATTACAGAGATACAGAAAACGAACAACAGTAGAGAACGGATTCATATACTACTATTAAAATTGATAAATAATTAATGCAATAGCAACCAAACAGACTCACTGAGTTGACCGGAAACGTTTTAAAGAGTTGAAACACCTATCTAAAATGGAAAAAACAAAAAAGAAGTAGACGAACTAAAGTGAAATAGAAGTACACAGCAGCAAAATTAGGTCAAAAGATTTCTAATCCTTTTGCGGAAACTTTCACTATTTCACTGTTTTTGCAACTCAAACATGATCTAAAATAATTAAACAAAATCGATCAATTCCAAAATACCTGCACTACTTAAATCACAAACGATCAACACTTAAAACAATCGATTCAGACTTAAATACACACTAAGAAACCTATCGCGAGCTCAAGTTAAGATAAAAAAAAAATTAACGAGGACCAACAAACCAATTTCCATATCCAGTTCTTGAAACACCGTACAGATCAAATAAAGTAAGTGACAGTATATATAGGAACATTCCAACAAATTAAAAAATGGAGGCAAAAGTCCAGGAAGTTCAACATTAGAAGAAAAGAGATTAGTACTTACTTGGAATAAATTCGAAAGTACATACAACAATCAACAAAGTGATCGTATATATATTAGTTAAAGACTTGGATGAACTAACATTCCAAACAAGAACAAAAAAGAAAAAAAATCAATAAACTACAACAAATTAAATTAAAATCATAAACTCGATTATTGAGAGATCAAGAAGAACAGTAGTAATACGTAGAGATTGAATTCAAGACTCATATCGTTTGATAATAATCAGAAAAAAAAAAAAAAAACAAACAAACAAACAAAACAAAACAAAATCAAAAGATTATATTGAAGAACCTTTTTAATTTTCCGAAAGCTGTGTGTTGAGGTTTAAGGGAGCAGAGAAGTAAGAAAGAAATGGAGCGAAATGGATTTCAGTTTTGAGACGATCTCTGCATGAAACTCAGAGAAGAGAGGGAGTGATATTTGAAGGAAGGAGAAGTAATGATTAGAATTTTTACCGGACGTGTTGTACCTCACGTGACCTTGGCCTTCTCTTCCCTAAACCCTTCCATGTTTGTGGTCCCCTATCTATACCTTCAACAAATACGGTTAAATTTATTCATTAATTAAAATCAAACATAACAATTTACAACTATTATCAAAATTACACATTTACCCCCAAACATATTTCTTCCTTTTTTTTTTTTTTTTTTAGTTTACTTTCATTTAATCTATTTTTTTGCTAATAATTTTTCTCAGAAATGGTTAGAGTTATTATTTGAAGTAATTGCCTCTTTATAGTAAGTTATGAAAAGGGATAATTAGTACACATTTACAAATAAAATTATAAAATTTGATAAGAAATATTTTTAAAAATAGCAAAATAAATTCAAATATTTACGAGTTACAACAAAATTTTTGGATTCTATCAATAACATAAACTTATAGATTTTTATCAATGACTATCAATGTTATCCGTGTATCATGTTTGTTATAAATTATAAATATTTTGTCAAATTTGCTATTTTTGACAATTTCTCTATTTGAAAAGAAAAATCGAATTAATTACACGAGTGAAATAGTAAGATTGTAAAGTATACAAAGTAAATATAAAATAAGGTGTAATGGTAAAACACGGTGTAAGTAAAAAAGAGCTCAACTAATACTCGTGGACTAAAAATATATGTTGGTATACTTTGGTTTTTTCTTTAATTAAACGATTTAAGTGTATTTATTTGGTCTTAAAATTATTAATTATGTATCCCATATGTACTTTTATATTTTACTATTTGGACTTTCAATTATATACATGTATATATATATATATTGTTGGAGAAATTGATAGTCCCACGTTGTAAAAGCTAAAAAGACTCATACTTCATATAATATAGATGAGTTACTTCTCACATTATTAATTGGTTATGAGATGGAACCTCATACTATCAAATTTAACATGGTATCAGAGTACATTAAACTCAAACGGGTATTCAGGCTAAGATAGAAGAACCAAAAAAGGCACCATCTTGAGAGAACATTTTGGAAAAAGTTAAGATACTCATCTAATTGTCAATTGGTTATGAGATGGAACTCCAATGGAACCCCTCATGCTATCAAATTTAACATGGTAACAGAGCCCACCAAACAACCCAAAACGACAAACAGGTATTCGGTCCAAGATAGGTGAACTCAAACAAAAAAAAACTTAGATACTTAATTTTTAAGTGTTAATATTTTATGAAATGTTATGTTATTTACAATTTCTCTAAATTTTGTGTAGTTCATAAACTTTTCTCTTTATTATTATTGAATTAGACTACCTCTAAAAATAGGTATAATGTCAACACTAAAGGAAAGCTTACTTTCGCTCCAAACTACTTTTAAAGTTTAATTTGATGTTCTTTTTTCTTTAATTTTTGTTCCTTCAAACCTAAATACCATCTTTCTCTCATCTTTTTTTCAAACTATAGTATTATTATTTCATTTATTTTTCCTAAAAATGGAATGAGCCAACACAACGGCTCTTTATAATTAATTATTATTATTTCTTAAACAACATAAGCGGATTCGGTGGCCGTATTATATTGTCGATAACACCCCTTTCATACACACTGGCTAATTATAGCATGAAAGGGTATTTTCGTCAGAATGTTTTAACGGTCGAAATCTAAGATGGTCTCTTTCGCCTTATATAAGTCCCATATCAAAAAACTCTGTAACTACTCGCAATTCAACTCTCTCTCTCTCTCTCTCTCTCTCTCTATATCGCTCGCTCTTGAATTTCTTCACTGTGCTCTGAGTTTGATTCTTTGGTTATTGTTTGTTTTAACATACAGTTTCACGAATTTCTTTTATTCAAGTTTTTGCAGGGGTTTCTTTCTGCTGCAGCGCCGCATTGATCTGTTATATCTTTTTTTTTTTTACTGTTCTTTTTGTGCATTATTGTTTTGTTTTTGGAAAATTAACGTTATGGATGCAGGATCTTTGAATAGTTCTTCTTCTAAATCTAACAACACTCGCTTTCCCCTTCAAGAACAGCAACTTCAGAAAAAGCATTCCAAAGAAAATGTAAGTGTTTCTTTGTTTGCATTCATTATATACATTAAGATGAGCGGTTTGTTATATGAGTTTTTTACGAATTGTTGGGTTTTCTCTGTTTGCTTATTGAATTTTAATTGGGTTTTCTTTAGCCGAATCAATCTTGATTTTTTTTTCTATATGTATTTATTTTTCTCAATCAAAGAATTCTCTCTGTTTCGATACTGAACTTGAAATGGTTAATTCTTTGTGTGATTGCAGTTGGATAGGTTTATTCCGAATCGATCGGCTATGGATTTTGATTATGCGCATTATATGGTTACTGAGGGGATGAAAGGTAAGGAAAATCCTTCTGTCAGTTCGCCGTCTAAGGAAGCTTATCAGAAGCGGTTGGCTGAGACACTGAACATGAATCGAACTCGAATCCTTGCGTTCAAGAACAAACCTCCCGCACCAGTTGAGTTGATACCTAAGGAGTTCTTCTCCTCTGTTTCTCATGATAAACCCGTCAAGGCCCGTCGTCATATCCCTCAGGTGAGTTGCAGTTTTTAAATGTTTGATAATTTTTCTCAATCATAAGATGGTAGGGTTTGTGTGAAGAAATCATCAGTTGGGTATTTTCTGATGTTTGAATTTTGTTATGATAGACCTCTGAAAAGACATTGGATGCTCCTGATCTTGTTGATGATTACTACTTGAACTTATTGGATTGGGGCAGCACCAATGTGCTTGCTATAGCTCTTGGGAACTCTGTCTATTTGTGGAATGGACAAGATGGCTCTACTTCAGAACTTGTAACGGTTGATGACGAAGTTGGTCCTGTAACAAGTGTGAATTGGGCACCTGATGGAAGACATGTTGCTGTTGGATTGAACAATTCTGAAGTACAGCTTTGGGATTCACTATCGAATAGACAGGTTTCTTTCTTAGACTTCCATTTCTAAAATGAATTTCTTATACACATTCACCAAAACGCATATTGATCTGAATTCTGAATTGTTTTGGGTGATGGCAGCTAAGAACTTTGAGGGGTGGCCATAGGATGCGAGTGGGCTCACTGGCATGGAACAATCACATTCTCACAACTGGAGGAATGGACGGGAAGATCATTAACAATGATGTGAGAATTAGAGATCACATAGTGGAAACTTATAGAGGCCACGATCAAGAGGTTTGTGGGCTTAAATGGTCATTATCTGGACAACAATTAGCAAGTGGAGGAAATGACAATGTCCTCCATATCTGGGACAAAGCAACAGCATCTTCAAACTCAGCTACCCAATGGCTTCATAGGCTTGAGGATCATACTTCTGCAGTCAAGGCTCTTGCATGGTGTCCATTCCAAGGCAACTTGCTCGCATCTGGTGGAGGCAGTGGAGATCGTTCCATTAAGTTTTGGAACACCCACACTGGAGCATGTTTGAATTCTGTTGATACTGGCTCTCAAGTGTGTGCTCTACTATGGAATAAAAATGAGAGAGAACTGCTCAGCTCCCATGGGTTCGCTCAGAACCAGCTCACTCTTTGGAAATACCCTTCAATGGTGAAGATGGGAGAGCTCACTGGTCATACATCAAGAGTTCTCTTCATGGCTCAGGTAATTTACATTGCTCACAAATCAGGAAAGAGTGTTCTGATGAATATGAACAAATATGTATATCATAATTAAGCTTTTCTTTTTTTTGGATTTCGTAGTAGTTTAAATCAATAAATTATTAAGCTTTGATAGACTGAATAGCTTTGTGTTGGTGTGATGCTTCATACAGAGTCCAGACGGGTGCACCGTGGCTTCAGCAGCAGCAGATGAAACATTGAGATTATGGCATGTTTTTGGAGCTCCTGAAGTAGCTAAACCTACTCCAAAATCCTATAATACAGAACCGTTTGCTCATATCAATCGTATTCGATAAATTTTGTGTGTACATACTTTCTCAATACATATCATACGTAGGAAAACCTCAAATTAGGTTGACAAAGAAGGATTTTAGGTTACAACATCTTTGTTGTATTTGTTATATAGTCATAAGAGAGATTATTTTTTCTTCTTTTTTTTGTGGACAGGCATAAGAGAATGCCTTTGTAATGTACTTCGCAAATAAAGTTTACCAGAATAATAATAATAATAATAATGTGATCTTTAATTTAATTTTTGTTGTGTACTTTCCGAATTCTGTGTTATCAGATTGATCGCCATTATTTCAAATGAGATATCAAGGTAGTCTTTCTTTTTAAATGAACAAAAAAGAAAACAATAATATAAAAAGAACATTTTTTTGAGGAAAGAGAATAACTACTGAAGTAAAATTTTGAAATGTTTAATTTTTTAATAGATTTTATAGATTTGATTTTTTTTAGTAGCCACATTTGAGGGGGAAAAAAAGCTCTTGCTACCCCGCTCATTCTAAACAAAGAAGTCCCAAGGTTAAATCTCATGTTTCCAATTTGTACTATAAAAAGTTCCACCTAAGTGATAGTATCAATTAAAATCATTGTCTTCATTTATCGGTCACTTTCTTTTCAAACCAACGTGAACTTTGTTTGCACTCCTAACCATTAACATATTAATGAAAGACATACTATGTTTCTCCTCCTAGATATTCAAAGTTCAAAGTTGATTCTTTCAATTCCATCATCGTAATCATCCAAATGTTAATAAAAGAAAACTTACACATTAAACACGGGATGTAACCTGAAAATCTTAACAAAGTTGGAGATGTTTCATTTACAAGATTCAAATTGACAGATGAATGAGGAGTGCATTATAGAAGCTTTTAAGGAGTTTGTAAACCACTAGATACCAACTTCTGGGTGAAATCCCACAGTCTCTTTGCCAATTCACTATCATTAGCTTGTGAATTTGCTTTGGCTATGTTACTGTCAGCAAAATACTGGCCACTGATCCCATTGATTTGTTGATGCAATGCAACATAGCATGTTGTCGCTGCTCCCTGAAAACGGAAAAATAATCACAACTATTTCTTCACTGTTCATATCAATCGATCAGGTTTTCGACTATCTAATTTTAAAGGATAGAATGTGTGCGATTAGAATTGTTTAATTGAAAAGTTCAAATGGGGGAAACACAACTGTTCCCATACCAAATGCAGGTGCAACTAGGGAGGCTATCAAATTTGTTAAATGAATGAATTTGATAGAAACCTTTCTCACTATAAATGATTCAATTCTTTTCTTGTTCATGATTTTTTCATTAGAAAAACTATTTTTTAATTGTTTAATAAACTATTTAACAAAAATTTAACACAAACATCTTTTTGTTTATTTATTTATTAATTTCTTTCTTGAATAAGAATTCTTGTTATTATTTTACCAAATTAGATAAAATTAATTTAAGACAAATTTTGAGATTTGTTCAAAAAGCAGGAGAATGAATCCCAAAATACAACCAAATGATTTAACTGAAATATTTTCTATACAAAGTTTATCAACTATTAACGCAACCTTTAAGGTTTAGAACTTAAAAGTTACAGAACAGAATAGGATTAAAATCACCAATATAGCATAGTTCAATAGTAATTAACATGTGCTAAATCCCTGTGTAGGATTTTAATAAAGTAGGTTAGTTCAAACACGAAAATCTTTTGGTCAAAGTAGAAAAAGCTTTAACAGAAGCCTAAATTTTGTAATCATGCAGAAGCGAAAGGCCAATAAATTTGTGCATATAGCTTTTTCTGAACTAGACCATTACCTGTTGTACATTCTTCATGACATGTTTACCCAGAACACCAAGAAAACCTCCACGAAATTTGGGACAAAAACAAAAGAAAAGCAATTTTATAAAGACATGTAATGTAGCAGCAACACAACACTGAAACAATCAACAAAAAGGTAATACTGCAACAAAGCATATTGAGAAACAGGTAAAAAGACCTGAGAGACGTGAAAAACATGTTATTAGCATCAAGGAGCACAGTATTGCTATGCTTAATATGCAAGTTGAAATCCAGAGCGTTATGAAAATGATTAGATGATGATACCAAAAATAGTACAATAAAAGATTTAATACCGTTGATGAGGTTATGATAACGAAATAGGTTGGTAGGAATGGCTCCAGGATGTAGTGAATTTGCAGTGATCTTCACCCCTTCTTCCTGTTTAAAAAAGCAAATGATTGCCTGGTAATAGTGTCTGTTTACCCTATAAGGATAAAAAAGCAAAAAATGGTAGAAACAACACCAAAGCCTGGTTTTTAATGAAAATTGAAAAGTGTTAAACTACTCAACACATAAAACCTTAAGATTGCTTAACACTTCCCTTATTTGTAGACTTGAAACTAGAGAGACCCAACAAGTGGATTATTGATAATCATTTGAAGGTAACAATGTGTAACGAGAATTTCAACCTAAGACATCCTAGTTTAACATTATGTTAAACTACTGCTCAACCCAAACTTTTAAACGTTTTACAACATTCTTTTTCAGCCGAAAGCAAACTATGTGTTCTCTAAATGACAATAATGCAATCTGTCACATTCCAATTGCACCATTCTTTGATTGCCTAAATTTATAAAAAGATAAAGAATTCAACAAACATGTCACGAACCTTCAGCTGTCTTGCAAGTTCGGAAGCATGCAAAATATTAGCAAGCTTTGATTGACCATATGCAGATAGACCGTTATAGCTGTATAGAATGAATCAGTAGAGATTATATGGTTCAAATTTGATACAGTATTCGTCACAACCATAGCATAGCAACGATATTATGCAGGAATTTGATTCTAAATTTCCTAGATTTGAAGTTATAAGCCAAGAAATAACAAGGAAATAATCCTCATATTTAATGTTGTGGACGTCCCTCAGACCCTTCACAAACCTCTAATTAGAACAGATATGTTCTGAAGGAACCGTGAATTTAGCTTATCCTGGGAGAAAAAGAACTATAGCAAAGGGTGATAGAAAGTGGACCCTGATTGATCATTGATTTTGTCAAATCGGATGCCTTCACGATACGAAAATTGGTGCCGTCGTGACGAGACATTGACAATCCTTCCTTCTCTTTCACTATTTTTTGCTGTCTTTTTCAATGTCTCCAACAGTAGATTTGTCAAAAGAAAATGTCCTGCGAAAAGAACTATCACGAATAAGGGCACCATAGAACAAGAATGACTCGACCATCAAATTCCTATCATCCACTACAAAAGAGAGCAGCAATCAGTCCTTCTCTATTGATGATGTACTTACCCACATGGTTTGTTGCAAACTGCAATTCTATCTTGTCCTTCGAGAGCAAGAAGGGGGAAGCCATGACTCCTGCATTATTACTGAACGAAAAAAAAAGATAACTACGAATGGTGAAAATGTTCAACTTTCTCCTCTTTTTGCTAATAAATTATACGTGCAAGGACAGCTTATACATGAAGATCATAAGCTAGATGAAGAAATAAGAAGATCCATATATTCAGATCGCAAATGTAGCACAGAAATTCATACAGTTTGCCATCTTACACAAGAATATTCAGTGGAAGACCTGAGGACTTGAAATTTGAAGCAAAATTCCTAACAGATGCCATTGAGCTCAGGTCCAGCTCCATGGTGTCAACTTTAGCAGTTGGGTTTTCCTTGATAATGGCTTCTTGAACCTCCCTACCAGTTGCTACATTTCTAACCGCCATTACTACATGTACTCCGCGCAATGCAAGAACACGAGCAGTTTCAGTGCCAATGCCACTTGAAGCACCTGTGTTAATGCAGAAGACCATATGATGAGAAAATCCAAGCTCCTCAAAAACTGAAACTTTAATTTTCACCAAACACCAAACGCAACCAAAACCCTCAGCATTATGCTCATTGCTTACCCATTAATTTACTTTTTTTATCAGTGAATATATAATTTGGTCAATGAACAAAGCAAAGCATTGCATAATACATAGCTGTGGAAACATTTGGCCATTTGGGCATATTATATGTGCAAATACTGATAAGTAACAGAAACAAAATTCATAAGAAACAGGGCCATTTGTTTAATCAGTTTGACAATAGAGAAGTGAAGTAAGGTGGAGAGTGACCTGTAACAATGGCTGTGAGGCCAGTTCCATTGATTCCTTGTGTAACTTCTTCAGCCGTGGAAGAAGCTGAGAACCCAGATGGCCCCTTCCTGCTAACAAACCACATTCCTCTCTTTCTATCCGATCAATCGTCACGCCCACTCGCCAAGTGCAAATTGCTTCGTTTCGAGATTTTTTTTTGGAGGGGACAGAAATTTTAAGAATTAAATCACACGCAGCCAAGGTTTGAATTGTAGATATCCATGGAAATATGGGTGTGAATTTTTAAATATGGAAATGTGATGAAATGTTGAATTGGAATTGATATTTTTAACTAAAGCATCATATCGATTTATCGATGTCAAATTCGTGAAAACATGAAATATAAATATGTATATCAGTGAAATTTTACAATTTTACTGTTTAAACTATTACCTTTTTTAATAATGTATTATAAAAGTTTTCGCACACTATATGATAGATGGACTTTGATAATTTATACATATAAATATTTTGTTATGTTTAAAGAGATCTTCAACAATTCATCTAAAAATCAAAGATTCATTTTATTAAAAAGAAAATCATGTCTAAACTCTTTGGCCACATGTCAAAATAAAAGGTAAAAGAGAGAAGAAAAGGGCATACACGAGAAAACTCTTTCTTTGTATGTCATCCATGAATAAAGATATCAATATTTATAGAAACAAATAAACGTCAGCCTTAACATTACACAATACGTTACAAACACTAATTTGGAAATCACTTGAATAGTAGCTCTACATCCACTTCCCTTATTTTTAAGGTAATGCTCTAAAAACACATACAATACAACTTAACACAATCTAATAAGATAGAAATATCACAATTAGCAAAGTGAGCATAATTTAACTGGAATTGACATGTACTCTCTTTTAACATTGGAGTTTTAAATCTCCATATTGTACTAGAAAATAACTTTTGAAGAAAGTTAGATTATTTGAGTAAATTGGTGGTAAACTCCCAAAGTTTCTTAGCCAAGTCCATATCCTGGCCATGTTGGGTTGCCTTGTGTACGTTACTATTCATAAAATATTCACCACTCACTCCCTTTACTTGTGGATGCAATGCCACATAGCAGGTTGTTGCTGCACCCTGCAAATTCAGACTTGTGTTAACAAATAAAATCCTATAGAAAAAGGAGAGAAAATTGGGAGAGAATATGATGGAAAACAGCTAATTACAATATATGAAAACCTAAAATGAGAACAAGAAAAAAAAAAACGTACACATGGCACAAGCCTATTTGCAGATCAAAATAAGGAATCATGGAAGAATTATAAACTAATTGATGGTTTAACAGCAACAACATACCCCAAAACATATCGATCGTTTCAATATTAGTAAAGCCATGCACGTAGTTGAAGTTTCATTTAAAAGTATATTGAACAAGTCAATTTTGTCCAAAGTCCTCACTAATGAGGATGATATCTCATTTAAAGCCATGCACGTAGTTGAAGTTCCATTTAAAAGTATATTGAATAAGTAAATTTTGTCCAAAGTCCTCACTAATGAGGATGATATCTCAGTTTTTGAAAACCACGGTAAAGTAGAGGCGACAGCATGAAGCTCACCTGTTGAACATTTTTAAACATGATTTTGCCGACGGTGTTTACTATACCTGCAAGGAAAACAAACGCTTTGTTGAATAGAAGCTATTTCCTAATGTAGAAGATAGTTATCGTAGAACATAAATATTGGATTAGTAAAATTCTTGGAAAATATTTTCAAGAGTGATGTCTACTGAACTGATCAACCACTGCATTTAAGAGTCGTGTAGAAAGAAATTGTCAAACAAAAAAGATGGTAAAAAGAAGCAAGAAAATCACAAGAACTTAAGAAATGAATCCATTTGAGAACAAAAAAAAAAAAAAAAAAACAGAGAAAATATCAGCAGAGGTTCATCTATGCAGTAGTAAGAACATCAATGTGGTATGAGATATCAAGTTCAGCTAAATTAAGAATGAGAATGATTTCTTAAAAAATCTGCTAGTTTCTTCCCAATTTCTTTACTGTGATATTAAAAACTATACATTGTTTGATAACAATTGGTGTTTAGTTTTAAAAAATTAAGCTTAAAAACCTATATCTTTCCTCTGTTGCAGTGGTTTCAAATTCAAGCCAAAGTTTGAAAACTAGAAGTATATAAATTTTTCTTTTCTGAATATGGATAAGAATTCTAATATTTACTTAGATAAGGTGAAAAGCATGGTAAAAAAATTGTGAAAATTAGAAACAAATACAATTTTCAAAAACAAAAATCCAAAATCAAATGACTATCAAACAAAACCTAAGCTATTACCATTGCCATAATTGAAGTGTCGGAAAAGATTTGTGGTGATTATCCCCGGGTGGAGTGAGTTTGCGGTTATGTTTAAACCTTCTTCCTGTACAAGAAGAAACCACCAAAATTAAATGGTTTGCCACAACCATCCTCGGTAAACAAAAGGAGAAAAAAGAACGAAACTGTAAACCAAAAAGTCAACAAAATGAGCTCCTGATCTCAATGAAGCACATAAATACCTCCCTACAAGAACATCTCTATCAGACATTCCAGTAAATACCATTCCAATTTTATCGGATGTCCTCGAAGCCCATAAGGACGTTAGGGTAGAGAAGTAATAATAGGATTTACGAAGTTTTGGACAGTGAAGAAAAGTTATAAATTCGGAAGACACTGATTGAACTCAAATTTATCATCTTGTGCCATTCAAGATTTGTTGTTTTTTGTCTCTCAATTTTGGTTTTTTATTTTCATCAACAAGAGAAGTACTCTAACCTTGAAACGTCTGGTAAGTTCATTGGCATGCAGAATATTAGATAACTTTGACTGGCCATAAGCCTGCATTTTGTTATACCTACAATGAGAGAATTAGAACAACCATCAAACTTTACATGAACAAATGATCTTTTATCAAACTTAAGTTGATAGGCAAACATTTGATATTTTATCAAAGTTCTTAATAGAGGGTAGATTGAATATATTATACACACACACACACGTTATCCTCAACAATATTTATAGATGGTAGATTGAAGGTGTCAAGATGAGTTTGTAATAATAACAAGGCTTAATACCGAGAAAACAGAAAGAAGGCAACAATACCCAAACTGAGTTACTACTTTAAGTCTCTAGTCTTCAGACAAGACAATGCAAGGAGTTGCAAGTCATCCTCCTTTAGGTAGGAGATAAACAAAGAACCACAAAGCACTTAATTCCCAATTCTCAAACAATGCTTCCAAACAACAAAAACTCATTCCATTCTTACTTTTGTATGCTTAAATTTTTTTACCTTAATTCATCATTAATTCCATCGAATCGGATGCCTTCAGGATATGTGTAACGATGAGCTTCAGAGGAGACATTTACAATTCTTCCTTCTTTCTTACTTTCAGCGGCAGTTTTCTTCATATTTTCCAAAAGTAGATTTGTCAAAAGGAAATGGCCTGCATGGACTCAAAGTATAAATCAGATCAGAAATAACTATTCGCAGAAAATTAATACGTTAAGTTCCATATAGTTGGTGTACACCAAGGAACTATCCATCCTTTCTATTTTCAGAAAAAGGAAACATGATTTTGTTTGAAAGGAGATCTTATTTGCTATGAACATGAGAGAAAGATACAGAGGAAGACAAATAACAAGACATATCTTTTTACATGAAAATCACATAAGCTACAGGCAGAGAATAAGAAACAAATCCAGCATAATGAAAGTTGGTATAAGAGTATCTCCGGGTAGCAGCCAATATATTGATGCAATAAACAGAAGTTCCTAAAGCTAAGCAAGGCCTACTGCCAAATCTCCCCATGGCCACAACCTCAATTTCCCAGCCTCATGCCAAGTCATAACAAGTTGTTTGTTTTCCATATCCATTAACAAAACTCTAGATGTGCCAATGGTCTAGAGTGTATCGCGTACATCTTCCCGCAAGTTCACAGAGATTAGAAGTTTTCATTATGCAATAAATGATCTATCACATAAACTTACCTATGTGGTTTGTCGCAAATTGCACCTCTATGTTATCTTTTGAAAGTCCAAAAGGGGTTGCCATTATTCCTGCATTGTTACTTCCACACCAAAGAAAGAAAATAGATGAAAAAGAATCACCAACTTGTCCTACATCTTCATCAATTGGATAAGCTACATATCATGGCAAGTAAATCCACAACTAGCAGGAGAGATAAATAAGCAGTGAATCAATACAAATACAAACTGGTGAACACACTTAATGGCTATCAATTCTTACATGAGGATGTTAAGTGGAAACCCAGACGACTGGTAATCTGAGGCAAATTTTCTTACAGACACCATGGAGCTAAGATCTAACTCCATGGCATCAATTTTTGCAGAGGGATTCTCCTTCACGATGGTTTCTCTGACATTTCTACCAGCTTCTAAATTCCTAACACCCATAATGACATGGACTCCACGTAATGCGAGAACACGTGCAGTTTCAGAGCCAATACCGCTTGATGCTCCTGTAACATCAGCAAGAATAAGAGGCTAGTATTTTGAAAAGAGCAACTAGCAAAGTTTGGTTCCAAAGCAAAAACAAAATAAAATTTAGGAAACTGCAGAAATGTAGTTTCAGCATTAATCCTGTGTTGAGTAATGAACATCCAGCCAAGAGAATGCTTGCTTAAATAGTAAAACTAATCACCAATCATACTTAGAAAAACATGTAGAATAGGATTAAGAATGCAGATTAAATATATAAATAAGTCATCAACCTTTCGTTTCCAAAGAAAGTAGAAACCAAACAACTATGGCTCATAAGTCATATCATCTAACAACCTTTCAGTTGGAATTTCTTTCCTCAACCTCTTTCTTACAGCAATAGAAATCTGAAGACAAAAGCCGTACCGACATTTTCTTTTGTTAAAGAATATTCTTTTAGTCCCCATAGTTTGCTTGTCATAATGTTTCGTCTTCAGATGTTCTTTTGATTTAGTTTGTAGAATAAAAAGTGTAATGAAAGTCGTCTGTCTTTACTATTAGAATCCTCACCCACATGCTTATAGTAAAACAAGCAGAACTACTACCGTCCAAAATAAATTATTATAGAAATATATGAAGGTACGAAAACTTTGCTAAGAGGAGAAGCAATAGGACTAAAAACAAAAACGAGATTACAAACATAGCTCTCGAACTTTTCCCTGTGCTTAAAAAATAGCTATAGAAATCTGCTCGTATATAAACAAGAATTGAAACTTGAACAACTTCACACCGTTTCAAGGACATCACCGCCATACCATTAACTTTAGTTCCATTTTTAACAGAAATTTTCATGGATCTCCACCTCCTTTTACAAGAATACGAGTATTTACGAAAGTAGAGCAGAGGTACTTCCTATGTAATTTTGCTACCAAAAAAATAAATGAAATCCCATCTCTCAGTACTGCAAGTCGAATCACACACCAGATTTTTCCTAGAAACACTTGAAGAAGACAAGCGAAAGTCCCACAAGTTTCGAATACATAAGAAGGATTTATGAGCATAAACTGAAACAAACTCAAGAAACTGAGATGTGTAATTGAAGGGTGTACAGTAGTAAAGGGAAATTAGGATGAGACCCAGTTCACAACTCACATAAAAACATAAAATGAAGCAGTGCTTTAAGTAAATTAGGACCTGTAACAATGGCGGTAAGACCAGTGCCATCGATTCCATCAGTAACTTCCTCGGCAGTGGAAGAAGACGAAAATCCTGATGGCCCTTTTCTTCTGAATAACCACATTGCTTCGATTAAAGAGAGTAGAAATTGAAAACCCAATCGGGATTTATCCGAATCTGCAAATTCGCCTGAAACTTTATGCTTCTAATAACCAACCACCGCCGGGTAAATCACTGCGTTAATAAGAACCATGCATTCTGCCACCTCTTTCCGCGCATGACACTCGTGTCCAAATTCACGTTGTATTGTAACAAACTATCAAGAAATATCAATTGCCAGTAATAATTGCTCGATTTAACGTTGAATTACCAAAAAACGCTATTGATATCGATATTAAGAACCCATTTCTAACACACCCATATCGTGATTGAGCTGCTCAGCTACCACCTTGATTCGTTCTTTTGGGGAGATTTAAGCAACTTTTTAAAATTTTGACCAAAATAGGAGGGGTTGATTTTACAAAAAAAAAAAAAAAAACTTCTACTGCCTAATTAAATTCAAATTCGTGTTCGTTTAGTTTATATATTACATAAAAGCATCGATTTACTCTCTTGATATCGAATTAGAGATATTACCATAAACCACAAAAGATTATTATAGTTTGAATTTAATGTTTTAGATCCGATTTATAATACAAAATTCATTATGTTCTAATGGTTTAGAATCTAATCTTCTTTTTTCACTCATTTACTTATTCGATTATTTACCTTTTTCAATACTTTATAGTTGGTTTTTTTTGTAAGTAATCTCAACTCTTGAACTACATTCCCCTCTCTCAAAATTTAGTATATGACTCATTTATTGATTGAGTACCGTGGTTGGTGTGGGTTGTCCAAATTGTGGAAGCTGACAAGGATGTGATGAATTTTGTTGGCCTCAATTAATGCTATTTGATGTATTTTATCTAAAGAAAAGCTAGTTTGTTTTCTTTAATGAACTATTTCTAAAAGTGTATCTTAAGTCTCTAAGTTATGTCCATTTTAAATTGCCTTTTTTGAAACTAAACAACTACTATTTGACTAATGACTAATATGCTAAAAGCATATAATTCCAATGATTGAGAACAAACACACAGCAATAACACTATTTAGTTACTATATATTAATCCAATGTTAGAAGATTCATTCAAATAGTTTTTTTCAATCCTTTCAAACAAAATGGTCGATTTATTTTTATAGCACTTTCAAGCTAAGTAAGTCAATTTGTGATTTGAATATTGGAGTTGACATCTTAATCTAAAAGAATAAAAAAACAATTATTTTAAATATAATTTTCCTTTAAATCGAATTTTAGTTATATATAATTTTTAAATAACTAAGATATATGTCCCGAATTTATGAGTTTAAAACTCATTTTTCATATTAGGTGCTAGTTCCTTGATTTGAGATGGATAATTTAATTTCTTGCTGCCTTTAGTAATACTTTAGGTTCACTCCTCCATTCTATCTCCTTGAACAAAAACAGTTCGTTATAATTATAATATCAAATTTAAAAACGGAGCTCTCAAACTTGCATAAAACAATACCAATTGTATTAAGTTTTATGTTTAGATCATCAAATTTTGCTACCCACAATCATTAGGCGGTGGGCTTGGGCTAATAGAGAAAACAAGGAATAGACTCTTAACCTCGTTCTTGGTGATCAATGTTTAAGTTAGAAGGAGAAAATTCTTTTTTATACCATTCATCTGTTGAATTGTAAACATGATTTATTTTTCTTAAAGAAATATAACTTTTATAATTTGGAAGTTCAATTTGTACCACTATTAAAAATTAAAGGATCCAATTCAATTTTTACGTTGGAAAAGTTATTTTGCAATTTAGAGCAAGTAAATAAGAGAAATTGGGAAAGTAGTCCCCCAGTGAGGAAGGCCCACGCAAAAAGGCAACCCGGCCCAAAAGATTCCGGCGAAGAGTAAGTGTGATGGGGCAACTTCGTCTTCCACCCGAAACCCTAACTACCGTCACGTGCGGCGGCCAGCTTCGTTGATAGAGCTCACGTGCCGAACACGAACCGCACACAAAATTGTTAAGCTGAAAGCCTAAGAGAGAAAAATAAAAAATTTAAAAAATTAATAGTAATTAAAAGAAAAAAAAAGAAAAATCTGAAAGTGCAGAATATCTACAGAGGCCTGTCTGAAACCCTAGCTTCACTCCCCTCCTTCTTCCCCTCCAATCTTTCCTTTGCTGTGCAACATTTCCATTATCAAGGTACAAATTTATGTTTTGTGTTTCATTTCCCTATGTTTCCAGCTCTTTCGTGTATTACCGTTTTTTAATTTGTCTTTTTACCTCTTATTGGTTGGGATTCTGATTCATCTCATTAACTTCAAGAGGGGTTTTTTGATTATGAGCTTGGTTTTTAGGTACGAATTGGTTTTGGTAGTTTTTTTTTTTTTTTCTTTTTTTGTTGGTTCCATTGGTAATGAAGTCTGTTATTTTTTAATATGTCGTGATAGGATACGATTTGTTATTCTAATTAATTAGATTTGTTTGTTTTTATGAAAAGAAAAAGAGGAAATGGGTGTTGAATTTTTGCTTTTGGGTGGTTTTAGTTTGTTCGTTTGTGCCATGTAGCTGCAGTGGGCACATTTTTCCGTTCTCTCTTAATTGGAATCTGGGCAACGGAAATTTTTGGATATTCTCGGCTTCTGTTGTATGTACTATGTTTTATGAAATATGCAGAAATATCGAGAATTTCTGGAACGTATCCTGTGTTGTGGCTGAAGTGTGGTCAGGATTTAGAAATGGGGGTTCAGTAGCTAATTATTATTGAAGTTGTTTCAAATATCTATGCAAGGTGCTCTTGTTGTAAGCCAGTGCACAAAAATTTTGAAATTTCATCAGTATTTTGTTCTTTGCTTTTGACACTTGATTTTGAGAGTGAAGTTTTTATCAGTTCTCTTTGAGATTAGCCTCTCGTGACTAGGTTTAAAATTTTGGATGGATAATTAGATTTAATTATAGAATAATGCAATTAATGGGGCTAAAGTTGAAGGATGTTGTTGAGCTTGCATTTGTAGTTGACTGTTGACCATAGTAATTGAGTACTTCCTGGAAGGCTGGAACTTGTAAGGTTCATCCTGTAATTCAACCGAATCGAATTATTTTATATTTTATCCCAAAATTTTTAAAAATATTATTATTATTATTATTTTAAATTACTACCTTCGTTGAGAAAGAATTAAAGAATACAAGGGTGTAAAGAAACCAAACCCACAAAACCCTTGCTAAAATAAAGGGGTTTCAGTTTCCACTAAGTAAAATGTTACCTAGGGAATAATTTCATGAAGTCTTCAAAAGTGAAGCTCAAAAAGAAACATGAAACCTCACGAAGGATCAAATGTCACTATAGTCCCTCTCCACACTTGTGAACTCTTTGTTGTTCCTCTCCCTCCAAAAGACCCACATCAAAGCTCACACTCCTGCAAACCACAAGACATGACCTTTCTCTCTAAAGGCGGATTGAGGAGGAACTCCCTAATCCTTTATTCACTCTAATATCCCTACTTAACTGAGCTATCACAAAATTATAAACAATTATTTTTGGTGTACCATTTTATGGGTTGGAAGTTTTGTCATATCCTCCACTCCAACCGCCTATTTATTACCTTAGAGTCACGACATTGTCTCAAACTAGAAATTTTATAAAATAAATCAAATTTATTTTATCTTATTTTATTTATAAGAAATTGATTGAACCAGAGTTTATTTATTTTATTTATCTGAGACATGGTGCTTTGCAGGGGTGGTCATCGGTCGGTCGGCTCGAACCGACCATAGTTGGTTTAGTAAAGTGTCAAACCAACCTCAAAATACTTTTTGGAAATTCTCGATTTGGAACTTTCCAAAACTGACCCCAATTGACTTCATTTTGTTCGGTCAGCTCAGTTTTTTGGTCTATCATGCTCACCCCTAATGCTTTGTGCTTATTTTTTTTTTTATGAAATGGTGCTTTGTTCTGATGAACACAAATTCTTGTGTGCAAGGTATGTCATGTTCTTTTATTTTGACATGTTACAAGTATAATCTAGTATGTCTTTTCATGTGACGGGAGGTGGATATATAGTTTGTGTATCTTTCTAATAATGCTTGCTTTTATTTCTTTTGAACTCAGGTTTTTTGGCTATTTGCCAGTCCTTGGTTGCAAGCCCCTTCTGTGTAGTGCCGCTAGCTCTCTAAACTTCTAGCATTAATAAGAGACATGTTTGTATGGGTTCACCTTTTTATCCACATTGGCAGTATTGATAAAGAGTTGCGAATCTCAACAAGGTCAAGTTAGGACCTTGAAGAAGTAGATTTTTTATTTCTATATGATTCCCTAATACCTTCAAGAGGTTCAAAAGGCTTATGCTATTATTCTTCAAAGAGAGTGATAATTGCTAACGTGACCTTCATTTGTGTGCGGCAACCGCAAAGTGCTACATCAGATGTCTGAAAGTGCTATGGCGGTAGTCAAACCAGAGGTACATTGCTTTATGAATGGCTTAAATACTATTTCTAACAATTATACTTTAAGCTTTGATTCATTTTGGTTCTTGTTCTTTGAAAGTGTCTATTTTGGTTCTTGTAATTTTAAAAACTGTTTTTTTTTTTTTTTTCCAATTGAAATTCTAGCACGCGGCTCCATTCCCTAAATTTTTTAAAATGTAGCCTTAAATTTGTATTGTTAAGAATAGGGTTTCTATTTTGTGTAAAATTTAGGGATCAAAATGGTACTTTTTAGAAGTACAAAGTCCAAATTAGACATTTTGAAAGTATAAGACCAAAAGGAACAAAAGTTAAAACATGTTGATAGTATGAGATTCCATCTTAAAACTAATCGGCAATGAGAGGAGTGGTCATCTATCTTAAAAGGAGTGTGAGTCCCCTTGGTTTTTTCAATGTGGGATTCTCAACGTCTCTACATGGCCTCCTCGAGATGGTGCCTCTTTGGGTTCACCAATCTTGATCAAATCTCATTTTCATTTTATTGGACTGAATACCCATTTGAGCTCATGGGCTCTGATATCATGTGAAAGTTAGAGCAAAATATGAGAGAACTCCCTTATTTCATTCTATACAATAGAGTTCAATATATGCAGGCATAAATACTATAACAAAAATTACAGGCACTGAATGAACGAAAAACAAAGTACATGGACTAAAGTAGGATTTTAATCTTTATAAATTTATACCAAGTTCAAAGAACTATCTTGGCTTTAGGCCAAGGCGCAAAATTTTCCCTGGACTTTTTTTTTTACCTCACCCACACCCTTTGCATGATATATCTAATGGATTTAGAAGATCATTTTATGAGTTTTATGATTAGGGTACAGTTGGGAATAGTTATAGGAAAATTCAACACTTCTCGAAGTTGCTGCATCAACCACTTCATTATTTGTTGCTTGATTCTCTTGTGGAATGTTGATTTTGCCAGATGAAGTCTTACATCTGGCTTCAAACTGCTGATGGCTCAATACAACAAGTTGAAGAAGAGGTTGCTATGTTTTGCCCAATGATTTGTCGGGAAATACTACAAACAGGGATGGGATCCTCCAAAAATTATGCAATATCTCTTCCACAGCGAGTGAATCCAGCTATATTAGGTTTAATTCTTGACTATTGCAGGTTTCATCAAGTACCAGGTCGCTCCAATAAGGTCAGTATATCTCTGAACCTGTTCTGACCTTTAACCACTGTCATCTGTTATGGAGCTGTGGAGATTGAATGGATGATGTTACTTATGGACAACTCAGTAGTCGTTTTACAAATGAGTATGGGATGTTCTTTGCCTCAGGAGCGTAAAACATTTGATGAGAAATTCATTCGCATGGATACGAAAAAGCTGTGTGAGTTGACGTCTGCTGCTGACAGTCTCCAATTGAAACCTTTGGTTGATCTAACTAGTCGAGCACTTGCACGAATTATTGAAGGAAAGACTCCAGAGGAGATAAGGGAGACATTTCATCTACCTGATGATCTCACAGAGGTGTGTCCTACACACACACACACACACTCAGACCCCAACACAAACACACCCACATATTCAGTTTAAATGTCTCACTCAGATTTAATTCTACAGGAGGAAAAGCTGGAGCCCTTACGAAACATAACAGATGATCCACGCATTCGGCTCTTAAATAGATTATATGCACGGAAGAGGAAAGAATTAAGAGAAAGAGAGAAACTGAAGGTGCATTACCTTTTCTTTAATGGGAAACAATACTGATGTGACAGGAGGCTAGTTCTTTGGAAAAAAATAATAAAATACTGGAGAAAGAGGATTTATGTAATCTCTGATAAGAAAAAAAATCACAAGATCAAAAGAGCCTATAGTGATCCCAAAATCTATGTGTTTTGCTTCTTTGTTCACTTCCTTGTTTTTAGCACTTTCTAAGGCTCTGAGTTGTATACTTGATCTGACCTTGGGTTGTGTTATTAATTTTAATCCTCCATTAGTTCTTTACCATGTCATTTTCACAACTTTCAGAATGTTGAGATCGAGGAGCGTGTGGATGATAGATCAGTGGATGACCTTTTGTCTTTTATAAATGGAGGAGATGGAGGTACTTGAGAATTATTCACCTGCTTTTGCTCTCTCTCTCATTTCATGGAACTTCTAACTGGGCTGTCTTTTTATTTTGATCCTATAGATTTTGTATTGCACCTTGAATTTTATTTGCTTGCTTTTCTCAAGTGTGGTTTTGCAATCTCTAAGATTTTGCAACAAAATACCTGTAAACAAGTTGCTACCGATCTTTGCCCTTTTGAAATTTTCAATGCTAGAAGTCTCTTATTTATTATTTGTAATTCAACAACCATTTTTCCACATGCAGATTCAAAGGCAGTTAAAACAAACAAAAACAAAAAGAAAAATCGGAGGAGAAAAGATCAACAGAAGGATTCTTCTTCAACCACCAATGAAAATGGGAACCATGATAAAATAGAGGTTTGTATCTGTGCGTAGTTTTTTGTTTTTGGTCTGTCTAAATATGTGCCTTTTGTCTGATAAAAACTTCCCTTTTCCCCATCAGAAGTAGCTCTGATAATTGAACTCTGCTATCTTATATTGTTTAGGAGTTGGATGCTCTTCCTTCTTGTTGCCAGAATAACGAGTTTAACCAGATTTTGGGGGCATCTCCGAGTAGAACTGTGAAATCACAGGATTCAGCAGCTGCCATGTATTCATCAAAGATTGAGTTCGATGATGCTGATATTTATGATGATCTAGATCCTGCTATGAAAGAGGAACTTGATAGGTTAGATATGCCAAATGAATTTTGTACTGAACCCTTTCTTCAAAAAAATTCATTCAGCAGTTGGGCAAGTGTTGTACAATAACCTCAGTTGACAATATTTTTTTTGTGAAAAAAATTGTTATTCTTCTTCTACTACTTACTAGTCTTCTGCTGTCGTACTGAAGTCAGAATCATATTTTCCAGTAGTGTGTAGTATAGCTGACAGGAGTCGTCCTCGAAATGAACTTCTTTTGGTTACCATTTAAGTTGGTCGTTCTCGTGGATGCAGGGAAGTAGAAGACTTTGCTAGAAGATTGAATTCAGATTGGCCGGAAAGAGTGCAAGAAATTTTATCGCTAGGCCAAGAAAGAAACTTGGTGACAGTATTAACTGGCAACGGTTCATCGCCCAGATTCACAAGTAAGTTTTGTGTTAATCATTTAATATCCTTAGAGGAAATTGTCTTTAACGATGGTAATATCATATTTGAAGTACAAAGGCTGGGTGCTGGTTGATTAAAATAGGCGATAACTAGTTGAGAATTAAATATCCCGCATTTTTCGTCTTCCAAATATTGTATTAAGTACAGGGTGATACCATCGAAATGGGTTGGCACAAAGATTTGAGGGGTGGAGCATTTCAGTTTTAGATAATCGCTAAACTAAACTGTACAATTGAGAATTAGATAACCACGAAGTTCCAAGTTCTTAAAGTAGAGCTATTGGAGTGACTGGTGCATTTATTTGATATGTCTAGAACAGGTGCTGATAGGAGGTAGTAGTCTTCCTGTCGGTGTTCAGAGGTAGTGCCAGTTAGAGAAGATCTCTGCTTTCCAGTACATGAATACGGTAGCTCAGTCGATTTGAATGAAGCCAGATTCTGGGAGAAAGCTACTGTTGGAAACTTGGAAGGAAGCAAGAGTTTGCAGGATTTCAGTGTAAATGGTCAATGGGAAGATCTATAAGCATTGTTACGTGAGGAGGATGCAAATTTTTGTTTTGTGAGATTTTGTATGGCAGAGAAATGAAAGAGAGTCATAAAAGGAATGGGAGCGAGCGAGGAGAGGAAAAACTGGCGCTGTATCGCTGAGAGCATAATTGGTTCATCCCTTTTTCTTGAGCCTTTTTTTCTTTTTCTTTTTTTGGTTTTTTCCATTTTGTTTGTTTGTAACTTGAGCCAGCATTATTTTGGCTAAAATGTATTATGGTTGAAATTAATGTCCGTTGCATAAAAATGGTAATCTTAATTCTTTCCATTTGTTTGTAACCCCCAATTTTGTTATTCAATAGTGAAGCGGTTTTGGTGATAATTCAAGAGAAGATGGTCATTTGATTCTTTATTCTTTTAGTAATCGTCACTTGTGTTTGTACATAATTGTCTTAGAGATGAGCACTTCTCACTATCTTAGCCACTAACACATATATTTAACTTACTCATAAATTTATAAATTTGATTTCTTGGAATGGGGGATTAGGGGATTAAATCACAGACTTTGATGTGACAACTATTTTTAATAATACTTGGTTAATGTAACCATCATAGGTTAATTTAATTATTGATAAGAGTCACCTTATGTGCTTAAAAAGAGATTTACAAGAGATTTGAAGGTCATAATAGACGGCTAACTATTTAAGCCTATCACAAATAGATCTATATTTATAATATACTTTTACCTTAGATTTTGTCAAATAATATCTCAAATTTTATATGGGGACTTTTAAATTAATTTAAAGGAATTAAAGCATAGATTGGAGGTCAATTTTTTTTATAATTAACACTCTTAACTTCACAGGAAAGTAAGGGATGGTAGGAGACATCCATGGAGGACAAACAACCAAATTTAAAATACAAATTAAAACTTACATAAAAATCATGGACCATTTGATATAATTAGCACCGAAATGTATTTCAATCAAACTAAATCACCATATATTTAAAACAATTAAAATAAGATACCATTTTAGTTTTCTATTATAAAAAAAAAGTTTGAGAATTTAATCCTCATAATTTGAATAACTTTGGACTAAAAACAAATTAACATAGAAAATTTATACTATCAACTTTAAAATAAAAAACTAAAGATAAAAAGAATCATATCATAATATAAGAATTTAATTACGTAATAATTACATTTCATATATAGAACCAAAATTCTTTTATAGATCCTCTCACCCTTTAAAGAAGGTTATTAAATTTGTTAGATTAATGAATTTTTCAATTGATATATCAAAGTCGATATTTATTATAAAGTTTGCCAATTATCTCAACTAATGTATAGTTCTTAGTTCTTATACTATGGGAATGTCCATAACTCACATATTGTCAAAATTAATAATAATAATATAAAAGTTCAATGGTTATTCTATGATCTTCACCTCCTATATATATATCCATGAATTAGAAGAGAACATGTTGCTACCTTAATTTTTTAAAAAAAGTCTGTCTTCCACAATAATTATTTTGAAGAACAAAGTTGGGTAATCGGCAATAAACAAAAAAGAAAACCAAAGATTTCTCAATCTTTGGATTTGTAGAGAGAATAATATCTCTTGAAAGCTCTTGGCAAATACACTGGCAATAAGAACCCAAATAGATTGAAGCTCCAAAGCGCCATGTTGGCCACCGCAAGGGCTCTTCCCACCATCAGCCTCCTCACCGACCCGCTGTACTCCTTGTCTTCTTTGGCGAACTCGTTTCGTAGCCACTCCGTCAGCGTGAAGATCCTTCTCGAGTTGTAGAAAACGGGCACAAACACACGGATTGGCGTCGAGAAACTGTCGTTCGCCGCCACGCCTTCCATGAAAACCTGTCAAAACAACATTTTTATACAATGATTATATTCAACATGTATTGCACGGCGCATAGTCTTATTTATTTTCTAATTAATATTATTGATTGATTCGTCGTCTTAAAACACATCAAATGATTGAGTTTTCATACACACTATCAAAACAAATTATATAGAAATATAGAAAAGATGTTGAAAACAAAAAAGAAAGTAAGAGAACAAACTGTATCTAAATATGAAACCTATGCTTAAACTAAATCAAAACTAAGAGAATAAAACGTAGTTAATACTTTTCCGAGGCAAAACATACAGACTAAACTTAAATCTACATAACCACTGCCAACAACAACAGCTTAGCTCATCTGGTGGGCAGCTGTACTAAAAAAAATCTAAGTTAACCATCCTTACTTGTAAGATTGATGATGCTCATAATCGACCCAAGTATTAAAAAAATAACATATATACAGTAAAATTTTCCAAAAAAAATTACAAACATGCAAAATCTATCCTATTCTGTCACTGAAAAAGAATTTACCTGACTAGCGAGAAGAAAGACATGTGGAGAAGCAGCTTTAATGCCTTCTTTATCTTCTTCAAAAAACCCTTCAAGAATATAAGCTACGGGTAGAAACAGCCCAACCATGGCCGCAAATAACACATAAAGCCGGAGCACCCTATTCTCCGGGCCAAACACCGCCGCATCTCCGGCGCCTCCTATCCTCGGAAACGCCACTCTTGAAAGGAAATACATATACATAATCGAAAACATCACAAACACCAAATCTTCTGCACAAACCATCCCACTTGCCGAAAATATAATCACCACCGCCAGCGCATTCAGTTGCCGAAGACTCAAAAACGCCGCCGCCTTCCTCCGCCCAACGCTGCCCCCGCCTTGCTTTGGGTCCCATGCTTCTTTGTGGATGCTTTCTTGTTCCTTCGGAAGGCTTATGTCACCGCATATAGGTCCCACCCCACCGGACATTTTCTTTCCTTCTGTCCTTCTTTTTACTCAGAAGTGAGGAAGGAAACGGAAGATGAGAGCTTAAGGAGTGTGGTGAGGAAAGCGAGACATGTGGCAGGCTGTGAGGGATTTGTGGGTGAGAGTATGTACGTGACGAGTTCTGGTTGGTTCTACGGGACACGTAGCGGAGGCTTTTACCACGTGAAAATTGGATCTTAGCCATACGAAACTACGGTGGGCCCGCATTATTTGGGCATCGCCTTCTATTGGAAATTCCATTTCTGTCCTTATCTTAATTAAAAATACCACTCACATAAATTTGATTTTTTAATTCTAAAAACCCTAAAACACAAAAGTATACTCTAAGCCACGTAACTTACAAAGAAAATCATATGTATGTGTTTACACTATCAAACAAGTGCTACATAATAGCCAAACGTGTAGAATCTTCTTACTTATTCTTATTTTGGTATCTCTTATTTTTTTTCTTTAGTGTGAGAATTGCAATAACAATCGATAACAAACAATAAAGTTTTGAGATGTTAAAAAAAATAATCTTAATAAAAATATTTAGGTTTTGTCATTGGTAGCTAACTAAACAACTCTTTGTTTCTTCAACATATAACTAGATATTTATTTTACCAACATATAACTTTTAGATCAACGAACATTTAATATGCTATCCCCTCCCCATGCAATAGATAATCTTTCACCCATCAACTTAAGTTGATTAGGTGTGGAAAAATAGTTTGATTGAAACCTCACTATCAAGCGAGTCGTTGTAGTATAGTGGTAAGTATTCCCGCCTGTCACGCGGGTGACCCGGGTTCGATCCCCGGCAACGGCGATAATATTTTTGTTGGTAATTTCAAAGCTTTTAAGAATCTAAATAAAAAATAACTTAACTGAACATCAAGTCGTTGTAGTATAGTGGTGAGTATTCCCGCCTGTCACGCGGGTGACCCGGGTTCGATCCCCGGCAGCGGCGATAATAATTTTGTTGGTAATTTCAAAGATTTTAAGAATCTAAACTAAAAACTAACTTGATTAAACATGAAGTCGTTGTAGTATAGTGGTGAGTATTCCCGCCTGTCACGCGGGTGACCCGGGTTCGATCCCCGGCAACGGCGTTTTGTATCTTTAAAGATTTGGTATATATGAAACGACGTCGTCCTGGTTATTCTCAATTTAGTATATCCTTAAAACACTAATATCTTTTCATAAATATTCTAAAAATTAATCTTTTAAATTACTTTTATTGAATTTGTTCTAAAAAAAAATTAAGACTTCTTTTTAAGTTATCAAGTGGTTTCCAATGTCAAACATTATAAATTTAAATTTAGAAAATGTAATTAAATACGTGGATAAAATATTAAGATTATTGTTATCTGTTATATAATTTTAAAAGATTTAATTCGAATTATTTATGTAAAATAATTTATTCGTTACGTTATTGTATAAAATTTCAACGTTGATATATATGTCTTCCGGTTTATACACATTAATTGATCGTCAGCTTACATTTTACTTAAAAATATAAATAAATAAAACTCTTCAATGTCATTTTTTTAACGCATTTTAAAATGCAAAACTAAAAGAGATCAATACTCTCGAAAGTTTAAATTATTATAAAGTATAAAATCATTTTCAAAATATTTTATTTAGAAAAAATATGTATATGATTATATAATCTTTAAGAGATTGAACATTTTTCAATTGTAATTATTATGATGTCAAACAAATTTTGGTAATTTAAAATCAACTTAAATTCATCTAAAGAATATTATTTCTATTTCAAAATATTATTAGAGAAAAATGAATGATTAAAATAACTAATGTTAAAAAAAGAATTTTTGATCTACCAACTTCTTAAAACTCATAAAATGAGATAAAACCTAACTTCAAAGTATTTACCAAATAATTCAACCATTATACTTTTTCAATCCTATTCATATTTCAAATTTTCTTACATTTATTTAGTAATTTTATCTTATATTTCTAATCTATTTTTTTTAATTATCAACTAACTAAATCTTACTAATTTACCTTCTTTAAATATAAATATAGAATTGTTAGGATTTCATAAATCATAAAAAAGAAAAAAGGAAAAAAAAACTTAGTCTCTCCCTTTTCGCAAAACGGTTCGTTTCGGTAAAAACCCTTCTAAATTCTCGTCGCTCATCACACCAGCGTTCATGCCGCATCTTCACATTTTCAGAGCCACCTCTGTCGCCGTCGCCGCCACTCGCCACCGTTGCTCGCCGTCGTTACTGCTCGTTTCTCTTTTCATTTCCGCCATTTAGATCTACTCGTGTTCGCTCGTAGTCTTCCCTACCTCACGAAAATCTTCTTCTCTCTCTCAAAATACTCAGCGCTGCGGCCCTCTCTCTGCTATCCTAGCCATCTTCTGTTTCACAATGCTTTCCCGTTTACTTCCTAAACCTTCTCATGTCAGATTACTCGCCTTGATTTCCACTAAACCACCAGCTCAAACTCCTAGTTTTCAACTCCTTCCCCGATTTTTCTCCACCAATAATAATGGAAGTAATAACAATAATAACAGTGGAAGCAAAGACCAACCGACGAGCAATATCTGGAAAATTTCACAGGAAAACGATGAAAATTTTGATCAATTGTTCACTCAGGAAGCTGACAACCTTGACGGCATTGCGGAGGAAGACTCTGCTCCAAGAAAGGACGATTCATGGGTGACGTCGAAGAGCGGGGATCAGGATGCGGAAGGGGATCTTTTTGCGAGCTTAGAGAAGGAAGTTCAAGGAAATAAAGATGGAGTTTCTCATGATGAATGGCCTATGGAGAAAAAATTCGACGTGTGGAGCCTGGTAGAGGAAGAAAAGAGTGATGTCTTCAACATTGAGGAGGGTGAAGTCAAAATTGGTGAATTTGGGGATGGGCTTAAGGAAGTGGATACTGAGAGCAGTGAGGATGCAAGGAAGCTCGAAAAGGAGAATGCAATGAAGCTTGAAAAGGAGGAGCAGGAACTCACTGCCGTTCTTAAAGGCAAGTTTTTCTCCCCCTAGATTTGGAAGACTATATTTCAAGTTCAACATATTAATACATTTGAATGGGTTACTAATTTTGGATATGTATGTATCGTTTGGGGATTTAGGTTCGTTAAGTGTTGGTGTCTTCCAGATTATTTGATTATTTGATGGCTATCCTGATTGACAATTCATAATAATGGTCTGACTCATTGCTTTTGCGTTTAGCTTGAGAACGGAAAAAATGTAGGTTTGATGCCATTGAACTCTTTATTTTTTCATGTGTAGTAGTTTAAAGGATTGTCATTCGTTAATTTTATTGGTTCGTCACTCTTCTATGATGTATATTAGCTGATATGCCCCTTGCGCTCTTTAATATTGTAAACACAAGGTTTTCAAATTTCTAAATTTATAGATGTGTATTGGAATGTATTTTCAATCAAAATAAGTAATGGTGCATCTTTGAGACAAAAGGCTGTAGTGTGGTGAGTCCAAAAAGTGGGCGACTTTTACACCTCTTTCACAGATTTTCTCTTTCAATGAATTGCAAACTTGAGGAGAAATAAGGCTGACGTTACCTCCCTTGAGGCTGAGAATGGTCAGGTGGTGGCTGGGGATGAAGTAGTTGAGGAGGACATCTTATCTTTTCTTAAGTTACGCTTAGGAGTGCTTTTGGTGTGGTTAAGAGCATGGTTCTCCCAAATTTGTTTTGTTTGTGAAAAGCGCACACAATAGTTTGGTGCAAATGCTTGACCAAGAAATACTTTCAATAGTTGAAAACCAAACAAAAAAGTGATTTGTCATCAATAACTGTTTTTAGAAGGTTTAGATTGACGATGCATTTTATTAGGGATTGATGCCACTTTCTCTATGGAGGAATTAGGAAGACGATCCTTAGTCTTGAGAGTGGTGGTGCGGTAGACCTTCATTGTTTCACTATTGACATTCTTTGAAGAAAATTGAGAGCTCATTAAGGAAGATATGGATGAAGTTTTAAGTGAGTTTCCCAAGTGTGAAATCCTTACGTTATCCTTGAACAAAAGCTTAATTTGCATTATCCCTTAAAAGGTGATTGCATATAGAGCTAATGATATTAGACTTGTTAGTCTTATCATCGGCTTTTATAAGGTAATTGCTGAGCTATTTCTTGATAGGTTTAGATTGTCCTCCCTAACAATGTTTCTGAGTGTTTTATCATAGGTTGACTGTTTATCAATAAAATCCTTATTGTCAATGAGGTAGTTGATGAGTACAAGGCTTGTATGTAGGAAGGGGTTATCTTCAAGATAGATTTTGAGAAACCTTGTGTTAGTAACTTGTATTATTGTCTATGCACCTATTTCTCTTAGATTATGAGTAAATTTGGGGCTCATCCTTCTAACTGGATTTCACTTCTTGGGCTAAATGTACTTGTAGACCCTTAAAGATATCTCCTTTAGTCTTAATTCATTTTTAAACTAAATAGTTTTGTTTAGTATAAGAGAAATCCAGTTAAATCGTTTAATGAGAATGTTAGAGTGAGTTTCTTAGGAAATTCGTTTGTTTCAGCTTTATACTGGTTAAATAGTTCAACAAATTTAAATGTTGACTCTTGGTTGGTTTTTCTCGAGGTTTTGCTCCAAGCAACAGAATTCCAAGAAAATCTCCAAGAAATCCTAGTTTTTTTCCTCCTTGTTTTATTGCTGGAGATTGGAGAAGATCACCTACCCCTTTTGTTATTGTTATTGCAAGCAATTACGGGACAGAAATTTCAGGGATGAGTGTTATGGGTCAATATTGTTAAGTTTTTGATTTGAGAAGCACTTTTTGAAAGAACTGGGCTGGTTTTCTTGGAGGAAAGCATTAATTTAGTGAAAGTTTGTGGCTTTTCTAGAGTACTCTATCCATAGTGCTTCGTAGCTATTCATTGATTAGTTCTTCTTGGGATGCTTTCTTTTCTGAACTTTTTCAGTTTACAGTTCGCTTGGTTTTGGTTTTAGAGATTTTTTTTATATGTTTACCATTTCTAGTTTTTAACTTTTCATATATCCATCCAAATTTGGGTTTCCTGTCCAAGAATAGAGAAAAGAGAAACAAAAAACAAAAAACAAAAATAAAACAAAATGGTTATAGTTATGTTACTTGGCTGGCAGCCTGACGCATCTGTGTGGATGAGTTTGCTCTCTGCTTCCATATTCTTACTGATTATCAAATATCAACTATCTTTATTTGCTAAGGATGATTATTTTTAATATGGTGAAATAGTGTTCTATTGAC
Organism: Cucumis sativus; assembly: GCF_000004075.3. NCBI lineage: Eukaryota > Viridiplantae > Streptophyta > Magnoliopsida > Cucurbitales > Cucurbitaceae > Cucumis > Cucumis sativus. Next base: position 591,725 of record NC_026659.2, on the reverse strand, counting down.
TTTTAACCATCCCATTTGTGGTTATTGTGGAAATTGGGAGAGTACTATTTTGGGAAAATAAGGGGTGTGAATGAGCGAAACAGTAACTTCAGCTCTAAGATTGTTGGATATTTATGCTATTTCCATTTAAAAAGAGGTTTTCATTGTCTATTGTTGGAATGGGATACTACAAATGTGTGACTTTGGGATTAGGAGTTGACTGTTCGATGAAGAGATGAGAAGCTTGATCAACCTTGTTTTTTAAACTAGAAACAAACTTTTCATTGATAAATAAAAAAGGAAGAAAAATGTTCAAGGATACAAACTCCTAAAGGGAGAAAAAGAATGAAAAGTAAAGAAACAAAATTCTGGCTACAAGAGATAAGAACAGCGATAAAAATGAGCAATGAGAACTAACAAACAAACTTGCTAGATCCTTCCAGTTGCGAAAACTGCTCTAAGCATAGAAATCTTTGAATGAAGTAGAAGATGAATTTGTATGAATTACCAAATCAAGGTGCACCAGCTCATCAAGAAAAACTAAATGGATCGGTATATCACCTTCAGCAACTGAAACCATGAGCTTGAGAAAGGAGGTTCACATTATTCTTCACTGTCGGTTTGAGGCTAAAATGTGGTTTCCTTATGCAATATTTTAGAAGGGCTTGATGGAAAGGTGTTTGGTGGTAGGGGGGAAGATCTCCGGTCCTTTGGAGATATGCAATTTGCTCCCTTCTTTGGTGTCTTTAGAAGGAAAGAAATAGTAATGTTTTTAAAGATAAATGCTCCTTCTTTCATTCCTTTTGGGATTTGGTGCAACACATTTCTTCTTGGTGTACACAAATCACTACAAATTTTTGTGTGGTTATATCCTTTCGATGGTTATTAACGACAGAAATACTCTCTTTAACTAAGTTTTTAGGAGGGGTTATCTCAACCCCTTGCCGTCAGATTGTTCTTTGTTTTGTTTTGTTTTTTATTTTTGGTTGAATATATCTCTGTTTCTCATCAAAATAATAATAATAATATTAATAATGATAAACTATTATTTTTGTATCAGTCGGGTGAATTTGTCCCTTTTTTTTTTAAAAAAAAAAACAAAAACAGAACTTTGTTGATGGTTTGGAATATGGATCCTGGGTGCACTTCTGTAACATTTCACTTTTTTAATCAATTATTTGATTAATTTAATATGACAACTGCAGGTCCTAATCGAGCATTCGGAGATCTTATTGCTGCATCAGGATTCACGGATGATATGATAGACAGTTTGATGGCTTTGAAAGATTTGGAAGGGATTGAGGGGTTGCCCCCTCTAACTGAAATAGAGGATATGCGTTATGAGAAAAACACAAGAAAATCCTCAAGAGCTGAAATTGAACGCCAGAAACAAGAAGAGGTTGCAAAAGCAAGAGTGAGACAGGTCGACAACAAAGGAAGAGCATATGGCACAGGTAGAAGGAAATGCAGCATTGCTCGTGTATGGATTCAGCCCGGAAATGGCAAGTTTGTAGTGAATGACAAAGAATTTGATGTCTATTTTCCAATGCTTGATAGTCGGGCTATTCTTCTTCAACCTTTCGCTGAGACCAAAACATTAGGCCTTTGGGATGTCTCATGTACTGTTAAAGGAGGTGGTACAACGGGTAAGCTTAAGCTCACATTTAACACTTCTCGTTATGTCTTTAGATTTAGATATGTCTGTTTTTAAATTTTGTGTTCATGGTTTTTGTGTTCCGCTTGCTGTAGCCCATTTTCTTTTCACTATCCGACATTGTGTGGGTTAACACTTCTTATCACCTTGTCTTATTTGTGTACTTATCTCTCTTTTACGAAAAGCTTTCTTAATATTTCTTTCTCCTTGCAACTACTTTGCAACTTATCAGTTTCATTGTATAGTACTTCATTTCATCACACGTGATTAAACCCGGCTATTCAAACATAGAATATGCATAAGTTAGTGATCATGTTAAGATTGAGACAACAATAAATGTTTATGGGACTTCAGTCTGTGCTTAAGTTCGTTGCCATGAAATGAGTGCTTAAACTTCTTTGATTTTTTCTCCTACCATAAAGGTTCAAATAAATTTGAGCTTCATCATAGAATAGAATTCGTGGTCTTAATGATGCCCCACCCTTCTTTTCCAGAGCTGAGTATCTCTGTTCGCGGAAGAAACTTTCTTTTTTACTCCCATTCAATAAGTTCCTCATCGTTCGCCCCGTTTGGGGACATGGGATAATAAAGTTCCGCGTTGTTTGCATCACAGCTCTCTTACATTATATGACTTGGACATAAAAGTAGGTCGTTTATAACTAATTCACAATCTAAGTGCTGCCTCCTTTAACCTATTTCCATTAATACGCACCTTTACTATTGGCGTCTGATCATCTTATCATATGTTAATTAAAACTGACAGATGTAGCATACTTCTTTTATCGCATTATCATAGAAGATCTACTACTGCCAGCACCGCAGTCTAATTGTTGGATGGAAGCATTTATGCTTTTGACTATACTGGGAATGATGCAATAGAGTTTCGACCTTACTGTTTATATGTTTATGCTTCTTCTGAAGTTTTGTCCCGTCTCTAAGTCATTGAAAGTCAACTGTTTTTGCTTCCATCTGTTTCAAATACAAATTTCCTTCTCTCTATCCTCTTCGTATGTGTTTTCAACTCACTGAATGCTCTAAATCTTCAGGTCAAGTTGGAGCTATTCAGCTGGGGATCAGCAGAGCCTTGCAGAATTGGGAACCCGAATTCCGTCCTCCATTGCGAGCAAGTAAGATGAAACGATTACACTTTTTCTTGGTTAGCTATGATGAAACTGATACACCAGCATTTTTTTTTTGTATTTTTACTGACCAAATTTTCTGGATTGGTAGGTGGTTTCTTGACTCGAGATGCACGTGTCGTAGAAAGAAAGAAGCCAGGTAAGGCGAAAGCAAGAAAGAGCTTCCAATGGGTGAAGCGTTAGGATATACATGTGTACTTGTATGGAACTTCAACTTTATTTTATTCTTCTGCAATAAATTGATTAAAGGTTTACAAACAGATTGGTTCTTGCATCGTTTTTGTAATGTATACACAATTTGTTTGTTCCAAATACCCTTTTTGTTTTTAGCAGATTAGCACTAAGCTATTGAATTTCACTCTTTCCCTTCTCTCTCTCTCATGGGGATTTATTCTATTGCTCGATGGTTATTACTCTTCGATATTATTTTTCCCATACTGTAATGTAATGAACATTTAATTATATTATATTACTACTCTCTTCCTCACAAGGACGTTCTAATTCTATTATTGTTTTCATTTTCTCATTGAAATTTAATGGATTGATTTCTTAAGTCATAACCTTACAATGCCGAACCGTTTTGGAGATGTTTGGTTTCGATTTTAAAGGACATTGAGAATGGATAAGATGATTGTATTACTTAGGGTATAAAGATCAATAAGTCTAGGATTGATATTTTTCATCTTGTTCTTGCTTTCACTCTCTTTTCTTCAAATTGTATGTAGACTTCGTGTTGCGAGAACTTTTAGCCTTTGGAAGTATACTAACGAGGAACAACATCACAATAGATCTCAGAGTGTTTTAGTTAATATTAACATTTTTTTTCTTGATTTTCAAAAATTCGTATTGAAACCGACCATTTTTATCTCGATGTTGCTTATTTTTTTAGATCTATTCCTATGGATAAACTCATTAATAGCTTTATTCAAAAAAAGAAAAATCCATTGGAAAGAACTTTTCCATACCATCGATATCTTGATGTTCATGTCAATATTTCAAACCCTAATTATTTTTCGTAACTATGCATACTATACATTTAGGAAGAAGTTATGCAGACCGACTTTAATAATAAATAAATGAAAATAGATTTATATTTGAAATAAAACAGGGGCACAATGGGGATTTTCTTGGCAATAGAAGGTCACCTCCTGAAAATGAGAGGAAAAAAGGAAAACAAAAATAGTGTCAGAAGTGGGATTTGAACCCACGCCCTCTCTCGAAGACCAGAACTTGAGTCTGGCGCCTTAGACCACTCGGCCATCCTGACTTGATGCTAAACTAATCTCACAATAAACTATACATAACTTAAAAATCATTTCTCTATAGTTATTTAACATAACCACAAAATAGGAGGCAGTCCATAATTTTCAATCTTACAAAGGTTTGTTTTCTTTCAGTTAATTCTGTTTCTTGCACTCAGTTCAAGGAATAAATTTTAACTCTTTTAACTCACAATTTTGTCTAACGCCCAGAATTTGAATAAGTTACTATTAAAATTTGTTCAAAAGTTAAATTTAAAAATATTATCCATGGACTCTTATTCTTATCCTTCTTGGACAACTTTTGAAAATCACCGCTACTAATTCTTTGTATATTTTGGTGTTTCTTACTGTCGTAGATAGATTGATTAGTTGACTAGGTAAGGAATTATTTGTTTTTTCTTCTTCTTGTGTTGCACTTTACTTTGGTTTTTGACCTAATTGGCATAGAACTCTAATAATAATCACTCAAATGTTTAACCTATGTTGAACATCCATAATAAAGTTACATTGGCGCTCATAATTTTAACTTAATAAAAAAGATAAAATAAAATTCGTCTAAATGTAACTTTCTAAGATTTGAAAGTTTAATTATCGCTCAGTCGGTTAAAAAAAAAATCAATAAAAAAACAAATAATGTCTTGCTATAAATTTGTAAGGAAACTAAAGAATGGATAATTAATTACTTGATTTGATTTAGAAATTTGATTGGATGAAATTTAAACTTAGAAAGAGTCAAATTTAATATAATATCTAACAAAGGGGTAGTTAGTTAATTCTTGAAACTGTTACTAAATTTTTTGTGGTGTTTACTTCTCAGCTCTTAAACATGTTATAATCCCAAATATTTCCTTTGGATAAAGTTTAAAATGGAACAATGTTGAATGATTAAAAATGGGGGAAAGAAAACCAAAGATTTGAAATTTATAAGACTAATAAGTAGGAAAATGGACAGACACGAACTATGAATAAATAGAAAGAAAACAAACAACACAATGTCTATATAAGTGAAGGAAAGAGCTTAGTTGCTGACTATAAGGATTTTTTTTAAAAAAATTATTTAAAATTATATTTATTTCTATCTTTTGTGAGCTAATTATTTTAGATCGGCATGAAGAACTAAGGAGGAACAGAAATAATTTTGGAACCAAAAGAGAGAGAGAAAAAATCAAAGCTAAGTTAGAGCAATAGGTCAAGCTGTTTTACTGACTATGTACTTCATATGTAATCGGCTGCTGTAACGTCAATTTTGGCCTCTTGTCCTCCCCATCTTTTCATCCGTTCTATCGACAGATTCACCTGCCAAATGTAATTTCCTTAATTAATTATGCATCCACCGAGCCATTTTAATTAGCATGTTTGGAAGTGAACTTCAGAATCACTTTTGTTATGTAACCATTCAAATCAATTTTGATGGTATGGTATCACATTTGAGTACAACACACAACTGTCAATATGAGAGATTGAACCTTCGATATGTGAAACAGAGTTGACTGCTATATTGTGATGAGAGGGAGAGATTTAGAATTAGTAGGGATTAAACTTACCTCATGGGTCCAGTTTGTTTTGTAGAGTGTGATTAGAAGCAGAATGGTTTGGAGAGAAAGTCCACAAATCATGCCTCCCCACAGTCCCTGTGATTATAAAGAATATATGTTACATTTGGAATGGCTGATCATGCAGAATATATAAGATCTACTCTACATCTAAGGTTGTTGGGAACTCCCAAAAGACTCCCATAATCATCATGTCAATTTCAGTTTTGACCGTTTTGTATTCATTTTGGTGAAAAGGGAAAGGAAATTTACTGACCTGAACTCCAAAATGTTTCGTATAACCAAGAAGGTAACCAAGGGGAAGACCAAAAACATAATAAGAGCCAAGATTGATACATGCTACCAACGTTTGCCAACCAGCTCCAATTGCAACGCCTGAAAAACTCGGAAAAAAGTTTTTTAAAAAAGGGAGAATCTTATATTATCTTATTGCCGACTTGTAAACACATGGTGGATTTGGTACCTGAAATTACTGGCTGGACACTGTTGAGAACCATGGTGACTCCAAGAAGGTATGCTAGTTTAGAGACGGCAGCTTGCATTTCTTTGCTGCTGGTGTAAATGACAGCAAAATGATCCTTCGTGATTAAGATAATCACCATGGAAAGTAATCCGAGAAGGAGAGACTGAAATACTGTTACATAGACAGAATATTTGGTTGCCAATGGATGTCCTTGTCCAAGCTCATTGGAAACCCGCACGCTGGGAAGATGACACAATTGCAAATTCAATACATTAATAATAGTTATTATCTACGCAGATCAATCAATACATTTTGACACATCAAACATTGGCATGTTATCAAATTGTTCTGTTTTTTATTTACATCATAGTTTATTTGGAGTGTGAGATAAACTTTCAATTGAACTATTCATATATTACAGTATTATATTTATGATTTAAAATCCCTGGTATTAGAATAGTCAGATGCAATAACAGGCCGTCGGAGGGACAAGAAATTTAATGGATGAAAATCACATACCTAATGGCAGCATTTATACCTATGAATAACATTGCCTCGAATCCGTTGATGTTCATGCTGAAAAATGTAGAAGTAAATGGATTAATCAAACCTCGACATCCTTCATTAGATGTACCTACTTCAAAATTCAAGTTCGTAAGAAAAGTATCCATGATTTCTGCATGCTTTACAACTCACAAGGTTTTATTTCCTTGCCCTAACCGAATATCACCCTGTAATCTCATTATTATGCCATGAACTTGCTGTCCATTCTCAAGCAATGCCTATAATCATATTATTCAGCATAAAACTTAATTTTTGTTGTACGAACTACAGAAGGGTGCAATTGATATTCGTAAAACATAATGCCATTCAATTAGCACTAAGTTCTGTTCTTACCAAATTGAAAGGGAACCAACAGCATATACCGCATTATCAAGATGGCCAGTAAGAATAATTATACTCATCATATACCAGAGTTCAAGGCAAATCATTACTGCAGATGAAAAGGAAAGGCCAACAAAGGCCCATATATCATTGAAAGCCGCGCGAGACAAACCAGTCCATCCATCTTTACACCAGCCGACAACATAGATAACTTGTGCTATAGCAGTAACCCAACTTGAAATGTTGCTTGCAATAGCTGCACCAGTTAGGTTCGAGTTGAATACGAAAATAAAGAGCCAGAGCATTGCAGCATGTAATAATAAGGCCATTAACCCAATATAGGCAAGGACATTGACCTTGCTCTGGGCTTGAAGGAACTTTTGGGTGGGAAAAACAATTGCCATTGAGAAGAGTTCAGGAATTAGCAACCTTGTGAACCATCCTGCAACTTCAGCTATTTCATCTGCTTGTCCTAGAAGCTTCAGGACTGGTTCAGCATACCAGTAAATCGGTAGAATGAAGAAGCTGGAGACTGTGAGAATAATCCATGAACGTTGCATATAAACGCCAAGCAAGTAAACTTGTCCAGCGCCATAAGCTTGGCCACACAGCGTCTCCAGTGCACTTCCCATACCAAGCTACATTTTAGAGAAAATCAAATTCAATGATAGTCAAGAATAGGAAAATCAGAAGAAGAGGTACACAATTGAAAGATATTCGTCTTCTACTTAAAAGCAAAATTAGACAATTATCTCAGGAATAACTTCTCCGAGAAATTATTCAACAGGCCACCACTATGGCTGCTGCTTAACGAGCCACATTTCAATTAATTTGAAATACTCGTATAAAATTATCTGTTCTGAGCCCCTTCCATTTTCATCTTAGCTAACAGGAGAAGAAAAACTAGCATAGTAGAACACATAAATTCTTACAGGTAGATACAAATGAACTAAGCGCATATCTAAAGACAGAATTCGCATAATCAGCAAAAACTTTACCAGATCCAGAACCTGGAGAACAATTTCTAAGTAATAAAAATTTAGCAAAACGAGAAAGAAAATCACTCTCCCGTCGTGATCCTACATTATAAAAAAAATCAATCTGGAAAGAGAAAACGGACATAATCAAAACAGCACGGATATAATATAATCAATCCTTCATCATAGAGTAGTTCATAAACAAGCACTGAGAAATTCTTGATTCTTATCATACAGACAAAAAAGTAAAAAAAAAAAAAAAAAAAATCGAGAGAAAGAGAGAGAAGGAAACGAACCATGAAACCAAAGGCGAAGGTTCCAATGACGGAAACAGAGATAGAAACGGCAGAAAGCTCCACGTCGCCTATATGGCCAACGAAAATGCTAGTGAGTGAATTGATTCCGTACTGACAAATTATACCAAAAACAATCGGCGCCGCAATCTTCCAGAGCTTCGTCGACTCAGCAAAGAAGACACGCTTGAGGTCGCTAAAAGTTCTGAGTGGCGGATAGTCGGCTTCGGCGACGCCATTGAGCAAAGGAGCTTCCATTATTATTATTTTCTGTGTATTTGGGTGGGATGTGTGTAAGACTAGAAATGGAGGTTAGGAAGGATATTTTTGAGGTAGAAGGTAAGCCACCATGGGAGTCTGAATCTGAAGGTCATGAAAGTGGAACATGGCGCCTTTCCGAAAGCTTCTCGTTGCTACTTATATTGGCCGTTAGGATCATGCAACTTCTTCTTCTTCCCTTCTATTACCTCCACCTCATCCCAACAATTAAAATAACATTTGTCTTTTAATTATACTCTAATTGTATTTTTAATACATTTTAAATCAAATTATCTTTTTATTTTTCTTCCCATTTTCTTCCATTATTATTAAACGTTTCCACTCTCAATAAATTGTAAAATACTAACTTTTACCTAATTATAATTATAATGAGCGGTAATTTAAAAATTACAAATATAGCAAAATTTATTTGCGATCAATTTTTATTGTTGATAGACTATTGATATAGATTAATATTTGCAACATGGTCTATCATTGATAGACTTCTATCCTTTATAGGTTTCGATAGATTTGCTATATTTATAATTTTAAAAAAAATATTGTTATATACATAATTATTTTGAATCTAATTATTATATTTACAATAACTATCTTTAACTTTATCAGAAGAAATTTAATTTGGGAAGAGATATTTTTAAAAATAGCAAAATATATTAAAATTTTTATATTATATCAATGATAGCAAGTGATATCCTTCTATCATTAGCTATTAATGACACCTATACTAAAATGTTTGTTATTGATAGAATCTGAAATTTTACTGACTTTTTTTTTTGTCAAATTTGCTATTTTTTCTTAATTCCCCGTTTAAGAATATAATTTTCAAAGTTGGTAATAAAAATGCTAATATATTTGATGATTTTTCTAAAAAAATAAACAAACAATTATTTTATCGTATAATTTAAACTAAATTAATAAAATTAATTTTAGTTCGAATCATATATATTTGGGACATTTTTAAAAATTATATCACACGTAGATGTTTATTAGTGTGTCTATTAGTTTAATTAGTATTAATTTACTAACACTATATATTTTAGTCAATTTTTTTAAAAAAAAGCAACCGAGAAACGGTAATTATTATTCAAACAACGAACTTTTAAATTATTAATACATTCATATGTCCCAACTTGAGAATTTATTAACTAATAATAATTTGAAGAACACATAGGTAATGAGATAATACAAGGAAATTACAAACTTGTTATTAATTCCTAGTGAAGGTATCGGAATCAAAGACAATTATAGGACTCCTAACCTTATGAACACCATCATCCCAAACCAAGGAAGCCGATTCAATGCTTCTATCGATTTTTCCTTCAAATGTGACCTCAAAATTTAGCTCTTCTTCCAAGGCTTTGAATGAAAGAATGGAAGGATTGACAGTAATATTAAGCCCTGAAGGAGCAGAAATGGTGGCTTTATAGGTAGAATTTGTTGATCCAACATTAGTGACTCTTCTTTTCGAAGTTTGACTAAATGGGGTTGAGATATGTGTGAAAAGGGCAAAAGAAGGATAATTTAGGTCATAAACTCGTATAGACTGGGTTGTAGAACATGTAGAATTATCTTTTGTGATTATTCGGAGAAAAGTGGTGTTGTAACCTTCATCACAAAGAAATCTTATGTAGTCAGTTTCAGAAGCATTGTAGATTAATCCTGGATTTACTGCGCCTAGTGGATTTATATGGCCAGAACCATATGCGAATTCTGCCTCTGGGTAAAGGTCGCCTCTCATTGGAAATGCTGCATTACATACATTTAAATTGTGTTAATTAATTCTATATATATGTTCTGACAATAATATGAAAAAGATAATCAATTTAGAACTTGAAACGCTTTGATTCTATGTTTTAGTTGATCATTTGGTCTTTGTTACTGTCATTTTAGAACAAAATGGTAGATCTAAAAGATAAAATTAGACTAGGACCAAGACGTACAAGATTGTGATGATGGAGCTAAAGGTGAGGAACGTTACTAGGCCTAACTTCTCCTAGACTTTGGAGTTCGAGGTCAAGTTCAACCCTGGTCCCTTCAGGGCCAAGTAAAGTCTAACTTTCAGATGGATACCCCAAATCAATTTCCTCTCTCTCTCTCTATATATATATAAATGCACGTCAGTATAACTTCATATGAGATAATCAGGATCCTACCGTTATACTCTCTACTTTTCACATTCTTTCACTTTCCAACTTTAACCATTAGAGTGTATGACAAACACCACATTCAACATGCATATATTTTTTTTACAAACCATGTTTTTTTCACCTTCAAAACAAATTCATTTTAAATATGTTTTCTTTGTTCAGATTTTCACATCAATAATCTAATTTATTGGTTCATTTTAGTTTTAAATCTACCTTCATCTATATGTATAAATTTTTGGATCATAATAGGTGATTTAACAAAAGGAAATATATATACATATATAAAAGTATTAATTACCTGTTGTGATAAGTGCTGATTTAAGGGCAGCAGGAGACCAAGAAGGGTGAAAAGATTTAACATAGGCAGCAACTGCTGTAGCATGTGGGCAAGCCATTGAAGTTCCTGAGATTATATTAAAAAGAAGTTTTCTATTGTCGCCTTTAGCATTTGAAGGTGAACGTAAAGGACTCCATGCTGCAAGAATTTCAACTCCTGGACCAATCACATCTGGCTGCACTTCCAAAATAAAATGTATCAAATCACAAAATAGAAAATTACTTACAAAATATTACATTTGAATTTTGTTATATATGATTCGTGATTCTTCGTTTAGACTCAGCATCTTTTAGACATGACTATAATATTTGAAGGACTATAGATATGAAGAAGATAACTTCAAGAATATAAGATTGAGTTCTTATGTGTACAAAGTTCTGTATTATTTTCTGATATTGTGTGATATAATTCATATAATAAAACAACTTCTCTTAGGTTTTCATTTAGATTGAGACGAATATCTATAGAACTCAATCTCAAGAATGAATTATTAGAAGTTAATTTACCTTAAGAATGTACGGGGATGTTGGATTCGGACCTCTGGAAGAGAAAGATGCAACCAAAGGAGCCACTTGAAGCTTCAGTCCAGTGCTTTTCAATATAGTTGCTGTTGGAATCCTGCAATCAAATCATGCAACTAATTAATTAATTGGAGTTTTTTAAATATAGAGAAATAGGTTAAACTATCCATACAATATATCCCATAAAACTGATCATAGAAGCTAGCATATAAGGAATTAATATTACCTAGTTGAATTGAGATAGGAGGAAATGAGAGGTCTTTGCTGTATGCCAAGGTGAGAGGCAGGTAAGGGAAAAGCGAATGTTAGATCTTTTGGACTTCTGTCTTGCATTATAATTCCAACTGCACTTTCTAGAGAACCCACATCTGATGGTGACACAAAACTATCACAAATGGCAATTTTACCTTTCACCAATTCCCTGTCCACTGAGTCTCTTAAACAAAATCTTTTTTCACCAAAAAAAACAGAATAATAATGTTATTAAATATTAAAAGTATAATTAAACTAAAAAAATTGTTGTACAAAATATAGCCATTAAATATATCGAGTGTTACCTTGAGAAGGATCCATTAAAGCCACCAGTAACATTTGGTATATTTCCAGCATACACCAATGGATATTGTGTTCCATTTAAATCAAATGTATTGATTGTTACCCCCTGTCATAATTAAACAAATGAAAAGCACATATTCAATTCCATGTAATTAATATTTAGTCTCTCTTGCTTGTATCGATGTTAGTCGCATCAGTGCTGCTCGTGTGGACACTTATGCGGTGCTGGAAAAGAAGAAGAAAAATATAATGTGTGGAGGAAGAAAAAGAGAGAGGGAGAAAGACGAGCAACCCTAGAGAAGAAGAGGAAAAGAAAAAAAAAATTGACAAAGAAATAAATTTTGCACAACTTGTAATCGGGCTCGTGTATTTTTCAAATTGACGAACTAGTTTTAATATTTGACTTACATTGAATTTTCTTCCATCTCCAAGTTGAACAGCAGTTAGAAATCTCCTATCGGAAGTACTGGCTGCCACCGATAAAGCCCAAGGTGAGAAATTTGTAACAGTGAAATGCAATGGACCTTCATTGCCGGCGGACGTTGATGTAAGGATCCCATTTCTCATTGCATGGAAAGTTCCAATAGCGATGGGGTCTTGAAAGTAATTAGGTCTCGGTCTTTTTGGTCCAACGGACATAGAGATAATGTCAACTCCATCGGCAATAGCATCATCAAATGCTGCAAGAACGTCAGCATCAGAGCAAGTGTCTGACCAACATACTTTGTAAGCTGCGATACGTGCCGACGGGACTCCTCCTCTTGCCGTGCCCATGCCGAGACCAAGCATACTTGCTTGTCTAACCAACCCACCTGCTACTGTCGATGCTGCATGCGTTCCATGGCCATTTGAATCTCTTGGACCTTTGATATCGTCTATTGGATACCGACCATCGCTACGATATGACCGAGCTCCAATGATTTTACTATATACAACATGTTCAAGATTATGTTAGGCTCCATTATGGCGTGTTTTTCGAAATACTGATAGTTAACAAATTGATTTATTAACAAGTGATTTACATGTAATCATTTTAGTATTTAGTTCCATACTTCTCAAAATGAATGAAAAAACTTGATGGTAATTAAGTGAAGAACGTACGTACTTGTTACAAGAGAAATTAGCTGAGACTTCACAAGAACCCTTCCACTTTGGCGGCGGGGGGCCATATCCATGGTCAAGGAAACTGGGAGATTCCGGCCAAATTCCGGTGTCAAATACTCCCACAATTATATCACTTTCCACCGATGGTACTCGCTCAACTTGTTCACTCATTCCCATGAAATCCCATGATCTTGTTGTGTGAAGTTGCAGTTCTCCATTTGGAAATACCGAAATTACACCCTCCATTTCTAAAATTAAGAAAAAAAATACATTATGGACCAATAAAAATAAAAAGTTGCAGCAGATGACAAATTAAGAATAAGATATTAGAAATCAAAATTTAAAGAAAGTAAATATGTAGGTACCTGAAACTTTCTTGGCTTCAATTTCAGTCAGCTTTGCAACGAAGCCATTGAAACTTCTCTTGTAGCTATGGAGCAAACAGTGTGGGGCGAAGGTACTGAAATGAACGTATTGCTTTTTTATTTTTCTTCATAGTTCAGTACATTATTTGACGATTTGATCATACAAATAATGAATTAATTATTCAATACTGATACATGCATAGGTCAAAAACATGTCTTTGAGTTCTTAAAGAGTATCTAATAGATTTTTCGACTTTAAGAAAAATATACTGTCTAACAAATTTTCTTTGATCTTATCCTAGCAAGTCAAGCTAGTCAATATAATGATTGAGTTTAGACTTTAATTTCCATATCAAATTCCTGCAGTCACAATATTTGAAATCAATCCATTTGAAGAAACGACATTATATCGAATATAATGACAAAAACTTATAGCTAATTAAAAAAGCTATGACCGACGATCTAACTTACGTACTTTTCAAAGAAGGTCTATATATATTAAAAACACGAACAAAAAATTCAAAGACTAGCAAGAGATGGATCAATAATTTTAGTCTAAACCCTATTAAATTAAAGTTCATATATCTATATAGATTACATGACCATCACCTGCCAACTGCTTCTTGTAGTATTCTCATATGATGATGAGATGATAATGGAGCTGAAGAAACTTGGTGATGACTTCCCATGTATACAATATATGTCTGCAAATTTGTTTATAATCATATTAATTACATATAACAGATCCAAAATAAATAAAAAAATAAAGATTAAAGTTTAATTATAATACCTTTCGATATTGGTCATCTTCAGAAACTGAGGTGGAAAACAGGAGAGAAAAGCAAAGACAAAGGAAGAGAAGCCTTGAAAGAGATGACATATTGAATAAGAAATATAATATTGTACTTTATGAATTATATTGAAACGATATGAATGTGTATTTATATGCCAAAGTGTGATTGAAACGTTTGTGGAAAAATGAAAAGCTCATTTTGAAATGTCAACAATGAAAGTATTATTGGTTTTTGTTTTAATTTCTTTGAAAGTAACCCTCACCACCTACTCGGTCTTCATACATAACGCGGTAGTGAACTAATCTAATCAAGTGTATATTTGGTATAAACTGTGAGGATGTTTTTGAAAGCGATCCCAAATGTATATCAATTTATCATTTTTCAAAACTAAAATTAAAGTTTAAATTATTTAGTTTATTGCTAAAAAAGATGAAAGGATATAAATGTTCATGGAGACACCTTTTCTTCCTTGGAATGTATTGATTAGTTAAATACTACTTTTCTTTTCTTCTTTTATAGAGGTTTAGGCTAAAATAAATGTTGATAAAATCATAGCTCGAAAGTATAGTTCACATTTATATATATATACACATAAACCTACAATGTCTTGACCATGTCTAACGAGAATAAATGTTATATATGTAAGTCGGTGTATATATATATATAGAGGAATGTTCTTACATATTGACTATTGAGTTTACTTCATTTTTCATGCTTATGCTCAAATTAATATCAATTTATTTTTATTTTTTAAACTCTACTTTTTCTCATATATCTATTTTCTATTAAGGTTTTGTTTTTGAAAATTTATTTTCTTTTTTAACTAAATAATTCTCATGTTGTTCAAAGCAAGTAAAACTTATGATAAGAAAATTGAAAAACAATGATGCATAAATTTTTAAAACAAAAAACTATAAATAAAATGGCTACTAAAACGAATGTCAATTTGTCAATTTCAATATATTTCAATAGATAATAGTTCTTAGTTTTCAAAACCTCTTGATTTATTAGAGCAATAATATAAAATAGATGATTAGAGATGAAAGAGGCGTTTCTAGATTTAATTTTCAAAAGCTAAAATAAAAAGCAAAACGGTGAAAAATAATTGATAACCAAAGTGAGTCGTCATTGACATAATTGAAAGTGTCATTCTAGTGCGGATGGTAGTTGAAATATGAGTGCACGTAGATCAATAAATTGATTAAGATGAGAATCAAATGTAATTTAAATACAAGTAGTTCTAATTTTGATCAAAATTTTGTTACAAGTTTACAAAGTATAGTGTTAAATTATTGTTACAATTTATAGTAAGAACTAAATTGTAAATATTATATAATATTTGACTTGGTCTTGTTGAAATAAGGTTCATTGAATTAATTGGGGCAATAGAAAAAGATGATACTAACCAACACAATAAATTCCACAAGCTGAAGGATCCATGAAACTGCCCGGCTCCTTCACATTCATTTCCACACTTTAAGTTTCCAAAATTTTTATTTCTAGATTTGAATTTTCAAAGATTATTCTAAGTTAATATGAGATCCTTTATTGTTTGTCACTTTCTAATTAACGTATAGCTGCTTCTATCCATCATTCGTCACATATCAACATAGTTTTAAAAATAGGGTAGGATTCATTTTAACAGAAAAATAGATGTAGTAAAACCTTGATATCATCTTTGTACAAAGTAAAATTAGATGATTAAACTAGAAAGACAGAAAATTTTAAATATACATTGAATGATAAATTAGGGAGTTTCTCTTCTTTGAAATCAATATCCTCATAATTTAAGTGTTTGTATTCAAACAATCATCCATGTTAAGTGCCTATATCCAGCCCATTTGGCAGCACCATGAATTCCAATAGCTAAAGCTACACCCAAAAGAGGCAAGGGAATATCCCACCGATACACACCCTTTTCATCTTCATCCTCTTTCTTTCCTTGTGAAAGGTTCTTCCAATGGTGAGTAATGGCTAAAGCCAGAAATGAACCCATAGCTAAGATTCTTACCCATGGTTCTCCAATGGCAGCAAAAACAGCAGCAGCAGGTAATGCAGAACTTACGTCGTTTCTCTTCTTGACAAAGCTGGAGTAACCGTATACACACAACAGAATTGTCCAGAAGAAAGGCTCGGAAATGTAACCTCGCACTGCTGCGTAGCCAGCAAGGCCTGATAATGTTAGAAGATACGGTTGACTTCTAACGGAATCAGGAGCACTGGCTTCTGATATTGCAAGCACAGTTGAGGCTAGTATGATTATTGTGGTCAGTTCAGAAACGGGAGCATATGCAACTATGCTTGAGTGGAATGATCGAATCGTGTAGAAAGCTGTCTCGATACCTCTTATCACAGAAGTGATAGGATCTCCAATAACATAGAGGATGAGGGCCAAGGCACCTTTCAATAATGATACCACAAAGCCGACGAGGTTAACAACAATCTTTCTCCAGTTACCAAGTTCAAACAAGACTGCTCTCCACGCATAGAGAAGAAATGGAAGAGCTGCATCATAAACAAAGGTAAAAGTAGTAAATTCATCTTCCAATTACGATACCGAAAGATAAAGAACTCAAATTTTTTATATAATAAAGATTGAATTATTCTGATTAACAACAGGGGACGAAGCAAAAAAAGAAGCTGCTAAAGCTGCTCATATTGTGAGGAGATGTGGTTTGGGACAAAACAAAAATACCATATTTGCACGAGGTTCAACGGGAACTATGAACAAGATTAAGCTTAATCCACAAGCTTTCCAATTTTTCTCGTCAGATGGGAATTATCATGAACCAGAGTCGAATACATGACTAAGAATCCAAATCAGCATGTGAAAGTGATTGAAGGAAACAAAACTCATAAACTTGCTAAATGGTTTAGGCTAACTACATATGGAATAGGGAAAGTGTCCAAGTTCAAGCACGTTCACATGTCCATACCAAAAAAATTTCCTTTTTTTTTCCGGTAAGAAACTGAGCTTTTATTGAGAGACAAATAAACAAGGCCATACAAAAAGAAAATAACCAACAAAAAATGAGAGCGCAAGAAACTAACAACAAAAAAGACTCAAATCCAACAGAATCAAACGAAGATTGTAATAACAAAAAGGCCCAGAGATTAATGCCTCATAGAGGTCTTAAGTCTCTCAACCAGTCTAAAGATCCTTAGAACTTAGAACTCAAGGACATAGTAGTAAAACCTATGGAACAGATCATTTTCAAGTAAGGTCGTAACTTGTTCGAAGATCCTATTATAACGCTCAATCCAAATATCCTATAAGATAGCAAAGAAACTAGCATGCCACAGAACTTTGCAGTTTGCCCTTATCACAAAAAGGCGGTGGCAGACTATGGGGTACCATAACCTAAGCAATGAAATCGAACACTATAGAGCTTAAAAACTATTGCAGATACAGGTGTTCTTGTTAAAATGAAAAGAATTCCAAAAGGATTTATCAACAAAGTTAGGATCTTAACAAGTACCAACACTCTTAAATGAATTAGGCGTCATGATAAAAGTAATTGTTCTTCATAAACCACAACTTTGGCAAACTCTTCTACCCTAAATTCAACTATCCCAAGCTCACCAACAAGTTTTGAAGATTAAACTCACAGGAAGTGATAAAATTCAACAGACCAAAAACAGAACAGATTCTGAATCATCTAAAACAACCAAGAAAAAAAGAAAGCATAAGGAGTAGAAGAGTTTACCCACAAAGAAAGGCCACCTCACAGGAGGATCAGAACCTTCTTTGGCCAAGTACCTGAACCGCTCAGGCATAGTACTCTCCTCCCTATCATCACTTTGAGCTTCAAAATCTGCAGCAAAGACGGTAAAAGATTCCAATTTCCTCGAAATCAAAAACCCACTTCGATTATGCGATATCACATTACAGTTTCTTGTGGGATTGAGCCAGAGGGTCTGAATTGGGGAGTTAGAAAATGGAACGGTTTGGGTTTGGCGTCGAAAGGTTGAAGGGGAAGATGAAATTGCAGAGAGAAGAGGAAGTTTTAGGTTTGAAGAAAGGGAGGCGATGAGTGTAGTGGCCATGGCTGGTAAATTAATGAGCCAGTGAGGGTATTTGGAGGGTTTTGGGAAGCCTTGACTGCGAAACCGCCGGAACCGAAAGAAGAGTGAAGAGTGCTGAAGGGTGAAGGTGGAGATGAGATAACTTTTTAAAATTAATTTTTCTAATTTAAAATGTAATAAAAGAACAATCACTTCAAAAATCTACTAAACCCTATTCCATCAAACAATTATAAATGTATCATTTTCGATAAATTTTCTAGCATTTTAAATGTTCTTTTTAGTTCAAGTAAAGATGAAGGAATGAATATAGGGTTGAATATCGGATGAGAACAGAAGTCAATAGAAAGTTTATATTATACTTCTCGTTTAACCTTCATCTTCCATCAAATCAAAAAAATTTCGTCCAACGGAATGGAAACTCACAGGTAAAGGAAGATTTTTGTCAATCCTAATCCAATATCAATTTGGGGGAAAATAGTTAATGTTCTCTAATGGTTTAGGTAAATTTTAAATGAAAATGTAAATTTCTTAAAATCTATACCTATTAGCTATCCTAAAAAAAAAAAAAAAAAAAAAATTAAGAACTTGGGTCATAAATGGATCCAACGTGCGATGGATCTTAGGACCGAGCCCAACGCCTAAGAAATGGGCCTAAATCTTGGTGGGCCTTCGCAGAGAAGCCCAATCAGGGTATATTTATTATAGCTTTATGTTCCAAATATTTCGAATTTGGCAAAGTTTCTAAACTAAAAAGGAAACTTATTTTCAATTTCCTTTGTCCATTTAATGCTTCAATTAAGACAAAAATACTATATATAAAAAGTATATATATAATCTATTTAATTATTTTAGAATTAATATATTTTTATCTTCACAGCATATGTTAATTTGTAGTTTAATAAAAAGTACTATAATATATAATTTTTATTTATTAATAATATTAAATTAATGTTTACATTAACATTATTCCTAAAAAAGAAAAGGAAGATATATATAATTCCCCAACAAACCCCTTCCACACATAAATATTCCCTAAGAATCTCCATCTTTGTCACTACCCTTACAAAGAATTTTCTTCACACAACATAAACTATTTCACCTCTTCTTCCCCTTTTTCATTTTCTCATCCTCAAACACAATTTATCAAATATCCACATTATACTTCTTAATGTGATGCATGTTGAACTAAACCAACTTAAACTTTCTAAATATTCCTTTCCTAATGCTTCCATTCAAACCATATCCCTATTATGTTCTCTTAAAATTTCCCACTATGGATATGAGTTCTTCAAAGCATACAAATTAGGGTTTTCTTTTTTCTTTTGTATGTACCTACAAAAAATTATTAAATTCTTTTAGGGAAATTCCCTAGTTTTTGGTGGTCAAGATGCTTGAACCACACCCAACACCCTTTTTTTTTTAAATACAAATATTATAAATAAATAAAGGTGATAGAGAATCTATTTCTTTGTTTGTGATTGTGAGTGATCCATGGGAGCACCAATTTGAGCCAATCTTAAACACCAAGAAAAAAGAATACAATGCATGGGCATGTGACATGTGACATGTGACATGTTTGATATAATGTCTATGAGAGTGATTTGTGTTTCTTATATATATATATAGTTATTATTATTATTTTTGTGCTATTTAACTTCTTTTTTTTTATTATTATTATTGTTATTATTATTTTGCCTCTAAAAGGGTGGGTTTCTCTTTGAAACACCATTCTCCAAGGAAACAACTCAATAGGAATAAATTCACTAAAGCCAAATGTTTGAGATGAAAGGAAAACAACAACAACCCACATGTTCATCCTTTTCTTTTTCTTCTAAATTTAAAGCCAAAATTAGTTTAATGAATAATCAACATTGCCATTTATGTTAATATTACTTTAGTGGTGTGTAAAATAATCAAAAGTATAGATAAATAATACTTAATGATGTTATAAAAAAAATAATTGTGATAATGTTTTCTTTTCTTTTTTTAATTTTTTTGTTTGAAATCTAAGAGATGAAGCATGTTCTTCGAGACAAAAATTATTCAATAACTATATAGTACTGATAACCAAAATATAATACCTTAATTAAATGTAAACAATTTGTAAAATCCAATGTGAATGGTTAGTTTTAGTACTTTCTTAATTTATTTAATTAAATTATAAACTTAACCTCTAGAACCCATTTAGATTGACTTTCTAAATAATTATATACATTATTCTTCTTCTTCTTTTATATTCATAAAGATTCATTTAAACATTTAAGAAAGTCATCCAAATACATTATAATTAAATTATGTTTGGTTTTTACTGATATTTGAACATTTACATTGTTTCAAACTTTCAATCTCGGATTTGAATGAGTCAATTAACAAAATTATAATAAAAAAACCCTAAAGTGTGTCTAATAAATATATGAATATTACTAAATTATAGGTGTAAATTTTAGTTTAACTATTTTTTAAGTCTTCATATCATATTATTATTGATGTTAGTGAATAACATGGATATATTTTGATGTTAGAGTGCTATTTTTCGTTGTCTAATTTATGAATTAAGGTTAATACTTGATTAAATAATTGTTAATTTAAAAGAGAAATCTTGAAACTATATTAGAGTAAAAGCCATTCACAAAGGCACTAACAAAATAAAAACAAAAACCAAAGATAAAAATAGAAGGGGGGAAAAGGGAAAATGAATAGGGTATATAGAAGTATATATAAACATATGCATTATCTTTTTGGATCACATCAAAGCCACCTAATTTAATTTAATTTTCTTTCTTTAAAAATGGAAATAATAATAATTAGGAATTGAAAAATAAAAAAGTGCTAGCTGTTTTTGTTATATGAAAAGGATTAATTGACCCAAAATAATTAAAAGTTTTGAGATTGAGATTGAGATTGAGATTATTGGTATGGGCACAAAATCATATCTCATCATTTAAGAGATCATATTGCACACACAAATTAATAATCAAATTTATTAACATTTATGCATTCAATTTTTTAAAATTCTCCTTCCAATCTAAACCTAATCTCACCTTCATTTTATATATTACACATAAAACAGAAAATTTCTCGTTAGAAAGGATGTTTTAAGAAATACAACCAATTCGTAAAATATTTACAACAATTTCGAAAATGAAAAAAAAGCTTAGACTCGCAATAAAAAAATATAAAAAATACTTCATCAACTTACGCGTAATATATTTGAGATTTTACCACATAATTGTTTATATTTGACTATTCAATCTAAACGATTTTTTTTTCAATAGTTTTGATACTAACATAATTGTTTAGATTTGACTTTGTATTTGAGCTCAAATGATTTTTTTAACGAAATAATACAAGATTAAAAAAGATCAATATTTCAAAAATAAATGACACAAGAAGAAGAGTGGGA
Source organism: Cucumis sativus (assembly GCF_000004075.3). Classification (NCBI taxonomy): domain Eukaryota; kingdom Viridiplantae; phylum Streptophyta; class Magnoliopsida; order Cucurbitales; family Cucurbitaceae; genus Cucumis; species Cucumis sativus. The sequence goes on along the minus strand of NC_026659.2, from coordinate 569,989 downwards.
AAAGAAATGGCCGATGAAAAGAAATGATAAATCTGTAATATTTAAAAAATGACCAAGTTCATGCACATTTTTTTTCTGTTACACACAAACATCGTAAATGTTGTAAATGTTTTGTCAATTTATTATATTTATGAAAATTAGTCTATATTTCTTTAAAACGAAAGGGGTTTCTGGAGATGATCTAAATTCGTAGTTTGAATAAAAAGAATATGGAGAGATAAAGTTAATATAGTTTAGACGAAGATGAAATAGAAAAAGTTAGATAAAAGAAAGGGAAGGAGAGGAAGAAAACGGACCACAAGTTGACTAAAAATAGTACGAACGAACCTACCCTAAGCCAACCTACAATCAATTATTATTATTTTTGTTTAGAAGTAAAGTTTAATCATAATGTATAAAAGATTATTCTTTTCAAAAACAATATTAATTGATTAATAAGATATGATAAAGATTGTTTATTAAATTTAGGACCACATCAACAAAGTATCTTATTTTTCTTTACTATTATCAGAAATAGTGATAATATCCATCATGCTTCTTTATTTATTTCTATTATTATAACTTTTTTTTTTTCATTTACTCTCTTCGATTAACTACGATTCGATTCGATAAGCTTTTATATAAATTTTGAAACTATTTGTTAGGTAATGAAAAGTTTCATGTATTGTTAGAAGCGTGTAACAAGTCTTCAAGTTTTTATATCATATCTAAAAAAGTTAATTAGTGACAATCACCTAATAGATACGAAATCACACAAGACGGTTTGTTAAGTTAAATTCTAGGTCAAATCATTCATAAATAATTACGCATTCTAATATAATATAAAAAAAAATGTCCCATTTTCCTTTAAAAAAAGACAAATTTGATAGTATTTACATAACCTCCGCTCACAAGTAAATTTTGGGAGTTTGAGAAATTTGAGTACGTATACAAACGTATCAGTTACGTTGATGAAGGGCGAGAGTAATTAAACTCAAAGTAACCTAAATTAATATTAGTTGGTGAGCCTTAGCTTGTTGGTGGTGATGTTTGTTTAAGAAATTGTTTCACATATATCCTTTTTCCAAACTATTGAATGTAATACCTTTTTGGTAGCAAAAGGTAAAAAGCCACAATTATTTGCTACTGATATTGTGTAACATATATATATATATATACACACACATACTTGAAATTGGATCAATAATTTAGTTCAAAACTGAATAGGCCCCTCCCACTTCCAAAAAGATCCAAACATTTAATTACAGTGTGTTCTTTTTTTTCCTCTCTCTCTTAAATAAAACACTTGAATTTCTATTATGTATTATAAAATTAACTTCAACCTAACTTATAGAATTAACGATAACATTTATTAAATGTATATTAACTAATTTTGATTGCTTGAAAGTATAAGAACCAAAGGTGATGAGATAAAAGAATAATTATCCGCATAATCTCGAGACTATAACAAATTTTTTCATACTATAATAGCTCTAAAATCTTCTTAAGATTAAGATGTTTCTTTGGTGTGGAAAGATGTGAAATTATAGGTATAGTTGTTTTGGTTTGTTAGTTTACTAAAATTATATTTTAAGTATAAACATTAGTGTTACCATCCACTAAATTTGTTTTCTATTACTTTAGATCTCACATAAACTCAATATTTAACTAGCAGTAATTACTTTAAGAATTGTATAGAAGAGAAATTCGATATTAAACTAACAATATTTTCTCATATGAAATTTAGGTTTAAAAACTCATGAATGCATGCAAAACCTAATACGTATCCACCTAAAGATCACAAATTGATTCAAATTTAATCATAAAGGAAGGATGTAACGAAGAATTAGTTACTTTGATATATATCAATTACCACTAGCTAGGATATTCACTAGTTTTCAAGGAATGTGACTATGAACACACTCTATTCCATGCAACTATGGAATATGGATCCATCATTAAAATTTCATCTTATAACTATTTAATAAAAGGAAATATTATTCCAAATAATTACCACTATCCATCTTTTCATTTACCTTTTAAATAAATAGTTTATAATTAATTATTTAGCAAGTGCACAACAAGTAGGGTTTAATGTAGCATTATATAGGTCAAGAGCCGATATATACACTTTAGATTCCAATTTTAGTTAAATGTTGAATGAAAAATCGACACCAAAAAGATCAATTATATTGCTAACATTATTGTTTCATATTTACCGATTTCTTTCCTATTTTTCTAAATGTTTTAATTTCCTTCTTTTTAATTTTACAATTTATTTCATACTATAAAGTTTTTAAAAGGATAATATGATGTATGAACTTAAAAGGGGTAGTTTCAATTATGAGGAGGTGATATGATGTAGGTAGTAATTAGTATCATTCCTAATGGTCCCTTTATATATATATATAAACAATAATCAATTTGAGATTATTATTAGTTTTAATAAAAAGCTTTTATTTTTTAGTTAATTGTATCAAGTGATTAAGTATTCGTGATAAGTTTTGAGCTTAATATTCTCTCTCGTTTATAATGTAATTAAAATATAAATTATATTTGGATAGTCACAAATATCATCTCATTTCATTAGCAAAGACTTTAATTAACGAAATGAGAATATAATTATTTTGTTTTGATCATATGCAAGTGTAACAACAAAACATTTAAAGGAACCATATATAACATAGAAATACTACAATATTAAAAGGGTAGGATTTCTTTTTAAATGCAAATTAGGTAAAAGATTTGAACTCAAAACCTTTCAATTTTGAAAATATATAGAATTTGTTTAACACATAAGTAAACAAAAATTTCAATAAAAACGATATTACATTTTAAATAACGTGTAATTTTGAATGAAAAAAACTTTACAATTAGTTAATATATATTTTAGTTTATAAGTTTATAACCGGACATATTTTACCTCTGTACGTTTTTATCTTTATTTAATATAATTCAACATTTTAAAATTGAAAATTGAAAATATTGTTTTTATAATTTACAAAATAAAATAAGCTCTACGAAACATAAAACTAATCGAAAACGTAAATGGTTTGAAACGAAAAATGTTGTAGAGTAAGTTTTTATCGGATGGAAAAAGAAAACTTTATAAAAGTAAGATTATATATGTAGAGGTAACGTGTGAATAGGATGAAATATTTGTCAAAATATAAACTATAGTCGTATCATATAGTGATTTAGATGAGAATAATATAATTGAATTAAATTATTGGTAAAGCAACTTATCTTTTTTATTACGAGAGAATTGATCACATCCTTAAATTTATTGTGGAGGGGGCACCAATCTAATGATTCTCAAACCAAACCTACACCCAACTTGATACATTATAAAAAGTGTTGATATTAAATTAATAATCATTTTTAAAAGACTCAACAAAGACTCTTAACACCTTTAATATGACTTTAGTAATGTATGAGATTTAATTTAGAGAATCTAAAATTTAAATTTTGTATGATGAATTTGCGTAATTGACTTAAATTGCAAAGCAAACAAAATTCAAATTAATAAAAGAGAAAGAAATGTCATATCAAAGGAAATTGGTGGCGTTTGCGCGTCAACTTCGTCATTTGCGCGTGAGATTCTTTAAGTCGGCACTCCGTCAAATGCTTCTCGTTACCGGTTCTTTCCAAGTTGCCGGTAACCCAGTTTCGCCAGGTCAAAGCGCCGCATTATGTTTCCTCAAAATTACTATTTTACCCCTCCATTTCTTATATATATATATATATATTACTAAATAATATATATATATATATACCTTAACATAGTTCACATTATGTATTTGTAATATAATATTACCTTAACATGCATTTTAAAAGAGTTATGATATTCATAAGTGAGAAAAATATCTACCTATATACCTTAACATGAAAATATTAATTTTCAAAGAGTAATGAGAGAGTGGGAAACAAAATGATTTTTTTTCTTTCTAAATTTTAAATTGATTTTACTTCTTTTTATTATTATTATTTGTGATGGATTAATGACATCATGTTGGCGGTCCTTCACCGACTCCTGAAAAATTGGCATCAAATAAAGATTGCAAAATGACGATATTGCCCATCGCAAAAAGAGCTTTATAATAATTTGTCAATTTCATGCAAAGTATGAAAATGATATACTAATATGACACGTGGCATTATTACTATTTCTATTAAAGCTTTTCCTTTGCCATTTTGGATAATATAATATTTTTCATTTTAAAAAAAAAATGCTTTCTCTTTCTCACTTTGTTTTATTGAGGAAAAGAGATTTCAGAGGATTTAATTATTCTTTTGGTTGATTGGTTGGTGAATTTTATATTAAACTTCTTTTTCGGAGTGAATAATATGATTTCCTATAGAATATATATGTGTGTGTGTGTGAATATATATATATATATATATCTTATTGGTTGGAGAAGTTCAAAGACGATTAAACAGTCCAAAGATGATGTTTCGTATGGAAGTCTTTGACAATGTTTAACATAATTCTTTACTTTTTCCGTCTTCCTTATTCAAAACTAAAACAGTATAATTGATGTGTCCAATTTAATTCCTTAGTCCTTTTTCATTTCACACAATAACCTATCCATTAGTAATAGTGTAATTGGGTAGTTACAATGTGAAAATGTATCTAGATATATACATGAACTAAACAATTAACACATTTGAAGTTGATAGTTCAATGCATACTATTACCATCACATAACAAAATTTAATATGATAATGGTAGAAATAATGTAAAGATAGTAGATGATTATATTAAAATAGGACACGTTATGTTATTATCAAGATAAACTCATCTTTAAGAACCTTTAATTAAAAGTTAATTTATGGGGTAAGTCATGTAACGTTAAGAGATGAATTTATTCTAAATTGGGAATAAATTTGAAACCAAACCACTCTCTTATTTCTTCCTTTCTCGAAACTAATCTAGAAGGGAAAAGAGTTATAGGCAAAATTGGAGTTGTAAAGGAATCTCTCTTTCTACGTTGGAAAATAAAGACAATAATAAATGGATTAAAGAGAGAGAGAGAGGGGAAAGAAAAAGTGATTTGGGGTTGGAATTTTGAGTTAGGCAAAGGGGCCAAGATGGCCATGTGTTTGAGAAACTGACACGTGTCATGTAAAGTATGAGAGATTTGGCCATTTCTTTTGAAGATAAAAGTAAGTTAGTTGGTAACTAATTTCTCATCTTTGATTTCCCCACACGCTACCCCTTTTTGGACTTTTTTTTCCTATGTGAAGAGAAATTATTTACCATTTTCTTAATTAAATCAACAATTAAACCCTCGCTTACAGCTTAATTCTTACATTATTCACACACGCTAATAGCTAGTGTTGTTCGTTCACAGAGAATATGTATCTCTAAGCATTGACACTTTAGTTCGACTAAGAGAGTTTATGTAGTCGATAAATTCCCTAACAAAACCTTATTGTTTATACCTTCTAAAATTTAGGCATGGTAGAGATTAAGAGAGTAAATGATACTAAATATTAATAAAACTAATTCTTTAAAAGTATCCAACACTTTCCACAATCAAACAAAAAAAACTATATATTTTGATTAAACGAATAATTTTATTTAGTTTAGTTATCTGTTTGTCACATTTGTTGTTGATTTATCACTTTGTATAATAAACTTTAGGTTTAGTATAATTGAAAGAACAAAATACTTAATTTATTAAAAACTACATATTTGGTTCAACATCAGCTTTGTCCATAACTTTGATTACAACCAATAAACCCTCTTACCACCTTTGCTTTAAAATGTTAATTAACTCTATCCTAACCCTATGTTTTAACTTATTAATCTCAATAATTTCATTCATAAATAAGTGTTTTAAATGGATCGCTCTTCTATCAACTTCATGTTATAATCTATATGAGTTATTTTTCGTTATACAACTTTTTCTTTTAACTAATCTAGTTAAAGTTGTACCTCAATTACTGATTTATATTTAACATCATAAGGTTGATTAAATTAGAAATGATTTAATCCAAAGTTTAATTTCTAGAGATAAAAGTTAGAAAGACACTGTTTAATTATATATAATAAACCTAGGGGTACCTTTTCATAGTTGAGAGGACCAAATGTATAATTTATGTTAATTTATTATGTTATTATTGTTTAGTTTATAGCTTAGCCTTCAAACTTTGGTATAATATATTTATATTAATAATTATTATAACTTGAGATAAAAGATTTACCCTTTCCAAAACTCAAAAGTCTTCTCGTATTAAAAACATCCCTCTAATTGAATAAATATAGGTGTAATTCTTTTTTTTTTCTTTCTTTTCTTCTAGAAATATATATTTTCTTGAAATATTGTAAACAAAATTTGATGTAATATTCTGAAAAATATAAAATTATTGTAATCGACAAAAATATTATTAATGAAATTAAATTCACTTCAATAGAAACCGACTGCTCTTGTAATAAATGGAATGAATTTATTATCTAAAACTGATTATCAAATTTATATATGAAATTCAATGCACACATAAAGTCGATTATTATTTTATAAAAGAAACCCTCCAAATATCTTATATAGTTTGAAGAATAAATAATTCTCTAGTTAAGTATAAATAAACATTTTGTTTAGTTAGTTTTTTGTTTATATATAATTATGTTTAATTTCTCTCATTGTATGCTAAAAAAAGTTTAAAAAATTGACTCATTGTGTTAAATATAGGTGTGAAGTAGTTGTTTTCCAAAAGAGTAATTACAAAATCATTATTGTAGTTTCTCTAATTTATAGACTATAGTCCTATATTTAAAAATTATCATATCCAACATTCTCTTTGCAATTTCAAGAAATTTGTTCCTTTTTTCTACAATCTCTCATTAATATTTAAAGAAAACATATACATTGTTTATAAATTGGAATCATTTTCAAATAATTTTGTTTATCAATACAAACATAAATTAACAAATATATAAATTATGGCTTTTAAATTTAAAAATAAAAAAGTGGAAATTGATGGCAAAATGAAATATAATTATATGTGAAGAAAGTTATGGACCTAATATTAGGTTAAGTTAATATTTAATTTTGGTGCAAATTTGTGTGGAAGGTATATGATTTTAAAATTTTTAATTTCTTCTATAAATTTAATGTTACTAGTTTTAGACTTTAGTAGGCTTTAATAAGTATGAACAATTGGTTAATCACATATTCAATATCACACAAGACACCATCACCATTACATCACATATTTATTTATTTATTTAATATCTCCCACTAGTTGGAATTGATAAATTATAGATGGAATTTCTTTTAATTCATTAAGCTAGTTTGTTTTATTTGTTTTGAGAAAAATATAACTTTTAAATATATTATAATTTTGAAATTAAAACCTTAGAATATCTTGATATAGCGTGTAAATGTGATTTGATTATGAAATAAGTTGGTTTAGGTAAAATCAACTTTTAAAAAACAGTATTTAGTTTTCTACAATTCAAATATTAAAGTACAGTTTAGTTAATTATTATTTAATTTTGGATTTTTAATTGTTCAAAATTAAACCTATAAAGGTACATTTCACCCCTTGAATTTCTTGCCTTTTTTATTTATAAGATTTCAAAAATCAAATTAGATTAAAAAAAATCAAGGAAAGGAAAACGAATAAAGAATCTTCAAAAGAAAAACATTGAGATTTGATTACCAAAATTTAAATGATCGTCTATAGAAGAAAAAGCGATCATCCCAATCTAGAAGAAAAAGCGATTATAGAAGAAAAAGCGATCATCCCAATCTAGAAGAAAAAGCGATCATCCCAATCTAAACGATATTGTAAAGAAAAATATTGAAAAGAATTAGTCTAAAAAAAGATGGCAGAGAGAAAAAATATTAAAAAAAGAAGAAAAAAGTAAAAAATATTTGAATGAAAGGATGGGGGAGGAATATAATGGGAAGTTGTGTGGATAGGGGTTGGCCAAGGCATTAGAGGGAAGGTAATGGAAACCGGGAAACGGACAGGTGGCGGTAAGGGCTGTGAAAACTCAAAAGGGACTCTCATTTTGGCAACTGCTTGAATGAATGAATGAATTAAAAAATTAAAGTGAAGTTGGCTGTGACAAAGTACTGCTGAATGTTCCTCTCCCCTTTGTACACGTGTGAAACTATTTTTCCACTTAATTTCATTTCTATGGGCTTTTTTGTCCTTTTTCTTCAAATTTTAAAAAATTATAAATCACCTGTCTGTCAGTTTATCACTCCCCATTTTCGCCTCTTCCCTTCCCTCTTTCTCCTCCTCCACGCGCGCGTCACCCTCAAACTCCTTCCCTCCATCTCTCTTTCCAATATTAACTTAAATGTAATAAAGATGAGTTATCTCCATTTTTGTTATTAATACTTTTAATCTTACAGCTAACAAAATTTTAAAATAATAAACTTTACAAAAAAAAAAATAACTCAAAATTTTGATATAACTTGTAAATATTTTAATTTAATTTTAAATTTATAATAAAAATATAAATAAAAGAAAATAGAATAATAAAGAAATAGAAGTTACTTATTTAGGGTTTAATTAAAATACATTCATTGAAATTAGATGTTAAACAAACTTTAAAGGCGTTCAACCTTATAATCCTTACCTTTAATATGCATTTGGCAAATACTTTTTAATAAAAATCCATTTTCTTTTTAAATGAAAGATTAAAATATGATTCAAATTTGGTGCTATCCATGGGTAAAATAAAGAAAGAAAGGAAGAAAGTATCTGAAATTGTATTTAAAAGAAATTGTATTATGTGCATAATGGCCAACAAAAGAAATGCAGTATATTAATAATATATTGGGACTGAAAAATACAAAAGTATTTATATCATAAGGAACAAATGGAATCAAATTGGCATATTTTAACAAAAATTTCTTTATCAAAACAATCCCACTACCATGGATGACATATATATATATATATATATATATATACTTTTCTTTCTTACATTTCTTCTTTTTTAAACTCCCTAACATAATAATATTTGTTTTTCAAATTTTAAAATCACAAACCTCATTCCAACCACATTATTATTTTACCCCATCTCATAATAATTTGTTCATCACTAGTCAATTGAGTAATATTTTAAATAGATTTAATTTATAGATGATTTTTATTATTATTATTATTATGATTATGGATATCGATTTTTCAACTTAACAGCATGCAAAAATGTGAAATCCTCTCCATTCAATGTGAAAAGATGCCATATGAATAAATGAGACATTTATTTTAGTGACGCATTTGTAACAACTCTTTTTATTTTTATTATTATTATTATTTCAAGATTATTCTCATAATTTTAAATAAAATTAAAATAAGATTACTCATTTTAAATAGTGTAATTTTGTTTTAATTTTGTTTTATTTCTTCCTATTTCATTCTAATTTGGTATGCATGCATGTATGATTAATTAAATATTATTATTTGATCTCCTTGATTTTGATTAAATGTTATTAATTATGTCTAAATTACTTTTTAGGCACTAATGGTTTTTTTCTTCTTCTTCTTCTCTATTTTCCTTTCTTTTAAAGTTTGGCCAACACAATGAGCAAAATAGAAAAAACATAGCACCTATTTAATATAATAACAATAGAAGAAAATAGTAAAGTTTGACCAAATTATATGTATCATAATAAAACTATATGACACTACAAAATTAAATTCTAATATCCACTTTGGAAATTACTTAAAATCCAAACTTTTAATAAATAGAACCAAAGAAAATCAAATCGTCATCATAGTGATTAGAAAATTCCATCAAAATTGTCATCACACATGTGTATAAATTATATAATTGCATCAAATGACAAAAACATTTAAAAAAACAGTTAATGATATTTTTTGTGTGCATATTACGAATATGACAAGTAATTATTAAAGTGTTATCGACTTTTAAATTTGCTATTTTTGCACGTTAGAAAGTGGAGTAACATAGACTTTATTATTATAATTTTTCTTACTACTTTTGCAATGCTCCAATTCAAAAACTATTTTCCAATTAAGATTACATATAAAAATCATCAGTTTATTTATTTATTTATTTTAATAGTAGATTGTGTAACTGAGGTTGGAAGAAGTGTAAAGAAGGTAAGAGTTGATGCATTGATATTTTTTAAAGGTAACGTTAGGAAGAGGTGTATATTTGATGAACTGAAAGATAGGTGTATAAAATTATAGAGGTTTGATGTAAGGTTAATTAAAATGTTTTGTTTAAATGAAATAGGGAGAGAAGAAAAACAAATGAATGGATAAAAGTAATTAAGAAAATTGGTAAATATAATTAGGAAGTGAAGAGAGACGCGCGTAAAGAAGAGAGTTGGGGAAAGAAGTGAAGAAGAAGAAGAAGAAGAAGAAGAAGAAGAAGCAAAAGTTTCGTGGAAAGTAAGGAGGGATGGGTTGGGTCTACCCCTCGTTTTATCACCACAAATTCTTCTTAACTGTCGCCACCCAACCCCATCTTCTCAACATCCAACGGCTCACCTTTTTTTACACTTTTTTTTCCTTTTCTTTTTTTCTTTTTTTCAAAAAAAAAAAAAAAAAAAAACATAGAGCTATTTGATACATTTCTTCAATTTTTTGAAAAAGTTGAAATCAAACCCTCTCTTTCTCTCTCTCTCTCTCTCTCTAATCTTCTTCCGTTATATTCTCAAGAATTATTTAACTGTTTCTTCTTCATCATCTTCATCCTTTATATATATATAATATATATATATATATATTCTCTCTTTGATTTCCAATCCCATTTCATAATTTTTTTTGAAAAATTATTCTTTGTAATAATTTCGTGAGAGAAAATACAGAGAGGGAAGGAATCGGTTTGTGTAACGATGCAATCAGGTTTTACCGGCGGTGGAGCTCCGGATTTCTATACCGCCGGCAGATCCATGTCTTCCAACCCTTCTCAACAAAATGCTTACAGATCCCAACTCTCTGGGGGTTCTTTCATAGATCCTGCCGCTACTCAGATCGCTCGTCAAATCCCTTCTTCCCTTCTGGGAAAGCGGAATCTTGCCGATCTTCACTCTCACAATCAACATAATCATCACAATCTTCCTCTCAATAACTTGTTTCTCCGGTCTGTCAAACCCAGGGCCTTCAATCATCCCATTTCTTCACTTTCTAATTTGGATTTTTACTCCACTATGACTTTGCCGTCGCCGGATGTTCAGGCTCACCGTCTTTATGGCACGAGTTCTGGAGCGCTTCTTCAGCAGCTTCGTCAACAGCCTAACGGTGGGATTCCGGTCAGGGATTTGCAGAGTCTGGAGTCGGAGAAGAAGATGATGAACCATCGGCTTCAGGAGTTGGAGAAAGAGCTTCTTGAGGATAACGATGATGACGATGGGAGTGACGCTGTTTCTGTGATTACGAGCTCCAATAGCGCATGGTGTGAGACGATTTATAATCTGATCAGTCCGAATCCGAGTCCCACGGCCCAGAATCCGAGCCCGACTTCCTCTGCTTCTTCTTCTTGTTCTTCGTCTACCTCCTCCTCTGTTGCGTCTCCGGCTTCCGATTCTTGGAAACAGTCTGTAATCGAGGCCGCTACTGCGATTTCCGATGGGAAATTAGAAGGACTTGATGAGATTCTTGCGCCGGTTGTTAAGATTTCGAATGCGAGAGGTAACTCTGTACAGAGATTGGCAGAGTATATGGTTTTGGCTCTCAAATCGCGGGTGAATCCGGTGGAATTTCCGCCGCCGGTGGTGGAGATTTACGGCGATGAGCACTCGGCAGCCACTCAGTTGCTGTATGATGTTTCTCCTTGCTTCAAGCTCGCTTTCATGGCAGCGAATCTCGCGATTCTAGAGGCGATTGGGGAAGAGGATCGGAAATTGCACGTTGTGGATTTCGATATAGGAAAAGGCGGTCAGTACATGAACCTAATCCATCTTCTCTCCGGTCGCCAGAAAGGGAAGGTCACCGTGAAGCTAACGGCGGTAGTGACAGAAAACGGCGGCGACGAGAGTTTAAAACTAGTCGGCGAGTCGCTGACTCAGCTCGCGAACGAACTCGGGGTTGGGTTCAATTTCAACATCGTGAGACACAAACTCGCTGAGTTAACACGCGAGTCCCTCGGCTGCGAGTTGGACGAATCACTGGCCGTAAATTTCGCATTCAAGTTATATCGGATGCCAGACGAGAGCGTGTCAACAGAAAATCCCCGCGACGAGCTCCTCCGCCGTGTCAAGTCATTAGCACCCACAGTGGTGACGGTAATGGAGCAAGAATTGAACATGAACACCGCACCCTTCGTAGCACGGGTGACCGAGTCCTGCACCTACTACAGTTCGCTCTTTGACTCCATCGACTCAACCGTGCAACGACATCATTCAGACAGGGTCAAGGTGGAAGAAGGACTCGGTCGCAAGCTAGCCAATTCCTTAGCTTGTGAGGGTAGAGACCGAGTGGAAAGATGCGAGGTTTCGGGGAAGTGGCGTGCCAGGATGGGAATGGCTGGGTTCGAAGCGAGGTCGATGAGTCAAACGGTTGCGGAGTCGATGAAAACCCGGCTGAGTTCAGGTTACCGAGTGAACCCAGGGTTCACCGTGAAAGAAGAAAACGGAGGAATATGCTTCGGTTGGATGGGACGGACTCTTACCGTCACAACGGCGTGGCGTTAGTTAATAACCTCACTCATTGTTATTGCTATGTTTTTTTTTCTCTTTTTTTTTTTTCTTTTTTTTTAATTTTTAATATTACCTAATTTCCAAAAGTATTATTAATATCAATATTAATATTAACATTTTCCCGAGAAAATGGAAAGGAAAATGCTACCGAGAGAGAGAGAGAGAGAGAAAGAGAGAGAGGGTAGTGTTTGGATTCCAAGAAAATTCTTGTAATGTAAAATTAAAAAAAAAAAAAAGAAGAAAAAAAGAAAAAGAAAAGAAGAGAAAAAAATTGATAAATATATTTTCCTAATTTTGGGGTGTGTGAAAGGGGAAGTTTGGTGAAGTGCCAACTTGTTGTAGTGTGGATTCCCCTCTCAAATTACCAAACTCAATGGGCCCTTTTTCTTCCTAATTCTTATTTTTATTATATCATATAAAAAATATATTTGTGAAGGACGTGTCGGCTTGTGATTGGTGCTTCCTATGTTTTTGTTATTCTATTTCACTTTTTCTTTCTAATCATTAATAATTGTTTACCTAATTCAAAAAGTCAAATTTAGTTTGGAATATAAATCCCATTTTGGCCTTCCTTTCTAATATGATGCAAAATTAGAAACTAATTTTATTTATTGTAACTTTTTTTTATACGTTAATTATTTGTGTTCTTATTAGTCAAGTTTATGTCAAATGAAATAAGTTATTTTACCAAATATTAAAATCGGTTACGATTTTCTGAGAATTAATTTCGAGAGTTTCAAAAGCATTTTTACAGATTTATATTTATATTAATATTAATTAAAAAGAAGGTTAAATTTTGAAAGAAAATAAACGATATTAATTAATTACGATGATTTAGAAAATTAATATTTCGAAAAAGTATGAGTGAAGTAAACAATAAATAATGGTGGAATTGGTAACTTTTGTAATTTACTCATGCATCAATTATTTGGCAATATTTTTTTATATTATGTTTCAATAACTTTGTTCAATTTTTTTTTTCTTTTTTCTGTTTCAATCTTTTCATTGAGTAAATTTCAATCTTTGTTGATCTAAATTTCGTTTTTTATTCTTTTATCTTTTTTGAGATGTTAGGTTTGAATTTTAGTGTTGGAAATTGATAGTAGGAGCTAAGTTGAAATTAAAATTAGAAAGAAAAAAAAGGTGAATATTTAAAAATGAAGTTTTGGGAAAATGGAATTAAATGGGATATTCTCATTCATTTATTGAAAGAATGGGAGATGGGGTTACATACATCAATAATGTAGTGATTATGGTGAGCCCCAATATGTTTGTCCACTCCATTCCTAATTTTTCCTTTCTCTCTTGCTTTAATATTCCAATTCCCCATTCTCTAATTTCTTCACTAAACAAACTTAATTAATCTCCAAAACCAAACATTACATTCTTCCCGTCAAAAATTGTATCAAATGACAAAATCAGTTCATTACACAAAATTAGTGATATCAAACGGTAATCATAAGACTATCGGAGAACTATACAATTACTGGACGGCTATCAAAGGATCATCACTTTTAAATTTGATACTTTTGCAAATTTTTGACAGCTCTATTAATATATTTTTTTTTACTTTATTTTTATTTTCTTATTGTTGTATAATTATTTTGCTTAAATTGAATTACATAGTTAGGTAAAGAAGGTACGTAATATAAGTTTAGTCATTAATTCAATTATGACATCAAAACCTTCTCGTTTACTAATTTTTCACTATCTAGTTACCATATAGTAATTAGTTAGAAATAAAAGAGAATTAAATCAATCTCTCTTATTTCTTTTACTATTACAACTATTTTAATTATAGATTAATAAATGTGACCTAAATGTGAAATTATTTAACAAAAGTTGTGATGAAAATAGAAGAAAGTAGTCAAAGTCAAAGGGTTTGGTTAAAAATGATTTTTTATAAAAAAAATTATTATTATCATTAAAATGATTTATTATTAGTGGAGCCCAAAGAAGGGCTTTAAGGCATTGAGTATATGAAATGACTTGACATGCAATGGAAGAACACAATTACTAATGCTTCATTTTTCTTATTCACTTTATTTCTAAAAGTACTTTTTTTTTATATATTTTTTATTATTATGCCTACTTCCTAACACTTCTTTCATTTTTTTTCTTTAGATATTAATGTTAAAATAATATGGAACAAACAATTTCAATATACATTTGAATATAACAGTGATTTTGATTTTCTTTTTCTTGGAATAGTGTAATTCAAAACTATTACTTCAAAACAAAAGGTTGGAATAAATTCTAAGTTCAATAGTTTCAAAATTATATTATGTTTGATAAATATTTGGTTTTTTTTTATATATATATAAAATTAAAGTTTATAAATGATATGTTTTGTTATTCACTTATTCTTGTTTTATTAAAAAAAAAGAAGAAGAAAAAGTTAAGTTTTGATTTTTTTTAAAAATTTAGTTTTCGTAAATTTAAATAATAGAAAATTGAAAACGACATAGTTATTAAATGGGGTCTTAAGTTTTTTTTTTTTTTAAAAAAGAAAAATAAATTCTTTTTGGATTTTCTCAAAGGTGTGATTGATATATCCTTGAATGATTCCTCGTCAAAATTGTTCCCAAAAAACGAATCCATGGGATTTAACAATAACCCTAGCCGAAATCAAGATTGATTCCTTAAATGATTCCTCATCAAAGTTCATAGGCGACCCGTTGAAATCAAGAAAACCAAGAAATGTTGAACAACGGTGAAAAAGTACTTATTTGGTTTAGAAAACGATGCAATCACATCAATTCATATTTCTACAAAATCACCAAAACAAATTATAAAGATCAACAAAGAAGATAAATCGAACTCATTTGACTTGATTTGAGACATTTACACAATCAACAAAACGCAACACTTTTTACTTACTAAAAGTGAAAAAAAATGATAAAAGATAAAACTATACCCTTGAAGATATTTATGGAGTTTGTAAAGTCACGTAGAGAAATGTAAAACAATGCACATCACCCCATACAATAATCTTACTGTGAGTAACCCTAAGGCAGAACAAAAGTAATGGATGGAGAAGAGGAAGAGGAAGAGGACACATTTGTGATGGAGATCAAAACTTTTGAAATTTAATATAATTTTATGTCACTTGAAAAAAGGGAAAGAGAGAGAATGAAAAGGAAGAAAAGATGATTCCTTTGGAGAACATAAACTAAAAGAATAGTGCAGTAAAGTGAATGATTTTTCAAACAAATTAAATTAATAGAGAAACATACAAAAGATAGAGTAAATATTTAGAAGATGATGATTGTTAAATGATACTGTTAATTAGAAAAAGCAGTTTTTGACATTTCAAACTTGGAGAAGACAAACATGGTGGGGGGGGACTTTCCACAGCAAACAAAAAATCCATGAATTCGAAAAACACTTTTTCAGCTAATATATTTCTTCACACTTCCATGCTTGAATACTTCCAAAGAAGAAGAAGAAGATCAAGAAGAAGAAGAAAAAGAAAAATAAATAAATAAATCAAATCAAATCATTGTTCGGATAATTTTTAATTTACAACTTAGTCCTTCCATTTTTTTTTATTTCATCCCTATACTTTAGAAAAATATCTAATAAGTCTCTTTCAACTTTAAAAAGTATATTTTTATTTTTGTGTTTAATAACTCTATGCTTTTAGAACTCGAAGAAGGTTTTAAAAAAATGTAATTAATATACTTTGTTCATAGAGTTACGTTTGAATTGACGAATATAGGCATTAACGTTGGTGGGAAGAGATGATGAATGATATTTAGTATATAAAAGAAAGAATTGTGTTTATAGTAAGAAATTAAAGAGATGGGTTTCATGGAAGTATGCAGTTTGCTTTTGGTTGAACAGTGAAATTAAACCTTTTGAAAAAAAAAACAAAGGGTGAAAAAAATTCACTTATTCATCTATTTCAAAATGTAACAATTATACTTTCAATTTTGATATTTAATTTTTATTACTCTCCAAAATTTCAAAATGTTACTGTTTCGAGTAATTTCTTAATCAATAACAGTCTTTTTATATATTAGATTTCAAATTATATATTAAAATTTTGATTTCTTCTCTTAGCAAAATTCTATTAGTTGTGTTAACCGGCATATGCAATTTAGTACAGAAGTTGCGTCGAATTTTGTTTTACCAACACGCTGTTAGACTCCATCAAACAAAGATACTGTAGGACGAAGACCTTTATAAAGGAGAAGGATCAGCCATGCAAAATGCTATTTTTCATCTGGACCTTTATTTTTGGACTATTCATATTCTACGTAGAAGACATGCGGAGAAGAAGATTTTCGGTTCATATATTTTCCTATTAGAATGTTCGAAACCGCTCCACTCCTTAAATATCAGTGAAGGAGACTTGTTTATCTATATAGATATCCAACGATCTCGATACAACACAGTGATTGACCTTTGTTTTTTAGAGGTTAGATGATTAAAAGGTTTTTGATTGAGGGGTCCTAAACTAAGAGTGTTAATATTTAGATTAGATTTGCAATCCCATTTGCTGTAGTGTTGACTAAGAAAAGGATTTGCAAATCTCCCAAAGTGTGAGATTTTGTTGAGAAGAAAAGTCTCAATAATAATGTTTATTATTAATGATGTTTGCTGTCATGCAATAATCCTATGAACTCAAACATCTCATCTTTGCATTTTGCAATCTCAACCCTTTCCAATTCATAGGAATTTATGGCCAAAACAATAACAATAACAACATTTTTATTTTGAATTTGAAATTGAAATTGATCATGAAATTTTGTGATCTAAAAAGAGTGGTTTCTTTCTTTCTTTCTTTCTTTCTTCTTTGTTATGTAAACTATAACTTTTAGCCTTTTCAATCTTACAATCATTTTTGTGCCTTTGAATTGTTGGAATACAAAAATTCTATTATTTTCTTTCTTCACCAAATGATTACACCTAGAAGGTTAAATTTCATCTTAGCTATCAACTTTTAACTTTATTCCCTTTACATTTTTTTTTTCTTTACTAGGAAGATATCTATTTTAATTAGCTATAGTTATTCGAACTTTTATTGTTTGATCGTTCTCGAATGTCTATTCCAACTTTTAAAGTTTTTTCTTCAACAAAACTGAGAAAAACGTTTTGATCATGGTTCAATTAATATTCACTTAACCAATTTATATGGCTAAAATGCATGTTTACATCAACATAGTATTTTTTTTTGTTGAGATGCAAGAAAAACAAACAATCACGACCTATTCAATTAAGTTTTTTAAGTATTACATAGAACACTTGAATTAAAACAATACAGAAAAAAGAAAAGAAGGTGACACGTGACAGGAATAAATGTTTAGAAAAGGTTTAATTTTAGAAAAATTTCCCATAAGAACATATATTGTGGAAATTGTAATCTTTTAGAAGATTGCATCAGTTGCATATTTCAAGAAATAAATGCTTTAAATATAACATAGGAGGATTTAGAATCACCTTCCCCCATCTCACATTAATTTCACTTGGACTTTTATGATACTCTCTCTCTCTCTCTCTAACTTATTTGGTATCTTTTATAGATTTGTTGATCTAGTTCGTAGATTTTAATTGATAATAACTTAGTCCATGTATTTTTAGATGTATAAAAATTTATTGTGCAATGTCTTAGCCTTGTTTGATCGTTAGTTAGTTTGTAAATCTCTTAAAGTATTAACTAAATCATTACGATAAGAACTTAGTTTAATGTGATACAATGAACAAGTTGAAGAGTAAAAGTCTATTCGTCAAAATAAAATATATCAAAATATTTTTTCTTATTAAAATAAAATAGCATAATAATAATTAACAATCAAACCAAAATTTAAAACAAGTAGACATTTTGGAATCTATTAATTTTACGACATATATTAAAAGTTAAAGTCTAATAAAATAAATAGACATTGTCAAATACGAAAAAATGAACTAAAATATAATAATTTTTTAGATTCTATCCTGTACATTTTTAATATGTCTATGTAATGAAATTTGAAAATCTGGTTATATTTTGAAAATATTTGAAGCATTTACGATAATTTTTCTAAAATAAATCTAAAATTTGAAAGTGATTCATTGAAGAAACTTGAGTACAACTCAGCAGGTACTTTGTTACCTCACCAATCAAAATTTAAATCCCAAATAATGATAACAATAATAATTTTCTTCAAAAAAAAAAAAAAAGAATAATAATAATAATAATAATAATAATAATTGATTGACCACGTGACACCAAGAATAGATTCTTTTCCAAATTCAAGATAAAACAGCCCCACAAGTTACTTTACACTTTTATTTTACTTTCAAATAATGCATCATTATTATCTTAAGAAGAAGAAGAAGAAGAAGAAGAAGAAAAGGGTAAAATTTTGAGCTTATTCCTTTAGAAAAATTATATAAATTTTGCTGCTCTTTTATATGTTTCAATGTGAGTCAAAAGTTTCTGTACGTTTCTGTCTCCTTTGTAGGAGTTCTTTCTAGAAAACATCTACATTTTGACCACTTTCTAAGAGCAAAACAAAACTAAATCAGCTTTGAGCCTTCTATGTCTAACAGTGTCCTTCACAAAAATCATTATGAATTTTTCTTTTTTTTCTTTTATAGTTATGCCCTTCTTCTATAACACTGCTAAATCATACCTTTTGAACTTACACAGATAGATCCAGTGTCTCTCTTGGTTGAATCCGATCTTTGTCTTTCTCTTCTCCAGTGATAAGAAAAGGTTTGATGCTTTCATCAGTAGATTCCATCTTTGATATGCATTGTTCCGTCACCTGAGGCATTGAGAATAATGTTGTTTTGACCAATATAAATAAATTCCAAAGCAATAACAGATTTTCCAGCTGCTTTTACAAATCATAAGACACATCATTTCTTTTACTAGTTTTCCTTGCTCTTCCCATTTTTTTTCTTGATCTATTACTGTACGAAACCTTGTATTTAGATATACATTGATTTCTATAGTTTAAGTCCATACATTAATGAGATATTGCTTTAGGTTTAAAAATATCATGTGTTAGATCAATGGGGCAAACTCCAGGCTCCTCTGTTGGGGCCAAAGGGAGCCGATGAGAAGATGTTTGTTCGTGGTGATACAGATTGAATTGTGTGGAAAGGAATGTGAATAAAGTTTTAACGTTTAAGAAAACTTACTTGTTTTTCTATATGTGCCTGAGGATCATCAACCCGAAACCAACACCCAGAAAAGTAGCAATTGCGATACCAAAAATGCCAGCAAGAATACTAGGAACCACCAAAGATCTCCAACCCTTGGCAGTTGCCATTCCACATGCTGTTGTTGGGCCCCCAATATTGGCATTTGAAGCCAAGAGCAACAGCTTCAAATCAATCCTGAACAGCTTTCCAAAACAAAGAATAATAGCAAGATGGACTGTAACTTGAACTAAAGCGAACATGAAAATACTCGGTGTATTGTTGATGACATACCATATACTCCCACTAGCACCCACAACAGCAAAGAATACCTGTTCAAGTCATATCAAATAAACAAGCCAACTGAACTTTCAGGTGTTCCTCAGTTAACTTTATGTCTAATGCCATGCTCTTTTTTTACCCAAATCTACAAGTTACTGAATTTATCTTAAACAAAAATATTTAAAATGAGCTCAAAGTTAACCATAGTACCTAAATTTTTTTAACTACTTTCCTGTTCTCAAATTTGCTCATTCATTAGTGGAAACAAAATAATGAAGTGTTATTGGAAGCCAAAGTTGCAAGATCATGTGTAAATGAGATGCCATTAGGGGACAAACTCGGCCCCAAAATGCATTTTTTTTCACTAAGTTGTAATGGCAGACCGTGATTGTATCTTCTTTGTTTACTTTGGGTCCCGACATGTACTTTTTTCAACCAAGTCAAACTGTCAAAGCAACATGCTTCCCCCACCCTCCCAGTGTCCAACATAGATGAATAGAGGTGAACCAAATCCAAAGGCCAGGCAGAACAAATGCATTTAACTTTTGGGAAGAGAATTGAATTGCTCTCTACAGTAATATTACAAATTCTGTGTGGTGGTTATTATTATTAACAAGCAAGAATAGAAAATGATGTAAAAGCTTCCGTAAGAGATGCAACTAACTAAAGCTTTACATACCTGCATAAGAATCAAGGCAATGGTATCAGCTGCGGGTGCTAAATAATTGAACTGTTTTGGGAGAATGGTAGCTAGAATGACTACAACAGCAGTTATCCCAGGAAGATTAGCACCTTGAATTTTACACATATTAGTAATCCATGTGACAAACTTGCATATTGCAAAGGATGTAACAACAGCCGTAGCAGTCTGCAACACAGGAAGCTTTGTGC
This sequence comes from Cucumis sativus, assembly GCF_000004075.3. NCBI lineage: Eukaryota > Viridiplantae > Streptophyta > Magnoliopsida > Cucurbitales > Cucurbitaceae > Cucumis > Cucumis sativus. Next base: position 549,068 of record NC_026659.2, on the reverse strand, counting down.
CATGGTCAAAGTCCTTGTCGGTTGAAGCATCTGGTAAACTTTACAGGTTTCTGAATAAGAAGTCATGGATTTGGTGGTAGAAAACCAGGAATGGCAGTATGAATTTTTTTTTCTCAAAAACTTCCAATTTTGAAAAGATATAAATAGCATGGGTTATACGTGGTTAGTGGTGCAACTGCAAGATAGCTTATTATCAAACTTTGTGCAACCCACAGATGCAAATTTTCTGAAAATGATTTGCATGAAATTGAAACTAGAAGAAACCATATACCGTCAGTTGATGTCAGAGGTTCAGGAGGCGTTCTAGAAGCCAATGCAAAGAGAGCCACAAAGTATAAAGCACTGATGACATTGTCAGCAGCCACTCCTGCTGCTAAAACTGATGGAGAAACACCAAGAGCCTCTGAAATTGCAACATAATTTACAGCTACATAGATCAACCGCGAGAAAAGGCCAAAGAAAAAAAAAATAGTGTTACACTAACGAGATACTTCAGAACAGAAATATCAAATTGAGAAAATTGGATACTACATGAATAGGATGTATATGTTTCTTCGTTTTGGAAGAAAAAATCAGTTCCTCCATGCAAAATAAGAGACATGTAATTTTGGCAAGGTAAAAGCAAAAGTTATCGGTATAGCCGCAAATTATGGTTACTAAATATACATTGATACAATGATTAAAGATAAAGAACCAACGAATGTGATCCATAGACAATTGTGGTTTCCCATATCAACATAAAATAGGGGAATGGTTGAGTTCATATATTCATTTCTTTGAATATGAGAAATTCACTTCTTTGACATCCTGAAAATAATTCATAATATTTTCCAACATAGTATCTAGCGGAAGAAGGGAAGTTACACCCACTTTTCATTGCACTAATGCACAATGTGGATAGCTATATTTTAATCAAATTAATTTCCTGAAATCTGCAACAGCAATTGTAATTTCACCAATATCCGTGAAGGGAATGCATTTCACTTGGATTAAATATCTTCTAGTTCTATTTAGGCTTTAAAAGCCATTGCTTCACTTTTCCAATGCCACTGGGAAAGTAATTTTTAAAGATATGTTCAATTGAGAAAGAAATAGCAATGTAAAAGTGGTCCCAAAACGTCTCTGTAGCAATATAAAGAGCAGAGAGGTTGGATTTTCAACAAGAATCTTTGCCACTAATAGGAGGCTACTTGCCCATATGAAGATGACAGGTTTTGATATCATTCAATGAAAAGAAATTGTTCCAAGTTAATTTCGCCTAATCTCGTTCGAGTCATAAAGAAGGACCTCACTTGAGACATAGATACAGAAGTAATAGGGCCAAAAATTTCTGACAACTTACATCCACCAATATAACTACCCATGAGAGCAGCAGCTACTTTCCAATTGTCAGGACCAAGTGATCTCATAGGCACCATGAGAAATGCTACTACAGTTCCTATAATAGTCGCAACTGCCATTCAAAGAAAAGAAAGTAGTTAACAGGAAGCTTGCAATTTTAAAACAATATAAAGAATGCACCTGAACTTTCAATTCTAAAAATCAGGACGTCAAACGTTATTTTAATTGTAACAGACCTATTAATTTATGTTAGTTGTGTCCAGTTTTTAGCTTTCCACTAATGCACGAAATATCTGACCTGAAAATTTAATTTTTTGTTTTCTAAATTTGTTTATTTATTTTTCCCTGCCCAATGGACTTTGAAATGTATATGCGCGAAAATACATACATAAATAAAAAAGAGAAGTTGATTAGTAAATAAAAGAATAGAATCTAGAGACGTTTTATTACAAGTTTACTCTTAAAATAGCACTCCTTTTTCAAACGCAGTATTTAAGAAAACAAAAACTATTCTGAACTTGAACCCGTATTAATGCAAGAAATTAGAAACTCAATAGACGATAAACTCACTGGACGTAAGACTAGCAGAGAAACTACAGCGACATGAAAAGATTTTGAAGTTCAGAATCAGAATTGATTGCTAGTTGGAAGGGATAAGAAATGTGTAGCACAACTTTGCAATAGACAAAAGTTGTTATGTTTTTGTTTACATAGACGTTTGAAATTTCTGCACCCTTAACATTTTCAGTTAGAGTTACAGGTTTTTCTTTATTCTTTTATTTAAAAAGAAAATAGAAGGTATAGAAAGAGAGATATGGGGGGATCGTAAAAGCAAACATTGACCGTTAAAAATAACAATACTTTATTTACCATAACCAGCTAGCATAAGATTATAACTATTGAAAGAACTAAGATGTAGTAGACATAGTTTCACACTAATTCTAAATCATTGCGGAAATGAGTTCAATTCAATTGCTGTAAAACATATACTATTAACCTCGAGATAGAGGTTCGGTCCCCCACCCACATATTTTTACAAAATGAACCTTTAAATTATTAATGTCTACAAAACATCAAACCATTTCTCCAGAGAATAGCTTAGATTATCAAGTCAATGCTGCCGTTAGACATAACTCTATCAAGAAACTGAAGAGAAATAAATTACCTGATCCAAGCAGGAAAACTCCAAGTAATGTTCCAGTTGATCGGATTATATGACGAATGTCTGCTCGAAACAGTAGCAATGGAACAGATAATGGTAGCAGAAATTCCATGACAATTGAATAAGGCATAGCTTCATAAGGAATTATGCCAAAGTTACTAGCTGCCAAGCCAACCAAAGTGCTAACCAAAGCAGCACTCACTGTGCTACCAACCTTGGTCTTCTCAGACCTTTGAACCCACATTCACCAACTTTCCCATATTAGCTCACAAAAAGAAAAATCTTTAATACTCGTTAAATAGGCAACAACAACAACCAGAATATGCAAAGAGTAAGCCTATTAAACTTGTTCAATTTTATTGATTATTTGAGATATTTACTTAGTTATAGACGAAGCAGAGTCTCAGAAAAATCAAAAAGATCATTTCCATGTTCAATTAATCAGAATGCTTACTTCTAAAAGTATGATTCAAGAATGAAACTAAATTTCTTATCCATTTCGATTTCCCACTAGTTTTCTTTGTAATAAATAATCCTCAGCAAAACAAACACAATCCAACACCAGAAAATACATTCCATGCGTTCTAAATTTTCCGTAGCTCTCATTAGCAATAACTGCGAGTCACAATCATTATCCATTTTGAACGAAGAAAATGAAGAAAGTACCAGATCCCCAAAGTGCCAATAGCAAACAAAGCAGTCCATGTGCCCCAATAATCATCTGCCGCAATAATTGGATGCCTCAGCTGCGACCTAACTTTCACATTCCGAGTCGAGTTGCTGTAGCTCGAGGAAGACGAAGATGAGAGAAGGTGTCTGTCACCATTTGCTCTCCGGAATGAGGATTTGGATACGGAAACGGGAACGGGAGCAGAGAGGCGACCATGGAGAAGAGGAAGAAGCGAGTGATGGCAAAATGAAGGGAGTTGGAGCAATGGAAAATGAGGCGCGAACATGGCTGGGTTCGTTATCCTCCCGGACGCCATTAATGGTGAAGTCATCAGAGAATTTTTTCAGTGTTCGTTTCTTTTAATTATTTTATAAAATAAATATGAATACATTTTTTTTAGTTTATTAAAAATGAAACTTTTTTTTTTTTTTTTGTCAACTTCCTTAAAATTGTTTACTATTTTTTTAGTAAAAGAATTCAACCCTTAACCAAATTTAAAAAACAAAACAAAGTTTATAAAAATTACTCAAAATTAAACATGAAATTAAGAAAAGCTTAATTTTTTTAAAAAATAAAATAGTTACTTATTAAAAAAAAAGTTACATTGAGAGAAATAACTTTCTCAAATAAAAAACATTAAAATGAGAAACATAAAATTTCCAAAATTAAAAAAACTAAGACGAACATATCGAGGAGACCGTCACGATAGAGTTATCTTTTAATAACTAGACATATGTAAACTATTATCTTTGTAAGATCTATGTACAAATTTAAATATTTATGCAATTTCTCTATCATTCAACCATCCGATTTCGATTCCCCATTCCCCACCCGTTGTTGTCTAAGAGAAAACAAAATAAGAAAGGACACAATATCCAGAATATCAGGCTATGTTATATGTCAGCATCATATTTAAACTTTAACACTATGAATCAGATTTGCCTATAGAGGTTTGATAATTGTAGAAGACATTTGGGTAAATAAAAGCTATCAATCTCAGTTTCCTTCAACATCAAGATGGCTTGAGAGATGACTTATCATTATGATCTTTGTAACTGATATTATCTTGCTTCGGTTTTTTCACACTAGAGCTCTCCCCACCTCCTTCCAAAGCTCTCAATTTATTCTTTATGGCAGCAATCTTATCGCTGCGAGTCAACTGCCCGTAACTGCTGCCACCGAGTCTTGATTTTCTCGACTCGCTTGCTGTTCTTGAAGTATCATTCGTTGTGTTCGTCATTAACTTTTCACTAGCGAGGCGAACGACCAACGGACGACCACAAGCTAATTTCCCATGCATCTTCTCTTTAGCCAATTTAGCTTCCTGCATACTCACTTTACAAGCAAAAATAAGTAATTGCTTGACAGAGGCTATTAAGGAGTAAACCAAGCAACTTACCTCCTTGGAGCTGTACTCGATGAAGGCAAATCCCCGTGGCTCCCCACGCTTCGGCCCACGAGTGTGCCACAAGAAATCCTCAGATATTATCTTCCCAAAAGGAGAGAAGAGTTTAATGAGAGCCGCTCTGAAACAAATCGATTCAAACTTTAGTATAGAAGCGGGAAAGCTGGAATACAAATACATTGCAAATGCTGGAACAGTAGTTTTCCTTACTCCGTAATTCTGAGGTCAAGATTGCCAATATAAAGTTTGCTTTCACACTTCTCATCAACAAAACCGTTTGAATCCTGAGGCGGTAATTATTCCATAAGATTGCAAGTAGTGTTACATCATCCCGGCCAGAAGAAGGAGAAAATGTCTACAGAAGCTCACTTAAATTTAAGTACCATCACATGACCATTATGTTACAGATGCAGCATAAAATAATGTGAGTGAGGTAGGTTGGATGCTGATGGAGCAGCCCACAAGATTTAGTGGTCAAAGAATCTAAAAATAAGAAAACAGAAACAAAATACCAACCAGAAGACTGTTCTTAGGATGGTTTCACTAACGTACTTGACCACCAGAACAATGCTCTTTTTGGAATGAAGGTTAGGAATTTCATTAATGCAAATGTTTAAGCGATTCTAGTCTAGTGAAAAATCTTGAGAAGAGGCCACAAAAATAATCTTTGATGATGTTCCAAGAATTTAGATTCAAAGGCATAAAAGTGCCAGGGACTTGTCAACTACAGGAGGAGAAACTTCTCATATCTTCCTCTATGAAGTTGTACCCAATTCTGATCTTAAAAGGAGATAGAATTCCAATTATAGCACTAGGTAAGAATTTTTCCCCACTCTCAAGTTATTGAAAAAGGTTGAAAAAGAATTCATGATCTACCCCCTTACTTATGATTAAATCCCTCTCGTCAAAATTGAATACCTCAGATTCTCCTTCCTTCTCTACCAAACTAACAGCCTTAATTTTGAAGGAAGGCCCAAAATTTTCATCTCCCTGTCTGAGAGCCATTATTGTTAGCATCTCTACAAAATCTTTCCCCCTTTATTGTCAGAACAAGAAGACTGTTTTCCAGGTTGAATCTTAGTTAATCCAACCCTCACCCAATTTACCACTTTTGTCTAGAGAATCCAAGGACACTAGTTTGTCTTTTAGTTCTTTCATTTTAACAAAAACATTGGCAAATGTCCCATCTGTTCAAACACTAGACATTTCCTTGAGGGCTTTCAACTTTAGCACGAAGAAGTGATCTGGCCAACCATGGTACACCAAAGTTTTCCACCAATCTCCAATAGGGGGAAAGGTTGTTATAAAAAAACAATAATAAATAAGGAGAATAACAGAGTGGTGGTTCAAATAACATGTATGCTATACAAAACAGGGTGAAGGGCCCCAACTTTAACTGAGTTTTTATCAGAATGAGGAAGTAAACACATAAAAGAGAAAAGGGTCAGGAATATACCATAACATAAGATAGCAAATTTGTAATTTTCAGTTCCACAAAGTGCAAGAAATTTTCTGGACTTCACACATATCTGCATAAATTTGTACATATTAAAATAACAAATTTGATAGCATTACTTATTTGGAAACACCCAAATTCACACAAAAATACTTAATTACCAAACCAACCCAAATTCACACAAAAATACTTAATTACCAAACCAACAACAGATATAATACAAAACACCAGACACATTCTAGAAATAAGTTGCAAGAACCCAAGCATAGATAAGACAAGTTGGGAGCAAACATTTAGTCTTATCTACGTCACATAAATTTGGATCACAACTACCATTTCAAAACAGTCTAAACCCACAATCTCTTCCTCCAACTCAATCTACCTTTCAAAGTATGCACACATTCTCCACTCTCGTCCATCAAATATACAAAAGCCACGTTCTTTCTACATATAATGTTATTAATTTAAAATAGTTGAAAATTTTCTATTCACCTTCGCCGCAGCTGAGATAGATCCTAATAAATTTAATAATCCCAACAAATCAAAGCAAGAACTAAACTACGACTAAACGATCAAACGAGCTGAGCTTGTGACACAGCAACTAAAGATCAAAACCGATTCCTGATACAAAACGACGAATATGCTAAACATCTCAACCACAAGATAGTAAGTACCATGAAAAGGGGTCGCTGAAAAACCCTAGAGGGTGGAGATTAGAAAAAGAAGAAAAATGAAATGGCGCGATGGTTGTGTACAGTGAAGAAGAGAATACTTACAGAGTTACAGATCAAAGAATAGAACGCAGATTGGGAAGATGAGTTTACGATTTGTACGAAGAAGAAGAAGAAAATTGCCGAGTTAGTATAGACAGTCGTAAGCGTCGTCGTTCGACCCAATAATACTGGAACTTTGATCGCCACTCCAACTACAACCTCTACTTCTTCATCTTTGCTTAATGATCATCAAATAAATTGTTAGCCATCTATGAACATCAAGCGCCTGTAGCTCAGTGGATAGAGCGTCTGTTTCCTAAGCAGAAAGTCGTAGGTTCGACCCCTACCTGGCGCGAATTTTTTTCCAAATTTAATTTTCTATTTTTTCACTATTATTATTATTTATTTTGTCTTCAAAATATCCAATCTCTCAATCTCATCGTCTCTTTCAAACTGATCAAATTCCTTACTGTTGTTTTGCCCTAATTCTTACATTTGAAGGCAATGCGAAGCCTTCATCTTCTTCCAAATCCATTCTTCTTCAATTCCTTTCATTCCAAAACTCTTACATCCCCAATACCTAACCCTAAATTTCTCCCCAAATCTCCTTCTTTCACCCCCATTAAATCCGTCCTTCAATGGAATCGAAAGCCTGAGCTCGCCGGTGACACTCCTCGCGTCGTCGTCATCACCTCCGGAAAAGGTGGAGTTGGGAAAACCACTACCACTGCTAATGTCGGCATTTCCTTGGCCCGTCTTGGGTTCTCTGTGGTAGCCATTGATGCGGATGTTGGCCTCCGGAATCTCGACCTTCTCTTAGGGCTTGAGAATCGTGTTAATTACACGGTTGTTGAGGTTCTAAATGGGGATTGCCGGTTGGACCAGGCTTTAGTGAGGGATAAACGATGGTCGAACTTTGAATTGCTTTGTATTTCTAAACCTAGGTCGAAATTGCCGATTGGTTTTGGTGGGAAAGCCTTGGTTTGGCTTGTGGATGCGTTGAAAGCTAGGCAAGAAGGTTGTCCTGATTTCATTATTATCGATTGTCCTGCTGGAATTGATGCTGGTTTTATTACCGCCATTACACCAGCAAATGAGGCAATTCTTGTGACCACACCGGATATCACGAGCTTGAGAGACGCCGACAGGGTGACTGGATTGCTTGAATGTGATGGCATTCGGGACATTAAGATGATGGTGAATCGCGTTCGGACTGATATGATCAAAGGGGAGGATATGATGTCTGTGCTAGACGTACAAGAGATGTTGGGATTGGCTTTATTGGGTGTAATCCCTGAGGATTCAGAGGTAATTCGTAGCACAAATAGAGGGTACCCTTTGGTTTTGAACAAGCCACCTACATTGGCGGGTTTGGCCTTTGAGCAGGCAGCTTGGAGGCTTGTTGAACAGGACAGTATGACGGCTGTGATGGTGGAGGAGGAGCCAAAGAAACGAGGTTTTTTCTCATTCTTCGGAGGCTAAGAGATCAAATTCTCTTAGGAGAGAAAAGGTTGTGTAGATCTGCTCTGATCTCAAGGGTGGCCATGTATAAAATTGGAGTAGAAGGATTTTGGTAGTGTTAGAAAAGCAGCTGCAACTCTGCCATTATTTGTTCAAGAGGAGATGCTACGGTGAGTAATTTTGTATAGTTGGTTTGATTATGATTCTCTTTAGTATCACTGGTAGATATCTAATATATCAGTTTTAGACTTGTGTGTTTTGGTGCTTATGTTTGTTAGTGAGAAATTTTTTTCACCATCTGTTTTGAGGTTCTATTATGTTCTTATGATAGTTCTGCTCTGATTGATTCCAAAAGCACTTCTAATATGATGGAATGAAATATCTCGGTTGTCCTTCTACTTTATTGAACATTTATCACACTTGTTTGTTAATAGTCGTTGTCCAAAGTCAATAAAGGTTCGATCTTTATTAGACATGTGTATTGAATACTTATTCTAGACATATAATAACATTGTACCAAAATAATTAATTTTGCAAGGAAAATACACCAAACTCATTTTTAACCATATAATTGCATAATTGAATAAAAAAACTTGACTTTGAATTTCCTTCCCATATGAAAATGATATATATTTTGATAAACTTGTCCATTGCTTAGGTTGTGTCTAATCTATGTTAGGTTAGGAAGTTCTTAAACTTTGGGTTAGCTTTATTAAATTGAAGAGTATTGTTGAATCAAAATGATAGATGAAGTGCCTGTGCCTGTGCCTGTGCCTGTGCCTGTTGAGATTTTGAAACTCATTTATGGACATCCTACTTTCTACCATTGCAATGAAGTCCTTTTGAACTGCAGATGAGGGGAGCTTATGTAAATAAGGAAGTCTTCTAGGTTCTAAGAGCTCAAACAAAAACATGGTTTTGCTATAATATTACTCTGCTCATGCTTTGTTCCAATTTAGTATATTACTTGGCTTGGTTGTTCATTATGAATTTGTGTTACTATAAATATATGTAAGACACTAAAGTGAACATAACCTAATAGCTCGTTTTGAAATTGGCCGTTTAATTTTCACGTCTCACTTGTGTACATTTTAAAAGAGTCTAACTTATTTAGAACCCAATTAACAGATACAATTTGACAAGGTTTGTTTATGCTTTTAAGATCAATATATACGTTGTTCGTATAAGAAATCTAGAAGTGACATGTCTCTTAAACAAATGTCAGTCTAACAAATACAAGTTATAAAATAGATTTAATGCAATGTTTAGAAAAGAGGATATGTAATTTCAAGAAAAATACCTTGATTATGATAACTCAAAAATTAGCTTACAAAGAATACTTGTTAACTACTAAAGAAATGCACCCAACCAAAAAATCATCACATAAGGTCTAATGAAAGTTCACATGTGTAACACAGTTGTACATTGCCTTACAACACACTTCTAAGAATAAGCACGACAACCACATAAGATATGATGAGATTGAAATATTACGGCAGCTAACCAATAACGATTTAAAAGTTACAAATTACGAGACTTTTATCAAATCATAAAAGTTATTTGTAAAAGTAAATTCTAAATCTCTCGATATCATATAAGTTCATCAAACTTACGACATCAATTGTTTCTACAAAATAATTTACTAGCACCCACACGGCTCCATATTCTAACCAAATCAATCCACTCATCGTAATAGTAAAGTATTGGACGTGTTAATTTGTTACGTGTGAAAAGTGATTTTTGTGTTCTAGTTCCACTCCCATTGAAAAAAACCCGTCAAAAACCAACTTGAACAAACGTCTTAATATATCGTCTTTGTTATGATTTTATTTTTACATGTCGAAAGAAAATAGTCGATTGTTGTTTCAAAGAAAAGAAAACTTGAATTCCAATTTAGAAGAAAGAAAGGAAAAAAGTTAAATCCAAAACAAAAGCAATGAGTTAAAGAAAAGAAAAACAAATCTTCAACATCACGGGAATTACTAGTTTTGTTATTTACTAGAAATCGGTTTAATTTGGTTGTTAGCCAACTCCAAAACCCAAAAAGAAAAATGAAAGAAAAGCTAAACAATTATCCGTGGCCATAACATATTTCAATTCAACAGTGTCGTGAAATGCATACAACATTATACATTATGTAATGAACTAACAACACATCCATCTACCTAACTTATAATCAAAGCTTGTTCATATCTACATTGCAATGCAAGTAACTAAATGGCCATGTGAAGAGATACAAAGCTATCAAAACAAACATAGTATAGGATCGTGTTATGTATTTATAAAGTTTGTAGTATGAATCTCAATTTCATAGAGACAAAGTTTTAGCTTATAACAAAAGTTCTAATAATGAAATTGAATTGGAAGCAGCTTATGACAAAGTTGTTCATAACTTGCACGACTCATGCAATATATCATAATCATTCCAATAAATTAAACAATGGCTATATTAATTTTCAATACATACAATAACATAGCTACTCACATAACAAATTTACAAAGTTTGTAACATGGTTGAACAATTTATTAATATGATAACACAAAAATAGGTGATATCAAAAGCATATCTAAATATAATATTAAGTTTGCACCAATCATTTTATTAGAATTGAAGTGAGCATTACTTACCAAAAATAATTAACCCAAACAATCGTATGATATAGGATTCGTTTTTGCTTTTTTGTTTCTTTTTATGGGAAGATTGAAGATGTTCAAAATTAAACATAATTTTAGAAAATTTATTAATAAAAACAAATACTCAAAAACCATTTGCTAAAATTAATTTTTTAAAAAAACAAATTGAAAAAACAAGATACTAAATTAAAATACATTCCTCTCTTTTATCTTTCCTTATACGTTATATTTCCCTTAAACAAACAATTTTAGTTTTATTCTATGTAAATCCATTCTTTCCAAAATTTCACCCTTTCAATGTCTTTTCTATTATTAATTCCTAACTTCTCCTATAAAAACCTTCCTCTCTAATTCAAAAAATATTCATCAACTCAAATCTTTACAATTTCTTCTCTCAATCAATCCATGTATCTTCCTCAAGATCCAACAAAAACTCATGTAATTTTCTTTTCTTTTTAATCTCTCTTTTTCATTTGTTTTTTCTTTTGTTGTTTCTCCCCTAATTTTCATGTTGATTATTGAAAATGATTAGTGGGTTTTTCTTCCATTTCCTCAAGAACAATTATCTCGAGATCGTTCGGAAATGTATCCTATGGAAAGATGAAAAAAGAGAAAACCCAAGAATCGTTTCTTTTTCTCTGTTAGATTATCTCGAGAAACAAACACATATTGAATGATATGTTTTTCTTTTTACGGCAGGATGCGGCGGCGAGAATCTCGGCCGTGATTTTACTCGCATTGCTGAGTTTAGCCACCGTGGAAGGTAAAAGGTCGTGCCCGACTAATTATTTACAAGTTCCGGCAATCAGTTGCCGGAAACACACGGCGTTGATTACAGACTTCGGCGGCGTAGGCGACGGTGTAACTTCAAATACTCAGGCGTTCCGGCGAGCGATTGAACATCTCAGCTCACTGGCAGCGGACGGCGGTGCTCAGTTGACTGTGCCACCGGGAAAATGGCTGACCGGAAGTTTTAATCTGACCAGCCATTTCACACTCTTTGTTCATAAAGATGCAAAAATTCTTGGTTCCCAGGTTTGACCATATATATATATGGAAATGCATCTGTTTTATTTTATATGTATATATAGAAATATAATCTGTCTGATAATCCTTATTTATTTGATAGTTTTAGTATTTTTTGGATTAATTTGATGTTAAATATATACTATTTTTCTATTAAAAGAAAAGCATACGAATCTTATTATATAGTTTGGATTGGAAAAGGTGATTTTGGAACAAACAGAAAGTGGAAATGTTCCAATGGCAAGAAAGTCAAGTTTAGTGTAGTACAAAACAGATGGTTTGTAGTGTTTGTTTTTTACTGAATTTTTCAAAGAATAAGTTTGGTAATACATTATTCTAAGACTACATACTTATGTGTAATCTTTTTGGGACTTTTTCTTTGAAATTAGGTATGAGTCATGGAGGATTCATATTTTCTTAAAATTGAAATTCTAATAAAAGTAAAATGGGTAGGAATTTATGGACTTTGATTGTTGGAGTCAAATTGAAAATGAGTATTGATTAAATCATGGGGGTTGGTGATTTGTTGGGGGAGCTAATTGATTTTGCGTAATCCAAAGGTGGAGAATGAATCGGAATGGCCACAAGTCGCACTTCTACCATCTTATGGGGTAGGAAGAGATGCTCCTGGTGGAAGATACAGCAGTCTCATCTTTGGAACCAATCTCACCGACGTCGTCATCACCGGTAACAATGGTACCATTGACGGGCAAGGAGCTTACTGGTGGGATAAGTTCCACAAAGGCGAGCTTAACTTGACACGGCCCTACCTGATTGAGATTATGTACTCCGATCAAATTCAGATTTCTGATCTAACTTTGGTCAATTCTCCCTCCTGGTTTGTCCATCCCATCTACAGTAAGAATGTGATTATCCAAGGTCTCACCATTCTTGCTCCCATCGACTCTCCCAACACCGACGGAATCGACCCAGGTTTCCTTCTTCAGACCCTTCAAATGGGTTATGACTTTTCTTCTTCTTCATCTTCCCTCTCCCTAATAATTCTTCTTTCTGTTATTTCACAGATTCCTGCTCCAACACTCGTATCGAAGACTGCTTCATTGTCTCCGGCGATGACTGCATTGCCGTCAAGAGTGGATGGGATCAGTACGGTATCAAATTTGGAATGCCAACTGAAGACCTCGTCATTAAACGCCTCACCTGCATTTCCCCGGATTCTGCTGGCGTCGCTCTCGGCAGTGAAATGTCCGGCGGTATCCGCAACGTCAGAATCGAAAACTTCACCGGAATCAATACACAATCCGCTGTGAGAATCAAAACCGCTCGTGGACGTGGGGGTTTCGTGAAGGATATTTTCGTCCGTGGAATGTATCTATCGACGATGAAATACGTGTTCTGGATGACCGGAAACTACAAATCGCATCCTGATGACAAGTTCGACCCCGCGGCGTTGCCAGAGATTACGAACATTAATTACAGAGATGTGGTGGCGGAAAATGTCACTTACTCGGCGAGATTGGAGGGGATTTCAGGAGATCCGTTCACCAATATCTGTATTTCGAATGTTAAGATTGGACTAACGGCGACGCCTAAAAAGTTGCAGTGGAACTGTACGGATGTTGAGGGATTCAGTAGCGATGTGGTGCCGCCGCCTTGTGCTCCTCTGGCAAAGGCGGGGAAAAGCGGCGGATGTGACTTTCCTGAGGATCAACTTCCGATTGAGAGGGTTCAGTTGAAGACTTGCTTTGTTCAAAATCCCACCGTCGTGTGAAGCATTTGATGGAATAAACTGTGTTATGGATTTAATTATTGTCCCATCCAAAAATGAAATGAACTCTATTTATAGAGATAATGTACTCATTTCCAAAAAGCTTTGTTTGAAATATCTATGAATATTCAAGTATCAAATATTAAACTTTTATCTTCTGCGTGAATATCTTCATCTTTTAGCAGAAAATTTACTATCATTAAGCTTCTCTAAAAGTCAAAATTTATAATTTGAAATTTATAACACCAAACTTATGATACCAATTAGAAAAGAAATGTCCAAAGAAATATGCAGTCTTTTCGAAACGATTGTATGAACCCTACCGAGAAGGGTAACAAGTAGCCTAATCTAATCTTAGTGTTTGTTGGACATTTAACCTGCGAATATCACCAACCCCAAATAATATGCCAAATCTGGTGACTTACAAGATGCATAAGCTTATTTGATGTGGCCATAAAGCAATTCAACAAATATTCAGTTTGGAACCTAATTACTTGGGACTGCTTTGATGATATCTGGACATGGACAGCATCGAAGGGTTGAGATTAAAAGGGAATTCCACACTTCACAGAATAAATCCAATCTTGTGAACTCAACCAAACTAAAGTTATATGTAGAAAAGCAAATTATAACATGATTACTCTAAGAAGCACAAAGAGATCAAGCTCTTGGATAAAAATACAACAAAGTGAAACGTGAAAGAGTCTGGAAATAGGAGTATATTTAATCATCAACCTGTATTACAAACTCTATTCCAGTTCTATATAAAACAGTTCAACAATCTATGAGATTTCATCAAGAAATCGTTTATATCATTAGGCTTTAACTCCTCTAAACAGAGCTTCCACAGTCGTAAGGTAAATCAATGGAGTCCGAATGGCTGGCAATAGTTCCCATTTCCAACACCTGCAAAAGAAAAAATGAAACAGAAAGCAAATACATAAAAGAGAAGCCTCAGATTATCGGATTTGACAGCAAGGCTTGAGAAGCCATTCAGTCCCGAAAGATGGTATTTTGTTAACCGATATCATCATCAGCAGATTACTAAAACATTAAGAATAAAATGTAGGTCTCATGGCCAATCCCAAGAAGTAAAAGCAGCAACGCTGCTCCACAAGGCAATGGAATATGATACCAACAGTCGATGGAGATTCCAAACAGGAGCCATCAACATCGACAATAATTTCTTTGTGACGTTAACTCCGGTAATATACGAACATAACGCGTTCGCTCCATATCTAGTAAAGGATTGGATCTATAATCCCCCATCACATAAACAAAATAAATAACACAAACATCACTAAAAGTTTAGCCATAGAGAAACTAAAATGTTTGTCTCATGGCCAGTCCAAAGTGGTAATTGCAGCGACGCTGCTCCACAAGGCGACGGAATATGAGACCACCCACAACGGAGAACGTCCTTAAAAAGGAAGTCCATCAACATCGTTAGGAATTTATGTGCGACGTTAACTCGGAACTTTGCAGATACAGGAATAATCTGCTTCCTTATAGTAAGAGACTTCCTCGCAGAAGTTTCCCGTCGCATATGTACACATTAACAAAGACAAAAACCGGAATTCAAGAACAAGAATCATCTCAATGAAACAACATAAAGATTAATCAAAGCAGATTACAGAAACGGAAGAGAAGAAAAACCCTAACACCATGAAGAAGAAGAAGAAGAGGTTGGAGGAGAATGAAGTTTGGGCCGTCTGAGTTAAATGTATAGGAGAGGTTGGAGATTGTAAGCCGTTGGATCAATTTTCTTTTAGAGAAAATCAATCTCGGCCTTAAAATTGTCTAGGGCTACACGCTTCCATGAGGTGGGGTTAAAATCGTCCATCCGTTAAACATTTTATACAACAGTATTTTTCGAAGTTTTTTTTTTTTCCTTTCAAGTAGAAACTAAAGAAATAAATTAGAGAGAAAATTAAGTTTTTAAGTATTTTTCAAGTAGATACAGTAAAATATAACTTTGAGTGAATTTAAAGTTAGGTCTATCGAATTTAAAGTTGGGGTTTATGTATTCTTCAAATTTCAAAATGAACATTTTACTTGATCTTTAACTTTAAAATTTAGAAAATACTTCATTGTTAACAAGAAAATACTTCATTGTTAAGAAGTTCTTCGTTAAAATGAGGATGTTTAAGAACGTGTTTAAATACTATCAATGGTAGGGTGAGGATGAGGATGTTTAAGAACGTGTTTAAATACTATCAATGGTAGGGAGAAAGGAGAAGCCATAAATTGATAGAGAATCATCTACGTTGTAAGCATCTTTTCTAATTATAATTCTTGTAGTTTTGTTTAAAGCTTTTAGTTTTGTTTAAAGATGATTAATAGCTATCATAGTTATCAACCCAGGCAAGGAACTATATTCAACACACCATTTTGTAATATAAATTCTAACATTTTGCAACAGTAAAAGATCTGTTCAAATAAAAATAACATAACTAAGAACACAATCATAAATTGGGCTTATTCAAAATTGTAAATTGCTTCATATAAACATAAGATAGGAACATCTATCATATGCAAAAATGACATGGGAAACTATCCAATCAAAATAACTTGATCATACAGTCATCATCATGAAGTAGGCAATGACCATTGGGTATTTTCCTTCAACTCAAAAGGTAAAAGCAAAAAAAGAGCAAGGAAGAAAAAGAAAGCATTGCTTAGGTTTTTACAAAACCGTTTACAAATAAACTGCCAAAACTTGAATACAGGGCTTCCCTACCTAACAAGGGCTATACAGCACTATTTCAAGGGCTCTCCATCTATACAAACAAAGGCCAGGACAGGATTTGGTGGTTATGTTATATACATAAGATGCATCATCAAAATAAACAGACCACATTAAAAAATATTTTATATATATATTGCAAGCAACCCCACAATATTGCATCCATACTTGGTGGCAAGTTATCGGTTTTTTTTGGGTCGTCATGCTTATTATTAGCATCGGGGTCAGCATTTGTGTTGTGTTTGTCTGAGGTGCACCCATGAATAGCAAGCAGCAATGCTGCCTTATCACCTCCTCCCGTGCCTACTAGTTGGATACCAAATTGGATTTATGATCATCGATATAGATGGGCTTATCCATATCGCCATGCCGAATTGGCCCTGAATCAATCTCATAGGATGAAAGCAACTTTTTCTGCAATGAGAAGAGCATGTGAGAAGGTCAATAATAACGATATTATTATCACCATCAAGGTTGATGAGAACCAAGAAGGAAGAAGCCAATCGCCATCCATCCCTTTTTATATTTTATCGTGAAGGGTTTGAGATGCAGAAATCAGATTTTCATGTAAAATGACAAAATATCTCAGTTTCAGAATGGAAGCAAAACGAAAAATCATAGAAATGTTGAATAATAACAATAACAATAATTATGTGCCTTAGTTTTGTGCGTCGTTCTCTTTACAACGAGTGTTTTGTAAAATAAATAAAAATTGACCTTACTAAAGAAAGAATTTGAAATTGTATAAAAAAAGGGAAGTTCAACTCCATGCATAATATTCTCCACATGAACGGCCAAAAGAATGTGTGTTTTAAACCTAGGAATAAACAACCTCACCATCATGTTTAATTAACATTAGATGGGAATGAAAACGAGAATTTTCCTGGGGGAAATAATTCTGCTGTACTACTATAGCTCCTAGTAATAAGTAAATAGATATCCCGATGTCTCCAACAGAATTTATCAACTAAATGAAAGGCAAGAAAATGAAGAAAAAAAAAATGCTGAATCAAACCAAATTATTCAGAATGGTTCGAAATGGACGGCCCCTAATCCCAAAAACAACCATGAACTGTCCCCAACTACCCAATTTATTTTGACATCCACAGGCCAACCAATCACAAAAGCCAGTCTTCAGAAACAGTCCTTAATATGGTATCAAACTGCTTCTCGTTTAAATACTTATAGGAATAAGGCAAACGAAAATGCATATGGCCTCAATAATGAAAAGGATTTGGCAGAAACAGGTAAAATTATCCTTCATTCCCCATACGAGAGAAAATGGTTTTCCTCTCTACACAGTTCCTAGGACACATGGTCCCAGAATCTTATAAAAAGAAATACTCTATGTTGTTGAATGGAAACCATAAAAGATATACTCTGTGATCTGTAACTATATCTGAGCATCTCGTAGAACGAAAGAAGAAATGGTAACATGCTAATTCAAGGGCCTAACTAGAATGTTCACAGCTTGCATCCTAGATATGTCCCTCAAAACAACATAGATGAAAATAAATGGTGGGGGTGGGGGAATTTCTTGAAGGCATCCGAGAATTTGTTATTGAAATTTTTTAATCAATCGTTCCCACCTACCAAAGCATAAAAAGAGTGAAACAACTACAGAGTATAATTGGTACTCACATGATCCTCAAAATCAGGACTGATCAGATTGATGGATAAGTTTCTCATCAACAGCAGAACCTACATGGAAGAGATGAAATATCATTTAGTCAAAACCATGCATATTAACATAATAATATATTTCTAAACCCCAGATGCGATGAAATTTCCTTACAAAAAGAAAAATGAAATTCACACAAAATCAACTAAAGCAACAATGTTACATAATAGAGAGGAAAGAAGGTGTAAATCATACAGTTTCGACATCAATTGGGTCCATCCTCTTCAACTTTTGCAGATGACCTGAAGCGTTCGGGTCAAAAACACTGCCAATGAATCTGTAAACCTGTGAGAAATCTGGCAAAACTGCACAACAAAAGAGCATGTAAGTATCAAGAAAAACAAAAATATACAAAAAGATAAGGATTGAAGATTCACTGCAACCATTTAAATTTTACAGGACCCCATACCAATAGTTCAAAGCAATATCAAACTATTTGCAAGGAAACAAAATTATTTGAAGTACATCAAATCAATAAGATAATTACCTCTAAGAGAATGATTGTTACTTCCTTGATCAATTGTTTCAACAAGAGGGCGGGCTTTTGAAGGGCTTTCAGTACTACTGCAACAATTATTTGCCGTTGTTGGCACTGCATGCACATATAAACCAAACAAAAACGTTACCTAAATAAACATTTAATGGGAATATTTAACGGTAGACTCTAGAGACGCAAAGAACTTCCTCACAACTCCTGATTCTAGACACCCTCATATCCTCTCCTTCCAAAATTTCCCATGCATGGTAGGTTTTTAAGCCATATAATTACACCCATCTTATCCAGAGTGACTAACTCACACTCTATGAAGTTGGGAAAAAAATTGTGCTTTCAATCCATATAATATTTAGCCTTTGATACCTTGAGCCGAATTGAGTGGCTGGACAGAGTTCACTGTCCAGGAAGGTACAGCCCCAGCAGGTCCCGGACATGTAAGTATTGAAGATGAATCTGGCCTTATAGTGTATCCAGATTCTACGGGAGGAGAAGTTGACTGCAAGGACCCTGGCACTTGAGAAGGCATGGCAACTGACAAAAAAGTACAATTGAGATTTGTGAGCCGCTGAAACAATATAACGAAGTGATACCAAGCACATTGAACAGAGATAGGTAGGGGGTGAGAAGTGTAGTGGAGAACTAACCATTTTTTGATGCCTTCTGAGGATATGGATGAGAAGCCTTCCTCTTTGGTCGTGGAGGGGGCAAATGCTCTCCACCTCCAGTTTTCTGAACTTTTAAGAAGTACTTTTGTGCATGACTACGTATCTGTAGGGGACATCACTCTTATCGTTTATCATTCATAAACTAAAATATAAACAGAAAATTGAACACACCACGTTGAACTATAACAATTGTTAGGCACTCATGAAATTTTAAATATAAAAATTGAACTCCCTAATTGACATAGTTCGGACAATTAACCCAGTAGATAACCTATTAAAAACTAATTGCTCGAAATATTATAATTGGATTCTCCATAGTTTTATGCTTACGAAGTTAATTATTCAATTAGTTTTCACTTGTCACGTTGCAAATATTCTTTTTTTAAAAAAAATAATATATAAGGTCTCTATTATGGAATATGATGTAAACAAATGTTAATTAGAACTACATTTTTTCTAATTATAAAACTTTAAACTCGTCACTTTATTTCAGAAGAGTTCAATCCACACTCCTAAAGGGAGTAAGTCGCAAATAACAGGGGTTTGGCATCAATTACCTGTATAACAGTTTTTGACCCAACAAAAGCTTCAATTTTCTTCCAGTCGCGATCAAATCTGAATGTACATTGACAAAAATAATAGAGAATCACAATTAAGGTACATGTCAATAAAAGCTCAAAAAACAAGCAGTAACCACAATTAAGCTCTCCATCCACCCAGAATCTCTTTTTCCAATTTTTAAATGGAGAAGCCACACATCATATTTTAGTCCATACATCAGAAGTAAGGTTATTTAGTGTCACAAATTAACTTCTCCATTAATAACCCTCAATACCCAGAATCTCTTGCTTTTCCACATTTTCGTGTGCCTAATAACACTCCAATTAACTACCCACAGCCTCAATATCCTCTTGCTTTTCAAGCTTTACTGATTGCCTAATACCGAGCAGGATCAATTATAAGTCCTACGTGTTGGGAGCTTGAAACATACCATTTCCTAATATAGCGACAGCAGTTAAACTTATCAAGAACAGTCATAAACCAAGTGGTGGACTCAAAAACCACCCAATTAAATAATTTTTCAAACGAAATTCGAAAACCACATGAACCCCAAACCCTTTAGCCCCATCAAAACTCTACTCAAATCCCCCATCATTTCCGTTTCAATAGAAATTACAAATCACACCTCCCAAACATTCTCCATCAATCACCCATACCCAATACCCCACACCTACCACTCCACCACAAACCCCCCACAAATTCAATCACAAAATCCCAAAATTAGGCTCCAATTCCCCACATTTTCAACATTTCCTTCACCACCAAGCTCCAACAAACAAACAAAAACCGAAAACCAAAATCCAGCAAAGAGAAACAGTGACGAAATTCAAAAACCCTAAATCAAGAAAGAACCCAATAAGAATTGAATGAAACAAAGACGAGAAAAAAAAAACGTACAGCTGAAGGGCTTCAAGGAACTTGTCGTGCTCAGGTTCAGTCCAACTCTCTCTAGACTTGGTAATTGTGTAAGGCTTACGAATCTTCTTGGACAAATCCTCAGACGCTGCCATAGAGGTGGCAAACGGTCCTAGTCCCGGTAACGCCATTCCTGATGGATCTAAGTAGAATCCCTCAGAGGGATTGGGATTATTAGACACCATTGATGAAGAAGAAGAAGGAGAAACAGTAGAAAGGGAAGAGATTAAGGTGTTTACGAAGAAGAAGAAGAAATGAAAAATCAAAGGTGTGTCGATAGAACGATAGTGAGAAGAAAAGAAAATGCGGCTATTCCATGGGCGGTTTCAGAATTTATAGATAAAACTTGAGTTCTTATCTTCTACGATTACTTTACGTTAGGTTCATTTAACCATCCAATAAATACTCGAAACGTGGCATTTATTAATTCATGATTTCCTTCGTCTAAATAATTTAAATCAATTAATTCATTAAATAAATAATTCTAATCTTAAACATAAATTAGTTTTCTTATTACAACCATTCTGTACATAAACCGAGTAAAGTATAAATTAATTTCGACATCAATTTTAATTTTCATCTACCAATTAGACTTAGAATAACTACATTAGTGTATAGTAGTGATTAGCAAGTGGAGTATGGAGTATGGTTACAAATGCATCTAATATTCATTTTCGTTAGGATTTAATAATATAATTTTTTGTTATATTTTATAAATATTTTCAATTATTATAAATTTTCTTTTAAGGTTTGTGACCAATATTTGTAAATATTTAATAATTTGTGATGGAATGTGAATTCATAAATATTTGGTTTTTTTCTTCTTAAAATTGTTTAAATCATGATTAGTGATTGTTCCATACAATTTTTCCACGGCAAACTTTGGCATATAGGGGTAAAAATAATCTAACATTTGGATCAACCACAATTTCCTTGATCTAATGCATATAACCACGACATGGTACATTAACAGGGTTAAGTTAATTGAAAACTAGTCTATATACTTTATAAAATGATAAATTTTAGTTTTATGACAACTTTATTAAACTATTTATAAAATCGTTAAAGTTACTTTTTGTTATAAAAAAAAATTTATTCGAATAACAGACTCATCACTCGTAATAATATCGCATGTTATTTTAACCGTAAATGTTTTGTCATTTTTTTAAAATAAAACAACCTTCGCATAGTTTTAAATTTAGAGTTATCTCTGCTCATATCCATATACTCTTTACTCTATCATTCTTCTCGTTCGTTAGTGTATTTCTAACAATTCATCAGTGGTCAAACATACCTAACAAACTCATGCTTGGAAGTTTAGAGGTTTAAATCTTCTCTTTTTACAAAGGCATTGTAATTAAAGTCGAATCAAATTTCGGGAAGAATAGTAATTTGTGAGTTTTAATCAAAGAATAAATATAGATAAAATCTAAATTTTTGCTTTATTTTGAAAATAGTTTTGGTCTAATTACCCTAAAATCTCATTGCTATTTATTTATGGGTAATTAAGTAGAAATAATAAAGAGAAAAGAGGGAGGTGTGTTGGGGGTTATGGTGGTGCGCGATGTAGGGAAGAGAAATGAGAAGAAGGAGAGAGAGCGGGGGGAAAGTCGGTTATAACGTGAGAGGTTGAATTTGAAAGTAACGAGGATGGGACACGTGTCACTTAATCACCCCTTCTTTTAACCTCCCTTTCTTTTTGCATTTTTTATGTTACCAATACAAACCTATGTATCTCTGTTTCTTTTTTCTTTCTTCCTTTAAATATCTTCATTGAACTTCTCAAATATTCAATATGTTAACTCCATAAATTTCAAAATAAAACTATACAGACTTCGTTACATATACTGAGTTAGACATCTTCATCACCACAATGATAATGAGAAAACTATAATTTAAATAACCTATCATCTAAAATTTGCTTTTAAAAGTCATTTAACCGACAACAAGATTAAGGTAAATGATGTTAATGTTGTTCGGTGAATTTTAATACGGTTCTTATACCTTTTGGATTTTAAATTAAATTTATTGTCTCTAGTAATTAATCACAGTTAAAAGATATTTTTCTTCGTTAATTCAATAGTTTTGAAAAATGTTATTCAACAATATATCTTTACTCATGTTTAAACGGTTAAAAGGTACATATTTAACTCTTGGGTGTTTTCTTTTTTAAACATCAAATGAGGATGTTAATAAGTTAAACCATATATGGTGATAATTATAATTTTTTTCTTGTTAAAGACTTTATATATTTGATATATATAAACTCTTTATCTTAATTCTTTCATGGCAGCTGATATGTTTGAAAATTTGAATTTTACACCCTTTTTATTTATAAATAAAACAATATAATTTTGTGGAAGAACTTTTATTTTCAACCATTCAATTTAAACGACCCAACATTTTTATCTTTTCGAAAGAAAACAAAATATTTCTTTTTTTTTCTTTTCTGAGAGTGCATAATTGAAGAAAAGTATCAATTTAGATATGTTTTGAGGGGCAAAAAAATCAACTTGTTATAAAGTTAATTAATATATTTTGATAGATTGACATTTCTACCCTTGACCTTCCTTTGTCATCTTTTGACCGTTGTACGTTTCCTTCCTAATCTCTCCTCTGCCCAAATATGTCACCTGACCGTGGGGTCACTTCCTTATTTGATTTATAAATTTTAATTTTCTTTCCTTCGGATCAATTATTTTTACCATTTTTTATTTGGGAAGACTTTAAAGGTACATTCATTGACCATAGAGTTTATTATTTTGTTTATAGGAATTGTTTTGATAATCCTATTGTTTTTCTATTATTTATTTTAAAAAATTAAGATCGATCATGAACTTGTTCGAACCCCTTATTTATAAATTTTTTTGGTGAAAATTTTAATATAAAAAATGACAGATGAATTCCAACGAATCACGTTATGTCATGTACCTCTTACCATTCAAATTATGATTATTAGTAAGTGATTGGGTCATAACTGACGTTCATGTATAAAGAATGACATCAATTACTTTTTTAAAAATAAAACCTTAGGTTGCATATTACCATGATCCCTGGTATAAAATTTCTCTAACTCTTGATTGAAACACTTCAATACATCAAATTGCAAGAAACACTTTTAATCAACAGCTCTCTATTATCACATAGTTTAGAACATCTCACAAAATTCTAATTATTATAAGATAGATAATTAGTCAATTAAGTAAGTGAACAAAATATTACGACGTATTAAATTAATAGTTATATTTTACTTAAATATTCTAGACTGCTCCCTTAACAAAATATGCCTCTATTTCAATAGTTTGTTTTGGGGAGATTTTAACACGTTACATGCACATAAATATACATGTGTGTAATTTGATAATATAATCCCCTCCTTTTTTAACTTCTACGTTTTCTAAACTTTATTGTCAAAATGATGTATTTAATTTCAACTCACTAACTAGTTGGAGAAACTTTCTCAATACGTCTTCTTAATATAATGTTGTACCCGTTTTAAGTTAATTTTCATGTACAATGTTTACCAAATAATTATTTTTAGGTGAAATTCAATTATGACAAACTCCACTATATGAAATTATATGTTATTGTCAACTACATCCAATGCATTTCAAACACACGTATAATTAAGATTATATTCATTTTCAAACTTTATGTTCTAAATATTTTTAATCTATTATCAATAAAATATCCAAACATTAGAAAATTTGTAAAAAAATAAACCACTTGATAAAATATTTACCATTTATAAAAAAATCAAATATAATGAAATTTAATCAATTGTTGTGAAATTTATTTTTTAGTGTTTATGTTTTATGAAAGGTAAATATTTTGTTTATTTATTTTTTAAAGGATCGAAAAAAATAAATGTCCAAACTCCATCATGAGATTATTTGAACTTAACCTCTGGAAGGTGAAGTACTTACCGAGAAAATGTCCAAATCAATCCCACACCAAAGTAGGAACAAAAACGAGTTTAGTAAACAAATTCTAAAAGTAAATATGAAAAATGTTATAATTAAACCACTCATTTAATGTGCGGAATAAAGTGTTTTGAGTTAAAATTGAAAAGGTTTGGTGCTTTAAATGTTCCTTTTAATGTTTGAAAAGGAAATAATATTCCCAATTAACCCTATTGTTTCTTTTTCAAACATATTAGATTTTAAGTTTAGAAATAAAACTATTATACCATTCAAATTCAATTTATAAATTAAAATTTTGTGTAAGATGTCAAAAGCTAATAAATAAATAAATTTGGAGTGTGAATCCGAACATAGTTTATTATTACGTGTATAATTCTCTCCCTCCTTTAAATTTTATAGCTATTTTGATTTGAGTACTTTTTGTGATTAATTGAAGTGTTAGTACTATTGTTTCTAGTACAATAAGAGTTGTGAAATTTGGTACATACATAATGTGTTATTTCATAACAGTGTTGGTTGAATAAGAAATTTGGATGATTTTGGCTACATCTCCAATTGGGCTTTGAAATCATTAGTTGAATCACACCAAATCATTGATCACTTATGCCCAAAGTATAACCCAATTCAAACTCATGGCTCATTTGATCATTAACCTTTTCATCCTCAACATACACTAACGTGGTTTAAACTAGAGACACCATCAGTACAATGAATGTTGATTCCTCTCCCCCACATTTACATTGGTGTTTTTCAATCAAAACTTCATCTTTTGTGTTCATAAATTTTCCTTTCGGAAAAAAGAATAGTTGACTTGATCTCTAATTAGCAGTTGACTCGACATTTCCAAGACTTCTTTCACAAACTTTTCAGTCATTGATGGCTCCAAAAGGTAAGAAAGCAAAAACCACTTGGCATTTAATTTCATTTGCATCAACATTCTTTGTTTTTCTTTCATTGCAGACTGAATTTTCCAAGAAGATTCCTCTTTTTAGAACGCTCTCTTTTTCTTTGCTTTGCTCATTTCCTTGACTCTTCATCTTACGACCTTTTCGTCATGACTTCTTCGTCACCTTCCTCAATGTCTCTCTTCTTTTTTCACTATAAATTTGGTTCATTCTCCACTCTTTTCTTTTCAATTCCAAACATTTCATCATTTTTCTTTCCATTCTCTAAGTTCTCTCAAACTTCCTCTTTGATTCTCTGTTTAAATCTCTCAAGCAAGCAACTATGAAGGTACGTACGACGTGTCGAGTTCTTTCTCTTTCATGGATTTGATTGGTTTCTGTTGTTGTTCCCTTTCTGGGCTTTTTGTTTTCTAATACTTTTGTTTGGTTTTTCTGCAGAAAGTTATCGTGAAATTGGATGTTTCTGATGAAAAATCTAAGCAAAAAGCTATGAGTGTTGTGTCTAGCCTATCAGGTATTCAATTTTCTTCTTCTTTCCATTCTCTATCCTCTCTGTTTCGTTTGACTTCTGAGGAAACAAAGGAATTGAAAATATATCATTCCAGTTTTTTGTTCAAATAAATTTTGTATGTGTTGATTCATTGAAAGAACTCGAACACTTCATGACTTGAAATACAAAATCAACCCCATGATCTCTGTCAATGGACTCTCTTTCTCTGTTCTGTTTTTCTCGAAATCAATAGAAATTTGTTCTTCCTTTTCTTTTTACATGGAAACTAAAAGGAACCCATTATTTCACAAGCAAAACAAAATAATTTTCTTTCATCCTTTTCCTTTTTCATGGAAAATAAAAAGAACCCCACTACTTAACAAGATAAACAAAAACAAACCCATATCTCAAAATCACTAATCTTTCTCTCAGTGTGACGATCTGTTTGGCTAAAAAAAATCTGTTCTTCATTGCAGGAGTGAACTCGATCTCAATGGACATGAAAGAGAAGAAGCTGACAGTAACAGGAGATGTAGATCCAGTAGTGATTGTAGGCAAATTAAGGAAAATTTGTCATACAACAATAGTTTCCGTTGGACCAGAGAAAGAAGAGAAGAAACCAGAACCAAAGAAAGATGAACCAAAGAAGGAAGATCCAAAAAAAGCAGCTGAGGAAAAGAAGAAAGAAGAACAAAAACTTGCTGAGCTCATCAAAGCTTGTCAACAATATCAAGCTTATAATTATCTCTATTGCAATCCACCAGTTTTCTACCCTCCTCCTAGATGCATTAGCATTGAAGAAGATCCAAATGCTTGTGTTATTTGTTAAAATCTCCCCCACACTCTCTTTACAAACAGTCCATTTCAAAAGGGTAATGATGAGTTTGGAGGAACATCCATTCCTTGGCAAAGTTCTAAACCTAAGATGAAATTCCACCCTCCTTTCCCCTTTCATATTTGTGTGATTTCATGTACCAATCCCCACCCCTTTTTTATGTATGGAAGATTGCAATTTGCTTCCTTCCAAACATGTACTGAATAAAGGATATCTATGCTACTCAACGTTTTATACCCTTTTCAATGTTTCCATATGTTTAGAAGTTCAACATCAATATGAGAACAAATCAAAGCAACGCAAAAATAGAAATATATACACTAAAAATCAATCAAAGCAATGAACATACATAACTTATCTTTTAAGTTTGATGTTTAAGTTGACTTCGAACAAGTCTCTTTGTAATGTGCCCTAAAGCAATCTATATCAAAGGTTAAAGATAAAGATCGAAGGAAAAAGTTAGTCACCTTTGAAATTAAAGCACTCTATATCATCATCACCCAAGAAAAACAAATTTGTACCATTTTTTTTTAGCCCAATAAAGAATTCTATAGATTAAATAGGAAATGCTTTTATATCTAAATAAAATATATTTGTATTTTGAAAATTTATTAAAAAACCACTCACAAATTCATTAGATCGACAAATTAGATTATACTATTTAGCCGGCATACAATGTGAGATCATATGATTTTGACAAACTAGAGCTAGCTCTTTATATATACAATATAGTTGTTTAAACGTCACTTTCTTTTTCTTCGTCCTTTTTAGTACAACAAATTAATGAAATACTAAAAAAAAATATGAACATTCAACCTCGAAGACTAACTATGAACTTTTGTTAACCACTCTCGAAAAAGATTTAAATAAGTGACTCGAAACTTTATGTATTTAATTTAGGCCAAACTTACCAATTTTGTCCCATAGTTTTTGCTTGAATAATCCCATTTTTCCTTTTTTCTTTTGAATGTGATTGGGAAAGAGCAATAATATTCAAAATAAAGTAGGAGTGATTGGTTAACTAATTGTTTATTAGTACTCTTAAGGTAAAACGAAATATACAAAGTTTGATATAAATTGGTTGAAACCTAATTATACGTTACTTCATCAAACAAAAACGAGATAATTAACTTAAAACCTAATTATACATGGACACATCTTATTTATATAGATTTTTCTAGAAAACAATATGAATTGAGATATTTGAAAAATGGTTAGGGATTGAATAATTTTTTAGAGGTGACATTAAATATAAGGCTAATTTGTAGTTAATTTATTTCCATATTGAAATGGACATGAGATGTATCCAAAAGATGCCGTCTTCAAAAATACAATTCCCTTTTTGTCCATATATATATAATTGAAATTTTAGAATCTCATTAATCCTAAGATTAAGTTGTTAATTTATAGATTAAGACACTCATCAATCATAACTTAAAACTTTTTTTTGAATAAGTAAAACGGTAAATGAAACTTCGGCCAATCACTCCATTGTGGAAAAAAGTGAAATGCTAATGTAAGTATAAAAAAACCTACATGATATTCAAAAGGTTGTACGTAGTTAGAAATTATCAATTGTGTATAAATATTTTATCAAACTATAATTATTACTTATGTGATTATATACTCTTGGAGAAGAGATCCTCGTGTTCAAATCTTCCTATCTCTTAGATCAATTGAATTAAAAAACCGACTTTGGTCAATTCTAATGACGTTTCCACTACGGATATGATTCATCAAGATTTTCTATTTAAATTGATTTGAAACGATGAAGAGTTCTAAAATTTTTGTTCCCAAAATTCTCTAGCGTTTGTTTCTTTTCCTGATTTAGTCTTCTTCTCCTGTTGAAAATAGTTTATTGAATAGTAGTAGTGCATGTTAAATCAACTATACTCATTTGGGCTTTAAATTTGAAATTCATATTTAATTAAATGGATTAAATGATACAAAGATCGTTTAATTTGTACGAGGTTAAAGTTTGATGTATGAGTCTAAAATTAACTTACAATTGTAGATTTTTTTTATCTTTTCAAAAATATTAGAAACTTAAATTAATAACTATATTAATTAAAACATTAAACTTTGAGATGGTATCAATTTAATCTCCATACTAATAGTTATTAATTTAAATTCTAAACTTTCACCAATGTGTTAATCTAAATCATTAATTTTAATGAATTTATCAATTTAAACTCTCAAATTTCAAACTTTCTCAAACTTTAAATTGATACAAATACTATAGTTGAGAGTATAAATTGATACATTTTTGAATGAGTCGTTATATCATTATGACAATTTAGATGAGCTGTGTTAGGAGTAATATTACATGTGGGTTTGGTTCATACTCAAACTTAAATTATAGTAATGTTGATTATTAAAACAAAACATTTGAAAAGTGTATGGGAAAGAAGAAAAATAGCATATGGTTAGATATTATATGATATGATGTAATATGTATAATACGAATTGGTTGGTTATGGTTTGAATGAAATTCATTTTATTTTTCACATAATCCTCATCCCCTTTTTCTTCGTCTTCTTCTTCTTTCGTCAATCTCTGTAGTGTCTCCTTCTCTCTGCCTAAGTTAAAAATGCAAACAGTCTGAAACAGCAAGGAATTTGTCAAGCTTTCATGGCTTTTCAGATTGAACCCTCCAGTGAACCCCACGAACAAAACCCACTTACTTTCATCACCCATCTCTTTCATTCTTCTACCTCAAATTTCTCAACCCTTTTCGCCAATCCTCAATCCATTCCCCCATTTCCCTTCCAATCCTCTTCTTCTAAGCTATGTATTCCAGTCGCATTCCCGCCCTCCCCAAAACCCCCTTTTCTTTCCCACTCAGGCTTTCACTCAATTCATTATGACCTCGATTCCCCCAAATCCGCGGCTGTAAAGGGTTTGTCGTCGTCGCCCAACTTTGACTCTGGTTTTCCGTCGACACTCAGGATTTCAGGCCTTAATTCCGATGGAAAAACTGGCGGCCCAGCGTTTGTTGGCCAGGTCTTCAGTATGTGCGACCTTTCTGGGGCTGGTCTTATGGCCGTTACGTCTAATATGAACATTCCTTTCGTTTCTAAGAGGTTCCCCTCCTATCTCTCTTGTATTTAAGATTGGCTCTGTTATTATTATTAGCTAGATTGAAGAGGGTAACTGCTGGTTTTGCTAATGGGCAGTCAATCATAGCTGTCTAGACTGTAAGTTATATAGACTATATGAGAAGTATTGCTCAGGGTGGGTCTTAGTTTTTTAGTTTACGAATATGTGATTGGGGGGAATGTTTATGTGATTCATGTTTGAGTAGCTTAAGTATGGATGAAAAAACTTTACTTTCATTAAGTAACAACGAAAGAATACGCACTGGAATTTAAAAAAAAAAAAAATGAAAATCCAACATAATGGAGCCAATCTAGAAGAAAGGGCCCGAATCAAGAGAAATAAGGTGAAATGGATAATACCGAAAGAGCTTAGGAACTGAGGTCAGGGAGATTTAAAGAATCTAATAAAGGATTAAACATTGCTATAAGAACTCTCATGCTCTCCAAAGGTTTTCCTTACCCGAAACTCTTACAAAATAACACATGCCGTAGCCTGCCTCAAAAAAACCCCTTTATCACAAAGGGGGATGGAGGAATAAGCTCCTCAATCGTCTCCCCGCAACTCTGAGAGTTGACAAAACTAAAACGAAACATCTCAAAGTAATCGCGCCAAGTTGCATGAGCAAAATCGCAACTCACTTCAATGATCTATGCGTAATGCATCGTTATGGAGAACTGCAGCTTCGTTTTGGAGAAATGGTGTTAAAAGGAGCATCTTTTGAATGATGTTGTGATGGTTAAGAGTTAAGACTATACTAATATGTACAAGTTTTTACAAAAAGAATTTAACGTTCTTTCATTTATGGGTACCTTGAGAAGACTGGGGCTAAAAAACAAGACATTTTCTCCTCCTTGCCCACAAAATCAGTTAAACAAACTTGAATTTTTATCTTCTTCTTTCATCCATTGGAGCTTGCATATTTGTTATTCGTAACCTTCTGTAATTTGTTATCTCAAAAGTTCACCTTTGAGATTTCTTATCGAGCAACTACTTGTTTTTACCAGATTTTGATTGCATAACTCCAAACTTTTTGAGAATGGAAAGACTTACCCACCCATAACGGCAGTCTTGCTCCAGAAAATTATGACATAGAAGAATACGTGAAAGCTATGAACTGAAAAAACTAAATGTAGGACCCCATAAAAAGTTCCCAGACTCCGACAGAAGTTACGCTTTCTTTTTTCAACAAAATTATTACCCACAATTTGGGGGTGGCGTGGCATGCTGGTCTGTTCGAGTGAAGCTGGCTTATAATATGTTGCGCACAATCTATACCAACCGAATACTCAATATCACTGTGGCATTTGCATTACCAGCTAGGCGTGTTGGTTTAGTCCTTCTTTGGATTTCCACTTTCGCTAGATTAATTTTAGTCGCTGAAATTGAAGGAAAGAATGGTTACAGTTTTTCTATTAAGTAGTAGTACTGTTCTGAGCGAATTATCCTTTCAAAATTCCTTCTCTTATTTGTGATTCCATTCTTTTAGAACTGAAGAGTGGCTTAAGAAGATGTTCTCAACCATTACTAAGAGTAAAAGAAATGCCCCCATATTCCGCTTCTTTACTGATTTAGGTGATGCAGGTATTTGCTCCTTCTACTCTTTATCTTCGTTCCTTTGGCAGTAATTATGTGATTTATGTACTTCTGGACTTTCTAATGCATTTGGAGCATAGCATCTTTCTCAAGTTTGTCATTGTTTTTTTTAATCTTTTAGTAACGTAATATTAACTTCTCAATTTTGCTTCTTAGTTACATATGTTAAGCGACTAAATATTCCAAGTGCTGTGGTGGGGGTATGTCGTCTTGATTTAGCATACGAGCATTTCAAGGTACATCTAATATTGGTGGGCCAATTCTAATTTGTTGGTAGTAATATATTTTCCAAAATCTGATGAAGATTTGCTTCCTTGTTTCTGGGCATCGTCTTCCATGTTCTAACTTCTAAGGTTACTTGTACATGCAGGAAAAACCTCATCTGTTTCAGTTCATTCCGAATGAGAAACAAGTACGATTTTCTTGTCTGAAGCAAGAAAATTTCATTAATACAAAAAATATTTAAAGATATTGTGAGCATCAAGCATGCTAGTCAGCTAGAACGTAATGATAGTGACTCATGCCCTTGGCCCTTGAATGCTTTTCTAATGTGTAGGTTAAAGCAGCAAACAAGCTTCTTAAAGGCCTACCTCAAAATGGTGGAAGCAAAAAGATTGATGGCGTTCCTGTGTTCAGTGCTCAGAACTTGGATATTGCAATAGCAACTACCAATGGGATAAAGTGGTGTGTCATCTTCTCTTTCAATTTTTTTTAAAAAATTTAGTTTTTACAGGAACCAGCCATTTCTCATGTTAGTTATCCACTTTTTGCCACTTTGAGTAAGTACATTGTTGTTGTTGTGAAGTGCAATCATTGACATATCTAATCATAAGTTCATATTGTCTTCAAGAACCAAAAGGCATTCTTTTTATACTTATGACTGTTAGAACGGCTATTGTTAGTATTTACTAGTTTCTTTATCCATTAGTTCAGTAATTTTATGAACTTGTGATATTTTCGTTATTTTGAAGTTTTTCTCTGCATATTTTATCTTCAGTATTTTCATTTTGTTATTCAGGTACACTCCTTATTTTTTTGATAAAAACATGCTCGATAATATTCTTGAAGAATCTGTTGATCAGCATTTTCATGCTTTAATCCAAACTCGGCGTTTGCAGCGCCGGAGGGAGATAGTTGATGATAATGCAGCAGCAGAAGTTCTTGAAGAGATGGGCGATAGTTTGTTGGAGCCTCCAGAGGTATGATTGTTAGATAGTGTTGGTGCAGTTTCTCTCCCTATGTTTGTGATTATAGCCTCACATCTCCCTATTTTGTAACTCTTTCGGGCCTACTTTGCCCTCTTTTGATTTCATACATCACTGAAATATTGTATACATGTTTCTCGCTGAGAAAGAATACTGTAAATCGTGATTACAAAATAATTTAGGGTAGGGTGAATGTGCAATCCACCAAGAAACTGTACGTATCTCACTAATATAAAAGGGACCAAAAGGTAATAACTTATAACCTTATAATATTTTAAAGGGAGGGGTTTTGGTAACTCGTTTGGCTTTTTAGCAGGATAATGTCTTATTCTCCTACTTTTATTCACTCTGAGTCCTCTGAAAAACTATTATCCTGGGATTGACTATTGAGCAGTATTCACCTACATATGTCGTCTCACATATTCTTTCTTAGTAGGTTCAAGAAGTGATGGATGAGATGGGCAATCCTGGAATACCCTTGAGTGTCATCTCTAAGGTTGCTGAAATGCAGCTCCTTTATACCGTTGATAAAGTAATTCTTGGAAATAGATGGTTGCGTAAAGCTGTTGGTATTCAACCCAAATTCCCTTACATGGTCGACTCATTTGAGAGAAGGTGTGTGTTCGGGTTTTCCCAATTATTACATCTCTTCAATACTTGGTGTCTCAACCAAACATTTTAACTAACAGCTTTGATGCAATTTACTTTCTTTGTTTCAGGAGTGCAGCTTCTCTCCTAAGAATCCAAGAGTCTGCTAGTGGTCTTACCAACTCTGAATCAGTGGAGGAAACCAAAGAGCTTCAGTGTTATAGTTCATCACCTCTCAACACTGAAGATAATAGGGAAGCCAATCAAGAACCTAAGCAGCATTCCTTCAATCCTTTTAGAAACTGGTTTGGTCATCTATGGTCAAAACAACGCCAAAGGGATGACTTCTCTCAGGAACGTACAAAACAAAATGTGCAGATAAGTCCCTTTCTCCCCAAAATAACAATGGTGGGTATATCTACTGGTGACTCAGGGCACACGAGTAAAGCCAATTTAAAGAAGACAATGGAAGATTTGACTAGAGAACTAGAACATATAGATCAGGG
Source organism: Cucumis sativus (assembly GCF_000004075.3). Lineage (NCBI taxonomy): Eukaryota > Viridiplantae > Streptophyta > Magnoliopsida > Cucurbitales > Cucurbitaceae > Cucumis > Cucumis sativus. The sequence goes on along the minus strand of NC_026659.2, from coordinate 515,263 downwards.
AAATGCTGCTAGTCATAATGAGTATGAGTTCAACAATGAAGAAAGGGATCCATTATTTGTTGCAAATGTCAGTCATTTCTCCTCGGGCTTGTCAAAGGCAGGATCGGCACGGTGGGTTCGAGGAAATGATTAAAGGACCTTTCCAATGTCATGAATCCGAACTACTCTTTTTAACAACTCCAGTTTTCCCAGATGCTGAGAGCAGGGTATGAAGTTATGGCATACTTCCCTTACTGGGTGTAGTTTTTTCAATTTGCCAAATGTAAAATCAAACTGACATTCATATGCCTGTGTATGGTAGTTGCTTAGATAGTTTGAAAATGTGGTATATGTGCTGTATCAACAGAATGAAAAGTAAAAGAGGTAGAAGGAAAAAGTCTCTCTTGTTATTCTTTTCAGACAATTTTGAACAATAATGAAATGGATTTTTGGGTTTCAAAAGAGAGAAGCTTTAACTATTGCTTGCTTTTCATGATCTTCAACAAGTCATAGGATGAGTTGAGTCTCTGACAGATCAAATTGATTCTAGATATCAACAATCATCATAACAGAAGCAAGCAGAGAGACAGAGAGACAGAGAGAGAGAGAAGCTGCAGGCTGCTGCGTGTAAGTATTACAAATCTATTTTTTGTCTACACTTGTTTCTCTTTTCTCTAAAACTTACATGGCTCTAGAATCGCAATGATTGTATGTTCAACTTCAGTGGTCTGTCTATTCATGTGGAATTGGAACTGTTATGTTATAGCTTCTTTCTTTAGATAATGGATTTGAAAGAATCTATACTAAAGATTAAGAGGGATATTGCTTCCTTTTTGTGGCCAAGCATTTACTGAAATTGCTATGCATATGAATTATGATGGGTTTGTTCTAGTTTTGGTTAGAAATTGATGGTGTTGGATGCAGCAAAGAAACAAAAATTGCCATATTTAAGAGGGAGAGCAAAAGGCAAAGCAATGATGGGTTAAAGAATGAGGTATGGGATTGATAGTGGGTTTTGCTTTGTGGTTTTAATGCCTTTCTTCCATAGTGTTTTGCACTTCCTTCCACATTATGAAGTGTTAATATTGACACATTAGCCCCTCCTAGAAAAGATATTGCTATCATTGTATTAGGAGCTTATAGTGTCGTTTCTTTTTCTCTTTTTTTAATTATAAATGGATTTATGTCATGAGTCAGATTAGAAGTACTTTTTGTTATGAACCTAAGTAAATTAATGGGGTAAGGCTAGTTGAGTTGGACTAAGTGACATGTTTAACAACTTAATTTTTGAGTTGTTTTCTAAATCTCTATGATAGTATTGAAGGTGGAAGATGTTTAAAATTAATGTTTATAAACCAATTCAATTAATAATGGTGTAATTTATTTTTTACACATTCCAATAATCTAAAGTGCCTTCTTACTTATTCCACCTAAGTAGAAAGTGGACATTTATTTATTTTTCTAAAAAATGCCATTTTGGGATATTTATATATATACAAATCAACAAACTTTTGATGGGAACATTATGGTGAATTACTAAAAGAATAGTTTAGACATCAAAATAACATATTCATCAAGAGCTTATAGTTTTCTTTTCCTTTTCCTTTTTGGTAATGGCTTGACTTCTTTTAAACTAAAATAACAATAACAATAATTCAATGTGATTAGAAGTTTGACATAATAACTTTGAATGATAGTTATGCAACTAATATATATATAATGATTTAGAAAGGTGGATGATAATGATTTCCAATTCCTAAAAACTTTGGTACTCTCTAGATAATACATGATCACTTCCAATTCAATTATCTTAAATTTATGAAAATTTTAAAGATGACTTTGAAATGATGATAGGTTAGTTATACTAAATTAATCTTTGTAACCATATAGTACTATACCTATTTGATAGAGCTCTCTATACTATTACTAGCTAGATATCCATATAGTTGAGATTAGCTAGCATTAGCTAGGGTTTATGACTTCAATATCCAATTTCATTGCTCTTAATTGATTAATTTGCCGTCGTATACTTATTGAATCAGAATAATTACTATATTTTATGTTGAAAAATGGAGTTAATATAAGTTAATTGTGCAGTAATTAAATTATAATTGATTGTTAAAACGTGAGTTATATATACCTTTGAACCCTTCAATTCCATTCAATTTAATAACTTTTCATTAACCACATACGTCTAGAGAGTGGGTGCCATTTAAAATCTTGATTGAATTGGTGGTTTACATCGTTCTAAGATCGTATTGTCATAATTAAATTGTTCTAAATTTTGATTTTGATTTTAAAATTTTCTAGTAAAGATTTTGGTAGTGGTAGCTATTGGTTATAGGAAGATAGTTATAGTAAATACTAAAGGTTGGTGAGACATATATATATATATATATATATATATATATATCCTTCAATGTTTCTAAAGAGAGAATTCAACAAAATGGAATCACTTTTTCAAATAATCATACAATATAACTAACACCTAACCTTACTGTTTTTTTAATTTGTAGCTCATTCTAACTATGTGTTCTTCTTCCATCTTTATTTTAATGAAAAAGTTGAAAGAAATTACAATTTAAAATTCAAAAGGTGAAAAAGAAATGGAAAATTTGAAAATGGAAAGAAATCAGCAACACATAATTATGAACAATATAATATTGTAAGTATATATATATATATATATATATATATATATATATTTGTAGAATTTAAAGAAAATGGAATCTCTTACAACAAACTCTTACAACATTGACCTTTAGGAGAAAATGACTCTACATTGCATTAATTGATAACAAGACAATGGAAACATACCAAACACAAAACAACCCCAAGACTCATAAATAAGTATTTCGATTCTGGGTTTTAATTCCAAAGTTTTCCATTGCCATAAGAACTCTATATACTCACACATTGTTTTGAAACCATAATATATAGATACATATAATGAGTTTTTTTTTCTCTCTAACCTAACAGGAAAGATGGGTTTAATAATGGAACCAGCAACAGTAGTCGAAGTAGAACTGATCCCACCTTTCCCCCAAGTGAAAACAGACTAATTAAGACTATGTATATATATATATATATATCATTGATTCACCACATAACTGAGTGTATACAAACTGCATAACATATGGTATATATTGAGGTAAAATTAAAATTAGGCAGCGTTAAAAGTTGCAAAGATTCCCCACATCAAACCCCCATTTATTTAAAAAAAGAATATTTTCTTCTTCTTCTTCTTCTTCTTCTTCCTCTTCTTCTTCCTCTTCTTCTTCTTCTTCATTATTTTGAGTACATTAAAAGAGCATCTTTTTCTTTAATTAAGAAGCCCATTTTTCACGGATCCAGATTCTCTTCCCTACCACACACTCTTATAGTAATAACAACATCATTAATTTTCCTATCCCTTTTTTTAAAAATATATAGTTCAGAAATTTGAAGTATTTGTAATTAATTTTGAGAGCCATAATATGAGGAGAAGAAATTAAATAGTTTTCTTTTACCTTAATGAGGAGGAACTATACGTTACCATTGTCCACAAAAGCAATTACAAAGAAGACAAACCACAAAATTCTCCTCAACAGTTCCCTTTTTTGGATATACAATGAACCAAAAACACTTCTGGGGATCTTTTTCTAAGGGATAATCACTAACTTTTTCCTTTTTCTTTTTTGAATTTTAACTAAATTGATTAGTGAATTGCGAGGAAAAAATAGTTAATTACTGGGAAATCCATATATATATATATATATATATATATATATATATATATATATATATATATATAAGATATAATTAAACGTTAACCAATATTTACATTAATCATTAACTTGGTTATTTTGGTAAATGGAAGAAAAAAATAGAATGAAATACATTAATGGGTTTCTTATCCATAATCCTAATTAAGGAAATAAAATCCAAATTGCCCATAAAAGAATATGAATATATATATATTGACACGTAAAGTTACATCCAAGTTTTCCTCTTGATTTTATATTCTTATGTTAATAGATGATGTCACCAACTTAATGGTTTAATTAGGGTTTAAATTATATCTTCAACTTAATTATTACTTAATTTTTTAATTAGGTTTATGAGTATATCTTCTTCCTAATAGACAGTCACATTAAAATTAAAGTCATTTATTTTTTAGGTTTATATTCATTTCATCTTAAATTTTAGAATTTCAATAATATGAAGAAAAAAAATCTAAAAGTTTTGGAAATTTTATTGGGAGAATGTTATCTTTTGAATATAATATGAGTTTTTTTTATAATATTATTTAATAAGATATGGTAGGAAGATAATTTTCTTTAATTAGCCTAAATTTAAGTTAGAAAATTAGAGATAATAAGGATTTATTATATGTATTATTAAAAAATACATTTTACTTTTCTCCAAAATCTAAATAACATATAAAACAAAAGATTAATAAAAAGGCTTTCAAATGAGTTTATATATATATATATATTAATACGTTTGAAATGAATTTTCCATTATTTAAAAACTCTAATTATTTAGCACTTTAACATTTCTCTCTTTAGCTCTTAAATTAGTCTACATATTACTTTTGGATTTAGTAGAAAGTGATGTTTGTATGTGCTATGTTCATCCATCTATATATATGTCATGTAATTTACAAATAACTTTCTTTAATTGGATTATTTTTTTATAATTTATTAAACATCTATCTATTTTAATGTACGTTACGTCACTATAAAATTATAAGATTCTCCGAATTTATGAAAGAATACACATGTTGAATATGACATGAGAAAGTGAATAGGACACTAAGTAGGGATGTTAATGTTACGTCACTATAAAATCGTATAGATGTACTCAACAAATTTGGATGTAAATTTCAGCTTCAATAAAGTAAAATCAATTCTCTTAAAAAGTAAACAGAGTATTTGATTACAGGTTTCTCTCAATTGAATGATAAAAAATGTATTATTTTAGTTTTGATGGTTATATATAGGTTTCAAAATGTTGTTTTTTTCCTTATAAATCATGAATTTAGTTTCTATTTGGTTATAGATTTCAAGATTTTACACATTTACTTTACAACAAATAATGTGATGAAACTTTTTTCTTTTTCCTCTTATAGAAACACTCAACAAATTTGGATGTATTCAACAGTAAGAAATTTCACTTTCAATAAAGTAAAATCAATTCTCTTAAAAGTAAACAGAGTGTTCTGAATTACAGGTTTCTCTAAATTGAATGATAAAAAATGTATTATTTTACTTAAGTTTCAAAATGTTGTTTTTTTTCTCCTATAAATGATGAATTTAGTTTCTATTTAGTTATAGATTTCAATATTTTACACATTTACTTTATAACACTTTAAATAGAATAATGTGGTGAAACTTTTTTCTTTTTACTCTTATATATAGAAACACTCAACAAATTTGGATTTATTTAACAATAAGAAATTTCACTTTCAATAAAGTAAAATCAATTCTGTTAAAAGTAAACAGAGTATTCTGAATTCAGATTTCTCTAGATTGAATGATAAAAATTGTATTATTTTAGTTTTCATTGTAATATTTAGATTTGAAAATGTTGTTTTGTTTTCTTTTTTTCCTATAAATGATGAATTTAGTTTCTATTTAGTTATAGATTTGAAGATTTTACACATTTACTTTATAACACTTTAAATAGAATAATGTGATTACACTTTTTTTTCTTTTTACTCTTATATATAGAAATACTCAACAAATTTGGATTTATTCAACGGCAAGAAATTTCACTTTCAATAAAGTAAAATCAATTCTGTTAAAAGTAGACAGAGTATTCTGAATTACAGGTTTCTCTTAATTAAATGATAAAAAAAAGTATTATTTTAGTTTTCAATGTAATATTTAGGTTTGAAAATGTTGTTTTTTCCCTACAAATCATGAATTTGGTTTCTCCATTAGTTATAGATTTCAAGATTATTTTATACATTTACTTTATAACACTTTAAATAGAATAATGTTACGAAACTTTTTTCTTTTTGTTTCTTTTTGCTCTTATAGTATACTCAACAAATTTGGATGTATTCAACATTAGGAAATTTCACTTTCAATAAACATCCATCAATTCTCATGAAAGTTAACAGAGTGTTCTGTCCAGTGAATGAGATGACTCATTTAATATTCATATTCACTTTAGCCAAATTATATAAAAAAAATATTATTTTAGTTTTGATTGTAATATTTTAGTTTGAAAATGTGATTGTTTTCCCTATCAATCATGAATTTAGTTTTTATTTGATCATAGATTTGAAGATTTTAGGCAAAGAATAAGAGGGTAGGAATTAACTTGAATAACAAGAATCCAAAAGAGACGTGAAATTATAGTAAAAAAATCAAGCTGGAAAAGAACTGATTGTAAGTGAGAGGACCAAAAGTTTTCTTTATTTTTCATTTATATGATCATCACACTCAAATACATATAGTTAAATCATAGGGTTATTAACCCATTAATGTAAAAATCACTAGAGAACTATAAGATTTATTTTGGTATCGGGAATGTGACTGTCGTCATTATCTTCGTAAAATTTCAAATTTTCGTTTATTGTAATTTTGTTTTGAATTCTAATTTTACCTCTAAAACCTTAATAAAAGCAACTCTTTAATATATCTTTGATTACATTTTATCTTAATTTAGTTAACAAAAAGATAATGAAATAATTAATCTACATACAAACAGAACTCTTCATTAATACACAACAAATCTAACTTAAGGTCAAACAACGACCACACAATGCTAACACATAAACGACCATTATCGAACCATAGAAAAAAAAAAAAATCAAATTCCAACCCTAACATTTCCTTGAAGAATCGCAAATAAAAAAATTTACAAACTATATTTTAAAAGTTTAGAGACTAATTAATTTGTAAAATAAGGATTAAGAGAAAGGAATGGGAGTTGGTGGGGTTATGGCAACTTTTCTTTTTGCTCTTATAGATGTACTCAACAAATTTGGATGTATTCAATAGTAAGAAATTTCACTTTTAATAAACATCCATCAATTCTCTTAAAATTAAGAGACTGTTCTGTTCAGTCACTGAGATGACTCATTTAATATTCATATATAATTTAACCAATTTAGTTTTGTTTGTAATCTTTAGATTTCAAAATATTGTTTTTTTTTCCTAAAAATCATGAATTTAGTTTCAATTTGGTTATAGGTTTTGAAGATTTTACACATTTACTATAACAATTAAAAGAGAATAAGAGTAATATGAATTAACTTGAATAAAAAGAATCCAAAAGAGATGTGAAATTATTAGTAAGAAAACGAGCTTGAAATGAGTAAAAACAACTCCTTAATCTCAAATTTCATTCCTCTCTAATACTCAATATTTACATTCTATCTTAACTTAGTTAACAAAAAAAGATAACGAAATAACAAAAACTAATTCAACGTCAATAACATAAACAACCATTATCATTTTTCCATATAGTTAACTTGAAAGTATAAAAAGAAATCAAATTCTAACCTTAACCTTTCTTCTTGGAAGATATGGCAAACAAAGCAATGGAGGAAGTAATTTTTGAAAGTACAGAGAGTATAATTGTAAAAGAAGAGATTAAGAAAAAAAGAGAAGAGAGTTGGTGGGTGAGAAATGAGTATAGGGTCGGGGAGCGCGTGGGGAAGAAGAAGAAATGATTTGGCAAACATGCAATAGAAAAGGGGACAGATGTGAGGGAAAAGTGAAGGTCACGAGAACAGAGAGCGGGTGAGAAGAGAAAAGGAAACGAAAGGGTTATTTTGATGGGTAATCCCTATAAACCTACGGACCAATGAAAACAAAGAGAATTGAGAATGCGTTTCAGAGTCAAAAGTATTACGTTCCTAACGCTCTCTCTCTCACAATATAAACAAACAAACACTCGTTTCCCTCTTCCCTTTGCCACCTCACCTCTTCCTCTCCCCCTCCCTTTGTCTCCATTTGACATTTTCCATAAGTCAAATTAAAAAAATAAAACTAATTTATATAATATACTACAAAAAAAATTTAGTAATTAGATATATCATACCCCTATCAAATCATAAAAAGAATTTGAAATGCCCCTTTTAAAGTATAGATACTAAATTTAAAAGTATCATTCCAAAAATAGCAAAAGTAACAAATTTAAAATTAAGTAACCTTATAATAGCCCTAATTTTGTCATATTCGTAATAGGCAAAAAGTGTTATGGAACGTCTTTTTCTAAATATTTTCATGTAATTTATCAAAATAAAATGGGTTAGTTTTCTATTTTTCAAATAAAAGTGGTTTGGTGTTGCTTTTTTTTTTGGTTTAATATTTATATATATATATATATATATATATATATATATATATATATATATATATATGTATATATGTATAGGGTGGAGCCAAGAAGAATGAAATATATTTGCATGAATTAGGGTTTATCTCTTAAGCACCATTAAAAATTTGACAATTATTTTATTTTCAAACTCAAAAAACTTAATTACTTCCCTTCTCTCTCTCTCTTTAAATATATATTCAGTGAGATTTTCTTTACATAAAATAATAAAGTTAAGAGGAAAAAGAAAAGGTTTAATTTGTCTCACTAATTATTAATTAAGTCATGTTCTATAAGAGCTTTGATTTGATTAGTACTTCATAATGGAGTGAGTGTGAGTCTAACTATATAATATTTGCATGTATTTATTTCTTTCTATTTAAATGTATTTATCGATAATAATTTATATGTTATTAAAACCATTTTTGTTTTAGATCATTTAAAAAAAAGAGTTTTACGACTTGTTGTCGTATATATTAAAAGTTTAGATAAGAATAATCCAAAAAATAACTTTCGAGAACGACAATTTGATTAATTAAAAAAAACAAGATATTCATTAAATAAGTTATTAATTTTCTATCATTAGTATAATATGGCACGTGACCGTAAGATCGATGATTTTTAACTTTTTGACAATTAAGTACCAACCTAGCTAAGAACATAAATAATACACAAACAAATTTCAACTCTAGAGTTAATTAATTATAAAAATTCAAAAGAATTAATTACCAAAACATTACTAAATATAAATGGAAACAAATTATAGAGGAAATAACACTAATTCACTTAATTTACTCTTTTCCAATTTGCTCAACAAACCCTAGAGGATAAAGCAAAATGTCAAGAGATATAATACCAAATGTCAAATTTTTTCAAAATTATAATTTTAATTTATATTAAGGTAATTTTTCTTTTTCTTTTTTCTTTTTGTCTTTTTTTAAAAAAATATAATTTGAAATTTATGTATTATTTTTTTAAAAAAAATTATGATTTTCTGTGTTTATAAATACATAATTAAGAATTAGTGAATTTCAAAAGTCAGTGCTCTTTCTCTTTCACTTCTTCTTCTCTCTTTCTATACATTCAAAAGTCAGCGCCGTCCTTTCTTTCTCCAATTCTTTCATCTTTTTTTACCAAATTCCTAAACAAATTTGTTTCGTTTTTTTACAAATTTTAATTTCATTTTTCTCTTTTGGATTTCTGTATAATTTTCATCCATGGCTGCCGGAAACGACGATTGGGATCTTTCCGCCGTCGTCCGGAGTTGCAATTCAGCTGGTTCCGCTACTGACCCAACATCCGCCGCGGCGGAAGAATCTGCGTTGTCTTGTCTAGCTTCTTTAACGTTCGACGACGATCCAAACGACGTCGCATTCTCCTTTTCCGATATCTTTCAACCAAAACAGCCAAACGGCTTCCATGAGTTACACCAAGCCTTCATCTCTTTTCTCCCTAACCCCTCCACCACCGCCACCACCGTCACAACCGTACCTGCTGCTGAGCCCGAAATCCCTTACTTAACAACCCCCCCGACGAATCGCCATTTCCGTCAGGTAATGAAACCCATTCGGCCAAACCCACACCCACATCCTGTGGCGCTGCACCACCACCACCGGCAACCGCCGTTTTCGCCGGACCTCCCTAATTCGCCAATGACGCATTCTCTCATACCTAAATCGAGAAAAAGGCAAGTGATTATTTGATTAATTAATTAAAATCTTCATTCTACCCACTTTTCTGTAATATAATAATAATAAAATTAAATGGTTAAATTTCGAAAATTTAAAGGGTATATAAACACATTGTTTTGAAAAATTAGAAGAGTAAATGAGTGATTTTAGATGGAATAAAGTATTGGAAATAAAAAATTGAAAGTTGCATTATATAATAAATGATAATAAAGTTAGGTTTAAATTACAGAAAGAACCAACAGAAGAGAAGGGTATGCCATGTTACTGCAGATAACCTCTCGACGGACATGTGGGCTTGGCGTAAATATGGGCAAAAGCCCATTAAAGGATCTCCGTATCCAAGGTATTCTTCTTTGTTTACTCTTCCTTTTCTTCGTTTTTAATACGAAATTTGGTTTCTTTATTTGTTAAAGTTTTTTCCTTTTGTTTCTGATTTCTGTTTGTTTCTCGGGAAAATTCCCAACTTACTCATCCCATCCATCATTTGAATTGATGTTACGATCACAGAAACTATTACCGTTGCAGCAGCTCAAAAGGGTGTGGAGCAAGAAAGCAAGTTGAACGCAGCAACGACGATCCCGAAACTTTCACCATCACATACACCGGCGATCACTCTCATCCCCGTCCAACTCACCGTAATTCCCTCGCCGGAAGTTCCCGCAACAGGTCCTCCTCCTCCTCCTCCTCCTCCCGACACCCCACCATGGGTGATTCCGATCCCCCGATGATGACCGCCTCCGTTCTCCTACCCTCCTCCTCTTCCCCTGCAGCTTCTCCCATCACACCGCTGAACGACTACGATTCCACCATCGGCGAGAAAGATGGAGAGATGTTTGAAGATATGCCGATTGATAGTGACGATGAAGACGATGATGACGATATTCTGATCCCGAACCTGACGGTGAGAGATGAAATCTATGTTGGGTTTGATGGGGTTGGGAGGGGACGGTCATCGTAACCCGACGGCGACCGCGACGAGTGGTGAATTGTAATAATACTTTTCTTCTTTTTTAGCATTTTAGTCATTGTAATTAGTTTTTAGTTTAGTGTTTTATAAATTTACAAGTGTTAATTAATTAGGCTTAGAGCTCTAATTTCAAAGTTAAATTTAAGTTAATCTCGTTTGAATAACTAAATCCAAGGAACCAAAGTATATACATACACATAATATAAATAGTTTTAGAATTTATTCCTCATTTAATTTAAGTTAATTAAAAGAAAAGCTAAATGTGGAATTTCTAAGCTAATTATATATACACAATAAATAAAGTTTTTGTATGAGAAGTGACAAAAGAATCTTCTCTTTTGGCAATTTAGTATGTTATTTGTAATTATAAATATTTACTTCTTTTTTTAAAAAAAAAAAAGAAAAACAAACTTTAAATTTTAAATATTATGAATTTGTGTCTCCAATTTTATCAACTTTTATTACATCCATATAATAATCTTACTTAAGTGAAAAGTTGTAATATTTATACCATTAATATTTGATTCATATGATGAGATTAAGTAAATAGCATTATCTTAACTAAACCAACCCATTAACTTTTACTTCATCCAAATTAAGTATACACATAGTTTATTCTTAATTTCTACTAAATTCCTTCGTTAACACCAACCTAGTAAATGAACGTTAATTCAACATGTTTATGGAATTGGTTGGTAGAAACATTACACACGTAGGTCATTTCGACTTTAATTTAAAATAGATTGAGTGAACTGTAATAACTCAATCAACATCTGAATTTGTGCGTTAAGAAAATTGTAGTGAAAGTTCATTTCAAAATCTATTTTCTTAACTACGATTTTGCACATTTCCACAAATTTCACACTTAAGAGATAATTGAAAGTGATTTGTGCAAAATAGAAAAGAACTAAAAGGGTTTTCTTTTGCAAATATGGAAAAATATTGAGTGTGTGTGTGTGAGAGAGAGAGGAGAGATGTCATTTAAAGAGAGGCTTAGAAACATAATCCGAAGATCCTCTTTTTATTGTTTGTTATAAAAAAAGTCTAAAAAGTTTTTTTATTTCTTCTTAATATTGTTATAATTTCATAGATATTAGAGTTGGTCAAATATATAATATTTCAACTTGTATTAAATTTAAACATTGTCAGATTCAAGTTGTCAACTTGTATAATATCCATTTATACATATATTAATTAGTGTTTAGTTGGGGAAAAATAATAATTGGGGAGTTCTATTTTAAGAGAAAAATAAATAAATTAAAGTAATTTAAAAATATATCATAATAAATATCATTTGGAGAAGGATGTAAGAGTGAATTTAATTAAAATACCCCAATAGAATTAAGATGACATTCAAATTTAGATTTCTCCTATGTTCTAAAAGTTTAGTCTTTCACAACTTTACTTTTTAATACAAGTTTGAAAATATGTTTTCCTCTTAGCTATCTTTTCTCGTTGTCATGAATTCATTTCGTCGAAGGAACATCTTGAAGACTTGCTACAGTTATGAGTACGTCTGAGTACGAAGACACTTGTTTCTCTGGATTTTCAAAGATTGCTTTGTTTTCTTTTCAAAATTAGGAATGTTTGAATGTTAGGAATGAGTTTTCATCAATTGTTTTTTATTTGATTGGAGGGATATTTCGTTTGGATGAAAGTAAGTATTGTCCAGTGTTAAGTTTAACTGTGTTAGTTTAAAGTTTTTTTATGTTTACTTAAAGAATGAAGGAAACTCGTTCGCTCATCCATTAATTGGAACTCATTAAGTACACGAGTATAGAACATATTTTGTTATGCTTTTTCTCTTGTTTTAACATAAGAATTTGGTTTGAAACAGTGAAATCATTTTGAGTTTCTATTTTGGTTAGTTCTGGTCTAATGTGTTCTGAAACATGCACCAAAAAAATTTAAGAAATTGAGAGACAGAAACAAGTCATAATAAGCTAAGTAATTGCAGATTTATCCAACAAATTCAGAACTTTTATTTTGGTAGAAAAACAAACAATAGTAAATTTGTTTTTCTATATATACGTTTTCATGATATAATATTCTTCAAGCTTATTTCTAGCTAAATAGAAGAAAAAATTATAATGAAGCTTCATTTCATCTCATGGAAAAGCATATGATATTCAAGCTCCTCGACATTTTTCTATTAGTTTAGTTTCGATTTTTGAGATAACGTACGTAAGAGAGCTAAGATTCCCTTTGAATTTGAAGTTGTTTAATGAGAATGTTTATAAACAATTTACGTAATTAGATTTTATGTGTCAAAGTTGTAGGAGGTAAGACTAAACACCGACTTTACTCTTTCAGAATGCACATACATTCTCTCAATACCAGATAGATATGAACCCACCTTAGCATTCACATCTCATCTTTGACAATCAAACAGGTATTAGTAGATCAACGAGGTCATCCTAACATTTGTTGACATGGTCTCGAGAGAAATGTCAATCCATCGACTCTTTAATTGTATCTAGGAAACTCTATCACTTGGAGCTTAAATGCTGAGCTTAAATGCTTACCTGTCTCCCTATCTCTTAACTAAGATGATCTTGACTCGCCTCTTCCATCAAGCACACTTGACAAACAATTGCCAAGTGAAGAAAATGGTACAAAATTACATATTGACAAACGTTTGTTGATTAATACAAAACTTTGTCAAGTGTTTATCACAAGCTTAGTTTCTAAAACCAATTAATAGAATGATTATGAATTATGAAACATGACATGGCCATCAAAATAACCTGGAAATTCAGATTTAAAATATTACTTTCACATCAATAGAAGTTGAAGTTAATGTTGGAGAAATAATTATGGCCCAAATGAACAATAACTGCGTCCAAAATCAGCAACTTCACTATAAATTGAAAGATGAACACAGCATTCTTAAATCTAAAGAGAGGAACAAAATTAGGTCTTCTGGAAATCCCACAACAAATCAAACAACGAAAACTGGCATTTACTCGATTGCCCATTACAATTGGTGTCCAACTAAATGCTTGCGAATTTGTCTACGATAAATTTTGTCCCTTCAAAAACCAGCTCTCATGATTTTGTCTACGAATTTGATATAAATATATAAAACGAAACTATCACCAAACGCCAATGCATGGTCGAACAAAACTACTCTTTCATCACTCTTCTTCAACGACGGTTCCCTTTTCGCTAACATAAATACCATCAAGAAACTTCCTGATATCTTTGTTCTTCACATGGCATTTCTGTCACCCAGAAAAGAAACAAAAAGTGAGTATTAAACCAACTATGCCCGTGCAGGCACAAACTTTGCAACAAAGAACCAATCAAAATGTAGCATGGGTGAAGAAAATACCTGGTTAATCAAGGCAGCAGATCGAGATACAAGTTCAATATCGTTACCATCCAAGACTAACTCATCCTTGACTTTCTCAGATCGAATAATAGATACTCCATCAAGCATATCTACTTTACGCACCTATTGCACAAAGAAAATGGAAACATTGAATCCACAAATCATACTAAATATAACAAAAACATATCAAACATGGGATTTATCATAAACATTAACTGGAATATATACCAGATATATTAAAACACTTGTTTTGAACATAAGGTACCTGAGCTATGGATAAAATAGTCAAATAACTGTATCCAAAGCAATCGGTTAATTCTGTCCTTCAAAAACACTCAAACTCGATGTCATGTCTCTAAAGATCCTCTCTTTCACATTCTCCTCAACCATCTGACCTTTTCCCCTCTAAATTGTTCTTAAAACTAGCTCCACGACCTAGTACCCCAAACAATGTTTGCAGTTGCTCATCATTTAGCATTATTCATGTAGTCGCAAGCAAGTTGTAGTAACTGATTTTATGGCGTGTAGCTTCCAATTTCGATTCCTCGTGGATGATTTTATATTTCAGTTATTTATATCCAGCAAATGGTTTGTGAATTCTCCTGGTATTTAGTAATTCGAGTTGTTGGCTTGCTGCAAACTACTTCGTAACTTTTCATTCCTATGAACAGAAAACCTTATATCGTTGCATTCGGAAAACATTTTTCAACAAAAATACGTCCCTACAATAAATTTACTGATGAATAATTCTGCATAATAGGTTTGTTAACTACCATTTTTTTAATTGATTCTCAGTAGCGAAGCTAAGCGACAATCCCCATAGAAAATCAGAGAATCAAGTAAAGAGAACCCAACAAAGAAACATTTTTCTCCTTTAAAAAAACATCTTGATTTTTATCTTAAATACTCAACAAATCATAAAGGCAGAAGAAGAGAAGACGAGACTTCATAATGCTAGGAGTGCTTAAGCAAACATGTTTAAAACAGCAAGCAAATCAAACATTCTTAACCCTTAACCGTTAAACATTCGGCATTCAATTAAGCTATGCAAAAGCAGCAGCAAACAAGAATCTAGTACCCAGAATCCAGAAAATGCAATTAATGATAAAAGGGCGAGAGAAAAAGAGTTATACCTTCTTCTCGCCAAGAAAGTTACGGATCTCGATGGATTTGTTGGTGTTGGTGATGCTAGCATTAATGGGAAAGTGAGCGTAAACAAATCGCATCTTGTACCTGTAGCCCTTGGTGACACCGGTGATGAGATTCTCAACATGGCTAAGAGCAGTGCGAATGGCAGCGGAAGTCTTCCTGGAGCCAAACCATGCATCAATCTTCAGCTTCTTCTTTCCGGTAGCCTCGTCAGTGATCAACTGGAAATCGAGATTCAGATGCTTAAAATTACGAACGAGTTTACCTCGAGGGCCTTCGACCTCAATGATTTTCGCGTTAACTTTGATTTTGACCCCGTCGGGGATATCCATAGTTTCAGATGAAAGGATCGTCTTCATCTTTTCTACTGAAACTTGCTCTCTCCCTTTCTCTGGAGTTGAACGATGAAGAGGTCGGCCGATAATAACAAAACCCTAATCCGAAAACGGTGAATTTATAGTCGAAATAGAGTAAACTAGGGTTTTGGAGGCCCATATTCATTGCCATTCATCTTGGGCCTCCAACAATAACAAAATGGGCCCAATATTTATAAATTTTAATGTATTGTGTTATTTTTTATATAACACAGATGAAATGTATTCAATGATATATATATATTGCATTTCCCGGTTTAATGCGGTTTTAGCTTCAATCCAAATCTATTTGTTGCTTGGCAAGTGCGATTGCGTGCTCGACATAACCACATTTTTATTTCCTTTCGAGCAAGTTCAGGGTCTTTATTATTTACAATTGGATTTATATTTCTACTAAAGTATTAATCGACATTTTCATAAATTTGAACCGATATTTTCACATTAGCGACATTTTGTTTTGTTATATTGTATTCGTTTTTCTATAATATAAAAGAAAATGTTGCCAATACTGAGATCATAGAGCTATAAATATCAGCTGTGAGCTCAAATATCAGCAAAAGTTTTACTGCTAATGTTAAGTCAAGGTCTTCCAAGTCACACTACACATATACCTTACAATAATAGGCATAAATATATATTTGCATATCTAAACTCATACATATTTAAACTTGTTTGTCTATTTGGATTTAAAATCAAATTATGAATAGTTATGTTAAGTAAACGAAGAGACAAGTCCATCAAAACCCACTTTGTATATATAGTGAAATTTTGAGAATGAAACATTGAGAGTTGGACAAGTAAACGCTATCAAGACTATGTTTTAGGGTATTAGGAAAGAAAAGAAGAGTGGAAATTAGAGTTTCGTTCGTTCTTTTGGAGGCCCATATTCATCACCCCCTATCTTGGGCCTCCAATAACAACAAAATGAGCCCAATTTGATTTTGGGAATTTTGTATATGTACCAAATGGTCCTTTCAACCATGTGAAACTACACATTTTTGTTAATATTCATCAATTTTAATTTTAATGTATTGTATCATTTTTGCAATAACAAAAATATGGATGTTGAAAAAAAATTGGTAACCCGACCAATTCATTAGAAAATCAGAGAATTGAAGAAAAAAATTAAATCGAGTTACTAGATCGATTGTGCAAGTAAAGGGTCAGGTTGATCCGATCGAACTCGATTAATGTCTAATAATATTAATAAATTTTTTGGTATTTTGTAATAGAGTAAATAGGGCCTAATTTTATGAACAATTTTGTTAGTGCAAATTCTCACAAATCAAATGTATTAATAAAATATCTAAAGTGCAGTTTGGAGTTAGGACTCCGAGAGACGCGACTATCGATTTGCTTAGGCCTTTCACAAACGACGTTGGTTCACTCTGTCCTGGTCGTAGGGGTCTCCGGTGCCTTAAGGCTCCGATCTGCTGACGTTGTTACCGGCAATCATTGCGTGACGAATCAAGAGCTTCGTCGTTGAATTGATCGCTTTCTTTACTTTGTAGTCTCTGCTCTCTGAGGTATCTTTCTAGTCTCCATTGTTTGATTTTGATGCTTCTTCTTGAATCTGTCACCGTCCAGCTCATTGCTGGTTATCTCTCCATTTCCCCCTGCTCACAGTCTCTTATACGATCCATAAGTAAAATCCATTTTCCTTGGGATTATGTATGAATAGGACTCCCAATTTTACACTAGATTTGTTTCTAACTATATTGAGTGGTTCTGTAGAGAGCCCAAAGGGAAATGCATCTGGGTACAGCTTCTTGCTTTAGTGAATCCTGATTTGGGTCGGGTTAGATTTTACCTGTTGACAATTCGCTATTTTATTTTTAACCTCAATGAATTATTAGGAATGATTGAATTATTAGTTGCTTTGCTAGGCAATTGATTGTAGAGTTGAGTGGAAATGTTGGGGTTTTGTTAGAATCTTAGATTTCTTAGATCATTTCATATGACAGTTGATTTGATTCAGTTTGGTTTATTCCAGAAATCATGCAGTTCTTTGGTGGGTCAGAAATTAGTCCTTCGCCTCCGGTACCAACAGCAACTGGAAACAATGTTCATATGATGTATATTTTCAATAGGAATGGAGTTTGCTTGTTCTATAGGGAGTGGAATCGGCCTCTCCGGACATTGAATCCCCAGCAAGACCACAAACTTATGTTTGGTTTGCTCTTCTCCCTTAAATCCTTTACTGCCAAGATGGACCCAACCAGGTTTATGTTTCTTCCTTCTTTGGGAAACTACTTTAGTTTATGGTGTGGCTAGTATATGTAGTGATCCAACCAGATAGGAGATTAATGCAAACCATAATCTTAATAACGTGACAAATGCATTGCCCTTTTATGGTTGGTGGCAATAACTAGTAAGATGTCTAATTTGATTGTAGATTTTGATTTTGATCTTTCAAAGTATTAACAACTTACTGGAAAATGATGAGCTGCTTTTGGGAGTTAGGTTTTGAAGCGATAACTTTTTTTACTTTCTTTGATACAGTGCTGACAAAGGAAATCTTGGCGTGCCTCAGTTACCTGGCCAAGGTTGTTCGTTTCACAGTTTTCGTACTAATACCTACAAGCTCAGTTTTACTGAAACTCCATCAGGGATAAAGGTTTCCTTAACCCTCCTTCTTCCGTTCTTGTTTATGTTTTCCATAGTAGCTTTATGCATGTCTACTTGAATTGTTAAAATACTGAACTTGATGTATGACTATGGCATAATCGAAGCGGACTACATATGAATTATTGAGATTTAATGAAACCAGTATTTATTTTATGTCATGGACTTGTTTATTTATTGTTATTGCCAAGGTATATGGGAGTTTTAAAGTATCCTTCTCTCTGAACTTGTTGTGTCACATGGATAATTTAAGTTTTTATTTGTAACCTCGCAAAAAATGATCTTGCTTTTCTTTCTTCTTCTTAGAAAATTCATTTTCCTTGGCGACGATTAGTAGTTTTAACCATATATATATATATATATATATATATATATATATATATATATATTTATTTGCTTCTTGTTTTACACTTGAAGAATTAAAGTTGATCTTTTGGGAGAAGCCATGTAAAGCCGCTATTTTAAAATTGTTTCTGTTTTGAAAAAGAATTAACCAAATGAGGAAAATTGGGATCACTGTGACTATGGGGTAAATTAATTTTAAGTTTGATGGATCATTTCTTTGTTTTCAGATTATTCTGGTTACCCATCCTAGAACCGGTGATCTGAGGGACCCGTTGAAGTACATCTACAACTTGTATGTTGAATATGTAGTGAAAAATCCAATCTACAGTCCAGGAACTCCAATCAGGTAAACTGTTAGCTTTGGTTGATGCATATGTTCTATATACCAAACGTAGTAATTTATCTCAAAGAAACTCCGTTTGAAATCTTGCTGAATCAAGTCAATATCTTTGATGAATTTGAATTTGTAATGCATGCATTCATTGGTTTCAATTTACAAAAGATTAAATGGCGTCTGGGGAAAGGGAACTTATTATTGGTTATTGACTTTAATCATAACTTATGTAAGTCTGTCCCAGAGGCCCTTTCTGGGATATTTTAGGCCTTACTAGATTCTCCCTTTAGACCACTTCAAATCCTGGGGTTGAGCTTGGTTTCAATATGATTTCTATGATCTCACGAACATCTATGTATGGTTACCACATGTTAGTAGTTTAGATGTACTGATATTGAATGGTAGCACATCGTCCTTCTTTTCTACTTCCAAAGAAAAAGAGTAAGAAAACTATCACCCCCTAAAGATGGTAAGATTTTTGGAGATTTAACTGAGCTATAGCCTATAGGGCTATAATGAAATTGAAAATTTTAAATCATATAAGCGTAGTTGAAACCAAAGTCAAACCATATGGACAATTCAATCCTTCTTTTATGTGGGAGAACTTTTGTTACATTCTCCTGTTTACTCTCTTTAACAAAAAATTTGAAATGTTTCAAAATCTTCTTTACAGACTTAACCCAACCTCAAACGATTCATGCTTTTGTTTGCTATGTTATCGTTCTTATGGTGAAAATAAAGTTAATGTATGTTTGTCCTCGCAACACAATATCAACTCTCCCTTGATTTTGCTTTCTGCAGGTGTGAGCTATTCAATACAAGTCTTGACCAATATGTAAGAACTATATTGTAGAAATCAGAGGTAGCGACTACTCTGCCGATTTAGTTTCATTCAATTTGTATGGTTTGTCTATCTTTTGTCTACGAATGAATGTGATTCACTGGATAATGGTGCAGTTGCAGGCTATTAAAATGCCTACATGGGAGTTTCTATTTGTTTTCTATTGGTTGGACTGTAGACAGTGCACCGGTATGAATTATTCTAGCTTATCTTTTACCTTTCCCCCTTTCGTCTCCCAGCATTCTATGGTAACTTCTCTGTGATAGTAGTGGTGGAAGAAAAATGAAAAAAAGAAGAAGAAAGAATTCTAGTACAACTGTTTGCTGCTCATGTATAATTTGTAGTAATGCAACTACAGTTCTTGTTTCATTTACAAACGTACCATTACATTAGTCGTCGTTTGTGTAAAAAAATGTGAAAGGTTTCAAATGTGACATATTCCCTGTTTGCTCAACACCTAGAATCCCACCCATCATAATATGGGAAGATTGTCCATCTTGAGGAATGGATCTTGGTGCTTTAAGGTTTGTAGGCCTCAACCAATGGAAGGATACATTTGTAGCTACGGCTAGCCCCCAATGGATTCCTGACGTCTAGCCCCCAATTTTTGACCCCTGCCTTGATTCCTGACGTCTGGCCAAATTAAAATTATTGTTGCCTGCCATGTGAGATTGTGTGCGATTGTGTGCTTGGCATTAGCTCATAGTACCATTGGCTTATATATTTCTACTAAAGTACTCATCGATATTTTCATAAATTTGAACCTTAATGTTTTCATTAGCATTTCATCATAAATGTTTTAGTATTAAACTTACATTTGCATCAGTGGTATATTGTTATTATATTTGTTATTCTTTACCGCTTCTCTATAATATAACAGAAATGTCGATTTGCTCCTTATGTTCGTACTGAGCTCATAGACAAAAACATCACCATATCAACAAAGGCAACCCCACGATGTAAGGTCAAACAAAATAAAATGTATTGTCGACGTCAAAAAGACTACAAGTCAAGCTCGTTTAAGTCATACTACACCTACTCCTATACCATACAATACATAAATATATATTTTTTCATATCTAAACTAGTTTGTTATTTGCAATGAATGTCTAGTTGGATCTCAAATCAAATCATGAATAGTTATGTTAAGTAAACGAAAGAGACAAGACCATACAAACACATAACACACATAGGGAAATTTTGAGAATGAATCGTTGAGAGTTGATAAGTAAACACTAAAGACGTAGACTAGACAATGACAATGAGTCAAATGGAAGGCATTATGAATGTTGGAATTGAAAGGAAAGACTAACGAAAAGTATGTATTTTGAAAGAAAAGAGTCCTGAATTTTTTATTACTTCTATTTTTTATGTGTTGATTTGCCAATTTTTTTGTGAGAAAAGATACTCAACAAGCACAGTTCAATAATAACTTCAGAGTATCATTACTTTATAGATGATAAATCATACTCATAGTGATAACTCGACTAACTAACAAATTGCTAGCATTTCCAACTTTTAATCCCATTTAAATTTGCATCAAACCTCTCTATAATCACTCATGGATCACCAATTTGAAACAAGAAAACACATGCCAACAATTACATTTTAATCCACTCAACTCATCACAACCTAAACTCTAATTTAACCCTTTTTATGTATTTGTTTATACTCTGCCTCACTACCATCTCAATTTAAACTAATGAAATGACTTTGCATCATTTTACCGATAACTATATCAATTTGAACTGATTAAGACATATACTATCGACCAATGAATCAATAAATCAAATGTTAAAACAAACAAACAAAGAATATCATAATTCAAACTTAAGCATTAGAGTTATACTAAGTGTTTGTCTTGTCAACTTGCCCACTTCGTCTTCTTGTTTTGATATATTGTTTCTTTGATAATAATATTAAGAAAAGAAAATGAAGTGTTAGTTTATACTCGATCGAGTAATTTTTATGTTGGGTGTTATCAAATCAACATCTCTAAGAAACATGTAGGTAAAGACAAAACATCTTAGATCAACACAAATCTTTATTCTTGGAAGCAATTTGAGACAAGTAGATAACACGACCAAATCTTGATCTAATTTGAGTCGTTAAGTCATGAACTTACCTAAATTCTGGGTTGGAGCGGACCGCTCGGATAACATGTATACATATAATAATAATAGAAAGGAAAAAGATAGTGTTTGGGAGGGGGTTGGGGGGTTTGGAAGAGACAAAATCCAACACAAAGGCAGATTTTCAGAATCAGATATCTTTTCAAATTCTTTGATAATAATTATGAGCCCTTTCCTCTTTACACATCCCATCCCCAAACTCACTCTCACCCTAAAACCCTAAAAACCCAATTTTTTTTTTCCACTTCTTCTTCTTCTTCATCATCATCATCATCATTTTTGTTCTTCCCTCCAAAAATTTCCATTCCCTTTACAAACAACAAAACAAATTTAACCCATTTCTTTAATTTCACTCTTTCTTCATCATCCTCTTCATTTCCCCTTCCTCTTTGCCTTCTTTGAAACTAAAATCTGCCAACATCATCATAATCACAACATTTCATTAATTCAATTAATTAAGTTTTATTTAATACTAATTAAACCAATGAAGAATAATAGTAAAAAGAAATAAAATTACCTTTGCAAGATAGACTTCTTGGCCTTTCTTGTGAAGCTGTTGTTGCTTCAGACCTTGATGACAAAAACAGAGGTTTCTCTGACCACCAAAATAAATCAAAAACATCAATGCCTTTCTTACAATTTAACCATTTTCTTTTACTCTTTTTGGTTCAATTACAACTTTCTCCCCCTAAATAACTTAAACTTTTCAAAGTTAATCAAACCCCACTTAACTACAAATGTCTAAGTATTTAACTTTATAGAACTTTTAATGTTATTTCGTGACATATAAATTTGAACTTTGTGACTTGGAAATCTCTTTTTGTAAAACAATTATTGATAATTTGGCCAATAATAAAACTAGATGATCAAATGTTGATTTAGAAGTAAGTAAATAAAACTGTGTGAAAGATTTGACAAAATTAGAAGCTCTAAGATCGAGCTTTGATTTTTCTTTTTACCTGAGGAGGCGTTGAAGGATCTTTTACAGTGTAAAATGGCGCTTTGAATCCCGTCGTGCTGTTGCAACAACGAATCATCCCTCCGGTTCGTCTGAGGAATCACCGCTGCTGCCAATCCTCCAGCCGCCGACGCTGATTTGCTCTTACCCAGATGTCTACACACCAAACGAATCCCCGCCGGAAGTCCATTCTCGTGCTTCTCCCTCACCGGCGAATCCACAGCCGCCGACGATAAGTCGCTGCCGCTGTCGGTGGGTTTTCTTAAAACCTTAGGCTTAATCAGTTTTAAATATTTCTGCACCACCTCCTTCGAGAACCGTCTCGTCGGAGCCGGAACCGGAGGTTCACATGGGTCCGGCGGAAAAATGCCTCCGAATCTTCTCGTGCTGTTGTCTCTAGTGAGCTTGGAGTTCAGAACTCTGCTTTCACCTCCTTCTTGTCCGGTAGGTGGTCTGTTTTTAGCCATTGATCTCTGTTTCTTGAAGATGAAAACAGGAAACTTAGGTGCCGATTTAAGTAGCTGAATCGGAGATTGCGGCTTCGAAGTGGGCTCGATTGGAAGAATCTTTCTTTTGGAAATGGAATCGGAACAGAGGTTTATATGGTCTCCTAATTTAGTCGGAATTTGAGGTCTCTGTTCCGGGCTTTGAATCTTTCCAGCTGAAACAGAGAAAAACTCAATATCAAAGAACGAATCTTCTCCTTCTTCTTCTTCCTCCTCCTCCTCCTCCTCCTGTTTCTGTAATTCGTCAGCGCCGGAATGTTTGAAGAACTTGAGAAAGGCGACGGAATCCATGGTGAAAAGAGAGAGGAGAGGAGAAAAAAAAAAGGTGGGGTTTTGTTGGGTTTTATAGAGAGAGAGAGAGATTAGTTTCTTTCAAATGGAACTGAAAATGGTGTTAGGGAAAGAAGAGAGAGAGAGAGAGAGATGATGTAAGGCTTTATTTGTTTGAAGTTTTGGGGTTTTTTCTATGTCATCTTTGAATATGGAGAATTGGAATTTGTTCTTTGTTGGATGTTGCCCTCATCAATCACTCTCATATTGACATAATTTCTAATGCTTTGTTATAACTTCTCAATTCCTCATCTTAATTAAATCCCATACATGTTTTAGTTAAAAGTTTGTAAACAAATAAACAATGTAAAATACATAAACACAAAAACTTGTTTTTCCCAATTAAATACTCACAATGAAAACCCACAAACATGAAAGTTTGAACAAAAAAAATTAAAATATTGTGAAAGCAATTATTTGGTTTAGGTATAGTTCCAATTCTATTATAATTTTATACAAAAATGCTAAAATAATAAGAATACCCAAATCAATAATAATAGTAATAATCAGTCCACAAGGACTTTACATTCAAATCAGTATGGCTAAAGTCAGTTGATATCCATTAAACCCTCTTTCATAACACATTTGATTTTTTTAAAAAACACATTTCTATACAAAAATATTCATTTAGAGAGAGAGAGTGTGAAAGGTGAGTCCACAAAGCAAAGGGTGGAAGAGGTCAGGATTAGGACTTCAGAAAACACACTGTTTCTCACCATAACATTTCAGACTTTTTTTCTCACGCGCTCCTTTTAATTCCCACGCGCCTCTTCTCATACTTTTCTTCATATTCAAATCTCTCTCTCTTTTCTTCTTTCTAATTTTGCTTAATTGTAAGCTTAATTCTCCACAATCTGACTATCAAAGTTCTTGTAATTTGAAATTTGTTTTCAAAGTTTATAAGAACTTAACCTCCAAAAAAACATTTATGGAAACTAATTGAGTTTGCACTTTTATCATACAACAAATAGTTTAGGCTATACAACTTACATATATTATTTTATAGGTTCGTGTATTTTTAATGAAATAATCATTTGTACAGATAACATAAAGTTTTTTCAACGTCAATTATATTTGATAAGAAGACATTTTCTCAAGTCCTAGCTCTTAATTATTTCCATCCAAGTTGCCATTTTTTAAAACCAATTTAGTTTCTATATGAATATATGTGTGGATACAGAATTAATAAGTTGAAGTTGTAGAATTTGGACTTGAATTGTTTAATATCATTGGTTGGATTAAAATATGGTTTGAATTTTTAGTATTATATTTAAAATAGATTCATAATGACATCTTTCTAACTTATATATGTTTCTTATATCAACGATGAACTAATTTTTCAGATAATTAATTTAACAACTCAATATAACCTACGGGACATAAATGCTCATATTAATGTGATTCTAAAGTTATATATTTTAATGAATTAGGGTTACCACTTGAGAGAATATTCTTTCAAGTTTCAACCCATCTATATATCGATGTATTCTTATTAATTGAAAAAACTTGGTCTTCATTTTTAATTGATTGGGAAAACTGCATGTATGCTTTAACTTAATAATCTGTCATATTGAGAGTAAACTACTCTTAAGAAATTGGATCAAATTTTATATCACCTTTACACTTTTTTTGTTGATAAAGAAAAAACTAACCAAGCTCAATTAAAAGTTGTAAATCAATTTCGAAGTCAAGAGATGTAATTATTCTCTACCCACGTATTTGTCTAAGACATTAAAAAAGAAACTTTAACAATAGAAAAAAAGGAAAAAAAATATAGATATAAAGGAGAGTAAAGAAAGTAATTTTGAGCTAAAGGGAAGCTTAAAAGAAGAGGGAATTAGGTTCCCTCTTTATAAATGAGAAAAAAGCACTTAAAACTAAAATTGAAAACAAAAAGTGTTTGGTAAGAAAAAAAGGGAGAAGTTTAGGAGAAGATGACAAGAAACTTCCAAAAAGAGGAGGAAAATGAGCAAAGCCAAAGAAAAAAGATTCAACATAATAGTGAAAAGTCATCCCACAAGCAACCCTCATTAAAAAAAACTTGAGTAATGATCCAAACTTTGGCTCCTCACATCCCTCAAACCCAAGTTTTAAACTATTGAATATCATTAGAGACTTATGAATATCAATAATACTTCCAACAAATCTTCTTACTGTTAGCAACATATCGTTTCTTTACCTCTACAGTTCTACTCATAAAGAACTTAACCGTGGAGAGAAGAAAAGAGGAAAACCAAGCAAGTAAGGGTGTAGGTAGGTTGTGTTGAAAGTTGCATGTAAAAATGTGCAAGTGAGAAAGAAATTTGGTTAAGCTTTGGTTGAAAAGAAAAGGGAAAAAAAAAGAAAAAAAAAAAAAGGAAAAACTGTAACTGTGCATGGGGTCAGAAAATTAGGGTTTTATATTTATAGAGAAAGTGATGCCATTGAGAGGTCACTGAGGAAAGTTAAGTTTTTTCTGAGGAAAACTCTCTTTGTTTCAATAACTTTTGACATATAAAAAAGACACTTCTCTCTCTCTCTCTCTCTCTCTCAGTACTCTCTCTTTGCTCTGCTTTTCTCTTTCTCTTTTTGATTTTTGGCAAAGGAAAAGCAAATAAAGAAATGGCAGGTGAGGATATATATATATATCTTACTCAATTTATTTTCTGAAGGATATTTATGAGGAAAACAATGGCCCTCCCTATAAAAAGCTTTGACCTTACTATCAACAAATGAGTATAGCTCCACTCACCCATTTTTTTCAAAACAAGAAAACAAATTAACCTCTTAATCTTCTCTATGTTTATCATTAATCTAACACCTTTTAAACCTTGAAGTTGATATTAACCTATGTGAGTATAACTTAACGATTAAGACAAAAAAAACCCTCCTTTTAAATTATAAATACAAAGTTTGAGTTCTATATTAATTCCTAATAATTTTCTATAATGGAAAGGTTTATATATGAGTTGAGAGAATTGCAGTTAACGTTCTTAAAAAGAGAAAGAAAAAGTTATCATTTAACATAAATATGAGATTAATTAAAAGATTTGATTACTTAACATAATCAAGCATGCTCCAATATATGTTATAAGACTTAATGAAGTGATTTTTTTAACATGCATGTCTTTGAAATTTCAGTCAGATTGCTCTTGATGGAGTTCTTAAATTTGCAAAATTGAATACAAAAATTCACTGGTTGATATGATATATAATGTTATTCAAAGCTTAAAAGAACGAAAAAAGTGCCCGATATTATCATCCATTCAATTTTTTCATAGGTTAGAGTTTGCATTATAACTAACGAGATCAACTTAGTTCAATTGACATTTAAGTGTTTTAGTAATTACAAGGTCTTGTGGTTTGAATTCTCCTCCTTTCAATTGTTGTACTTAGAAATTTTTTGAAGCCAAAGATCTTTTCGTAGCATCTTGGTCTGAAGCATGATGAAAGTATTATGTTAATCTAGCTAAGATATTTAGATTGACCAACCTAATCTTTCCTCACTCGTATATTAATTGAGAACATTTTTTCTTGCTTGATAACATTTTCAAATGATATATAGTGTACCAACTTATGCACACATATACGAAGAGAATAATGAATTTGAAGTTACTATAAATGTATCTATCTAATGGATGTATATATATTTGAGTACAAGCTATTGAATCCCTCCTAATTTTCTCTCCATTACATTATCAAATTAAACCAGTTTTGTTTACTAAAAAAAGAGAATAAAGAAAAGCCAATTTTGTCAATGAAAATGTAAATGTGCAATAAATTGCATTCACATAATTATTTTGAATTTTCTCTTCCCCTCGTATCATCAATCATATTTTCTCATAGTTGATGCCTTAACCACCATACAAGTTTGGTTGCCTTGTCTATTTTATGTTGACTCTCTCATCAAGTTAATTAGCTCCATTGGAAAATATTAGGGTTTTGACTTCAGAATAATATTGGAACACACACATATATATATGTGTATATATCAATGTCTACACACATTTTTCTTCATGATCAAAACCCTTTATTTTAAACAAACACATATATCTTAATAGACATTTCCATGTGCTATCATTAACACTTTGGTGGAAAAGAAAAGATAGGCTAATCTACTACATACCAAATTCGTAACTTTTTTCGTCGATAAAGACAAGTAGAAATGAGAGAATTTGACAATGAATCTAATTAAATATGAAGAGATTCCATTGAGTATCCATTTAATTAATGACAGACTTAATTAATTCAATTTTATCATTAGTATTCTAAAACCCTATTTTAATTAGTGTTGCCAAAGAAGACTTGAATATCAAGAGTTTCAATCTTTCTTTTCTTCCAAAGTGGGGTTGGCTGTTGTTAGCTAGGGGAATGAATGTCTCATTTTCCTTGCTCATTTGAAAATGTTTTCACAAATTGATAGGCTTTTTAACACCATTTTTATCATTTCTTGGAAGAAACCTTTTCGTTTGGTGGGGTTTCTATGTTTTTAAGTGATTAATTGTATGCTTAACATTAAGTGATTACTTTTAAAGTGCTTTTATATATACATATAAACATTACCTTGGAAATTAGGGCCCTTTAAATTCGCTTTTATGTATGAAACCTTATAGTCAAATTCCTTAATGATAAAAGTTCTTGTGTTTGCTAATACTTTTGCACTAAAGTTAAAAACCACACCTTACCCATCTTTATTATTTAGATTTTCTTCTTCTTATAACTTGCTATGATTGTTTATCACACATTAACATTTCTTTAATCAAATAAAAGCAAAAGATTATTGATGGGTTGAAGAAGTTTTGGATAAAATTTAAAAGCATGCTAAACTAATTGTCTCTTTTCAGGGATGTTTGTTTAATTTGGTGGGAATCTTAGGTGCCCATTAGATAAACTCAATTTTTTTTTTGTCTGGTTGATGGGAAATATATATGAGCAATTAAAGGAATTCCCCCCTTTCTTATCCTCCTTAATCCTAAAGTTTTCTGTGAACAATAAATATCACTTTTTAAGACAAGTTTTGTTGATTAAAAGTTAATTTTGTATCTAGAAGGGTATATCTCTATAGTAAATTGATATACATATATATATATATCTCTCGATTGCTCAATATTCTTAACTTACAATTCAAGAGAATCTCAAACTTTTCTTTGACTAAATATGAGATAGAAAAAAACTCAAGACTAAGATTCATTAATCATAATATGTTTATATGAAGAAAGGAAGGATATAGATTATGTGACAGAAAAATAACTCATAACTCATAACTCAAAAATAATCACAACACAACAAGATGCCTAAATCTTAATTTAAATGATTCAAACACACCACTCTATAAGAACTAATATTATTCATAAACAATTAATCAAAACAATTTCTTTAGCTCTTCATTAAAATTGACTAAATTGTTCATTTGTCGTTGACAAAATGCTTCACAAATTAAAGGCTCATGAGAGAATGGATGTCCCCATACACATCTAAAATTAAACTCAGCTTTTGACTTATATATATATATATATATATATATATAATTTCAAATTGGTTTGAATTTTGAAAATATTTTATGAAACTCGTGTGGAAGTAATGTTTTTTTAAGTTACTTGATTTTCAAAAACGTTTCTAAAATTAAGAAGTCGTTTTATGTATTTTAGTCCACTAGTTGAGTTTTATAGCAACTGTGTCCATTTTCTTTCTTAATTATGATTTTCTATATTTTTTTCAAAATTTCCAAAACCGAAAAAAAAAAATCAATACATATTTATAAACTTAATTTTAGAAAATTTAAATAAAAGAAATCAAAGCTAGATTCTTGCTTTCAAAATCCAAGTTTTGAAAAGTGAAAGAATGTTCTGGTTTTTAAATCTGCACTTGCTACCTATTTAAATGTTCATTCGTATAAAATAAAAGTCTTTTAAAGAAATGGTTAGAAAAACAAATACAATTTTAAAAAACTAAAAATAATTCGTATCTCTTAGTTCGTTATTTTAGAGGTAACATTTTGCTTTGCTCGAACCCCCTTTCCTTAGTAGAATTTTTGTGGGCTTGATTTGTTGTATACTCTCCAGTTCATTCGTTCTCAATGATATTGGTAAATATATTTACAATCTAAGCTGTTAACAAGATAGACGAGGCAACTTCTTTACAGTTGTTAAAATATTACTATCTCGTCAAAGACAAAAAGTTAAAAGATTCAAATCTGCACCTTTAGGATAGGATCAGTTCGCTCCACTGCTGCCTAAGTACTTTGGAAGAGCCCAAAACTCAGAAATCACATCTTCATCTGAATCAGTTTCACTATCTGAAGAATAAATCAATTCTGACGCTCCATTTAACACATATTCAACAACCTAAAAGAAGGAGACACATCATCGTCAGTTCGAAAGCAAAACCCAAAAATGTTTCAGTTTGTTTGATTACTTTATCATTTGATTGTTTCATTTATGGATTTTGGTCATCAGATGGTCCATTCTGTTGTCCAAAACACTCTTATTCATTCAAAAGTTGCAATATTAGCCTTTCAAAATCACCCTTTTTAGATTATGAACCAAAAAATAGGATTTGGAACAATATAACAATCCAAATTTCATTGTTGGTCACCTTCGTCACATCATTCCCATCCCAACCAAATTTCATATAAAATTCTTACGGGTAAAGATATCTATATCTAGTCAAGTGTCATTTTTGAAATGTTTATGAAACATCGTGGGTAATATTGAAACTTTTAAACAAATATGGTTTTTTCTTTATTTATAAAAAAGCAAAATTAAAGAACATTTTTTGACAACTTAACCAACACTGGTTTCAGCATCTAGTTTAAATTTTTCTTGAACTGATAGGCCAATTCAGAATCAGTTTTTAGACAATGAAATGACTCCAATCAATCTTACTTAAAACCCTATACATAAAAAAGCATTCTTGAAAAACTTAAAAAGCAGCTACAAAATCTTTATAGATACTTTCAAAAGAACATGGAAGTGTTTTTCCCCTCTAAAAGAATCAATAGCAAAAAAGCCAATACTACTACCATCAGCCTGAAAAGAAGTCAGTTTCATGAAAAGTGACCATTCAAATAAGCAAAAGCAATTTCAATTCAGTGTGCTGGAGAGAATAGA
This sequence comes from Cucumis sativus, assembly GCF_000004075.3. NCBI lineage: Eukaryota > Viridiplantae > Streptophyta > Magnoliopsida > Cucurbitales > Cucurbitaceae > Cucumis > Cucumis sativus. Next base: position 484,294 of record NC_026659.2, on the reverse strand, counting down.
AAAACTACACTTGCCGTCAGAGAGAAAGATTCATGTAACCAGAATAAGAGAGTAGAGGAGCGAAAGCTGACCAAAAAGACCCTGAAAATGAACTTAGGAAAAAGGGATAGAAAAAAGTACCTGGTTGATTGACAGAGGCTTGATTTGTGTGTTTTTATTTCTACCATGATCATTCGGACATCTCAAGGTACTAAAGGAAACTATTGTGTCACAGTGTTTGCAGTATCCCCTTCCATATGTGTTTCTCCCCAAAGAATTACCTATCATTCCAAACACCATAGTACAAATAATTATTATCAAATCAAAACTATTGATTAAACTTTTTGTTTTATTAAGAATAAAAAAAGTAACAAACCACAGATAAGTAGAATAATACTGAAACTGAAAGATAAAAAGATAAAGGAATACAATAACTCCCACCAACTTTATTTGTAATCAACTGCTACTAACAAATTCATTGGCTATAGACTAATTTGCCTTTGATACCCTAAAAATATTTCTAACTACAAGCTACATGGACGATAGTATTTTTCTTAAATTTAAGTTGATCACTCAATGGCATATATATTATTGTTCAGAAATTAGAGACCGTGTCAATTCTCACCTACATATGCTTTCTTGAATTCCTCTTTCCAATCAACACGAGGTGTGCTACTGCTAGCAAAGCCATCCTCACTGTCTTTATCATTAATGGATTTACTATTGTCATCAGAACAAACAAAAAATGTTGTATACTGCAACTGCCACAGATATTCATCCTCTGCTGCTACATTCCACGACCTTCACATTGATTACATAACGACCATTATCTTAAAGGAAGCAATAGCGTTGGCAATGCTTGTGAACTTTGAGGGGCTAGTAAACTAAGTTGAATAGTTGAATAGGAGAATGGTTAAGGTAATAACAAACTTTGTTGATAGATGAGGAAATATCATGATAGATAATTACCGGCATACTAGCCCAGCTGAAACTAAAGATTGAACATCTATAAAGCGGAAGATGTGGAGAAGAACATCTTGAGGGAGTTGACAAGAACCTAAAGAATTTGTGAGTTAACAATCAGATTGAATTGCAAAACATGAAAAATATGTTCAATTTGATGTATAATAATAGCAAAGAAGCAAATAATTCACCTTTTTCTTCCTGATGTGCTTTAGTACGCCTCTTATGAACAACCATTGCTTTCTTAAATTCTACAATCACTGAATTTCTCTTTTGCTTAGGCAAAGCAGCTTCAACAGCCCGAGCAAGGAGACGTGCAGCAGAAGCAGCAGAGCTCGTCTGCATTCTTTTGTTAAATCAACCACACCTTAATCAGAAAATTTCATATTGGTTTTATATTAAACCTCCCATTTTCTAATAAGCGTTGAGAAAATGTAAACAAATAAGGGGGAGGAAAGAGGAAGAAATTCACAGAAAATACATATTAATATAGAAGTTATGCTCAAATTCAATGCTACAAGATAGAATCGACGGTGTACATAACTTCAAACGAAAAAAGTTGGCTACATCTGCATATTCATCTTTGCTCACCAACTATTCAATAGAACCCTCAAAAGGAAAGCTATTCCATAGATAACGGGACAGATGATCACTCTCCTCCACTAAAGAAACTAAAGACTATACAAGAAGTAGCTAATAAGACAAGCTCATGCCGAAGACAGCAAAATGACAGATGTGACAAATGAATAGTAATATACAAGAATCAACCAAGTACAAACAAAGAATTTAAAAACATTTTCCTAATCAATGAACTGAGCAGAACAATTCCCAAATGGCCAAAATCAAACATTCAAACAATTCACAACATTTCCTAATTAGATTCAAATACGGAAAATCGAAACTAAAAAACTACATGAGTACTCAGCACATAAATTCTAAATCACTGAATTTCTAACCATAACCAAAAGCAACCCAAATCTTCTCTAATCTTTTGATACCCAAAAAAACAAAAAATCAAACGAGTCTATAAAAATGAACAGAAAGAAAAGAAATGGAATGAAGGGAACAAACAGAAGACTTACTCTGGAAGGAGATGAAAGGCGGTGATAATATGTTCGTAAATGAGAGATTGGAGATTCTTGGGAAGTTTAATGAAAGCACCTCTGATTAAGAAGCTTAGCTCCTTACAAGCTAATGGGTAGCTGTAACTCTTCGCCAGAAAATCCATCAGGCAAAGTTTGTGGTATCTCTCTAATGGATTTGACATTCGGAAACGATATGAGCAGCTGAGCTGAAACAATGGAATTGGAAACGGAGAATTGAAGAAGATGAAGCGCAGAGCAGTGGACAGATCGAAGAAGAAGAAATATTGTTGGAAAATTCCAAAGAATTTTTCTCTTTAATCCCTCAAACTTTTATATTTTCGAAAAAAAACCCGGAAATCTAAAGGATTAAAATATTATTTATTGATGTTACCAAATTACTATTTTACCATAGCAGGTTGGCCAATACTCGTCGAAGATTTAGGACAAAATCGTAATTTGCAAAATAAAAATAGAAAATGAAATCACAATCAGAGTTTGCCCTAATTTATGACTTTGATTTCATTCTTCTCCTTCCTCTTCTCTTTGAGATTCAATCCTTCACTTCACCTTCTCGGCTCTGATTCATACTACCTCCACTGCTCCGCCAGCTACTCTCTGCGACTAAATTTTCCGTCCTCACTGAGCGGTGGCTCTCCCATTCAAGCTTTAGCCGATACCTTACTGTGACGCTCCCGTTCTTCTCTCAACTTCTCATCCGCCCTCGTCTCTCACCGTCGCAGGTTTCTACCTCTCGTATTCTTGGGGTTATATAATTTGTTTGGTTTTCGATTCATACTGGGGATTGTTGGTTTTGGGTTCATGATTTCTGCAAGTTTTCTTTTTCTGGGGTGCTATGTTTTTCATTTGATAATCGTTGATTGCTTGACTGGAGTATTGTTGTTATCGTCTGCATTCCAGTTTGATTTGGTATGAAGGCGAATTCATGCCTTATTGGCTGAAAAGTAACGCGGGTAGACTTTTGTTTTTCCTCTTAAATTTGATCCTTTTCAATTTTTTGCTGTACTCTGTTTCTGTGACTTTCTTCCTGTTGATTTGTGACGTGTAGTTTGTTTTTGCTGAATAATTTGTCTCGAATTTCTGCGCTTTTGAAAGGATTTCTGGTGGATTGGGTAATTAGAAGAGCTAGCTTTTGAAGGGTTCTTTTTTTTAAAGTCTTTTTTCAAATCGCAATTGAGTATTGTTTCTTGGGAGGAATACTATTCACCTCATCCTTTCTGCAAGTTGATGTTTTGGGGCGTTCCATTTTCATTTTACAATACATTTTGGTAGACTTCTATATTCTGAGGTTATACGTGTGTGTACTACCTTATTATGAGACCTTTAAAAGGTCAAGGTATAATCTTCTCACTGGGGATTTTATTATAATTTTACTTCGTTTGCTTTTTCCTTTTTTTTTTTTTTTTCTAGGAGGGTGGGGGTGGAGATTTATGCCTTCTATTGTGCTGCCTTTCGTGTTGATGGCTTTCTAATCCATCTAATCTTTCACTCGGATATTGCTCACATATTGTTGTCTAATGGGAGCTATTTGGTTGTTTGCAGGGTGGAACTCAGCAAAATTTCATAATGCAGTCTACTGAAGTTCCCGTTTCCATGGAAGTGGAAACAGTTTCAAGCAAAACAGTAACTGAAATTGGGACCTTGCCGCCAAAACCGCAGTTTGATCCTCTAAAGCCTCATGAGATGAACGATGGCCGAGTTCAGTTCCGAAAGGTATCTGTTCCTCCACATCGATATTCTCCTCTCAAGAAAGCATGGATGGAAATCTACACCCCAATATATGATCAGATGAAAATTGACATCCGTATGAACCTCAAGGCTCGTAAAGTTGAACTGAAAACAAGAGCAGACACACCCGACGTTAGTAACTTGCAAAAGTGTGCAGATTTTGTTCATGCTTTCATGCTTGGTTTTGATGTAATCGATGCCATTGCACTCTTACGAGTGGATGAGCTCTATGTAGAATCTTTTGAGATCAAAGATGTTAAGACGCTTCGAGGTGAGCACTTGTCCCGTGCCATTGGCAGATTGTCTGGTAAAGCTGGTAAAACAAAGTTTGCCATTGAAAACGCTACAAAGACAAGGATAGTTATTGCAGACACCAAGATTCACATATTAGGATCCTTTGCCAACATAAAAATTGCTAGAGATTCTCTTTGCAGCCTCATTTTAGGTTCTCCGGCTGGAAAAGTTTATTCAAAACTTAGAGCAGTTACAGCCAGATTGGCAGAAAGGTTTTGATCTTTTATGATTTTTGCATACCTAGTTATTTGAGGAATAGTGTAACTTTATTTAAATGCTTATGCATTAAAGTTTTGTCCTAGATACCAATTATTAATCAATACACATCGTCACTAAATGAGTATAAGGTGATTGGTATTTAGATTGGTGTGCTGATTGAAGTTACTTGATATCTGTTCTGTTTAAAGCCGGTTAAATAGTGTGTTTATCATTTTGCTTCAATTTATTAGCTTTGCTCAATATCAAGTAGGTTTCCATTTAGATTTTTCTTTAGGTGGGCTTTGTTGCTTGAAATTCAAAACTGCACATGCATGGGTAATACCTCGGCTTGAAGGCTTTTGTACTTGTATTGCGTTGTCTTTTCACTTCTTAATTGGAAAATCTCACATTTATGAAATATTTCTTCACTTGCACAAGTATGTGTGAGGAGGGGGTGTTTAATTTCTTAGAATGGTAGGATTCTTCCAAGCCAAACAAACTATTAATTGCTTTATATTGTTTCTTTACCATACTTGCATATCCTCTATTGGATGTCACTACACACTTTTGCAAGTTTGGATCTTTCAATAAAAACCCTTTGGATCAAACAATAATAACAATTGCAAGTTTTGACTGCTCCATATCATCGTCTCAATTTCTAGTTTTTTTTGTTATTAATGCGAGTGAATGGAGTATTAAGGTGCCAAGCTATGAAATATGAATCTAGGGCTTGACCACTGTTCTGCTTCAAGTTCAACAATATAAGATATCTGTCAAATAATGCATAAAGAATATCTCTAAGAGAAAGCTCAAGTAATTTATGATACAAACTCTACAACCTTTATAGTTTGAATGCATAAGAATTACAGATAAATGATGTACAAATCCTATGGTATGTTCCCCATGGTCCAAAATATATCAAACAAATCTGACTATCTGCTCCATATTTTCATAATACATCTCCCAGCGCCGTGTACTCGAAAACATCGTAATTGAAATCTTTCAATGATACGTGGCAAACGGTTTGAACACTAGCCTAAAGTTCATTCATTACCCTTTCCTTAACCATATGACTCGAAACAAATGACAGATACCACTGGAATGCTACGGCATAATAGGTGATGAACTTGTCCCACATAGGTTGACTCATTGCTAGAATAGATCTTTAATGCTAGAAGAGTTTCCCGAATCTCCTGATTTTGCACCTCATTTCATTTTTTCCAATGACGCTCACATCTGCTTGCTTTTACGTTTTCAAGATAAGATGCTTGGTTCTACTATAAGAAGTATGTAAGTTGTTGCTTTTTTCTTGAACCTCCCTCTCCATACAAATCATTCCATTGCTTCAACTCATTCATAACTGATCCCTCAGAAGCAAAACTTGCAGCAACCTACAATACATCACACATAAAGTTCAAAATTAGCAATTTTTTTTCTTTTGGTTTGGAAATTGATATTTACTCAAAGAAGACGAAGAGATTCCAGGGAAGCTCCCTAATAGAAATGGACTGCTCACATCTTCCCATCTAGATTGTTATTTATTTAACACATACTTCATTAAAAAATGACATTTTCAACATAGAAAGACATCCATGAAATATGGGTTAATCTTCGTGAACAATATATTACAAATAAACTACCTACATGACCCACAAAGAAGTGGGAGTAAATAAAGTCTACTTGCATCTCAATATTAAGGGAAACATAGATATTAACCTGATTTTTGGCCTGCCTCATATCATCCATATTTAGATGCCTCAGAATGATCGCTTGTTTATCTTGTTCTGTCTCTTTTGTACCTGTAACTTCTTCCGAATTATTTTCATTCTCCTTCTTCCCATTCTCGTTCCCGGTCTCATTCTTGGTTTCAGTCTCCTTCTCCTCCTTTTGCTTCTCCTTTTCCATCTCCTCCTCCTTCTCCTTCTCCTTCTCCTTCTCCTTCTGCTTCTCCTTCTCCTTCTGCTTCTCCTTCTCCTTTTTCTCTCTCTGCTTCTTTTCCTATAGCAGAGGAAGTTACAGAAATTTATTTGGAGAATTTTGATTACATAACATTTCATGTTATACAATTAATGATGAGACAGAGGAATAGCTTCAATGAAGTTACCAAATCTTTCAATCTCTCCTGTTGCAAGAGCTCCCGAACAGGCCGATAAGCTGCAGTCACACACAAGTTCTGTTGCCAGAGGTAAAGGTCATGAGCTGATCAATGGAACTAGGCGAATAATTCATGTGGTATCATAAGACATTAGAGGACACACCTTGAGATCACTTCCACTATATCCTTCTGTCATAGTTGCAAGCTCCTTGAAATCAAGATCTTCAGCCTTCTCCTTTGATAGAAGAGTTCTTAATATCAATTCCCTGCTCTCCACTGATGGAAGACCAACCATAATTCTGTTCAACAGAATATATTGAAGGATTAGGAAATGAGTTTCCCATGAAGTATTTGTCAATAATTAGTACTTCTCTAATTCCATTGTAGTGACGAGCTCACCAGATGTAGGCAAAGATAATGTGTTACATTAACCCATGTCCTCACCAAAATTATACAACTCATCAAGAGATCACTTGTGATTATGATTATAAGCAAAGTAGACCATCACTCTAAGATGAGTAATAACCGTTCTAGAACAGTTTTTGTTCTATAGGTTGTACAATAGTCTCCTTGAGTTCTAAGGAAGGGAAAGTGAAAATACTAAATGAGAATAAAACCAGGTTAAGGATAAATGTTGTATTCTTACCGACGTTCAAATCGCCGAATGATTGCTTCATCAAGGTCAAACGGCCTGTTGGTTGCAGCAAGAACTAGTATTCGCTCATCATTCCTAGTCAGGAGTCCATCCCAATGTGACATGAATTCATTTTTAATCTTTCGCATGGCCTCGTGCTCTCCCACTCTAGTCCTTTGGCCGAGCATGCTATCGACTTCGTCGACAAAAATAATTGTAGGTGAGACTTTTGCTGCAAGCGTAAACAATGCACGGACATTCTTCTCATCTTCTCCAAACCATTTAGAAGTAATTGTGGACATTGAAACATTGATGAAACTTGCTCCGGCTTCATTAGCAATGGCCTTTGCCAACATTGTTTTACCCGTTCCAGGAGGGCCGAAAAGCAGGATGCCCCTACAAGGTTTAAGAAGTCCGCCCTTAAAGAGGTCTGGTCGTCGAAGAGGAAGCATGACTAATTCCTGTAAGGACTCTTTGATTTCATCCATAGCACCAATGTCTGCAAATGTGACCCCAATTTCATTTGCAGGGATAACTTCAGGTCTTATACGCTTCTCAAATTCGTTGTCAGGAGGAATTTCCTGTCAAAGTAAAGGAAATATTAAAAGGATGAAAGAAGGAGATAGAACAGGGAAAGTCCCTGCCAACAGTGACCATGTAAACTGAGAATTAAGTGAAAGAATACCCAGGAGTAACAAAGTTGAAACCTCAGTTCCAAACACTAGAAACCAACAAGGACATTATGTTCATAAAATACACATGATTCTTAACCAATGTAATTCGAGTACCAAGAACTCGTAAAATTGGTTATCATTTTGAGGCACGGTCTAGGGACCTATGATTTACAAAAACTTTAGTTGTTGATAACAATAAAATAAAAATGCAATCCATTAGGTAAATAATGAACTTTGTTTAATCACCGATTGATTCATAAGCTTGAGCCGATGGACAAAGGTAAATTTATTATTATCTCAATCTTAACACTCCTCACTTGTGGACTTAGAATATGTAGAAAACTTAACAAGTAGAAATAATAACATTGCGGAGGTTTGACATGATACTTGGTAAATCTCGATTGACTCATTTAAGGTGTTCAAATGTCAGAAATCGAATCAAACATGTTCCAAGTTCCACCTTCACTAAAAACTCCAACTTACAGGTGCTTTTTGTGGAGGCACATTTTCAACATCTTTTTTCACTATGGGAACAGATTTCTCTGCCTCTGTAGCTGGATTTTCAGATTTAGATTCAGTCTTTGCCCCAACAGCTTCGTCCCTTTGGGCTTCCTGCAAAAGTTGCACTTTTCAGAATCACATTGATAAAGATTTACAATGACACGTGCTTTTTGAAGCAAATTTTCGAAAGATAAATCAAACCTTTGATGATTCTGCATTTGTCTCAAGCTTTAGAGTGTCTTTTCCTTCACTATTGCCTTCCTGGAATATACCCAATCCATGGGATAAACTGCTCCAAAACCAAAATTTTATTAGAATATGTTAATAGAGGTCCATTCATGGGGGCTCTATTATTTTCTCTCTTCTTGCTGAGGGGGAGATTGGTTGGGATAGCAATCCTAACTAGGAATTTTGTGCATACCTCTTGGAAGATATCAGAAGTTTTCCATTTCGGTATTCTGGATCCCGGTTGTTCATCAAATGATACGATATCGCCGACACGACAATTTCTTCAATATAATTACTTAGAACCATAGTGTCTGCATGGCAAATTGAACCAAGATCATCACATTCAAGATCATTTGCAGCAAGTACTTCAGCGATGTGATTTTTATTATCTTGGAACTGAATCATCTTCATATCCTCTTCCAATTGAGCTTTCCAGCTGACAAGATGGTTCTCATCTTCAGGGGGTCGAATTTCAACACTATACCGGAATAAATTGGTCAATCTGTCGTCAACATCCCCACAATCATTTTCAACATCAACCATTCGAGAACCAAGGACTAAAATTGATCCTGAGAGCTTGTTCAGAAATCTATGGAACAGATTGTATATCCTCTGTGACTTAAGAAGAAGTCTCTCAACATCTCTCAGATACAAAATTATGGAAGTAGTTTCTGATACCGACACCAGGACCTGTAAGATTCAGACAGTTAGACTAATTTTCAGACCGTTATAAGCTATACTAAAATAAGATTCGTATCAATATCAAACAAATTATAAGTGGATTACCTTATAAAGTGACTGAAGAAAAAGTTTCTCATCAAAGCACCAAGTATTTGTGCGCTTGGCGGAAGCTGAAAAAGAAAATCAGGAATTATGATTCAAGGCTTTTTTAGCTATTATTCCATGTTCTAGTTTTCATCAATACAACAAAATAAGACATAATTGGACTGAAACGAAAAAGAGCAAAATATGCAGTGGTGAAATGGAAATACTGATTTGGTTTGCCAACACTAAAGCAACAAAGTATTAATACATTAGCTTGAATATATGATTGAGCAACAAGGATTAGTTAAATAATTTCATTTCAAATTTATTTGGATTTTGGATTTAACCTGAGTTTGTTGAACCATAGTTTGATGAGATACTACTGATATCAGAAGCAGCAGAAGCATTTCTCCGAAGCTTTGGAAGATTAGATGAGCTATCCGAGCATCTGCAGATAAAAAAAATAAAATCTCAGTTAGAAATTAAAACATAGTGTGCAACTGATGCCTCCAATAAAATTACAGCGTTACTCAATCTCGCAACTAGATAAAGACAAACTACCTCGATTGAATGTCGGTGGTACTGCTTTGCCTTCTGAGATTTCCTGTAAGAGAAAATGGAATGAAAATATGAGGAAAAAAGAGATGATTAATAACTATGAATCTTTTTGTTGAACTTCGAAAGAACAACCATAAAGGGATATTCTGTTGTCCATCTTTATTGATATTACAAATCAATCAGAATAACCTTAAAAACAGCCATTAATTTCTTTTTGTTGATAAGAAATAAAAACACAGAACTCGTATATTTAGATAAGACAGAATAAACTTGTCAAGTGTAGGAGGAACATTTATCTTGGAGAAGGAAAACATATGTTTTTCTTACCCCTAGTATTTCCACTTGTAGGAAGAATTGAAAAGGAACCCCAAACGCTAGACATTCGCTCCAATGTCACCTCAGAGATCGATCTCCTGAATGACTGCAAAAGAAATCCAACATGTTAGGAATAACTGTTTTCCTAGGCCTCCTCAAGCAACATGTCCATGTTTAAGCACTCGCATCAGATTGTGGCTAAATACCTACTAACCTAGTTGAAGTTTTCAGAAATTGCATTCTAAAAACATGACACTTACCTATATTTTAGGAAAATAAAAACATTTTAATCCTCACTGATGGAAATTGGAACTTACAGAATCTTTCTTGGGACAACCGTATTTGCTCTGCATCTGTAGAAAATTTAACAGTGCTGATGTAAGTCACAAAATAAAACCAAAAAGATGAACTTAAATGTGTAGTTAAATTACCTTTAAAGAGAAGTCAGAGACGTCTAACAACAGCAACTTCGACTCAAAGTGATGCGCCAGTGCCTTGGCAAGCATCTGCTGGTAAAGTTCTTTATGAAAGAAAAAAATATACAACCAGATTCCATCATATGCTGTGCCCTGAAAAGTGTTGTTTGCGACAAGGTACTCGAGGTAGAAGCATCATAATTCATACCTGTTGGTCCTGAAAGCAAAATAGCCCGACTAGCTGGTGAAAGATTCCTGGTGTGCTTGGAGATGTCACAGTGCTTCAAATGAACATATGCAGCACTCATCAAAAGGACTCGAGTCCTTTCGCTGTGATTATTATCAAAGAAAGATTAGTTCAAAGAAGAACATGAAAATATGATCAGGTGTGTGAATTCAAGATATAAAACTATAGGTATGTGATGTTGGAAGTGTTGAGGATGAAGTAACCACAGAAAATTCTCACAAACTGGAATTTTCACAATGATGGCCTGATTAAGTTCTGAACAGTGGAAAAGAAAAAGAAAAAAAAACAAGGATTTTTAAATCCCTTGGCACAAAAGCACTTTAAGGTACAAAGATTCTCTTTTCATATTTGGTACAAGGACTTGGCTAAAAGACTGCAAAACCATGAGATTGTTGAAAAAATATGGATAAAAAGAAGGATGAAAGTACAAATAAATTGACAACACAAGTAGATTTTTTCTTGTACTTCTAATGAACTACTTCATTGTATTGATGTACTTCTGCGATTTTTCTTATTGATTACTAAGGATGCAACAAACAGAATACCAATTGTGGTTGACATATTAGTGTACACACATGAAGCATTAAAATTCAAAAGAGTTTCAACAACAGAAGCTCAACACAGACAAAAAGGAATGCTTCAAATTGAATCATGAAAACCCCTAATCAAAATGTTTTACAAATAGGCAAGGCATAGACATAATCTTCTCAAATCTCATCATCCCCTCCTCCATTCACCAAGTATACATGAATCCAATCCTCAGTAAACACCATCCAATAGCACGTTGCGTTTTACCACATAGAATCAAACGAAGTTTAACCATAACCTCCAATTTCTTGGAACCGGTAAGTAACAAAGATTCTATGCTTTGATGGATTATACAAACAGGGTGATATCAAGAAGGAGCCTCAAACAACAACTATCTCAAGGATCAACTGTATAATCAATCTGGCTTAAACCAAAATCAATAAGCAGGAGGAACTTTCCAGCCACCTTGCTGACTAACAAAAAAGGAAAAGATGTTTAAAAGATCAAAGAAGATAGAATCATATCATTACCTTAGATAATAAGGAAACTCAGCAAAAGTTACATTGCTGTTTTTGCCATCAAGCAGCTGCCTGATCAGCTCCTGTTCAATATTTTGGCCTGTAATTTCATCAGAAGAGCCATTTCCTCCAACCCACTTCCCAACAGCTTGTCCAGAGCTCAATCCAAGGCCAACCCCGACTCCAACACCAACACCCAAAGCAGATAGAAAAATGTGCTTCTGTTCCATAACCACCACCAAAAAAAAATACAACACACCCCCAAAACAAAATTTTCCTTTTTCTCCTTTACCCAAACAGATTGAGAAAAACAAAATCTCACGCACAAATCCGATCTTGAATCACCTTCAAACCCAACAACAAACCCACCATGTACTTGCTACCTGATGATGATCCATTGGAAGAAACAGCATAAGAAATTGGGCTGAATATCCCTGAGAAGAGGGAAGAATCGTGGGGATTCAGAAGTGTATTTGCAGCAATAGGGAAAAAGAGAGAGAGAATCAAGGGAATGTGTTGGTGGGATTTTTTTTATTTTTATTTTTATTTTTAAGTTTTGAGGGGAAAAACAGGAGAAAATATTGGATTGTGAATCCGGAGACGACGTTGGTCGGAGGGTGTTGACAGGTTATGAGTTAAGAGAACTATATATAGCATGGGCTGTCCTGCAATGGTGGACGTTAAAAATTTTCCCTTTCCCAATTTACAAAAACCAAAATAAGCAAAAAAGGCTTACTTTGCTAAGCTTCTTTTGACTTCCTTATTGCATTTCATTGCCTTTAATCCCATCCCCTTCACCATCAAAACCCAACCCTGCAACTTTTTCCCCTCCTTTTCCATTTTCCCATTTCCTCCGTTAAAATTTATTCATTTATATACATAAAAAACACTGTTGTTCTTGCTTCTTCTCTCTCTCATTGTGCCTTTTTTTTTCTGTGTCCATAATATATACACATATAATATTTGCCTAGCCTAGCCACCAAGTCTGTGGAAAAAGCAAAAATACAAAATCTATTGGGAACTATACATTGTCCAAAAGATTTACCTTTCTCCATTCATTTCCCCCTAAAAAGTTGAATCTTTTTTGAGCTGCACACACCACAAGTCTATTTTCTTCTTTTCACATTTGCTCATTTCTTTTAATCTTCATGGTTCAACTTATGTTATCATTGTCCTAAGAAAAAACTAATATATGCTAATTCTAAACCTTCTACTTCCAAAATTTCTTTTCCAATGCACAATTTTTACTTTTGCTTCCCGTTCTTCATTTGATTTTATATGGTCAAATTCAAGCATCTTTTAAGACATCATTTTCACTTTAAAAGTTGAGAGTTAGATCTCCCGATCATTTAATCATTGAACTCGAAAAGAAAAAAAAAATGAAATAGAAGATCACATACTGTATCTCTTACATTCTTGATTGTTAAGGTAAGTCATGATAAATTCAAATGTACCAATACAAAGGGATGTGTCATAATGATTAAGAATGGTTTTGAAGTCATATTTTTATATTTCAACTCTTTTTCAACATTTTTGGTATATATTGTGTATACGTTGCTTTTAGGACAAAAAATTCAAAGATTTTAATGAGATGATTTAAACATCACCCCAACTTTTAGTCTAATTTAATAACACAATTAAAATTCAAAATTAGAGTAATACTTTCTTAAAACACAAGAATAAATACATTTGATTTTAATATTATTTTCATCCATAAACTTTTAAATTAGTTATATTTTCTTTAGTACAGAATAATAAGAAGGTTATATATCCCATAGCATAGCATAGGACTACGTAAATTACTCTAAAATTAAAAAATACAATACTATAACATTAGAATTGAAAATAATAATAAATAAATAAATAAAATCATGGAAGTTTGTAAATTAGTCACGTGCCGATCTTAGGGTGGAACCTGCCGCATCTGATCTTTTATATTTCCCTTAAGAAAAATGTTTTCTTTTTGTCTTTTTTTTTTTTTTTATCTTTAAATATTTTACAAAATTTCATATAATTTCTAAGGTAAATTATTTGATTTATTAATAAAAATTAACAAATCTATATTGGTAATTTTTTCTTTGATTTCCATATAACATTTATCAAATAGACATTTGTAATTACATTCCTCTCAAAATATTTTTTTTCTTTAAAAAAAATGAAATGAAAAGATTTAAAATTATTTATACACATAATTTTTTGGTCTAAAGATTATGCCTATTTTTAGGTTATTTCAATTAGGGGTGTTCACGGTTCGGTTTCAAGCTATAACTGCATAATGCAAAAAAAAAATCTCATATGAAACTGAACATAATTGCATGTTTGTGTCAAAACAAATCACATATATAATTGGGTTTCGGTTCTCTTTAAATTCTAGAGATCAAACATCAAATTCGATAAAATTTATCTTTTTGTTTTAAATTTCGAACAATCTTGAGCCACTGAAACATTTGGCTCTATAAAATTTCTCTTAAGGTCAACATATTTAATTGAGTTTTAGAAATAGGAAGAAAAACCTTTAAGAAAATTTCTTTAAATTTTTTTAAATAAAGCTGTTTAGTTCAGTTTTAGAATTGATTTAAAACATTAAATCAAACCGAACCATGTATAAATGATTTTAGTTTAGTTTTAGTTTGATTTTCAAATATTTTATAAATCCACATAATTTGAATGATATGTTTTCACTAATTTTACATTATTATAATTTCAATGATGTTTAGTAATTTTTAATTAAAAATTTTTTGATTCCTTTTTATAGAATATTATTGGTTAATTTGAATGGTGGTGGTCAATATAATCTATCACCACAATGAATCTAAATTTGTGAATCCCAACTTACTATAAAATAGCAAAAATAACAAAAAAAGAAAAAATGATAATAGAAAATAGTAAATTTAAATAGTTTATATTTTTAATTATTTATCATATTTACGGTATGCAAAAAGAAATGTTATGGGCTATAAGTATGAATTATCTTCCGACGCAATTTTCTTAATTATAATAGATTAAAACAACAATTAGCAATCTAATTACATATGAAAATTTCCATTCAACTAACACATCTGTATATATATGTATCTGACATGTCATTCATTTACTAAAGGAGGAAAATGGAAGGATGGCACAAATATATATTGATGGGTAAATTATTGAGATGAATTATTAAAAATGTATTTAAATGAATGATTGAATGGTATTGAATAATGATTGAAGAAAAGATATGGAGCCAAATTTAATAATAATGGTTGAAAATGAAAATTGAACATAGAAATAAAATTTATTTGATTTAATATATTAGCCACTATATTAAATATAAATAACACTGACATTATATTATATACTTTCGGTGGCATGCTATAACACAGCACATGGCATTGCTCAAAAAGCTTTTGTCCCAATTTCTTCGTCTCTTCTTCTCATAATCTTTCTAAAACTATTTAATTCCCTTCTCTAATTTACACATTAAATAAGTCACCAATAAGGAGGCTAAAAATAGCTCAACCATCGTAAACTTTGTATTACGTCAACTTCGAAATCAACTTAATATAGTTTCAATTTATATATACTTCAATTTACTTAGATAATATAATAATATTTTGAACATGTTTATTAGGAATTTTCTAACTAAGACTTACCTATTAAAGATTAAATGAAAACCACAAGTAAAGTTGATGGTATAATGTGTTTATAGTTTAACCCAATGGTATGAATGAATGAAAGTGCTTTCTTACTTTTTTTCAAGAGATAATAAAATAAAATATCCTTAAGTTTAAAGGAGAATTATAGACATGTATATAAAAGGTTTAATGATGGATTATAATTAGTGGTGTTGTTAAATTGATTTATTTTGAACAAGAATGGTAAATGAGATGCAATCCAATTGTGTGTGTGTGTGTGTTTATATATATATTAGAAAAAAGTAATGACCCACATGACAACCAAATTGCTGAATTGGAATGCTTTAGCATAATTGTCTCATTATACTATTTTTGTAGTAAAATGTATATTTAAGTTTCATATTTAATAATAATGTTTTTGGTGTTCATGGGGCCTTTCAAAAAGGACAAAAACAACACCAAATTCTCCATGCCAATGGATCTTGGTGTTGGTATGTGTGTATGTTTATATATAATAACATAGAAAAGTAATAATAATACCAAAAGGCCACACCCTACATATAAATAATGATGTTTTTGTTTTGAGGTATGGAGCTTTTTGGGCATGATCTAAAATATATTTATGAGACTATATTATAGTGTTATCTTTTGAATCCAATTCATTCTTGAACTTGTGATTAAATTATAATCTTTTAGATAGTTGACATTTTCATCACAATTTAGGTCAAAGTTTTAGATTTACTAACAAGATTCGAACCAAGAGTTTCTATATATCTTGGAGAAATGGCAACTTGTGATTTAGCTACCACATGCATGAACTATAGTGTAATTAATGGGTCGAGCTTTAAGATTTGAAATTTGGATTATTTGACACTTTTCTACTTTGATTTTTTTCCTACTCATTTGATGTATGTTTTACAGTTACGTTGAGAATGAAGATATATGCATGTTTTCTTGAAATTTTCTTTTAAAACATTGGTCGATATATATATATATATATAGTAGTACATCAAATCAAACGTATGCTTAACCCTGAAGTTTCTAACGTACATGTGTGTGTATATATTTGTTGTGTTATGGCATTATTGTCAACTACTTGTACAATTTCAAAACACCATGTGACTTGTACAATTTTATATATTTGGAGGGTAACATAGGCTCTAGTCCGTAGGTTATTTATTTATTATTATGAATATCCAACTTCAAAGAAATTAGTATATATAGCAATTATTGTTGAGTAAGAGTACTCTAGTTGGAGAGTCTTTATTTTTACTATATGTAAGTATTCGAAGCAACGACACATGCATACTTCGACTATTTTAAATCTTTGAACGAAAAAGATAAAAGAAAATTTAACCTACAATGTCATTTTGTTGACACATGAACTCATTCTATTCATTCATTGGAGTGTATAATATAGAGTGGTTTATATGTTCAAAATCATTATAATTATATTGCCATGCATATATAAAATGACCATAATTATAATACTTAGAGACATAATTAAATAACAATGTTTTCTTCCTTTTATCGAATGATCCAATGAATATAGAATTAAACCCACATTTTTTATTTTATTTTGCTTTATTTTATGAAGCAAGTTGATGAAGGTAATGACAAATTAAATTCTGTGCACACATAGATTTGTAATGGACTACTACTACAAATTGACCTTTCATCTAACCAATTACACAAATAAACTATTCTTTGGCAAACCCTCATAATTGGTTACACACTTTCCCTTTTATAAATCCAATCTAAACCACTCAAATAAATTTGATAAATTTCAAATATAACATAATTGAATCAAATTATTAAAAAAGAAATCTCTATTCATAATAGATATTGTTTTTCGGTATCTATCATTCATAAATTATGAAGTTTTAATATATATATTATGTAAATCTAAACCCTTGTAAAAATTTTCAAGTAATTATATTATCTTTATCTTATTTTTTATATCCCTCTATAAACCCTACCTTTGATTTTTTAACCCAACATATAGGTAGTAGTGTCTCATACACGTTCAACCAACATTTTACTCATTCTCTTCGGGTTGATATTCAAATATATTCTACCTAAAGTTGGGATAAGTAAGAATAGAGATATTATAATAGGACTTTAAAATACAAAGGATCAAAAGGAGGACATTTTAAACTTAAAATCAACCAATGAAAACAACTTTAATTTCATTAAGCATTTAAGAAGCTATAAATATGTATGTCTACATGTGATTGAATGAAACCCTTACAAAGTGCAATAATAATGAATAGTTTTGTTTGGGAACATATAGTGAAGAGAGAATGGATTTTTTTTTTTTTCTTTTTCATTCTCTTTTCACAATCTCTTTTGGTGGGCAAAAGAATTCCATGTTGTTTTTTGCTTTTCTTTTCTCTCTACTCTCTCTCCTTTTTAGAAAAAGAATTCATATATTTCATTTTCAATGCTTAGCTTTTTTAGGGGTTTGTATGTGTGTGATGGGTTAGTGGGGATCTATGCATTGCATTCTTAATTGTAATGTGGGGACTTCTTTTTTGGTCTAATTTAAATGTGAGCCACAAAAGCTAGCCTAGCAACTTTTTGGACTTCTTTTGTTTAGTTTTTGGTGGAAAATCTATTGATACACCCCTTAGCAAACTCTATATTATTCAAGAAATTAAAAAAAAAAAAAAAAATTCTAAGACAACAATAATTATGTTCTAGAATTTAATGTCCCTTGTTCGATAATAAGTTATTTTATATTTCCAATAAAATTATAACCTTTTTTATAAGAAAATTGAATATATTATGGTGAAAAGTCTAAACCCTAACTTAAAACCCTAAAGAATATACAGATCTTGAATTTTTCTTCTAATACTTAAAAGTCTAAACCCTAAATTTTGATTCACTTCAAAACTCAATGTGCTATTGTATTAAGCAAAGTAAATTATGTAATATATTTTGTGCTTCCTCCATCATAACCTAATTAACTCTCTTATGTACAGAGGTCAAAGTTTAATGCATTAATGGTTCATAATAACTCCACATCACTTCACATCAAGACAATTAACTATACACAACATCTTTTCTCTATATCAATTATAATAAGTAACTACGGTTTAACTATTTCTCCAAAGAAATTTATGAGAATTTATCCGAACTTAAAGTATCATTTAGGAGGATAAATAAGATCATAAGAATCTAACAATTAGAAAATCGATTTTGTTTGAATTGACTTTGGTTAAAAAGTTAATTAAAACAAACATATAAGTTTGTGCAATATGTGTTTTTGTAATAATTTGGGTTGTATGTGTTAGGTTAAATCAAAGAAGGGATTTTTTATGTCAGGCTTTTGGTGACTCAGAGTACCCATCTTTTTTTGTCTTTCAAAACGAGATGTCTTTTTCCAACTCAGCCTCACATGCTTTGGTTCTTACTATCAAATATCTTTTTTTTCCCCTCCTTTTTTTCTTTCTTTTTTGTGGGTTACACGTAATGGCCACCTATACCTTTCAACTTATATTAATTAACTTATTTATTTTCAGTCATATCAATGTATAATATTTAATAAACTCTCCACAATAAAAGGCTGCCTTAAAAGGACTTTAAATAAATATATATATATATATATCTTTTACGGAAATTTTTCATTAAAAAATTGGCTAAAAGATCACTCTCAAATGGGTTTGTGTTAAAAAAAAGTCATAGTCACAAAATTGCCATTATCACTCCACTTTCATACTCCTATATGCCATAACTCAACTTTTATTTAAAAAAAAAACTTTTAATTAAGGTTGTACATTTTGACATTGATCAACTAAACTATAAACTAATTTCTTCTTTTAATTTTGCGTTTCACAAATCTCTATTTCTTTCAATTTTGTGTTTACTAAGCACAAAATTGAAAGTTCATGTTCATTATTTTGATTATAATTTTTAATGAAATTATCCAATTTCAATAATTACTTTTTCTCCCAAAGAAAACATTTAGAATATTTTAAAAGAACAAATACTTATACACAAAATAATTAATAATAATAATAATAATATAAGTCTAATCATTGTATTGAGAGACAGTGTGTCCTTATACATATAT
Organism: Cucumis sativus; assembly: GCF_000004075.3. Classification (NCBI taxonomy): domain Eukaryota; kingdom Viridiplantae; phylum Streptophyta; class Magnoliopsida; order Cucurbitales; family Cucurbitaceae; genus Cucumis; species Cucumis sativus. The sequence goes on along the minus strand of NC_026659.2, from coordinate 464,861 downwards.
GGAGTAAAGTTGAGTTAAAATTGAGAAAATTCTCTCCAAGGCTTAAATGGAATTAAATGTGTAATATACATACATGTGTTTGTGTGTGTGTTGGGTTTTGAAGGGACTTCTGTACTTTGACATGTTAATTAAGATCATACCCTTTCTTTGAAGAGATCATACCCACTTTTATTAATATTGATTTGATCCCAACAAAATGGGACAGCATGAGCACACAAATCACTGTTTCTTCCAAAGTTTCTTAACCAATAATATTGCAAATATGTGCTTATATATGTCTTATTTGCACCCACTATGTTTATATGTTTGGGTGTTTCCTTCCTTCCTTCCTTCCTTTCTCTCTTTCTTTCTTTCCCACCTTTACTGATTTGCTAAGTAAACTGCTTTGTTAACCAACCAAAAAACACTCACAAAAAAGAACAATAATAATATATAACAGTACAAAATAAAGAAAGGGAAAAGATAATTATTTATTCATATAAACCCTATTTTCTTTTTCAACTTTGATGAGGGTTGAATAAAGAAACTCAAAAGACCTAATTTACCTTTATAGTTTAAGGACAAAGAAAGGTATCTTTGAAATGATTCAGACAAGTACCGAATATACTTCCACTAAGTTCCTACATATATTTAGGACCGTTGAATCTTCAAAATCACTTTATCATATAATTATATATATTACTCACTTTTAGTTAACTCATCATAAATAAATATTGGTTTTAGATATTAATATAACTTATAATTAAGTTTAGGATGCTTCTCCACTTCTTAATTGGAATAAGACTTATGTGTTATTGATGGATTATATGATGATTGTGTTGATTGAAAATTAAGCGAGAGATAAATTATTTTATAAATGAATGATTATTGATGAGAAAAAAAAGGATCAAAACAATGTTTTCACGTATTAATATTATAAAATTAGCATGATTATAATTCAAGTCCAAATCTCTACAATATGGCTGCTTCTCAACTAGGGAGATTGAATATATATTTTGTTAAGTAGTTTCATTTTTACTAACAAATTAAAGAAGCATATATTTAAAAAGGTTTGGTAGGGTTGAGTTTCAACTATACAGTAGATGTGACGACCTAAGTAACTTTTGCAGTGTCGGTTGGAAATTTGTTGCCCAAAAGGCAATGATTAAATACAAGAAGAGAGAAGTTGTTTCTTTGTATGTCTTTTTTTTCTTCATTCTATTTGCTTTTTCTTTTTGATCTTCTCTTTGGTGTGGTGTGAGTGGCTAGGAACATAACAATGGTGATCATCTACACCTTTTCTGCCAATTGGCCTTGACTAAATTAAGTTGCTTTCCTTCTACACGTAAAAGAGAGCTAGATTTGCAAATTAAAGTGTGGTCTATACCCCAATGTTTCTATGTCACATCCTTTTGTATTCACTGTTAATCATTCAACTAATTAACTACTTTACCTTCTTTGTAAGGCAATAGAAGAGTCACTATCCTATTCTTCGTGCTTTCCCCCAACCCTTCTTAACCAGATGAATAAGATATTGAATTGTATTTAGACACAGGTGATTCAAGTTCTTACCCAATGTTCTCTCCATGTTTCGATAGGTGAAGTTTGACAAAGACTTTACAATTTCTCTATAAACTCAATTATTAATTTGTATATTCAATAAATAGATTAAAACAATCTCTTGATTCTAGACAATATATATTAGTTATGTACTGAATTGTAAGGCTCTTTTTTTTTCATACTTTAGAGAAGGTAAAGAAAAGATTAGAGAGAACTATAAAAAAGAAAGTCTCGTAACTTTACACGTCAATCCACTGAAGGTAAACTAAGCAACTTGTGCACCAAAGAAAAATCAAACGTGAGAGCTAACCAAAACACACAAATGACCAACAAAACCAAGAATTCAACTTCATAAAGTTATATGAAAAGCAATTCTAATATAATTATGAAAAAGCAATTCTGATATAATAAAATATCTTTTTTCTATAAGAAAAAAGATAAATTATTATATTTTAATATATAAAAAAGTTGAGTAAAATAAATAAAATAAGAGAGTCACGTGTCCGTTTAATTCCTACGTGGATCCGCTTCATTGTTTATTTTAAAAAAAAGTTAACCATCTCTCTTATTATTATTATGAAAGAGAGAAATAGTCCAAGAAACTAGTTAGGCCACGGTGGATTTTATTTTATTTATTTTGGTTGAAAAAGGGTGAAATACAAACATTATAATAAAGCAACTTAATTAGGTCAAAAGATGATACACCAACTTGACAACAATTAATTCCACTAATTCAACACATAATCTTTTTTTTAATATGCATTAATCAATTAGAGAAATAATTAAAAGTGCTACAGTGTCGAGCTATTTTCGCTTTTTTTATAAAATTGGTCCACCTTGAAAATAGAACGAATCTCAAAACTAATTCTCAACTTCTCCAATGAAAAGCTTACCTCAATTGTACACATTCGAGGTACTACACGGGAAATATCACAGTACATGAACCTCTAACCTCTTGACTGAGTGGTATCAAAGTGAACATGTGGGCATATACATTATGTTCATGAAAAGGATGTGAATGAGAAGGTACACCTAAACAACACATGTTGTCTCGATTCAAAACAAGAGTGTTTGCTATTGAAAAACTCATCTATCGTCTTTGAATAATCTACCTGGTTATGTAATGACAATTAAAAGTATTAACCCTAATCATTATCTCACATTTGAATAAACTTTTTACTATTAAATTTAAACTCTTCTAAATTAATGATTGCACGCATGAGAGTGAACACAAATCTTTTTGCCTTTGTGTGTTCATCGCAATTATGGATTGATTAGACTTCACTTATAATTAAATTGTCACGATTAATTCCTCTTAATTAACCCACTTTTCACTCACTCTCTTTATCATAATAATTATGGCTCATTGATTTCTAAAAGTAAAATAGAAAAAAACTACTTTTTGCCAAGTTTGTTCATGGTTTTGATTTTCTTTAAGTAAATTAATTACAAGCACTAGTTAATGCAGTAAATTAGATTCAAAATTATACCTTGATTAACTGATTCACAAAATTTTAAAGAGCATTATAAAATAAAACTCATAGATTAATGAATAATGTTTGAAACTTTAGGGCCAAATAACATAAGCAAAGATAACTCAAAATTTTAAAATAATATTTTATAGAATAAAAAAGAAAAAAGAAAAAAGAAGCACTATGTTTATATACATACAATTAATTAACAATAATTAATAAACTTCATGACCAAGAAAAGTAGGGCATAAATATAAAATTAATTAAATGAATTAAATATGAATGAATTTAAACAACCTCATTTGGCATATTATACAAGTTAGTTACTTCCATTATTAGAAAAATGAAAAAGTGGGGGAGAAGAAATTGATACTTTAATTAATTAATTTGCATTAAACAAACCCATCATTACCTTAAACTTATATTCTTTCTTTCAATTCATTTATTTAATCCATCTTACTTCCTATTATTAAAATGCATTTCATAATTTTGTCCTTTTTCATCAAATATTAATTCATTTAATTCTCAGTCTCACCCAATTTTTCTTTCATAATTTGAGGTTTCCTTAATTTAACCTTAAACTTATTTTCAATATCAACAACACTAAATTAGTATTTACTTATTAGAAAAGTATTTTGCTTAATTACACCATCCTCAAAACTTACTAAAAAGTGATGAACACACACACACACACTATATATAAATTAATATATGATGGGTTTGAACAATAAAGAATAGAAAAATAAATTTGATTGGTTGGAATTGATTGTGGGTTAAAATTAAATCAGACTCCACTTTAAGGAAGATCTTGGAATCAATTTGGAGATTCATTCGTCCTTAAAAAATGTGTTTAATTCCAAAAAGTTTATTAATTAAGACTATATAATTGATTACAACTTTTGTGTATTGGAAAATGGTAAGTTTACAAGTTAGTCACATGACCCTTCTCTTATTATTTTTAATCTTCTGTGTTGTTTACATTATCTTTACTAAAGTATGTTTGATACATTTTTCTTTAAATATATATATATATATATATATGTATATATTAAAATTTTAAACTTTCACTTTCTGTCTCATAGGTCAACCATATTTTAAAAAATAAATGATTGTTAAATACATAATTAAATTATAGGTAAAATTAATGAAACCATAATTTTTAAAATTAATAATTCTATCTGTTGTTATATATGAAATTTTTTTGAGTTAATTGATGGTTTAAGGATTTTTTTTAATTTAAATTACGATGATAAAGATTTTATTTATTATTAGAAATACCATTTCCATTTTCTTGAATATTACCGTCACAAAAATAGACTATTTTAGCTAACCCGAACATATTCGAATAGACATAAAATTTGTATTATTTACCGTATAGGTTTAAAAAGAATGAGTGATATCTGGCTGGACAAAGGCTTGTTTGGGCCATGGGCTTCGTGGCCTGTATTGGGCCTTGTTTAAACTAATTAGAAATGTTTAAAATACTAAATTTTGAAAATTGCTCCTCATATATATAACACAAATAAATAGAATATATTAAATGCATTCGGTGGCACGTGTGGAGTGGAACTAAAGTTTTATATGGACTAGATAAGAAAATGAAAATTCTTTGATAGTACAAAATATTTGAGTGAAACAAACAAAAAAAAAAAAGAATCATAAAGGTTTAGACTAAAAAGTTAATTTTAACATATGGTTATGAAGATACGTAGAGAGTTATTCCTAATATATGGTCGTTCAAAAACTTGATCACTTTGATTTCATTGTCGACAACAACATAGGCATCAAGGTTTACATATTAAACTATCTCATTATTTTTTTTAAAAAAATTGAGAGTATGGTTTATGAAAAATAAATAAACAATTTAATAAAAACGGAATAAAATTATCATAACTCTAATAATTTAGGGTGGAAATTGAAGAAAAAGATAGACTTGAGAAAGAAAAAAAAAACTATTTATGTTATAGTCTATATCCTAATTTTTATATTATCACCTTCACTAAATATTTCTCAAATGACTTTTGTTTTATAATAATAAAGCCTCAATCATTGACCAACAGATGAAAAATGTCCCCATGCATCTTAAAATAAAATAAAATTTGGCTTTGTATAAAGAATGTAGTCAAATTTGTACTTTAGGAAAATATATATATGTGTATTTAATTAGTATATAATAAATAGAGCAATAAATTGAAAGAATTAACTTTAGGATGATTTTATGATCGAACAATTCTATTTGAAAAATTAAACGAGATGTTGTTTAAGGTGTTTAACATGCTTTTTCTAACATTCATTACATTGAATAATTAAACAAAAATTAGGTTGAAAATGAGGGAATATATTAATAACTTTTAAGTAGAAAATTTGAATAAAGGTTAAAAGAGAATCAACCAAATTAAAACTCTAATAATGTTAGGGAAAAAATCAAGAAAAATATAGAGATTAAAAAAAAAAAAACAAATAAAATGTATTTTCTAATCTATCATAATTTTGATAATCACTTCACTAATTATTTTATAATAAAACCTCCATCATTGAAGAAAAATATCTCCATATTTAAAAATATAAATGCATTTCAATTTTATTTAGGAAAAAAATACCCTTAGTATAAATAAATAGAACAAAATAAAAAAATTAGTACTAAACATTGATTTTATTCTTTATAAAGATTGTAATATTTATCTAATGATTCTTTATAAACTAAATTTAGATTGATTTAAAATTTAATTTTAGTACAAAATATTCTTGTTTATTCTTTCCACTTTTGTAGATTCTTTCTTTTCGTCTTAGATCTTTGATATTAACTTTGATTCTATCTTTAACAAAAACTATAATAAATTCTTTTCTAAACCGAACATATTTGATATATTCTAATTGTCACTAACTTTTAACACATCGATACATACGATAGTTGACAACAAAACAATTTTATAGAGATTTTTTTTTTAGGTTGAGATTTTAAAATATCGGCGAACATACCAACCAAAGCTCTTAAGAAATAAGGAATTGATAGCTAAAATAAAAATTGTACTTATAGAAGTGAATATGATATACCGAAAAATCAACTTGATTGTCGTTATCAGATGTTGTAAAAGGACGATAGAATTAATTTTTCAAAAAAATGGGAAAAAGGGATTAAAGGCTATGGTCCTTCCCACTTTCAACAACACTGATTGGTAATAAACAACTTTACACAAAGCCTAACCCATTTGAATTTGAATGGTGATGAAAATTCTTAGCAACTTGGGTGGCTCCATTACCCCTTTTGGCTATCAAACACAAATGAAGCTTCGCCTCATATTCATGAACCCACTTTTGAATTTTCCTTGCTTAATTCCTCAAACCCTTTTAACCTTTTTCTTGTTTTTTTATTTGAATGATCTAAAATATTGTGTTCAAATGAGATTCGATCGACTTTTTACGCACTTTTTCTAACCCTTTTCTACCATTACTAGACCTTTTTCTTGCTCCCTCTTTTATCCTCTTGCTCTAGTTCCATCTCTTCCTCTCTCGCTTTGATATTGTGTGCATTATGTCAATGATGGGTTAAGAGCTGCGTTTGTAGATCTTGTACCTTTCAAGACTTGCATACATGGATCGTTAAGGAAGATGTAAAGACGTGTATAGAAGAAGCGAGAGGGAGAAGAAGGAGGGGAACGGAAGAAGGCGAAAAATATTTAAATTTTCTCGAAAAGGGTTAGAAAAACTTATTTTGAAAAAGCAGGTCGAATTTCATTTGGGCTTAAAAATTTAGGTCAGTGCATCCAATTAACCTAACTTCTACCATTTTTTTTTAATGTAAAAATCCAACCTTTACCGAATTTTACATATATAAATATTGTACCTAATTTCTTAGCTGTATGTGTATGTGTGTCATTGTATGTGGGTCTCTTTCTTTTGTATATAATAAGCTGTATGTGGGTCTCTCAAGGATTAAAAAATAAGAACAATCACCGTCAAGGATTTATAAATGCTGGATCTGACTTATGATTATAGTTTTATCATAATTTTGTTTCCTAATGTATAATTGTCTTACATCTGGACCTTAATTGACGGCCCAGAATTGATTTTCCCATTTTATTACGATTTTGTTCTTCCGATTATCTAATCATTTGACTTCATTAGATGGTGACTTGTTCAGGGGTTTTCCCATTTTCTTACGCATTATTCTTTAATCTGTCTCTCTTTCATCCTATTTTTCAATTGGGTTTTTAGGAAACGTTTTGTTCTTCTAAATCCTTCTTCAAATAGCTGGCATCATTAAGATATATGTGTTATGATATTCAAATTGCTGAGCCTATGAAATCTGACCAAGTTTTGTCATTGTTTGGATTAGGACAAACTTTTTTTTATCTTCTCTTTTCTAAATTAAGTTAATGGCTATATTTTGACTTGGGTTTCTATTTTATTTCCAAAATTTGTCGTGTACTTTGTACCACAGCTTTAGAAGAAGACTAATTTCTAATAAACCCTTTAATCAATTTGATATTGGGTTAGTACTTTCTTCGATTACTGGGATTTCCATTTTGGACTTTTGTGGTAAGTTGTTAAACTACCATTATTTGATAACTGTTTGGTCATATTTAAGTTCTTTCTCATTTTGATTTGTGTTCTTTGGCAATTATATTGTACAACACATGGTTTGTTTAACTTTCTGTTAAGTCAAAGATTTCTATTGCTAGCAGCCAAATAGAAGAAAAAAGAAAAGATGTTCAATGAAGATGATGACAAAGTATTCAAGCTTGTGTTCACTTTAGACAAAAGACATTTATTCCCACTTTATAGCTGGAACAGTCTCATTTAAGTGTGTCTTGTCCTTTTCATTTTGTTTTCAGTAGTACAACAATTACACAGTAAAATCGAATCATTGACTTTTGAAATGATAATTGTTGTTTAGTGTATTGAACTATGTTCGAATTGAGAGGTGTCTTTGTCTTTTCTTTATAAGAATTAAGAACATTTAATAAGTAGCCGTAATTATCTTTATGAGTTCCATTTTGGGGTAGATTTTGCAAGTACACGGACTTTTCTTGTCTATAAATACGTGATGTTCCCTATTTTTGAAAGACGTGTCTTAGTTGTTTTTCATTTGTTTCGCTTGAGTTGTTCTTCATTCTTGTGGAATATATGCTTTTTTGTGTCTCCGAGTTCCCAGACGAGGCTCGCCATTTCTGGAGGGAAAGAGAATTCTGTTTCTTGAAGATTTTTTTTAAATTCAAAGTCTGAGATTTTTCTTCTGCTTGAAGAGATAGTGACAGAACTTGCTTGACTGGAGGTTCATCAGATTGGATACATACTTCTTAACATTCTTCTTCTCTATCTGTCCTGACATTTTCCTCTTAGAGCAGTCTGAGTTGTTTTGAAGGTATGTGTTCTTTTTTGTTTTTCCTTGAATGATTCTGTAAATATGTAGAGTAATTTTTTAAACAAATCTAACCTGGTTTTGTATATGCATTCTTGATCTTGATGCAAATAAAACACTGATCTAGATGAGATCGTGAATAAAATAGCAAACAAAGTCGTGTTGGATCTCAAAACATTCCATGACACAGTCCCTACACTCAAAACTATGATTTGAACTCTATGATCCAAGTGTTTATAAGTACGGTATCTTTTGTTGGTCTTTTTTGTTTAAAATTAGAGCTTTTTATTTCGCCATTGAGCAAAGAACATTTTTTAGGTAACCCTTTGTTGTCAATAATATTAGATTGGTACATGGCCAATTTGTGGGACATTGGAACCTGTGGTAGGAATTTAGTACTAAAGTATCTAAGTTGGATCTCATAAGAGACTTGTATTTATTGGTCCCATCTGATTTAATGATTTTAATCTTGCTAATTTTGAGAACTATACTTGTTTTAGATACTCACAGGATTCACCAATTCTTAGAAATAAAGACAGTTTTCAAACATACTCTTTATTGTTTTTTGAAATTGTGCAACTGTGATACAGTTTTGTTAGCAAGTACAAATTGTTTCATTCTGTTTAATTTGATAAAGAGTTTTTTGCTTGGAAGAATTAAATTTTCTGTTTAGTCTCCCTTTTCATTTTTAACAAAAAAAAAAAAAAAAAACAAATCAAACCATGGTTTATGGTCTTCAATCTTCATATTTTTTTACAAGTTTTAATTCCTGAAATCGTTGTGTCTATGCTTTCTAGGTGTTGGCACTTCATCATGGAAAATGGAAAATATCAAGAATATACACCCAAGGAGTTTGCTGAGGTTCCACCATTAATCAAGCACATATCATCATCACTTGATGTGCCTGGCTTTGACAGTATCGAAGAGAGTGACCTTCCACATAATCAGTTTCATTCAAGTTGTTCTCATTCCCCCTCTACTCTGCCTAATGTAAGTTCTTACGTAATTCATGTATATTTGACTGAAGGATGAATTGGTTGTGGAACAAATGATTTTTGAGATTGTATTTGTGTTCATCTTCTATGATTGACACAAGGGTGATGCTACTTCTGTTGATTATTAGATGACTTGAATTACTTAGAATGCTAAGAGAAAAGCTTGTAACACAGCGGTAAGGCTAACAGTGGACTTCTTTTTGCCATAAAAACAGGAAAATGTATCATCACCTGCCACGCAAAGTGATATCGAACTTCAGTTCGTTAACCATCAAAGAAAACATTCTGTTTCTATCAGCATGCCACCATCCCCTGTGGCAGTTCAGTTGACCCCCAAAAGAGTTATCTTCAGTGGTGAAACAGTTATAAACAACGGAACTGGTCCTCCTGCTGTGAAAAAACCAAAGAAAGATGCAATGTTTCACTCTCAGCCAATTCCGAGGGGCTCTACATATGAGGATGCGATGAGGAACATGAATGTGAATGCGAATGCGAATGCTGCACATCACCCTAGTAGAAGATTGAAGGACAAAAGATATGATTCTTTCAAAACATGGTCTGGAAAACTTGAAAGACAATTGACTCTACTTCGTGGAAAGTCGCCACGACAAACTAGTTCAGATGAAACTGAAGTTCATGGACCTGGAATTGAGAACAACATATCCGTTGATCGTTACTTTGCTGCATTGGAGGGTCCAGAGTTGGAAACACTTAGGGTATGTTACCTTCATCCTATTCTCAATGACATCTTAGATACTTCACTCATCTTATGCATTAGTCTGAACTTTATAATATTCCAATATCTTCATATCGGAACAACAGAAATTACTTGTAAATGTACGGTGCTCTTGCATCTACTAAAACCTTGAAATATTTTTCAAAATTCTTATTAAACCACCAATTCATCCAAAAGCTTAAGCTAATGGTTGAAGGCAAATTTAATTATATATCACCAACACTCCCCCTCACTTGTGGGCTTGAAATATCTGAAAGGCCCAACAAGTGGAATCAATTTTACCTCACTTTTGGGTTTGAAATATTTGAAAGGCCCAACAAGTGGAAATTGATTTTAATTGGGGGAGGAAACGACAATGCAGGGGCTTGAACACAGGACCTCCCTGGACCACCTGCTCTGATACCATATTAAACCACCAATTCATCCAAAAGCTTAAGCTAATGGTTGAAGGCAAATTTAATTATATATCACCAACAATTCTTATGGTATTTGGTTACGCAGTGAAGAAAATTAATTTTATATGCTTAAAGAAACCTTCACGTCTTCCAAAAGTACTTCACCCAAATCTTGATTATAAAAAATTATTCCGAACTCACTCTTAATTTATTTTGTATTTGGGAAAGAATTCCATGTTTTAGAGGATGCCTTGAACAAATTTGAAAAGTTATTCATCGAATCATGAACAATTGTTTCTTTGTTTTCCATTTCCATACAGGCTTCAGAGGAAATACTGCTCCCAGATGACAGGACATGGCCTTTTCTACTTCGATTTCCTATCTCATCGTTTGGTATCTGTCTTGGTGTTAGTAGCCAGGCAATCATGTGGAAAACACTGGCCACTTCAGTTTCTACAAAGTTCCTTCATTTGAGCCTGAAAATAAATCTTGCTTTATGGATCATTTCCATTGCTCTTATAGTCACTGTCGCTTCCACTTACCTTCTGAAACTTATTCTCTACTTTGAAGCCGTTCGCCGTGAGTACTACCATCCTATTCGTATCAACTTCTTCTTTGCACCCTGGATAGCCCTCTTGTTCTTAGCAATTGGTGTTCCTCCATCAGTTGCCACCAACCTGCCTCCGGTAATTTGGTATGTTCTCATGACTCCAGTTCTATGCCTTGAGCTTAAGATTTACGGGCAATGGATGTCAGGAGGCCAACGAAGGCTGTCGAAAGTGGCTAATCCTACAAATCATCTTTCCATTGTGGGAAACTTTGTGGGGGCTTTGTTGGGAGCTTCAATGGGATTAAAGGAAGGGCCCATATTCTTCTTCGCAATCGGAATAGCTCACTATTTAGTCCTTTTTGTAACTCTCTATCAGAGACTGCCAACCAATGAGACACTCCCAAAGGAGCTGCATCCGGTATTCTTTCTTTTCATAGCAGCACCAAGTGTTGCATCTATGGCATGGGGAAAAATTCAAGGCTCCTTTGACAATGCTTCACGAATGATGTACTTTATTGCTATGTTCCTCTATTTCTCACTGGTTAGTCTCTATGTAGCTCTCATCGCCTTGATTACTTTTGTTGTTGTCTTTATGAATCTGACAAAACTCGCAATTCTCTCTTCTGATTCTTCTTTGCAGGTTGTCAGAGTCAACTTTTTCCGGGGCTTCAAGTATGATACGGCACCTGTCTTTCTTGTTTTGAAACTTCTATCATTCTTTTCGAGTTAGTTATCTCACAATCATTTTGTTTCGAATTATTAGGTTCTCACTCGCGTGGTGGGCATATACTTTTCCAATGACTGGTGCTGCCATTGCAACTATAAGATACTCAACTGAAGTTACAAATACATTTACACAAGTTCTGTCTGTTCTACTCTCTGTCACTGCTATAATCATAGTAGCATCTCTCCTTGTAACGACTATCATCCACGCCTTCGTGCTTCGTGACCTCTTTCCTAATGACATTGCTATAGCCATTAGTGACAGGAAGCCGAAACCACATATGAACTGGTTTCAACAACTAAGAAATGGAAGTTCAGAATCCCAAGATATCGAAAACTTCTTGAAGTTTTCAAGCTCAGATAACAAGGATTTAGAAGCATCTGTTGGAACAAAAACCTCCGAAGGCGAAGACATGAACCTCCAACCGTCAAATGATCAACTCCACTGATCTCAGGCTCCCCCTCTGTATGAAAATCACAACTCAACATAGGAGGAACTTGATTTTGTAGTTTTAATGGTTCCAATGAACATGTTTGGAGTTGGATAGTTAAGTACAACCGAGAGATGTAAGAAATAGCCCTTTTTGTTAGAAATACCACGTTATGTATTAAGATTTGTGTATCAACATCTATAATCGACTTGATATATCTTGTTCATGTGTGATATTAATAAAGTAACTATGTTTAAGTATCCCAAGTCTCAAAGAGCTTTTTGCTAATTTTCAACTGTTTCTAACTTTCCAAGATATTATTTGTCTGTTTTTTTTAAAATAATGACTCAAGCAGAAAGAAACTTATTCAACACGATGCCCCAATTGCAGCTTATCTAATCAAACTGTGTGAGGATATTTTAGATCCAAATAATTCAAGACAACGCTAACTATTCTAGAAACTTCTAAACAAGGATCTATTCATACTTATAAATAAGAAGAGTGTCTTCACATGTACGAAAAGTACGAGAAACAAAGAAAGACAGAGTAAAAGTGTGTGGGTGAGCATTGAGGGGAGTGTAAAAACATTATCTCATAAGTGTCCATATTTATACTTCCTTAATAAAAGTTTCTTTCTTCTAAGTGAGCGTCTCTCTTTTCCTTTAGTTTGTTGCAACTTTTCTTAGACAAAAACATTTGAGGGTAATCCTATCACACTGAAACTGAGACCTCCAACTTGCATTTGGATGACAAAAGAATTGCAGCATCACTGATGTGCTTTGCTATGCATACAATGACGGGCAAAATGATGTTAAGCAATGGAAAGTTTGGTCCCCCACAGTAATGGAACACAATTTCTTGTGAAGCAGAAATTTTCAATGAAGAAGACAAAAAGGGAAAATGTAAAATAAAACACACACACACACATATATCTGTATTGATATCAAACTTTGTATCCTTCTCACCTCATCTATTAGGCAAAAGTAGTACAAAACGTTGACTTTTATTTATACCGCAAAAGTTCAATAAGGTTATGTTTGGTAACGATTTTTATAGTATGAGATTATCGTTGGTAGGTGTTAAAAGATTTTGTGTATACTCATTGTCTCAATGAATATATCATCATACATATTTATATGTATACGTATATTAACACAGAACTTTACAACTTCGTAACTAAACAATGTTTATGGTCTAGTTAGGGTAGGCATTAAATTAGAATAGGCATATGTATGTATGTATATATTCAAATATACAAATTTTATAACCAAACAGCGGGGATAGCTCAGTTGGGAGAGCGTCTTTAATGATTTAGTTTGATGGTATAAAGTTTTTTTTTAGATGTAAAAGTTTATAGTAAAATGAAGTGAGTGGAATAAAAATAAAGTGTCTAAGCTATGATATAATACATATGCTGCTGTCATTTTAGCATTAAATGATGAATAATACATTTTTCCTAGAGTGTGGTTTTTTTTTTTTAATGTCTTTTCATTCCCTTTCACTTTCTCAACAAAAGGGAGAAATAGAAATTATATTCCATATTTTGTGGATGGGATTTAAACTAGCTATTATTTAATACTTTTTCTAGAAAATTTGCAAAAAGAAGTCACCCATTCTAATTAATTCATACCATTGTTTTATCTACAATCATATCTTCTTCACCTTATTAATTATTAATTAACAATCATACTTTACTTAAATCAAAACTATTTAACTATATAGAATACCCCTCATATGCTCCAAATTATGAACTTGTTTTGATTTTTATTTTTCTTAAATGCGTTTGTTTAAATAAAATTGAAATTATGACATTACGGGTAGAAAGTGAATTGACAAGACAAACAAAGAAAAATGTCTAAACTTTTATATGTGTTATTACACGAGTTGTCATTTTCCACGTAGATCAATCCAATTAAGTATGAATTCTTTTTTCACTACGTTAACAAATTCTTACTCCAAAAATTTGTAAAATGATTAGGAAACATATATACACACATCCAACTAAAGTTCAATATATTATTATCATGTAATACATATTTTTACTACAAGTGGTTTGTTAACAAAGTAAAGCTCAATGATATAATTGATATGACTTTCTTAGATTTAGTAGGAGACATTTTGAAAAAGTTTTTATATATAGTTTATAAAAAATCTAATTTTCAGTCACTTTTATGAACTAACTATTGTTAATTGTGTTGTTAATTCAGATACTATATATATATATATGAATCAAAGTAAAACTTATAGAGATAGAGAGTTTCGTTGAAATATGTTGAAGTCGGAATCAGCATGAGACCATTGTTGTTTGATTGTGTATTTATGACAGAAAACTTTGAAATAGGAAAAAGTGTGGGAGAGAAATAAAGAAAGAAGAAGAAGAAAGTGAGAGATTTAGTACTGTCTTTAAATTTAGTGGTTTGAGTTTCACAAGAACGTAAAGACAAATAAAAATTTAATATGATATATATATATATATATATATATGCCTTTTTCACCTTTCCATCAAAGGCCACAATTTTTCCACTCTCATAATCCAAAACAGATTCTTTTCTTTACTCTCACAATGACAAAACACAAACAGTACTATTGCATTTTTTCCATATATATCCCCACAAACTTACACAAACAGAAATTAACAACAGACAAACAACAACTGTACTGTCCCTATGTTCATCATCATCATCATCATCATCCTTTTTTCCCTTCCCCAGGCCCCTTCCTTGCTCTCTTCTCCCTCTTCATTTTCCTGAACAAATATCAAACAATTTTCAAGCCATGCATGTGTGTGTTGATGTGAATATAATCCTTCCACCCTTATATATATATAAGAATCATATAAAAGGAATGTTGGCTTCTTAGGTTTTTAAACGATTTTCAAGGTTGATATGTTTTTGAATGGTTAAAAGTAAGTTTCAAGTGATGTTTAACAGGAAAGAAGCGTAGTGTACCAGCTTCAAATATCAATTAATTTGATTCACTAGAACTTTTGTCGTAGTACGTCTTAATTTAGATTTATATAACAGGCACCCACCATGTATATAAATTATGATGGAACTGCTACCACTTAATTAATTAGGAAAAAATTACATTAATTATTCTAACAAACATATCATCTCCTTATGACAATATTCAATGTTAATGATTATATTCTTCGTAGCACTCTGATTTTTGTTTCACCTAAAAGAGGCCTCATACGTACCAAGAAAATCATCTTCTATGTAACAATAAAGATTTTGACTTTGGTTTTACTCTCAACAATTTCATCCGACCCAACAGTAAGAAAGCCTAAGAATATATAGTACTTATGGTAATTAAGCAGATTAATCTCAACAAATTTTAATATATTTGGAGAAATGATGAGGAAAATGAAATTAAAATGAGAGAGAGAGAGAGAGACAGACAGACCTATGGAGTTTTTGCAGTGAAGAACTGCATCATAAATTGAGGTCTCAGAATCACAAGAAGATCTTCTCCATTCATCAATACACTGATGATGAGCTTCCCTTGTGGTAGTAGTAGTAGTATTAGTATATTTTCCACCATGGAACAACAATTTCTTCCCTCCTAATTTACCATTAGTATTATTCCCATAATTTCCCACCCTTTGAATCCTTCTACAAAGTGGCCTTAAAAAGTTCAAATATTTCTGGAAAATCTGCCTTGATAATCTCCTGCACGACTTCCTCAACGACTCTGCAGATTTTCCTGGTGGCTCCGCTACGAGCTTAACTGCATCAGGTGAACCGATCATGACACCCGATACGCCCTCGAACACTTGCAACTATAATTTAGAAGGAAAAGAAAAAAAGTTTACATTAATTAGAGAAAATGCAAAAAGGGGTTAAGAGTTTCGATACGAGAGAGAGTTATACGGGGACGAGGTAGCCGTTGGAGATGAGCTGGTCGGCGTGAACGAGAGGGAGAGAGGGAGACGGGGAGAGAGGAGCTGGGAACTTGAAGTCGTTAGAACGGCGAGAGGAATTAGTGAAGTAGAATCTCTTGGAAGGTGGCATTGTAGGATCCATTTCAATGAAGGAAGCTTCATCAAGAGAGGTTCTAAAGGAATTGGCACAACTAATTTCAAAGGATGATCTCATGTTCACTAACCAACTATATGAGAAGCTTTCTATGGATAGAGGTTGAGAAGAAGCTTCCATGGCTGACAGTGATGAGCTTAGTTTTGTGAAGTTATGATATTATAATTTGAAGGAAGATCTGGAAGAAGAAGAAGAAGAAGAAGAAGGAGGAGGAGGAGAAGGCTGTTGGCCATCTGCTATGAGCCTATGAGGGAAGGATATGATGTAATTGTGAAAGTTCATGTCTTCTGTGTATATATAAAAAATATTAATTTAATTAATAGGGTTTTTTTCTTTTTCTTTTTCTATCTTCTCTTTTTATTTTCTTCCCTTATGAATGATTTTTGGGGAAGAGAATGAATAGTAGAAAATTTGAACAATATAATGAAACTGAAGGGGATTGTTTGGATATTTTGATTTAGGCTAAATATATATTTTTAGTTCAAATTTCTATTGATTTTATAACATTTTCTTTAAAAATGTTTTATATGATAGTTTTTAAATTTGGTTTTGGTAGTGTGTTATACACAAGAAAAAAAATTTCATGCATGGTTGCGCTCTATTTGAGTTTGATAAGAGCAAACTCTCATAAGTGGTTGATCGGAAGTGGTGGTGGATGATGAGAGACTAGAAGCGTTGTATTTTGATTGAGAAGAGGATTGTTAATTAGATTAAACAAATTTATGTCTCACATAGGTTAGAGAAGAGAGATTTATAAGTATATAAACGAGGACGCGTCGTGAGTGATTATCATGTTTAAAATTAATATTATCATACAATTGTGTACGTATATGGTACAATTGTTCTCATTATAAACTCTAATAAATAGAGTTAAGTAACACCTGTATGTACCTGAAGACAATGAGTCCTTGGGTTCAAATTCTTAGTTATTACAATACCTTTACAAAAAAAACAATTATACCTTTTAAGTTTTTAATAAACAAACTATATAGGCAAATGCAAATAGATATACTTATATAATTATAAAATTTAGTATTCAAATTGCGGGGATAGCTCAGTTGGGAGAGCGTCAGACTGAAGATCTGAAGGTCACGTGTTCGATCCACGTTCACCGCATTCATATTTTGCTTTTTTTTATGTTTTTTTTTATGTTTAAGCTAATTTGATAACCACTTGTTTTTTTTTTTTTGGAAAAAATCTAGTTTTAAAAATCAAATTTATTACATAAGAAAAAATCGCCGTGCTCTATCTACCTTTTCTACGGACTTTGATAAGAGCAAGTTCTCGTAAGTGGACAAGAGTGGTGGGACAAATGAGGAAAGACTCAAGGTCCTAGTTGTATCATGAAGGACCCATGAAGAATTTCCGCTGAGGAGCCAACGACACAAAGGAGGACCATCAAACATCCACATTAGGCAAATAGTGATCTAAATTCTTAACCAGTAATTCATGAAGGGGTTGATTAGAGTAAGTCGCTAAAGCATCAATACTACATTGGGTAGTAAAGAGCCTAAGCATCCATTACATATGACTAATTCTCTAATAGCGATAGGATTCATTCGTCAAAGCTCTCTATAATATCACACATTTCAACCCTTTATTTACTTGAGTGCCGAAATATCGTTGGTCTAGCTAACACCACCATGATATTCAAATTTTTATCATTTTCTCTCAAAATCCTAAACTCACTAATTAGTCCATTTTTCGACATCAACGAGATCATCTATCAACCATGTCTATATGAGCTAGCTTTTTTAGGTTGAACACCAATGTAAGCTCTTGCCTTTTTTAGTTCAATATTTGTGGAGTAATACATCAAAATTTTGCTTTTTAGAACAATGAAATGGCACATCACATTCTTAGGTACTGTTTTATTTCATTGCTGTCATCTGTTATAAACTTGATTGAACTATACTAACTGACAAACTAAATTGGAACAGTCAATATAGTTTAGACATCAAATTATGTGTTTAGAGAAAAAGTGAATAATAATCCTTAGAACAGATTGAAGAACAGAAGTTTCCAAAAAAGAAACAATACTTTAAAGGTCCAAACATTGTTGTTTCTTAAAAGTAAAATAAAGGCCTAAATCATTTGTAGTGTTCAACAACAAACATTTTGTTCTCTTCATCTTTCAGCATATACTTTGCTTTATATATTCTAAACCCTTTTTTGTGCCCTTTTGTCCTTTTTCTGTTTTTCAAGACTCTCTCAGCTTTTTAGTGAAAAATAAAAAGTAATATTTGGAACATTGTTGTGCTTACTTTACAAGTGATTTCTTTTTAATAAAATCACCTTTTTACGGTTTGGATAGAAATAATTGTTAACATTTCTTTACTAAATGATTTCTAAACATATGTCAACCTTTTATTTTCCTTGATAAAAAAATTAAATCTCCAACATCTAGGATTGAATGCCATGTGTCAATACTACGGAACTAAAGGTTATTTAAAACATTATATCATTGACTAAAATTTAAAATTTCTCAACAAAAAAATATCCCAAGTTCAACTTCAAAACAATTCTTATACCGATTTAGTAAAGACTATAATAATTTGTTCTAACTTGATCGAGTACATGTCACATTATCCTTCACTTTCTAATGTTCAAATTTCTAAATGTTTGTTTAAGTATGGAACTATTTGGGGGTGAAAATACATCTCCAAGTTAACCCAACATTTTGTGTACTAACAATGTTGAATAAGATTGTAGTGAAACCAAATTTCACAATAACTCAAGGAAATGGAAAGCTTCAACTTACTCATGCTACAACAAAACACATAATATAACTTTTAATGAAATCAAAATTTACAGTCTTAAGGACCAACATTTATTTCATGAGATCTAAGAATACAAAGGCATTCCAAAGGCTATGCAACAACATTGATGGTAGAAGGTTCCTAGTTCTTGCATACACAGTACCCATCACCATCCCCAGCAGTATTAGAGGTAACATCCTCTGCATATTGAAATGTGCCAGAGCAAAGGCTATTGAACTCACCAAAATTGAGCACCATACTGGCATATATTTCGTCAATGACGGTAGGAGGAACCCTCGGAACACAATCTCCTCCCAAATGGGAGCGCAGACCGACACGACCACTGCATAGAGTGCCATTGCCACTGGGTCCCTAGCAACGATTGATTGTTCGACGCTTGAGACAGTAATTGGAGTTGAGGGAAGAACGGGCAACAAGTTTAGATTCACCTGTGAAAGACGGTTTACAAGTGGAAACATTAGGCAGCCTAAACCAACGTCGAATTGCCATTTCCCTTCAATGCTGAATTTAAACCAGCTAGATGGAAGGGGGTGGAATCTTGAGAGGCAGCGATGCAAAATTGCCATTCCGGTAAGCCCTTCGGCCACATCTGTGAGAAGGCTGTATAAGGCTTGCCCTCTGTGTGTCATGAATTCCTTTCTGTATCCGGCTGTATGTGCTATTATTGGAATTATCCATGACCCTATAACCCAAAATGAAGCAACCCACAGAAGCATAACCTACATCACCAAAAAACTTAACTTGTTAAATTCATTTCGTTCTTCTTAATTTCATAGGACTGAAAATGTATGAACACAATACCTAAAATGTATCATGATATAGAAAAAGAAAACAGCCACATCAACATATATTAATTTTTGAAAGTTTTCTTTTCGCTGCTCATTTAGATTATACAAGAGACACAAAAAGAATAAAAAATAAACATAGAAGAAAAATAGAAATCACCTGAACAATGGTTTTCGCTGTCCATGGAACCACCCATGGCTTTGTAACAAATATTGATTCAACGGCCTAAGATTGACCAAATAAAAGTAAACCAGGCAGTCAGCTTCTTGATCACAGGGTGGAAATTACTAAATTAAATAGATAAAAAAAAATTGTTGAACGAGGCACCACAAAGATTTAGTGCAGTATAAAGTGTAAATCCCAACGAGGACACCATGGATTTACAGTCAATCAGAAACTTCACTCTTAGTATTTAGGGAGGAGAAAAGCAGCAGACTTGGTCTTTCAAGTTTCACAACAACAATAACAACTAAGAAGAAATACCTCTCCAACCTCAGTTCCAACAGAGCAGCAGAGCAACAATTAGGAACATCTACTCTCTCGTGGCTCCTATGAAACAAAAAAGGAAGGGGCAGATAAAACAAATTTGGCTGTGGGTTTTCTTAGTTCAAGGCCTTCAGGTAACAAGAAGGGATCTCTTAAAAGTAGGAGAGGGAATCAGGCAACAAGAATCAAATAAAAGTTTTGATTCGTTGTTTGATGTCGCTCAAATGGAATAATCACAAGAAAAGTGACAAGCAAATTAGTTCGTACAAATCCCTTTTCTGAAGAAGAAAAATGGATTTCAAAGATAACTGACATAAACAATAGAGAAGGAGAAAATTCCCAAGCCAGCAAACAAAGGTGGAAGTATAAAGATGTTATTTCTTTATACTAGAGTAGTAAGGTTGTAATCATTAAAAAAATGCTGATATTTACACCAGTATAAAGAAGTAAAAAGAGCCAAGTCTAAAAAGTTCATTGTCCCCTGTTTTTCTGATGAGTGGTAGCAGCATATCAAAGATAGTTTGGAAAAATTGAACTTCTCAAAATCTAGGAAAATGAACAATAGTAACATATTAATCTAATATGTAATAGGTAGCTCGATATCATTTAACAGAATAAATGATAAGCGACATGTTATTTCTTTGGTAATTATAAATCTGATAGATTGTAAAATATTGATGATAGGCTTAGAAAATTGAAAGGTAAAAAAAAAAGGACAGAGGGCGTCTTGAAATAACGAGGTGATTGCTTTGTTGTTTAATGCTTACTCAAGGGTGAAAATTACAAGAAAAGTGTAAGGCAAATGAGGTTATGCAAATGACTTTGGCCATTACTATTCTGAAAGGTTGCAACAACACATATCAATGATAGTTGGTAATTTGAAAGGTGCAAAACAAAGTATAGAAAGGAAAAGAGAGTTTGTCCACATGAGCACTAATGTGAATCGCTATTTTCTTCACGAAGACAACAGTTGACTTTTGCTAGAGGCATTTACCATATTGGTTCGGACTTGGAAAGTAGAATACCACAACTTACGCATTTGCTATCACTTGGTGTTCACTTTATTAATTCTCCTTAGAGCTATAAATGCATTTGAAGGGACTGTTTTCCTCTACATTTTTACAATGATGTGATAAGAAATATTTTTTTGTTAACTTTAGGAAGTTATTTAAAGGAGGGGCTAGGTAAGATATTACATTTTTCTAACAAAAAAATGTCCCTATAATTAATCAATTTACGAGATGAAGAAGAGCTGGTAATCCTCCCATCAAGGGTAATTTATATAGGTAAAAATTCTGCAAAAATACTAGTCAAGTGGACTTGTCAAATGTATGAGACAATTGTTCAAGCAAACCTCCAACTCCAACACCAAGATAACCTTTTTTTAACACTAAACTATAGATAACAAAATAGACAAGTTGCTGTCTTTGAACATGATGCATAGTAAAATAGAATATCTCACCAAACAAACTAAAATGGAGAAGAGGAAAAAAACACTCAAAGGAGCTATATCCAAATTTCAACACACACATTAACCTGTTTCCTCAGACATGTTATTAAGTCAAATGTGCTATGATCGCGAGTTATTGTATGTTTGATCGATAGTAATTGATATACATGATTCGAAGTTCCCAAAGGAAATTAGGAAATAAAGCAGTTAAGTATGTATATTAGCAAACTTATATAGAACAAGCACACTTGATCCCTAGTTTAGTACTTTGGATGCCACGGTAGGCTTATTTACCTAGTCGGATTTTCTTTCATCAAATTTTACATTCTCTACAACCTACTTCATTCGTGCTTACATTAACACATATATTTCATTCAGGGATTTATATAAACAGTGTATGAGCATACAGAGTTATCGTTTAGGAACGTAGAAATAGCTTTCCTTTAAAATTGAAGAATATTAAGTCATTCAAATGATGCGAACATAAATTTACCTTGTATAAACTAGACACCCATTCTTTTCTCGGGTCACTCGGTTGATTGATTTCAGGGGTTGTCACCAGGTCTTCTGCCAATTTATCTTCCACAGATTTGGACTCAAAATTTTCCGGCGAGGTCTCTTCACGACGAAAGCAGAGAATCTCCCATTTCTTCAAGATAAAAAAAATTCAACAGAGAAGAAGGCATAAGCCTCCAGTGAGAATCCAATGAAAACAAATTTTAACTGAAGAAGTCCATGAACAGTTAGCAGTTCACTGGCAAAGAATCAGATTCGAACTCAATTTCCACCCGAATTCATAATACAGAGAGAAATTCAGAAAAAAAAAAAAAAACTTCAATATAAAGAAAATTTAAAAGACAGCTAATAATCATACATCATTTCTTATCCGAAGCAACAGATAACACAAACTTTACACTAAAGCCAGTGAAAAAAACGAAAACCCCCTTTCAGAATTAATCATATCTCAACATAACGGAAACAAACAATGCCCGTTTCTCTTGTGGGTGGATATATATAAATATATATAGAGAGAGAGGGATAGATAGAGAAAGAGCATACATTTCGGCGGCGGCGGGAGAGATTGGTGGCACAATGGATGCTTGAATTGAGAGGAAAACGAGGGAGGAGAGGCTTCAAATGAACCCTAATCGAGAAGCTAGAATTGGGAGGAGCAGGGCGGAAGGAAAGCGAGTGGCAACAAGGGTTTGTTGCAGTGGACATTGGGTAAGCGCCGGATCAATCAGAATCCGGAAATTGGAAGGCAATCGATTACGCATGGGATGGAAGAGAACAATTCGATTAAAAACAAAAACAAAACAAAACAAAAAAGAAACCCTAAGATTGTTCTACTAGCTGCCCTGCTCTTGCTCCTTCAGCTCCTTCAGCTCCTTCAGCTTCTTCAGCTCCTTCTTGTGTAGGAGAAAAGGTGATAAGAAGTTGAGTGAGCAAAGAAGCTTCATCAATGCAACGTGCTTGTACGTGGTTCGATTGAAATCTTCGTCGAATCGACGACAATAAAACTCAAGGCTTTGGCCTTAAAAGACAAATCCTCAATCCCTAATTCAACCTCCCCTCATTTCCTTCCTTCATTAATGTAATTTTAATCTCCACCCAACCTTTCCAAATATAACAATTAAATCTAGAATATTAAACCAACCAATACTTTAAAAATATTATATAAATTAGACTTACTTTATACTAATCAATATTTACTATCATTCATCATTTTAACCCATCTTATATATATTATATTATCCAAAAAGTTTCATACCAATATAGAGATAATTAATTATCTTTATGTATATACATCAATGATTACTTTCTTCTCCAACTAATGTGAGACTTTGGTTGCATTCCTATCAACTTGTACCATTTCTAGAATTCATATGCCTCCCAAAGTTATTCACTGACCGCATTACTAACCACATTTCTTCATACAAAGTCTTAGCTTTTCGAAAAATCCCTAGCACTAATTTAGACGGGAGTGAATTCAAAACCCTTCATACCAAAGATATCGATTTGTCTTTGGCCCTAGCCCTAGCCCATTTTTGGGTTGGTGGTCAGAGCCATGTAGCTTTCCCCTCTCCTTAATGAGTTTGTTCTTTTCAAATAGTTCAACCATTGGAATGATGTAGAGAGATAAACATTAATAGATAAAATACAAAGGAGGTTGATAACTCAATTCGACCATATACCACCTACATCTAGAGGGTAGTGTGCTTGAGAAAGATACTTTTATTAATATAAAGTCAACCAAATTACAATGGTTGTACTTATCTATAAATAAACTATAAATACAATGACACGTGGATAGCTCAACTATGTTAATTAGCTCCCTTAAATGTAAGAGTACTCCTCTACAAAAGACGTAAGCTCTCCCAAGGATGAGTATATTAGTAAGCAACTAGACTTCGTAAGCGTACCAGATTCCTTCTCAATAGTAATATTCTCATTTCCAATGGTAAGCATGAGACATATATATTCCACTTGATAATCATTGGAGAGAGGAAAACAACCTCAAATATGGTTTGAGTAATCAACTAAAAAGAGAAGCATACAAAGTCATCGATTACGCACTCAAAAAAAGAAAATATTTGGGTATTTTCTTCTTTGTTGTCGTTTTTCTCTCTTGTGGGTCCAAAATATTTATCTCGAAAGTCCTATAAATTCTTATTCCCTTCCATTGGACTATCACATTTCTTTTCTTTTTCTTTTGCTTGGTCGTCACTTCGTATTCTTCCTTAATGATCTCCTTCATTTATCGTTTATTTCTCGTTTGATATACTATCAATAATAGATTAAGATTTGCTATCATTTATATAGACTTCAATAGATTTTAATTACTATATTTTACATTTATATGTATAGTAACAATTTTTTTAAAATGTTGTTGGCACATTGTTATATTTGCAACTATTCGTCTATATATTTTAGATAATGTTTTCCATTAATTGTGTCTTAGAGCCTTAATTCTTAGCATTATCATTTTACCTTAATAACATAGGCTTTGAATATCACAAGTCAATGCCCCCATGTATAAACTTCCCAAGAGAATAAGATACCTCATAGAAGTTATATTCTCTCTTCCGCTCAACGAAAACGATATAAAATTTCGAAAACAAATCCATAACGGATTTAACAATAACCTATTTGTTTTTTAGATAAAGATTTTATTCTTTCTTTTTGATAGAAAGAGTGAAAACTTATGGACTTTGTTGATTTGAATTTGATTGTTTTATGGATTTAAGGTTTAACATATAATAATTTTTGGATTATAATAGTTTGGTTGGATTATAAATTATTTTAATTTTAATTTGCAAAGAAAGAAAGAAAAAAAAAAAGAATATGATCAATATAAAATAATCAAAATTATGCTTTCCACAAAGATAAAAGAATTTCATAAGAGATAAAAGAAAAGTAAAAGAGTTGGAGAGTTATACAAATAAATCCAATCCATTGAATATAATTAACTTTTCCTTTCAGTCATTTTCCTACGTCGGTTATCACCTCTCATTTTCATGTCTCTATAGCTATATAATGGTTGGAGATCTCCTCTCTTTCGTGGATGAATCAAAATTCTTCATTGTGTTACAATATTTTGGATATCTGTTCATATAGTTTAAGCCCATGTCCATGGACAATAACGGAGAGCTGATGAGAGCATTTAATGGGCTGAAACCCCATTGCTGAAAAAGCAAGAGTTAAGAGCTCAAAACGTTGCTATTGCTTGTCTTATATGGGACCGCTTCTTCATCGTTGGTTTGTATCAGTATCACACTTCCTCCCTCTCCTTCCTCAATTGCACTCATCATCGTCTGTGGATGGTTTTAGGTTTCAGCCTGGCCTCTATCTACTATACTCTCTACTTTTTGTCTTTCCTTCAGGCTGTTTTCATGTTGTGTCGAGCTCAAAATCAATTGCATATTATAATTTCCAAGAAACAGATTGATATTTCCCTTTCAGATTTTGAATACTCGAACTCCAAATGATGATGATGATGATGAGGCTGGAGATAATTCAATTTCAAGCGATAATTATAATAGGTGGAGGCTGGCGGAGCTGAGTTTGCAGGTAAAGTTACTTCAGTATCACCCATTTACGGTTGTCAAGAGGAAAGCCTTATACTGCTTCTACCATATCTACTATGCTTGCTGTTGCTGCTTTCCATTTCAACTACACACCTGTAAGACCATATTGTGTAATTCAAACTGAACATTTTCATCTGGTGTGTACGTCCAGAACTTATTACAATTTGTTTCAAGTTGTGTGTTGTGGTCATAAAATCTCCATATTAGAGATGATCCCCCCCATAGTGAGAATGTGTTATGTTCATGTTATTATTAATTAAGGGTTGTTGAGTAAAAGGAAGTGCTAAAATTATATTTCAGGTTTGAAGATCAACACTTACCAAAATCATAATTTTGATCTCATTTCTACTTTTCAAAATCAACTCTATTTAATTTTGTATTTCAGAAGCAGTGATCGGAGGTTTGGCCGACGACGATAATCGCTGAACACAGTGCTTATCGGAGGTTTCTGTAGGTTAAAAGTTGTATATTGTATCATTATTATTATTAGCATTCTTAAGGAGAATTGTCAAATATATATATATATATATATAAAGATATTTACAAAAAAAAAAAAATAACAAAATTTGAGATTTTCATATTAATAAATAATAGATTTAACCTAATTGATTATTTTAGTTAATTCTAATTATACGTTAAAAGTTGAAAATTTACGATTTTGTCGAGCGCCGAAGTCTGCAAAAGTCTTTTGGAGAAACATAAAAGAGTCAAAGAAAGTGGCGCTACTCCACGTGTTTCCGTATCTCTGATTTCATGTCTCTATATAATGCTTTCTCTTTTTTTTCTGCCATCTATGCCGTGGATCAATCAACATTCTTCATTACATCTGCACATCTTTTCATAGATATCAGTTTGTTAATTGGGTTCCATGGCCATGGAGTTTGGAGAGCTGAAGAGGAAATTTGATGGGCTGAAATTTCTTGCTGAAAAGCAAGAGCAGAGAGTTCGTTACTATGAGACTAGAGCCCAAAACTTAGCTATTGCTTCCCTTATATGGGACCGCCTGTTCTTCGTCGGTATGTATCACACTTCTTCCTCCCTCTCCCTCCTCAATTGCACTCATCATTTGTGGATGGTTTTTTCTTTTATCCTTTCCTCTACTTCTCTCTACTTTTTGTTTTTCCTTGAGGCTGTTTTCATGTTGTATCGGGCCCAAAATCAATTGGATATTATTTCCAAGAAGCAGATTGAAATCTCCCTACAGATTTTGAATACTGGAAGCCCAAATGATGATGAGGCTGGAGATTCAATTTCAAGTGATAATGGGTGGTTGGAGTTGAGTTTCCAGGTTCAGTTACTTCCGTACCATCCATTTACACTTGTCCAGAGAAAAGTTTATATTGCTTCCACTATATTTACTCTGCTTGCTGTTGCTGCTTTTGAACTATACACCTGTAAGCTCTTGTTGTGCAATTCAAACTGAACATTCATCTGACCAGACCTACTGCTAAATTTACAGTTTGTTTCAAGTTTTTTGTTGTGGGTATAAAATCTCCATATATAGATCAGATTGCTGTCGTTGAAATAAAAGAATTTGAGGTAATCAAGCAAGCCCCAATGTAAGGTCACTTTATGTTTTCATTAACACGGGTCTTGGAAAAGAATGAGGTAATCGATCCCCACAGGGAAATGTTATGTTTATTTTATGCGTTGTTGATGGAAATAATATATCTACACATATATCCACTGAGCTTTCCCTTTTCCTTCTCAACATCTGATATAGGAATAAATTCAATCCATATAATCATTGCTCTTTCAATGTTACTTGAAGTACACAGCAAAGCCAATTAAACAAATAAAATTGCACTTCTGTTAATATTTTCAGTAAGATCGAAAACAAGCTCAATAATTAGTCTTATTTGTGAATATCCTCTATAACTAACTAAGAGGTCATGGCTTCTATCTATGGTGGACGTTAGATTAGTCGATAGGCAGGTAAGTTTGACCGGAGAGTCACGGATATTAAAAAAAAAAATTGTAAATATCCTCAAGTAGCCAATCTTCTCCATTACTTGGACAATATCAAAATATTAAACAGTCGTCTATTGATTGGGTTGGATTTAACTTGACATTGTGATAATTGTTATGGGCAATCTAAGTAGGTTACTGAATATCTTACTGTTGTTGACAGAGTAGAAACCTAAGTAAAATTTTGTAATGTAGTTCTTTCACACAAATTATAGATATCATACAATACATCCCAGTAATCATAGAGACGAGTAAATTAACAGACAGAGAAACAATAATAGCACTCAAGAGTTGGTAACCCAATTTGGTGATTATAATACACTCAAGAGGGCAATGTGCATGGGAAAAATAATCCACTTATATAATCAAGTTAAGCGATTACAACGTTGTACTTATCTGTAGCTAATGAAGATTAATAATGACAACCTAGAGCTTAACTCATCTAAACATCTAGCCTCCTCCTGGATATGAGACTCCCTCGTGAACTTAAACTCCTCCTAAGTATGTGGATATTAGTTGTGTAGAATTTAGATTTCCCGAAGCGTATGAGACTCTCTATCACTTGAAGATACTTTACTTATTTTATAAGTGAACTCCTGAGTAAAACTCGACAATTTTCTTGGTTATTAGCATATTTCAGGATTTAGCTCCTATTTTCTCTACTGTATTGTTTCGTTGCCTTTGCTGCGACCTTTTGTTCTTTTTTGTTGTTCATTATCTTTTTCAGCTCAACTTGTCTGCTTTGCTGACTGATTTTCTTCATGTTTTTCCACGTTATCTTAGCTATGCTGTTTTGAGTACTACAGCTATTTGAAAATGAGGCTTGGTTTAATCTTCATTATTTGATTCAATGCACTCATTCCTGGTTTTTTATGCTATAGGAATGGATGCTACACTTGTTGGATTGGATGCTGGTAAATATGCTCAGATGAGTTAATCCATAGCCATACCGATTCCTGACCTCCAAGGTGGTAGTAAAGTTAAAGAGATGACATCAGAGGCCACAGCGTTTCTACTTTGGGATTGGTGAGGCTCTTTCACTTCGAAAAAATGTCAAATTATAGCAGTGTGATATAACATTGGTACAAAATTTAGTCTTAGATTCTATTTTCTTTTTTAGCCTTTATTCTTAAATGCATTTGATTAGTGGGTGCTGTTAGAGTGTTTTGGGGATCTCTTAAATCCTATGGTTCAATTTTTTCTTCCAAGAAGCCAGAAGCATGCCCTCTCGCATGTCAAACCTTGTTTCTTGCCATTTGAAGTAGGGTCATGATACTGAAAGGATACGAGGTAAAACAAAATTACTTAGAGCGTTAAAGTTCCTATATCCTTCTTTCAATTCAAGACTTCCCATGTAAACCAGTATGTTTGTGATGAATACGGTGGAGACCAATCTCTCTTGCCTATTCATATTCAGTTAGATGAACATTTTATCACGGAGTTTGTATTATCTTTGATTTCCTTGTATCATTTCTATAAATCACATGTGAGCTTTCAGTGTTCATTTGTCATAAATTTTTGCAAGGAAAATAAATAAGTTAACACAACATCCATTTGCTGGATTTCTTCTCCTTAAAAGGCAACGTAAGGTTAAGTCATATATATCCTGGTGGAAAATTTACTTTTATTTATTTTGCCAAAACACACAAAATGATTAACTAAGTATGATCAGTGCACAAAATAGACTGTTTTCCCTTTTTCTTTTGAAGTCAAAGATCCAAGCAGATCTTCATCTCCTGTGTTAGACATTCTTTCCTAATAGTACACCGTATGAGCCAATTTGATAATTTAATACCTTCAGTATCTTCAAAAGTTTAGCTTATGTAAATTTAAGAAGTTGATCGAGTTAAATGGTAAGTTTAGGGTTTATGGGTTCAAAAAGGACACAAATTGAGACGATTATTATTCTTATTATTATATATGATATATCCTTTTTACGATTTGTAACAAATTGAGAACATGTGGCCTTTGGAGTTTCTGGGTTCACATTAGGGGCATGATTTTGATTTAATGCACCTAATCCTTTGACATAGTTTGGTTCATAACCTTTTCTCTCTTCCTTTAGTTTAGGGTTATACTAATTTCATTGTAAATTTCGTTTCTGCTTTCCCTAATTCTTGAGTTAAAAGTAGTAAAGGGTGTATATTTTGAAAATTCAAAAATAGTTATGAGTTGTGATGTGGACATCATCGACATAGTTGTGATGAGAATATATTCTCATATCTCTTACTACACCTTTTCCTTCCAACCGTCACTTTGGCATTAACTTTCTATACATAAGTTTTAAATAGTTATGATATGGACATTTTAATTGATTGTGATATGAAAATTAGAGATAGTAATTTAATTAAAAAGTGAAGAGTAAAAAGGTAAATCTTGAAATTTAAAAGAACCAAAAAAGAGATAAAACACAAATTAAATTTTTTAACATTTTCAAATTTGTAGATGAAACAAAAACTCAGTGGAAGTAATATACTCAAACCTGTGAATGAAAAGGGTTTTTTCTTTTTTTCCTGTTCATTGCCAACCATTTTCTTTCTTAACCATTTGTTTTGTTGGAGTTGTGGACTATCAAAATGGCTATTGTTGTATTGTTATCTCTACACAATTTTACCTCCTCCGTCAAAGCTCAGAGTTGGCGTCATGCCTTTAGGAAGCTTCCTCCCTCCAATCTAAATTCCTTTTTCTGCCGCTATTTCATCTTTTTCAACCATTATCCTACGAGAGGACCCCACGTTTGCCACCATTTTCCTATCAAAATTTCACTATAAAGCTCATTTCTCGTATATTCATTTCCAAGTCATTCCTTTCAGAGATATACACAATCCAATCAATCCCCTTTCTTTTTCAATCCTTCTCCTAAATTCCAATCTGGTTCCATTGCCATGGCTCAACTTGGAGATTTGAGGAAGAATTTTGTGTTACTGAAACATATTAATGACAACCAAGAAACAAGCCTTCGTTACTGTGAAACCAAACTTCAAAACATTGTTCTTGGTTACCTTTCTTGGGGACGCCTCTTCTTCTTTGGCTTTTCTTTCTCCTTCAAGTGTAAGGATTGGTGGGTCGTTTTGTCTTTAACTCTGCTCTCTACCTTCCTCTACCTTTTGCTTTTCATGGATGCTGTCGTTATGTTATCTCGAACACACGATCAACTCGGCATAATTCGGAAGGAACTTACTGAAATTTGCCAACAAATTTTGGTAGCTCAAAACCAGGACACTGTGGATCTATCTATGGAGGGTGGAGAATGTTGTGATGGATTTGAATTGAGTTTCCACGAGAGGATGTTTATGCTCGATCAGTTTAGCGTTGTTGAGAATGGGAGGAAAGGGTATATTTATTTCATTGTCTGTGCCTTGCTTGTGATTACTGCTATTGAGTTATATGCTTGCAAGCGGTTATTGTGCAACTAAAATGGATATCGGTTGGGATAGAGTTTTTGTTTTCAAGTGTTGTTGGGTGTAAAATCTGTTTGCTAGAAATTAGTGTAGAAAGAAAGTAAAAGTATTATAGAGGGCGAATTGTGATGGAATTTTTTTGTTTAAATTATAGATTTTAATTTTTAACTATTATTTATATGTAAGAAAAAGTTAGAAAACCCTCTAACCTTCATGGAAACATTACTAGAATTTTTGTTTACCAATTCAATTAATGTGATGAATAATCTAAAATTTGATCATCCAAATATAAAAATCACATCATCACAAAAGTCAACAAAATTTAAATGATAGAGACAAAAGTAAGTTTTTTTTTCTTCAAAAGTTCAAATACCTTTAAAAATTTAGGAACCAAACTAGAACAAGATATAAAGTTTATGGATTAATAAAATAAAATGTATGCATTTAGAAGGCAGTCTAGAAATAATCTCAGGGTTGCTCCATAATTTAAACATATATAAATGAAATTATACACAAAAAAAGAAAAATACATTTATTTAAAAATATAGATTAAGAAAATGAAAAATTAGAAAAGAATATAAGGAAAGGATTTGACTTTTTTTGTTTTTTTCTTTTGCTTCATAGAGAATGAAATGTGAAGAAAAAATTGAAGATTTTGTATTGCTATCCTATCCGTTTCTAACTTACCTAATGATTTAAATCAATGAATTATAAACAAGGTATTAAAAATTAAATTACTAACATTAAAATGACATATAATGATATATAATGATGATGAAATGAAAGAAACCTTTGGACGTCGATGTCTCATTGCCGCCACTTGACTAGAGATATCCATGAAATTCGTTGGATAGTAACGGGATAGGAGCGCGAGGGGAATTCGTGGATAGGGGGCAGGGACGGAGAGTGTGGACATCTCAACACCAGACCCGAGAATTCAATTTGGATTGTACAACAATTTACTCCTTCTGCTAAGTTGAGATATGTCTTTGGCTACCTGGTGCTGCTAGTGGTGCCATATTTCAGCATATGATGGTGGGGTTCTTTCGCCATCAGGTGAGCGGACGTGTAAATGTGGAATTTTATAGGGTTGACAAATACGTTCAAGCATTCACCATGACATCACATTGGAGCAACTATTATTGGTCAACAGTTATTTCCATATTTCTCCTTGCAAACACAACTTCAAATGCCAAATTCGACATAAATTATATAATTGTTTTATGTGATATATCTTACACATGTTCCCTCCACATTTTCTTGGGTTGAAGCTACGAAAATTTGTTGGCTAATTTGAGTTAGTTTGCAAGCAGATTATGCTAGTTAATGACAGCATCCATGTGAAAGGCAAAAAGAAGAGAACAAGTAGAGAAGAGGAAGGTAAAGAAGAGATGAGTGTGGAAGGCAAAAGGACCCTCCAGTGGTCCTCAATCCTTCCAAGCTGGCCAGCCATGGCAATGCAAAACCAAATTGGGAAAACACTTATTATTGGTGATCTGTTTCAATAACAAGGAAATTTAAGAGCATGAAGGAGGATATATAATTGAGGGTTTGAAAGGTTTTTCAAAAAGGAAAATACCCTCCTAAAAATCACATGCATACGTCGGTTTGACCACGAGAAATAAATAATTATAATAACTGCATGGGGGCCGGGTGTAAGATATGTCAAATAAAGTCCATTGAAAAAGGGATTGAGACAGCTGAGGGTATATCACGTAAACACAGAATTGGAGAAAGAGAGAAAGAGAGAGAGAGAGAGTAACTCGTCGTGGTTTGATGGCCCATTTTCAAGAGACGTGTTTCTCCTAATTCTGTGTTGTCCATTTACTAATGTTTATGTGAGTGGCAGAAGTTGTTATATATTGGTTTCTGCCATATATATGGATTTGGAAAACAAATATAATTATTTTTACACATCTCCCATTGGGTATTTGGAAAACAATTTGTTTCTTATGAATGAAGGGAAGTTTGGTTTGGGAAAAAGGAAATAAAAGGGAAGTTTCCCAATCAGATGAAAGGCAAAATAATAGTAATATTCAAGTTGTTCTTTTAGGAAAAAAGAATATATTAGTCTTCCCCCCAATTATGACATAAATGAATAGAAAACAATTGGAGTAAGCAAAAAAAAAAAAAAAAAAAAAAGTTTCACAAAAGAACAAAATGAGGTAAAGAGAAATGGAACTTCATAGGTTTACAGACTAAAATATAATTTTAACCTAAAAAAAACTATGCATTTGAAAGGTAATATTTGGTTCGTAAAAAGTATAGAAAGTATGTTATTATTATATTTACTATTAGTCCATCAGGTTTGGAAATGGACACTTCAAATGCATTCTAAAAATAACCTCATGGGTGCACGACAATTTATACATGTATGAATGAAAAATTAGAAAAAGATTTGAAATGTGAATATGTGGAAAAGTAAAGGTTAAGAGAAATAGGAAAGTGAAGAAAAAAATTTAAGAAGAGAAAAATGAAATCTTTGTATTGCTATCCTAATAATTTAAGTAAATCAATGAATTAAACAACGTAAACAAGTGATTGTAATTTAATGTATATAATCCGCGGGGTAGGTCGGCAAGAAGCACTTTGTAACGTTGAAGTAGTTGAGATATGTCTTTCTGTATTGTGCGCTCAGTGCCGTATCAGCAAACAGATTGTGGAGTTTTATATGGATGTGGAGTTTTATATGTTTGACAAATTGGGGCACAATGCACCAATCTTCGCAGTCCACCTGTTCGTTCAGCTACGTTCAGACGTCTTCATGGCGTCACATTTGAGCGAAACTGGTAAGGAAAAAGAAAATCATGGGAAATTTCTCCCATTTAGTTTCCTTTGTTCTGTACTTTTGACTTGGAAG
Organism: Cucumis sativus; assembly: GCF_000004075.3. Taxonomy (NCBI): domain Eukaryota; kingdom Viridiplantae; phylum Streptophyta; class Magnoliopsida; order Cucurbitales; family Cucurbitaceae; genus Cucumis; species Cucumis sativus. The sequence continues at coordinate 430,802 of NC_026659.2, read as the reverse complement.
TGATGGGACACATTTCAAAAGCTATATAAAGCCTTTATTCTTTATGGGGAAAGATACAATTCCCCATAAATATTCATCTATTTGTGATGGAGTTTCGGGACTTGAGAAGCTTTCAGGAGCTGAAAGTTATTTACAAGGAGCAAGAAGAAAGGGTGTGTCACCATGATAGCAAAGTCCAGAATTTGGTTATTGGGTACCTCATTTTTGGACGATTGCTCATCTTTGGTATTGCTCAAACTTTCTTGCCCTTTAAGTGCAAGGATTGGTGGGTCATTTTGGCTTTAACTCTTTCCTGTACTCTTATCTACTTTTCGCTTTTACTGGATGCAGTCACCATGTTACGTCGAGCTCAATATCAACTAGATATAATCCGGGAGGAACTAATCGAAATTTGCCAACGGATTTTGGAAACTCAAAACCAAAAGGAACTCGTGGATCTAACTCAACTCACGATGGAGGCTGGAGAATCTAATGATGGATTTGATTATAACTTTGGTTTTCATAAGAAGATGCTCATGCTTGATCATTCTAGTATTGTCCGGAGGAAAGTTCATATGTACTTCACTGTTTCTGTTTTGCTTGTTGTTATTGTTATTGAGCTATATGTTTCTAAGTACTTGGTGTGCAACTGAAATGGATATCGTTTTGGCCCCTTGTTGGTGGAGTCGTAGGTAGAATTTTGCTTTCACAAGTGCTTTGAGAGGAAATGAGAGGAAATGAGAGGATTCGAGTTTAATGGGCCAAAAAATGAATTAAGTTTTCTCTATGTAATTAACAACAAAATGGCTTTTTTCGTATCTTTTTTTATCATAAATTTGTATGGTTCCCTTGATTGGTTCATCTTCTCCTTTTCTGTGGTGATTACTTGCTCTTAGATTAAGAATGTTCCCTTTTTCTCCTTACACTTTTTAAATCTTATCATTAGGTGTTGGTCAATAATAATAATAAAACAAACTATTTACCTCATAGAACAAAATCTGTTAGACTTATTTTTATAAATATATTTCTCAATTTTGCTATTTTTAACAATTTTCTGCTATGATTATATTAGTCTTTTTTTTAAGAGGTAGTCTGAAACTTTCTAAGAAAAAAATGCAAGGCATAAACTCACTAACTAATCATAATATTTACAATCTGTGGCATAAGCTTTAACCTAATGTTTCAAGTCTGACAAGTGAAGCAACAAAAAAGTTAACCTAAAGAATAACTTCACATTCTAATCTTTACCATCTCCAAGCACGCATGCTCTATACAAGAAGTATAACAATAATATACACAAACCAAGCTGTACAATACGATCTCCAACTATGGGGTTGTGCTCTAGTTACGTAAGATGCTTCAGAAGAGAACAGCTTGTAATTAGCAGCTTCCTCCACTCCAGCGTTTGGTCAACTACACTTTGCTAGATGGTTGTGGCAATGCAATGTTGATATCCTATCATGTCAAGCCATAATGAGTGAAGTCATCAACTTGTAATTTTGAATCCAACCAGACTTGAACAACAAGTGTTCAAAGTCAAAAAATTATCTTCTTCATGATATCTACATACAAGTCTTGTTTGTAATGAACTGTATGCAAAGTTGCTTAATTGAGAAGTTTTGAAATCCAAGGCTTTGTAGGCAAAAGAATTTATGACGGTAGAAATCGGCAGCTAATTAAAAATTCTCTCCATTTAAATGAAAAAGGTTTTGCAATTTATATTGATGTCTAAGGTCCAATTTTATGAAAGACGAATGGTCACGTTCAAGGTAAAATTAGATGTGTTTTTCCCTGAGATAGATAGCATATATGGAAGGATTAAAATGTAACTAAAAGAGGATGAGTATATGATATATAATTTCCCTTTGAAGAAACAAACCTGGCCATTCCCATCTCATTCTTCATCCTCAAGATCAACTATCCTAAACTTTCTTCCCGTTGTACGATACACACTGGGAGACACTTCATTGTCTGAATCTGCAAACTCATCTTCCATGGCCTTTTGCATCAAATCATCCATATTGACACGGCCAGCTTCAGCATCCTTCCCTTGATTTTCCGTAAAGTCATTCAAGTCAACATCATCTGAAGGCGGTCCACCAACCCCCATAGTTTCCAAGCTACTGGCTTGGTTTCTATCCTCCCTGAAAAGAGAACGTTTGTGTTAGCGATGTTCATATTAATTAATGGTATGAACGGAGTGAAAGAATTTACAAGGTCTTTTCCTCAGAGACCTATTAAAAAAGGAAGATGCACGAAAGCACCACAAGGATAAACAAAAAAGTACCAACTTAGCATGCTCGGACTCTTAGGATCTGGTAATAGTGAAAATGGTTATATGGTTGCTAGATATAGGAAAATACTGTTTTGTATAAGAAATCTTACAATTGCATGGACCTTCCATCAGCTACACCTTCAGATTCCTCATCAATTAATATGCTCTGTGTTGAGATGGAACTGGGCGTTTCAGTTGACTTTGGAAGATGCTTCCCTTTTTTTCTATACTCAAAATATGTAATGGATAAATTGAAAGTACACTGGAGAAGAGTCATGTGAGTTGATAATTTCAATTTTACAAGTATTATCATATATATGAGCTTCAAAAATGAGTAGACATCCTAAATAATGTTATGGCTAGGAAACCATAATAATGAAAACGAAAAGAGAGATTTTTTAAAAAAATGATGAGAGATGGTGATGGTGATGGTGATGTCACTATTGTGAAATAATGCCTAAATTTCTCTCTAACGTTCTATTAGAAGTTATTTAACTAGTAGAAACGTTTTGACTCCCGACTAAGGACATGTTACAACCTATATTGGATTATCATTCAAGATATGAGAACATCTGAAAAGTAGGTGGTCAAGTATGCGTGTATATTCACCTATTTATTAATGAGAGCAATGTTTCATCATCACTTTCAGATTCCTTATCAATAGCAGATTCATTACGATCCCCATCACTTGACTTTCTCTTACGAGAAATATACAAACCCAACTGCTTGAGTTTTCGGGAAATTTGGGCAGGAGTGAATTTGTTATCAGCATCCAGCGCATTTGCAATCATAGAACTACATCTCTTATGGTCTTTAAACCTGTTAGAACAAGCACATTAGTTAAGGATATATGAAAACTCAAAAACATTAGACTGAAATTGTAGCAACTTACTGCTCATATAAAGCTCTAATCTTCTCTTCGTGTTCTTTATCAAAAGCAAGAATTCTTTTTCTAGTGAGCCTGTGCCATGAAAAAATAATATTAAGGAAAACCGACCAGTGGTGCATATAAAACCTAAAGTTTAAAATTGTACAGAAAATCTTTTTCCGAAATGTCAAGAGGCAGAAATAAATTAGAGCACACAATGTTCTGATGAAATGGTATAAAAATTCTTGAGCACATGCAATTATGCTAGCAAAGGAAGGGAAGGTCAAATACGTACGAAGGTTGATTCAATGAACTTTTCCCGAAAACATTTGAGTTACGTAGTTCTTCCCCATTGCTTTCTCCTTCAAGGTTTTCAGAAATAGCAGAAAAGCCTTCATCAGCATACTGCCTCTTCTTTCTTTGTACAACTTTCAAACCCATCTGTCTAAGCTTATTGGAAACCTGGGCAGGCGAAACTTTGACATCATTATCAAGATTCTCCGCAATAAGTTTGCTACAGTTCCTGTCCTCCTTGAATCTGACACGTTTTTAAAAAATAATGTTTAAAGTAACAATTCACTTCCATGTGAAGCGATACGTAATTTTTGCAATGGGATAATCCAAAACAATTGTGCAATGTGCAAACAATACCAGGGTCACTGGTCAATAAATATCAAAGGGCGAAGGTATTAAATAACACTGCACAATAAGAAAACGAGTGAAATCAATGCTTACTTCTCATAAAGATCTTTAATTTCCGTCTCCAGTGCCGCATCAAGAACAAGTCTCTTTCTTTTAGGAAGCCTTTTGGGCTTATTGTCCATAGACAGCTCACTGCAATTAATCACCAGAAAATATGAGAGGCAAATAAAAAAAAATAGAAGAAGAAGAAGAACGTACTTTTCATTGTGTTCTTTTCTGTCCATCTCATCATCCAAGTTGGTAGACTCAAGGCCTTTCTTGACTTCGTCGGACTTTGCTTCACTGTCAAGTTTGAAAAAAGGTGATCTTTTCCATCACATAACATTTTTTAGTAAAGAAACAAGCATTCAATAAGACATTTATTATCATAGGATTCTTTTGCAGTATAACCATTCAATAAATTTTTTCCATAATTAATAACTTGTGAAAACTCTAGTAAACTGAAAATATCACAAATTTTCAATCTTTATACTGATGGTATCAATTCTACATTATTTCGCCTTGTCATCACTTTTATTCCAGAGAAAGATCGTTAGAAAGGAAGTAGATAAAATGTTTTCATTAAGATCCAAGTCTTACCTATGAAATCCAAACCCGTTATTGGTGAGCACAACATCAGCTTCATCTTCACCAAGTGCATCTGCTATGCTTCTGGGAGTCCAATGCTTGCCTGTCAACGAGCCATTTTCATCACCACCGGTAAAATTTTCCTCCCTACTTTCTTTCTTCCAGCAGCCAAGCTCATGCACTAAGTACTCAGCATCAATATAATGGCATTCTTTTCGGGTCTTCCAAAACAGGATTTCAACAAAAAGGAGTGGCTGATTCTTTATCTTTCGTAGCATCTTTCTCACCAGACTCGTCAGGAAATCAACTATAGTAGCATGCTCCTTGCATGGACTTGACTTCTGTTCAGATAGAATATCATAAAACGTGGGAAGGACGGATAACTGCAAAATAAAAATGAGATTATGTATGTATGCATAAAATCTTGTAAATAGTGGTTAGACAGAAGCAATAAATCAAATCTTAACCTGGTACAGCATTGGAGAAAGCTCTAATTCCTCAGTGATCTTCCGTAAAATACATATTATGTAATGGTTTGTACTAGTAGCATTGCTCTTGTAAAACTTAAGCAACCAGCATATCTTCTGAATAATGTTGTTATTGGCAAAAGTAGATACTAGACTTGACACTTTAAGATCAACCTCCACAATTCTATTTTTCTGTTCATCACTAGAAGAGTCGGCTGTGCTGTAACCATCATTCAAATTTTTGTTCTCTCTCTGTGGCATACTGCCTTCAAAACTTCCCGAGTTTAAGTCTAACAGTTCAGGTTCGTCAGCATTAGCAGTAACAGATATCTCTTCTTTACAATCAGGACTCGTTTTTAAGTTACTATTTTCACAAACATCAACATCTGTTGATTGCTCATTATGGGTTATGGCCGTCTTATTCTCAGCTCCCTGATCTTCTGACTGTTTATTGTCCCCATTATTTGCTGACTTTGCCTTTCTTCCCCTCCTTGATTTTTTGGAAACCTTAATACAAGAATTTCCTTTAGCAAGAGCACAAATGAATAAGTTTACATCTAGGAATTTGACTGAGTAGATACAAAGACAAAAACGCCAAGGAAGAGACCAATAAATTTTGTGAATCAAGCTTAGGCCGTCGAAGTTTTGGCAATTAATATTTAATAAAAAAAAAGAAAAAAGTGCCTATGCCATAACAATCATAGTATTTAACATTACAACATGACTGCCAAAAACACGAAGATGGTCTCACCAATACCACAGTAAAGTAAACTTTTTTTTTTACTATTAACCTACTTTATTGGCAACTTTGTATCACAAAAAGCTCATGAGTGAATACCAAACTCCGATGACTTATTGCTTGAATTGAAGAACGCTTACTCAATGGCATTATATAAATCATTGTTAAACAATAATTACCAGAAGTATGCATATGACCGATTACCCAAACATGTACATGCATTGGCAGTATGCCTTGAGAGAAAAGAGCAGGACATTTTTTCATTGAGATGAGGCTAATTTAAATAACAGGACATCAGAGAAGATTTGTCATTGCTGACACCAGGAGAGCCAAAATGATGAAAACGGATTTAAAAATACTGTAAAAGAAACCAAACCAAGTTCGAGGTTCTCCAACAATTTAAGAAACATAGAGTATTACCCGAAGTGTTCCACGTGCTTGGAGGTTCTCCATAAGCTGTACAACCTTGTAGACCATCTCAACTAAATCTGCAAGATCACTGACCGGGGAACTCCATTAGTCATAAATATGAATGGAAAGGTGATCAATAAATACTTACCGTAAATAAAAAATAGAAAACACGTCCAACTACTATCCAAAAAGATCACTGACCGGGGAACTCCCTACTTTAAATTAATTTCAAAGCATGTGTACTAACAAAAAGATGATAAGTGAATACCAAGAGACAATAAAATTTGGCTAAATCAAAACTTCTTCACAAAATCTGGCTTCTATCACGAATAATCTAAGATACTTTCCAAACATAAATTCTATATAATCTCTGTCATCCCATTTAGCCATAGAACCATATCGATTTTTCCAAGCTTATGTTCAGATCTTCTTTAGCAAAATCATTAAAAGCAAAGAACAGATCTTCGTCCAATATCCTTCCATGGAGACATTTTGTAGATAAAGTAAAGATAAAGCTCATTGCCATGTCTACAGTTGAGATCATACATTGGACTTCCCAGAGAAATATTTTGCATTTGCTATAAGCAAATTCCTTTCAACATGACTCAAAACTGAAAGAATGTAAGAATGCAATCGCACAAGCATAGAACTGAAAACAACATCTAGGACCCATGTCAAGGAAAATACCTTTTGGGTTGTTTGTGAGTGTTGAATGACTTGAGCAAATTTAAAAGGAATTGAGTCATCCCTTGATCTGTCTGATCGTAAAATAGTTTGTAAAGTAGAATACGAGCTGTTTGAGGTTCCTTTGAATCTTCTGGCAATAATTTTAGCACCAAATCTAGCATGCAAATCTGTACAAGGAGAAACACTTTATTATGCTCATGTGAAATGACATCCTGATTCCAAAATTTATGTTTGCTTCAATTGTTTTTATATCTGTGAGTGTTCAAATTAAGTGGACTTGTATAGTTGAAAAATTACATGTATCACTCTTTTTTTTCAGCATTTCTCGTTATGCTTACGCATTAGTAAGAAAATATTGGAAACAAAGATAGAATCACAAATAGATCAAACTGGCATTAACTTCTTAACTGTTCACGAATAGTGAAACAGAAAAATAAACTAATAGAATAGTGCCAGGAAGCAATCACCATATTTTTCATCAGAGAGCCAGCAGCAGACAGAAACTTAAAGTCATTAGTTTCCTTTAAGCCTTCAAATGCATAACGCCATTTGGAAACAACTAACTGAAACATTGCCTCGTTCATTGTTGCTGCTATTGGACCGCACATGTTACCTTGGAAAAATGTGGAATCAGCATGTTCTGTTTGAGCCTCATCAGTCTCAGCTTCAATTATCTGTACCCAAGAAAAACAAAAGGCATTGAGAAGCTCGTCCAAGACTAATTAAGTTGAAATGTAGTTATAAACACCAACCCCTAAGAAGAATAAATCAAGTAGGATTAGGAAGAAAGAATTACATAAAATTATTAAAAGCAGTGCAAGTGTTATTAAAAAGTGGAAATAGATAATAGTGCTAAGGCTGGGATACAGGTAAACCTTCACAAGTGACTTTTTCTGTATGAAGAACGGAAAATAAAAACAAAGTATAGTATATCTAGCTTTTATTCACCAATGAAAAAATTGTCGTAAATTAAAAATATAACACTGAGAATGTAAAACAGGTAAAAGAAAATTGATGAACTACAAAAATGAATATGAAATATATTGAACATAGACTATCCATAGGCATCCAAAACAATTAAATATGTGATTGCAAATATTTTAAATTTGATTCTCACCTTTGAAGTTGAAAACTTGTGATACTGAAAAGAAATAGCAAACTGTGCAACCTGAAAAAAAACCACCACATCGTTGTTCTGGATGGAATGATGTTCCTTTTCAATATCTTCATGCACCAACTGCATCAGCGCTGAAAACAATTGGAGTAATTAGGATTTTGCATCTTGGCGAAACGTATGTCAACAAGATAACTTAAAGAAGAAAGTAACAGAAATTCTTGAGACATACCATTGTAGCCGCCTGAAAGAAACTGATTAATAAAATCATGAAGTAACTGCAGAAGTTTGCTGTTTTTCGATGTTAATCGTCCAAGGTCCCATGCAATTTTTTTAATTGGACCTCGACAAACTTTAGGTGGCTTATGGCTGGTAGAAGAACTCAAAGATGGTTTTCCTTTGAGTACTAACTTTGAACCATCCTACCAGGAAAAAACTCCATAATTAGTCAGGACCTAAGATAAAAGTTTTGATAACCGAGCATTAGCAGAAAGAACGCTTTGTACCAAGGTTTGCCGAGTAAAAGTTCCACTAAACTGCGAATGTCGGTTCAAATTTTGTAATCTAGAAAACTTTCTTCTATCTTCCTCCATCATAGATTTCAGACTATTGACAGAAGATACCGTTTCTACATTTTCCTGAGATTTAACGAAAATTCTAGTTAGAACAACAGAGTACGGGAGTTAAACAACAGGGTGAAAGATGATGTATAAACCATAAATGTTAAAATGTCGGTTATTACCTATATTTCACTTTTTACATGGAAATCATAATAATTAGACTAATTTAACTTGATTGATCTATTAGCATACAGGTAAGAGGTAGCTTTATCTTACTGCAAAGTCTAGTTTTACTTTCTAGACTAGCTTGCTGCAATTTCTTCTCGCAGACATGATCTTTTTCTTTTTTTCTTTTCTTTTTGATTTTTGTTGTAATTGTTGTTGTTATCATTATTTTGGATAAGAAGAGATGAAGAGAAGTAAATTGACCTCACTGCTGTTTTGAGGCACTTTCGCGATTAACTCAGGCTCTTGGCCCATAAATATGTAGTAAAATATTTCCAAAAAGACTAATTTGTCTTGACGGAGATGGCTGCAAGACCCATCAATGTGCTGCGTCATCACCAATATTATGTCCATAACATTCTCCCGGAATAAAACTTCCAAAAATTTGTCTCTCAGCAATATTAACTGACAAGCTGATCCATCAGCCTTTTGCTGCAATGAGATTTCTTGAATAGCCAAAACATTTCGGAAGAGTGTTATAACCAACTGCAACAATTTCCAGTCATCTTCTGAGAATGTTCCGCTGTTTGTAGAAGACAATTCATAGCTCAATCAAAGGGATGCAATGGTCAAACAGAACAAAGTAAAGAAACAATAAAAGTTATGGTCAAAATTCGCCACGACTCTGATTAAAGGCATAATAACAAACAAGATGTAATCAAACACCGAGAATTTAAAGCCCCGCTCACCAATCCAGATTTTCCAGCGGACTCTCCAGAAGTGAAACAATTATGGCAACAACATTACTGCATGTGATTAAAGACTTCAATCCCCATAGATACTCGATCTGTTGTGCAATGTCACTTGACGTGGGTTCGATAGGCATTGTGAGGAACACCAAAATCTTCACTGAAGGATCAAACAAAAACAAAACAAAACAAAAAAAAAAATGAAACTTCTCCGCCAGATAATTGGCAAAATAATCACTTCAAAACAAAATCACTACCTGCATTTAAAACTGCATTACGATCATCTTGACAGTACTCAATGATGGGAATCAAATCTTTACCCACAATGTTCCATTTACAAACGTGCTTAAAAACATCGCGAGTCTGCGGGTCATCTCTCCTCAGGAACCTAAGCAAATCCTTCAAATTATCTGAATAACAATGACAATAACATTAAATCAACAACCAGCCGTGTAATTTTCCAATTTGGGGAAACTAAATCTTCATCCCCTCGTAATACCTTCAGAAACAGATGGAACAAATTAGATATGTGAATTGACATACCTAAACAGAACTCGTTTTTGGAGTAACCGATCCGATTGCCGTAGTCATCCTCCTCGACGATTCCAATGCCAGCGCAAATAACACATAGCCCATCTATCTCCATCTCTCAAGGAACAGTTCACTGAATAGGGATTTCAAGCATAAGAGCTTTGCAATGAATAAGGCAATTGGATCCAATGGAAATATCAGAGGTTCGAGCTTGATGGGGAAAGTGATAACGCCAAGTTTTAGGGTTTCTTTCGCGCCAAATCGACCTTGTGAATTTTCCCGCGCAATGAGATTGCCTTTGTTTAGGTGCACGAAATTATGCTGCACCCCACCCAGGTGGCATAACAGGATTGGTTAGACTTTCGACTAAGCCAAAATAAATTCTAAATAAAATAAATTTATAGATCTGTTCTAAAAACAATAGATTATTACATGCATTTTTTTCTTTTAAAATCTAAAAATTAAAAATTGATTGTAGTAAAAAATAAATAAAAATAGAATAATTGATAAGAAATTGAGGAAGGAAGAAGATGAAAAGGAAGGCAAAAATGTATATTCGTTATATTTATAAGAAATTAACCTATTACTTAATTATCTTTAAAAATTGTATTTTTAATTGAAAGGATATTACATTATTATTATTAGGTTATGATTTTGATTAATACAACTTTCAAATTATTTGAAGGGTATGATTGATATTTTGCCTTAAAATTATATTCAATAATCTACTTATTTATTTGTCAAATATATATATAATAATACAAATACAGTAAGGGTAATAAATAAGTTACATAGAGAAATAACTTAACTATACCATACCCATGCATCCTTTTTTCTTTCTAAAGGGGAATGTTCAAATTTCTCATCCTACACTTTGTTGGATTTGAAAAAGAATATCCTACCTATTATGCAAAACCCAAGGTAACAATTTCTTCAATATATATTTATGTTTATGTCCTAAAACCTTTCATTAATATGGGCTCTGAGAGGCTTCTTCATAACAATGGTAAATTCCATTTTCTCTGATAAATCAACCTCTTCTCCTTCCACAGCTTTCCACTCAAATCTCCAAACCAAATTTGCTACAAAATATTCCAAATGAAGAATTGCCAAAGAAGTCCCTGGACACATCCTCCTCCCTGCTCCAAATGGCATCATCTTAATCTCCTTGTTTCCTGTGATATCAAACGTCGTCGAGTACTCCGCCTTGCCGCCATCGTCACTCATGAACCGCTCCGGCTTAAACGCCATCGGATCTTCCCATACTTGTGGATCCAACCCCATTCCCACTGCAAAGAAACTCACGATGCCATTCTTTGGTATGAAATAATTCTCCAAAGTTGTATCTTCTTTCACTGCATGTGGTACCATGAAATGCCCTGGTGGATGCCTTCTCAATCCTTCTAGAATCACAGCTTTCAAATATGGAAGTTTCCCTAGATCCTCTTCCTTCACCTCCTCCTCCTCCCTATAATCAATCATACATAAATATATATAAAAGGATTAGAGATCAAATTAATTCACATTTGGAGAGATTATTCTTCTAATGATCAGTCGTAAATATTGATATTCGAAGATTAATAATAAATATACCGTAATCCATCTTTTTTGGTACTAGCAGACTCCTTTACTCCTTTGATCTCTTGGAATAGTTTTTCTTGAATTTTTGGGTACTTCACTAAGTTCGCCATGATCCATTGCAATGACGTGGCGGTAGTGTCCGTCCCAGCGTTGAGAAACTCCGAACATAAATTCACTATTTCTTCGTTGTTAAGCTTTCTTTTCTCGTCGATGAGTTGTAAATCGAGTAGCGTATCAACATACGATACAACAAATTCTTCATTTTCTTCCCCTTCCTTTTTTGCTCTTTCTTCTTTGATCTTCTCTCGTGCCTTGATAAATGGGACTAAAACCTGTTTAAGGCAAAAATGATCAATATCAATTTAAGTTCGTTTTTCGGTAATAGATAACATAAAAGTTCCATCTTGAATTGAAGTTAAAGGAGAGTTGACCTTTCGTTGTCTATTCTTGATTTGTAAATATTCCTTCCAGCGATTTCTAAGCAAAACCTTCATCAACTTAGGCCATAAATTAAGAAAAATAAATCGTTGAAGATTCACAAGAATATCACGCTGCACTTGTTGAATTTCCAAGATTTGTGTCTCATTCAACTTATCTCCAAAACACATCAAAACCAACAAACAAAACATAGAATACTGAAAATGCTCAACAACAACCGCGCCACCTTCGGATCCCGGTTGAGCTGAAAGGCGAGCGACAAGGATATCCAAAACCCACTTGCGAGCCCGAGAATAAGCCCTGACACGCGAAGGGTGGAACATCTCCATCGCGAGGTTGCGGCGGAGAAGGCGCCAAATGGGGCCGTAAGGAGCAGAAGTGATGTTATCAAATTTGGCAGAAGTAGTAATCCTGGTGATGGAGAGGGTCCGGGGGCGGTCGGCGAAAATGGCACCATTTTGAATGAGAGCCTTGTGGGCGATGGAGCGGTCGGAGATGATGATGGCAGGAGAAGGGCCGACGTGAACGGTGAGGATGGGGCCGTATTTATTGATGAATGTACGTAACATAGACTCAAGATCAAGAGGGGACTGGCGGAGCCATAGGAAGTTATAAGTGAGAATAGGGAGTGAGAAAGGGCCTGGTGGGAGCTTGTAAGGGCCATGTCTAGAAGGGAAAACAAATAGCTTCACAAGAAAGGAAATGAAGAGAGAAACAATTGTGAAAAGAATCCACTTCATTTTTCCTTTCTGTGTTAAAACTTGAAACCCAAAACATGCATATATATATATACACACAAAATATTATTGTGTATCATTTTCTCTTCCCCCATTTGTTGGATGCATGTAGCTATAAAGTACATTTTTTGAGATGATATGTTTCTTATTAATGTTGAATTGTTTATTATTCATCTTGAGATGTGAGTTTGTTTATTATATTTGTGTATCTTTTGTATTTTAGTTGGACAAACATGAGAAGATCCCAAAGATACATATTTCAAGTTTTAAAAAAAAATCTTTTTTCGAAATAGTTCTAAATGGTTTTTCATACTATTAGCATCAATTGATGATTCTTTTTCAATTATTGAGATTAACCCATAAATCCAAACTATCTATTTTTTTTTTTTTACTTGGAGTTGGTGTAGTCTTGACTACAAAGAAAATCAAGATAATTATTGTGTATATTAATTGGATTGTATTTCTCTATTTATCTACAAGCTTAAATTATTTAATTTATCTTATGTATAACTACAATTTTTTTAGAAATTGAAGATCTTTAGATAGAGGGTTTTTTTTTTTATAAAGTCGAGAAACTTAAGGTTTTGAAAATCTAGAGTCACGTAATATATGAATTTAGAATGTGTTGGTGAACTAAGATGAGTTTATGAATAGGAATTAAATTTGGAGAAGATTATAAAAAAGATTATATAAGATTCGACTAATCTTAAATATTTCATTTTTTTAATTATTCAAAATTTGAAGTTGATCTATGTCGAAAAGGATGTGAGATTAACTCTTATATATAGCGACTAAAACATACAAGTATCTAGAGACTATTTCTTCTTAGCTATTTTTGATTTTAGGAAGGTCATCTAGTGCAAAAGGAAAACTAAGGTGATCACGGTCAATTTGGTTGTTAAGTACACGATAGTTCAATTAGGTCAAAACAGTGACAAGTCAGTGATGATGGAAGATACAAAATTTTCATCTTTAAGATCGAAGATTATGTCAATTATTGTTGAGTTAAATTCACGTTGAAAATGAAAAAGGTAAAAGAGGTAATATATAATAGTTCAAAAAAAATATACTTAGGAAATAAAAGAAATATATATAAAAAGTCAAATATATAATGGAAGGTATATTCGGAACTTTAAAAATACATGAGGAATAATGAATTAAGTCTATAAATTATATCCTCAAAGATTTCTTCTTCTAATATAATGTGGATGACAGAGAAGTTTAAATCCAAGGAATAATATTTACACATTAAGTATCAAATATAATAAATGAAAATGTTTATGGCATGTTTATTTTTTAAAGATATTCAACCTTAATTATAACCATATATTATTTTGGTTTTCAATCATAAATTGGTTGTTGGTCATGCTTTAATTAATTAATCTTACTTTAGGATGTGTCCAAAATTAATCAAAAACAATTGTGTTGGGGTTAAAATTAGTGAGTGAATGTATTCTACTAGAAATACGAATGGACCAACAAAACTAAACTCGAATTCTCTTTTTACAATTACAAAACTAAAACGAACATTGTATTTTAAAATTTAAATAATTAAAATGAATACATTACAAGTATAGATATCAAAATAAAAAAATCAAAATAGGATTAAAATTGCTCAGCTTACATAAACTTATATTGTAGACTTTAGAGTTGAGGTTCGATATCTCACGTTACATGCTGTGGTGTATATATATATTTATGAAGCATATTTTGTCACTATTATAAGCTTTTTATTTTTGAGGCTAAATATTGCAAGTGGAGGAGGAAATTAGTTAAGCACATAACAAAATCGTAGTTGGCCATTACATGTTGCGAGAAATTCGATGTGAAGATCATTATTATATATTCAACTCTTCAAATTATTATAGATTCCTTGACTATTTCTCTTTCTATTTTATATTATTACATCAATCCCTCAACAAATAAATCATTCAACTATACAAATTTAATAATATGTGTATGGAAATGATCATCTCATCATAATTAAATTAAATTTAAAACTATGAACACCAACACCAATCAATAAACCGTACATAACTCAAACTATTATTATTAAATCACTTAATTTAGTCACAAACTAACGTTTATAGACATGGTTGGATTCACAAGGAATAACATTCTTCCTATTTTAAAAAAAAGTTAGTACTTATGTTTGCTTGTATACCAAACACGTGTATTAATTAATGTCAAATTACTTACATAACAGCTATAAATAATACTTACGATCGACTAATTAATAATTAAAAATAATATAATGGTATCTAGAAATAGATCGATTATAGATGTTATGTCTAGAGTTGGTCCTTATAGGTGATTGGGTGATCGAGGTATTCACACATTACACATAAGTAATGAGTGGACAAAAGTTGGTCCTTGAGGTGGTCGTCGATTGTTTAGAGTTGATTGGGCACAAAGGTTTCACCTAAAGTATGGGTTTACCAAAGATGTGACCTAAAACGATGGGTGTTGGTAGCCATCACTCAAACCATTTTAGTAAACTTAAATAATTATATAAATTAGGTTAACATCAAGCAATCAAAAATCGTGCTTTGTATTTTAAGTGAATTTCTTGAAATGATTATCTCTTATCAACGTATTTCATGACAAACTCATTTTTCTTATAAATTATTTCTCTATTAGTTACCTCACACTTTAACGTGTTTAAAATAATTTTTCTCACACAATTAAATACTTAAAATCCTAAGCTAAATACAATTAAATATAATCTTGCAATTTCAAAATAATTAAAATCACTCAAAAAAAAAAGGAGAAACTATTGATAGTCCACATTAATCATAAATTTAACTATATGAAATTGAAAAGTTATTATAAAATATCCTTCAAATTAACTCATGCATAGTAAATTTTTTTTATAATTTTCTTTCAGAAAGTTCGATCAAGTCATAAGATTATCTCTACAAAATAAGTATAAGTTAATGAGTAACCTAAAATGCAGATTTGTTGAAGAAAAAACAAAATTACTGTACTGTGTGTTTGTAAACTTTTCCACATATATATACAGCTATTTGTGACAATGATATAATGTGAACGTGTGGAATAATTTGTTTTTGATAGAAGTTGGAGTTTGAAATGTCTAACTTTTAACCAAACAAATTCCGTTAATTACGGTAACTTAGGACTCACCTTAACTATATAGTCAATAGGTATTTTCTTTTGTTCACACAACCTTTTTAATACACTCTTTTACGTAAGTAATGTAACATAAACTATCGCTGCAAAACAACAGGCTTTGCTCGCCTAAAAGCACGTCGGCATATTCATCTCTGTCAGTAGACAAAAATTCTGTCAGCAGAAACTCGTCGGGAGTTGATCTTCCAACAACAGGACGAGGTCGTCGGCTGTTAGAGAAAATGTTGATGGTTTAAATATATTGTCTGCAGTAGTGATAAGCAGACTAATTGTTATTAGAGGGTTATAGAGGTTGAAATTCTTACAAATTTTCTAATCGTCAAACTAATTGAGAGTTTAAAGAGTTTCTCATAATCTTCAAAGGATGGGTAGGAATTTTTTGAGTACCTAATAAGTTATAAGCAAAGATGGTTGATTGTGCTGGGATTAAATTACAAATTTAGTACAAAAATATTCATATTAAAGTATAGTTCATTTGGTTCTTTCACCTTTAGTTTTGTGTCATAATCTTCAAACTTTTAACAATCCAAGGCACTACTAAACAAAATTTAATCTGTTGAATAACAAAACTACAAATTTTTTAAAAAAATATCGGAGAATAAACTTATAACTATCACAAAACTCTCGTACTTAACACCACATAATCATAATCGTATTCTCCATGAAAATTTCAAATCAACCATTTTTTTCTCTCTTCAATTAGAATGATCGAACAAGCCAATTCATTACATAATTTGTAACATTTTTTTCCAAACCCAAATGACACTCTACAAATACTTTGATTTGATCAACAATAACCCTACGTGATTACCTTTTCCCTTCCCAATAAATTCACTTCATATTTTCCACTGTTTAAACACATAATCTCAAAGGAAAAAGCTCTTTAAGAAATGGCTGCCCACAAAATAATAACTACAACCCTCTCCATCTTCTTCCTCCTCTCCTCTATTTTCCGCTCTTCCAACGCGGCTGGAATCGCCATCTATTGGGGCCAAAACGGCAACGAAGGCTCTCTTGCATCCACCTGCGCCACTGGAAACTACGAGTTCGTCAACATAGCATTTCTCTCATCCTTCGGCAGCGGTCAAACTCCGGTCCTCAACCTTGCCGGTCACTGCAACCCTGACAACAACGGTTGCGCCTTTGTGAGCGACGAAATAAACTCTTGCCAAAGTCAAAATGTCAAGGTTCTCCTCTCTATTGGAGGCGGCGTAGGGAGATATTCACTCTCCTCCGCCAACAATGCGAAACAAGTCGCAGGCTTCCTCTGGAACAACTACCTCGGCGGGCAGTCGGATTCCAGGCCACTCGGCGATGCGGTTTTGGATGGCGTTGATTTTGTTATCGGGTTTGGCTCGGGCCAGTTCTGGGATGTACTAGCTCGGGAGCTAAAGAGTTTTGGACAAGTCATTTTATCTGCCGCGCCACAGTGTCCGTTCCCAGACGCTCAGCTAGACGCCGCGATCAGAACTGGACTGTTCGATTCCGTCTGGGTTCAATTCTACAACAACCCGCCATGCATGTATGCAGATAACGCGGACAACCTCCTGAGTTCATGGAATCAGTGGGCGGCGTATCCGATATCGAAGCTTTACATGGGATTGCCAGCGGCACCGGAGGCAGCGCCGAGCGGGGGATTTATTCCGGCGGATGTTCTTATTTCTCAAGTTCTTCCAACCATTAAAACTTCTTCCAACTATGGAGGAGTGATGTTATGGAGTAAGGCGTTTGACAATGGCTACAGCGATGCCATTAAAGGCAGGATCCTATTGAAAAAGAGTAGCTATTGTTATGGAGTAAGGCGTTTGACAATGGCTACACACCTGCCTCTCTCACTTGAAATAGAGCAGGTATTGGTTTGAAATCAATTATAACCAGAGCCCATCAGTATACTCCGTCCTAATTAATCTCAAGTTGTCAAAATTATTAGAAGCAAATTTCTAATCAAACAACAATATTACTCTATCCTTACACGGAAGAATGCTCAAGGAGTTTACCGGAACTATCTTTTACTCTGAAACCGTCTCCAAACCACTACTACATCAATAAAACCATCTCTAACTCTAGAAAACAAATAGAGACAAACAGAATTGCCCATTCAACTCTACAGTGAACGAATCCAAGACATAGTTTCCAAAAAGTTCAAGAGTTAATTAATTAAAGATTTGGTCAAGTCCAATCAAAATAGAGCTTGAATATATAAAAGAAAATAATCATACCCTTGATATTGTTGTATTCAAGAAGGGAAACGTAGACGGCCATATCAACCTTTGGGTACTTGGCAAAAGAAAAGAAAATATAGTAGACTAGATAATTGAATTTGTAGTTAGACTTGTAAAATAGTAAGGAGCAACTTTGTAGATATATCTTTACAAAGGTGTGGTAGAGGCAACAACCATTTCTTTATCTTCTTATAAATCAACTTGTGGATCGAAGTTTAATATCTTGAACCGTAATAAAATCATAAGTTTAACTATTTGAAGTCTTAAAAAACTTATTATAAAATATCCTTCAATTTATCTAATGCATAGTAGAAGTTATAAGATTCTCTCTAAAAATAAGTATATAAATTAATGAGTACCCTAAAATGCAGGTTTGTTGAAGAAAAAATAAAATTAGTACTGTTTGTAAACTTTTCCACATATATACGCAGCTACAATGTTAACGTGTGGAATAATTTGTTTTGGATAGAATTTGGAGTTTGAAATGTCTAACTATAATCAAACAAATTCCATTAATTATGATGACTTAGACTCACTTTAACTATATGTAGTCAATAGATATTTCTAGATTTCACGGCTAATTTAATTGAATTTTGGACTTTTTTAATGTACTCTTTTACATATGTACGTAATGCATAACTATTGCTACAAAAAATAGGTTTCTCTCGCTGCACAAAACAGTCGATAAATACCTAAAAGCAGTGGATAAAAACTTGTTGGGAGTTCAGTTGGAAGAAACTCGTCGGGACTTGATCTCCGGACAACAAAGCAAGGTCATCAGTTGTTAGAAAAATTGCAAATGGTGTAAATACGTTGTCGACGGTAGTGATATATCGTCCAACCCTTACATTACGTCGTTGGCGGTTGTACTATCTCCAGTGCACCCCTTGACCGGTTGACAATTATCCACAAAACACACCAATGTTATTCTAGCTAGTTAAATCTCCCAACATTACATAAAAAACAAAATGTGTTTGACACAAATGTGAAAATAAAGATTAATTGAACAGTACATATGATCTTAAATCAAATTCAAGAGACGATATGTATAGTCATATAAACTCTATACGTAACATAGCTATACACTTTTTCGGCTAACTTGAACTTAGTTAAACAAGTAAAATAAGTTGATCATGTACCATGCTTACTGTTTAGAAGGTCACAGAGGTTCAAATACTTGCAAAAAATTTTAACGTTGAACTTTTAAAATAAATAAATTTCATTGTTATACCTTAAACTAATTGGAGTTAAAGTGTGATCTCTAGGTTAAATTGCAATTTTAGTACAAAAAAAAAATTATATTCGAGTCCAGCCATCTAGTTCTTCCATTTTAGTTTTGTTTCATAATCCTAAACTTTCAATTTTATATTTAATAAATTATTGTATTAGACTTAACAAATCATAACTCAATTATTGTTTTATCAACTTCAAAATTAACGTTTGGTTTTCCTATCACACATTATCAAAAAGAGAAACGTTCACGTTCAACAACACAATTATAATAATAACATGCATCAATTATTAAAATTTCACAAACCCACAAAAGAAAAAACAACAACAACAAAATTGAAATTAAGTCCAGAGGTCCTTCCATATACCTAAACCTCAATTTTACTTATAAACATTAGTTAACATTTTAAATATGCTAATAATCCAACCATATGACATATTAGAGATTTATGGACTTATTAAGCACATGTTTAACAATAGTTCAAAGGCCGCCCTACTAATAACATATACAAATTTAATTTGTTGAACATAACTACAATTTTTTTAAAAAAAATATTAGAGAATAAACTTATAATTTAACAATATTTTAATCACATAGCTTATAATAAACTTAATTATAATCACAAAAGTCTAGTACTTATATATAATTTGTAGAGATATGTTTACTTTGACCTTGACTCCACGTAATCGTATTTCCATGGAAATTCAAATTAATCAACCACTTTTTTTCTCTCTTCAATTAGAACACGGCAATTGATTAAATAATTTGTAACATTTTTTCCAAATCCAAATGACACTTCCAAAATTATATTATATGATCTTATACTTTGATTTGATCAACAATAACCCTTCGTGATTGCCTTTTCCCTTCCCTATAAATTCACTTCACATTTTCCATTGTTTAGACACACAAACTCAAAGAAAGCTCTTTAAGCAATGGCTGCCCACAAAATAACTACAACCCTTTCCATCTTCTTCCTCCTTTCCTCTATTTTCCGCTCTTCCGACGCGGCTGGAATCGCCATCTATTGGGGTCAAAACGGCAACGAGGGCTCTCTTGCATCCACCTGCGCAACTGGAAACTACGAGTTCGTCAACATAGCATTTCTCTCATCCTTTGGCAGCGGTCAAGCTCCAGTTCTCAACCTTGCTGGTCACTGCAACCCTGACAACAACGGTTGCGCTTTTTTGAGCGACGAAATAAACTCTTGCAAAAGTCAAAATGTCAAGGTCCTCCTCTCTATCGGTGGTGGCGCGGGGAGTTATTCACTCTCCTCCGCCGACGATGCGAAACAAGTCGCAAACTTCATTTGGAACAGCTACCTTGGCGGGCAGTCGGATTCCAGGCCACTTGGCGCTGCGGTTTTGGATGGCGTTGATTTCGATATCGAGTCTGGCTCGGGCCAGTTCTGGGACGTACTAGCTCAGGAGCTAAAGAATTTTGGACAAGTCATTTTATCTGCCGCGCCGCAGTGTCCAATACCAGACGCTCAGCTAGACGCCGCGATCAAAACTGGACTGTTCGATTCCGTTTGGGTTCAATTCTACAACAACCCGCCATGCATGTTTGCAGATAACGCGGACAATCTCCTGAGTTCATGGAATCAGTGGACGGCGTTTCCGACATCGAAGCTTTACATGGGATTGCCAGCGGCACGGGAGGCAGCGCCGAGCGGGGGATTTATTCCGGCGGATGTGCTTATTTCTCAAGTTCTTCCAACCATTAAAGCTTCTTCCAACTATGGAGGAGTGATGTTATGGAGTAAGGCGTTTGACAATGGCTACAGCGATTCCATTAAAGGCAGCATCGGCTGAAGGAAGCTCCTAAGTTTAATTTTAATTAAAGCTATGAATAAACTCCAAAGTATTATAATAATTAAAAAGTGAGACTTCATCTTCTCCATTTAGTCTCATATTAAATTAGTGTGATGCAATAATTAATATCCTTTTTTTCATTACTATACTACCAATGTTTTAGAATTGAAAAGTTGATGTCAATAAAAACATTCCAAGTTTATTTAAATTTTGTGTAAACTGTTTGAAGTTTAAATACAATATAATCTCATTAACGTAAGAATTTGATATTTTAGCCAAATTTTTAAATCGATCCTCTGTCTTCTTTCTAGTTAATTATATATCAATTTTATTTCTTACTTGGGTGAAATTTTTTTCTAATTAAAAACAATAGTACATACAATAAGTTTGATATAATCACTAATTCAATCTTAAGCTTTAATAGATGAAGTTAAATTTGATATTAAATCTAACAATTTATGTTATCGGTTACTGTTGAAAGAGATGAAATTATCAAAATAAATGGAGTTGAAGATTAATTAATCAAATCATTGACGTAGACGTTACTGTGATTGTTTTAAGTTTACAAATATATTGACAGTCAACTATTTTCCTAATTCTAAGATAATCGAACTTGTTTAATTCCTAAAGAATCGAAAGAAAAGAAGTAATAAAAAAACTTGTTTAATTCAATCTTTAAATTGGTTTTATTTTCCAACTAGCTAAATTATTCATCTTATTATCATTTGTATTTGTAGTCATATTAATATTAACATGTGATTTTTTTTTTTAAAAAAAAATGTTTTGTTGTGTATTTATAGAAATTGATGCTTGAATCTTTATGATTTATACATATGTGGATAGATAGTTAAATTATTATCTATCAAAGTTAATATACAGAATATGAAAATATGAGATGTATTTATTTATTGTGCAAATGTAAAATCTCGTATTTAGTTTATTAATTTCTATATTTACTTTTTAGTTAAAGGGTGCAACGAAGGATGTTTTGAGATTTCTCGAATGGTTATCATATACTTAAACTCCATTTCCATGAACGTACAAAGTAAATTTGAGGTAGATTGTCACTATATTCATTATGGTTCTCAAGATAGCACATGCATTGTGCTACATGTCATGTTGTTTACTAAGGAGCAACTTTGTAGATGCAACAATCATATGATTTGTATATATTTCATATTTATTTATGTTCATATGTATTTTCCATGAAAAGTTGGAAGAACCTGAGACTTAAGCACGTTGGCCGGAGTAAAACCACCGCTCGGTGAAGCTGCAGATGCCGCCCGTCGCCCCATGTACAGCTTCTCAACCGGAAACCCCGTCCACCAAGTTCCAAGAATAATTCAGGAGATTGTTGACGTTTCCATTTGCATACATACATGGCGGATTGTTGTAGGATATTGAACCCAAACGAAATCAAACAAACCTGTTTTAATGGCAGAAAATAGATATGCTCTCTTCCTCACGAGGAATTTCATTCAATAACCTATCTGCCTCATCAAGGACCTGCTCGACATGCAAAACAGGGTAGCCAGTGTACAAGCTTATTGTCTCTCTATACCAAAAAAATTTAGCCACGGCAACATTCGATAAGGAGATAATGATAATGTATAGAAATTTAGATGATGTAATTAACAAAAGTACTTTAGGGAGAATCACATGATTGTAGAGGAATAAGGTGATGTGCTAAACATTATTGTATGTCATTTTCAGTACAACTTGGGATAATATATATTTTTTATCAATGTTGAATTGTTTATTATTGATCTTGAGATCCATTGACGATTTGTTATAATGTTTTTATTTGCTCTTTTTGAATTGAGATCGATTGACCCATAAACCCAAAGCATGGATAATTTTTTTTACGTAAAAAAGAAAATCAAGATAATTGTATAAACTAATATAAAAATATTTATCTTATAAATTAATTACTTCAAATTTGGGAGAAACTGAAGATTACATAGAGGATATTTTAATGTATGGATCTAGAATTGAAGATTACATAGAGGATTTTTTTAGTGTATGGATGTAAAATGTGTTGGTGTACTTAAGTTGAATTATGAATAGAAAATTTGGAGAAAGATTATAAAAGATTGCATAAGATCCATTTTCGGAAAAGAGATATTACTTAGCTTGCAATTTCAATCTTGCATTTTTTTTATTAATTTTTTATTTTTTGAGGTTGATATACATCGGAAATGATGTAATTAAGAGCTCTTTTCTTTCTATTATAATATAACAATAACGATGACAGACAATGTTAATTTAAATCCAAGGAATAATATTTACACAAATATCAAATACAATAATGAAAATATCTTTGGCATGCTTTTTTTTGTTTAAGATATTCAAATCTTAATTAATTATAATCATATTTATTTTAATTTGTTCTTAATCATAATTAAATTGGTTGTTGTCATATTGGCCGGATTAAAATAAGTTGGATTTGGCAAAAGAAAAAAAAAATTAGGTTACAAATTTTACAAAATATAATTAAATTTCATATTCTACAATATATATATATATACTTCTAAATAGACTATCATAAGTAGAATCAATTAACCTTTTTTTTTTTTTTCATTTAGAACATTACCATTCATTTAAATAATTTGTAACATTTTTTCCAAATCCAAATGACACTTACAAAATTATATTATATGATCTACTTTGATTTGATCAACAATAACCCTTCGTGATTCATTTCCCTTCCCTATAAATTCACTTCACATTTTCTATTGTTTAGATACACGAACTCAAAGAAAGCTCTTTAAGCAATGGCTGCCCACAAAATAACTACAACCCTTTCCATCTTCTTCCTCCTCTCCTCTATTTTCCACTCATCCGACGCGGCTGGAATCGCCATCTATTGGGGCCAAAACGGCAACGAAGGCTCTCTTGCATCCACCTGCGCTACTGGAAACTACGAGTTCGTCAACATAGCATTTCTCTCATCCTTCGGCGGCGGTCAAACTCCGGTCCTCAACCTTGCCGGTCACTGCAACCCTGACAACAACGGTTGCACCATCTTGAGCAACGAAATAAACTCTTGCCAAAGTCAAAATGTCAAAGTCCTCCTCTCTATTGGCGGTGGCACGGGGAGTTATTCACTCTACTCCGCCGACGATGCGAAAGAAGTCGCAAACTTCATTTGGAACAGCTACCTCGGCGGGCAGTCGGATTCCAGGCCACTGGGCGATGCGGTTTTGGATGGCGTTGATTTCGATATCGAGTTTGGCTTGGACCAGTTCTGGGACGTACTAGCTCAGGAGCTAAAGAGTTTTGGACAAGTCATTTTATCTGCCGCGCCGCAGTGTCCGATCCCAGACGCTCACCTAGACGCCGCGATCAGAACTGGACTGTTCGATTCCGTCTGGGTTCAATTCTACAACAACCCGTCATGCATGTATGCAGATAACACGGACGATCTCCTGAGTTCATGGAATCAGTGGGCGGCTTATCCGATATTGAAGCTTTACATGGGATTGCCAGCGGCACCGGAGGCAGCGCCGAGCGGGGGATTTATTCCGGTGGATGAGCTTATTTCTGAAGTTCTTCCAACCATTAAAGCTTATTCCAACTATGGAGGAGTGATGTTATGGAGTAAGGCGTTTGACAATGGCTACAGCGATGCCATTAAAGACAGCATATATCAGCTGAAGGGAAGCTCCTAAGTTTAGTTTTAATTAAAGCTATGAATAAACTCCAAAGTATTGTAATAATTAAAAAGTGAGACTTCATCTTCTCCATTTAGTCACATATTAAATTTATGTGATGCTACAATTAAAATCCTTTTTTTTTACTACAATACTATCAATGTTTTAGAATTAAAGTTGATATCAATAAAAATATTCCAAGTTTATTTCAATTGTGCAAAATGTTTGAAGTACTTTAAAAACAATATAATCTCATTAACGTGAGAATTTTATATTTTAGCCATTATGTAAGAATAATATTTCTTATTTGGAAGCAATTATGTGAGAATTTTACTTCTTATTTGGTTGGAATTTTTTCTAATAAAAATAATAGTATACAGGTAAGTTGATATAATCACCAATTCAATCCAAATTAAAGCTTAAGTTTAATAGATGAAGTTAAATTTGATATTAAATCTAACAATTCATGTTGAACTCATAAACATATGTGATTATACAGCAAAAAAAATTGCAAGGGTTGAGTACCATTGTCATAGATGTCAATATATATATATATATATATATATATATATATATATATATATATATATATATATATATTCCATCAATATAAAAAATTGAAAATCTTTAAAATAATATACAGAGATGTAATTAAACTAAATAGTAATTAGAAGTTTTAATTTTATCCTAATGTTCTAATTTTGATTATAAAAAAACAACCTTGTGACATAGCTCAATAGTAAATAAAACTGATCTCTCCATAATGTAATTAGTTGTGTTTTTAAGTCAAATAGTGATATTCACATAACACCAAAACACAAGAACTCATATTTTCTGATTTTTTTTTTCTTCTCATCAATGTTAATGTCTATTATTACTCTTTTTTTAAGTATAAAATGTCTATGTTTGATATGATATTCTTGACCCATTATACACCCATAAAAAAATATATTTTTTCTAACAACGGCAAAACTTGGAAGTATGGAGTTGAGGATTAAATTAAATTAGTGTTGATGTTGATGTTACTGTCACTATTTTAATTTTACAAATATTTGACTGACAACTACTTTCCTTCTAAGATAATAAACTTTTGTTTAATTGATCAATCTTCAAATTGGTTTTATTTAATTTCCAACTAGATTATTCATCCTATTCTTTGTATTTGTAGTCATATTACATATGATTTTTATAAAAGATATATTAGAGATATCAATAGACATTGTTGAACCTTTATGATTTATAGATATATATGGATAGATATTTCAAGAGTGCTCATCATATACTTAAGAATCCATTTTTTTTATGAACGTTCAAAGTATTGAGTAGAGATTGTCATTATATTCATTATTGTTCAAGATGGCACCATTGTGCTACATGTCATGTTTTTACTAAGGTTACGTTGCAGATATATCTTTACAAAGGTGTGTGTTAGGGCAACAACCATCTTTGTTATCTTCTTCACGAATTAATTGGGAGGGAGCTGGGTATTAAAAAATATGTTTTCATGTATGATTTGTATATATATTTCCAATTTATTATTTATGTTCATATATATGTATTTTCCATGAAAAGTTATACTCTAATAAAAAGTAATTTTATTGCATCAAAGTGATGATATATAGATATATAAGATGGGCCAACAAATCCCATTTTTGTTTCCATTTCTTATAGTTTACTTATTCATGGATTTATAATAACTAATTACTAAATAAGTTTATTGAAGAGAAGAAGCTCAAAGACTTCCTTTAATGGCGTTGCTGTACCCATTATCAAATGCCTTACTCCACAGCATAATTCCTCCATACTTGGAAGAACTTTTAATCCTTGGAAGAACCTTAGACTTAAGCACGTTGGCCGGAATAAAACCACCGCTGGGTGCAGCTGCAGATGCCGCCGGTAGCCCCATGTACAGCTTCCCAACTGGAAACCCCGTCCACCGGTTCCAAGAATTCAGGAGATTGTTGACGTTTCCATTTGCATACATACAAGACGGATTGTTGTAGAACTGAACCCAAACTAAATCAAACAAACCTGTCTTAATGGCAGAGTCTAAATGCGCGTCAGGGATCGGACACTGGGGTGCAGCAGAAAGAGTGACTCCGCCTTTGTTCTTCAGTTCTCGAGCCAATACGTCCCAAAACTTGCCAGAGCCAGATTCGATATCGAAGTCGACACCGTTCAAAACAGCGTTGCCGAACGGTCGTGAGTTCGACCGGCCACCGAGGTAGTTGTTCCAGATGAAATTAGCAACTTGTTTTGCATCATTGGCGGAGGAGAGTGAATAACTCCCTGCGCCTCCGCCAATGGAGAGGAGGACTTTGATGCCTCGACTTTGACAAGATTTTATTTGGCTACTCAAGAAGGCACAGCCATTATTGTTATTAGGGTTACAATGACCCGCAAGGTTGAGGACCGGAGTTCGGCCGCTACCGAAGGTGGAAAGAAATGCTATGTTGACGATCTTGTAGTTTCCTGTAGCGCAAGTGGAGGCAAGAGATCCCTCGTTGCCGTTTTGGCCCCAATAGATGGCGATACCACCGGCAGCGTCGGAAGATCGGAATATGGAGGCAAGGAGGAAGGAGATGATGGATAGGGTTGTGATGATTTTTTGGGTAGCCATTGTTTCTAGTGAGCTTTTTCTTTTGCTCCTTTGTGATATTGTTGTGTGTTTCAATGAAGAATATGATCTCAATTTATAGGGAAAGGAATGAGAAGGACATCACATGGATTGACCAAATCAATGGGAAGAAAATTAAAAATAGAGATAATACAATAATTTGGCCACTAGCATATTTAATAATTTACACAAAATTTTCAACTTAACAATTTTCATATGATATTGAGAATGTATTTGAAGTTGTGATGTTTGACTATGATGAAAAAGTGATTTTGGAAACATCTCTTCCCAAACCTACATGTCTAAAATTTATAGAATTAAATTAAAGCATGCATCATAGCTCCAAAACTTGACTAATTTAATTGTTAAAATATTTGATTAATACATGTGTAATCACTCCATTAATTCCAATTAGACTAAAGTTAATTTGATTTCTTGTCGTCTCATACTTTACTATTGGTTCATCTTTTCTCTTCAATTTCACTCTTATAATAATCATGTCGAAGTTGTCAATGTGGAAAAAAGGATGGAAATGTTGACAAAAATTTAATACGTATACTATGCTATGTTGTAATAGGAATTATTATGATTTGAAGTGGGGGTACCAAACAAGTGAAAAGTCATATAGTCAAATATGAAGACTTGAACGTGTAGTATATGTTGGAACTATGATTCATTATGTTACCAAACTAAAAATATTAAATAATGAGCATTGCGAGTTATTCACTCTTCTAAAATTTGGCTTCTATAGAAGATTGAGAGAGCAACTTGGAGATAATGTAAAAAATTAAAATCAAAGTGATTGAAATCAAACTTTGCTTCAATGAAATAGACTAAGACTTTGAAAAATAAATGCAGAGGAAGGAAGTCAAGTTGAAGAAGAAGATTTACATGTGAAGTTGTTTGTGGAAGAGAAAAAGGGAAATTGCCAAATTTTGCAACAAATGAATTGCAAACAAATGTCCAAATTATTCAAAAGAGTATTTCTTGAGTGTCCATATCAAATAAGGTTATGATATTTTATTTTAAAGGATAAAAATGCATTAAATATGGTCATATGCAAATTAAAATTGACTTGGAAAATTCTTTTGGTACAAATAGCTGTAGTATTTAAATTATCATTTAATAAAGAAGAGAGTATATTTTAATGAAGTCATTTGGTTTGAATTTTCTAAGAAGGGGGTTTAACTTCTTAAGATTGAATGGTTCAAAACTTAGAACACATTAATGTGTATAAATAAAAGAAACTTTTATAACTTTAAATAAAAACTTTAATTTTCACTTCTTTCAGATTTTCTTTTTCGGTTTCTCCCCCAACACAATTTGCCATAAATTTTTGGAAAAAAAAATTTAGAAAACAGAATCATCCATCCATGACTTTTGTATACCCATTCCACACAAATCATCTTGGTTAGTTTACTTTCAAGTCAATATATAAGTTCGTCCACCACCTAACATCATTTCAAGGAGTAGTGGATGATTATCATTTAGAGACTTGATGTTTCTAACAAGTAATGAACTTCTCATGGTGATCATGGAAGTGATTATCAAAGTTTAGCTATCGAGGGGTGGTTATTAAAGCATGTTGACGAGGTTGGACGCTGGAGCTGACTGCTCGAATTCAACTTAATTGTTAGATATTAAAATTTGAAACTATATTGTTCAAATTTTGAAAATACAGAACTCCAAATCTTATTACCCAAAAAGCAGAGGTGCGATCAAAGTTTTTCCAGCAGTGGACAAGTTCTAAAGATCCTACACGTTTTTTCTCTTTTTCTGCAAAGACAGATAGATGTTGACACATTCACACCACCACAAGTAACTTAAAATACATGGTCAAAATTGCACATTCATTAATGAATTGTATTCAAGTTAGAACATCCCCTGAAACTATATAAAAATTTGAAGCAAACAGAATCAAAACTCTGCCAATTTATAGATATAAATAATTTTGACTCATTTTCTTTTCATCTTCTTTTCATCTTCTTTGATGTTTTACCATTCTTGGACATTTTCCCACCCTTTCCAGTCTTGAGGCGCAGATACTTCTCAACATCATTATTCTCGTTGTCATCGTCGTCATCTCCACCTCGCCTCCTCTTTCTACCACCAGTTTCTTTAATTTTCTGCACATCAACCAAGTTGGGGAGAGATGAGAGGGGAAAAAAAGCAATGATGAAGAGAACTGTGTAATCCATATCCATCTAGCACATAGTTTGAAAATAATCTAGTTATGTTTGGGCACGACACTTTCCAATTCATTTCTAAAAAGCGTTCCTGTTTGATTGCAATTCTTTTAAGTTCTTCGATACAAAATTAACAAGTCAGAAACTTATTAGAAACAACTGCTAGGAAGTGTCAATTTGAAAGGAATAAAGTGTGGGGGCGCCTATGGGTTAGTGTTAGTTGTGTTGGGTTGTTTAGGGTGCTTACATTTGTACATTTCTATATTAGGAAGAATCAGAGAGTTCTCTTTTTTTTTCCTTTTGACAAAAGTCATTAGTGAGTTGCTGGGAACTTCCACTGATTATCAATAATAGGAAAAGAGAGGTTTCTATGAACACATTTTAACTTCAAGTACCTATCAGACACAATAGAGTTTAACCTAGAAGAAAATTGTAATCGTAATATAATACCATGAGAGATATTCTCTTTGCCTCTGCCACACGCTCTAACAGCATCAAAACTTCCTCTTCTTGGGCGGAAAACTGTGGCAGTTTTTTCCCTAACATATTAATAGAAGTCAGTTCTATAAAAACAAAAAACCATTTCTCATAAGTCATCTTCTGCAATAAATAAATAATAATCCATCCATTGGTTACCTATGAGCTTCTCTATTTGTATATACCACTCTAACTCATACTGATTAACCAACGAAATAGCAACCCCAGAACGACCTGCACGAGCAGTTCTTCCAACTCTATGTATGTAATCCTGCAAACAAACTCATATCATAAGAGATCGAGACCTAATCTTTTTAAGACCAGTACATGCTTAATATTTTCTTGTACCATAAGAGGATTGAAGTATTTTAAACTTTGATATAGAAAAAACAACTCATAAATAAGAAAATATCAAGCATGTAGACGTTGAATTGGAATACAAGGAAAAAAAGAAGATACACCAATGCATAAACTAACGCAAACAGCAGAAGGTAGAGAGGCCACGATGCATGTCAGATAAATAGAATTGCAGAAGGAGAACCTTGGAATTTGAAGGAATATCATAATTTATGACCATATCCACAGATGGAATATCAAGTCCTCTGCTAGCCACATCAGTGCAAATAAGAATATTGCACTCTCCAGCCTTGAACTTATTTAAGGCTCCCAGTCGCTTCGCCTATCAAAGACATGGACCATGCACAAAGTTTAATCGAATAACTCCACTAAATGATGAAGCTCTTAAACAGTGCTTAGAGTCGTTAATATGCAACTATGTTCACATTTTCCAACTTTATGTTTTTTCATTAGTTTGTTATTTTTATTCTTTTGCCTCTGCTTTTCAGTCATGAGACTATTGTACCATGGTGTCCATATATACAGCAGCACCTTTGCTCTGATTGACACAATAATAGAATTCTCACCAATTCCTTTTTATTCTGTCTCTTTTCTCGTAGGGTTTATACCCGTTTACCAAGAGGTTTCCCAACTTCCAATTTTTTTAAAACCCAATGAAGTTGATTAATGATAAATACAACCACACTTCCAATTGTAAATAGCTGAGTTATCTCACAACAATACCTGGGTCATCTGACCACTTATGGGTATGGCTCTCAATCCAAGATTTCGAAGAATCAATGACAGGAGGCGAGTGGCATCACAAGTGCGAGTGAAGACCATTGAGGTTGAACCAGACATCTCAGTCAAGATATAGACAAGATAACACTCCTGCACAAAATGACATGCAACGGAGTTAGTTCAACAGTAAAATAAATGTGTTTCTGTCCCCAAGTTGAAACGCCAATCCCTGCTACCTTCCCCAATCACTAAAAACGTTGCATATAACAACCCCAAGTGTTTGTAGAAGACTTTCATTGAAGAAAAATGAATGAATAGAAAAGCATACAAAAACCAACCCACAAAAAAACCCCACAACGGAAAGGGGTTCCAACTAGGAGTGTGTTTCTGATGGTAACTTAGTTTGTAGTGTGTATTACTTTGTTATTCTTTCATTTTTCATCTGTATCAATGAAAGTTTGGTTCTTTATTTATTAAAAAAAGCAACAAAAAAAAAAAAAAAAAAATCACGCTTGTGGGAATGCCTGAAGCCTCATTCTCACCCAATTATCTACGTTGCTTCAAACTAATCAAATGTTCACTCTAACCATCAGAGCATACAAGAAAAAAGATATCACAGGGAAAGGAGGAAAATCAGATGTAAACCAAGGAAAAAAAGTATGGAAACCTTATACTTCGCAGGGATAAAACAATATTGCTGCTTCAATGTGTCGACAGTGGAATATTTGGTGGCTGCCTCAATCTGAAAGAATTCAGAACAGAAAATTTAATATTTAAATATATACAGGAAATGAAAAAAAAATATCTTAGATAGTCACAATCATACCTTAACAGGGTTCCTTAAGCATGCTCTTTGAAGTTTCCGAACCTGTAGGATTATCTCAACTTGGTCAGCAATTTAAACCATTACAAAACCTCAAAAATATATCTACCAGCGTTCAGAAAATATTTATTCAGATAAGATAGAGACACCCCACGTCTATGGATCCAGAATAAACAATTTAATACTAATATTAGATATTTGTAAAGGATGTGAATTGAGAGAAGCACAAGAGAAAAATAAAGATTAAAATAGATATGTTCACATACCTTTTTGGTCATAGTAGCAGAAAATAGATATGTTCTCCTCTCACGAGGAATTTCATTCAAAATTTCATCTATTGACTTTTCGAAGTCTTCATTCAATAACCTATCTGCCTCATCAAGGACCTGCTCAACATGCAAAACAGGTTAATCAGTACAAGCTTATTGTTTCTCTATACCAGAAAAAAATACATAATTGTTTACAAAACTCACGAGATATTTCAATGTGCGCAGGGAAAACCCCTTTGTATTGGTTAGATGGTCCACAAGGCGTCCAGGTGTCCCAACCTAAAACAAAATAAATGAAATCTTAAATAAACAACTAGATAAATTATAGCCACGACAACATTCGATAAGGGGATAATGTATAGAAAGATGATGTAAACAAAAGTACTTTAGTGAGAATCACATGATGGTAGAGGGTTTATGATGAGTGGTAGTTTTATGTTCAACTACTCGCCACAGAAGTCACCAAATTCAAATAGCGGCTGAAATAACTTCATTTAATTTGGACATCTATTTTAATTAACAGTTTGCCTATTTGCTTGTAGATTTTTCATATAAATATTGATATAATGTTGCGTGAGGATTGGGGAGGCTAATATATATATTTTTTCTTTCGGGGTAAATCACTTTCTCATATATTCCACAAAAAACAAAAGGATAATTTCCATAAATTTTCACTCAGATCATTGCATTCAAGTTCAGAAAATATCAGAGACTTACAACAACATGTGGCCGTTTCGCCAGGTTAATGGCTTGCTGCACCATGTCTACCCCTCCGACGAGCTACAGAAGATTAAAATAAAGTACTCATCACCAAGAGGGCTCCATATTTGCTAATTATTGAAGCACAGAAAACGTAAGAGGGAAATAATAACAAAAAAAGAGAAAAATATGACACCTCAAAGCCATAAGATTGTTTTTTGAAATTTTTTTTTTTTTTTTTTGGGGGGGAGGGGGGCAAAGGAGAAAATACGATAGGAGCCACACTCCATCTTAGAGCTCAATCAGTTCATATAACCTGATCTCTATGACATCCAATCTCTCTTTCTGCCTTCTCCTCACAATTATAAGCCACAAATGCAACCTAGACACCTGGAATCAAGCGTCCTATAATAAATACACTCCCATACACTAATTCGTTCTTTAACAAACCACCTTCCCTTAGATAGCATAATAATTATCCCCAAGGGCTGAGGTTGTAAGCTATAGCTAAGTAGTTCTGATTCTTGCTCACGAACTGGATGATCATGTGCACACTTAATACATATATAACGTTTAAAACATTTAAGGCATGTGACTGCTTAAGACATGATACATATATAAGGCTTTTTTTGTTAACATATAATATAATAACATCATGATCTGTAACCGACTATGATTTTCAGAATACTTTGTTAGGTGAAAGCCTACCACTGCACACTTAATACCGATGCCAGACCCTAAAGCTTCAAACTGCTCAGCTATCTGAATTGCAAGCTCCCTGAAGAATATCAAAAGCAACAAGTTTATAAAATCTTTTAAAAACGTCAGCGATCTCCTTTTAAGGATAAAAAATGTCTGTGTACATAAAATCTACAACAATTCAGTATTCAACCTTGTGGGAGAGAGAACACAGGCAAAAAATGCTTGGGGAGCTTCCAATAGGGCTTGCAAAATGGGCAGAGCAAAAGCTCCAGTTTTCCCAGAACCAGTTTGTGCAAGTCCAATTAAATCCTTTCCTGCACAACGGTCATAAGGTTGAACACTATTGATACCACAAATATAAGTTGCAAAGAATGAGCAGTAAAAACAAATCATGAGAAAGGGGAAGAAGAACCACCACGGATAAAACTATGAGAACAACTTTCAAATTTAGCATACTAGCGCTTCATATTTAACCATTGATTTGATCAATTTACCTAGTTCGCAAGTAATGGTTAAAAAAGCCGTTGTTTCGACTGGAGAAATCCAAGAAGTTTAATATGCTACCTACTTAATTAACAAATGCAACTACAACAAAAATACTAGCCAATCCTTAAAAAGTGAGAACTGAGACACAACATTTAGATGATTGAATTGTCCCCTGATCTAAAAACCATAAAGTGGAGTGAGAATGGCAGCAGTTCGTCAAAATATTCTATCCTGCAAATATAACCAAAGCTATCCAACATAACCAACACTAATATTTATATTGAAAAAGGTGAAACTTTCATGCAACTCCAAGACTAAATGCAGTTCCAAAAAAATTTAACGATGGCATTGGTTGAATTATAAGAAGAATGAACTAAAGCAAATGCAAAAGATAAAGAAAGAACCTTCTAGGGCATGAGGAATAGCCTCCGCCTGAATCTTTGATGGATTTTTCCAGCCTAAACTGTCACATGCCTCAACCAATTGCTCACAGATTCCTAAGCTCTGAAACGTCTTCACCTCTTCGTTGTCTTGCTCCATTGCCACCGTTCAATCTGTAAAATAACACAAAACAAAAACTTGGCTCATAGACCTTGATTTGAGACCCGGAGTAACAGAAGTGAAGTTATAAACACAAGGTAAAGAATCAGTATTGTGAAACTCGGTACGGAAGAAAAAAAAAGCAAGTAATTTCAAGAATAAAGGCAATTTCCATTACAATAGAAGTGTACATTAATTAGACCATCACTATGCAATATCTTTTTCTGCTAAAGAATCAAAAGTAGCTGTCAAAAAACCCAACTCAAATATGCCCAATACAGAACACAATTTACAGCAACGATATATAGTGATTCAACAACAACAAAGGTACCTCAAAGCTTGAACAGTTCGAGCTTCAAACAAACACACCCCGTTAAATCACCTCACGAGCTAAACCACTTGTGATTAAACAAAAACCCACCGTAAAACACAGCTACAACCACCGTCTGATACTACCGAAAAAACCAAAACACACACACACACACGGCGTTTCCAGTCCTTGTACAGAGAAACAAACAACCCTGTCTTTCAGCCTTCTTCACCGAGACCTCCAAAAACAGTCACCGTCGGCAGCAAATTTCCCTCTCTATCGGTTCGCGGGCTTTATGAAAGAGGAGAGCCCTAAATCATGAAGGTGAATGCTTAAATTACAATTATACCCATTTATTCAAATTACTTTAATACCCTCACTTAAACCAATAACCTTTTTCTTCATTTTATTTTAACTATTTAATTTGAAAAAAAAATTACCATTAACTATGAATATTTTGTAGCGCGCCATAAGACAGGTCCAAAGGACTATCCATTAGGGCCACTACGCGGTGCAATAAGATAGGGATATTGCAGAGTTGTCTTTCTTCTTTCTCTTAGCATTCTTTGCCGTGTAGAAGGACGTAGGAGGTTTTTATGATTTAGAAGACTATTACAAACATTACTATCGTAGGAGCAAAGATAAGATCCAAGGCGAAGGACTCTTCAAGAAGATTTCTACATAGAATATCTTCTTATAAGTTTTGCGGGATCAGAGCGAGATTGTCTATAGAAAGAAGTACGATATAAGCGGCCCAGTCTCCCACTGAAAGACTATCAATATTTTAATTCATTTACATAAAAATATTCTTTATTTTAGTAATAAATTAATCGATACAAAAATATTGTATAATAATAAAATACTTGAATTTTTGTTATAACTTATAAATATTTTAATTTATTTCGTTATTTTTAAAAGTATTTATATATTAAACGTAATTGATAGGTTGATTATTCTCTTAATTAAGTTTAATTGTTACTGAGTTAATATTAATTTTGTTTTGTTTTTGTATATTTTGAAGTGGTTAATTTGGAAGTGTTTTTGTTTTTCCGTTTAAACCATAAAGGGTGTATTTTGTTGTCACATACCAAATTTGATGATTAATTTTTTGAATATATAATTTCAATCTGTTCATCTCCATCGCTGAAAATGGACTGAATTTTTTCTTCCACCAACCGCCAAATCCATCTTCTCGGATTTCTCATTCAGTCTCAGTCTCGTTCACTTCTCGGATTTCCGTTCCCAAATCCATTTGTTTCCAGTTTCTGCCGATCAATTTCAGCCCCGACTTGGATTTGGTGATCTACAAGATCTGTTAAATGCATCAGGTTTGATCGCTTGTTTTGGTTTTTTTTAAGGTTGAAGACGAAGAAGCCCATTAGTTGCTGAAAAGATGCGAAGTAAGGGATCGAATGCTCGCCTTTCGGGCATGCCTATTCGATCCCGAATTCCCACCCTTTTGCTCTCCATGTTCGCCACCTTCGCTTCAATTTACGTCGCTGGCCGGTTTGTTCTCTTTGATTCTCTCGTTTCCACTGTTTCTTCTTAACTGGGTGTTTGGTTCTGGGTCGTTTTTTGAATTCTGGATGAGTTGTAGGTTATGGCAGGATGCGGAGAACAGGGTTTACTTGATTAAGGAGCTGGATAGGCTAACTGGTCTGGTGGGTAATTCTGTTCGGCCATTAATGCTGCTTAATTATCTGTGGAATTTAGCGACTATTGAGCATCTGCATTTCTTATTGTACTTGTACTGAGCTTAAGCTGAACTTCAGCTACTACTTTCTGACCAGCGGTTCAAGTATTACATTGATTGAAAGTTCTTTTTTCTTTTTTAATAATAATAATTAATTGGTATAAATATCCTTAACGGCATCGTAGACTTTAATATGCGTAGGGAAGAAGCGGTGGTTGATTGTTCCATGGAGGTACTTGAAATATAATACATTACGTGTTTTTTTACTTCAAGGTTTTCCCTCTCTTGAAGGAACATTAAGGCATGGAGAAATTCAGTATGGGTTTGTTGATTATTATATTTTATATAACTGGCATCTTGTTACAGCTTTTTTGGTAATTGTTAAACAAGTACAGACTGCTGTTGTTTTTTTAAAATTCAAGGACAAGACAACCTATGGAATAGATATTGTTCAAGTAACTAAGTTCATAGAGGCTGTTCTTTTCTTTTTTTTTCCTATCTTTTGTTTGTTTTTTTCTTTAGAAAGGTATGAGTGGATACCTGGATCCTAATACTGAAGTATTTAAATCAACCAAAATTTGGTTATTTATATTTAATTATCACTGTGAGATGGGATAGGATGATTTAAATTGCATATATGCATGTTATTTGCAATTACCAAAGAGTTTATGGCTTAACCAAAAATTGGAGTTGTGGTTATCAGTTCTTGGCTTTGAATTTTTTATTTTTACACCCCATCTTTTAGCTGCAGGTACCGTTGCATTGCAATTTGTGTTGATTTCCGATCCACTTAATTACTTTGGTCCTCTCTGGATTATTTGAATTGATCCATTGTACCTGTGCAGGGACAATCTGCCATTTCAGTGGACGATACATTAAAAATCATAGCCTGCAGGTGTTAGTTACTTTTATTTGGTTGGATTGACAATATCTAATTTTTAGTTTACACCTCCAATCTCTTGTAATATCTTTACATCTTTATAGGGAACAACAGAAGAAGTTGTTGGCGCTTGAGATGGACTTGGCTGCTGCTAGGCAAGAAGGTTTCACGGTGAAGCATTCAAGAGAGACTAATGAAACAAAGGTCCCCTTGGTTGTAATTGGAGTCGTCACCAGATTTGGCCGCAAAAACAACAGGGATGCAATTCGTAAAGCATGGATGGGAACCGGTAATGCATTATTCTTCCCTGTGGTTAAAGTTCTCCTCATACCCAGTTTTAGGTTGAGGTTTTGTATGCCTCATCGTTGTACTTTCGCATGGTTGGAAACAAACGTCTTCCCTCCTTTATGATTGCTACATTTAGTGACATAGTTTGTGTTTCTGTATATTACGATCCTTTTTTAACGTTGTTTTTATTTAATGTTTAGACCGAAAACCTTTATTTGCAGGTGTTTCTTTGAGAAAAATGGAGAGCCAGAAGGGAATAATTGCTAGATTTGTCATTGGAAGAAGGTTTTGTTTATATTCATTTACCAACTTTAAGTTCAATATTCTGATTTTCGTTTAAACATCTTTCTTAACATCTAGCTTTATGTACTTTCTTGCAGTCCAAACCGTGGGGACAGTTTAGACAGGGCCATTGACGATGAAAATGGACAATATAATGATTTCATTATACATGTATGTTTTCTTGATTGTTATGGACGATTTGCTTCAGCACTGAAATCATTCATTTCTAGGGGTAGCAATTTTGGAGAATGATAGACCATCCTTGTTACTTAAGTAAAGTTTAGTTAATTGACTATAGCCTACATCTTTACAGAATGATCATGTGGAGGCACCTGAGGAGCTTTCAAAGAAGGCCAAGCTTTTTTTTGCTTATGCTATTGATAAATGGAATGCTGAATTTTATGCCAAAGTCAACGACGATGTTTACATAAATATTGGTTAGTACAACTAGTGACTGAATAGTTATCCCTCAACACATTTTGCTTTGCATGTAAAATTCCTCCGTGAGAAGGTAAGAAACAAATCGAATATGTCAATGAAACTTCATGCCTCATGCTAAAACGATCATTTTCTTGATATGCCAGTGCCATAAATGTCTCTTTGTA
Organism: Cucumis sativus; assembly: GCF_000004075.3. Taxonomy (NCBI): domain Eukaryota; kingdom Viridiplantae; phylum Streptophyta; class Magnoliopsida; order Cucurbitales; family Cucurbitaceae; genus Cucumis; species Cucumis sativus. The sequence continues at coordinate 392,228 of NC_026659.2, read as the reverse complement.
TCTAAAGTGAGATAGTTAATGGAATTCAACTTTAGTTAAGACTGCTGCACCATAATGGACGGTGTTCTGCATCATCTGTTTGAATCAGGGAGGATTCTTGAGAAAACTTTCTTTTGCTTTTCTTTGGAACATTGGGTTAGAAATGAAAGATTGAAGTTTAGTCCCCATGTCCGTACCTTGTTTTGGGTCTTTGTAGGACTCTTCTAATTTTTCTTTTCTTAGGGTTCTTTCATTGGGGTTTGGCCTTTTTTCCTAGATAAATATTCCTTTGTGCTTTTTCTTGTGAAGCACGACTATGACTATACCTTCAACGTTATTTTTCACATTGAAGTGAAGCTATTTCTTAACTTCTTTCCGGTTTCTGCTACTGCTTATGGCACTTGTGAATGAAAAATTATACATTTGCTAATCATTTCTGTAAATTACTTTTGTTCTATACAGATGCCCTAGGGAGCACACTTGCTTCTTACTTGGACAAACCTCGTGTCTATGTTGGGTGCATGAAATCTGGTGAAGTATTCTCAGAACCGTGAGTATGGTGTATATCAGCACATACATTTAACATAAGTATTGGACATTTGACTATGAAATTAAATCTCTCATCGTCCTCCATTTGGACCTTTTCAGGAGCCATAAATGGTACGAACCAGATTGGTGGAAATTTGGTGATAAAAAAACGTGAGTTATATTGCATTTGTTTATGCCTTATTGCAAACAATAGTGTTACTAATTCATCCTGCTAATTTTTTTCCATCCCGCGACATGCTAAGACTGATTTGTTCTTCCACTTTTGCGATGGTCAAGATCTCATTCCACTCAATATTATCAAGTTTATCAATGTTTTAACCTTGTAATAAAAGTTACCATCTTTCGCATACACAAACAGATACTTCCGTCATGCTTCTGGCGAAATGTACGTCATATCTAAAGCCCTGGCCAAGTTTATTTCAATAAACAGGCAAGTATTTGTACTGGTCATCTATTGTCTTGTCTGCATTTTACATGGCTGAACATGAATGCTTACAATGAATTTATCATATCTGCAGATCTCTTCTCCGTTCTTACGCTCATGACGATGTCTCGACTGGTTCCTGGTTTATTGGGCTTGATGTCACATACATTGATGAGGGGAAGTTTTGCTGCTCTTCTTGGTCTGCAGGTTTGTCTTCCCGTTTCTAAATAGAACAGACTAGAATCAGAAGTCTCATACCCAAAATTTCAACTTTAACTAAAATATCAAGCTTGCAAGAGATTGAATCTTCTTTCGCCTTTTTTTAGGAGCCATTTGCGCTGGTGTCTGATTGGTTTGCTTGAAGATCCTTGATGGGAAAAGGGGAAATACCAGCTTGAAGAGAACACATAACTAATTTATATCTTTTTGGTGTCCTTGTGTGTGGCTAGACGGAAGGCAAGAAAGCTTGGCACTGCTTTTGGTTTCTTACGTGACGCTGAGTTCTGGAGAGACTGGCTTGAGGTTCAACAGTTTGTAAGATGTGCAACACAGAAAGATTAACAATTGAAGGGGAAACTTAACTTCATTCTTTGGACTTCACTTCATCTTACTGACGTTCTTATATGTGATTTTGTTGTTCATTTAGCTCCGGATGTATGTTAATTCTTTCAGGCGAGTTGGACCTTTGAGAAATGTAGATTTAAAGTCACAGTTTTATGAAGCACCTATTATCAAAGATTTCTTATAAAAAGAAACTCTCCCTACTTTTCTTCATTTGCTCTTGTTAACAAAGTATCAAAATTTTCAAAACATCATGGATCTTGAAGTTCTTAAAATTGAATCATGATGAAGTGAAGTCCAAAATTGAAGAGTAACTAGAAGTCGACATGATAATGAATAAATTTTTAGATTACTAAAGTCGTTTATTTGAATAATAACCAATTAGGTTTTTTAAAAATGTGTTTGTTTTCTTATGAAACCTTTGACCATGTTTTTAACCAAACACTTGAATATATTCAAATCAAGAGACTAGAGATTTTTATAGTTGAAATGTAAACATAATTCAAGAAGAGATTTGCATTTATTTTGGACATCAATCAAGTAGAAAACTATCTACAGTATTGACATATTTTGGACACCTCTAAGAAACCAATCACATCATAATTTTCATTCTCTTCATCCTCTTGAGGTTGGTAAGACAAGTCTTGGCTTCTTTGGATATGTAGATAACAATCAAATTCCTTTCTTTACTTGGACGGAAAATAGAAGACTAGCCACTTCTATTCTGTTCGAGACTTCGAGTTTGTTTCCTTCCAAGCTTATATTAAATTTTCTTGATTGCTCATCAACCAAGCCATCTAACAAACAAAAAGCATATATGTGTATATATATATATATATTCTCCTTTTGCTTATGTGCAATTCTTCTAAACTGAATTTATCGCCTATACCATGTTCGAAAGCTGCTTCAAAGATCTAGCAAAAGAAGGTGAGCTTAAGAAGTTGACTTTAAGTTCACTGCCAAAAAAAAAAAAAAATCCATACAGTCTACTACAAAGCTTGTAACTTGGTATACATCATTTGTGAGAGCGCCTCGATCAAAATATGATGCATAACATGGTTAGAAAAGTAAAGGTTATTAAGGTTATTAAGATCCCATTTGATAACAATTTGATTAATGGCTTTTGATTTGTGAAAATAAAGCTTATAAGCACTACTACTGAGTGAAAACAAGCACGATTTTCGAAAACTAAAAACAAAAAATCAAATAGTTATCAAGGAATTGAATTTGCAATCAACCCTACAGTTAATTCTGCAGCAGAATTCAATCCAAAGACATGAAAAATATAAGATGTAATCATCATCAGCTGTCATTAAGAGGATCTGCAAGTGTTGGCCAAACACCAATAGGTAAACGACTACAATACACAACAAATGCCTATGCCTATATTATTTATAACATTTACAATCCCAAGAGGCCTCTATATAGTCATATTACATATACAAAGATGTCATAGTTGAAGTACAACAGAACTCTTGACACAATCATTTTCATAATTTTCAATTAAGACGTACCACCAAGAAAATGAGCTACAGCCTTATCGGTGTCATTGTCATACATGAGTAATGCCTCAACCACCTTGATAGAAGAAAATCCCATTTCTCGTAGGAGTGTGTAGCCTTTTACAAATTCTTGAACCTACAAAGTTACTCAGAGACTGTCAGCAAAGCCAAACAAAAACACAAAAAATAAACATGAAGGACATCGTAGAATGAAGTGCTTCACAAGATGGAATTAGAGAGACTAAGACTGAAAGTTATTCGAACTCACTAAATAGGGCGTTTTGAACTTAATAACCAGATTAAGAAAGAAAGTAGACTTTAGAGAACAAAGCTACATTTTAACCTCTTTGAAGGTTAAGTAGAATTGAATCAAATAGCGTAAATGATAAGATAAATCAAAGAGCTGTGCATGGATCCTGCATCTTGCATTACAAGCAAGCAACTTAAATATATTTATAGTAGAGTGAGAAGTAGAGATAATCCAGCAAGTTGTTTACACACATTATCTAATATGTAATAAATCATATGAAGCACACATATTTTTGTTCTGGCCATTATAGCACGTGTCCTAAGGTGAAAGGGCATGATAACTCAACATCTCTAGATAATGATTATAGTCGTCCAGACCTTCCTACAACTTAACAGATATAATCCTGACTTTCCTCCGACTAATCACTGATAATACTTGATCTTCCTTCAACTTAGCATTGTTAATACCTTATACCACTAGGTGACAAGTGACAACAATCATGCACCACTGTGTCCACATTCCCAAAGGCACCCACTCTCTCTTTCAAGAGGACCACTTCACCATGTTGTATAAATGGGCTATATATACATGTCTCAATTATTCTCATGGGAATATTATCTAACTCTCTATACTTAGATGGCAATAAAACTCATAATAAGATATTAAATCCTAAGTAGGTGACCACTATGGTTAAATCCAACTCCTCCTTTAAGCACTTCACTGTTTACATTATTGCCTCTTATTGATCATTGGGTCAATCATGGAAGTTTATCAAGTATATATATCAAATGCCACAAATACTATACATTACAATGAGATCATATCCCATTTCCCTAGGGTGTCACTGCACCAATAATTCATAATTACCTTGGTTGGATTGTCTCCATAGTTAGCAACTGCAAATGAAACAGCTTCCCGATTCAAGCCAGATGCAACATACTTGCTCACAACTGGATCTCCAATTGAACCCTACAAGGAAACATGTGTTTACACATACAAATATAGATTGTGGAACATTGACTGTGAGACATACCATATAGTTCTATTTTGAAAAGTGAAAAAAGCGAAATCAAATATAATCAAGTAGTTTTTTTGTTTTTCAAGAGATAGTCAACACAAAATGAATGAATAAATAAATAACAAGAAACAAAGACCTTTAGTTTGCAGATCATAAACAATAAAATTTCTAATGCAATATAAATGTGATTAATGATGCCAACGATGAGGAAATAACCTACTACAGATTAAAAATTACAAATATGTTTACAGGGAGAATCTTTCATAGATATGTTTACAGGGAGAATCTTTCATAGATAAAGTCTTAGTTAAGAAGCTCGCTGATGAAGAAAAAAAGAGCATACGAATTAAAAAGAAAGAGTTACCATTGAAGATGTGGACTCCACTGGTTTAGGAGGAGGATGTTCCAACCCAAACCGATTCCAATTTGGAGCTTCTTTCTCTGCTTCAGCTAAAACCTTTTTCTCAAACTCAAAATCAAATTGGAAATTGCTCCGAGGAATATCTCCAACTTGTGGAGATAATTGAGGCTATAAGAAAACGTCAAGCCATTAAAACCCAAAACAACCATAGAACCAAACGGAAAGTCACCAATATCAAGATCCAATTCACATTCAAAACAGAATCCACAATCTAGAGCAACAAAATCAAAACGCACCGGAGGAGTAATTCGATATTCCGGTTTAATAGTAACCCTGATGCCCAATCCTGCTGTACAATAAAAAAAATTCCATCAATTTCATGGGAAAATCAAATGATCCAAGAAAACCCTAAAATCATTTCTGAAATTCACATAAACTACAAAACAAAGCGATTCGTCAAAACCCCATTATAAAATAAGATGGAAACCGATGAATTTACACGAAGAAGAAGGTGATGGGGATGGAGAAGAAGAATAATGATGGGATGAGAGACGGGCCACCGGAGGGGTTGATGAAGGAGCTTGTTGACCGATTCTGGGGTACATTGAATGTGAATACATGGGATGGGGAGAAGGAGATGGGGAAGAAGAAGCGGTTGAGGTGTACATCGGCTGATGAGAATCGTAGTGGCCGGAGTTGTTTCTGAAATCGTACGCCATTGGAGAACAGAGGAAAAGGCTCAAGGGAAAGACGGTGGACGATTGTCAAACCAAATATGTTTCAAACTTTAACGCAAAATATTAATCTAATCATTCCCATTTTATATTTTCAAATTTTGGATTTCATTTTCAACAAATTTCTCCAATTAAGATTTGTTTTTTGAAGATTGATTTTGGTTTATGTGATTTTTATTTTTATTACACTTTTTGTTTGTTTAGATTAGGACTCGTAATCAACTACTAAATCCAATTTCTAATCTCAAGATTATTTACAGTTTATCAATTTATATAGTTAATAGAATAAAATTTGTTAATATAAATTATAAATATTTTAATTTATTTTACTATTTTAAAAAAGTTCCCTAATTAAGACTTAGTCGCTGCAGTTTAGAAATTGTTTAACTATCTCAATCAAACAATATTTAGGTTTCATTAACAATAGCTATTCTTCTTGTTTGTTTATTTATTTTTGTAAACATTGTATCAATTCTCTACCTTTCTCTTGATTTATTTTGTCATTCAATTCTCAACTCATTAAAAATCCCAATGGTGAGGACTTAGGTTGCATTCAATTGAACTAGAAATTGAATAAACAAAGGCTTAACCTTGTGGCTTTGTTTCTATTTTATATACAGAAAGTAAGGAGCAAGTTCATGCTACAATACAACAAAAGGAAGAGAAAAAGAAATGAAGCCTCTAATCAGAGAATACATACAAGGCCTAAGAAGTGGAGAGGATTACAAACAAACAATTTGATGTTGCAAGTTAAGATGTTTCTCACAAATTAAATATGTGGTCATTTGCACCAAACATGGCAGCATTGAACTGTCTTGTATTCAAGTCGCTCCCATCCAAGGAAGAACCAAATCTGTCGAGCCACTGCGTCGGGCTTTGGTTTTCGCTCTCCTCTACCCACTCTGACGTCATGTCAATGTCGTCGAACTGGATAGGATCAGATTCCAGGGGTTTTGTTCTCATCTGTCTAGCCAACTTGAGATTGTAGTTTATGTAGACGAGGTCGTTCAATGTCTCCTTATCGATTTTATTACGCTTTTCAGAGTGAATTTGCTGAAACATGCTCCAATGCCGCTCGAAGGAGAAAGTACTGCAAACTTGACTGAGAATCCGTATTGCAACTCGTTGTAACACGGGTGCAGAGTCACCAAACTGTTCCCACCAAAGCCCTACATTACATCAAGTCCATGGTGATACTAGCAAATCAAACGAATGTTTAAAATTAATATGCTTAGTAAGGCATCATGGCTGTTAGTCCCACATAATATGACAAAGGATATTTGTTACCATATGTAGGGTAAACAATTCAAACCCCAATCTCTTGGTGAGAGCATATGTCTTAACTAGTTAGGCTATATTCAAGTTGGCCCTTACAAGTATAAGCATTAAAATTAATAATTAGCTAATCCACGCAACTAAAATTAGAATGTAGTATTTTTAAATTCGTCACAGCATCATTTTGTTTGGTCAGCCAAACATCAAATTATTTTCTTGACCATTTAAATTGTCGTAAACTTTAAGAGGTGTTTGGAATATTGTGTTGAGTTATAAAGTTTGTGTCTGGGGTGCAGCATTATAGGATGAAATTCCTAAATAAATTAGCAAAATAAAGAGGAAAAATGGAGTTTCTCGATAAATGTGCAAACTTATAAAGTTGTGGACCAAACATCTCTAAAATACTAAAATGTCAGGTTCCAAAGCCTCATTGTAAAAGTCCTAAAACCAAAAGTGTGACTTGCACTTGCCCCCAAAACAGTTAAAGTATACCTTCCTAATATAGAGCTGCCAAAATGACAAATCATTTGGTGTAAAAAAGCTACTATAAGAAGAAACTAAAGAAACCAATGCATTCGACAATTTATTGGCGACAGAGAAAAGAAAGAAACAGAACACGAGATAGAGCTCTATCTCACTAAATACACTTGTTAACTATATTCAGAACCAAGACAAATATAATGAAAACATGAATAGTTGTAGTAAAAAGTAAATCTAGTTTTCTCATTGGAGGTCTGGTCTTGAACTCTAGGTTCAAATCCTCCCACTCCAAGTTGTTGTACTAAAAAGAAAAAAAAAAGTCCAAGACTCGACAGTGCAGATTCTAGCACAATCTTTTGGTAGTTGCTAAATCAAGTCCGAAATGCCAAAGTTCACTGTTTCAATGAAATTGTGTACAGATATTTGTTTAAACGACAATGGAAAGAGAACTTACAAGGTGAAACTGTGTCTCTTGCTTCCATTGCTAAGCTGCATCCAAACATCCCATTCGCCTTTGTGAAAGTAAATATTTGATTGGTAATATCCCGTCTCATCTCTGGCAAGGGGAGTAATTTCTCCAAAACATTAAAGAAATCTTCTTTAATGGAAGTAAGGAACTTTATCTCTGGATTATACTGAATACTTGGGTTCAAAAATGCAGCTGCTGCATGAAGCGGGGAATGAAGTTGGTCTCGCCACTTCCTGTCAACAATATCAAGAAATGTCTTGCACTTGATCTCATCCATTATATAGTATGTTCTTATTGATTCTTTTGCTCTAGTCATTAACTCATATATACATCCCACAGCAGGTTTACCCCCACACACTTCTCTCAACACTCTCAGGAAAGGCTCTGATATTGCTACACATTCTTCTACTGCCCTCCAGAAATCATTATCTTCTATTATGGCAATACAAGAAATGCTCTGTGGTTTATTTGCGTAAGAATTTGTGGTGTAATCAGGGCTGTTGAACATATGCTTCAGTCTTGACCTTTGCTTCAGAATAGATTGCAAAGACAGGAAGCTTGATACAGGTTTCGATATCCCAGTCCGGATGAGTTCTTGACCACCAGTGAACCTTCGCATCAAGTCAAGCAGTGAGGAACTATTATATAAAAATTTTGATATAGTTTGTGCTTGCAGGATACATCTGTTTACCCAATCTACCTTTGAAAATTCCTCCAAAATTGAATTCAGACACTGCGAAGCACAGGGAGACACAAATATAGTTCCGTAGGTCTGAAGGATATGATTTGCAGTACCTGAATAATTCAAACTACTGTCCATGATTATCTGCACTACATTTTCATGGCCGAAATCCTGAATGACGGAATCAAATAAATCACCAAGGCACTTTGTGTTCTTGAAATATGTAGATGCATCGACGGATTTGTGAAAAAAGGTCCGGGATGGGGATGAAACCAAAAAGTTAATCAAAGCCCTTGATTTATTGTCAGTCCATGTGTCTACAATGATTGTGCAGCCAGTGGTAGTCCACTCTTTCTCAATATCCTTTGACTGAAGGCTCACTTCAGTTTTGATCCTCTCCAACCAAGTAGTCTTCAGAGTTTCAGCAGAAGGGCCTGTAAATCCAGGGCCACATTTCCCTATTGCGTCAATCATAAGCTGATAGGATGAAGATCTAGCTATACTAAAGTCTAGCTTATTCTCAAAAAAGAATAAAGCAATGCTTTTCTCAGCATTTTCATGATTGTGTAATGATGGAGGAGCCATGGGAGTAACGGTTGGAAAAACTTTGGCAACTGGTGATGGGGTTTCTATTGAAACAACAGATTTACACATTGATATTGATGGTACGCTTTCAACAGTTTTGACTTCAGCTAGCTTCTGCTTTTTCCCAGTAGATGCTTCCTTGATTTCCTCTCTAGTTGCTAGTATGGCTCTCACTCTATCAGAAACATCGTCCCTGACTTTACTACATGGATTTACACCTCTACTCGGTAGTCGAGATAAATGATGCTTCAATCTACTAATCCCACCATTCAAAACTCTAAGACAAAATTTGCACTTTACCTTGTTACCATCTAATTTCTCGGCATATTCCCAACAAATATCTTTCTCACGGACCACTGAAAAAAGTAAAAAAAATCAAGCAGCTAAATTGGCGAAATGAATGTATAAGAGTAAAGCGAAGAATCTAGTTTGGCAACAAACATTGCGTAACCAAAAAGTTTCAACTCACTCAGGATGTGTATGTGTTCTGATGTTCCGGTAAGTCAACCTACTGAGGATGAAACCAAAAGAACAGTAAGAAGAGGAGAGGCCAAGATGAGTTATTCACGATTAGTATTAGAAAATGGTCAACGATCAGACCAGAGAATAAGATTCAAGAAACAACAAGAGATATGATTAAAATGTAACAGTAAGATAGTCTCGTGAAAGCTCTTAAAAGAAGAAAGATGAATTAAACTACAACGAAAAAGAAGGGACAAGGAAGAAACGCATAACAAGAAAACAAGGACCTCAAATGTGGCAACATGTCTAATTGCTTTTGAATTTGAGAAATACAGAACATGCTTAATTTGAAAACCATATCCATCCATTGGTGAAATTTACAGATGATATTAGTAAAGCACTCCCTGCATTGGCTAACTGACTGATGTTAAAGATAAAATCATTTTCTCCCTCATTTTGATGGATTGAAACTCCTCGGGAAAAGGGATCTTCCAAAATGCCTCTCTCGGTCTCAGCAATGTTCAAAACTAACTTACGTGATACCATGAACTTAAAGCCACACCATTCGTCTTTGAGAAAGAAACATCAAAAAGCAAAATCAACTCCTCTGAAACTCTTAACAAGAGTGTCATATCAAATTCTCTTCGGCTCTGCAGAAGGCTTTTTTTCTTCAAAAAGACCCTCATTCTCTTCCTTTTAACATTTAAAATCACCCCATTTCCGTCCACCAATTTTCTCAGAAGCCAAACAAGGCCGAAACCCATTAACCTCCTCATAAGAAAAACAGAGACCATACACTACACTTGCAAACTCCCACCCAGAACAGCAAAATTTCCATCAAATTCAATTAACAAAAAAAAAAAAAAAACCCAATTCGAATCTTCCACCAACTCAAACAATCCCACAAGAAGCTAAGCGATTGTTTGTTTACTCAAGCAAACTTCCGTCCCTCGTTTCCCAGTGAACAAACAAGTGGTAGAACCAAATTCCCACAACCCCATTTGAAAAATCCCAACACCCGTTATCCTCATTTCTCTCTGGACAGGCAAAGAAGCAGCAAAATCGAACTGTAAAAGCCACCCGCAACCAACGAACTAAAAATAGAGCTTGTAAGAAAAAACGGGAAAGAGGGAATGAAAACGAAAGGAAAATTAACGAGAAATTTAAGGGTAACTTACAGAATAGATAGAGAGAGAGTGAGAGAGAGATTGGGTATTTGGGTGTTGTTGTTCTCGACGGAGAGATGAGCGGAGGGTTCGCAGTAGATGAAAGAAATGATCGATTTATCGCGAGATTTTGAGAGAGCTCGAAAGCTCTGTTCTTACTCTTAGGGTTCCATTTTTTTTTCTTTCCTTCAATCAAAATTTTATTTCTTTTTCTCGTTTTCAACTATTTTCACAATTTTCCCCTTTTTTTTTAATTTTCCTTACGATATATCGCGGGCCGTCCGATCCAAAACTGATTCCGACAAGTCGATGATAGGAGTCGATATGTCGATAATTAAAACGACGCCGCATTAGCCATATAAAATGGAAAGAGAAAAAATAAGAATCAGATATTGGAAGCCTTCTCTCTATCAGAGCCAGGTTTCGATCCTGGGACCTGTGGGTTATGGGCCCACCACGCTTCCGCTGCGCCACTCTGATTTGTTGAAACATATACGTATTTAGACTTTAATTACTATACTTTAGTTTGATAATTCTATTTTAATTTAGGGCCATTTTTCAAAATAGCAAAAAAAATTATTTTATCGAGTGAGAGAAAAAAATCACTAACTATAAAATGTTTATTATTGATAGAATCTCAAATTTTGTTATATAAAAAATCTAGAGAAATCGTGTAGAATGAAACATTTGAAAAAACATTTGCACTTTATCAAATAATAAAGTGTAATTAATTTTGTTTTTTTATATAGTTTTGGTATATAGAGTGTAAATAATTTGTCAACTTTTTATATTTCTTTTTTCAATTTCCTCCTTTTACCATACATATTGTTTTCTTACTGTTGCTTATTTTAGTTTCTTTCATTTTGTTGGCCACTATAGTTGACGAACTAAAATATTATATTTTTTTCAAATATAATAGAATATTTCAATTAATATATTAGCTCAAACAATTATTGACATAGAGTTTCATTAAAATTATTATTTTTTTAAACAAATGAGAATTGTAAGTTTATATTTTCGTTTGAAAAATCAACAAAATTTAACCGAAAAAGAACATTAAAATAAAAAAAAATAAAAGAGGATTAGAAAAAGGGATAAAAGATTTTTGGTGCATTGATAAATATGATAGACATATAGGAGTGGTTAATTGTTGACTTATTAATAGAAAAAATATGTTAAAAGCCAAAAGCCAATTATTAGTTTACCAAACAAACCAAACTTTTGTCCAATCATTTTGATTCCTATTTCTTTCAACAAATCTAAGCCTTTCAAAAAAAATTAGCACTTATGTCCACTCTTTTTTCCACATTTCAATCATGACTATTAACCTAAAGTATGGAGTAACTTATCAAAATATTTACCATATATTACTTAACTGTACCTACAAATCTTACGTTCTCAGGTATCATTCTAGTTGACAATGTATAACCTTGAATGCTCCTCAAATTTAATTAAACGATAAAAGAAAAAAAAGTATCTAATATTAAAAATAATATTTTATTCCATAAGAGACATAAAGTTATCTTTTAAATGATCAGATGCTTTGGATTCCAAATAGATAATAATTTATTTCCATTTACAAAAGCCTAATCTCAATTAAATATTACCAAATCTAAGAGATCATAATTTTGGGAGTGAGTTCTTGAGGGTTAAATTAAAAAGACTCACTTTGCTTTTTAAATAATAATAATTACCAAAAGTGCAATCTCCTTCTTTTTGTCAATATGTTTCCACAATGCCACAAAAAATGGGCCTCAAAGAAACAGCATCAGCCATCAATGGCGGCAATTCCACCATTAAAATAGTAATTGAAGAAACCCCATTCATATCACATGGACCCTCCTCCTGTTCCTCTGGCGTTTTTGACCATTTTCTGATGTGGGTTTTCTCTTTCTCCTTCCATTTTTTCCTTTTTTCTTCTTCTTCTCTGTATGTGATGTTAACTGCTCTCTATTCACTAGTAAACAAAAATCTTTTGCAGCTGAGTTTTCATTTTCCTTCCTCTTTTGTCAGTTTCATCAATCAATGCAATGCAATCGACTGGGAATGCAAAAAAAATTTCTTTGTTTCGAGTTGTGTTGATGGAGATTGTTATTTTTGGATCTTGAGAAAGCTTCTGGGAAGTTTGAAGTAAGAAGTAATTCTATAGCTAGGTTTCTTCTGTTCATATTGTTGCTTGTTTGACTACTGAGAAAATGAAGAATATAATCTTGATTTCAAGCCATTTAACTTTTGAAGTTGTTGTTCTTGTTTGGACTACAAAATGATATTGATTCACTTCAGTTTTCTTAATGCTCTGATTCATATGTGCATCTTGAGCATGCTTTGTTGAACTCTGGTCTATTGTTACTCCTTCTGTTTCAACTTCTTTTTCTTCTTTTTTCTGTTTCTAAACTTGTTTGGCCACTGACGAAATGGGAAGTAAAATTTCGACTGTCTCTTTTCTCACCATTTATTTGATTCATTTTTGCATCTTCAGCAAGTTTTGTTGAAGTTTGGGAGGATATTTGTGAGAAGTAAATCCTCTGCTACCCATTTGATTTCAGCTCCTTTTTTCTCACAGCTGTTTTTGAACCTGTTTGGCTACTGAGAAAAAGTAAAATCTAATTTGTAGTGATTTAGGCCAATTTGATCACCACTTAGTTTGTGAAAGTAAGACTATAAACACTAGTTCTACTTATTAGTTTCTCTTTTTTTTTGTTGTTGTCTACATTTTAAGAGTTTTCAAAAGATAAGCTTGGTTCTGAAAACTAAAAATGGTAGTTTTTTAGTTTTGAGAATCGTATTAAGAATTCAAATATTCACTCAAAAGAAAGATGTGAACTATGCTTAAAGTTGTGGAAAAAATAAAAAACCAAAAAGAGCTTAACATTTTTGGGAAACAAGTAGACTCGTAGCTAGAGTAATAAGTCCACAACTTTGCTATTTCAACTTGTTCTTTATTTTCCCTATCCTTTGCGTTTCTTTGTTCTGTTGTGTACTTTCTTAGTTGAACTTTTTTCGATAAATTGTTTCTATACAAAAGCGAAAAACATACAAAATAATTTATGGTGAAGCCAACATGAATTAGAAAAATGGAAACTTGAAATGAAATTGTCATTGAAGGAGACATTTTTTGTTCTTCTGAGTCTGACTGATTGAACCGATGATATGGGTTCACTTGGGTTTTATTTTGCTTTGAGTCTGTAGATTTAGATTACTATTTTTGCATCTTAAGCATGATTTTCTCAAGCCTGAAAGACTAGCAGTTAATACTAATAGTAAATTCGTTGCTAATCTTTCTTTTTTCTCTCCTCCCATCATTTCTGTACCTTTTGGCTATTGATATAATGGGAAGTAACCTCAATTCATTTCAGTATTATATGTCGCAAAGTATTGATTTTGATTCGTTCTCTTTAATTGCGGAAATCATGAAGATGCAACTAGCAATTGGTAGCAATTGAAGCAAAGAGAACTGTTAAATCATCCTCTTGGTGCTCACTCATTCTTGCTTAAAAAGCCTCGAGTCTTGGTTGAAAATGAGCTTCAAAAGGGATCTGGAGCTTGTCGTCTTCGTTTTCTGTGCAGTTTTCTGGTATGCAGCGACTTTTTCTCCGGTCATGTCAGAGCCGATCAAAGACAAGGAAGCTTTGCTTAATTTTATTAGTAAGATGGATCACTCACACGCGATCAATTGGAAAAAGAGCACTTCTTTGTGCAAAGAGTGGATTGGAGTTCAATGCAACAATGATGAATCTCAAGTTGTAGGTTTGCGATTGGCTGAAATTGGCTTACATGGTTCGATCCCAGTGAACACTCTTGGCCGACTATCGGGACTTGAAACTCTAAGCCTAGGATCAAACTACATATCAGGGTCTTTCCCTTCTGACTTCCAAGAACTGAGAAATCTCAACTCACTCTACTTGGAAAACAACGGGTTTTCTGGTCCATTGCCGTTGGATTTCTCAGTATGGAAGAATCTCAGCATCATTGATTTGTCCAACAATGCCTTCAATGGGAGCATCCCTCGCTCGATATCAAACATGACACATCTAACAACATTAAACCTCGCCAATAACTCACTCTCCGGTGAGATTCCAGACCTCCACCTACCTAGTTTGCAGGACTTGGATCTTTCGAACAACTTCCTCACAGGAAATGTCCCTCAGTCCCTTCAAAGATTTCCAAGTCGGGCATTCTCCGGTAACAACCTTGTCCCCAAGATTAAGAATGCTGTTCCTCCAATTCGTCCTGGACAGTCGCCCAATGCAAAGCCATCAAAGAAAGGTACAACAACAATTGGTGAAGCAGCAATTTTAGGCATTATAATTGGAGGTTCTGCAATGGGGTTAGTTATAGCAGTCACTTTGATGGTTATGTGCTGCTCAAACAGAAGAGTGAAAAACAATGCCTCATCAAAGCTGGACAAACAAGATTTGTTTGTAAAGAAAAAGGGATCTGAGACACAAAGCAACAGCCTCAAGTTTTTTCGGAGTCAGAGCCTTGAGTTTGACTTGGAGGACTTGTTGAGGGCGTCTTCTGAGGTGCTCGGGAAGGGGACGTCTGGGACGACGTATAAGGCAACATTAGAAGACGGAAATGCTGTGGCAGTGAAGAGGTTGAAGGAAGTGAGTGTTTCAAAGAAAGAATTTGAGCAGCAGATGGAAGTGGTAGGAAGCATTGAACATGAAAATGTGTGTGGTTTAAGGGCATATTACTATTCAAAGGATGAGAAACTCATGGTCTTCGACTTTTACCAACGTGGAAGTGTCTCCGCAATGTTGCATGGTATGTTCTTATCTCTCTCCTTTGAAGTTTTATCACTTCAAAATCTTGTTTTTGTTTGTAATATTTTACCAAGAATTCAACTTTTGTTACTTAAGAAAATGTAAATTATAACAAGAAATTGAGAAGAAAAAAACAAACTTTTAACTTCCATTAATGAAAAAATTTAGCTAGTTTTCAAATTCTGGCTTAAAGGTTAAAGAAACAAATCCAAATGATGAGTAAAACTAAAAATTCCATTGTTGAAGATGGAGGGTTGATTTGTGAAAATGGAATTTTGCAGTTGCAAGAGAGAAAGGGCAGTCTCCACTTGACTGGGAAACTCGACTCCGAATCGCCATTGGTGCCGCCAGAGGAATCGCTCGCATCCATTCACAAAACTGCGGCAAACTTCTTGTCCATGGAAACATCAAGGCATCAAACGTATTCCTTAACTCCCACGGCTACGGTTGCGTCACCGACGCCGGTGTCGCTGCTCTCATGAACCTCATGGCCCCACCAGCCACCAGATCAGCCGGATACCGTGCTCCCGAACTCAAGGACTCCCGCAAAGCATCTCAAGCCTCTGATACTTACAGCTTCGGCGTCGTGCTTCTCGAGCTCCTCACCGGAAAATTTCCACTGCATACAAAGGGAGGTAACGGTGGAGATCAGATAATCCACCTGGTGCGGTGGGTGAACGCGGTGGTCCGAGAGGAGTGGACGGCGGAGGTGTTCGACGTGGAGCTTTTGAGGTATCCGAACATAGAGGAGGAGATGTTAGAGACGTTGCAAATTGCGTTATCTTGTGTAGGAAGAGTTCCGGATGATCGGCCGGCAATGGCGGATGTTGCGGCTCGTTTGGAGGGAGTTCGCCGGGTGAGCGGCGTAGGAAGCTTACCACCGGTGCTGCCGCCGGCGTTGGAACGCGGAGCGGAGGAGTTGATCCAGATTCAAGTGAACGTTGGTGAGGGTGACGGTGGAGCTCCGTCGAGATCGAATTGAGGAATCCGATTTTGTCATTTGATTTGATTGGTTCCTTCGGGTTTTGGTTTTGTTCTTGCTTCATCTTTTTGTTTATAATAATAATAAAAAATTCAGTAGTACCTTTAATTCAAATTTTCACTATTAAAGATGGGATAAAATTTTGTTTTCATGTTATTTGAATTTTATCTTTTTTTCACTTGTTTGAATTAATGTTTAAAAAGCCTTTGAACTCTAAAGAGCATTTAATCGGATTTCTAAGAATGTTGAGAAGTTATTGAAGGTTCATTCATGCACAACAACATAAACATATAGGTTGTTCGTTCTAGACTTGGTTAGAACTCAATAAAAGCTTGGTAGAATTAAACAAGAATATAGCTAAAAGAAAGTCGATGCAAACGGATCATTCTAGACTTACCAAACCAACTCAAGAAAAAGGAAAAAATGCTTTGAGATTAAAGACAAGATGTGGAATCTATTCGTGTTTGAAAATCCATTACTGGTATTGTTATAGATATTGTAACACTTTGGAAAATTATGGGTTTGTAATTGTAATCTTTATTATTATCGATAACAATTTCAATAAATGTGATCCATTTATAATTCTAAATAAACATGATATGAACAATCCCTAATTATGTTTGCAATTTGAGACTCATAATTGATCAATGAATGAAATTTCATTATTGAATTGTGAATGTGGCCTTATTTCAATACAACGTTCAATCAATTTTCATAATGATTTCTGATTCATATACAGATTCAAACAGTTCAAGAATCTACAAATTCAGAATCCAAAGATCATGAGTCTAGTTTTGTACAATGAACAAATACAATAATCAATACTTAAGGACAACTACAAATATATTCTAAAACTTTGCATTTAGATATAGGGACACAACTTTTCAATTTGATCAGATGCAAATTGACCAAGCAGAATACTCACTAGCAAATCTTTAACTTCTAAAAGAAAAGAAATATCCGAACTGCTTCCATCAAAAACTGACCAATAAAACAATCATAATTCACTCCTGCTTCCTCAAAATTCTTGTTTTCACACCACCTGTATATTATGGAACAAAGCAAGAAACTTAAGAATCCGATTGAAAGAGAATGTTACATTCATACTCAAACGGAGATTATTCATACCTTCGACTTCCTCAAACTGAATTTCTTTTATCACTTCACCTCCGGCATTGTATGCAAACCTAAAGAAAGAGGTACCACAAGTTTAGAAAAGGCACAAATATCCCTCTGCCATAAAACAGCACATTATAACTCAACAAGAAGAAAGAAAAAGATTTGTGAATAAAGAACAATCATGGGTATCTAAACTGCTGACTCAATCAGTTCAGTGAATGATGAACTCTAGAACCAGAAATAGAGCTTTAAAACCAGAAATAGAGCTCTCCTTGTTAAAGATGAAATGAATAATTTTACGATTATGCGGAAAATTTTAACATTCTACAACCGATCTCATTCAGTCATTTTCATGCACCCTCTTTTCATCACCATCTGTTCAAAGCTCAAATGGTGATTCAGTTCAAAATGGGAGAGGGAGATAGAGAAGATAATGAGAATTACCTGTTGGAGAATACAACCTCAAGTTCATAATCAGATGAACTCTTAAAGGCTTCAACCAAAACTGTAACAATCTCCGTTTTCCGAGTACTTGCCATCAGTATATCATATTCGGTTGGAATCACAATTGTAAAGAAGTTATCACTTAGTTCGCTTAAACATATCTTATCTACAGCAGCCAGGGCAATCCTCCTTTTAAGGGTATCAGTTTCTGGGTCAATGATATAGATGGCGAACTCTGTTATTAAAAGAATCCGCCTTTTCATCTTCCCAGAAGCAGTGAACTTCAAGACTTTATCTGCAAAAAGCACACTCTGTTCACCTGCAGGGGTCATAAAGAACATAGTAGAACTTGGTTATGCACCAATGCGAAATGCCTGCTAGTCGGCCACAACACAAATCATGTTATTATCCAAGAATAAGGGCCATTGAAAGAAACGTTAAAGCTTGTTTGAGAACTATTTGGTTTTTAGTTTTCAAAAGTTAGTTCATAAACACCATTTCCATCTATGAGTTTATTTGTTTTGTTAAACTACTTTATAACATTGTTTTCAAAATCCATTCGAAGTTTTTAAAAGCTACAAAAAGTTAAATAAACATGATTTCCAAAAGCAGAAGAGAAAAAAACAAAATTGTAATCAAACGAACCCTTATTTGATCAAATATGGAGTTTGTATACAACAAAGTAAATCCAATCCAAGAAAAGCTCTCATATTTCACCCCACTAAACACACATCCAAAATACTTAAAAGCCAAAGCTTAAATGAATTCTATTTATTCTGAAATTAAAAAAGGAAACCATCCAATACAAAACAATACATTAATCTAAGGAACAAGGGAACGAAGAGTTATCATCCAATAAGAAAGTAATAGATTCGCAATTCTAGAAATGAAAAACTATTCATCAACATACAAACGAATTCACAAAGAATGTTGAATAAATTAGAATCAATCAACCATACTTCAAAAATGCCAGAAACGAAATAAACACGGAGGTCAATTACAAAAGCAAAAGAAATTCAACGCTGTCGGTACAAATCTAACCTTGTTTTTGCAGGATTTTCATCAAGTACTGATTGGAAGGCACATCGATGTAATCCCCCTTGTAATCACGATGAAGAGAGGCTTTTCGACGGACCTTGATGCCCATGAAGGGCTCTTGATCTTCAGTCACATTCCCATCGGAGGGTCGGAATTTCAATCCTCGCACATCGTCGTCAGGTCCGGCGACGACCGGTCGTTCCACAGCTCCGGAAGCCGGGGATCGGTCGTCAATAAGAACCCGCCTCCGGGATCTGGAGTCCATCGTTATCGTCGAAGATGGGACTAAGCGAGAAAGAAGGAGTCCCTCTCTCGAACCCCCCTCGACTTCTAAACGAGAAATTGCCTTCACTGCCCCTACGCTGAAATGAACCCATTTTTGTCAATATCAACATTTTTTTTTCTTCTTTTTGTGGTAAGAAAATATCCTAAACAATTTTTTTTAGCTTTAAAATAGTTTTTCTCACATTCATCTCATCCTTACTCTAACGTCGAGATTTAGATAACAAAATACTATATCATATATATTGATTATCTTTGACTTTTGACTTTCTCGATATAATTTTACTAAGAGTAAGATAAAATTCCACTAGTTTTTCTAAACATTAGTCATGTTCCTTCATCAATTTTCTTACTTAAATTTTTTTAAACTTTTAATTAAATTTACTAATTAGTTATGGACGAAGTTAGATTAAAATAATTGTAAAAAAATTAATTTGATTCGATTGGATGGTGGGGTAGGAGGGGATGGGTTATTGTTAGAAAATTAAGAAGAATGGAAGCATGAGTAATTTCTATTTTAGTGATTAAACTAAAATAAACAACACAACATAGGAAACGTAATGAAATTATTAAACTTCACTTTAAAAAGAAAAGAATCAAACTATAATATAATGGAATGGAATTATTAATTTTAAAAAAGAAAAAGGGGAGAAAATATCCGTGGAAAAAACGCTAAGGGAGGGCCCACAACAGTCGCTAGAATAAGAAACTGTACCAATCAGAAGCCGCGAGATTTCGGGGGTCCCACACTGAACGGTCTCCATAAATGCTTCCTTTTTTTCTTTTTTTCTTTTTCTTTGCTCTTCACCATTTCTACTTATTCTTTTTATTTCATATTTATAATCTTTCGCAATTCTTCCTTCTCTTCCCCTCACGAGCCCTCATTACTGTGAGGGATTTTCTTCAATCTTTGCTCATCAGGTAACTAATCTTCCTTCTTTCTCTCTCTTTTTCTTTTCATTTTCCTTCCATTGATCTCTTCTTCAGCTTCCTCTCTCATGGCGTCCAAGCGGATCTTGAAGGAACTCAAGGATCTGCAGAGGGATCCTCCTACGTCTTGCAGTGCTGGTATTTTCTTTCTCTTCTTTATCATCCTTGTTCTTTCCTGTCTCCTCTGCTGCTTCGGATCGGATGATCTTTTAGTTTTTATCTTCCTCAGAATATTTTGTTTGGTTTGTGTTGAAAATAATGTGCTCGCAATAATTGCACGATCGATTGAATTAGGATGCTCGTTGTTGTTTTTTTTTAAGGAGTTTTTCTTTGAGATATGGTTGAGATTTAATACTACTAATGGAAACTTATGAATTCTGTTCAAACATACACATTTTTCTTTGAAATTATAATTAATAGTTACATGAGCGTAGCTTCTAGGAAAGTCTTAACTGGAAATGTAATTTTGCTTCTGAAACGTCATAGTCTTTTCAGTGAATGTTCATGTGAGTTGGTGTTATTCTTCGCCCGTCCCGATTATTGTTGTGGTTCGTTTTGTCGGGGTGTATTATTTTTTTTTTCTTTTAAATTTTGTTTATATGGGTTAAATCTTTTCTGTTGGCGAAATGTGGACCGATGGGTAAAATCTTTCTTTGTTTTGGGAGAGGGGGAGTGAAGGTTGATAAAAGAGGAAAGTTTCTAATTCCTCCTCTAAATTTGGAAGGAGTATGTAGATATCATTAACCAATTTTGACATTCACTAATGGGAGAGTACAAATAAGGATTTTAAAACATAAGAGACTAAGTTGAAGCTTTTTAAATAATTGGGGCTAAATTGTGCCAACGTTCTAACATTATGAACTAAAACATATACTTACCATTTCAATTATATATTTTTCACGAATGTAAAAGTTTACAAAGATGTAACTTTTTTTTTACGGGAGTTGCTAGTTTTCCTTTCTTGATATGTTCTGCAATTGTCCCAGGTCCTGTAGCTGAAGACATGTTTCACTGGCAAGCAACCATAATGGGACCACCAGACAGTCCCTATGCTGGTGGTGTCTTCCTTGTCACCATTCACTTCCCTCCAGACTACCCATTTAAGCCTCCCAAGGTATTCAATTCTTCTGGCTACCCAATACTTCTGCTTTTGACCATCAATAGGATTCACGAATTTGTTTTGTTTTGTTTTTACCATTGGCCCTTTAGATTTTCCCATTTATGGCAAGCTCAGACCAGTACTTATCTTTTTATTTTACAAACTGTGGGGTGGGGGAACATTGCATGAAATACAAGCATTTTATCCGTTGAACTATACTCATTTTGGTATGAGTATCGATGCTTATCTCATAGACACTTCGACAAAAAATACGTATGAGCAACTAGTGTCTATAGATGAATAAATGTCAGGCCGTATACGTTTTTACATTCTGAAATCTGATTGGGGGACTTCAGGCAATGTTACTGAGATCTCCAGACATGGCCGATAATCTAAATTACGGAAAATAGCTCCTTCTCATTCTGAACGTTTTCAACACCCTCCTAGGTACTTCAGGTAACACAATGATTTAATCTTTCAACTCATTGAATTTATTGATTTTCAGGTAGCGTTCAGAACAAAGGTATTCCACCCAAATATAAACAGCAATGGAAGCATTTGCCTGGACATATTGAAAGAGCAATGGAGCCCTGCCCTAACCATTTCTAAGGTTTGGTTCCCTGGAATCATGAATTTCATTGAAGATCATAGTAAATTAGTATGTAACACATCTAACTCATTTCATGATAATATTGCCTTTGCATTCGCAATATTCATTTTTTCAGACTATATAACCCTATGGTCCAATCAATTTTTTTCACTAATTTACTACGAGTTTCCTTTACACCCAAATGTTGTAGAATCCGGGTTGTCGGGTGAGATTAGTCAAGGTATGCCTTGGTTTGGATACTCATAATTATAAAACAAAAAAAAAAAAAAAGTTAGGGTGATTATTTATTAACTTGAATCTCTTATGCTGAGTTGTATCATGGTCATTTAAATCAGATATGCAATCGTAGTTTACTTGAATCTCTTATGCTGAGTTGTATGTTATATGAAGAGTACACTATATTGTTTCATCTCAAGCATTTTCTTTTGATAAAGTTTTATATTTTCTCTATCTATCAATTGTTGCATCCACTGCCATTGGATTTCTCTCGAGCATGATGGAGATTCCTGTCTCAGATTCAGCCTAAATCTGATATAAATAGGCTTGTTGCATTGTTCTTAATTTTGATTGGTGAGCATTTGGCCTTGAGTTTCTATTGAACGGATAGATTATTCCTTTGTCAAGGTGTTGCTTTCAATCTGTTCTTTGTTAACGGATCCTAATCCTGACGATCCATTGGTGCCGGAGATTGCTCACATGTACAAGACAGACAGGAACAAGTATGAAACTACTGCTAGGAGCTGGACCCAGAAGTACGCCATGGGGTAATTAATGGTATCCAAAATCTTTAGCTTGTAAGTTGAGAGTCCTATTGTGATTTAAAATATATGTCTCTGGCAATTTGTATGCAATTTTAATTCTGTTTCAATCCCCCTCTGAAAAAGAAATGCGCCAAATAGAGTTGGTGCAACAATAGCTTTGTGAAAGAAGGTAAAAGCATGTTTTTCCCTTGTTTGTTCTCCATGGATAATGCGAGCTCTGTCTAGGGTTTTGTATGGAATGTAATCGTGCTGAATTCCTTGGACATCTCTCTTCGAGTTCTGCCGCAGCAGTGATGCATGATTGGCTGTATTTCCAAAATACGTTCTTGAAAATCTTTCAAGAGTTATGGAAATTGAAGGTAATTGGTAATTGGTGTGAATAAGATTTGATTATGGAGTTATTTGTTTTCTTTTCATTAAGGGAAGGGGTAGGCAGATTAGATTGAATAATGCATTTATTTTTCATGAGTTGGGCATTTAGATTTTCTTGTTTGGATTCTAACATCCTTTGATTGGTTTGGTGATGTGTTTTCTATTTTCTAACCTAAAGAAATTGCTTGATTTATTATTATCTTTTCACTACAAAAGTCTCAAAATGGTAATCTTCATTTCTATTAATTTTATCTTTTATTATTATGCATCTCAAGAATCAATTTATAAAACTATATACTTTTTAGTTTTTGCTTTTTGTTTACTAAAAGTAAGTAATTCAAAGTATATTTAAAAACAAAAGGAAAATGAAGTGAAAAATGTTGATAATATATTTATTTTTTCTAGAATGAACCATTTTATGGACTTTACCCTTTTTATATCATAATAGTATATGTAGAGTCTATTTATCTAAAAAATTATAATGTTTCTTTTCATTACATTTCTATGTTTAAAATTTTCAAATCCCAACAACAATTTTTGCAAATTTAAAAGCCTTATTGAAAAGAAACGAAATGCAATTGTAAACTCTCTTTAATTAAGAAGAAGAAGAAGAAAATTAAAAGCAACTGTTCAATGCGAACTCCAAGAATTGTTCATCAGAGTATTTAATGAGAATCACACTAATGGATAAATGGGAAATGTTATTCTTTTTGTTTCGATAAAAGCCAATATATTTATTTGCTCGACAAATTTCTTGAAGTTGTTATATTTTCTTTTTAACTTTTATTTAAACTATTTTCTAACAAATCTTAGAATTAATATATTTTGAAAAAATGTTCTTCTAGAAATACCTATCCACATTGATTTAGCAGTGAAGTGTATAAGTTGGAATCTTTCTTAAAAAATGAACCAAGAAAAAGAAAATAAAAGAAGATTGAGGGCAAAAGAGAAAGAGAAAGAGAAAAAGGAGCATAGAAAGTTGTGTAATCGTATAATCTCGGTAAAAGGAATAATGTATGTATTCATTATAAAATCCCTAAGGATGTACGGTCCTGTCTCTCTTCAATCCTTGCCTCCATTTTCTAGATTCTTCCTTTCTCATCCTTTTCCTTTCTTTTATTAAAATTTGATCATCAAACTTACCACGACCATCAAAATTCGATTTACTAACTCAATTTAGATAGTTGTGTTATGATTTCTACATCTATTCAAAGAAATTTATAAGAATATACACAACTATTATACGAGTTGTCTTTTTTTCTATATTTTCATTCTTACGTGGATCCACCACAAATTTAGTGCGATAAGGAGTCCTCAACTTTGTGCTTGTTGAATATGTGTAATTAAGATTTGAGAAAATTGTCTTTTTAGTTTTTAGATTTTAGTTAATATGTGCATTTGGTTATTAAATTTGTCTTTAGTTCTTCCATTTTTCAAAATAGGTATAAAAGTTCCTCAAAAATAACATTAAACTTTTACTTTAAATACTTTTATGATATTTTAAATTAGAAGGTATCTTCGGTGAATATCACATAGTTAATTTTAAAATCAAACATAAAATATTTTCAAACCTTATAAATCTACTTTTAAGACTAGACAACTTAAAAACTCGATGAACAAATGAATATATTATTTTGAAAGTTAAAAAGATTTATTTATTAAACTCAAATACCAAGATCGCATATTCACTCAAACTTGAGGATTAAAAATATAGTTTTCTCTTTAAATTCTTATTACAAACGTCACTTATGACTTATTTTTAATAGTTAGAAGAATTAATCGAGGCGATGGTGAATAATTAAAGTTGACAGAATATTTACGATTTTGATGACATATACATAGATTTATTTTGTATTATTCTTTAAAGAAATCATAATTTAAAACATTGGTTTAGATATAAAAATGAATATTTATTTTTTAGATTCTTGTTGATTTTTCTTTGTTTTTTAGAATGAAGATCCCCAATTTTGATGGAGGAATTGACAACACATTTCACATCCTATGATCATAGCACCTGTCTTCCCTCTTAATATCACCTTTCTTTTTTGCTCTACACGTTTTCTTCTCTTCTTAAATTATTCTTTAATCAAACTTTAACCCCATTCTTTTATACCGACACCTAATTTGTTTTTGTGGTGATATAATTAATATCACTACGTTTTATATATAACTTTATGTTTTGAAATATATTTGTTAAAATTACATTTTAGTATCATGATTTAATGCTTGTTGAATTTGAATAACTAGATGATTTAATTTCTTAAAGTTAATTATATTCCATGTTTGATTGAATGATATCGATATAATACAATATATAAATATTCTGTTTATAGAAAAAATCAACATAAAACAATAGTGATGGTCATTATACCATATCAAATGTTAGAGTTTTACTATGATGGTTTGAGATATGAAATAATTATGTATCACAAACTTATACTTTAAAATTTTTGAATAAAAGTTATCAAAATAGTATGTTTATAGACATGAAAGATTACACATTTATATACCATTCCTCGTTACAATCATAACTACAAACTTCCATCACTCTTAAATTGCAAAGAATTTTCCTTCCCCCTCATCACTTTGAATGAACAAAAACTCCATCCTTCAAAATCCAAGCTTTTCTTCTCTCTCACTCACTTTCCCTCTATATTGTAATCTTTTTATTTCAATGGCACAACTTTTTTCTTTCTATTCTCATTCGTTTCATTTCTTCTTCTTATCTTTTTAGCAACTTTTAATTTCATTTTCCCACTGTTTGTTCTCTCTCATTCTCTTTTTCTTCAGTCTGTTTCTCTCCCCACGATGCAGATTTAGATATTCCGCCGTTAAATCCTTATCCTTGACATTACCATGGAAGTTCCGACCATTCTTCGCCGGAAACCCATCTCGGAACCGCACGGCCGGAGCTCCACCGGTTCAAGAATTGTTCGGATTTCAATGGCTGACCCGGACGCTACGGACTCGTCCTCTAGTGACGAAGATACATTGAATTACACGAGCCGACGTGTGAAGCGTTATGAAATTGAGTTTTCCATTGGAATGGCGGGGGACGGCGACGGTTGTGGTGACCGGAAGTTGAAGAGGAAGAGGAAGAGGAAGGCGGTGGGTAATGTGAGTAAATTTCGTGGTGTTCGGCGGCGGCCGTGGGGGAAATGGGCGGCGGAGATACGTGACTCGGGCAGCCGTGTACGACTGTGGTTAGGGACTTACGACACGGCGGAGGAGGCTGCAATGGTGTACGACAGCGCCGCTTTGAAGCTACGAGGACCGGCGGCTCTGACCAACTTTCCCACTCATCCTCCACCGCCATCTACCGGCCAAGAGCCGTCGTCTCCGACGAACATTTCTTCTCCGACGTCGGTCCTTCACAGAACCCATTTCACCGAATGTTCGTCGTCTTACCGGGCCGTTATCGAGTCGCCAGTGGTGGATTATTGCCCCTTCTCAGACGACATATTCAAATCCATTCTTTTGGAATCCCCTCTTTTTCCAGAGTACCAATCAACTCTTATAACAGAAGCACCATGGATCGATGCGGGCGGCGGCGCTAGGTCCGGCGACTTGGTGGTGGCGGCGGCGGGGTCCGACGAACGAGTAGAAGATCATGATTGTTTTGAAGAAATTTTGATGGGGTCGGATCCTTTGGTGGTCCTATGAGGAATTTCGGTGAGTGACGCTTCAGAGTCATCGGAAAATGTGCCGCCGCCGACCTGCTTACTTTCTGGCAGACTTTTTTCCGGCCGCCCAGTGGAATCTATCTTTTTATAAAGAAGTTTCAATTTTTGATAATATCTATCTATATATATATATTATTTAGAATTTAAAAGAAAGGATGGAAAAGAACTCGATAGACCCTATTAATCTTCGAGATGGGTTTTAGTTTGATACGTTGAGCTATTTTCATTTAACTTTTAAATGTCGATTCTACTAGAGTGATATTTACATTCATGTATTTATGGTTATATTCATATTCACTGTAATAGTATAGAAAGTTCAATAGGAATGTACTAATGTGTATTCATGCATTACTTTTATAGTTAACTATATGTTGTTATTTGAACTTAACTTTCTTTACTCTAATCTATGTATTAATGCGTTACTTTTATAGTTAAACTATATGTGTTATTTGAACTTAACTTTTTTAACTTTCTTTAATCTAATCTATATTAGTAAGTAAGTAAAGTAACTATTTGTACCTTTTAAATGGTGGACAGTTTATATATATATATTATGTGATTTACAAAAATAACTTTTAGGTAAAGAAGTTAGGAAGAGAATTAGGTCATATAAGGATACCCCCACGAATGAGATGCAAAAAATTTCCATGGAACTAATATCATCTCAATGATCAAATACACACGGTCAATGACTGAAATTGGAGACTATACATAATTTTGAGTACATTTATCCCATAATTTTTATTCTTCATTTATCAGTGTATTATTGTTAATACAACATAGTGCATATAAATAAAAAAGGTGCTAATTATTTGTTTTTTTAATGCAAGTTGGAAGAAGATTGATTTTCTCCCCCTCTTTATTGCTTTACTCAATAACACTTTTGTGTATTGTTCTAAGCTTTTTTGGTCCCCCTTGTGTCATCTTATATGTTGTTCTTACATCTTTACACCTTCCACTGCCTTACTCTCACTCCTTTCCAATTTTGTTAAATGCTTTTTGGTATGTTCATTTGATGAAAACTTCTTTCCCAAAATCATCTATTATGTTTTATGCTATCAATTTCAAATATATTTCATACTAACATTTTCTTCCACTTTCATAACTCTTTTTCATCACGAATTCTACTTTAAAATACAAACTTTTCATTTTTTTAAAAAAAAAACTCTTCAAAAAATAAATCAAGTATATTAATTTTTAATCTGAATGGTAAATAATTTATTCTTTTATTAACGTTGAAAAAACTCCTTTTAACTTATGTGATGTACATCGCATTGTAGACTAAATTTTAATAAATGTATTTTTTTTAGCCAATAATGAAGAATGCTTTATTAGAAGAAAGTCACGTTGGTATTAGTAATACATCCATCCCTAAGTAAGTTAGGTTCAAAATGCACTTAGAAACCTCATTTACATTACACATTCTCACCTTCTTGGTTATTTTATCAGCAACCACATTAAAGTTCTTTACCAATTCTCTTATTTCTTCAATTCAACAATCATATTAATAGATTCTCTCATCTTAATTACGAAGCTAAAGCTAATCGATCGAGCTGCAGTTTGAAAGACAACCTCACTCGAATTTCTAACTATGAGACTCATTCCAATTTGTCATTCCTTTTAAGTTAACCTAAGAAGTCATGCCCGCGACAGACGTTGGCTGAAATTTAGGCGTAGGATGAGAGAAAGGTTCTGGAAAGCGTGAGGGGCGCGGGTGTGTTTTAGTTTTGACCACGCGAAATCTTTGAAGGCCATTGGCCTTCTTTCTTTCTTCCGTTTTTCCACCTCTCGTCTCCACACCTCTTTCCTCACAATTGCCCCCAAATGACACATTCACACTTTCTTTTTCTTTCTAACAAATCTATGAGTAAATAACACTCTCCCCATCCTTTTTAGAAAAAAATATATTTGAATTGAAAGATTGATATTTTAATTGTTGACTTATATTAAAAATTATTTTATATGGAAAAGAAAATTGTAGAGAAATATCATAAATTAAAAATAAAAAATAAAAATAAAAATGTATGTGGAATAGAAATTGCTATTGAAGTGGAACGTAGAATAATTAGGTATTTACTAAGAAATTAGGAGGTCACCATTAATGCGAAGGTAACAACAAAATGTGGCCCTAGCCGCACTCTCCTTCTTCTCGTCTCTTCTTCCGCTTTCTTCTGGTGAAGACACCCTTCATTTTTCGCGGTCTCCAAGCAATTTGGAGAACTAATTTCTTTTCATCTTTTCTTTCTTTCTCTCAATGTGTATTTCAACCCCCATTTCATCATTCATTTAATAACGCAATCAGGTTTTTGTCTCTTATGGCTGTTAGTAAGAATCTGTGATGTTTTTTATTTCTTTTATTTTTTTGATTTGATGAATGAGTGTTTGATTGTTGCAGAATGAACTCGTTGGGGGGGACGATGTTGAAATCGGCTTGTGGGAATGATTCTTGGATTGGTTCGGATGAGGAAGCTCGGAGGATTGAGAGAGTTGGACGTGATTCTTCGATGTTGGTTGTGGTGAGTGATGAGGTGCGGTTTTCTGCTTCTCAGTCTCAGCCTTCGAATGATACTGCTACTAATGAAAAATTGGGGCTTGGAGAACGTGCTTTCTCTGCTGCTGGTGCTGCTTTTCTTTCTGCTGTCATTGTGAATCCTCTTGATGTTGCAAAGGTAATGTTGAGTCTGTGTTCTTTTTGTTGTTTTGTGTGTTGGATACTTGAATTGTCTGGGAATAATTGGAAATATGTAGCGTGGGGTTCGATTGGATGGTTTGTTAAGTACCTTCGGGGACAAGTTATGGGTTTATAGGCCTTTGAATAGATGACCAGTGAAATATGGAAGATTATTTAAAAAATATTTTCTCCTTCCAAGTCTTGGAGATGATATGATAGTTGTTCACAACTTCTTAAGTTTTTCTTGATGTTTGAAACTGTGGAGAAATAAGGAAAGAAAAATTGTTAAATTTTATAATAATTTACAAATTTTGTCTTGGACTTCAAAAATTCTCAATTAAGTTACTCTTGATTTTGAATTTGATAATCTTTACTTAAATATTTGTACAAGTTGAAGTGCTCGTAAGTTGGTCAGGACACTCATGATACAATATAAAAGAATGGTGATAATGATATGTCGATTGGGTTAGCAAGTGATAGTTTAAAATGATGATATAACAATAGGGAATAGGTCACCTAGGTGAAGTAAGAGTGAGCAAGCCAAAAAAAATGGTTTCAAATGTACTGGGCATGGGCACGATCATATCTGGAATAATGCAGTATATCATCTGAACTTCACAGTGTATCATATTTGGCGTCCCCAGCATATTGTACAA
This sequence comes from Cucumis sativus, assembly GCF_000004075.3. NCBI lineage: Eukaryota > Viridiplantae > Streptophyta > Magnoliopsida > Cucurbitales > Cucurbitaceae > Cucumis > Cucumis sativus. The sequence continues at coordinate 362,318 of NC_026659.2, read as the reverse complement.
TCTAAACACTCTCTGCTTTTTGAATTATTAGACAAGGTTGCAAGCTCAAGCTGCAGGAGTTCCTTATTCACATCCACTTAGTGACTGGACCAGTCGCATGGCCTTTTTTGGACCAAACACGGTTGGTTCCATTACCTTTAAGTCTGACCGATTTTTATTCCTATCTTGGATGTAGCTCCTTTAGAATCTTATTGTGTTTCTGATTATTATTTTGTTTTTGGTGCATGATAAATGATGTGACAGTGTATTAGTATTTGATGCCTGACTATTACCTTAGTTTTGAGGACATTCATTCCCTTGCCACGATTTTTAGTTTTTTTATCGTTTAATGCGTATAAAATTTTTCATGGTATATCATATGTAGTTAACATGATGTTCTTGTTACATTTGTTTGGCTCTTTCTAGAATTTCTTAACTTCTCCTGCTAAGGTAGAATTTGAATTTTTTATCAAAGAAAAAAACGGTATATTTGGGTTTAATTGATTGCAAGAAGTTACTTGCTTCAAACAGTGATTGTGTTTATTCTTCTAGGCTAGGAACGAATATCTAACTTTATTTGTGTCAGAGATGATTGAGTTTCACTTCAAAAGCCATTCATTCTAAATCGCATCACAAAACCTACTTTCGAGGTTAATTTGGTAACTATGGATTGATTGAGAAGAAGTACTTTGTGTCCTGCCATTTTGCTGGCGTGCTTTCTCTAATGCCTTAATGGAGCTATTGCCTATTAGCATAAATATCAAATCTTAATCTTAATGTTTTGCTTCATTTTGAAATTTGGGTATTTTTATGCTTCTACTGTTTTTTTTTTTGGATTTATTTCTATCTTTGATCTTGAATTAATCTTTGATTTCTATCTTTGATCTTGAATTAATCTTTGATTTCTATATACTATGTCAGATGTTTGCAGATTTAAGGTGTTCTCCCTCGTGTGCCCGTGCGGGAGTTCATGGTACAGTAGCAATATGTCCTCCTGATTGTTTTCAGTACAAAGGGACGTTGGATGTCTTCTACAAAATCATTCGACAGGTTGGTCTGTTTTCTTTTGTTAATCTTGATCGATCAATACACTTGTGATTCATTTCTTTTTTTTCTCTTGATAATTACTTCAGCTTCAGGGACTGACTGATGTAACAAAATTGGCTTGTAAAATAGATATTCAGTATAAATTAGGATGTGAATTTCTAAAGTAGGTTATGAACTATGTATTATTTTAATGTTTGTTAATGAACTATGTATTTATTTTAATGTTTATTATACCCAATGAAACTCCCAGGAAGGATTTGCTAGGTTGTGGAGAGGCACAAATGCTGGGCTAGCTCTTGCTGTTCCCACGGTATGACTTCATATTAATCAAAGACCAACCTTCCCATTGTGTAAAAGTTTTTTTCGAATACTTGTATGATCATGATATTGTTATCCGAGGAATCATTAATGTGAAAAGAACAGGTGGGAATCTACTTACCTTGCTACGACATATTCCGTAACTGGTTAGAAGCGACCACTTCAAAGAATCTTCCTGGTGCTACTCCTTATGTTCCGTTGGTTGCTGGGGCTTTGGCACGTTCTTTGGCTTGTGCAACTTGTTATCCAATTGAGCTTGCTAGAACTCGCATGCAGGTAATGAGCACCTGGAAGCATAGCTTAAACATCTTTAGTATGTTGCTCGTCTTTTGGGCCGAAGAACTTTTTTCGTTTGCTTTTTATGTTTTTAAAAAATTAAGCTGGTTTACATTGTAAATTATTTTCCAAATCACAGTCAAATTTTTAGATCTTAAAATATTAATTTTCAAGAACTTGGTTCTTTTTCGCTAAAATTTCTCTTTTTTAAAGAAAAAAAGAAGGAAAAGACAAACAAAACAGTAATTGGATATTAAATATGCTTAATTTCTTCAGTTCTTTGTCGTTCCTATTCGAAAAGCCAGCTTAATTTCTTATAAACAATGAACCGCAATATTGTACCGGAAGTTAATTACAATTTTTTTTATTATGAACATAGACTGTATTTTGATTTTGGGCTCAATCTAAAATATGGAAACAAAAATCATTGGCATAGTGTCCTTCAACGATGCCCTTTTAGTTTTGTTATACATTGTTACAAAATATAAATTCAGCTATTAATACTTCAAGATGTTTGCATGTTTGTGTTGTTAGCTTTTGATTATAATTTTGTTTTATTTATTTGTGTCAGCATATTTTCTTCATTTTGTGTCTCACATGTTTATATTTATTTTGAGTACTGAGTTTCACACGGTTGATTAGTTATTAGTTGGAAGTTTCTTGCCTTGTGACATTCGTTAAATGAATGGTATGCTTCATTTGATTCTTTATAGGCCTTCAAGGAGATGCGAATTGGCAAGAAGCCGCCTGGAGTCTTGCAGACTTTACTAGGGGTTGTCTCCAATGTTAAGAGCACAACTAATGGTGAAATTTCCTGTAAGTTAATATGTAACAAGTACAAATTTCTTTTGTTATATGAATACACATGTTTCTTATTAAAAAAAACATGATTTACACTTGTTCAAATTAAGGTGTAATTTTTCTTACTTCGGTTAATGAATTTGTAGCAGCAAAAAGTTACCGTGCTCTATGGACTGGAATGGGGTCACAGCTTGCACGTGATGTTCCATTCTCTGCAATTTGCTGGTCAACTCTTGAACCGGTGAAAATTTAACTATCAAGCTATAATTAGGTTTTTTTATTCTGCAATCCACTGAACTTGATGTCTAAATGGGCTTTTTTCATCTTTGCAGGTCAGAAGGAAGCTACTTGGATTGGTAGGTGACAACGCCAATGCAGCCAGTGTGTTTGGGGCCAACTTTTCCGCTGGTTTTGTTGCTGGAAGTCTTGCTGCTGCCGCTACATGTCCCCTTGATGTTGCGAAAACCCGACGACAGATAGAGGTTTTTTCCTTTCTAAATATTTTTACTGTTGTCCTTTTCTTAGGGGTTAAGAACTTTCGGTATTGTGTAGAAAGTAAACATTCATTATCTGCTTGCTCACTTTCACAATTTTGAGTATAATAATTAGGTTTGTTGTCCACATTTGAAAATGTAACAGATCTATGTAAGGATTTTTACACGGGTTTTGACTATTTCTCCCCCATTTCCATCTGACCGATCTTTTCATTAATTTTTCTTTTTGCAACTTTCAGAAGGATCCGGTGAGAGCAATGACAATGACAACGAGACAGACACTAATGGAGGTTTGGAGGTATTTCACTACTTCGAACTATTAAATTGTAATAGGTTGTCGTAAAGATGCTTTTATTCTTAAATTAGTTTCATTAGGAAGACATGAAGCATGAAATTTTTGTAAGGGCTCCATTATTTCTTCTCTAATGAGCAATCACATCAATTTTGGTAATCAGGATATGATCTAAACCAGCTTTAGTTTTTAGTTTTAATTAATAAAGTCAATTAATTGGTTTGTTCTGTATTTGAGTAAAATTAAATTGAACTTTGAAACCAGGGATGGTGGGATGAAAGGACTATTTGCTGGAGTTGGACCTCGTGTTGGCCGTGCAGGCCCATCAGTTGGGATTGTGGTATCATTTTATGAAGTTGTGAAATATGTTCTTAATCGCCAGTATCCAACTTCAGCTTCATGACAGGGTAAGAGCAGCTTCTTACCCTCTTCTGGTGTAAGCTGTGCATAGGAGGAGCTCACTAACCAGAGTTTTTTTTGACCAACTGTGGATTCATAACCTGCGGACTAAATACATTGGGTACAGTCTCAGTTTTGTAGATTTTGTTTAGGTCAATAGGTGCAGGTAGCATAAATAATAGCATCCTCACCCTACAGAAAAAAAAAAAAAGAAAAAGACTAGAAGGGGTGAACAAATTTTTGGAGGCGTAAACTAATTTTGATTTGCTCAGATGGCTGAAAAGTTTTGTGACATTTTCATTTATTCCTATAAGTAATATTATTTTTGTCTCTCTCTCTCTTATCCCTTGTTTACCCTTCCAGTTGGGAAAATCTTCTTTTTCATCATTTTGGTCAATCTAATTCTTAACATCTTTATCCGTGTTTAAGATATCCCTAAATCGTAGTAAACTCTCTCTTCTATTGCCTTTACTCAACCAATTGTACCGAGATGTTCCGTAGATTCAAGTAAAAGATCCTCCGTGTGCTTAAGATATTCATAGGTCGAAGTAAATTTTTCCTTCTCATATCTTTTATTAAAACTTTTTATACACAGATATTCCATAGACTCAAATTAAATATATCCCTCTTACGTATTGTTTGAATAAAATATATTCAAATAAAATATATCCATTGATTCAAGTAAATTCTCCCCTCATGTCTTTATTAAAGTAGGGTTGTTTCAGAATTGGCATTTCGTTGCATTCCTTTTCTGTTTCTCGGGAAAGATATACTTTTATTGAGCTGAACTTTTGGGCGTGTCTGCTGTCAGCCATCTTTTGTGCATCTGAAAAGGCTAATGATTGGAGATTTTAATTGTTTGTGGTTTGAGATTAGAATTGAATAGCAACTCTGTACCTTAAAAAGGGAACTGGCTGACCAAATCATCAAACAATCTTCTTAATGCTAACTAAAATTAGGATATTTGGAATGAAGTGGATCTCATTCATTCCCCATGAATTCAACTGTTCATACAATTCTTTTAGAACAGTAGAATAGGAATTATTTTGTCTTGATCTTTTGGTAATCTTTATTGTATTTCTTCTTATCAATTTGTTTGAGAAATAGAACAGTCAACCTTGGATGTTATACTCGAACATGTTAAAATTACGGTCTTACACACACACACACACACACACACACAAAAGAACTGAATAGTCTTTGCTCTTTGCTTTAGTTTTTGATTTGGAATCATAAATTATACTGTGTTATTTGATTGATAAAAGATAGCTCTGTTCCATACCATGTGTTCTTAGAAAGGGTACTTGTAATACACTAAAGCTATTAGGGAGATTGTTATCTTCAGGGAGACCACAAACGATGAAGTAGAGAACCCATCAGAAGTCTTTGAGGACTTATTGACTGAACCCTCATTGCCTGTATCTCTCTGTCTCTCTCATCCTCTTCTTCTTTTTCCAAACCCTTCAAGGTGAGTCATTATCCAATACCTCTCTATTTCTTCTGGTTTTCGCCCCGGAATTCTGCCTGCTATGAGATCCCACCTGAAATGAAAGATCATTTTCTTGGAAACTCAGATGCTTGAGGTAATTGGAAAGGCAATAAAGGAGAGATAACAGAAACTGTCTTCATTATTGTTTAGATAAGTGGGAGAATTCTGTAAACCTGGGTTGTTTTGAACCCAACTTACCTATCTCCAATCAGCTTATGCATTCTATGGATAAGATCTTCCTCTTGTGCTGTCATAGTTATAAACTGCCACCTAGTGCTGCTGACTTCTGTTAGATAACAAGCCACAAATTCACAAAATGGAAGTAGGACTTAAAATATCATAAAAAAGTGAAAATCATGACGAAGAGACCAACACTAGGATGAGTAAGGTAGAAAATCGAGGTAATGAATTATGAAATAGACCTTCGGATTCTAGTGGAGAGATTTTGGCCGGTTTCTGGTGACGATGATTGTCCATGTTTCTTCAAAGATTAGAGGCAGCACAAAAACAAGAAGCTAAAGAACTGGGAATGAAAGAATTTTAGGAAAAACTGTGATAGACAGATTTGAAACATCCAGGGGCAAATTTAAGTTTATGTGCATGCCTGTAGTTTCTTCTTCCCACCAAACTTTAGGAAGTAAGTTTGTTGGTTGACTTGTTGGGTTGGTAGACTTGTAGTTGACAACTTACAGGGATAAAAGACAAGATTAAAATATTGAAATCTTTGAGAGAGAAAGAGAGAGAGAGGGAGAGAGAGAGAGAGAGAGAGCAGTTCTAGGGGAAGGTCATGTTAGTAGTTTCATTCCTTTAGGACTAAAAGAGATGTTATAAAAAACCAACTAGGATTTTGCCATAATCAAAAGGTGTGGATATAAGCTCAGCACCCACCAACTAAAAACAGATAAGCAGACAGATAAACATGGACAATAGTTTAATTCAGCTGCGAGAAGGCACCAACTAAACTTGAAATGGGTGCCTAAAACTCTTTGATATGTCACCTTCTTTCTCCACTCTGATTGTTTTAGGCAGTGCAGAGCCTTGTAATCTCACCCATAAATATTATATTCAACTGGTAGTTGGGAAACCTGGGGAAATGGTCTATTGCCTGTATTCAATTCAGCTAACCTTCTTCTCAACTGCACACACACACACACACACACACACATTCAGATATGACACATCTTATCCTGAACTTGTGCTCAGTATTCCAATTGCAACAGACCCCCCTCCCCAAGCAAGGACATGCAAATGAATACAAAATTATTTTGTCTGTTCAGAACTCCCCTTCTACTTCCCTTTCTTCACATGCTTCCTTAGATTTGTTCGCTCACAAAGAGAAAAGAGAGAGAGATAGGTCATAGGAAGGGGGCAATGATACAGTAAACTAGTTTCACCTCTAGAGAGAGAGAGAGAGAGAGTTAGGGTATTAGGGTATTAGGGTATTAGGGAGCTGAAGCATTGATTGACAGGAAACAGTGCCATCTTCAAGAAATCCAAGCAAAATGGAACATTACCATACAGTGGGAAGAAAAGGTGAAGAAGGCAGGAAGGCAGGCAGAATTATGTCAAAATCAATGGGAGGGTACCAACACAAGCTTCAAAACAAAAAGAAGACAAGTTTTGTAGGCCTTTTCACCACTTAAAACTTACTGATTTTCTCTCTCTAGTTGTCAGTTGCATACTATAGCCTCCTCAATTATTATTCATCCCCCATTCTAATTTTTATTACCACATATCATCTTCTTGATTAACTCTCCATTTCTTTTAAGTATTTGGTGGACTTTGATACATTCTTATCATTATGCAATTACTCCATTGGATATTGCTCAATTATTTCCTCCACTAATATTCAGGTCCAAAAATAATAAGCCTTTCAAAATGGACATGATACTAATCTTTTAATTGGAAAAAAAAAAAAAATCCTCTCAATTTCATTTACTAATCTACGTTATTTAATGCTCAACATGCCCACATTTTCATATAATCTAAATCCGTGTTTCTAAAACAACGAGTTAATTGTTTTTTTTTTCATGAACTATGAGAATATTTCTACATACTTTTTATATACTTTGACCAAGAAATCAAAGTTTGATTTCCCTCCTTGTTAAAGTTTAGAAAGAATGTTAATCTATTGCTTTGTTCCTGACTTGTAATCAATTTGTCAATCTATTGGATTAGGTTTGCTTCAAGATTTTTTTTTTTTTTTTTTTTTTAAAAGCTTCTTTTTCATTTGATTGTGAATGATTTTTTGGGTGGTTGTATCTAATGGTTTGATTATTTAAATATAACATCCATTGTCGATTAACAAAAACAATAAAAACAAAATTAACCTACTCGTCCCTTAGGAATCAATTTGACTATTAGAATATAGACAATGTCATTTGAATTGTATATATATATATATATATATATTTACACAAAAGTTTCATTAATGGAAAAAATAATCATCAGAGCATTAGAAACAGTTATTGGGCTCTGAAAGTTACAAGATAATACTGCTCTTGACTTGAGCAGTTGACCCTATATTACACATATAGTTTATGAGAATTCATGATCGTTTTAAATTCTCATTTCACATTGCTAATGATAGCAATACACATTGCTAATTTCAAATGAGTAATTCAATGATCATGAGTTGACAACTAATTAGGCAGTAGTAGACTTGAAGAGATCCCAATGGTGAGGGATCGATAATGTATATGAAGAGGCAACAATAAGCATCCACCCAACCATTTATGAGAGTTCGGGTCCCAAGTTTAAGGACTAGCAAAGTGAGTTCTTATAGTTTACTTCATGTTTTGGGTATGATCGGTTGCAATAACAACTATTATGATCTACAATTAATCATACTATTATTAGTTCGCATCTTTCTTTGATATCTTGTTTAGTATTTTCTTTTCAAATTAAAATAATATGCACCTCAAATACAAACTATTATAATTCAATCTAAAACAATTTAAACTCCAAACAAATAGAAATACTATAATAGTAGACTTTAATAACAAACAAAGTTTATTTATTTTCTTTTCACGACGTCTTTAAGATCATTTTTATTTATTTTTGAAAGAAAGTATTTGAATTCTTGGTTAAATTAAGAAAAAGAAAAAAGAACTACTAGTGATGACATTTGTTAAAAGTAGATAATGTAATCAAGAAATCGATAGATACAAATGATGTCTATGAAGTTAGGGACAACGTAATCGTGATTTCTAACTTTCTAGTTGAGATAGTGTAAGGTGAAGGTCAGATTAAAAATTGGAATTAGGTTAGGCATTGCCTTTAGAAAATTAACATTAATTATGAAACTTTTTATTAAAAAAAAAAAAAAAAAACGAACACTTTTCAACTAATTTAATTTGCAAACTCTTGATCAACTTTTAAAAATGGTTTCCTACAAATCAAGCATATATGCTAAAAACTTCTTTTAAAATCTCATTTTTATATTGTTCAATATGGGTATATTACTATTTAGATTATATTCTTTTTAAATTGTTAATTGAAACAACAATAAAGTTCGTTCTATAACATCTCTCACAAACGTCAATTATCAAGATAGGTCTATTAAGGGGCCTAATAGCATGTTTCCTTATACTTACTTGAATTTATTGGACACAAATATTGAAAACACGAAGATGCAAATATATGCTCCGATCGTGAAGTTCGGGGAAAATTGCTTAGAAGGCAAATGGGAATTGTGTAAGAAGATCAATTAGCAATTAGGATCGGATATTTTACCACGATTATTATGTAACTTTGGAAAGTTAAATTCTTTCATATAAAGGAAATTCGAATTGTGGAAGAAGAAGTAAATGCCACTAATGGATACAACAAGTTAGCAATTATTTTTTGGTGAAACACTTAGTTTTCTATAATTTTACAAAACAAATTGAGATTCATTGAGTTTAGAGAATCTAAAAGAATAGTACCACAATTAATTAGAGCTGAGTTACAATGCATTTTAAGAAATTGAGTTTCTTTTTTCTTTTGGGAAAATTTCAACTAATTATATAAGAAATTGGTTTGGTTTGGTTTCATTTTAATTAAATCAAATTACATTCCAAATTAATTGGGATATTGATTTTGAGGCATTTTTGGTGTTTCATACAATATTATTACATATTATTATTAGCATAGCAATTGGGAATTGGGAATTGGAATTCCATTCAACACATCATCTTCTCTTCTTTCAAAATCACAACAATAATATATATCTCAAAAGCGAGAATTAGATTTGGATTCCACACAACAAATTCTCCCCCCAATCACTTATTTCTCTAATCTTTCAATTATATAAATATTCACGTTCACGACTATTTAAATATATCGTCAAATCGAGCATAAACAAGTTTGGATATATAATATATACGCAATCCACCAACAAGCAAATAATTTGAATATAATCTTTCCAACTCCACGTGTTGTTAAACTCAAAAGAGAAGAGAAAAACTTTGATTCACTGTTGACGTTAGCGGACAACGTTAACATAACTCATATGATTAAACGAATTCATCTCAACTAAGAGAGATTGCAAATTTGATTATATATCTCACCCTCTTTAGATTAAGTTTCGATTAGTTTGCTCTAATTTTTTTTAAAAATTAACATTTACACTAAAAAAAAGTGAAATTATTACATCGTTACAAAATTCAATAATTCAGTTTTTTAAAAACAATAATTTGGTAAGCTCGAGTCTCCGTGACCAATTAATATATTATCATTTATCGGTACACTTATATCTCAACATCAACGCGAACATAGTGTAGACCATTGTGATGTGATAATCTCAATCGAGATACTTAAACCATTTGCAAATATACTATTCGTACAAATTCTTCCTTCTAATGGGGAATAATTCATTTATATATATATTAAATAAAACTCGTCGATTTGAACAATTACTTTTATACGTAATATCAATATATACACTTGAAAATGGGGGATAATACACCCTACGATCTTTCTTTTTTCTTTACATCCAAACCCTAAAAATTTACATGAAATTCCTCGTTAATTTGAAATCGTAAGTAAATGTTAACTTTAATTTTGGGTTTGTAGTTTTTACATTTAAATTATGATTAGTTAAAAAAATATTTTGATCAAATCAGTTAAGAAAAGTTTACTCGAATTTTGAAGAAATTAACTATACCACGAGGTTAATTATTCAGCTACTTTTTGTTTTATTATATTCTCATATTCATAACGATAGGACACTATATCTACGTGACAATGAAAAATCGCTCGTACTCACTTTTTAGGTAAAGAATCTATTTAATTTCTTATCAAAGATGTGAGACTATATTTGCATTATATGACATTTAGAATAACAGTAATAATGGAAGCATATAATTATACTAATTGGTTGTTTGCTCATCAAAATGTGAAGTCCTATGTTGATATCTCAATGCACTAATTATGAATAATTCTCTCTCAAAAGGCCAAGTGGTACCTCACAAAAAATAGTTATCTCATGAAGGAAAGGGAATGTTTTCTAGATATCATCATATGAAAAGGACTATATGTTATATATATATAATTAAAAAGCTATATTGAATGTGTTATTGTTCATTTATATCATTTTCCTCTCCCTGCATGAAATGATGTAATATTCTCCATCATATGAAATTCTTAAATCATTTATTAATATACCATTTCTCAGATCATTTAGATTACTTAATTCCTATGATTTTTAATAAATCTTAAAACATTTGTTCACTAAATTAAATTTCTGCAAAGTTTATATATATGCTAATACTTTTAAATTTGAAAATTAGAAAAAAAGAGAATAATTTAATATGAGAAACTAACAATATTTCCTCTATTTATATATATATATATATATATATAGAATATTCCAAAACTTTAATATAAGTATAGTGTTGGAAACATATAGTGGGATAAATTATATATATGCCACAACCAAGTGACATGTTCCACTATGGTTAAATTAAAAGAAATTAAACAAATCTAATGTATGATATTTAATATTATACAACTTAACAACATTTCTCATCCACATACATTAATTAAAGTTTGTAAAGTGTATTTATTTTTTTTTCTTTTTTAAATATATTATTCCATTAGATTTCTTTAATTCTCAAACTTACATTCTCTCTTTGTTAAAACTTTACTTCTTCAACTTTCTCCCCTATTTAAAGTCTCCATTGCAAAACAAGTTTTGTATTACAAAAGGGTTTGAATTTTGCAAGAAGTTGATCATTAGCTCTCTCTTTCTTTCTTTGTCTTGTTCAAAAAAGAATAAAAATACAAACAAAAAACTATGAGATCTCTCTATACCATTCGCATGGCTGTTGGAATCATTGGTATTTTTTTTTTTTTTTAATTTTCATGCTCGAATTATTAATATGAAGAGTTTTTTAAAAATGGGATTTATTTTTTGTTCCTATTTTGGGTGTTTTTCTATGCAGGAAATGGTGCTTCTTTGCTGCTTTATACTGTTCCCATGTAATACATTTTGCCAACTTTGTTTTTGTTCTTATTCATTCATTGTTTATATATCCATTCAAAGTTTTGAGGGTTGTTTTTAAATGGGTTTTGTCTGTAATTTGAAACATAAAAACTTTATATAAACTGTGTAAACTTTTCTTTTAGATTACTACTGTCTTTACTTTTACAAGTGATTTAATCACACCTTTGAATATGAAAATAAAAAGTTTTCAGAAACAAAATTGTGGGGTTTTTTTTCCTTTTTTGAAATAATTAATTTAGTTTATAATCATATGGCAGATTGACATTTTGGAGGGTTATAAAGAAGAAGAGCACAGAGGAGTTTTCATGTGTTCCATACATTGTTGCCCTAATGAATTGTCTTCTTTACACTTGGTATGGTTTACCAATTGTTAGCAAAGGATGGGAAAACTTCCCTGTTGTCACCATTAATGGCCTTGGCATCCTTCTTGAGTTATCCTTCATTTCCATCTACTTCTGCTTCGCTTCATCCCAAGCAAAGGTCAGTTAATTTTTACCCACACACACACTAATTACTCGGTTTCTATGACGACGATTCCTCCCGTTTGATATACAAATATTCCTTTTTAGTATTTTGCTGTTTTAAAAAGTATGATCAAGTTTGTTTCGTTTGTTCAAACTTCTTTACTCTTTTATATAATCTATGCATATATGATGAGCTATACACGTTTTAACGTCTATCTTAGTTCTTTATATATCATAGTAAATGTTTTTCATAACATGACGAGTTTATTGGTCAATCTATCAATACCAACTTTCTATACAGGATAAATATAGGGACTAAATTGAAAAAATATTTAAGTATTTTAATATACAAACATGTATATGTTTTTTTTAGAATTAGAACCTTACAACCTTTTAATTGGTTGTTAATTAATTAAACCCACTAATGAGAATAGGTCATTTTTCTACTAAGATTCTGTTTATGATATTAGCTTTTTAAAATGATCGGTTCTTTTTCACGTTCATATCATATCTTTGTCAAATCATTCAAAAGCTAATTTATGTTCTTTAGAGACCTAATTACTTGAATGGAATAATAAATATGTTAAATTACAAAAAAAGAACATATTTTTCTATGTAATTTTGAACTTTAGTAAATGTTTCAAAATTATATATTTGAAGTGTGAATCTTTGTAATTTTGAATAAAAATTGAGATAGGAAATGATATAGTAGCGGTTTAAGAAATTTTAGATCACTACATCATTTAATCTTAGATCATCGTCACACAATTTTAACAAATTCCTAAGAATTTCTATTTCGGTGATAGTTTTGAAACGTTTATAAAAGTTCAAGACAATATTACAACTTTTAAAAGAAAAAGATGGTTTTTTTAAAGTAAATTGATAAAGTTTAAGAGTATTTATTATAATTTAACATAGTCAACTCAAAAGTTTAAGTTTCTGAGGAATGATTTTGATAACTCAAAACTTCTGTGTGTGTGTATTGTTGTAGGGTAAAAATTATAATATAATGTGTATAGTTTTTATATAGTTAAAGAATTGAAACTGATGTATGTATAATAATGTTGTGCAGAAGAAGGTGGTTTTGAAAATGGTGGGAGTTGTTACTGTATTCTTGTGTGTGGGAATGATCTCTTCTTTTGTTTTAAAAACTCATCATCTTCGTAAGTTTTTCGTGGGATGCATTGGCCTTGTTGCTTCTATTGCTATGTATGCCTCTCCATTGGTAGCCATGGTAACCTCTCTCCTTCCTTGAATGGTTTTTGTTTGCTGATCATTGGAGATCATCGACTGATTTTCGACGCCCCCTTTTTGTATCTCATGCAGAAGCAAGTGATAAAGACAAAGAGTGTTGAGTTTATGCCATTTTATTTGTCGTTCTTTTCATTCTCCGCAAGTTCCTTATGGTTGGCTTATGGTCTTCTTAGCCATGATCTCTTCCTTGCGGTTTGTATTTACTCAGAATCTTCTTCCATAACTCTATAGTTTTTTAAATTTTGTTATTCATTCATTCTGTGTCAATATGTGAAAGTTTTGAATGGGTTTCTTTGCAGTCTCCAAATCTAGTGGGAAGCCCATTGGGATTGCTTCAACTTGTGTTGTATTGCATCTATAGGAACAAGGAACATGAACAAGGAGTTTTGAAGAAGGAAAAAGGAGGAGTTATTATGGAGATTCAACCAAATTGGGACTTGGAAAAGAATAATAATGAAAATCACATTCCACATCAAAATAACTCCAAGATTTAAATAGTTTTCTACCAAACAATTTAATCTCTCCGTAGAAACTCTACGTAAGTGCTTCCTCTATTAACCAAAAGTGCTTCAAATGGCCCTCTAAATGGAGAGCTACACGTTACGAGTTTAAATATTATTTACCTTTAGTGTAATATTGTGTACTATAATAAAAATGATGTTGCATCTTTGAATTGGCCAGCGTTCTCCAACTTAGCTAAAAACCTTACTTTTTATTCATTTGTCAGTCGATGTCACTTTTGAAATCAAACTAAAAATTGGCAATTGGAGATCGTCGGTTTTGAAAGATTTTGGATGCCAACCAACCAACCAAACTAGTTCTTGATTGATTTTGGCTGAAACCAACGAGCATTCTAGTAAACTACCAAAAGAACAAAGAAAATTGTAAAAGAGAAGAGAAACGAAGAATATACAAAAGATTAATGCCTGTGATATTGTATATAACCACACACAGAAGAAAAGATATGAGGAAGATAAAAAGAGAAATGTCAGACGAATTTAAAAAAAGAAAAGGAAAAAACCTTTTGAGTAAGACAAAGCATCAACATACAAAGAATCCCAAAGTAACTGCAAATGCCAACGTAAAATGCTTATGGAATGTTAGTTGAAAGACCAAGTCTTGGGCAACATCCAAAGATTGTATATACGTACACATACATACTACAAAAATACTTCCACTGATAGAATCCCAAAATTGGCTTAGCAAGATTATATGACAGTTTTATAGATTGACTGTGCTGGATCTCTAATTTCTTGAAGGAAAACAGTTTTTACATTCAAATAATAGACGAAAAACTGCAGCTTTTCTAAACACCATCGAGAATCAAATTGCAACTGTCGTTTCCATCATGGGAGCCTTCTTGCTAGGACCAGTGAATAAATAAGTGACGGCAAACATAGACCCATTGAACTGTGTTAGTTTTGAATTGATGGAGCACTCCAAAACGTGAGGTAACTTTTGGAGGTGAATGAACATGGGCGGTATGCTCACACACGAAGGAAAAAAAAAAATATAGAGAGAGACAGTCAAAGGGAGTATATTGAATTTGGAAAAAAAAACCTTTACACCGGATTTAGGAACACAGGTAAATTGAGCTATGGAGTTACATTTGCTAATAGATGCTCTAAAGTTGAATAAATTGCATTACAGTTAGGATGAGACCTGTCTCCTGCAGAGAAAACGCAAGTTTTATTATTTACATCGATCCAGCTACAACCACGAATCTTTTTCACTTTTAAGCTCATCAATTGCCTCCTCACATTGATCTTCTCTACCCACTTCCCTAATTTAGCATATATATTAGACAGAATAATATAAGCAGATATTGCTTTGGGGTCCAAACTAAGCACCTTCTTAGCCACACTCTCACCCAATTCCAAGTCCATCCAAAACCAACAAGCATTCAGCAGAGCTCCCCAAATAACTCTATCAGCTTCAATCGGCATGCATCTAATAAATGCTTCAGCTTCATACAGACGTCCCGAACGACCAAGAAGATCCACCACACACGCGTAGTGTTCTAGGGTTGGAATCACACCATAACATTTTTCCATTGAATGGAAAACTGTCATTCCTTCCTTTACCATACCCGCACAACTACATGCAGAAAGAATCCCCAAAAGAGTAGCTCCATTTGGCGGAACTTTGTGTTTTAACATCTCGTCAAAGACTGAGAATGCTTCAATCCCAAGTCCATGATGCACATATCCATTAATTAGAGCGGTAAAAGCTGCCACATTAGGGAAACAAACACTGGCAAACGAAGTTTGAGCATCATAGATGCTCCCACATTTTGCGTACATATCTATGAGAGATGTTCCAACATAAACATTCGAGTCAAAGGCTTCCCTGATTGCATGCACATGTAGTGCTTGACCCAATTGAATATATTCTAAGCATGTGCATGCTTGAAACAGAGCAGAGAATGTTGATCTAGAGCGTTCAACTGATGTTCTGCACATGGTTATATAGAGTTTCAACGCCCCTTCATGCTGATGATTTTGAATACAACCTGATATCATTGAGTTCCATGTCACAGGATCTCCTTCACTCTTCACTGACTCAAATAATTTGAAAGCTTTATCAATTTCACCATTCCTAGAATACACAGATATCATAGTGTTCAATGAACTGGTAGTTTTATGAGTCATTCTTTCAAATAATCTTTTTGATCCTTCAATTCTACCACTCGTTGCATACCCTTTAAGCATCAAATTATATGAAACCGGATTTTTTTCTCTTAACTTACAAAAAATTTCTTCAGCATCATTAATTCTTCCTGCAAATATTAACCCCTCTAGAAGAGAATTTGAAGCCTTTAGACACGGTCTTTCCATACTATCATAAACTGCCTTGGCATTGTCAATAGCTTCACACTGACAATAAAATAAAATCAGTGCACTACAAACAGAATGATCGAAGTGGAATCCGTATTTAGTCAAAATCCCATGAACAACCTTCCCCCAACTCAAATATCTCATTCTCCCACAAGCTCTTACAACAGAATCAAAAGTGAACTCATTAGGTTCAACCTCACCATTCATCCGCATGGAGCAGAATAATTCCAATCCCCTCTTACAGTTATGCTCACTTCTTGCATACGCTGATATCATAGTAGTCCATGCCACCACATCCCGAGTTGGAATTTTCATAAATAGATCTAAAGCATCATCCATTAAGTTACATTTCACATACCCTACAAGCAGCAAGTCCCATAATAAATCATTTTTATCATGCAGCTCATCAAAGACTTGCTTGGCTCCACTAATGTCATTGATATTTGCATAGAAATACACTAATGCACTTCCAACACGCTCAAATATCTGCAACCCAGATTTCAAAACCAAACAATGAAATTGTTTTCCCTCAGATGAACACCCTGAATGAGCACAAATACTCAACAAACTAGAAAATGTCGTCTCATTTAATTTTACATTGTTGCAATGCATCTCTGAAGCCAGATTGAGAGCTTCACTATACTTTCCAAATTTGGAGTATCCAGAAATCATGATATTCCATGAGACAACACTTCTTACTGGCATTTCATTGAACAGAGTTTGAGCAAGATCAAGATGACCATCTCTTACATGACGACTTATATAAATATTGGTAGAAATAATGTTGGAGTTTTCAGTGTGTAAACCTTCACATAGAGTCGAGAATAGTTCCAAGCAAGCTTTCCACCGATTGTGCTTCCATGTTCCCAAAGATGATGACGCCCTCAACATTTCAAAATGGGATTGAAAGAACACTTGTAATTAGAGATAAAGCAACCAATACTAAAGTAATCAAAACATGAAATTAATAGCCAGGGTCTCAATCTACAGGACTTCTAAGGCTTCTCCGTTATTGTTTCAGTTACAAGTGGATGATTGAGTGTTAATTACAAGAAAGCCGACCACTTCCACCCAGTCTGAACCCTCTGCTTCCCTATGTCAATGGCGGGCATGAAAACAAGAACTGGGGGTAGAAAAACTAAGTGGGTTTTGTAAATTTACAGAGTATAGATGAAAATGATGAAGAATAGATGTATACCTGAAAATCTTACTCATTTGTTGACACTCACAAAAGCTTCGGATAGATGAAACGGGCACTGATTTCGGATTTCGTGGGGGCGATTTAGCCGAGTAAAAGAAAAGTATGAATGGTGGTTAAGCCGACTTTGGCTACAATCAAATGTTTGATGTGTTTGTACTGCCATAGCACTGCAGACGAAGTAGGGAGGGTTTTTCTTGAGGTTTTAAGAAAATTTCTGGGCTTTCTTCCTTCCCACAATATATATGGGATTCCTTTCTATATTGATTTTTATACAAATAGGTAATAGCGATGGTGTATGCAATCGAAACAACCTATCCTTTTGATAATACAAACACCATGCCGAGTGCGAGTTTATTTTACCAATGGTTTTCTTCTAATTAATTATTCAGATTTTAGAAAAGAAAAAACTTCAAAACTAATGATAAGAGACAAAAAAAAATTGCATTAGATATCCAAATTGTTGATTCATAAATTCTTTTATTCTCGTTAAATTGTTCAATAATTTTGTTTTGAATTATTAACTTCTCGGAGATGGAAATGAAATGTATTGAAAATGGATGCATACTAATATGTCTCAAGTATTGTTGTTTGATATGTTCATGGAATAGGATGTACGAGGGAAAATCGAAAAGCGCTAAGAGACGAGCTTATGTCTTGTATAACTTAAAGAGAGAGTCTATAATAGATACGGTGTGAATTTATTGAATCTTGTAAAACTTATAAGAAGAGTCGAGTGATGTATATCTAGTATGAGAACCCATAAAGTGCTAGACTACTTAAAATAACAAAATATTTATGACTAAATTATAAAAAAAGTTATTAATAAACTTTGTATTTTGTGTAAAAAAAATAACTATCTCAAACCTACCCTTAAACTTAGGGGGAAAATGTTTCTATTGTTAAAAGTATAGTGAAGTTTGAAAGTTAAAAAAGTATCCATGACTAAAAAAAGTTGAAATTTGTAAACATTATAATAGTGTGACATCCACATTTACTATAAAGTCATATTTCAATATCCTTAATAAATATTGTATTATTGTTGACGTTAGGGAAAGAATGAAGAGGCGACGTGTCTCAACTTTGAAGGATTCTGTTTCTTTGAACACCTCCATGCATGCAGCCACGTAACGTAAGCGTAACACATCATCATCAACAATCCCTTTCTCTCTCCTACATCTCACATTCTCTCTCTGGAGTATACGCCCATATTCTCATTATTCACAAAAGCTGCAAGTGATTTTCCAATTTCCATTACCAAATCCAAAATCAAACCCAATCCCAGAATCAGATTTGCCATGGTCAAGCTAGTCTCCGCTAGAGATTTCAGGGTCTATGGCCCTCGTTCGGTTCGGAACCGGGCGGAGTACATCAATGCCGGCCTCTACTTGTTCGCCACTATCCTCCTTCTGGGTGGCTTTGTTGCTCAGCTTTCCCGAGAACCCAAATCTGGTTTGGCACTAATTCTTCTCGCCACTTCCCTATTTGCCATCGTTAATTTGCATGATCTCTTCGCCCATCTCGCCGGAATTGATTACCGGTTGCCACTGCTTGTTCAGTACGATGCCCAGCTTTTTTTTGTGGAATTTGCTGTTCCGTTTCTTCAGGCGATTGGGTCGCTGCTTTTGTCTTTCGCTGCACTGTTTCTTCTAATTCAGGTCCTTATTAATCGTTTGTTTGCTTTACTCTGCTTAATTTAGTTTTCTAGGTTAATGGTAATACTATTTTTGCTTTGGAATTTCTAACAAAATTGCACTTGTCGATCTTGATGAGAAATTGTTTTGAGGGGCTGGTCAATTGGTTTTATGAGATGTTCTGTGTGCTACCTAAGTTTAATTACTCTTGTTCTCCTCTGTTATTAGTCTTGGATTTTAGAATTAGTCAAAATCAGCAACCCTTTTAGAACCATCCACTTCTTTGGATAGTTTCAAGTTTGAGTCAATGATTTCAGTGCCGTTTTCCCTGCCATTGGTTGTGATAATTTTGGGCAATGAGTGACTGAGTGCGTTATGTAAGGCTTGGTGGCAACATTTCTGCTACTCATTTCTTCAATTTTTCTTTAAAGAAATAAAAGCAAAACTGTGTTTGGCAATTGTTTCTATTTCTTATTGAAATTTGAAAGAACAAAAAAGCAGAAGATGGATAATTTTATAGGGGAAAATATTGTGTAGTTTTTTCAGCAATAGTCTCCCAGTTTTCAAATATTCAATTATTAACAAAAGAACAAGATGCAGTCGTTTCAGCAATGTTTAATTGTTCGAAGAACAGTGTGTTGTTGTAAGTACTTGACAATGTTTTGGGTTCACCTGACTTCGTTACATGCTATCACTGGAGGCCCTCCTCACACCCGGGACACAGAAATAAAAAACCCCGTGTCAAAGATCAAAAGCCATGGCGAAATCTAGAAATGCCATCCTCGGTTTCAATGATTGCACATTGTAGGAAAACTGTTTGATCAACTTCGTTCCGTTCCTAATGTTAATCTTTTACAGTATTCATGTTTGTTGTGTTGTCCTCCTTTTGCACTTTACAAGAGCTGCCATTCAATTTGCTGCTGCAGGAAAAGAAGGGACATGATTATCACAAACTCGAAAAGCATGCTTCAAATATGCTTATTGCGGGTCCTGCCTTATGGATGCTTGGATCGATCCACAACTCATGCCAAATCTACGAAAGGGCTGATGCACATGTTCAAATCTTGCAACAGAGTGTCCATATTCCATTTTTAATAGGAAGCTTGCTGTTTTTTGTTGCAGCAGTTCTCAATAGCTACGAGCAAGTTGGGTTAGCCCATCATGGTCTCAAACTTCTGGTATGTGACATTGAATACATACATTTTACTGTCAGTAGCGAACAATTGATTCTGAATTGCCTTTAAAAAGCTTATTCAAAAAAGGAAAAAGTTGTCACAATGATTATGGTTCCACCCTCAAGAATAATAGAGTGTCAATGACGTGAGGTAAAGAAATCAAAATAGATTGGTGATTGTGAACTATAACCACGGTTCATATTGTTGTTTTGCTATGAATTCAAATTTTAAACATTTTGATGAATATTTTAGTTATAAGCAACAAACAAAAGTTTGATAATCGGTCTAACAAAATGGTTGCATAAATATTTGCTTCAAAAGGAATGGCATTTTACTGAAGTTTTACGTGTTGACGAGTGTGTGAATGCAGGGCAAAAACTGGATTTGGTTAGGTATCTTTGGGAGCTTATCGTTCTTGTTAGGCGGATTGGCAAACGTGCTTAAAGTGTTCAAGATGCAGCAGTTCGAGGGACTGCGACTTGAGAAGCTTCGAGGAGGGGCAAACGAGCGGCTTCTTGGAGAAAGAGAAGGCAGGATTCCTCTGATTCTAGAGGATCAGGGTAGGAGAAAACGACACTCAGATGAAGAAAGAGGAAGGGTCGAAGCCAGACCAACGCCTTATAAAGACGTACTCGTAGGCCAATCACCCTGAAGTTCTCTTTCCCTCTTCCACTTCCATTACTGACTCCTGCAACTGAACTTGATCAATCTCTGGAAAGTACCTTTTGTTACCGAATATTGTGTGCATTTGCATATAGAATTTATGTGATTATGATTATGATTGATGAGCAAGTTCGTAGAAGTAATAGAATATTGTTGATATATATTTGATATCTGATCTTGTTTGGTTGTTTCTGTTTGGACATTCAACTTATCTGTTGATAAACTGACTCTTGAAATAGTTTGGTGTATGTTCTCTTTTTCTTCTTCTCTCTTTCCTCCTTTAAGATGATGTTTTTTAATATTTCATTCTTTCTTTAATTTTGATTCTTCGTTATCTTTCAATGCTGATATTATATTATTATGCTGTTTTTTTAGAACACATTGATGACTTTGTTTTCCTCTTTTAATATCCATACTATTCTATTTTTAAATAGTTCTCTTCATTTATCCTTTGAATTATTAGATAAATTCCCTTTTGTATTAAGATTTTTCATTCATTAAATTTGAAAAATCTTTTGTTTTCCAACAATTATCTTTCTGAATCTATATACATATGTATGAGAATAGGTCTTGCTAAGAGCATCTTAGTATCAAGTATAGAGATAAGTAGTTTTAGTTTTCATGTCTGTTTAAGTTGTCCATTAAAATCTTTGTGTGTATTACAAATAATTAAGTATCTATTAACAACATTTTAAAGGATTGTAAATATAATAAAATTTGATCAATTATAAGAATTTATTACTGATAGATTATATAGATTATATTACAATATTACAAAATATTACAAATATTGGATAGACCGTAGGCTAATAGGAAAAACAAGATTAGTATTTAAATTTTAGTTGCAGTCCAATATAATTATTTATTATTACTATTTTTTTAAAAAAAGTTCAGTATAATTTGTAAAGAAAAATATTTTTGAAAATAATTTTAAAAAATAAAATTCTATTTATTATTACTATTTTTTTTAAAAAAAGTTCAATATAATTTGTAAAGAAATTTTTTTCTGAAAATAATTTAAAAAAGTAAAATTCCACCTCATCATATCCAAACGCGGTAGGACGATTTTACCCCTCATCGGTGGAAAGGCAAGAAGAAAATAATAACAATAATAATAAAAGAGAAAACATATATTTCAATCGTTTTAGATTATGCTTACGGAAAAGCCCATCGAAATCCTCTCCCCTTCCAGCTCTCCGTGAAACCCTAACTTCCATATCCTCACCAATTCCTTGCTTTCCCCAGGGTTTATATTTATTAATCTCAGGTATTTTACTTTGCAATTTCGATCTCCTTGTGCACCGCTACTTTTTGCCCCCATTTTTTAGGTATTTGGACCTCCGATTCCGTCTATTTCCCTCTGGATTTGCGTTTTGGGGTTTTCGATTTGCATGTCTGGTTCTTTACAGATTGTTTTGGGTTTCTTGTCTTCTTCTCGTTGCCGATTGTAATAAATTGTTTCTTGTGTGATTTTGCATCTAATAATTTTTTGTTGTAATTACGTGGACGATGAATAGCATTGCAATGTTGCGTGAATTGTTGGATTGGTTTCTATGATGGGTACTCGATAACGGGTTGTGATTTTTTCTAGTTATTTGTCCGTGTTGATCTTTATTGGTGATGTTGCTTTTATTCTTATGTTTGGCGGATTGGTTCGTGCTTTGAAATTGCATTTGATTGGACATGCGGTGATCGAATTCTTTGGTCCATTTGTTTCTGTTTTCAATTTTAAGTGCTTTCTCTGAGAGTTAGGGAGAAGAAAAAAAGTAGAAGAGGAAGAAGCAAGAGAAAGAGAGTGCAGATTTAATGAAATGCCAGAGAAAGAGAGTGCAGATTTAAGTCAAATGACTACCCATTACTAAATATGAAACCCCCTCTTCTTACTGCCTTATCTTTGCTTCTGTACGAAAATTTGCACCGTTGTTGTAGTGTAATGCACACCCTTTTGTTCTTGCATTGAACTTGCTATAATGGTTCAATTTTATGCCATGGGCTATGGCCGAAGGCAGTTATCTCAATAGTAAAAGAAACTTATTCATTAACAGTTGCGGTTGTATTTTATTCATCTCCAGATTCTTTTTTTGCATGAGAATTAACGACAGTGAAATATTGTTCATATCAATGTAGAATTAAGTATTTCATGGTACAATTGTCTATGTGATTGGGAATTATAAGTTCACGAGCGTGGAGTTCTGTGTTTAACTTTGTGCACTATGTTTGAAGTTTAAATTGTATTAAGGCTGCCCATGATTTTCCAGTGTTCTCCTGTAAGTTTGGCGAAATGGCATCAGTTTCTAGTCAGCCACAGTTCCGTTACACACAACCACCCTCAAAGGTTCTCCACTTAAGGAATTTACCTTGGGAATGTACTGAGGAGGAACTGATTGAACTGGGAAAGCCATTTGGAAAAGTCGTGAATACAAAATGTAATGTTGGAGCAAACAGAAATCAAGCTTTTATTGAGTTTGTAAGTGGATTATTTTTGCATCTATTGCTTTCCATCAACAATGTACCTCACAAGCTATTCATTATTGATAAATATTTGACCAAGTTTAATACTGCAGGCAGACATAAATCAAGCTATTGCAATGATATCATATTATGCATCTTCCTCTGAGCCTGCACAAGTTAGAGGAAAAACTGTCTATCTGCAGTATTCTAACCGGCAAGAAATTGTGAACAACAAAACAACAGCTGATGTTCCTGGAAATGTGCTTTTAGTAACAATTGAGGGCACTGATGCACGCCTTGTCAGCATTGATGTTTTGCACTTGGTAAGCAGATTGTAGTACATTCTTGTTGCAGTTAAAGGTGAACCTCTGTGGCACTGAGATTAAATTATGGTGATTAGGTTATAGTTTGTCATGTTTCAAAAGCTTTTGTTTGACGTGAATGTAAATGAATCAGCAGGCCCTTGTCAAGGCAATATCTTTGATGGCAGCTTAGTGCATCGGGAGAAAGTGCACATGTGTGTTTGTCTCCTTTCTCCTTTCCTTAACACTACCTCTCTCTTCCCTTCTCTTCTTCCTCAACTTCCTCCTACCTTTCACAGTTTAGGATATTATCATTTCTGCTCTCTTGTGCATCCTTCTCCCTATCATCTCTGCATGTTATGTCAGTGATACTGCTGTCTACATCCAGTCATTAGAATCAGAGAGTAGGAATTTTTTTATTCTAAATTTTTGGATTATCTGTTCACTATTTACGTATTCTGCCCTAAAGGACTAACATTTAAATAATTAGACAGAAGATTAATAAGATGATATTCCTTTTGGCTTAGCATCTGAATTTTTGGGGTGACTTTGCCTTCTCTTATTAACATTATAGGACAGAATGTTAAATTTGTAGGGGCATTCAACTAATATTTTTCATTTCGTTGATGAGTATTTAAGGATAGAGTATACTTATGGCTGGTTATTGATTTCAAACCAATAGCTGCTCTTTTTCAAGTGAGAGAGGCAGGTGTTACGGACTTGTTTTCAATTTTGTGTTTTCTGCTTTATCATATCCTCCCCCTTAGAGCTTGATCTTTGATTGCCATATGCCATGATGTGTTCTAATCTTCTGTTTTATCTGATGTCTAAGTCCTATGTTATTCTTGAAAAAAGTTTTCAAGCTAGTATCTTTGTTGTCTAATGTCCGTTGTATGTTGTCCTTTTATTCTTGTTCCTGGCAGTAGCATTGCTATCACAATAATTGAGTTCTATTGGCTTAATTTTTAGTTTTTTACAGTGGAGTTGCATTTAAATGTCCAATGTTAATTAGTTGTGGCTATCCATTTAGACATCCCACTTGGTCTATATTTGGATATTTAGGTAGATTCGTCTTGTTTATGGTTGTAAACAATTCACATGATAGTAGTCATTTGATAGGTGTCGGGTTGTACTGAATTTGTGATGAATGGTGTGATATCATTTTGTTTAATTTCAATCTGAAGGTTATTCAATAATATGCCAGGTTTTTTCTGCCTTTGGATTTGTGCATAAGATCACTACCTTTGAGAAAACAGCTGGATTTCAGGTCCGTGAATATCTAAAATGCTTGTAGTAATTGCACTATTATCACTTCTGAGCTTGGAGAAAATCTTATTCATATATTGATTTGGACATTTTAGGCGTTGGTGCAATTTTCGGATGCGGAGACTGCCTCATCTGCTAAGAATGCCTTGGATGGGAGAAGCATCCCTAGGTGACAATTGTATTGAATGTTACACATCGTTTTTTGCCCCTGTTTTATGGAGTATATAGCAGTAGAAGAGGTGCACATGCACGAGCTTGGTGTCTGTCTATGATTATTTTTGTTCTTAGTCGTCAATGCATTTTATTTGACAGTTTTTCATTCCATTGCTAGCAGTATTCAACCTTCCTTTAAAGAAAATGAAGTTTTAGATTCTTCTTTGTTGTTATTCTATCTTATGTATCAACAATTTTTTTTGTTTGCAGGTATTTACTTCCTGATCATGTTGGACCATGTTCCCTTAGAATTACTTACTCTGCCCATACTGATTTGACTGTGAAATTTCAGAGTCATCGAAGCAGGTCTTCCCAACCTTCTGCATCTATTCTTCTATGAATGTGTTTATTTCAACTTAGTGTAACATTTCACGATATCTCGGATAATTTCCCGTGTTACTCTCTTTCTGTTACTCGTCTGTTTTATCAGTATCTCTTTCTCTCTCTATATTCTGATAGTATGTTGATTCAGGGACTACACTAATCCTTATCTTCCTGTTGCTCCATCGGCCATAGATGGAAGTGGTCAGGTAAGGAATGCATTAGGTAGCATGTTGTTTAGTTGTGCCTATGAATTCTCCTTTCCATACATTTTACTCATCATGCTTCTAATGGTGTCAAATAAATAAAGAAAGATAAAGCTTTAAATGATGTACTTCTGACAAAAGTGCCAACTTAGCAGTACAAATCTTGGCATTTCCTCCTATCCCCTGGTTTCTTATGTTATTTTTCTAAATCCTTTTCATCCTTTGATTGAATTTGTCGTCAGTCATCTTTGCAGTTCACCGTGGGTTTGGATGGAAAGAAACTTGAACCAGAGAGTAATGTTCTTCTTGCCTCCATTGAGAATATGCAGTATGCAGTCACCTTGGAGGTTTTGCACATGGTATTGCATGACATGGCAATTTGTCTGTTGACTATTTGTTCATATCTTATAGTTCCTTGCAAACTATTTTTATTATGCTAACCAATTATTTCTTTGTCGGTAGGTTTTTTCTGCATTTGGACCTGTCCAGAAGATTGCCATGTTTGATAAGAATGGGGGAGTCCAGGCCTTGATTCAATATCCAGGTAGTTCACTTCAACTAAACTCGTCCTGACATCAATCTTACTTTTGGGTGTAAATGGTAGTATATTTTCTACCGGTTATAGCATGATAGAAACCACATTCTTTATGAGTTCAAAAAGGATTTCTTTAATTTCAAATCTGTGAACGAGTTAAATCATCCATAATATTTCAATAGAAATATGTAGCATAGGACTCATCATAAGTGATATTCCACTTGTGAGCAGATGTTCAGACTGCGGTAGTTGCCAAGGAAGCCCTCGAGGGACACTGTATTTATGACGGAGGGTTTTGCAAGCTTCACATCTCATATTCACGCCATACTGACTTGAGTATCAAGGTATGAAAAACTTCTCTTTTGGTGAGCTGTCCAAGAGCAATAAATGTCTCTTTACACAGGAGTTTTTACTTCAATGAAAGTATTACAGGACATGTACTACCGTAGCACTAACCACTAGACATTTTTCGGTTCTTGGTGGCCTCATCATCATCAACAAATATTTATTGGAATGAATATATTATTATAAAAACTATTCAAATTAAAACTCGGAAGTTTTTATTTCCAAATTAAGAACATGTTTTCGATGAACTTTTCTAGTGCTTTGACAAACAAGAAAGTTGTTTTTAAGCCCTTGAAAAGTTTTTGCTAGCCGACCCAAGTCATAAATCTTGTTATTACAAGTATCCATATTTTGTAAAACATATGGGAGATATCAAATAATCCTGAATATATTGGTTGGGCCTTCCGTTTTATTTCAACCCTTTGACTAGATAGAAGATGAATGATGCTAAATGTGTAGTTTGATGTGATTGTAGGTGAATAATGACCGAAGTCGAGACTATACAATTCCAAATAATCCTCCCATGGTGAATTCTCAACCGCCTGTTGTGGGGCAGGGGCCGGGGCAGGGGCAGGGGCAGCAACCACCACATCAAATGATGGGTCCTTCCACCCATCAATACAATGGAAACCAGTATGGTCCTTCCGGAGAGCAGCAGCCTGGGGTGCAGCCTCCACAATCTTCAGGTTGGGGATCGGGTGGTCCTGCTGCGACCTACTCCTCCATGCCTATGCACAATCCTGGTTACATGCCATCGGGGACAATGCCGCCACAGCATGGTATGATGCCAAGCCCCAGTGGCTTACACCAGACACCACCACCACCATATCGCCCCGATCACAGGCAATAGCACACATTGTCTTCTGTTTTATAGTTGAATGTCCATTCAAGAAAACCAACTAAGCTTTTTTAAAATACTAGAAATGCATTTTGGCAGAGGAAACAAATGTGCATTAAATTCGATGGTTACGCAAACTGTTCAGAACAAGTTAGGTCGGTTCGTTTCCCTTTTATTTTTAAGGGATGTGAATGAATTGTAAGATCCCGAGTGTGAAGAACCGAGCACCTTTCTTTGAAGCCAAGTGACATTAAACTCGGTTATTGATGATCACTGTTTTATAAACCTCCCTCTTCCTTTTGCCTATTCTTATCACTTCTTGAACTCAATCATCATTTATGCAATGTACTTATTTCAACTGTGGCTAAACTTAGTAGTTTAAGAGGACAAGCTGATGAAACATTGTATTGAGGACACTTTTATCTATATCTAAAAATGTGTTTTTTCTTTGTTATGTATTAACCCTATGAATCTCTTACAAAATTTCACTTCATATATCTACACCTTATCATTGCTTTCATTTGCTTAATTGATTTATTATATCCGAGCAAATCAAATCAAAATATGTGAGCGTCTAATTTGATTTTAACCCTAAGGGGCTGAATTAGATATTAATTATGATATAATAACAAGTTTTTTGGCTTAAGATTCAAAAGGAACTTGTCGTTTTGGTATATTTCCCATCTTTATCCTATTTAATTTCACAAGGGAAGGGATTGCTTATTCTTATTAACAAAGACCTAGAATCTGCCCAAATTTATTTTTATGAACTTCTTTTGGTTGTCCAAGAAAAAAATATTACTTCCTCCATGGACAAGAAACACCATAATGATAAAAAAACGAAAAAGAAGAAGGCAGTAAAAGAATTCCCTACAACGTGGATAAAGAATCACATTAATTTGAAACAAAGAATATTTTTTTTAAAAAAAATAAATGTTACTGTTGAAATAAAAATGCCTTAGTTTAACTTTATCACATCTAAGAAATGACTAATACCTTTGTTACATGGATATTTGAGCATTGAATTTATTTTTAAAATAAAGTTAACTGAACTATAAATTTTCCTTAAAAATATAAATTGACTAATAAAAAAAAAACCTTTCAACTTTTACCAAATAAACTTTAGTTTCATGCAAGTAAACATTAAATTATAATTGTCACCTCATGTTTGAAAAAAATGCTGAGCCTTTTTACTTTTTGTTAAGCTTTTTATTTAAAAGAAATTATTCTAAAACAATCCCTTTTTTAAGACCATTATCATTTCAAAGATGTATGTGTTAATGTGAAAAGAGATAAATTATGATATGATAACAAGTTTTATTTTATTTTTGTTATGTTTATAAATTTATAATTAGGTACATAGCAATAATTTTAAAAAATTGTAAATATATAAATTGTTTTCTACTCTATCTATTATTTGTTTATTACTATTTCGACTAAACTCTAACTTTCTGGAGATATTAGGGACAAAATTAGAACTTAACCAATTTTTTTTAAGGCTAGTTTTATGATTTAAAAATCTACCATTTAAATTTTCAATCGATTGCCAAACATATATTAAAAAACATAAAATACAACTATGCTTTTATTTAATCTCTTATTTTTAAATTATCTACCAAACAGATCATTAATCTTTTTACTTAATGGTAAAACTAAAAACGAAGGTACATCCAAATCAATTGTCTTTAATATGAAATTGACGAGCGGTCGAAGGTTTGTGTTTAACATATCTCAACAGTACATTAACTTTATCACTACAATGCTTATTAGCAAACACACATGGCTTAGTAGAATGCTTGTAGAATCCTATGTATAAAGATTTTACAAAAATGGCTTGTGTTCACAAGCCTAGCAAGTTTGATAGCTTACTCTACAAAAAGGAAACCTAGAAAGAGGGAAATTTAACTGTTTAATTAATCAATTCAACAAAGTTCAACTCGACATCTACCAAAGAATTGCGATCATAGTTTTAGCTCGTATAAAATAAAAGACACGAACTAAAACACATAAGATGATAAGTGATTTACACTAAAATCTTACAAAAAAAAAAAAAAGAGTATGATAAGTCAAACGTTATACACGGTTAAACACTGTTTAAAAAGTTGTATGAATCTAAAAACTAAATACTCTAAGTTTGTAGGAAGGATAGGAAAACCTAAATAGAAAGGTTTTAGAAGAGGAGAGAAGAAAGAAAGAAAGGAAGAGATAGTGATTATGGAAATGTTTATGAATTGTGATGAGAAGCCACAAAAGTTGATGACAAAGTCCGCGTAGAAAAGCCGGCGCCAAGCAGAGGTTTTTGCAAATCCAAATATTTGTTTGTTATTTGTAAGGATAAGGCTTTTCTCTCTTGGTGCTTCCTCGCCCTCTCCTTTTCCTCCTTTGCTATTTGTTTTTTCACTCTTTCTCTATTTCTCTTCTCAACTTCCCCTACCCATTTTGGATTTTGAGAGTTTCAACCGTAATGGTCAATCTTCAAGCTTCTTTGTTTTGTAATCCTTCATTTTCTTCTTTGCCGCCTCTGCTTTCTTCTTCATCTTCAACCAAAATCTTTCACTTTTCCTTTTCCCTTCCTTCTCGTTCCATTTCTTACAACCCCCTTTGGCCTTCTGGGTTTCGATTTAATCATTCTTCTAAATCTTCTATTCATTGTACATTGCACCCTGACTATGGGAATTTCAATCCGGAATCGATTTCTTCTCCCGGTGGCAACATGGGTTCTGGTCCACAGGATTTCAATCTTGGTGGGTTTGGCGATCAGGGTGCGGATTTTGATGGGAGTAGGGTGGAGGGTAGTGATAGTTCGGAGATATTGATGAACATTGAGGCTGGGGCTATGGCTACTGATGAAATTCCCGAGCCAGTTTTGGATACTCCTGGAAATGTGGAATTTGATAGTGGAATTCAGTCTGAGAAAGAGGGTAAGTGGAGAAAGTTGCCGTTTGTGGTATTTTTGATGGGATTCTGGGCAGCAACGAGAAGGAGATTTCAGAAGGTGATTGAAATTTTAATGGATTGGTATAGTTGGTGGCCCTTTTGGCGGCAGGAGAAGCGTTTGGAGCGTTTAACTGCGGAGGCTGATGCAAATCCGAAGGATGCGGCGAAGCAGAGTGCTTTGTTAGTCGAGTTGAATAAGCAGAGGTAAGTTCTGAAACCTTTTATTTTTCTTGATTGCAAACTGGTTCCTTTGTAGTACAAGACGATTTAGTGGAAATTGTTTTGAAGTTTGTATTTTGAACTGTTAAGAATCAAGATAACCGTGTAGTTTTCCTCTTGCTTCTACTTGAGCTGGTGAATAATTGATTGGTAATACAGGCTTTAATTGTTGCAATGGTCTCTTCAACTAGTGTTTGATTTGACGAATCATGTGGCCACCCACTTCGGATTAAAAATCATCTATGAATTTCTTTACCAGTCGAATGTAGTAGGATTTGAAGCTTGTCCTGTGATATAATTCAAAGATGTGCACAAGCTGGCCAGACACTCGCAAATTCTATTTTATAGCAAAACAGCGGTGCTTGATTCCACTTCATTAACTAGACAACATTTTTCAGTCTTGTCGAATGCTAGATCTGTGTAAAAGTTGTAGCTCTTGTCTAGTTCTTACTAACGGCCTAGTTCCGGAAGAAAGACTGTCATCTCAAAAGTTTTGGTTTTGTGAATGGTGATTTCATTTCAATGAAACTTTTTGGACCGTCTGTATAGTTTTGATTGTAGCAATGGCAATGGAGTTTTATCAATCTCTTTTAGTTCTGAATCACCCCCCTTTCCCCTTGCCATTTGCTGAGATTAAATAGCTAACTTGGAAAATGTCTTCTTCAAGTAGTGCTATCGTTTGTAATTATGACTCATTAACTAGACGATACCTACTGTTTCACATTCTCTGTAATGTGTCGATTTGTTTTCCAGTCCCGAGTCTGTCATTAGGCGTTTTGAGCAAAGGGATCATGCTGTAGACAGTAGAGGAGTAGTGGAGTATCTTCGAGCTCTTGTTGCCACCAATGCAATTGCTGAATATCTTCCAGATTCTGAAAGTGGAAAGCCATCAACTCTTCCTTCATTGGTACTTAAGTTTGATCAATCTATCTTCCTTGCACAAACAATCAAATTTGTATGAATACACTCGGACTAATTGCTGCTTGGTCTGTTCTTGATTTTTGTTAATAATTTTGATTATTTTCGTGGTTGTTCTAATTGCAAAACATGCACAGTTACAAGAGTTGAAGCAGCGTGCTTCAGGAAATGTGGATGAATCCTTTGTGAACCCTGGCATTTCTGAGAAACAGCCATTGCATGTAGTAATGGTAAGTATCTTATAATTTATCGTGATAAGGTGTTTCTTGGACTTCCCCACAACATTAATATTACTTTTGTTTCTTATGTGAATGGTTATTTCCCCCCCTAATTTTTAATTCACAAGGTGAATATCTTTTGAAGGTTGACCCTAAAGTACCCAACAAGTCTCGTTTCATGCAAGAACTTATCTCAACTATACTTTTCACTGTTGCTGTTGGATTAGTATGGTATTGGCCTTTACTTCATGATCTCTACCATTGTTCTCCCCTCTCCTCCTACAGAATGCTGTGTGGTTATGTGTTTTTTTTATTTTATTGTATTAAATGAGAGTCCTCTTGTAGGTTTATGGGTGCTACCGCACTTCAAAAATACATAGGGAGTTTGGGGGGCATAGGAACCTCAGGTGTTGGATCAAGTTCTTCGTATGCTCCAAAGGAGTTAAATAAAGAAGTTATGCCAGAAAAGGTAGATACGAAGTATTCCATGTGGATTCTTTGTGCCGATTGTATGTAGAATAAGTATCGTAGATGTGAAAAGCTAGGGGTTGTTTGGAATATGTTTCCAATATAGTTCTTTTCTTTTTAGGTTACAAATAATGTACAGATTTTTTTACCTCCTCCTCCTTCTTGTGTTTTAATAAATGATCCATTTTATCTAAAGAAATAATGTCGTTGTCATTATCATTGATTTTTCCTTCATCTGTAGAGGCGTCGGTAGAATAAGGTTATTACTACTCTCATTTTTATTATCTTGGAAAGAAATGTATGATCTATAGGAGTGAGTTAAGGCGAATTGTTATAGGAGAGAAACTATCTTTTCCATTCATAATTTTTCTTGTTTAGATGGTCAAAATTTTAATAAGCTCTTATTTCATGCCGGTAGT
Organism: Cucumis sativus; assembly: GCF_000004075.3. Taxonomy (NCBI): domain Eukaryota; kingdom Viridiplantae; phylum Streptophyta; class Magnoliopsida; order Cucurbitales; family Cucurbitaceae; genus Cucumis; species Cucumis sativus. The sequence goes on along the minus strand of NC_026659.2, from coordinate 329,855 downwards.
TAATAGAAATTTAGTTTCCTTTTGATTAAAAGCACGTGTTTCAAGATTTTCTGCTTCATGTACTCTTATGCATAACTTTTATTCTCACGTGTTTTGGTTCTTATTTTGTGGCAACTGTTACCCTGTAGAATGTCAAGACATTTAAGGATGTTAAAGGTTGTGATGATGCAAAACAAGAGCTGGAAGAGGTGGTGGAGTATTTGAAAAATCCTTCCAAGTTCACCCGGCTCGGAGGAAAGTTGCCAAAGGTTTGTCTTGTCACTTCTTGATTTTCATTCATAGTTGTCTGATTTCTGCTTACATTGTTGTCCCTTTTTCTTACCTGGAAGCTCTCTAGCAGGCTGCTTGTCTTGTCCCTTGCTTTGTAATTAGTTTATGTTGGTTAATCTCACTAGGACTTGGGTATAAGTAAGGTTTTTCTGACAACTTCATTTATTCCTGGGATTTATCGAAAAAGAATTGTAGGAACAAGTAACAAACCACATTCAACAAAATTAATTCTTAGTAATTTGGTAACATTATTGAAGCTTAATTTATGCTGATGGATGACCTGTTCGGCCTAATTATTGCTAAATTCAACAATTCTTAAAGAAACGGTAGAAATAGCTATATCAATGTTAAGCTCATCACAACCTTGTTTGTAGAAGTAATTATTAGTTATTGTTTAAGTAGTTCAAGTGATCATTTCACTTCTTTAGAAATTTATACTTAATTAGAATAAGTTGAAAAATGAGATAATTATAATTCTTCCTCTTTTTTTTATTAACGCCAATTGGGAGAATCTTTTGATCACCTTGTCATTTTTTGACTTTGCATCAGCCGTTTATATTTTATTTTTTGTTAATATATATATTTGTCCCTTGATAGAAAGTGGTTGGAAATGAGATAGATAAGTCGAAAGACCAAAATGGGAGGATGACAAACTAGTTAACTAAAAAGGGTCGTTGTAGAAGCTTCTCTAATTGAATTGAACTAACAAAAAGAGAAGGGAACATTAAATTCCCCCCCCCCCCCCCCCCCCCCCCAGCAAGAGAAACAAGGAGTACCATTTCTAAGGGACCAAGGAGTAAGGCATAAGGTTTTATGGCTATTTGGCTTTGAAGAGCTTTTGTAATTATTTTGTTTTGTAGGCTCTTTTTTTCTTTCTTGGAAAGATGAAACAAATTCATTGGTAAAAGAAATAAAGGAGTAAAACTTTTAACACCTTATTGGTGAAAGTCAATTACAAGAAAGTTGTCCAACTGGAAATGAAATATGATTCGCTATAAAGAGCAAAAGAGTGTTTATCTTTACACCACAAGAACGTAATGGAAAGAACTATATCCATAAAACAATCAAAAAAAGAGGAAGCATTTCTGAAATGTGACGATTTTGTTCACCCCAAAGATGCCAGAAAAATGCAAAGATAATAGCCAACCATAAAGTCTTCCTCAAACCCCAAAAGGGGTAGCCCACCAGCAAGCAGATCATAAATCTTTTGTTTTTGTAGGTACTATTATGCACAATTGGTTCCCTTTCCTTTTGAGAGCTTGTCTCTTTCTTCTTCTTCTTCTTCTTCTTCTTCTTCTTCTTTTGGTAAGCCCTTGTATTCATTCTTTCTTGATGAAAGCTGTTTCATAAAAAATAACAACAACAATATATTGTTGGAGGTAATCTCTCATCTTTTCATCCCTTCATTTTTTTTTGTTTCTTCTTTCTTCTTTCAACAATCTTCATTTATTCATTTTCATATGGTACTTGCCTAAAAGATTTATTTACAGGGAATTCTTTTAACAGGAGCCCCAGGAACTGGAAAAACTTTACTTGCTAAGGTAAAAACTTCACTCAGTTTCCCTATACGTTATGTTCTTTAATAATCTATGTTACGTTTTTTTTCATGGCTTTGTTGGCATTCATATTGTTGATCTTCTGGTGCACACTATGTTTATTACTGTGGCTGACAGCTGATTTGCCCCCATTAGAGCACAGTAGTCGTAGATGCACTTTAGAAGGTGTAGAAATGATGCTTATTCTTTTTGGTTGGAGAAAATATTTCTTGTTTGTAAACTTTGTACGCAGATGCAAAAGTATCCAACCACCTACCTGAATGCTCATTTCAAAACCCAAAAGTTAGATGATTCCTATAACATAAATTAAAAGTGAACTAACTGTATGATGCCAAGCGAAGATATTTGTTGTTATGATCTAACCTGGTTGTTTCCATCATAGAAGACAGATCAGTGAAGTAGAGGGTTTTTTTTAGGTATCAGCAAACACACCTGAACATCTTAACTAGGATGACACCCCCTTAGCGTTCTCATTATATCGATGAAACTGAAATAAAAGAAAATCCTTACTCTAGGCTCCTATTATGCAATACAGGGACAACATAAAAGCATTCTTACTTATACCTGATTCTAGGTTCTACGTGGAGTGTAGGTCTTAAGAATATGGCTGCAAATCAATTGATGTATGGATATTTACTTGCCATGTGTAGTTCCGAATACGAACCTACTGATATGTTTATATACTCGTTTCTATTTCTTTGGTAGTTTCATAATATCATAGTATCAAATTCTATCTCAGATTTTTTTGTGATAGACATGATTTACTTAATCGTTCAATTGGAAATGTCTAATTAGTTTTCTATGATGACTTGATGTAATTGTTGTCCTCCAGGCTATTGCTGGTGAAGCTGGAGTACCGTTTTTCTATAAAGCTGGATCTGAATTTGAAGAAATGTAAGCCTCCTTTTTGTGCATATTGGTGATCTTGGATTAGGATTATGTCCCTTTTCCCTCTCCAGAGATATGAATGTTATGTGAACGTTATCATGCAATTATAATCTACTTTAAGTAAATAAAGAAAACCAATGAGTATCGCCTTGTGTTGGACTTGGATATGATAATTCATCTCTATGAATGTCAATAGGATAGGAAAAGGATAATAATTATCTACCATATTTGCTTCAACATGCATATTGAAATTTGTATAAAGGGCTTTGGTATTGTTGTTGTTTCGTTTTTACGTCTTTGGTGTAGAGCGGGGACTACCAACTTTAGTATTTTGGGACTTTTCGAGTTTTTTTTTTTGAAAAAAAAAGATACGGAACTTTTCATCAAGGAATTGATAAAAAGATAGAATAGGTAGTGAAGACAAAAGGATAAAATAATGCTCTGAGATACAAAAGGATACTACAAAAACATAGCATAAACAACTAACACAAGGGACTGAAGACAAAAGGCGTAAGACTTGAGTAATAAAATAAAGCATACATAATGAGAACTTTAAAAACAAGAAACTTTCCAAAGTATTACTTCAACACTAGTAATGCTGACTCGCGTTGTGATTTTAATTGGCAGGTTTGTCGGTGTTGGTGCTCGGCGTGTAAGATCATTATTTCAAGCAGCCAAGAAAAAGGTTTGTTCAACCTTTAGTCTGCATTTTCATAACTTTAGTCGCTCAAGGGGGCATGAATTTTTTTTTGAAAATTAATAAATAAATAAATTACTGTATTAAAGTATTTATCTTGTCCCAATCTTTCACAGGCTCCTTGCATCATATTTATTGACGAAATAGATGCAGTTGGATCCACTAGAAAACAGTGGGAAGGCCACACAAAGAAAACGTTGCATCAACTGCTTGTTGAAATGGATGGCTTTGAGCAGAATGAGGTACATCACAATAATTGGTGTGCAAATGTGAGATTTCTTATCCATCGAGGGGTAGAATTTAATTTCACTTTTCTGCAGGGTATCATATTGATGGCTGCTACAAACTTGCCTGACATTCTTGATCCAGCTTTGACAAGGCCCGGTAGATTTGACAGGCATGTAAGTTCCTTAGAAGCTGTGTAAGTTTTTTTTCTTTTATTAGGACAGATGGAAAGGAAAGATGCAGTGTTAACTATATGTGGCCAACAAGAGTTTAGCTCAATTCACATCACTGTATGCCGTAGATGTTGAATCATCTTGTTCATCAATAGATGGATCTTAAACCAATATTTACATTTAATTCATTATAACTATTTTTTCTTTTGTTCTATGGTTACGGTCTCCTTGAGTACTTAAAAACTAACCAACATTCATTTGTAGATTGTTGTCCCAAATCCCGATGTTCGGGGTCGCCAAGAGATTCTAGAGCTCTACTTACAAGACAAACCATTGGATGATGATGTAGATGTTAAAGCAATCGCTCGAGGGACACCAGGATTTAATGGGGCAGGTAAGTTTTGGACTTAGATAGAGATATCTTAACCATCACTACTTAATCTTTATGATTTTAGATCTTTATCAACCAACACTTTGTTTTCTTGTCAGATCTTGCAAATTTGGTTAACATTGCAGCCATTAAAGCTGCTGTTGATGGTGCCGAGAAGTTAAACTCTTCGCAGTTGGAGTTCGCAAAAGATAGAATAGTTATGGGTACAGAGAGGAAAACGATGTTTTTATCAGAAGAGTCAAAGAAGGTGATAATTTATGAAGTTTTTTGTTATTAATGCTTTTAGCTATTTCGATTATTGTATGGATGCTTGCTGATCTCTCTCTCTCTCTCTCTCTCGCTCTTGCTCTTTGTAGCTCACTGCATATCACGAGAGTGGTCACGCAATTGTTGCATTTAACACCGAGGGTGCGCACCCGATTCACAAGGCAACGATCATGCCTCGAGGATCTGCTTTGGGAATGGTCACACAACTTCCTTCAAGCGACGAGACATCTATTAGCAAGAAGCAATTATTAGCACGACTCGACGTTTGTATGGGCGGAAGAGTTGCCGAGGAGATCATATTCGGGGAAGACCATATCACTACAGGAGCAAGTAGTGATCTCAACACAGCTACGGAGCTTGCCCAATATATGGTACTTCACTACATTAGATTGCCTTTTTAGTTATTTCATTTTCTGAACAAGCTTTCTCATTCTCAATGCTGTTTTTGAAGGTATCGAGTTGTGGTATGAGTGATGCAATTGGGCCAGTTCATATCAAAGAACGTCCGAGTTCGGAACTGCAGTCCCGTATTGATGCAGAAGTATGTTATATTGACACCTTCAGCCCTTCAAACGACCTGCCCTAGCTAATTTTTTCCGAACCTTACAAGTTTGTAATTTGTTATGCAGGTGGTTAAACTCCTAAGAGATGCATATAATCGCGTGAAAGCCCTCTTGAAAAAGGTTAGTTTTACATTTGATTTTGATTCCGGCTCCACTCTGTTTCCTGTTTCTAAGAAATCAAAACAAAATCAGAGTACAACGATCTCACATCATTCATTTCAAGTTCAACTCTAACGTTTGATGTTTTTATTTCAGCACGAGAAGGCATTACATGCACTGTCGAATGCTCTTTTAGAATATGAAACACTGAGTGCAGAAGAAATAAAGAGGATTCTACTTCCTTATAGAGAAGGACAGTTGCCAGACCAACAAGATGAAGTAGAACAACAAGGGGATCTTGTGTTGGCTTGAAGTTCTATGACACTCCATTGTCATCAATGTAAAGTACCTGAAAACAACCGTGAAAGGAAAAAAAGGTGATATTATTTCAAATTGATTCTGATACATAATGGTGGGTTATAGACAGTAAATGTAGGAACCTAGCATCTTCTTCAGGCAGATTGTGTATTATTATGCCACTTTCCACAAGTGGGGTGAATTTTGGAACACAACAATCAGTCCCTTTACACTATTTTTGTTTTTTCAGGAATTATTCATAATTGTGCCCTTGGAAGAACGCAATTGTAATATCTATGACACTTTTTATTTTCCCTCTTTTTGACAGTACATGTAATTTTTTTATGTTCAATGTTACTGTTAGTGTATAGAAAACTATTCTTAATATTGATAACTATCAAATCTCTAATTAAACAGTAGGTTTGCTATTGAAAAAACCTGAATGTAGATAGATGGATTATTAACACTGTTTAAATTTTAACTTATTGTCTCTCACTATTTGGGGAATTTCAAGCTGAGCTTCACTCATTATTTTCTAAGAGAAAAAACTGGCTCATCTCTTGAATCAGGAAGGAAAATGAAATGAATATTTAATCCGTGAGCTCATGCTTCCCTTCCCCTTGATGCTTCAGATATTCTATATCTCTCTTTTAGAGGGAGGAGAGGTAGGGATGAAATTATATGAACGGATGATGAATGAGACAAATTATCTGTTAAAAGTTCATTTATGTATGAATACTATGCTGGTTGATGGGGCTTCTTTCTCCGAACTCCATCAACTCTAGATCTTTTTGAGGGCCGTGGGACCTTAAGACAAGACGGAAGATCAAGCTATCTTGGCCCCTTGGCCCCTTGGCATATCATTAATGATCCCAACAGCAAGTAAATTATTGAACAGGTATTATTCTCATAAAAAAAATCTTCATATTCATGCGTGCTGTGCATCTGATGGTGACGATCTTAGATTCAACCTCTAGAATAACTGTTAAGGACAGTCACCTTAGAGAGAGAGAGAGAGAGAGAGGATACACTCACAGTTTGCAGGTATGCAGCTGAGCGTCAAAACATTTCCCTTCTCAGTTGTAATGTGAAAATGGGCTGCAGTGACAAAGTGATAGATTCAGCCCCCTAGAAACCTGACATCTGTTGTCATTGTGAAGGTAAAGGCTCCAGTGATGTCATAGAATACTTAGTGCTGCACCTGCATGAATAGGTTCAGGTGAACTGAATTTAGTTTGGTTAGAGAGATAGAGAGAGAGAGAGAGAGGTCATTTGATGATGCACCTTGGACCTACACAAGTATCTACTAAGACACGAACAGTCCAATCCATCAGCCTGATATCTTGCATGAATCGAGACCGCAGCACATTTGTCCATTCTCACCAGATAAATAATTCCATCTTAGTTTGCATAATTTCTAATTTATTTCCGTTAGCACTTCTAACAGTTAAAACCTCAGATATTATCATTGCCATCAACATTTATATGTATGCATGAGTTTCTGACACTGACGTTCACCTTAATCGAATATCAGTGTGTACAATACAACATAGAAATGCAACAAGCTGACATTATGAAGATAGCGACATTGGCAGATAAATGGGCAATAAGAAGAGACAGTAATGCATGTATGTCAGCTCAGATGGAGCTTTTTGATGTCAAACAATCAGATGAAGACGGCAGAGAAACCTCTAACACAACGCCACCAAGAAATAGCATTACATTTTACCCAAGTAATGATAGCATCTTATCAGACATTGAGTAACTGTAGTTTGTAAAAACTGAAACAGAGAGGACGCCAATATACAGAAACCATTCATTGTTATCACAGATATATACATCAATAAGCATACACCACCATGGACAAAACCCTGTAAATTAGATGAAGGAATTTGGACATCCCTCTCTCTGTCTCTCTCCCACTCTCTCTAAGTAACTAAATTCTTAAGAGTTTCTCAAATCTTACAAGACCTTTCTGCTTCCAGTTACTAGATATGACTTGCTGCACTTCAATAAAAAGGAAGACAATATCAACCGATTAAAGATGATGCTAATTTGTGTATAATATACCCTCCTGCCTGTCCATCTCCAAAGCCTCCAAAGATATGAGAGCCTTGGAGGCTTCATTCATGGCATGCCCTTGCATACATCACACATTACCAATCCCAATTTTTAGATCCTATCAAGGGGCTCAGTGCGATCTTGCACTGCAAGCCGCTCTGAAACATCAGCAAGTGACTTGAGATTGCATTTAATCAAGGCTTCCACAAAGTAGCAAGTCTCATCCTTCGTGTTTCCTTCAGGCACATCTACCACAAATGATTCAATTACCAAAGTTCCTGGTCGTCCATCAATGATTTCTGGATGCAGGGAGATGATTGAAGAGTAATTCTGAAAGAAATTTGCCGATAATTTAGATTTACTGCTGATTTAGACATTAAAAAATGGAGAGAGCGAAATGAAGCATCTAACTAGGTATCCCCAAACGAGAAAGTGAGAACCCTACATCTTTAATATCTATTACAGTCCCATTAAAATATTGTCGTAGAAACAAAACAGAATTTCCAGTTTAATTCATTATTCTCAAAGTTAGTGTCGTGATAATGTGTTGATTCATGTTAAATCCTTTAGTCAGACAGCAACGTGGATGATAAAAATTCAAGTCAACTTGAGTTGTTTATCTGTGGGCACAAAAGACTACCAAAAGCTCATATTGAAACAAAATCATAGCAAAAATTCCATAAAATGATCATAATCAGGAGTTTAAGTATTTTCAAACAGAAATGTTCTCCATGGCTCCTTTTCTTGAGCGAGTATGAGACTTTGGATCAATTTAGGTTTCAAACTTTCAAGGATGAATATCAGCATAAAAATCTCAGAAAATTATGAATTAATACAAAACGTTCTCATGCCTACTTTCTTTGAGAACGCACAGGACAATTATTTTCACCTTAGAAGGAAAAAAAATTGCATACGTTCAGCCAATATCAGGAAGGGCCATGAAGTTCTCAAACAAAATAGTACAGATAAAATACCCCGTACCTTTAGTCTATGATCTCCACCAACAATTCTCATGCTAAGGATGTGGTTATCATCATCAAGGAGTTCCAATCTCTCTGTACTCGTAGTGGCAGGAAGCCCTGATTTCACATCAACTTCTCTGAGAGTCCCGATTTCAAGGTTTCCCTTCAAAACACATCTGCTAACAAAAGGTTTGTATCTTTGTGGTTGATCAAACCTCCTTACCAGAGACCATACCTGGAGATGAAATATTCCAATTCAGTACAGAATGAAGGAAATAATTCAATAACCCAAATTATAACAATATACCACTATCCCCATAATTCTTATTACGAACTTGCACCTTTGTTGTTCGAATAGGATCAAAAGACCTTCTATAATAGTTCACTTTCCAAGATTGAATAACTCCAAAAACTTTCCATATGATCTCAGCCATAGAACAAATGAAAACATAAAGCAACCGCAGTTCACTAGTTCCTAGTGATGCAATGAATACACACTTTTTACTTGAAGTTGAGTAATACTATACCTTCCACTTTCTTTTGCAAAAACTACCTGCAGAAACCAAACTCCAAAATTCATGAAAAGAACCTCTTGTTAGCAGCTGACTCATTTAGAATTGCTATTATACTCTGCTTCCGAGTTCTCCAAATGCTGTTTCTTAAATCATCCCCAGAAGATAATGTCTCCTTTGCCCAAAAAAGGTAAGGAAGGAACCGTGTCGACAATTAAGTTATAATGCATGGACATTCAGATTCCCATATAAACACAAGAAGGATGTAAAAACCAACAGAAACAATTAAGCCAATAAAATAAAATATAAATTATCATGATACATACACAGCACCAACTGACGCCAAACCGATCGGTTAGATCCTCCAAATATGGAAATCTCTTAGACAATTAGTGTTGAGAAGTAAACCAAGATTTAAAAACGATAAATAACGCACAAAAAACCAAAAGAATTGAAGAAATGCATCTTTAGCAACAGAAATTTAAAATGAACAGAGATAGAGAGTGAAGAAGATTTACAAGAGGAACAGGAGCTTTAATGCGTTTAACTAGCCGAGAGGTGCACTGATTCTCAGCAGGCTCGTTCCTATGGTACCTCCTAATAAGCTCCCACTCCGCGTTACTCAATCCTCCTACATTCCCATTCCCATTCCCAGTGCTGTTTCCATTCATTTTCGCTTCTGATTCTCCTCCTCCACACAACAAGACCAAACCACTTTTCCTCCTTCCTCCCTCCTCGTTACTTAAACAAAACGAAACGAAACCGAAAAATTCAACTCTCTGACTCTCTCTGTATAACCAAAAAACAAAAAAAAAAAAAAAACTGAGGTCAAATCATCACATCAATCTACACAATCCAAGTCCTCGCTCAATCGCCGGCAACCGGAAGATCCAATCGCCGGCATAAAGACTCGATAAACACAAAATCTCCGTCAGAAACACAATCGAGATTTGGTTTTCACTCAAAAAACGGCCACCGGAGACTCACCACCATAATAGACGACCGATCAAACTTTGCCTCAAACCTTCTTCGTCTCTTCCTTCTTCGTCTCCTTCTCCTCCTCCTCTTTACCGCTTCATATAAAATTTCCCTCTTAATTAATTAATTAATTAAATTAACACTCCCTTTTTTCCCTATATTATTAACATTAATATATTAATAATCTCTTGTTAATGACACAACTAAATTCCCCATCTCCAAACTACCCCTACTTTTCTCCTCTAATTACGCCTTATACCCTTACCTTTTTATTACCGACTTTTCTCGTCGTTATCTTTAACCGTTGGGTAAAAATAGAAAGTTGAATTTTATTTTTTTAACTGAAAAAATAAATAAAAAATAATAAAAAATAAGAAAACAATTACGTTTTTCTTGTCGGCGGTTATTCGTCTTCCAAACCGTTGCTCAAACGTCGCCGTTTGCTACCGTTAACGGTAGTTGATATTTTTTGTTTGAGTTAGATATTTATGGCTCCCTTCTCATTAATAAATTAATAAACACTTTTATCCTTTTCTTAATAATTTTTTTTTTCTAATCTTTGTGAAATTGATTTGTTTGGTCAACTTTTGTCCCTTTGGGAATTTTAACATTTTTTTTTCTTTTATGAACCAAAATAATAAGTTTTCAAAGGCTAATGTTCTTATTCATAATTCATATATCTTAGTCAAGATTTTGAAATATATTTATTAGTTTTGGATTCTTTTAGTGTATATAATTATACACACAACAATTTATAGAGTTTTAATTTATTAATTGAGAATTTTTCAAATTAGAATATTTTACCAAATATTTACACTTTATATATCTTAGTCAAGCTTTGATACCAATTGAATGGATTAGAGCTTTGTGTCGATGATTTTACATAAAATGATTTATTTTGGAATTTAAAAATAACAATTATATTGATAAATACAGATAAAATTTCTATAGTGTAAAGGCTAAGTATACTTATAAAATTAAAAATAAAGATGCCTTGATGAAAACTTACGTCCGTTGTCAACTATGTATCTACTAAAACTTCAAATTGGATACTACCACTCGAAGACCTCTCTGTTCTCTGAGTTGAGATTGGTTTGTGGGAACTAATTAAAAGAGAATTTTACGTGAAGAATTTGAGAGGAAAAAAAAAAAAAACTCAGTACGCAAAAATCCTAGAACTTATATGTCAATTTGTTTTGCGGGACTGATAACTCCCTCTTCTTCAGGGTTTTTTTTGTATGGAGTGTAGATAGTTTGTCAATTTTTTTTTTTTTTTTTGAAAAAACTCCTTTTTAAATCATGGTCAACATTTTTAGGTAGAAAAAATAAATAGACTATTATTAATAAACTAGCTTTGCTTTAAGAAGAAACAAAAATAAAAAGAAAACTATTGTGATCATTTCGTTTTTAGTTTTTAAAATTTCTTACTTAAATGGTTGAGTCGAAGATATCATTGTATCAAACTATCAAAATGACAAGATACTAAAAGCTTTCAAATGGTTGCATTGAACAACATCGTGATGTTACTAATTATTTGTGCATGACTTGACTGACACTAATGTCGATATACGACTGATCAACTTGAAAATAATTCAACTAATTTGAAATATGTGGTTATGGATAAAAATAATGTCAAAATTTCAAATATCCTACTTGGAAAAAAAATGTAGACATGTGATGTTAGTCTTTATTCCAAATTTGACGAGTTGGTTGAATTATGAGCTTTTGGACACTTTAATTGATTTCCTTTAATAGCTAAAGTCACACTCACACATGGAAGGGGTTTTAAATTTCTTACCCAAATCGGGAAATGATTTGAAGTTTCATAGATATATAAAAGTTTAGGATCTCACTTTTGTATTAAGAGAAAAACGAGTGATCGTTCATTTAAGTCGTCGGTTAGTACAACGAATCAAATTTGATTAAGTCTAAATGAATTGATAGATCAACAATATTTTGATATTATTGTGGATTGAAAAATGTAAAGAAGATAGTCCAACAATTTCCAAAACCGAGATAGATCACACAATGGGTATTGCAAACATTGGCACATTAGAAGGAAAAATCGTACTCCTTAGTTAAGTTCTCAAAGGCTTGACCCATTACAATGAATAGTTGAACAACAAACTCTAACTTGAATGCGAAAAAAAAAGAAAAGCGAATGTTAAGTGATTCTGAACTGAACGGGAGAATCAACATAAAATGGGAACATAAGAAATAAGATCAAGAAGATAACAATGTTTCAAGAGTGAGTGTTAGCTTAAGTCAAGCCCAAATTGATACGTCAGTTTTGGGGAAGTTGATGTCGAAACTAATGTGCCATGTGCCACACATGCCTCGTGTGCAAGTATGATCCGATATTGTGTGGTGAGTAACCTCAAAGTCTTGGTTTAAAGTTGTTTCAATATCACAATCATTCCCTACTACATAAACTATTTAATTAGGTCAAGAATCTTATGAAAACCTGAGTGTAATCTACACAATTATTTTTATAAAATAAACATCTTTATCAACCTTTAATGTACACATTCGTCACGTGGATGCCAACACTTTAACCTTTTTCCTCTATATTCACTTCATATCCTATTAAAACCAATAACTTATATCTTTAAATCTTGATTTCTATTGCATTGATCACACATATAAGGAATAGAATTGGGACAACAAAAAAGAACTAGCCAATCAAAGACTTTGATTTAATATAACAATTTAGACTTTATATGTCAAGATATGATTTTTTAAAAATTTAATGACAATTAATTAAGTCTTTAGATTTTGTACTAAACAAAAAATTTATGGGTTCTAATATATAATAATAATAGTTTAGACCTTGTTACTTTAAAATTTGCAATAGTTTAGTTGGGTTGTGATACTATTACTATTAGATTTTAGTAAATTTCATACATACATTAATCCATTAGGCTTTTAAATATAAAATATTCCACTAATAAAACACACCATCAAATGTTTGAACTAGTCAACAATCTAGGCTTTTAAATATAAAACTAAGATCTATTGAATACTAATTTAAAAGTTTAAATACTTATTTGAAAACTTGGGGTACATGGAGAGATTCACCATACATATAAAATACTAAAATGTTCAATAACCCATAAAAAATATTCGAAATCTTTGGAATATAAGAACTACCTTTTATAATTATAATTTGTACGAATCTGTTCATCTAACTTTATCAAAGTCGAAGCAAAACGAGCATAATTCAACTGGCAACCACCACAAATTCATAATTCAAATCCTAAGGAAAAAAACTAAACTTACCACTTAACCAAATAAAAACTGATCCTTTGTTATTATCACATCCATCAGTACTCCATTTGCTAAATTACTCTAAACATTTAATTAACATTTCCCACTGTATATCAAACATATCAATGTCAATCTTTAATCATACCCATGGATATCCAAGTACATATATACATATATGTATTATATACACATTAACATCTACAAATTCCCACAAGCAAGATGCTCTTTCAAGCCTTGAAGTAGGTCCCAGCTTAGTAAGTGCAACTATCAATGAAAATGGAAGTTGCCAAAAATATGAAAGTGACTATGGATAAATGAATAATGAGAAATTCAAAGGCAAAAACTACTTTGGATGGTCATATGAAAGTTACTAAGAAATTGAAGAGTAATGGTTCCTCAGACAGAAAGTGAGACTGAATATATCCTCACTCTTCTTCTACAACCAAAAGCATCATTCTCCAGTTAAAGATGAAGAATTTTTCACTAATAAAAGAAACAAAAAGCCAAACCCTCTCATTATTGTACTTGAAATTCCTCATGTCAGACACCTGTCAATCTCTAATTTCCAGAAGGGATAGTGCAGCAACTCCCACTGTGACAAGTATAAAGAAAAGAAAAAAAAAAGTAATATGAAAAAGAAAAGAGAAGCATTATAATTATACACATGCAAGAATGCAAAAAACAATGATCTAAGTGCAATTTATTTAGAAACAACATTCCCAAAGATACAAGAGTAAATGATTTAGCTTTGTTCTTTTCTAATCAAATATTCAGAAAAGAAAAGAAAAAATCTCACAATATTAAACAGCTGATTTAAATGGTATTCGTGGAATTAAAATGGAGAAATAAAGCAACCTAAATGAATGATTGCATATTTGAAGCAATTATTTAGGAGAAAGAAAGAGCTCCCACAGCACCACCATGTATAACAAATGCATAAAGATCTAAACTGAATAACGTATTAAATTAATAGCACAGATGGAAACGAACCACTATTGAATAAAGCAAATAAAATGCTATTGACACAGTGGCCAATACATGGATATACAACCCAAAGAAAGAGTGCTGATTCGCTCAAAAGAAATCCATAACATTAGATTTAAATTTGCCATTTGTCTCTGCAATCTAATAGAAAATGTCGAGCAAAAAAAAATCTTCAATGCATCCTATGATTCTCAAGTCTCTACTTAATTGGACAATCACTAAAACGCACAAAGATTAAGTATCAATTCTCCAATTCGCGGCACCAATCAGTTATAAACTAGTGAGATCAGTACTAAATTTTATAGACTGCAAATCTTCATCCGTGAGATTATTGGTGTAAAGTGCCCAACAAAGACTAATTACGTGTCATAATTTGCAACAAAGAAGAAATTTTTTGGTATTTAACTAATATAAAGAAAAATAGGCAGTAAAGCACATGCAGTCACAGCCATTAAGATATTTTGCCATGGAGCCATTATGAAATTCCTCCACTGCTATTTGCTGAAGATAGTTTATTATAAAGGTTGGCTGTTGGCTAACCTTTACGATGTTCGCTCTTCCCCTCCGTACGTTCACCAAGAAGCCGTTTTAACTGATACATACCTGCAAAACTTAAACTTTCCAACAACGTCTGGATGTACACAGACTGGAAACATGTGTGTAAATTTGATGCATCACATGTATGAATGGTGTATATTCATGGTTGTATCATTGCACATAGTATGTGCAATGACGCATCAACAAATTTGCATATAAAATGACTTTTATGGGTATGTGCAATGAATCATTAAATATTGCCATATGACTGCTGATCTTTTCCCGTAGCAATACTAGTAGCTATGATCCTGAAGAGTTACAGTACATGTAGCTACGACAATATGAAAGTTTCTTGAACTTTTTTTTTTTGGTAACTTTACAATGTATCCAATACATACATATAATAGTTCCGAATCTACTTCTTGTTTGATGATTTTACTTGTACCTAATCACCTATTTTCTGGTACGTTCAAGCGAGGGGAAAGGAAATTAACCAACAAAGACTGAAATATACTGATGGAGCTCTCATTTTGCAGTTTGTCTAAAAGATACTTCAATAAGGAAGAGAGAAAAACATATTTTAAAGGATCCTTACAAGAGAAAGGAATATGAACCAAAAGTATAAACGTGAGCCTCAAATGAAGCATTTAAGAACTGGGTCTAGTCAATTAAGTGCTGAGAAGCCACATATGACAAGACCCTCAAAAATTTCAGGTAAGTAGAGAAAAGCTGGATCTCATTTTTGTCCCAAGTATGGCGGTCATCATCGATGAATTCCTCGATAAGACTAAAGAGATTCCACTGTCCCAAGTACAAAGCCACAAAACCAATAAACAATTGGAGCAACTATGGATCCAGTCCAAACAAAAGCAAGAAATTCTCTACAATTTTGGTCAGACAGAATTCAAAAAATGCACCTATTGTATACCTCGAGCAATCTCCCCATTTAGTTGATTCACTTTTGTTGGCATCATCTGCCATATCAGCTTCCTTAGCTACTCTGGAAGGCAACATCACCAGACATCATAGTTTGTTCATCTTCCTGGGTTATCTACCTTCCTAGCTTCCAAAGTGTCTTCCACCTCATTAACTACATTTTCCTCGTTAATACAAGATATTGCTTCTTCAGTTTTTACCCGAGTCTCCTTTGTCGTTGCCTGATTTGATTCTGCATCAATCTGGAGGAGCTCCAAAGGTGTTGCTGCTGGATCCAATTCTCGACAACCCTTTGGAGCATTTTGAGCTTCTTCTCCCGTAAGTAAGTAATTGGGGACCTGATGGGAGAAGCGAAACATCTCTTCTTTAGGGATCTTCCTCACTTCTTTTGGGTCCATGTGTGTACGGAACACTGTCCTGAAACCAATAACCTTAACAAGAGGAGCAACAGACACACCTTGTTCTTCATTAAAATCATCAAGCACTTCTACCATATCGTACTTGTGTACCATTTCTTCTGAAGTGTCTTTATTCCAATCTACAGACCAGTTTCTATAAAGAGCCCAAACTTCACCCTTCTGAGGAAATATCCGAATCACACCTCGTAAACCTTTTGCCCAGCATACCTTATGCGAGAAAGAGTTCAATGATCTTGTGACTTCATGCCTTCCAATTCTAAAATCCCCACAGGTTTTTGTGAACCCTGAACCTATCCAGTCCATCGGGCCAATCTCAGTGTTGCTTCTCGAATTGAGCCAACTGATACGCATTCTGAATGGTTTTCTGGAAATCACCTTGTGAATTCGAGCATAGAAACGAGGCATTCCATCATCATCATCATAACATGCCCAGACTTGATCATCCCCAAATGAACTTTCGGCTCGGTCCAAGTCAAAATTGTGAAAATCAGGATCTGGAACATTAATTGTGATAGGATCCTTCGCACTGCCTGTATTTTTACCAGCTAAAGAGTCTGACTCAGGCTTCCTCCCATGCCATCCTTTACCATTTGCAGAAGATTTACCATTGATTTTTATATCATGAGTTCCATCATTCAATACACTCTTTTGCTTCTTTGACTGTTTATTTAAAGTTGCCTTTTCAGCCATTGACCTCCATTCTTTAAGTTTCTTACGTATTTCAGCTCGAGCCTTGTCCATTAGCATGTTTCGAATTTCAAAGATTGACAACTCTCTCTGGCTATTGTTCCTGTTAAATGCACCATAAAAACTATGAAATTTTTGAGAATCAGAATAACTCTTCCTTGATTCAGGTAAACCATCACCAGCTGATCCGTCACCTCTGACAATTTGATTTGCCACGTGGACCCCAAAGTTGTTAATTCCATCAGTTCTTTTCTTCTTTGAAGAGGTCAAATGACTCCTCTCCACTTCAAGTGATGCCTGTGTTTCATCACGATCTCTCTTCACTTTCTCACTTGCTTGTTGAACAAAATTTGCAGCTTGTGCGGAAGCTGACGAAAAGTTGCTACCAGTACCAGTTGTCCTGGAAGAAGGACCCCAATGGAAGTTTGTATTATCAACTGAATTAACACCCACAGAATGCCCAGTATCAGGATTTTTAGCATTTCTTCCAGTACCATAGGTATTGCTACTGACAGGATGCTGTCTAGAATTTTGATGCTGCTGCTGCTGCTGAGAAGACCAACTAGGTGACTTGAATACATTTGGGGGTGGAGCCTTCTCTACAGCTAAAAAAGCTTCATGACAATTAGGACAAAGGAGAGTGTGATTTAGATAGACTCTAAGGTACTCATAATGTGTCTTGCATCGATTACAAAGAGTCCAAAAAGTCTCTGGTTTTCTAAGAGAAGGCTGAAATGGAGTAGTAGGTCCTACCTGGACCTTAGTTTGAACGTTCCTTGCATTTGGAGCAGCATTCTTAAAATTTTGAAAGCCATTTGCACTTGCCGGCGCTGAAGTACTATGAGAGTGAGTAGGAGTTTTCTGTCGACCTCCTTTCAGGTCCCTCTTCTGATTATAAGCCAATCGCTTTGCCTTATCAGATAACAAACTC
The DNA here is from genome assembly GCF_000004075.3 of Cucumis sativus. Lineage (NCBI taxonomy): Eukaryota > Viridiplantae > Streptophyta > Magnoliopsida > Cucurbitales > Cucurbitaceae > Cucumis > Cucumis sativus. The sequence continues at coordinate 312,155 of NC_026659.2, read as the reverse complement.
CAGGCCTCTGAAACCAATTTAAATGCACCCTCCGCACCAAGTGACTTGTTTTTATCAGGATGAAGAACAAGAGCCAGCTTTCTATATTGTTTCCTAATAGTATCATCATCGGCCAAGTGGTTCACACCGAGTATCCCATACCAATCCGTCTCTCCATTTATCTTATTCTCTGCAGAGATATACACTTCGAGAGTCGTCATCATTTGAGAGAGACCATCAAGTCCAGGGTACAAATTTTGAGCCTTCAAAACAAACTTCTTTGCAGCAGAATAATTTCTCTCTGTAAATTTTCTCTCAGCAATTTCTTTTGCTCTGGCTGCCTCATCTTTGTTGCACTCCATAACTCCCTAAGAATTTGACTCTTAAGAACCACGCCTAACTAAAAAAACTTCAATTCAACCAATAATATCAGGTTCTACAGCTCAAGAAACGTTTGCTCTCGATAGGAAGTGGTGTATAAGTTAAGATACCTGATACAAAATCAAATTAAAAGTTATAAGTATACCTGCCTGCAAGAGTAAGCAGTACAATGGATCTTTTTTGGAAGGTTAGGTTGAGAAGAGGGAATTGCTAAAGAAACTTAGATAGATCAATTACAATTGTTCGCTAGTGTATATATCAACATTAATCGTGATTTTTTTTTTTTTTTTTTTTGATAAGAACAACTCTCTCAATGGAATAATACATGGACATACAAAAAGCCAAGTCCACAAAAAGGAGAAGTCCCTCTGCAAGAAAGGACTCAAGTATACAAAATCATGTTCATAGGATAACTACAAAAAAGTCTACAAAATCAAAGTCCAATGAAAAACATGAAGACAAACAAAAGACCATAAACCTCCACTCCCCTTTTCAACCCCCCTAAACCCCCTACCATTCCTCTAGTCCATAACACCCACAAATAGCACAGACACTAGCACACGAAAGAAAGCGGCTTTTCTCCCCAAACATTAATCATGATGCACGTACTGAATAAAAATACAACTTAGATGTCATGAAAATTCCAATTCATCTTTGTCTTCATCATTTAGTGACTTAATTTCTTTACTCCAGGCTACATTTAATAATAAAACCAACCAATCTAACTATTAAGGGATAGGGTACAGTGTTAGAGTTCTACAATAGAAGTTGTTCTAATTTAACTATTCGTGCATGCAAGCTTGCCTAGACACACATGAATATCAAATAATGATAATTATTATTATTATAACTATTTAAATTTTTTTAAAATCTTCTACTTTAAACCCCTTACCAACACTGACTATTTCTCCTCCAACAGTAAATTTCTCAATAAATGCAAATAAATCCTGATAATTGATTAGTAGTACAGTTTAGATCCTTAGGCACATCTACAATTTTTACTATATAATGTTACTTAAAATTTTAAAAGAAATGAAACTACATCCATGTATTCAACGAAGTCCAAAGGAGGTCGGTCCTGATTTTTCTCATAAGAAAAAAATTATAACCAATTAATTGTATAATTTTATAATTTATAAACACAGCTCTTTCCTTATTATCAACTAACTCTTGGCCCTTATAACCATGCTGCCTAAGAGTAGAAAGTAGAAACTAGATAGTAGAGCCTGAAAACAAATTGCAGCCAGAAATACACGCAATACTTCACCATCCCCCATCTTACTTTATGACAAAATCCTAATAAACAAGCCCAAACTGAGAAACAAGAAACTGATGCAACGTTTTCACCATCCTCCAAATCGGTGTCTCCCCCACCCAACTCAGCAAGAAATCCAACCACAAGACTCACATCTATAAGATGATCTGCATGAGCAACACCACCATCTAAATGGCTCCATCAAGATAAGTTTGCATTTTGAATCCTTCAATTCTTTATCATCGATTTCAAATCTTAATTTTTTTGTTTTTTAAGATCACATAACTAATAGTCTATAATATTTCCTTTGCAGTTTCACTACAAAATGACTGCTCGATTCCAAAAGTGCACACAACATATCCTCCATGAGTGTTGCAAAACCAAATAAAAAGATAATAGTGAACAACCAAGAGCCCAAGGCCATCTAACGCTCTAATTAAATTTCAACCAAAGTAGAAAATCAATGATTCCTACATGCCAATAATCAAATGCCAGTTTTGTCCACCTACCATCTAAAACCAGAACATAAATTAGTGTAAAACTAATTCTTGAACACAATTTAAGAGAATTCTTAAAAAACTCTTTTATTTCACTTAGAGCTAATGCCTCTTACAACATAGGACCTCAACCAGCCTTTGAGAGTTTTAAAAAGAATAGCTAAAAACAACTAAGTAATTAAAAAACTTAAAAAGTAACCTGCTGCAAAAACAGAGTTACTAAAAAACAGAGAAGTACAAATTATTACTACTTTGTTTAACATCTGAGAGAAAACTGAACTAAAAAAGAAATTTTTCAGCTTATTACGACAAAGAAGATTAGAAAATCTCAATAATATACTCGCATGATCTCCAAAGAAAATATTCTTACTACATCCACACACAATTCATTAGATTACCAAGTTCAAGGACTTATTTTTGTTGTGTTGCTGGTTTAATTGTAACTTGGATACCGTTTCTAATTTTCCCTTGTAATATTGTAATATAGTTATTAATTTTTAGTAGTTCTTTTAAAAACCACCATATTTCAAAGCACAGTCCGAAACTGTGACATTATTTAGCTCAAGTATGGCACTTGAGACCACCATTAGAGATCCTCAAGCTGTCGAATAATAAAAATCAGTGTTACTAAAATCATGTTATCAATATATTATCCAATTTATTTTCCTATTACACACAACAAATGGCCATAATATATTATTCAATTCACTTTGCTCAAATTTGGGGATGGGAATTTTGAATCTCCGATCTTGTGGGAAGAAAAAGATGCCTAACAGGTAAATTGTGCTCTTGTTGGTGAAAAAAGGGACAACAAATTAGGTCATTTATCATGCTCATTTTATCCTGAAGACAGACAATCCGCTCTTATTAACCTCCAGCTATTTCTTTGTAGAGCTAATAAATAGACTCTGCAGAATTTTTTTTTTATTAGTGTCCCTTTAGTCTGAAATGCTTGAATAGATTATTTTACGTAGTTTTAATAAGAAGATTTTTTCCGTCCACAGCTGAAAACTTAAATAAGCAAATGATTTGCAGGCAGAGTGTTAAAACCAAAGAATAGATCCATGGGATATGTGGTCAAAGCGGAACAAAGGGATCTTCAAAGACACTGTACAAACTGGGAAGAGACTTATAACTTGACCGAACTCATAGCTCATTTTTTCGTGCACAGCTGAAAACTTAAATGAGCAAACGATTTGCAGGCAGAGTGTTAAAACCAAAAACTAGATCCATAGGATATGTGGTCAAAGAGGAACGAGGGGATCTTCAAAGACACTGTAGAAACTAGGAAGAGATTTGAGGCAACCTATCCTCATACCTTCCATTTCAGGCAACCTATCCAAATCTTCTTTAAATCACACCTCCTTCTTAACAACAACAATTGCAGAAATTTTTTTTACAAGGTCTTGGGATGTTCGGAGCATTTCCTCTTATCTCACATATTCAATGTCTAAAATTTTAAATAAACTGCCTATTGCAATTCACAAACATGCAACCAAAATCAGAGTCCCAGCGCATGTGAATAAACGCATAAAATTATTCGTATGAGATGAACTTATTTTCCGGGTCCCCTTATTCTCAAACAACTTTAACGCTTGAACTCTTCAAACAAAAACCACCCATCGAGCCCATCACACATTACATCAATACTCATAAATGCTCAATTAACAATAGATTATACAAATTTAAACCCGCATTCACCTCAGAATTCCATCGAAAAACCAGACACAACATGATCACGATTCCGTACCGACAGCCACTATACAGTAAGCGACACTTTTTTAAAACAAAAAAACAAACAAACAAACAATCGGAACGAGAAGCAGCTAAGAACTGATCCAAGAACAAGGTTGGGGGGGATTAGGAAGTGGAGTTTAACGGTCAAATTAGAGTAAGAGCATTTGAATTGAAGCAAGCAATCCAGTAGTGAAAAATGAAACCCTAGAATAACAACCGAAAAAATTGAAGTAACAAGATTATACAGAAAACGAAGGTTCATTCAAATCTAGAAATTTGAAAATCGTAGAATGAAATATTACCTAATACGAAAAAGAAAATATAATAGAAGAGCTCCGAATTTGAAGTGATTTGAATCTGAGAAGACCATCACCATGTACAGTGACCCATTTGTCAAAACCCCCTGAGAGCTTGAGAGATTTTCCAAATGCCCCAAAGAAAAAAAGAAAAAAAAAAAAAAAAACTGAAATTTTGGGGGAGACAAAAAATTAGCAAGTATGGGTTTGGTTAATATTTAACCTCTCTCTCTCTCTCTCTCTTTTTTTTTTTTTAAGATTTAACCATGGTTCACTTTTTTTTATGGAAGAACAAAAAAAAAACCTTAACTAGAGTTAAATTTTAACTCTAGTATATGGTTTGTAATATGCTAAATAAGGTTAATCATTTATAATGTATTTTCTTCCATATAAAAGTGAGAGGAAGAAAAGGTAAAATAAGATTTAATTTATCAAATAAGAAAATTATTCTTTGTTTTTTTTATATATATTTAATAAGAGAATCATTTTTATATAATTATAATGCTAAATCCTATGTGTAATACTTGCTTTTGTTGTTTTTGCCTTTTCCTTTTTAACTTTTACTTTTACTTTTTAACTTTTGAGATTAAAACATGAATGTCATTATGTTGTTAACATGTGTGCATGTAAAAAGCATACATATACACTAGTTCAATCTAAAAGAGAAAACCCTACTTAGTTTCGTGTTTGAGGTAAAAAAATGAAGGTTTGGAATTTGGATTGTCTTATCCACTTTAGAAAGTAATTTTGGTGGTGAAAGTTTGTGTAAATGTGATATTGTTTCGAGATATGATCTGTATGACGTTACTTTTGGCGTGATGTATGACGTTACTTTTGGCTTACTATGTCGGTCTTTTTTGTAAAGTCAAAGTGGGACCTTACCGTACTTACTCAAATCTCTTAACTTGATATGTCAAACGGCTAACGAGAGGATTACGTCATTATCTCTTAACTCGAAATGTCAAACGGTTAACGAGAGAATTACGTCATTATCACTTAACTAGATTTGTCAAACGGCTAACGAGAGAATTACGTCATTATCACTTAACTAGATTTGTCAAACGGCTAACGAGAGAATTACGTCATTATCTCTTAACTAGATATGTCAAACGGCTAACAGGAGGATTACATCATTTTGTAACGTATGCAACCTTTTGTAACGTATGCAACCTTGGTGGGATAAATAGTTTATAGCACACAATAATTAAGAATGTGGAAATGGATTGTTAAGTATATATTTATTTGATTTTTCACTACATTTATGGCACACGTTTGGGTCATTAAGAAAAGTACATGTAACATTAGAATTCTACCACATTTAATGTTGAATTAGGAGAGCATTAAACGAAGCACATGATTGTTTGGTTGAAACCATTATAATATAATGCATACAAAATTCAAACCAAATATAGAAAGGTATAAGGAAGGGAAAAGAATAAGCATATACATCATACTTCATTATGACACAGAAACTTACCTATTCTCACTCAATTAAACAATAGAACTTCCAAACTATAGAATTACAGAAGATTCAAAGTCATTTATTCAGAAAGACAACTCAAACTATTTGTTTGATAACACTTTCAGATCTAGATTTCTATGTATAAAAATAATGAATAAATAAAGTATGTCAAACAGACTCTCTCATTGTATAAGGAGAATCTTTGCTTAGACAATTGCATTTAGTTTGGTAATGTATCTCATAAATATAAAAAGGAAAATTGGAAGTTGATGAGGATAAGTAATTGTTTATATGTTGTCAATGTTGCCTTGGAAGAAAGTAAGTTGGTTTTGCTTCCAAGCAGCTTCTTCCAACTGCACAAAATAAAATGTTGTCAACAGCCACATGAAAGTCAAAAGGACCAAAAAAAATCTCAACGGAAGAAAGCAACCTTCTGATTTTGCCTGCTTCAGCCTTGTCCTTTGGTTACTTCACAAAAAGAACTGCACCCAAATAGTACTTTATGTAATACAATGAGCTTTTGGCCAAAAAGAAAGAACCTTCTTACACATGCTTGTTTTCACATAGCTTTCCAAATATCAGACACAAAATCCACTTCCTTTGTTTTTCGTTATTTTTAATGTGACTAGAGTAGAGAGAAGATGATATCTTTGGGCACCACGTTCTCGCTCTGCTCCTCCATAGATATTGATATATGTTGTGCTAGACTGAACATACAAAAAGGAAAAATGCGTGGATGTTCGGATTTGAAATCCAAATTCGATACTTAGCCCTGATATTTTCATGCACCTATTATTTCCTAGCTAGGTCTCATTGTATTTGTCACGAACAAGTTTCAAGAATAAAGACTTGTAATACTTCCAATCTAGGATTAAAATCTGGATTTAAAATCCATATTCTAACTAGTTCAAGGGCATTATATATAGTACTAAAGAGGAACGAATTTCAAATCACATTCCAAATCTTGGATTTGGGCGTGTTGCATATGTCTTACACTTGGCTTACAGGTTAGAGATGCTGAGAATTGTGCAAAGTAATTGACAATTATCTAGTGTATATTTAGTTTGTGCATTTTGTGAAGTGTAAAAATTTGTGAATCAACCCGTTGATTATACAGCTCATAATATATGATAAATAAGCCCACATATGGTATGTAGGCTTGAACGCCTCCCTGTCAAATCCACCCTGTAACCGGAAAACCCTCTCTTAACGTCTATCTTACTAATTCAACATGCAGTCAAGAAATGTAAGTTACACGAGATCTCACGGCTATCAATCACACAGGCAGCTCAACATGCAGTCAAGAAACGTAAGTTACACGAGATCTCACGGCTATCAATCACACAGGCAGCTCAACATGCAGCATGCACCAAGTATTACAATGATCAATTTTTATACTACAACAAGCATGTTACCAATCCTACGTAATATACCGCTTACAGCCAATGAAGCCCATCGCAAAAAATAATCCAATACCACTCCTTTTTCTTCCTTTATGTAGCTGTTAGTCATAAAAGACAAAGTAGAAGAATCCAGATTGAGATAGATAAAAATCTAAGGCAAGTGACAGTAAGTGGAAGGCATGAGGTAATTGCAGTAGCTGAAGGCCCCTTTCTGTAGGTGTAGGGTAAAGGAAAGGAAGGTACTATAGGTGGAGCCAATTGAGATCCCCCCACTTTGAATTCTTGTGTAATCAACTTTCTTTTTGCCATATATTGATACTTCACATATCACCAAAGTACGCAGCTAAGCAAAGTTTTGAGGAATGGAGATGCATTGCCAACTGCAATGAGAAAGAGGTGAATAAGAACTGTATTTATTTATTTATTTTCTTTTTTTGGTTCCCTAAAACCAGGCCAAACAACTGTTAGTTCTCTTAGCATAGATGCATCAAGATGCCTCATCTGATATCCAATAAAATGAAAAAGATCCAAGAATAGAACTATAACCTCATATAGTAAAAAATAATACCGAATAATGCAAAGGGACGAAGAAAATCCTAAACAATTGTTCATTTCAGAATAAACACACAAGAAAACCAATGGTCTTGTTAATGGCACTAAATAACCATTCTCAATTTTTCTATAAAAACAGAATTTTCCTTTTCAAAATGGAGGAGCCAGTTCAATAAACGAAACTTCTAAAGTAATTTTGGGATGATTTATATAATCATAAAAGCCCAAAGAACCTTCATTTATTCTTAAAAGACGCCTTTCCAGTCCAAAGGGAATGAGCGGCTTATTTAAATCCAAACAACAGTTCATGTTCCCAATTGGCAGACAATATGAATTAAAATCAGGAAAAAAAAAAGATGTCAAAGTTAAATCAACAACAGAAATACTCATTGAAGAATATTGCCACGTACTATTTTGTCTAGTTGGGAAAAGAAAACTACAGCAAAAAGCAAGTAAAAGATGCTCCACTCCACTTTTCTAGTCACACCTTAACATTTTCCTGCAAGCTTCTATAATGGCCTGACATGGAGAACCTATGCCTTGATATGGAAGAAAACTTGTTCATAATCTGAATCCACATAGAAACAATTAACCCACATGAGCATATTGTCATCCTAATCACATCACAAGAAGACAGCCAAGGAATTCTCCAGCTGAATCAATAGAACCAGGCGACCAATCAAAGCTAAGATCGCCGAATTTCTTCTTCAAAATGCGTGAAATTAAAGTCGATTAACGGGATAGAAGAAAGCTCGCATACGTTTTTTTCACCCACCACAAGAACACTGAACCGAGTCCAATCAAATTCACCTTCTCGTCCATACAAAATCCAGAAACGGGTAAATGGAATGAAATTACGGAAGAAATGTCGAATATTTCCGATTGTGAGGGATTGAACAGAGAGAGAAAATACCTTGCCGCCGAAAAAGATCGAAGAAATTTACGCCGATTGGAGGGTGCTGCCTGTTCGTCCCATCAACGACGTTAGAGTATTGATTGGCCCTTACTTACTTCCACAGTGCCACTTTCCAAAAAAGTTGTTAATTGAACTATTTTTCTAAACAAAAAAAGGTTTAATCATACAAATTTATATTAATTATTTGAGAAACTCTATTTTAAAATCAAATATTAAATTAGTTTTGAAAAATTAGGAAAATCGTAAAAAATATAACATTTCACGAAATATTTACAACTCTAGCAAATTTTGTCTCTACATAATTATGTTCTATAAAGTGGAAACGGTTTATCGTTTTTTCTACTTTTGAACAAATCTTTTAAATTATTAAAAAAATATATTTGAGAGTGATTTAGTGCTTTAATTTGAGGCTTTGAGAGTAATATCACTTTTCATTTTTTTGTCAGATAGGGTTAGCTCTAAATCATCATAAATGTTTGAATAACACAATTCTCATAAAATTTTGAATATCAAAATATCGAAGTTGTGAGGAGTACGTGAATAGAGTAACTCTTTTAAAGATGTAAAGGAGCTCTGAAGATTCAAATAACACAACTCTTATAAAGATTTAATGATCGATAAACACGTTTAGAACTCTGAAGATTAAAGCTTCAAATGTCCTACGTAAAATAACTATATCATAGGTAGAGTTTGTAATAGTTTGTCAATTGATGTGTTAATTATAATTAGAGAGGTCGTGAGAGATAACATTTTTCTTCTCCTTCTTGATCATCGTCGACTAATACTAAATTTAATAGTTTATTCACACTTGAAGCCATTTGGAGTTGAAACAAGGAGAATCACTTAGATTGTGTAATTTTTTTCTTACTTGGAGTAGAAATGACATTTTGATTTAAAAGTAATCAAAGTAGCAAACCGTGTCCTTAATATATGAAATCAATAGCATGATTTTTTTTTTAAAAAAATGTAAAACTATGAATAATCGACACACCAATTTTTGTAGTCCACTAAAAGTGTCGATATAATAGTTATTTAGTGGAACACACAAAGAACAATTGATTTACTAGTAAGAATAATCTGTAATACAAATAGAGATGTCTTAGCGTCAGTGAGTTTAACACACTCCTCTAAACTATAAAGTCGTCAAATAAAAGATTAAAATTATTTCAACATATATAGCAGAACTAGGCGCCTTTATAGTTTTTAGTAGGGTAATGGTAATAGATGACTATTTTAAGAATAATAATTAAGAATATATCAACATTAATTTTTTTTTTGTAAATATAGCAAAACTATTGTTGATAGACTTATATCGATTATATACTCATATGGTCTATCAATAATAGACCAATATTTACAACATAGTCTAGTCTATCGTTGATAGAATTTGACAAATTTTGCTATATTTGCAAATTTTTTAAAACGTTGTTATATACATAATTATTTTGAATATAATTGCTAAATTTGCAACTATCAATTTTTAGTACTCCAACTACAGAAGTGAGAGTTCGAACGGTCAACTATTAGAGAGAGAAAAAAACTGTCTGTGCATACACATATACGTGTGTATACATATTCAATGATTAAAATGCATATGAATATGTCGATATATCAAAAAATTCAAAAGTTTGATATCGATTAGATATCCACGTGTGTGTATATATATATATATCTAACATCTTTTATAAAGACGACAAATATGATGTATTTAGTCTAATAATTATAGAGAGACACACGCAATGAAGAACTTATAAAAAGGTTTTGATATAAGGTGAGAAAGAAAGGCAAGAGGTGGCCTAGAAAATGGTCAGCCATGGCGTTAGGTAAAGTATAGGATAAATTATAACAATTCAACATATTATAATAAACACTTGTTGTGATTTTTCTTATTAAAAAAAATAACAAATTAACAAACACTTTATTGATGTATTCAAGAATATTATAAAAAAAAATTAACGAAGTTGAGAGAACATTCTTAATTAAGATTTAAGACAAAGACTTTTTACTTTGGGAGTTGCAAACGCTAAGGTTGGATTTATATAATTATTTTTGTTATGCCCTACTTCATTTCTTCTCTTTATTTATTCCTTTAGTACAATGGAGGTAAAAATGGGCAAAAACGAGCATCGATTTACACAAAGTAGATTATACAATGACTTCCTTCGCCTCACAATTATAAAACAAAAAGGTTATAAAAAAAAGTAGAGTGACTTAAAAGAGAACAGTGTATATTGAGATAAACTCACTTTTACACTTATAAAAAAAAATTTATTTATTGTCTGTTTTATTTTGTTTGACGTAAAATTCCAAAGAATGAGTGTTTGCATGAGATTTTTCGGAGAAAGTTGATTTGTGTAGTTGAACTTGTGTTGATGTTGTATTTTTGTTGATTTGATGTGATGTGGATCGAACTTTAAGATTTGATCATCTTATTCTCTTTCAGTTGAACGTGTATGCTTGATTTTAAGAAAGTGGAGCATTATTGAAGTTGCAATGGTCGACTTTAGGAGTTAGAATCTTATGGCTCTTTGAATAATTCTCTAGACTTTATAAAGTAAAAAAAATTTCTAATTCCACAAATGAAGATAATTCGTTGTCTAGTGGGCTTTACGGGTTTGAGTCTAGTTGGTCATTTTAGCTTTTGCCCTCAAGTAAGCTTATATTTTTCACTAAATTGAACTTTAACCCAAATAAATAATATTTAATTGAACCAAAATAATCAACTTGATCAAACGGTCATAATGAAAACATGTGGCATCATACCAATTTATGTATTCAATTTTCATTTGGAACACATGTCCATTTTTTAATTAGACTTAAATTCAATCATTTGTATTTTTCATCATAATTATTTTAGTAAATGACTTGTTAATTTGCGATTGAGCTCAAAATTTCTTGTTCAAGGAAGAGTTTAACTCAATTGTTATTCTCCTTTCATTGCTCGTTTGATACTTTTAAAGCTAAACAATTTGTTCCTGAAACGATTAACTCACGAACTTTTCAAACTCGACCTATTAATTTTAGATTTCATAAATGAAGTAAAATATGTATATTAAATTTATAGCGTGAATATAACTATAAGAGTGTGATAAAATTTAATTTGGAGAGTCAACATAATCACTTTGACTTTGGAAGAGTTGTGAAGTGAGAACCCATTGCTCACGGGTCCTTCAACTTTCCTTTATTTTCTACTTTTAACTACCAATCATCTTTTCACACGTGGTGCCCGTTTTCCACACATACTTTTCCCACATTAATATTATCTTTTCCATTTTTCCATTTAATTGGAACTTCAACCAATTGAATGTTAATAATAAATAAATATTCAATATTTCCAAATTTATTGAAACAACTTTCTTTTAAAAATTGAAGTCCAATCATGTAATTGAAATCTCATTTGGTCAACCGATTTTTTCTTAGGTATATTTTGATAATTTCTTTTTTCTATACAAAAAAAAAAAATCAATTTTAGTTTTGGGATTTTGGAAAACCATGTTTTTCTAATTCAACAAATAATATAGAAATTTAAATGTTAACTAATATATGTTTTTATGTCCATTAAACTAAGTGACAAAATATATTTAGTGCTTGCGTTCTTAATTATAGGATGAAAAATAATATATTGATGTTAAAAATGATTAAAGTTTAAAATAAAATCAACATGAATAAATGTATTTTCAAAATCTTCATTTGAGCATCTTTAATTTAAAAATGTTTTTATAGACAGTTCATTATTTTTTCTTTATTCTAATTTTGAGCTTTTTGTAATTACATATTCAATCTCAAAATTAAGGTGTAAATGTTAATTTTGATTGAATTATACTCATTTTAACTGTTTGCATGAAAATATTGTAGTTTTGGTAATAATAATAATAAGCGAACATAATAGTATGATGCTAATATCTTATTATGACATGTGTTCGTGAAATGAGAAATTTAATTAACTCGTTTCTCTTATTAAATTTGATATAGTTCTCGAGATTGAGATTATATTTTAAGATTATTAAAATTAGAAGATGAAATTTGTAATGTAACAATAAAAATGAATAAGAGAGAGCGTTTTGCTTGGATTTTGTAGGAAAATAGTTAAAGCAAAATATCGGTTTTTTCTTTTTCACTCTCTTTATCCATTTTTTGGGGGTCTTTGTCGTCGTTGCCGTCACTGTGTTGTTGGGCACCCAACTGCACCAATTTGGACTCTATCTCCGATTTCTCTCCCTATATGAGAAAATTAATTTAAATTAACCAAAAAAATAAACAAAAGGGACTTTATTTTTGGTTATTTTTTTGTGAATTATTTACAAATATGAACAGATATTGGAAAAAAACCAATATGAAGTCTCCAGGAAGTTTCGTAGTATAAAGTGGAAGAAGTCTCATTTCTCTTGCTGGATTCAATCAATTTCTCTCTGCCAATAACCTTTTTTTGTTTATTTGATTTAATACCCAATTATCAATCCACCCACTTTCTTCTTCTTCTTCTTCTTCTTCATCCCTCTTCTCAGTTCGGTATGTTTTCTTCTCCTTTTCCTTCAGTTACTTTTGATTTTACAGTTGTACTTTGTGGGTCTCCTCGCTTCGTTTTGGGTGTTTTGAGTTTTGGTTTTTGGGTTTTTCCTGCTTGGTTCTACTGTTTTTTTGTTTGGTATTTCAACTGGCTTGTTTGTTTCTCTCTGAATTATCTGTGAGAAATGAGAAGTGAAATTGGATGTTAAAGTTTCTTTGTTTTTCGATTGTATTTCTCCGTTTCAAGTTAGTTTTCATGGCTTTTATTTGCATATTTTGGACTGGTGGGGATACCCAGTTGAGAACCTTTGAAGGGGTGTTACAGGGATTTTGACATTTTGATGACTGAGTATCTTGTTTGAATTTTTGAAGACCCCACTTCATTGTTGATCGATTTATGGCCAATTAAGCGAATTATATTGTTGTCCTTTGGAATCCATGGTCAGCCATACCCTTTTTCTTTTATAACTTTAGAAAGGTTGTGTTGAATTTTACAAGACAGTGGACTCTCTTACTTGAAGTTCTCTATCTTTCCCTTTTTCAGGAGTTGCTTCAAGAAACTTGTGTCAACTTCAGAATTTGGACTGTATGACTTTGCAAAGTTGATTTTCCATCTGATATTGCATTTCAGATAATTATCATGACCTATCTCCAGGAGAAGATTGTGAGGTTAGTTTGATGAACTTTTTCCTAATGATCATTGCAATGATAGTGATCGAAATCGATTTATTGTAAATTACTGTATCTGTTGAATTTTTATTGTGTAGAAATGTCCTTTTGTGTCTTAAATGGATTCTCTATAGAATCATTGCAGTCAAAACTCAAATGTGATGATCATAAAATTTAAAGCATCGGCCTTTCTGCTCTACTATCATCTTTGATGCATTTTCTGTTGGTGAAATTAAATTGAGGGATAGGGTTATAAAACAATGGCTTCTGACAATACCCTTTTGAATTTGGTATCACTCGTTCATATCTATTCACAACTTTTATGCATTTTCTTCCAGGTTTCAGGACTGGAGTTCAGATAAAACTTCAAGGGGGTTATATTCTGCAGATAACACTTTAAATGCTGGAAAGATTGGGACAAGAACTGACTTAGTTTCAGAGAAGCCTCATAAAGAATTGGAAACTGGTTCTTACAGGATTAATAGAATTAAGAAATCCTTGAAGTCATCTTCTTTCAATAAATTTATGTCCAAAGGTTTTGGAACTGGTCAAAAGGTGCTTGACCCACAGGGACCCTTTCTCCAGAAGTGGAATAAGATATTTGTGTTGTCATGTGTGATTGCAGTCTCGTTGGATCCTTTGTTCTTTTATGTTCCTGTGATTGATGACGATAAGAAGTGTCTTGGGTTAGATAATAAGATGGAGATTACGGCTAGTGTGTTACGTTCATTCACCGACATATTCTATATATTACATATTGTTTTCCAATTTCGTACGGGATTTATTGCTCCTTCTTCTCGGGTGTTTGGAAGAGGTGTTCTAGTTGAAGATGCTTGGGAAATAGCAAAGAGATATCTTTCATCATACTTTTTGATTGACATTCTTGCAGTCCTCCCACTTCCACAAGTATGTCATACTTTCTCTCAAGGATCGTTAATTTGAGTGTTGTCACGAACATTGCCTTTTTTCCTTCTATTGTTGACCTTGAATCTTAGTGAGGTCCATAATACAAAGATACTCATTTGTGAGCTTAACTTGCTGCTTGAATATCGTTGCAACATTTGATTGTTTGTTATTGTAATTTTCTACTAATACTCTGATAAAAGCAAAAATGTAATTGAAAATCAGCTAAAGTATTTCTGTTTTTAAGATGGAAAATAACAATATCTCAAGCACCTCTAGGGGGCTGGAGTGTCCCACAAACTATTTTTGGAAACTACCTACCGAAACTCTCTGACTCCCTCTGCAACTTATTCCACATATAATTTATTTAAGTAACTTGTTTCTGGACCATTTGTTCTCCAATTGGATGTCTTATTGATTTTGCAAATCAACTTATGGAGCTTTGGCAGGTAGTGATTCTGATCATTATTCCAAACATGAAAGGCTCAAGGTCGTTGAATACCAAGGACTTGCTGAAATTTGTTGTTTTCTTCCAGTATGTGCCACGGTTTATTAGAATCTATCCATTATATAAAGAAGTTACAAGAACATCTGTACTCACTGAAACTGCATGGGCTGGAGCTGCATTTAATCTCTTTCTCTACATGTTGGCAAGTCATGTGAGTTCGGTTTGTGAACTTTTTGTTTATATATGCTGTAAAGTATATTTGCAGGAGAAATTTTTTTTCTGTATTTAATTTATTGATTTTGATTAATTATATATGGACTAGAAATTAGCATTTGTCTATATTGTGGGCAGATTGTAAATGATCATATTCCCCATATTTCTCCATTATTCTACAATGACCACCCTTTATTCTGGAAGAAGTAGGAAATATTTTGTGGTTGGTGCATTCTCTTTACATGAGCATTTAATATATCTCTGAGTTGAATGATGTAGTAGTTTAACTAACAAAATACACACACCCATGATATAGTTAATGCTGAGTTGTTTCTTCCTCCGTTTGACCTCTATATTTCCGAACCTTCAAAATCAAGCAAGAAATACATTTTTATAGATATCATGAATCAGAGAGGGTTTTTTTTTTCCCTTCTTTTTCTTTTTCTTTCTTTTGTGTGTGTGTGTCTTTGCCTTTGTTTTTTAGAATTCACAAATGTATGTCTATCAAGCTTTGCGAAAAGTCTGATTTGTCTCATTTTCTGGGCATCATCTTTGAAAAATAACTTTTGAAGTTTATGGTGCTTACATATGAAAATTATGCATGTAAGTCTGTCCACGTTTGACACTCTACAGGGTATATTGGTCACACAAGTTCCTACAGTAACCAAAGATGGGCACTATGAGATATTTTCTTATCTTGTTACTCCCAATTTCCTCTTATCTTTCTAATCTTTTGAAATCCTCACTTCGTTCAGAATCGGAAAAACTGATGTTATTTGTGTTATCAGGTCTTTGGAGCATTCTGGTACTTGTTTTCTATAGAACGAGAAACTACATGCTGGCAGAGGGCTTGTCATAAGACTGGCTGTGTTTCTAATTCACTATATTGTGATGCTGATGTCATTCAAAGAAACAACGCATTTTTAAATGTTTCATGCTCTCTAGTTGAAGACAATCCTCCTTTTGATTTTGGAATATTTCTTGATGCTCTTAAATCTGGTGTCGTGGGGTCGATGAATTTTCCACAGAAGTTCTTTTACTGTTTCTGGTGGGGTCTGAGAAATCTAAGGTACGTGCACTGCTTATATTAACTTTCTTTTAGCTAGAAAATTGTTGCATGTGTTGAAAATTTTAGTTGATATATGTATATGATCATGTGGTCAAATGCAAAAGGAAAAAGAAAATAGAGTAATAGAGAATTAAGAAGGGAACAATCCAAATTGTTTGCAACTTGATAATATTATCTATTGTTTAGATTTTTTGGTTGGCCAAATGTTATTCTCTTTGCTTCTCGGTTGGATGAAAGAATACATGTGATGTTGGAAATATTGTTACATGTGAATATTTTACGATTTTATAGATTCCAGAGATTGTTTGTGATGGATAGTGTAAGAAAATTTTGTGCCTTCTATATGAAAGATCATCTCTTTGTTCTTTAATTTGAGTTGCTAAATTTCTGTGAGATATGCTTGTACTAGTGGATAAAATTGAGAGGGGAGGACTAGGTGTAGCCAAAAGGATTATCCAGGAGCTTTCAGAAAACTCTCCAACTACTCATTATGAGAAAAGGGTAAACTAGAAAATTCCTTTTGTGAGAATACTAATCGTACACACCAAGTAAACTCAATCCTATGTTCTACTTTCTATTTCTTCTCTGAAAATGATTTCTACTTTCTACGTCTTCTATGAAGAACCTTACGTCTCGGAGAAACATTAGCTAAGTGGCAATGATTTATCCACATACATTTCTAGAACCTCGTACTCTCATTGAATGCATTTTTAATAAAAGTAAACCACTGTCTCCTTTGAGCAAGGACGTTGTTGGTGCATTTTGTTGTATACTGTACTGTTGGAATTCACCTGATTAGAAGCATATTTCGATTGACATCTATTACAAGATTTTTTTAAGTAGTTTTTAAATAACTGAAATTATATGTTTCTGTACTTGTTTTGATGCAGTTCCCTGGGTCAAAATCTCCAAACAAGCACATACGTGTGGGAAATTTGCTTTGCTGTTTTCATCTCCATTTCTGGCTTGGTTCTGTTTTCATTTCTTATCGGGAACATGCAGGTTTGAAGTTTTTTGTCCTTTGACATAGATGACCTCGTGGTTTTGCATTATCAAATATGAACTGAGTCTATGATGTTAGCTTTTGATTTTAGTAAGATTGGTAGCATGTATGTTCTGCTTTCATTCAAGTGTTCTTTCAAATTTCATTGCTTAAGCTGGCCTAGATACTCGGTAGCATTCTTCAAAGGCATTGCATACCTTTTCTGTGACTTCTATGTTGAACACTGTATAGCTTACTAAGAAAGCTATAATACTTCATATTCCTAATTTTTACCTGCTTGAAACAGACATATTTGCAATCCACCACTACAAGGTTGGAAGAAATGAGGGTTAGAAGGAGAGATGCAGAACAATGGATGTCCCACCGTTTGCTCCCTGAAAGTCTCCGAGAGCGAATCAGGAGGTATGAGCAATATAAGTGGCAGGAAACCAGAGGTGTTGATGAAGAGAATCTGGTTCGAAATCTTCCAAAAGATCTTAGAAGGGATATTAAACGCCATCTCTGCTTGTCTTTGCTAATGAGGGTGAGTAATCTCTCTTTTTTTCTATGTTTTTAGTCATTATCTGATGTACTAATTTTTAATAATGTAAGCTCATACTTGCATTTGAAAGTTCAAAAGTTTGTTTGAGGACATTTTTTCGTTATTGCTGTCATGTATCCTCCTTACCATTCTGAATTAATCTAAAATATTCTCAATGATCAATATATGGTGAAATATACCATAAGTAGATAATCTTGAAAGAGGCGTGATGATTATTTCTATTTTTCCCTTTCCTATGTTTCAGGTACCCATATTTGAAAAAATGGACGAACAATTGTTGGATGCGATGTGTGACCGTCTCAAGCCAGTACTATATACAGAGGAAAGCTACATTGTTAGGGAAGGAGATCCGGTAGACGAGATGATTTTCATTATGCGAGGCAAGTTATTGTCTGTAACTACGAATGGGGGTAGAACCGGTTTCTTTAATTCTGAACATCTTAAGGCGGGTGATTTCTGTGGTGAAGAGTTACTGACGTGGGCTCTGGATCCACACTCCTCATCTAACCTGCCAATTTCAACAAGAACTGTTCGAACACTTTCAGAAGTTGAAGCATTTGCTTTGAAGGCTGATGACTTGAAGTTTGTAGCCTCACAGTTCCGAAGACTTCACAGCAAGCAGCTGCGACACACTTTCAGGCTTTATTCGCAGCAATGGAGGACATGGGCAGCATGTTTTATACAGGCAGCATGGCGCCGATACCGCAGAAAGAAGCATGAACAGACTCTCTTGGAAGAAGAAAACAGGTTAAAAGATGCATTGGCCAAGACAGGTGGGAGTTCTCCTAGTTTAGGTGCCACCATCTATGCATCTAGATTTGCAGCTAACATCCTTAGAACGATTCGACGGACAAGCTCTCGGAAGGCCAGGATTCCAGAGAGAATACCACCATTGTTGCTTCAGAAACCAGCAGAACCAGATTTTACTTCTGAAGAGAATAGTTTATAGAGCAAAGGCATTCCTTGTATACAAAAAAAATGTATGTCTATTCTATGCATTGGTTCTTATTTCATAATATTGGAACGAGAGAATCTTACTCCCATGGTGTTTTGCATAAATGCCATTGTATCATTAGTAGCTTTGA
This sequence comes from Cucumis sativus, assembly GCF_000004075.3. Taxonomy (NCBI): domain Eukaryota; kingdom Viridiplantae; phylum Streptophyta; class Magnoliopsida; order Cucurbitales; family Cucurbitaceae; genus Cucumis; species Cucumis sativus. The sequence continues at coordinate 293,240 of NC_026659.2, read as the reverse complement.
TTGATGGCAAAAGATTTCATCCAGAGGTCACTTAGGCAGGATCCAGGCAACGGTCATTGCCTAAACAATAAGTTTATCTGGATCACTGATGGATGCCTATTTGCTGATTTCGTGCCATTGAGTTCGTTATGCGTTCAAGATCAAGATTGTGAATATTTATAAGTGTAAAAGGGTCAATGTCTTGTAGGTCATTGTTATTAGTATGAAATATTTTTCCTTTAGAAGATCATTAGTAGGGTTTTGAGTTTCAGTTAGATTTTGGTCAATTGTTTGTCTTCACTTCACACTGTAAATGTCCTGCAACTTTTGTTATTGGTCTGCAGAAATTGTTTGACAATCAATTAGATTAATTTCAATCCTCCAAGAAGTTGAACATCTTGTAACTGAAGTTGTTACACCACCAGTTTCAAGGATTATGAACTTCTCTTGCCCAACTTTTTAGGGAGGAGGGGGTTAAAATAATTTTGTAGTTAATTGATAAGAAGCCACTTGATCTCAGACACAAAATGACTGCCCTTCTACTTTTTTTTTCTGAAAAATAATGTTGTGAGTAAATTATCCAAAACAAATAAGTTTTCAAACTTCCAATTCTTTGACTGATTTGATTAAGGGTGGAGGTTTAAATTTTGGTTGGAAAAAAAAAGTATAAGGAGTATAACAAAACTTCCTCTATTAACTTATAAGAAATAAATAATCACATCATACTAAAAATGTTTAAGGAATAAACTCAAAAAGGAAGGCTTTAGAAATAGAATTGATGTCAAACTTTTTTTACTTTTCAAGGGCAAAATATATACACTCTGTTTTTAGTATTACAATTAAACATTGAAGAGTTTAAATCTCTCTTTTAAAATGAAAGTTCATATCAATTACTAAGTTTATTTTGATAAATAAAGAAAAGGCATTCACTTGCACAGTTTACTTGTACATTCTTCTTTAGTTCACTTGGCAATGGATAAGCTGTCCACCAACCACCACCATCACAATTTAGAGTAACTTTGCAGCAAATAAACAAGGTATTTTCAAGTTCTTTCTCATCATAGTCTCAGAAAGTTGGGGATGAAAATTGATTAAATTAAACCGTTCAAGGCCAAGAACAATGTTTGACTCAAAATCTTGATTCAATAATCTATCCATGATATTGACCGTATTAACCATTAATCATTATCTTCAGCTTGTAATTTGTAGAAGTTCTCAAGTTCATCAGCCTCGCAAAATGAAAGCAGACGACATGCAGCACAATAATGCAAAGAATACAGACACAAATTCATGTTATAGCTTTGAATCTCAGCTGGAGAGTTCCACAACATCATCCACACACGGAAGAATGATAAGAACAAAGGCAGGGATTCTATTTAGAGAGGATTGCTTCAAATCAGTCATCTACATAAAGAAACTCAGCAATGGAATGACATCAAAGTTTCATCCTCACAGGAGATACAACTACTACCATGGTAAGTTATGAAAATGCCAGAAAAATAGAGCTTATGGCTTCCTCTACACTCCAAAATACCATAAATATTATCTGGATCCACTCCATCAAATCAGATCATCTTCCCTACCTGTGAAAACCAAACAGAAAAATGGCTTGGACCTGGGCGTTGCCTCATATGGGGGAATCAGTTTTGTGATGGGTTCGGAGAATCAACAAGTGCCTTCACCTCCTTCCTCAGAAATGATGGCAAGGCAAAAGCAGCCGAGTGCATCTGTCAAACAAAAAGTTCTTGTTATCCACAAACAAATTGGATTTGAAGGGATGTTGTCTGGTACTCATTTTCAGCAAGAGTTCATATTGGTTGAACTCGCATCTATTTCACTTTGGAAAAAAAAAAGAAAAAAACTTTTCCACCTAAAACATTGGCCTTGCCTCCTTTTTTTTCTTTGACGGGGTGAAAAACCACTTTTTTGGAATTTTTGTATACCCTTGTATTCTAAGCCTAGATGTGAATTTGATTTCTAGAGCTTGAATTTATCCACATGTTCTTATGCTACAAGTGACAGTATAAAGTAACTGATCTTTTTTAAAAAAAATAACGAAAAACATAAATGTACCTCTGAATTGTAGAACTTGAGATCTTTTTTATGCTTCACTGCACCTTCTAACTTCTCAATGGGATTAATAGGATTTTTAAAGTCAACAGGTGGCCCTTCGGTTGAGCATAGCAAAAAACCTATCACACCACTGAAGAAAACAAAATCCAAAGTTGAGAAAGAATAATAATTGTCTGAAAATGGAAAAATAAAATGAATCCTTTGAAGTCAGACATAAACTCTTAGCTTTCACGTACATCTCAACTTCACAAAGCAAAATAATTATAACCCATCAGGAAGATTATTCATGACTATTAAGAAGAAAAATGAAAAAGAAACCAAAAGAAAAGAAAGGCAGCTAGTTACTGACCTTGGATAAGTTGGAACACTCGCCCATGCATAATGAATGGATCCTTTGAAAACTTCACGGCATATAGAGATCATATCATCAATAAGATGTGTATGTAGCCACATACTTTCTGCCATGTTACAGAGGACACCACCAGGCTTCAATGCTTTTGCTAGCGTCTCAAAGAATGGCTTCTCAACTAGCTCCTGAGCAGGCCCTAAAATAGAAAGCAACTTTGTGATGGATGAATTGGCATTAAACAATAGCACATAGTTTATCTGAAGTTCTACAACTATTGTTTTAAGACCACTCCGTACTATATAATTTCTGCAGTTTGTCTAGTTTTCATATTAAATAATATACTGAAATGTCTTGTAATAAATGAGTTGTACAAATTTCATATCAAATGAAGTACAAACATACCAACAGGATCTGAGGAATCAACGATGATTGCATCATATTTCCCTCTTGGTGCACGCCGTAGAAATTCAACAGCTGCAAAAATCACAATTCTAAGAGATAAAAAAGGGCATATACCACACTGATTTTCAATATCAATCCAATTAATTGATATTGGAAAAATAGAAAAATAAATAAATAAAACAAAAGATAACAATATATTAAGATATACCATCACCAACGTGAAGGTGGACGCGGGGATCCTCGAATCCTATAGCTAAATCAGGAAAAAACTCCTTAGATACCTGTAGATGAATAAACCAGTGCAACAAGGTGGTTAACTTTTGAGAAAAAGTGCAGTAATTGTCACAAAAGCGATAGTTATATATCATACATCTATGACCATCTGATCTATCTCACATATGTCTATATGCTCTATAGAGTTGTGACGAGAGATTTCACTCAGAACTCCACCATCACCACCACCAACAACAAGAACCTGCAACATGTTCTCATTAGTTTATATTTCCCTTTAATTTCTATTCGACAAAAATGAATCGCTAAAGTAGAGTTATAACCCAATTAATCATTTATGTGCCAAAACTAGTACCAACTTTGTCCTTTTTCGTATTATATAGAAGATTGATTAGAAAATTTGTCAATGGGCAGAGTGATTTACTTATCAAATCAAAACTCTTGAAAACAAATAATCCATTCCATTGTTCCTCATACTTGTTGCATGAGAAAATGAAAGTACCACAACTATAAAGATAAAAGCATCATGGTTCGGTTATATTAAGTCACCGTTTTGGGAGATGGAATTGAACAGAGGGGCAGATGAGTAATCATCTCCTGGTAGGCACACTCATCTTTCTCAGTTAACTGGACAATACCATCTAGAACAAGCACTTTCCCATATGTAGTGGACTGTCAATAAAAAATCACGGCATTAGTTACCTCTACTGTATTCTTCCCCCCAAAGGAAGATAAGATAGGGGACAGTAAGCAAAATAAAATATACCTCAAAAACGACCACTTCTTGGAACTCTGACTTCCCTTTAAATAATATAGACTCTACTTGGAGGGAGTGTGCTTCTCCTGAAAAGGAACAGAAATAGAGGAGCCATAATTGAGGTAGGAATGCATAACTCATATTAACTGTCAAAATATTCAAGCAAGCATTAACATAACATATACCAACAATCCTATTTTGATTCCTGAACTTTCAAACTCATTTGGTTAAATTATCTTTGTTGCTATATATTCATTAATTATCTTATAGAAGCTGACTCATTTATAGCCTGAAACTTTGGCTTGCCATGTGCATGTTCGAACATTCTCACCAGCTACATCTTAGCTACATCTTATCATATACATGAAAAAGGGACATATGACACAGGTCTTTCCTCACACTTTTTTTTTTATGTAAAATCAACAATAATGACCAGAACGGTTTCCATGCAAAGATCATGGGCCAAAGTAGAACATATTTAAGAAGCCAAACAGAACAAGAATAATTTATATGTATGAACTATCATGAAGCAGCAAAAGTTTAGAACCCCTTCGGGAGAAGGGGAGAAATATCAATATTATATAGTTTTCCTCAAAACTCGAACATCACTACACTGACTACTCGTCATAATATTGCTAAAGAGAAAAATATATACGTATACCGTTGCAAGTTTGAGCACCTCAGAAAATATTTAATAACCTCCCCCCCACCCCCAAAAGAAAAGAGAAGTAGAGAAGGTTACCAGGCCACATCGGATTGTTGAAATAGACCCTTTTCTTTCCGTCATCTGAATTTGGGAGATATTGACACAAAAATAAGTCAATGAAGGATCTCGTTAGAGTATATGAACGACAAACCTAAAATTAAATTAAGCAAGAAACAAGGATAGATAATGACCATAAGCAAACTGAGGTTCTGAAAACCACCCAGAAACAACAGTGGAATGGCACTTGGCCTCAAGCTCAGGGACTGAAGCCCTAGCCTTTAAGCAACAAGAAGGAATCTCCTTCTTTGTAAGAATCCCATTACTCGCCCTCCCATCCATAGTCTTCTGGCATCCCAAACCTCTTCCTGCGTCGGCTTCCATAAATGATCCTTTTCTTATCGAGCTCCAGTCTCTAAAGATTCAAATTTATCCATGAGAAAGAAACCAGTAAGTTCAAGCAATCATCTTCATCACATAGTTAAAAGGTTTATGAAGCACTATATCAGAACAACCAAAATAAGAAGTTACAACAAAGTGAAAAAATCTTGAACAGAAGTAGTCCCAGAGCATGAGGAAATATACCAGCTGATAATAAACCAATACCAAAACGAAATCTAAAGTCTGGTTTAACATTTTATTTAAACCAACCTATTGCTTAAAAAGGAAACTTAGAAGAATCTTCTCTCAAAGGAAAACAATAACTTCCAGATCACAACATTGATTCGATTTTTTTTCCTTTGCCGAGAGACTGATTCGATTAAAATCCACCATATCAAAGAAATTTGATTCTAAATAAACCCTTCTTCCTTTTGATTTAACGTCAGAAATAACCACTAATTAGACCCAGAATATTAAGACACTGTAAGGAATATGACACCCTTCCCTCACCATTTAACGATGCATTGAGACCCAAAATTTGGAAAAAAAATTACATTTGATGTGATAAACAAATTTTCCGAAGCTTAAATAAAAACAGAACAATGTTAACCAAAAATCTCTTCAACAACATGGGTGAACGATTAAAAATGAAAATAAACTAAAAAAATATCGTAACTCCACGTTGGATGTGAATTTCTGTTGAAGCCCCGCAGGACTAAGTCCAGCTACTCGTAGACGAGAAGAACAAGAAGAAGTACCGTCATACAAGAATGAAAGGACAAGACGAGAGAATAATAATATAGTATACGAACAAACAAACGCAATAGCTGCGGCGAGAACCCAGATGGTGGAAAGAGGAGAAAATGCATATAAGCAACAAAAATCAAAGTAAAGTAAAAGCAAACATAGAGAAAGAGAGAAATGAAGGATTACAGAGCAAGAACAATCAAAGCAGAGCAGAAGATTACCAGGCGTTAATTAGTGAAAATGGGAACTTTTTCAAGTTCTGGGAAAGAGACGAACAAGCGGGAAAGAGAGGCAAAGAGAAGAATCTCGCAACACAAACACGATCAGTCACTTTCTTGGTCTCTCACTCTTCGTGGGTTTCTCTGGTTTTCTTGATTATTGTTGAAGCTTGAAAGTACGAGAGAAATGGGGATTTGAAGAATATATATATATAATATATATATATTAACATATACATATATATGTGAAGATTGAAGCATCGAATTGATAATCAGCAATTTCTTTATGATATTCCGCGCGATAAACGAGTTAGGAAATTGAATTTCATGGCCCCATCTCACCGTGATTCTCAACAAAACTTCCCCATTTTGACTGTTTCACGTCCCATAGTGAGCTCAACTTGGAGATTCAATTCAATGTCACCGCTAACTATGCTAGAAAAAAAAAAACACACAATCGGTGTTGGTGTTCGGTAATATGACGAAGTTATGATATATTACAATAAAATTTCATGTTTGTAGTAAGTATTTTTATATTCCATTTGTAATATAAAAGTTATTTAATTTTAACATTTTTTTATTGTATTTCAAGCGAGTGATTATTAGCATTTTTCAATACTCTTTGATTCTCATCAATCTTAATTACATTATAACTATTCAAATAACCTCGTAACGTAAGAAACCTTCGACGTAGGTATATGCGTGTATACTTATTTAATTTGATTCAACATAATTGAAATATTTAAGCTTTTGAACAATATTACTTGTCTCTTCCGTAGGTTGTATAGTTGTATCTTTAAATTCTAAGAAATATTACAAGTTTTTTTTCTTGATTTTTTTGGTTGCAATTTTAGGTTAATTTCATCAAAGAATGAGACCTCAATGTGCCAACTACCTATGTAAAAATACATTGGCTACTAGCTTCTATGCACATTCAGACGAAGAAAGTTTGAATTAATAACAAGTTTATGTTATCTTTAGATGTCGATGACCACAAACACACTATACTTGTTTATTCGATAATTCTAAACCCTTAGTCGACAAGCCATCTATACTTTTTTAACTATCCGTGAGAAGGATAGATCCTTACCATTGTTGATCTTTGACAAGAATTTTCTAGTAAGTATCAACCATTTGTTCATAATTTTTTTTTGTAAATTGTACATCAATGATCTTATACTAAATATAATTATCGGATGTATGCACGATGCACTTAAGTATTTTTCTTTTCATTTTGGTATAGTGTATATTAAGCTTACGATAATCACTATCACTCAAACATTAAACATCTCTTGATCACTCTGTGCTTAACTAACTTATGCTTAAACTAAAACTATGATTTAAATATAATTATTAAAATTATCAATTTAGCTAGGCTCCAGTTGCTTTCGAAAATAAATAGTTTAATCTTTCTCAATTACCTTTAATATTTTATTAAGTTAATGTTTTCCAACATAAATATATTTCTGAAGTGTATAGCATTATAATGGTGAGGTTTCAAAGAATATATTCCCCTCAACTTACAAAATCAATTGCCTTTTCCCCTAAAATGATAGTGGCTTGTTGTGTTGGTGTCTTTATCATTTAGTTTTTTTGTTCTTAATAAAAATTATTGTAAATGTCACAGTGACTTTTATAACAAGTTATTGTTTTTAGTATTTAACCAATGATTTGACTTTTTTTATACGAGAAATGAAATCACAGTGAAGAAAATGTGAGAAAAGATCATGTCTATAAAAAAAAAAAAGATAGTTTTCTTTTTTTAAAATGATACAAGAGGTGGTTCATGTCAGCATCTAGTTAGGAATTTTGATCTCGTGTTTAAGTAATGATGCTATTTGCCAAAGTGAATTCATCATCTCTCGAGGTTGGATCAAATCATACAGTAAAAGAAAAACAGAATAATATTTTAAAAATCAAAGATACATATTCTCTCTAAAGTAAATATTCTGATTTGCACTCCCACCCTATGGCTTGTGGAACCTTTAGCTACAAGGTAAGATAATTAACTTCATCACAAGTGAATTGCTAACTTGAGTTCGGATGAAATAGTTAAGACATATGACATCAAATAAAAGATTATAGCCTTGGGGTTAACCATAGTCGACTTTTAGTTTCGTTTGTGAATATATCAAAACATGTGCCTCATTAGACGTTATTTGTTAGAAGTGATCCGAGTGGCCTACTAAACACAACCACAAACTAAACATATGCTTTAAGGTGGAGAATGGGAGAATATGGAATCAGGAAAAGGTTTCCCCCTTCTTTCTTGGTGAGAAGATATGGAAAAGATTGTAACCATTCTTTTGGGGTAAAAAGGAAAATTCCATATAAAGGGTTGAAATAACCATCAATGGAGGATTCTAATCTCTGTTCTATTAGTCAAAAGGACATATGCCTTGGCATCAAAATAACATCATATATCAATAATTTTCAATCGTCCAACCATGTTAGAAGTTCAAACGCAATCCGACCATCGTACTTCTATCTTACTTTCAAGTTACAACTCCTCCTACCTCAAAACCAAGGAACCAACCAAGCAGACACTTCTCGTTCTTTAGAACTCAAGAACACAATTGTAATACCTATAGTCCTAGAGAACACAATTGTACAACCTATAGAACAAACACCGTTTAAGCAACGTCATAGACAATTCTCATTCAACAATGCATTTCCTAGCTATTTCTCAACCTGCTGCAATCCATTCTCAATTCATTAGCCATCAACTTATTAGGCAGTTCATTATGCTTACACTACCCATCTTATAAAAACCATCCTGCAACTCTCATTTTTTCATAGTACATATTCTTAAAATATGAGGAAAATTATGTGTTACATCATACCTCTGTTCATCAGCAAAATTCTCACTCCCCATTCAAATTGAACTTTAAACTTATAATAGTTTATGTTGGTAGATTCTTTGAGAGTGTGTGGCTAGGTTTGACGGTTCTTGTAGTTCAATAAGGCTGTTGATAATTTGTTGTTGGGTTCAATGCTCTTATAGTTGCCTGATGAATTGAGTGCTCTCTAAGCCAAATTTGAACACTTTCAAGACTTGTTTTCGATGTTTTATTTCACATACACACACACACATTTTATCATTTATTGATTTCGAGCAGGATCTGTGCTATCCAGTGGGTCTTTGAGGTGAGAGGAACAATAGAACCTTTAGAGGGTTGGAGACTCCCTATAATGTTTGAACCTTTAGAGGGTTGGAGCAAACTCCCTATAATGTTTGAACCTTTAGAGGGTTGGAGCAAACTCGATCCTTTGCTAGATTCCGTGCTTCCTAAGGGTTCGAGTAGGCCTTGTTTTAGTTAGGGCCTTTTTTGTAGGGTTGTATCTCTTTATATTCTCCCCAGCAAAAGCTTGGTAGATTAGTTAAAAAGAACACAATTTCCCTCAAGCTCAAATTTTAAAGTTGATTTGATAATAACAGTTGAAATAGATTCCAAAGATCATTGCTTCTATAACCTATATCAAAATATTTTATGTGGACAATTTGATAAGAAAAGTTCAAGCAGATTTGAACCATCCTAATAAACTAATCTCCTTCCTCTAATTTCTCGGAAATTTTGTTCAACAAGCTATACAAATTCAAAGTTCATACAGAACTTAATACATCCTGACTAAACAAAAGCGTAATGCAAAAAGATTACCAGAATCAAGTACTATTGAAACGATGAATAATATTATTCTAATTTCCCTTCGGTCTCAAAGAAACGCATACAGTTCTGGAAATGAATTTCCAGAAAAACGAAAACTCAGATTAAGGAAAACAAAGCTCACGAAATTGAGTTACAGAAATCATATCATCCTAAGATCTCGTTCACAATCTAACCTCGAAATGTCAAAAATCGGAGCACCGACCCTTTCGTTCCCAATCGCCGTAGCGGGTGGGCTCGGGGCCTTTTGGTCCACCGATCTCGCGAGTCATTTTTTCCGTATCAACTCCTTCATCTTGACCACCTCGGTCATCTCCAGCAGCCTCGTGTCGATTCGGCGAACTTCCTTTCCCGGCCTCTCGTTGTTCCTCGCTAGACACACCTTTCTCCAATCGAGAAGGCTGTTGATTGGACGAGGAGCTAACGAATCGGCTCAACGAGTTGAAAGTTAGGCGACTCACCGCCGGCAGGGCTGAGAGAGTCGGCGGTGACGAGAACAGGCGGCTGAGATTGCTCGACATACTTTGTTTACTCAATCGGATCCGCGAACTCCCGGCGGTTGGTAGGTGACGAAAATTGGTATTTATACTTCCTCAATACGACGTCGTTTGAGCAAACCACCCACCACGTGTCATTAATGTTATACCGCCCTTCTTAATTTTTCTTCATAGTAATTAGTACCCCTATTTATTTTATTTATTGCTTCTTACTAAGAAGTTTTTAATAATTTTATGTGAAATTAATGTAATTAAATTTAATATTTAATAAAATTATTTAAATAATTAATAAAGATAGTATCATAGTCTTACTCAGTCATTTTTTAAAATATTTTAAAATCAACCATAAAAAAATAGTAAATTTGATCCAATATCTACAACATATAACAAAGTTTTCAAATTTTATCAATAATATATTTTAATAGTCCCCAACATTATTCTATCAATGACATTAACTGATATCTTCTATCAGTGATATTAACTAATAATGATATAAATCAATTAATTTCATAGTATAACTTGTAAATATTTATAATTATTTTGATATTGTTAAAAGTGTTCCTACTTCTCTTCCAACAAAAAAAAATATATAAATATTTAATATTCTCAGAGATTGGAGGTTGAATCTCATCTTTCTCATCCACCAAAGAAAACTTTAGAATTCAACTATAAATAGACTAAATTAAAACAACACCATTTGGTGTTGAAGTTTTAGATCTTAATCTAATTAAGTATATTCAATATATTCAAATCTCAAGGTAAAAAATTTAAGAAGTAAAAAGGAAATGTTTTGGATCTAATAGAAAATAGACTAAAGTTTAAGGATAAAATTGTATTTTTGAAAAGAAAGAAACAGATAAGATGAGGGCTAGTTTTGAAATAAAGGCTAAATTTAGTGTATGTTGTCTGAAGAAAGTGGTTTAAAAGAACAAATAAATAAAAGTTTGAGGGTAATTTGTGTAATTTAGGCAAAAATAAACAGAAATGATTGGTGAAACCTGAGAGGCAGCATTGGAAATTTAGAAGGAAAAGTGAAATTGAAGAGAGTTGGAGGAAAGGGTAAAGCAGAGGAAGAAGAAGAAGAAGAAAATGGGAGTAGAAGGGCATGTTTTGAAGCGAATTCCACGCATTAAATTCCCTGATAGACACCCGAAATCATCCTCGTCTTCAGGTTCCTTTCTTTTTCATTTACTCATTACGTTTTTCCTTTTCTGGTTTTATCTGTTGCAATTTTTACTAACATGAATCTCGTGGATGTGATTTTGTTTTCTGTGGCATATAGATTGCTTCTTTGTTTGCTTGCCTGTTCACAATTTCGCTGAGTTTGGAAATTGAAGCTAATTTTTGTTTTCTTCCGGTCTGTTAGGTTGTGTAGAAATTAAAATTCAATTGGTTTTGAGCTGACTTAAATAGAAACTCTCCAGGTTACAACCTGGGTCATTTTTTGGGTTTCTGTGGAAGTGGAAGATTTATATACACACACACACACACATACATACATGTAGGATCTGTTTGGCTGTGTAATAAACATAAACTCATTGGGTATTTGGGTTAGAAACTGAGTCAATTGCTTTGTGAATTGAAGTTTTTTTTGTCTGGTTATTCGAGTGCAAGTAAACTGACTGATTTAGAACTGGGTCAATTGTTTGTTGTTGTTGTTGTAGAAGATGTTTTGTTACTTTGTTTGCATAGAATCTGAAACTCCATGGGTTAGAGAATGGGTGAATTTCCTTGTTGTTTTGGAAGATACTTTTATCTGTTTGTTGTCTAGAAGTAGAACAGAAATTCACTGCATTTAGAAACTGAGTAAATTGTGTTGTTTGGTGGTATTATACGGAAACAGAAACTCAATGGGTGTAGAAGCTGTTCCAGCTTTTTTGTTCTCGTGGAAGATTTTTCTTCTTTCTGTTATGTGGTACAGAGATACTAAGAAGCACGGATATTTTTGTTTGGAGTTTCAAATACTTCGATGCTCCTAGGCTTATTGGGGTTGTGTTTTATACTTTTTAGCACAATAAACCTGCGTCAAACACCAATGGTACAAAACTAATACGAGTCCAAAACTTATGAATCACATATCTAGCTCTTCCTAAACACAATAAACTGACATAGTATTTTAGGACAAAATTAATATATTCTGAGAACATAATGTATCAAACTCATTTTTTAAGCATGTGAATGGCATTGTACGGTTTCAGGGAGCTGAAGAGGAGGCTATATGAATTAGTTAGGGTTAGAGGCAAGTGCCCAACTAAGATTGGCTAAATGGAAACTGTGAAATAAATCTAAAAAAGGTCAATAGTGTTAAAGCAAAGAATTAGACACAGCACATATTTATATAAATATGTCTTACAACTATTGACTTCGAATCCATTCTAGTATAAGAATGATGTATATTTAAAAATTTATACTTTAATAAACATGTATTTGCCTTTTTCGTGTCCTAGATTTTTCTTAAAAGGATATGTCGTTTTGTTTGTGTCGTGTCTTATACTTTTTCCAATATGCATATCCATGTTTGTGCTTCTTATACAAAAGCTCAACTTGTTATAAAATTTAGGTGAGATTCAGTTTGCTTGAGGGAAGTAATTCTTTGTTTTTTAAGATATAAAAGCATCTGCCTTAGGTTACTCTGCAATTTTTCATCACCTAGCTGTGGAAAGGTTTGAAGTTAATTTGAATGTCTAAGGTACCGTTGGATAAGAACTTTGTAATTGAATACTGTTTTTGATAATGAGCTTGTTTTCTTATTTTTATTTTATTTTTTTACTATGGATTTCACCTTCCATACTGAAACAATCCAAACACTCAAAACTACCTTTTTTTTCTAGTTTTCAAAATTTGGTTTGGATTTTGAAAATATGGAGCAGATAACAACAATAGGTGAAAGTAATGTTTATGAGCTTAATTTTCAAAAAAACAAATGGTTATCAAATGGAGATACGTGAGTAAAATTCATGTGAATTTTCTGCTAAGACAATGTACTTCTCCCTATCTTTTCTCATCTAAATCTACATGGTTTCAATTTGGTTATCTGCCAAATGGTAAGATTCTTATTACGTCTTAAATTTTTTTCAGCCTTAATATCAACTGAACATTTTAAATTCTTATTAATAATACTCGGAACTGGTAAGGCTGTTTATCTGGCATTTGCTGTATTGAATTTTTTCCACTTGTGCTTGCATTTGAAGTAGTTTCAGTCAGATTAGCTTGCATTTAACTCCATTTATGATGTTTGCTCATCTAGATTCTTCAACTTGCTATCGTTTCCACAGATTTGAAACAAGATAATTCGTATTTTTTTTCAAATGCTTTCTCATTCTTTGCTAGTCTGATAAATCTTACAATTTCATCCTTTAGGTTCTGCTCTCCAGTCTCAGCACAACCCCGATAAGGACATTGGCTACTATGCACTTTCAGGTTCCAATGTGCCAGCACCACCCCAAAACATGGCTGTGGGGGGTAAAGCATCGCTCCTGCCAAAGCGTACACCTGTTTCGGACAGAGAGATAGAGGCTATACTGGTAAGCAAAACAGTATTTCTTTCCGGCTACAGTGTTAACAGTTACACATGGGTGTGAGGGGAGAGCAGAGAACATTTTGAAAAACAGTAGATATCATATAAATAAGTTTATAAAATTAAAATGAAATTTCTTTATCTTAATTCACTTTTAGGTATTCATTTTGCATTTTAAAGGTAAATAATAATAAAATAATACTTTTACTTTTTATTTTGAAAAACAAATGAAAACATAAACCTGATTCAAGAAACTTGGTTTTGTTGTTTCCAAAATTTCTACCCAACTTTGAAAACATTTCTGAAAAATGAGAAACAAGAAAAGAAAGAAAAACAGATACCAAATGCTTCTGTTTCTAAAAAATAGGAATCCAAAAAAAAAACTGATACAGTAATATGCTATTGAAAGGTCTGATTTAAGACTGATGTTTGTTCTGATAGGTTGATCATTGCTTCATGTCCATAAACATACACAAAGTATTTGTGCTTTTCAAACCCCATGATTTTTCTATTTTCTTTTGTTTTTGTAACAACGCAGTTGGGTGGATGCTTTTGATGTTTCCCATCCAATGTCATGGAAGGATAGCGTCGCAATTGTTCGGTGTCGGGTTCGTTATCCTTGTTAGCCAATAACACTGTTCTAAAACATTTGTTGCAAACTTCTGCATTCACCTGAAAAGATATCAGAATCATCTTGATTTCGAATCTCTTCTTGTATGATACTGTTAAACCCCTGCACTGGGTCGAAACCCAAGCAGAGAGGTCTTCTACTTTCTTTCTTGTCTCCTTTTCAGATTGTATCCATCAATGACTCCGTACATGGTATATGAAATGAAAAAAGAATGGTATGTTCTTAAGAACATATAAGAACTTGGCCATTGTGATTGTTTATATCGGGGGTGTTTCTTTTTCTTCCTTCCCTGAGGTCCTGACGAATTTCCTCGACAAAATTTTCTCTTGCCATTTCAAAATGAAAATTTTGTGGGAATTAAGAATATTCCGTAGTATTTGTCCATGCATTGTTGTTTGAGTTCCAATCTTGTGTTTCACGATAGAAAATAGCCAACAAGTAGGGTCCGTCGGATCAAAATCAATGGAAGTGATTCACTGGGTTTTGTGTGTCTTTTTACGAGTTAATGATTGATTTGCTCAAGAAAATCCAACTTTTTTATACAGGTATTTAAGTAGCTAAAGTACTTCTAAGATTTTATAATTACTTTTGAGGTTGTTGAAAATAAATGAGCATTTGTGGATTCATTTGTGAAAGAAATCAACTGATGATATTTGTTTGTGTGCCCAATTGGTGAATCTATTCTTGATGATTGAGAAAATCAACTGAGGCAACATATTTATTTCATGACAGTTCAAGTTTATTACAGAACCAAACTTGTCTTAGTTGTATGATGACATGAGAATCCAATCAAACCTCGCCGAATCTAGTGACACAAGTTAGTCCGGTTAAACTATACAAATTACTATTTGATATATGAGTTAATCCGATCAGATTATGTCATATATATTTAATGACATTCTTTGTACAATTAGACGGTATCCGGTGACAACGGATTTGAACTGATAATCAGATTGATCTAGTTTTATATAATCTCTCGTGAATAGAGAAGGTCACCCATGAAGGTTTATATAAAACTTCAAAAGATCAACAACTCTTTAAAGATCGATGGAGAAGTAAATCCTTGAAGGGAAAAGTGTACACTTTGAAGTAGTGAAGTTTTAAAATCGCAACAAAGTTGTCGAAAAACTACGATATCCAGTGTATTCTCAAAACTTACAGAATCCAGTAAAAGAAACCAAAATTGTAAACTATAGACTTTCCATATTGATTAAAGGGAAATGACATTAAATGAAATTGAAGATTGCAAAAGGAAAATAATAGTAAAAAATAAAAGAAATTGAACTTTTAGAGAAAAAATGATCCAAAAAACGAATTCTTTTAATACTTAGAAATCTATTTTTTTTTTGAAGATCTCAAACACTTGGAAATAACGGTTGAAACAAACGGTAATTACAAATCTTATAGTTTAGGTTTATAGCACTTAAATTTTTTTTTTTGAAAAAATATACATCTAGTTAAGATCACGTTGATTTGGTTAACCAATAATATCATTGAGTTTTACCTCTCAACAACTATATATATTAATATTGACATTTGATAGGGTATTCACGACGTAGTTATATATATTAATATTGACATTTGATAGGGTATTCACGACGTAGTTAGTTGTGTTTAATTATTTTTTATGAAGTTCATATTAAAAAGTTAGTATATATATATAAAAAAAAAGTTAAAAAAAATTTATTAATGTCTTTCCCTAATTGAATTTAGAATTACTCAACACAGTTCAACCTTATAATTTTAAACATTTCGAATTTAAATAGGATGAAATAATTTTAGTTATTTTTTATAGGTTATTTCAAATTTAGCTCTTAAAATATAAATCTAACAAATAGTCGGGTGTGTGCTTTTTTCTTCGCATGAGTTTTGGAGTCATTATTAGTAATACTAAAGACGAATATTTGATTTGATAGTAAAAGATTATAAAGTTGATTAGTACTATTCAGATGTCAACAGTAACACTCACATTCTTATTAATAAAATTATTATAAAAATAAAAAATATGAGTGAATTGGAATGCAAATAAAAGACGAGCATAAATATGAAAATTAATGAAATAGGATCTAAATTGCAAAAAGTAAAATCAATTAAATTAAAAAGCAATGTGGATGGACATATTTATAATTGAATTTATCCTAATTTGATTTGAAGAAAAATGAAAAATATTTGGAGAGAAGTGAGGTTATAAAATTAGTGAATGAATACTAATAATAATAATAATAATGGCGTGTAACGAGTTGCTTGGCTTAGTGTTGGCGAGGGGATTGAATTAGATGAGAGAAGAAAAAGAATCGACGGCTGAGAATCCATGAGATCAACGGTGGTTCGGTGACCGGCGATGGGTTTTTAACCGGCGAAGTGGGCAGTGGCAGCAGCGTAATTTCGTATCACGTGGACCAAATTATCCGCAAACCGCTAGTCCTCTCCGGGTCTCGTCTCTCTCTCTCTCTCTCGCTCTCTCTCTCTTTCTTTCTCTCGGACATAACCCCAAATCCAGACTCCTCAACTCCCAAGAAACCGTTTTCCTCTCTTCTCCGCCGCCGTCGCCCTATCTCCGGCCGGCGCATCTGCTTTCCGGCGATCTCTTTATCTCACTCGCTCTAGGGTTTTCTTTTTCCTTTTTTGCATTTCGTGTTTCGCGTGAGGCCGGTGCTATTTCAGTGTGAATCTCTGATTCTTCTGTTCTTTCCTTTGTGGGGGAATGACGTTGCTGTTAGGGTTTTGATTCTGCCCACTCGAGCTGTGGGATACTGCTGGAAGATTTGAAATTTAGGGTTCCTTTTTTTTTTTTCTTTCTTTCTTTTTATTTTTTAAATTTACTTAAGGGGTTTGTCTTGAAATTAGGGTTTTCAGTGTGATTCAGTATGCCGAGGGGTTCGAGGCACAAATCTACTAGACATGGGTTGAAGGATGCTAGGGAATCCTCGGACTCGGAGAATGATTCTACTGTAAGGGATCGGAAGGGCAAAGAGAGTGGGAGTAGGGTATTGAAGGACTCTGCTTCTAGTGAGAAGCGTAGATTTGATTCCAAGGACACGAAAGAGTTCTACGGTTCAGAGAATCTGGAGACGGAAGAGCATGGACATTCGAAGAGGCGTAAGGAGAGATATGATGAGGGAACGACTGATAGGTGGAATGGGGGAAGCGACGATGAGCTTGGTGTTCCTTCCAAAAAGTCAAAACCGTCAGTTGATTCAAAGAGCAAAAGAAGAGACGAAAGTGTGGGATTGCAGGGGGGTGGCGAAGAACTCAAGAAGAGTAGTGGGAAGGGTGAGGGAAGGCACCGTGAGTCAAGCCGAAAGGAGGGTAGGAATGGTGGAGGGGAAAGGGAAAGAGATAGAGATAGAGATAGGGATAGGGATAGGGATAGGGACAGAGATAGGGAGAGGGAAAGGGAGAGGGAGAGGGAAAGGGAAAGGGAAAGGGAGAGGGAGAGGGAACGGGAAAGAGAAAGAGAACGGGAGAGGGAGAAGGAGAAGGAGAAGGATAGGAAAGGTAGAGAAGGAAGAAGTGACAGAGGGATTGCAAGTGAGGAACTACGTGTTGAAAAGCAAGTGGAAAAGAACGCAGGTCAGGCATTGAGTTACAGTTAGTTTTATCATCACAGGGCAACTCGTGTATCCATTTCTCTGCATAACTTAAGAATATCGATACGCTTTATCTATTGAACGTGCTCTTTATCTTTACTGTTTAGTGTCCACATTTTCCTTAGACTTGTTTTAAGGTGTAATGGGTTGATTTTGTTGTGTTTTCTGTTTGGAGATCTGGTTACATCATTTACTTATATGTTGGACTCTATTTACTTGTATCTTTTGCTGTATTATAATCTTGTCATATATTATTCTCTTGAGCTTCATTTTATCAAATGACATGTCCACGCAAATGACGTAGGAAGTCCAGTGTGCTGGAAAACGCAATAATAACATAATTTGCCTCCCAAGAAGATCTTAGAGTATCATTGGACTTTATTCATGCTGAAAATGTAAACTTTTCAACTATCATTTCTGTCTTGATTGATTGTCCTTCTCTGCTTTTAGTTGCTCTTTGTGAAATGATGTGGTTTAACTGTAATTAATGAGGATACTGTTATTTATATTTATAGGCTTCCATATCTCAGGCTATAGGTGATCTTTTCTTTGTTTTTTTGGGGGTACTAAAGGATGTGGTGGTGGTTGACTTCCTTGGTTCTCTTCAGGATTGTCTTTACACACCACCGCTTAGATGGGTTTCGTAGTCATAATGTCAATATGATAATAATTTACATCTTTCTTCTTCATTCATGGGGATGGTTTCCTTGTTACACCATCTACTTCTCAAGACCTTTCTGAACCCAAAGAATGTGATCTTTCTGTCTCAGTATCATGAGGAAGCCAAGGTTTTAGGAGTGAGAAGTAGGTCAGCAAAACAATCTACCACTCACAATACAGGCACTTGATTAATGGGAGTTTGGATCTGTCTGTATTCACTCCTGTCCTCTACGTTGATTTTTCTGCCCCCTCCTTGCACAACTACTTTAAGACCAAAGATTTTCTGTTCATTCCTGCCCAAAAAAGGAGTTACTCTATCCCCCCTTTCACAAATCACTATTGACACTTTTCTTAATACTTCTGGCCCTAATCATGCAGTTGGCAGTGGATAGGATATATATCAAATTTTGACATACCTTATGAGTTATGCCAGTAAATGATTTACAGTGATTTTTTAGTTAATTTTAGTTCAGGATAGGATAAGTTTCTAGATTTTGTTCTATTTCTTCTTTCTCTCAATTTGCCAACTTATAGTACATTGTGATGTGTAATCGTTAAAATTCTATTTCTCATTTTAATTATATTTCCATTTTTGTTTTGTTTGTTTGTATGTTTGCTTTTCTTTTTTGGTATTTTGTTGAGGCTGTAGAAATTTTATTCTATTTGATCTATGGGTAGTATTGTCATTTTACAGATCTTAGTCTACGTTCATTAGATTTGAGCTGTATATATGCATGGTTTGCTAAATTGGTTAGTCTTAGGAATTAGATTATACTTGCTATCGGAGAAGCATTTTTTTGGTCTGTTTTCAACGTATTGTATTTTAATTTTGTGCAAAATTTGGATCTGAATCTTTGATTGAATTTTCTTTTGTAATTTGGTTTGCTTTCCATGTCATGATAACTAATTATTCTCCTCTTCCTCTCTCTCTCCCTCTCAGATGCCCATGCTCCATTTTGGTGAACAATTTTTCTTTATTGAGTTTAATGTTAGCCAGAGCTGATTGTGCACGTTGGTATCGTTTTCTTATAGTATAGATGGATGCAATTTGAAAATATTTCATTTGACTATTTTAGTATTTTGATATGTCGCCTTGTAGTATGGATAGTAACTCCATCTTATATTTAATTATTCTTTACAAAAATTAGTGGCAATATCACTCTTATAGGTCATGTTCTTGACATTTTGTAGAATGTATTACACTTTTTAATGTACTATTTTTTGTACTGGTTTATGCACTAAGGAAAAGATTAGGTATATATATGTACATATGTACATACATATTTATTTATATGTTTTTACCTATGATCTCATTATTAGATGAATTGTGATCCCATTGAACAAAATAGACGGTTTAAATTTTCCCTATTACCATTGTCTTGTTGACTGCGTATTAGTTTACAACCGGTTTTTTATCATTTGTCTGTTAGTTTGTGATATGTTGTACTTTGAATGCAGAGAATGTGTTGCATAGCCCTGGATTAGAGAATCACCTGGAGACGCGAGGTAGGAAAGGAGCTGGTTCTTTTGATGGAGATAAACATAAAGATGATGCAGGAGATGTTGAAAATAGACAGCTATCCTCAAAGAATGATACTGTGAAGGATGGAAGACGAAAGAGTGAGAAGTACAAGGATGAGAGAAATAGGGAGAAGTACCGGGAAGATGTTGACAGGGATGGAAAGGAAAGAGATGAGCAACTTGTTAAAGAACACATCAGCAGGTCAAATGACAGAGATTTGAGAGATGAGAAGGACGCAATGGATATGCATCATAAGAGAAACAAGCCTCAAGATAGTGATATTGATAGAGAGATAACCAAGGCCAAACGTGATGGTGATCTAGATGCTATGCGTGATCAAGATCATGATCGACATCATGGATACGAGCGTGATCATGATCAAGAGAGTAGGCGCAGACGCGATCGTGGTCGTGACCGTGACCGTGAACATGATCGGGATGGGAGGCGAAATCGTAGTCGAAGTCGTGCTCGTGACCGTTACTCCGATTATGAATGTGATCTTGACCGTGATGGATCACATCTTGAGGATCAATACACAAAATATGTTGATAGTAGGGGAAGGAAAAGGTCTCCAAATGATCACGATGACTCTGTTGATGCTAGATCTAAAAGTTTGAAGAACAGTCATCATGCAAATGATGAAAAGAAGTCTTTGAGCAATGATAAAGTGGACTCAGATGCCGAGAGAGGAATATCTCAATCACGGTCTCGTCATGGAGATGTTAATTTAAGCAGTCATAGACGGAAGAGTTCACCTAGTTCTCTGTCACGTGTTGGCACAGATGAATACAGGTTGCAGCTCTTTTTCTTTACTGTCGAAGTTGTGGTGTGTTTGAAGTCCTTGTTTCATAGAGAAATATTTTGGCAATGATGCTGTCTTTTTTAATTGGTTTGGGATGGCCGTTTTTCAAAATTTGAAGTTTATCTGCTCTGTTTTTTAGTTTCTATACTGCTATGTATTGCTTATCTCTATTGAATTGCATAAACAGGTTAAGCAACTATTTATTGGTAGCTCTAGTTTTATTGCTTTTAAAGTATAGTTGAGCACCTACATCTTTGGTTAAAATACCATTTTGCACCTACATATCGATAGCTCATCTTTCATGCTTTTAAAATATGGTTATGTACTCACATTTTTGTTTAAGGTTTTTGTTCTTGTTTGTTTACTTCTCATTCTATTTTTGTTCTTATTGTTAGTTCGGAGTTTAATTTGATTGAACTTGTCAAAATAATAATAGTTTTCATTCAGGAAAGGACACTGAATATGTTTTCAAATTTTATAGAAGGAAAGGCTTATAGAATCTTTGTCTGCGTGGGAATTCTATTATGATTATGTGGTGATTTTTTTCTTTAGGAAAAGAACGGAGAGCTTTAAGACATAAAATGCATGTCTATCACACAAACATTAAGACAAACTTCCGTTCTGTTTTTCCCCCCTTCCTATTTTGCCTTGTGAATGGCAATGGCATGATGGCATACTGGTTGCATTAGGGTACAGGCAATGGAGCCCCAGTGTCCATTCAATCCCACGGTCTTAATTCTTGTGTAGTGATTTTTTTTGCCTTCTATCTTTTTTGGAAGGATTTCTTCTTTGATAGGAAATGATGCAACGACGGAAGGTTTTTGTGATATTGGTTCTTATTATTCAACTCCTTAACTACGTTTTTTGTCAAGAGGGTTTGTTATATTCGATGGATTTAATTGGTTTGATACAAATGAACAATTACTTCATGTATTGCAAGAGCTATCAGAGCAATGGGATGCTCATTTATTAATCATCTTTTTCTATTCTAGGCATCAAGATCAGGAAGATTTGAGAGACCGATACCCGAAAAAGGAAGAAAGGTCCAAATCCATTTCTACTAGAGATAAAGGTATTCTTTCAGGAGTACAAGAAAAGGGTTCAAAGTACAGTTATTCAGAGAAACCCAGTGAAACAGAGGGTAGCAATGCTACTGAGCTGTTACGAGACAGGTCTTTAAATTCTAAGGTATCTATCAGCATTGAGCTTGTCAAAGTGATCTCTTTCAGTTATGACTTTGAACCTAACAGTTCTTATGTTTCGCAGAATGTTGACATTGAAGAAAGTGGACGAAGGCACAATACTTCTATTGATGCCAAAGACCTCTCTTCTAATAAGGATAGGCATAGCTGGGATATACAAGGGGAAAAGCCTCTGATGGACGATCCATCTCAGGCAGAGTCCTACTATAGCAGCAAAGGTAGTCAGAGCAATCCATCACCATTCCATTCACGCCCTGCTTTTAGGGGTGGAGTTGACATTCCTTTTGATGGTTCACTAGATGATGATGGCAGACTTAATTCTAATAGCCGTTTTCGAAGGGGTAATGATCCAAATTTGGGTAGAGTACATGGCAATTCTTGGAGAGGTGTTCCAAACTGGTCAGCACCACTACCAAATGGCTTTATCCCTTTTCAGCATGGACCTCCTCCTCATGGAAGTTTCCAATCAATTATGCCTCAGTTTCCAGCACCACCTTTGTTTGGTATCAGACCTCCACTTGAAATCAATCACTCTGGAATTCATTATCGGATGCCCGATGCTGAAAGATTTTCCAGTCACATGCATTCACTAGGGTGGCAGAATATGTTGGATGGTTCAAGCCCTTCTCACTTACATGGATGGGATGGAAATAACGGTATCTTTAGAGATGAATCTCACATTTATAATGGAGCCGAATGGGATGAAAACAGGCAGATGGTGAATGGTCGAGGATGGGAGTCTAAACCTGAAATGTGGAAGAGACAGAGTGGTTCCCTGAAAAGGGAATTACCTTCCCAATTCCAGAAGGATGAGCGTTCAGTGCACGATCTCGTTGACGATGTATCAAGTAGAGAGGCGTGTGATGAGAGCACCGATACTGTTTTGACAAAAACTGCTGAAATAAGGCCTAATATCCCTTCTGCAAAAGAAAGCCCCAACACTCCTGAACTCTTCTCTGAAACACCAGCTCCTCTTAGACAGTCAATGGATGATAATTCTAAACTTAGTTGTTCTTACCTTTCTAAGCTTAAGATTTCCACAGAACTTGCACATCCGGATCTGTACCACCAGTGTCTTAGATTAATGGATATTGAGCACTGCGCGACTGCAGATGAGGAAACTGCTGCTTACATAGTTCTTGAGGTAGACTTCTGGATTAAGTTTCATCTTACCACCTATGTCTGTTTATGCCTTTCACCTAATTATTTGAATTTAATTATTATTCATGTAATTATTTGAATTTAATTATTATTCATGATTGATCATCATCTTCTTTACAGGGTGGTATGAGAGCCGTGTCAATCTCATCAAGTAGTGCACATCAATCTCTTTTCCATCCAGACAAGAACTCGATTTTTCAGGTATAATAAGTGATTGCATTAGGTGTAGGAGATAGAAGTTGTCTGTCGTGTTTATTCATGTTAAGTTTAACATGTTTGATGGTCTTGGGACCTGGCAAGATGGCAAAATTTTGGAGTATCCATTTTCTCATGTATTTTTATATCAAAGCACTGTGAAACTGTCTTGTAATCTTGTTACTTAGGATGCGATTGGGGGAGGGAATGTGTTATGGGGGAAGAGGATTATGATAATTCTAGGATTATAATAATCCTAGTGTTTTGATAATATGTGTATGTGGGAAGAAATATGAATGGCAGTGTTATGGTAATGTGTTTGGGGGAAAGATTATTGTTGTAGTATTATGATAATATGCGTCTGGGGGAAGAGTTATAATTGTTGTGTTATTATAACATGTGTTTGGGGGAAGAGTTATGAGTGTAGTATTATGATAAGATGAAGTAGAAAAATTTGTAGGGTTATGAAAAGATGAAGTAGGGTAGTTTGTAGGGTTATTTAACCCTAATCCTCAAAAATGGAAACCCTTGGCCCAAACAAGGTTTGAGCCATAATACTTTTTCTAATCCCCCTAAATCCCCACCCCAAACACACCCTATAGTTTATAATATTTATTCATTGATGCCTTGGCAATTCCACAGTGGATTTCAATTCCTCTGTCTTTTCTGTCTTGACAAAATATGGGGGAAAACCTGTGACGTACTATGCTATATGCTATTTGAATGTTAGTAAAACTCAGTCTTTGTAGATTATTGGCGAGGAATGACGCTCAGAAGTTAATAGCTTGGTATAATTGTGGTGTTCATGTTTTGCAGCATGCAATGGACTTGTACAAAAAGCAGAGAATGGAAATGAAGGAGATGCAGGTTGTTTCTGAGGGAATCACATCCTCTGAGAGGAGGCTTGAAGAGAAGGAGATGGAAGTTGTTTGTGGGGAAATGGCTGCCTCCGAGACAAAACTTGAAGAGAAGACCTTCGATTTCAATAATGGAGAAGTTAAGGTGCCTGATTCAACTGTTGATGTGGAAATGGAACAGGCACCAATCAAAACCGCTGGTGTTGATGAGGAAGTTGAGACGACTGAAGCGTTGGGGAAATTGGAGGATATAGCTTCAACTGGCAGCCAGGAGGAGGTTAAGTGTCTTGAAAACCCAGAGGAGTCATTGCCGAATAGCAATTCAATCGAAGTGGATATGATCGATTCAGAACAGCTGGTGGTGAACCTAGAGGCTGAAAAGGATACCATTTTCATAGCGAAGGACAACACACCAGTGAATGACAGTGATAAATTCAATAACATTGACATTAAAGGGATTGCCAAGGGCAACGATTCTACTCGATGTGGAGTTGGCAATTCTTGTTTTGACAATGCAGTGAGTGGTCCTTTGTCATTTCCAGAGGAAATACCCGAGACTTGTGAGGGTTTAATGCCTGTGTCAATTGGGTCTGAATCTTTAATTTTGAGTCAGATACATCATTCTCCTGAAAGTACACATTGAAACAATTTTAATATCGCTGATTTTGTTATTTTCTTAGTTAAGTTATTGATTTTTCTATTCTTGTTGCTTCATCTTCCTGCAAGGAATAAAATTTCCTACTGTTCTGCACTTTGGTGCATCGTCTTGAGGTTTTTTCGTTTTTTGGTCAGTTTATAGTTTTTCGCATAATTTCCAAAATTGGAAACTTCTTTTCTTTTTTCTCATTTGGTGACTATAATTAATAATTCTCTTCAAGGAAGCTGTCCCTTTTCAGGAGCCAAGCAAATCTACAGAGTTGGGAAAACTTCGAGCTGAAATGAGGTAATATCTTAATTCAGTTTCATCATTTTGCTTTAAAAGTTCAATTAACAGGGGTTTTAAATTTTCATCAATTCCAACTTTTTTTTGTGCCTTATTCTATTGAAAACGTATAATCTTTGTTAAGAAGTGTTTTTGAATTACATTTCAATGATGGTTTTGTTCCCTCCAGAAACCTTTTCTTTTTTTAGTTTTGAAGACTACATTTTTTCTCCTCTAAAATACTTTTGACCTTTTAAAAAAAATGTCTATTTTGTCCAAAAATCTATCCCATAAATAAGAAGTTAGAATCTAATGGAGTGCTGGTTAGAAGATTTCTTAGCCAAGGAAATTTAGTCTTGTAATTTACGTTTAAAATTTTAGCTATTTTACTATCCTGTCATTATTATAGATGACATGGATATGATTGATTAAGATGAAAAATGCTAAAATAGTGTATTTTATAGAAAGAAAAAAGATTAGGAATAAAGTAGATATTTCCTTGGAACAATAAACTCAAAGAAAGTAGACATTTCTTTTTAAAGTTTGTTGATAACCTTTTTTTTTTATGTAAAATGTACGGTGGTGAAGCACATCAACAATTGCTTTCATATCTGCTAAAGAAGGTATGAAGAGAATGAAGATAGAAAGATAATGAATGAGATGATTTAGGTATAAAATGCTTGAGAATAAAGAGCACTCCTTTTACCTTTTTAAGTTCAAAAGGAAAGTATGGGTTTCTTAATTATTTCAAGCATTTCATATTTTGTAAACTTAATTTTTCCTCACTATAATTAATAATTAAGAACTCCATAAACAGTGTTTGGGTTCTTGATATATAACACATTAAGTTTAAGTTAGTTAATTTCCTTTTTGATTCGAAAATTGTGTGATGAAAAATGGAAAAATCAATCATATTTTCAAAGTCTTCCAATCATAAACTCCATCTTTATCTAATTCTAATAAGATAATTGAATTTTAGCTTTGAGCTTTTTCTTTCAAATTTAGTTGAGAGATCTTAAATTTTGCAATTCATGCTTTGAGCTGCATGTCCAAAACATTCAAGATTGGAGTGTTTCGTGGAGTTGGAAACTACGAAATTTTTGTTTTGCTCAAGGAGTTTGTGGATCTCGTGACGTGAGTTCAGATACATCTTAAACATTCACAATCACGTTTGGGTAAATTTTGACATAGTAGAACAAAGTCAAAAAACAATGTTTTATCTAAGATAAAACTAAATTTGATTTTAGCTTGTTAAATATTAAGAAATTCATATCCCACCAAGATTAAGATAAATTCTAGATCAATTTTTTTATAAATACAAATTTACCTAACTTCTCTCTTTTTATTATTCTCTTTCTTTGTTCTTCAGATTCTCTAAGTTACAAATTTACCGTTGAAGTAAACATGAGATACATTTTCCTTTCGTCAAAATTTGACATCTCAACCATCTTGACATGTTTTATTTTTCTTTTATTAAAAGTTAAGAACGAGCCGACAATATAAAATCATTATTATAATGAAAGTTAATACTATGACAATATAATAAATATTGTATGGTAGATGTAGATGGTTAATAACTAGAAACATGCATGTTTAACAAAATTCAAATATCCACCGTTGAAGAAGAAACATGAATAAACTAAAGGGATCTTAGTTTAAGAAATGTTGAGCGCAAAGGTATTGTTAATCGTTACAATGCTCATTTTTTCTAACACTTCAAAAACCTCTGGAATTGGACATACCTTTAAATTTGGTTTCTTAGACCAATTAATCCCTAACTCATTCTTGTCCCAAAAAGTGAACTATAATTCTCTTCTTCCATGTTTAGTATGAAGTTCATGAACTCCAACATAGTTTGTGTTCATATCATAACCTTGAAACAAAATGAACTAAAACATTGTTTGAAGACAAATGATTTTAGGAGCCATAATTAGAACTGTAATTGATACAGATCATAGAACTTGAATTAGAAAATAGAAAGTACAAACATCAATATTACAAAGCAGCACTACTATGAACAAACACTTCTGCTTCTTTTTGTTTTTGCTTTTGTTTTTATTAAGCAAACACTATTTACAATTCTATCTTCTACACCTTTCATTTCAGCCCTTCTAAACAAACTAATCGTAGATTCTTCTTCTAACCACATGATTTCCTCATGATATCATTGCCTGATCCTTATCTCAGATTCTTCAGTCTTGGCAAACCTTCCTCTGATTCTTGGTTGACTGTCAGCCAAAGCCTTTCTACAAGCATACTGCCAACCAAAAAACAGTCTCTTTTTAGCCTTCATCTTATGATCTCAAAGAAACATCCTTCAAATTTTTTAAAGCTTTTAACAATGTTATTAAATGAATAGATTGTTTTTTGGAAAAATGATGGCCAATTGGACGTTAACTCGTTCAATATGCTTACTGAACATTGTCTGCCATGTAAATTAATTACCTTGATCTTTCTGCCAAAGTTCCTTTTTGTTCTCTTGTTTCGGTATCTTGATAGCTTTTCTTTGCGTTCTTCGGCCGTGCAATTGCTGATTATCAGCGGCCGCTCGAGAGAAGAATGGAACTGGCTCCCAGAACCATTACTAAGAGTCTGCAGCAGATGTTTAGAAATTAGAATCAATCAGTGACAAAACCCCCATTAACTAGTGAAAATGATTGAAGACACCAAATAGATATTTCAACATAGCTTAGCTTAAACATTAGAGTTTTCTTCACTCCTCAGATAGCACCTATTTCTAGCTTTTATAAATTTGAGATTATTATTCACCCTTTCAACAGTGTATCTAAGATTCTGAATACTGGTAATCGTGAACATTATGTGATTCTTCTTCATGTAGGTTTTTGAATCGAATTTGTGAATGCTCCGGTTTGAAAACATCAAATAGCTTAACAACATATAAGAAACTTTTGACTATAAAGTTGGAAACGAAGTCTGACCTTGATATCGCCTTCGCTAAATGCCCGTCGCATCCCATACACCTCATTGATATCCATTCCACTAAAATCTAAAATACTGGATTTCATTGCGGGGCCTTGCATCCAGTCCATTGATCTTAAGCATCCTGAGCTAACACTCTTCTGAAGTGTTGCATCAGGAACTGGTTTGTTTTCTGGAATTTGGTGTTCGTCCGTATTTGAAGTCTGACTCTTAAGATCGAAAACTTCAGACAGCGGTGTATGTATTGCTGCTTTCTCTAAAAGATCCTTCTCACATTCATAGTAAACCTCACTCAAAAGCTGATCACTTTGCAGTGATTCAAAGTCTGAATCTTTAAGTCCCTCTAAGGAGATGTTGGGATTGCCAAAGGACATCATTGAAATTGCAGCCATCATAGGATCGAGACCTGAAAACGATTCCTCGATAATTGGCTCTGGAGCTTTGAATAAGTCGCCTTCACCCCCCATGTTGTATTCACATACAGTTGATGTCTGAACCATGTTGCTCTGCATTAGAAGAAAGAAGGTGAATGATGAAAATTAGAAAAACTAATATGTCAGTGATAAAGATACAAGAGGCGCTTTCCCAGCTGACTTTAATTCAATAAAAAATCAAACTAATGCCTAATGGTATCTAACAGATGCAAAATACAGTTGTTTTGTTTTAAACAAAAATTCATTGTTCCAAGGGAAAAAGAGCTGCTAATTTGAGGAGTAAACAGGTGAACATATTCTTTGATGAAAAGATAAGGAATAAAAGTTATTTGAATGAAAAGGGTGGATGTAAGTTGTAAGGATCCTGTAAAATTCAGCCAAGTTAACAGAAATCATTGGAGAAAAGTGAAGTAGTTCAAAGAATATTGCTACTAAGGCTAACTATTTATAGTGAAAAAAGTAGTGGAAAAGCTGTGATGAGAGCTTCCTTTTGGCATTACAAAACTGAGAATTTGCAGATATCTTAGGTTAAAACAGCTCACATAAGCAAACATTACCAAATACAACATGCAATCTTCCATGACTGAAATATCTTTAAGCAAAAGCAGCTGATGAGCACTATCGGCTTTTTCTGGCCATTTTCCTCTCTTTCTTCACAACATATGATTATAAAAGAAGAAACTGGTGAGAGAGAGAGCTTCCTTAAAAACACTTTTCCATGAAGGTTAAGGAAAAGAATAGTGGGAAATGAGTTGAACAAAAAAGATGAATTTTAAAAAAGGAAGAATGATTGAAGTAGGGAACTCAAAAGAAACTGTTCTCTCTTTCACTCTCCTTTTATTTGCCCTTTTTCACCCATCCTTTTCCAGATCCAACATGTAAAGCAGACCCAAACTATTTTCATATGCACTTTGAGGCAATTAAGACACACAATGGAAAGGAAACAGAGCTTAAAGTTTTTCTTTCCCATTTTC
This sequence comes from Cucumis sativus, assembly GCF_000004075.3. Lineage (NCBI taxonomy): Eukaryota > Viridiplantae > Streptophyta > Magnoliopsida > Cucurbitales > Cucurbitaceae > Cucumis > Cucumis sativus. The sequence continues at coordinate 263,831 of NC_026659.2, read as the reverse complement.
TCAGGAACCAAACAGTAGATATCATAATCAAGTTACAACAAACAACTACAAAACCACAGAGCTAAGTCCAAAAACTAAAGTTATAACAAGATTAAGCTGAAACCCAGTTCATAATCATCTAAAAAAATGCTCCTCAAAAGCAAGAAATGAGAAAAAAAAAAAAAAGGATTGAGTTGAGAGATGGAGAGTATACCAATGGAGAGTCAAGCTTGTGGGTTTTGCAGAAATCCTTTGCTAGTTGAAATTCATCACAGAAATTCTGGAAATAAGGAAGCAAATGCTCAGTTTCAGCATACATTTCCAAAGCTTTGGAGAGGAAAAGAAAGTCTTTAATGGTTGGTAGAGAAAAAACCCCTCCTCCAGAATCCCAGGAAAATAGGTCATAAACTGAGAGTACCCCTCAAAAATTATTTATGAGCTTTTTATTTAAGCTTTTGGATTTGGGAACTGAAAGAAAACAAAAAACAAAAAGCAAATTTATATACTTTGATACAATATTAAATAAAATTCATCAAAGATTAAGAAAAAAGAAGTGGAAAAATTGTCTTTTTAATGCTGATGCTGATGCAAAAACAATAAAACATATATGAAGACAAAGGAAAGAAAAGACCTTAATCATTATTTAATAAATTGAAAAAATGACTCTCAAGTTGATTTCTTTCAGTTTTATTGTAATTAATGTTTGTTTGGGTTTAGTTTATTTACTTAAATAATTGCAAATTGCAAAGGGATGATGGGTGATGAGTGATGAGCACCCAAAGCCAAAAAAATAATGGTAATAGGGAAAAGTTTGTGGAATGGTCACAGTGCAGCAAAAAACAACAGGCAGGTCCCATAACAACACACTCCATCCCACATGCCCATTGAAGCGCGTTCATTATACATTCCAACTTGCAAACTTTTGTTCTTCTCATCTTTACTTTACATTTACATTTACATTTGTTGTTTATTTGTTGTTTACATCTTGTTTGTTGTTTGTTGTTGTGTGTGATCACTGATCACTTCCTATCTCTCACCTCCCTTTCTTCCTTTCTTTCTTTCTTACTTCTTGTTTTCTTCTCATTTATCTGTACTAACTCAATTTTGTTGGTTAATCTATAATATAGGGAAATACTGTTAAGAAAGTCTTAAAGACTGTGACCATGATATCCTTAAACATGTTGAGATTGGATTTAGATTATTATTGATCAAAAGATGAAGTAGAGAATGGCCTTAGACTTATATGGGTCTAGGTTCATCTTCATGTTGGACCTACACTTACCTTACTCTTTCCCCATCCTCTGCTTATCTCAGTAACTGCAGTTCTATCCATTTCAAGAAACCCTTTTTTGTGTTCTTCATTTAAGTTTGAATTACAATCTTATCATTTGTTTTTTCCTTTTACTAGTAGCTATAAATGAAATATAATGTTATAAATAAGATTCAAATCTTTGTCAAATGATTTAGTGAGTATTTAAGATGTTATATAAATATATATATATTACAATTTCATGAAGAAAGCAGCGTTAATATATTGTTCCACATTTGATTAAATTTAATTTTAGATCTAAAGATTGACTTGAAATGATTGAAAGTTTTGAACTTTAGGCATAAGCTTTTGTTTCTTTACCATTTCTTTTTCACATTACAAACTCCTTTTTTTCTTTTTTAAAATATATTTTATATTGAGAGATTCCTCCTTATGGAAATTTATGAATTTCAACACTTTGAGAATATTAAAACAATATAATATATATAAAAGCAAGTAGATCAAATCAAATCAAAATGATGTATAAAATAAACATATAAAAACAGGAAAAGCTCTCAGGGTAGCAGAGCCTACTGCTTCCAAAAATGAAATAATTAATTCTTAGAGATATCTATATTTAATTAATTAGTGTATGACACCTCACTTCAAACTATACTTTTTATTGTTATTTTATTCATTTTAAAAATAATAATATTTATCTGTATCTCGAACAAAAACAAACTTATTCATATGCCAAACTAAATTCTTTTTATCATTTCTTTCACATAACGTTTAAAATGTGAGAGGGAATGCACAAAAATGAGTGCACCTCTTATGCTTTGAAACGCTCTTTTTTCTTCACTTAAAACTTTGAAATTCGTCCGAGTAAATACTTGTAATTGGTTTTTATAATTTGTCGAAAACACCTCTTATGTTAAAATAAAAGAATAATCTATGTGATAATCGAGTGTAAAAATAAGATGTTTGTGAAATTACTTGTAATTATTATAATTTGTTATGAGTGATTTTGAATCCAAGAGTATAATTATAAAATGTCAGATATATGGTATGCTTGACCCAAGAGATGATTTTAGGTGCATAGTGAGGCCTAAGAGAGATGCTCGATCTCAACATGCTCAATATGTTATCTTATTATCCCGAGGTGACTTTTGAAACTAATTGGAGAAAAATTAATCTAGGTCAACTTTTCTTTATAAGTATATTCTCGTAACTTCATACAAGATAACTAGACTTCTAATTAGTAACCTCTATGCCATTCTATTGTTCTCTATCTCTGACTTTGCCTTCACAACCGTACTTTTCTTTGTTTCATAAGTCTCTCTTTTTTAATTACAAATTTGTCGTTGTCGTCACATAAAAGTTAGACTTTCTTTATTTTGATCTTTTAGGTTCTCTTCTCTTAATTACAAATTTAGTGATAGATAAGAATGAAAATTTATAGAAACAAGCAGTGACATAAATGAAAATTTATTCCAAAGTTTGAATGATATTTTATATAAATTTGCCTTAAATTGCATGGTTGTGAAGTATATTCTAAAAGAATATTTATGATATAAAGAATATACTTTAGACCAAAATGTAAAAGAATATATTCATATAATTTATTTGTAAATTAGATATAGATTTTCAGTTGTCCATGTGAGACTTCACCTTCAACAAAACAAAAGCAAAAAGTCTCCAATTTATCCCAAATACTAAAATAGCCTAAAGGGAATAAACGAGATGAAGTCATCCTATCAACGTTTTAAAAAATATTTTTGAATGTATAATACGTCGAAGATTAATCGATAACTTTAATATTGATCTTTTATGAACATATAAAACATAACATATTGTTATTTATTAATCTCAGGATGAAAATGAAAATATGAATGCTCGTATAATTTAGTTGAAGAATATATGTTAATATATAATCATAGGTATAAATATTTTTATATACACATCAATATTCGTCTAATATGAATACTTTATAAAGATACCAATGTTCGAAAGAGAATAATAGAGAGAAAAAGAAGACTACTTTTAAGAGAAATTTGACTCTCTGCCCAAATATCAAAACACCCCTACCAAAACCAAAGAGTCCCTTTTCTTTTCTTTTTCTCTTTTTAAATAGTTTGTTTTCCGTCCAAAATGTCAAACGATCTAATTTCTTTTTAAAATTTGTCAAATTCTTTGATGATGTGATTATTGCGTTAAATTATAGCATTAACCTCCTTTATTGATTTAGAGTTTTTTCTTCTCCCTCCCCACATGCCTCTTATTCGACTTCTCCTCCAACACTGAGCGACACCAGCTCGTGAGATGGGTGTGAGCAACACCAATAGTAATGTGTGACTATCGACACCAACCGAAGAAGGACGAGAATTACACCAACTGTGACCAAAGCAAGAATGAACAAGAGCGACACTAACTTTACGAGTCTGTGAGAGATTGAACGAAACAACTTTTTTGCATGCGAGGAGAGTAATTAAATACACTCAAATTTAACGTCAGTAAAGAGTTATTCAACGTCTTTTTTCAAAAAAACTGATCCTTCTATATTTTTTTCTCTAGTTTTTAAATCATCCATCCACCTAACTCCATAAAAAGACATGGCTTATCTAACTAGACCTAACATGAAAAAAAGAAAGAAAGAAAAGAAAATAAAAGAATAGAGAAGATATTTTGGAAAAAAAGTTTAAAGAGAAATAGGGTTTTCATGTAGTTGTGTGTGATTTGAATGAGCCATTGATTCAAAGAACCTTTTCACTATACATATAAATGCAAAACCCACTTCACAACATTAAGAGATATAGCAGCAAGAAAAACAGTTTAATTAATTAGAGAAAGAGAGAGAGAGATTCTTTGTTATTTGGGCAAATAAATTATTCATATTCTGCCATCAATGTGGAGAGTCCTATTCCTCCACATTACATTACACAATTTTTATTTATGAGTTATAAAAATTTCCACCCAACTTTCTTGTCTTTTCGTGAACCTCAAAGCATAATTTCAAACAATATCTCCTTCCCTTAAATGCACTGACATCAAACCCAATCAAAGAATGCACCAACCTTACCTCAATTTCTAACAATTATTATTTTCCAAAATCTTACATCAACTGCAACATTTGAACATAGTTAAATTCATATACAGTATTGTTGTTAATAACAACGTAATTCAACAAACTCGTCCTTAGTTCTCTTCAATCATTAATCAATAAAAAAGTTAAAGTTCATACGTTGGAAAACACCCCACAGATGAAAATCAAATATTTGATTAATCGTTAAATGAAATTACTAAAATTAAAACACTAACATACCGATTTTCCTACTCTAATGTTATGTTAAATATTCATTCATCAACTAGAAACGTAAGTTGATCGGCCTACTAAAGATGATAAATTTGTTTCTATCATTACTACTTGAATAATTAACTCGTTCAAGAAAAATAAAATGTATGGATTTTTTTTCTTTTTCTTTGTCATTTGGCATTTAGAGAGAAAATACGGTTTTGAGTATAATTACTACAAAGACTTTTTGGAATCCAATAAAAGACAAATTCGAGAACTTCAATATTGGCAAAAGGGAATTAGAATGAAAATAAATAGTGAAAACCCACTTGAGGATTTTAGTCTTGAAGTTGGTTTAATAATTGGTCTTTTACAATTAAGTCAAATAGTTTCAAGTTTCTTAAAAACTATGAGTTGTGTAATAGATTTTATGCTCTAAATTTACAACTGAAACAAAGATAATTTGCTGAAGAAAATTAATTGCTCTCTCTCTCTGATCTCTCTCTCTTTTTTGGTTTCTTCTGTGAAGCAAACTTATGATTGGTTATTATAATAACATGGAACCAAAAAGAAAGAAAGAAAAACCTTAGAATTTTCATACAATGGGAGAGGGCAACAAATGAGAGCTGTAATATATAAAGATTAATATACACAAAATCACATGGCTGATAGAGGAGTAGAGGTTGAGCCAATCACTTGCTGAAATGTGTCATATTTTAGTTGGTACAGGTGGGGTTTGAGATTTCCTATGTGAAACCCAAGGAATCTATTTTTGGGTTTTTGTCTATTTCCATCAAAGATCATCAGGTCTTTGTGGACCAACATTCCTCTATTATGTGTGAGAAATAGAACGGTGAAAATCTCCCCTCTCTTTTCTAATTGTTAAATGTAAATATCTTCCTGATTAGAAAGAGAGAAAAAAAGAAAACCAAACATGACAGATGTCTTCATATAATGTTGCTGTTTGTAAAGTTTATCTTATGATCAACATGTTAAGTAATCCACCGAAACGTGTATGATCGATTGCAATAGTGCTTGTACGAGTAACATGGAAGTCTAAAACTCAACTTTATACTACATATTGTCAATAAAGATATTTCCTATACATTGACTTTTAATGGTACAAGATAACATAAATTTAGAATTTTTAGGCTTTTTTCTTTTTAGCTACTTTGAGTGATGTTTCTAACAAAAGTTATTTAGACCTAACTATAATATGAGTTTCCAACTTGCATGGTCTCTATCTATTTTTAGTTTTTCCTTTATTTTTGAATGAAGCAATGGAAAAGAAACTAAGAATTGCACAAAAGTAGCTGTCGGTGGAAAAAATGGGAATGGCAACTCAGCTTGTGAGAAGCCAATTTTGAAGACCCACTTTGAATTTGGTTGACTAAAAATGAACGAAAGGAATTAAAGAGTGGTTAAGTTGCTATGTGGAAGATATTGAATGCATTTGGTCTTTCTCTTCCTATCTTTGCTTCCCAATATAAATAACATCTAATAAGTTTCTCCACTATCTTTCTATTTGCAAAAAAGTGAGTTTCTTTCTTTTTTTTCGTTCTTTTCTTTTTGTCCAAAAAAAAAGGAAAAAAAAAGAAGAAAAAAGGATCACTCTTTCTTTAACTGGTAACTAATTTGTTTAAATGCATAAAATAGACAGCTACAATCAAAGATAGGGAGATACATGTGCAAACAATCCTTCCTACGTTGATTAGAAGTTGGAAAGATATTATACATAAGTAAAGCCAACATATCTATTGATAAAGAATTTTTAGATAGAATTTAAGGCAAAAATACACATAATAAGTCTAAGCCTCAAGTAGAAGTGTAAGGAGATTCGTTTTCTACATAGGTCAAAGTGGCATTTGATTATAAGATGTCGAGAATTAAATAATTATTTAGAATGGAACATAAATAGGTTTTTCAAAAGCTTCAAGAATGAATAATTAAAAAAAAAAGCTCAAATAAAGTTCAGTATCCTAAGAGAGTTATGGAACAGTCAAGGCACTAAATAGCTAGCAGAAAACACAAAGACGAACAAGGAAAATTAGAGAACGCCGTAAATGGAAATTAGTGAACAAAAGGGTGGGGTTGAAATAATGCAAAGAAATAATGGGAGGCATTGGTGGGACTTAAAATGGAAGAGTTGTGGAAGACCAAAAACAAAGTAATTAAAGAGGGAAAGAAATGGCCTAAAGAAGTAGAAACACAGCTGGAGTGGGATTTGTCACATAGTGCAAAATTTGTCTGTTTTTGAGAAATTATAATAAGAGAGTTTTGGCTTTGGAGTTGGGACCCATTTTTTGGTTTTACATGGCTCAAACTTTGGGTTGCCTTTTTGGATTCTTCTTTCGAATGTAAACTTTGAATAGCTGACATGGACAAATATGAATGAAGTGGCAATCATTGTCCATCGCATGCAGACTTGTATTTGGTGAGTGAATGATTTGAAGCTTAAGAATTTGGTTTTGAACTGACTCTTTCTAGTGCATTTAATTATTCACCATAAAAAGACAAACCAATAAATTAATTTTTTCTTTGGGAAAAAAAACGGAAGAAGAAGAGAGGAACCCTGAGATTTTCAGATTTAAAACTTCTATTTTGGTCAAAATCTCCAATCATGAGATGATTTATCACTTTTTTTTCTCCTTTTTACTTTCTGTAAAATAATTAATTTAATGAGTTCTCATGTGGGTTTCAGAATGGATCTCTTACAGTAAATCATAATTACATCACTAAGTTCCTTCCGTCTAATTCCAAGAAAAAGGTCCAAAATTTTATGAAGTTGAACTATTTGTTGTTTTGTTCAATTTCCTTTCTACATCATGAATATGAGCCATTTCTTGATAATGGTTCTGTCCATCCTTTCTTGGTGGATGAAAAATACCACACCAATCAAACATAATATTATTATGAAACACTGTCTAAGAAGAAACTTCAAGCATATGTGAGGTAAAGAGAGAATAATTTAAATGAATGAGAATTTATGTTAGGACATCTCAACAAACTTACATAATGGTATGATGTTTAGTTCTGTATGGACATGTTTTTATACTGACACCAAGCAGTTTCCTAAGGGATAAAGTGAGCATTCTAAAGTTGTTTAGCTCTCCATTGGGATATAATGATTTAGGGTACATATTTTGCTGCGAAGTGTCTTAATAAAATGAGATTTTTAGTTAATAGAGTTGTCTAAACAGAGAAGCTTGAGATTTTTAGTTAATAGAGTTGTCTAAACAGAGAGGCTTTTGTGCAGTACAAGATTAGTACAAAAATGACTTTCACAACATTGAAAAGAACAATAAGGAATCAACACTGAGAAACGGTTCTTTGAGCAATAACATTTAGCAGAAAGTCTCCTGTGCCCATCACTTAAGATAAGGACTCGTTCATTGTCTTGGTAGAGAGCCCCCTATTAATGTTGAACTAAAAAATAAAGTAGAAAATTCCAATGACAAGTGGCATGCCACATCATTGTCATGTGGATGACTGAATTTGGACATGAAGAAAAGTAGTGAAGAAATTTCCCATTTTCCAAAAGCTATGGGAAAGAAATGAACAAGGAGAAATCTGAACTCTGCTTTCACAAGGATTATGAGGGAATTATTTCTTTTTTGGGTCAAAATTTGTGAGATGATGAGGTGGGTTCATCAAGAATATGTCCTTGTCAGTCATCTTGATAATTTTTTTTTTTTTTTTTTGAGTGCCTTCCTCCTTTGATAAGAAACAACTAGCTCACTTTCACTGACAGGAAAAGGCTCAGGGATCTCTTATGTCTAGAAGCTGAATCTTCAAAATCTTTTTTTTTTTGGTTTGGTTTCATGAAAGATTGATTAATGAATATTACCAAACAAGAAAGTAGGAACATCTCAATCTAGATATAAAAATTAAAAGATCCTCAAGATTTTTTAAACTATTCTTTGTGGAGTTTCCTGCCTCATAGCATCTCTATTACTCTACCAGATAGGTTCTAAAACGTTAGTAATAGGTACAACAAAAACTGCAACGGAAATTTTTAGGTTTGGACACTCAGAAAGATGCTTTCTTTCTTTAATTAATGCAACTACCCAGGTATTCAATTTTCGTACACACAAGATATTTCCATCTATAAAAAATTGAGACTTTAATATTTCCATCTACATTGAAATCTCAATGCCTTCCATATTACCAAGATGGAAGCAAAGAGATTGGGATTACTGGGAAGCATGTGGGAGAGAGAATTAATCCCATTATGTTGTGTTTCAAATTGGTTTTTATTACTCACAACAGCAAAAGCAGGCATGTATAGTACAAAGTCAATTAGAGGGGAAGAGTACAAAACCAAGCCCCTCAGACATGGGAGGAGAGATTAGAGGTCCCCCCAGGGTACAGGTTTCTCAAGGTCAAGTCCTTTTTAACTAGTCAGAGAGAAAGAGAATCATTTCATTGATAGGGCTTGTGGGGCTATAACACAATAATGGCCAAAGGGTTGTAGGACCTTCTACCTTTTCTTGGAAAAGGGAATTAAGAAGAGACCAAATACCTTCGGAAAGGCACGGGTTGACATCTGTCGACAACAAAACAACCTGATTGATAGTTTTACACCGTTGAATGGATGAAAGATTAAAATTTAAATTCAATTATTAGAAAGGAGCACCACGTACCTGGTTCAGAAGTACCTCTCGCGGGCTCATTGAAGTAGTAGTTTGGTTCATTCTTCCCCCACCTAAAAGGAAAAAATTTGGAAAAACAAAGAAAATTCCAGTCGAGCAAATACTACTTCTCAAGTTTTTTTTTTCATAGAACTAAGCATGTAATAAAATATTTATTTATTGGATTGAAGTTACCAAAGTCTCCAAACAATTAGCCAAATCATGCATGTTCTATCTTCTAAATGCCATTGACAAAAATCAAACTTAGATTGAAATAAATGTAGTTATCTGTTCGTCATCACAAAAAGATTGTTTTCTGAATTGGAATGAACCCTGGAGCCCATGGGCCTTTCACTCGGATCCAACATGCAGTCTTAGCCCAAAGTCGGAGAAAAGCTCATCTAAATTATCATGAAAAATAAAATGGTAAAACTCCATACACACATCATATCAAAATCCCGTTCCATATATGATGAGAATTATGCGCACGCCGCCATTCTCATAAATAACTAGAATTCAAACCTCCCTAAAAAAACACAAAACTTTCCAGCCCTGAACAAAAACTACAGATGTTTTGGTTTTTTTTTTCCATCTTTGGGTTCTCTTATCTATACGTCAAAGAATCAGGCAGTTCCATTTATGATATCTTTGCCCTTGAAAAGTCCATCTCCGGATGCTGCACAGGACCAATTTCAGAGGTTCAATAAAAGAACCTGTAGGATATTATAAATCAAAAACAAACACACGCACACAGCTCTAAACAATCACCTCAGACATAAACTTCTTCAGAATCTCTTGCTTCTGCATCTCATCACTTGTTGGAAGACCCATAGATTTCTGCCTTTGATCGAACTGTAAAAAATTTCCAAATCAATCAAGAAAAATGGATTGATCATGAATTTATTGTAAAATAATATCACATAGCAACGGTTGCAAACGCACGAATCAATCAATGGTAAATGCATAAGGATATGCCACCAAAAAACAAGCTTGAACAACAAGAAATTAGACAGCATAATCAGGCATGAGTCTAGATTTATTGAGAATTGCAAATGCAAAGACCAAGAACACGTTTAACTCTAAGAGATGTCTCTGATGATAATGCATATAGTTCATAGATCAATCATGAAGTATAATTTTTCTTTGCAAAAATGATTTGATGAGGGAGATTTAACTCCAACCTTAATATGGAGCATAGTTAAAACTTAACATATCTCAAGGGTGAGGAGGTTCTAAGTGCCTCCAATTACTTTGTAGACTTGTAGTTCACAAGTAATATGATAATATTATTATTTTATATGTTTCAATATATTCGGTTTCTATCACAAAGCCCTTAAGATCTGTGACTCTTAACCATATCATAACTGAGGTTTCACATTCCTTCAGGACAGGGAAGAGAGAGACTGAGATTTAAAAAGCCCACTGAGGCATAATATGCAACAGGTCGAATGATATTAAGGCACATGAGCAAGCATATAAGGTTTGGTATGAAGTAACTAGAGAATTGTGAAGGGGAGTGTATATATTGGGAGGAGACTAAGATTTTCTTTTCTTTTCTTTTTCTTTCTTTGTGGCTAAACTACTGATGGGATTTGAACTGTAGACGTGTCTCAGCTGTTTTATGAGAACCAACGGAAGTGAACAAATAATGCTTCATGAAACATTCCTTCCAACATTACATTTAATTGTATTTCTTTTTCTTTTTGCATGTTGGTGCACATGTCAGCAAAACTTGTTATGCAGAAGAATAATAAATATGCATCGAAGAGGAAAAAGCTTAATATAACAAAACCATAAGTGCAGTGCAATAGATAGAAAATAGACAACCAAAATACATACCATCATCTTTTCAACTGTTTGTCGTGTTTCTGGATCTAAATCAGATAGTTTACTGTTCTCAGGCTCAACCTTCTGAGTATCAATCTCAGGATCCCCTTTAACTAAATATTTCCACCACTCCATTTGGTTGTGCTTAGTCAAAAGAATAGAAACGATGCTCTCATCCTCTGCAGCAAGTATAAACATAAACATGATCAAATAATAAACAAAAAAACTTCAATACACAAGTGAACACAAAAAAAAACTGTTTTAAATTAACTTTGTGCATCCACCCTTCTTATTTATGCTATCAACTCCCAAGGACTTGAGCAGCATAAAAATAAACCATATCTAAAAGAGAATTTAACATCATTCACACTTATTTTTTAACAAAACTTCAAGTACCTATGCTCCAATAACAGTCATCTGGCTTGACAGTATGACAAAGCTCTGCCTGCAAGCATGTGATGATAATTTAGAACTTGAAAATAAAAAATAACACCCTGTTGAAACAAGATTCTGTGGAGAAAACATACATCTATCACTGGTGGTTGACCCTTTAGTCCAACTTTGAGACGATTCTTCTTGATCTCACAAACCACAAACCTGGACTTAGTTCCTTTCGGTACAGGTACATTAACATTGACTTCTTGGAGAGACTGTGTCCAAGAGTAGTTGTCCATATCAAGACCATTACCTTTGTTGGGAACTGCAAAATCCATTAGAAGTAAGAAACAAAGTTGAGATGACATTCAGTTTAGAAACAAAAGATAGGGTCAGTCAGTTGAACTCACAACACAAAAGATTTATTTCACAAATTTGATACGATGAGCCTCACACTGAATTCTAAGTTCCAGAGGAATTCTAGATATCTTGTGCAGAAGCATATGCATTATGAAAAGAAAAGACAGAAACTATCAAACTGCATGAAGAGATTATCATGCTCGATCCAAAATGATAAATTTCAAACTCCACACCAGCAGTTAAATCTTCCATATAAGTTTACTCAACTGAAGAATGGTTTCCAATATCCACACACATACACATATTCCAAATAAATCAACTTAAACCATTTACTTGAACCCGCTAGGAAGAGTTTGGGTGGGTTATAATAGCCCACCCCTTGTTTAGGGTTCCAATTATAGCAGTTGGAGTTCCCAATTATTATAATCTACCATTACCTACTGTATTACCATTTCAGGTCCCTCATAACGAGACTAAAACCGTCTGCAGCCCAATAACAAACTATTTAAACTCATGGACTATAATAATTAACTCCGCCCTCCAAATACCCCTTAAAAATTGATATAACTTCTAACTCGCGATATGGCTAGAATAGAATAGTATTTCAAATATTTCCCTTCTAAACTTAAAATTCAATCAAGACTTATGAACTCGAGGCCACATTGAACAACTCAAAAGGTCGAACTGTGAATTCAAGGGAGGGAGTCTCGGAGAACATAGGATGAATATTTATTATGATTAACCTACACCCCACTAACCAAGTAAACAACTTGCTAACTACAAACTAAAACCATTGACGATACAAACTAAGAATTATGGAATTGCTGTCCCTAATGGTACATCACCAATGCAAATTTCTTCACTACCATTGCCAAATCTTGCCTGTTGAAAGCACAATTAACAGTTAAATCTAGCCACACTTGACTGACTAAGATTTAAGAACAAACAATCATTTTAATTAATGAATGTTTACCCTCCCTTTACCACTTCCAGATAGTGTGAGATCAATCAAGTCAATCCAACACAAATAACAATTTCACATAATAGAGAACAAACAAGTAGAGGAAGAGAAGAGAAATGCTCACCTCTTGCCCCGTTCTCCTCTTTCTTCTCCTCGGTATTTTCCTCCAACTTCTCACCCACTTTCTCTTCCGGCGGTGATGCAGCAGCCTTCACCGGCGCAGCTTCCTCCTTAACACTCTTCACCTCCTCCTTAATCCTCTTTTCGGCCTTACCTTTAAGCTCAAGTGACTCATCATGCTTCTTTCTCTTCTCGACAGCTCTACGCACAACCGTCTCAATGTCCTTCTCGACTCTATCCTTGGAGAGAAAATCGGTCTCATTGGCAAGAAAATCGAACACCTTCTCCAAAAACCCTAGAGGGTTTGAAGGGTCAAAGCTGGCATTGAATTGAGAAGGCTTGGGCGATGAAGATGATGATGGAGAGGAGGAAGAGGAAGAGGAAGGCTTCTTTGGCTTCGGGATTTCTTCCTTCTCTTCGTAGTCGGAGATAATCGCCATGGCGAAGAAATGAAGGGAATTGCTAAATCGCTGACTATGATGGGTCCGGTTGGATGAGGGTTTTAGAGATCAGTCTCTAATACGTATTTATAAGGAAGACGAGAAAGCGCTAGAAGTTCGAACCCTCCACTTTTATTTCTTTGAAGAAAAGATCCTCTAATTAAAAATTATGATATGGAATTTCAATTCTACACATTAAACAAAATTAAGAACGTGTATTATTATATTAATGATTGTGGTTTAATTAATAAATAAATAGAGGAGAAATTAAACTATTTAAATATATATTTATATAATTCGATAAATTTGGCTATATTTCGTAAATAATTTTAATAATTTTTAAAAAATTAAACTTATTTCTTTTCATATTCGTGTTTCTATTAAATAAATAAGTTACGTTATTGGACGGATAAAAAAATGAAAAAATTAGGACTATGTTGTTTTTTTACACGGTAAATTAGTTATAAATCGTATGATTACTCTTTTTATTTATACTCACGTCTATGTAAGTGATAGTAGAGATATCCATTAAATAAAAATTGATATCAAATTATTCGATTGACGATATATTGACACCATTAGTTATTTTTACCAAATTTGTAAGCAACATATTATAAATTGTCAAATATAACATTAATTTACATAATATTACAATTGAATTTCTTAAGGTTGTAAAGTTAAATATTGAGTACATTAGTTTTACAATATTAGAGTTATCTTGTATATACTATATATGTGAACCAGAGTTATGGTTTATTGTTGCCAAAACTATATAAACTCTATTTGTTGATTAAAAAGTTTAAGGTTTGAATTCTCGACTGGATGACTAAAAAGTACAAAAGAAAAGTTACACACCCTCCGTATATATATAGCATGTCACATCCATACATTTTAAAGTAGAGTGAGACCTATATCACTATTATATAAATTTATTTTATATTGTTAGCTTTTAAGTTGAGAATAGCTAGTCAAAACGAGCATAGTACAATTGACATTTGTGTTATCGATCTCTTGTGAGCAGTGAGGTTCAATTCATCAACCGTACATGTTGTCAAAAGAAATGTTGAGACTAGTGATGAAGTTCTAGGGAGGAAAGAAAATAACAATTAAAGTTCAGTTACAGTGATGAGACTATGAGTGAGATTGAACCTCTTGCCTTTAAGAGGGAAGCCAATTAGTTTGTGATTAATATGTTGCTTTCGTTTATGCCATGTTGGTTGAAGAGACTACATCAAATAATAATATTATACACAAATTGGACGATAGAGGAGAGTCTCTGTCTTTGTCTCTCTTTTTAGTAAATGGCTTATTTTTCTCTTCAATATTTGGTGCACGACTTTTCATTGTTAGGACAACAATGGTGCAACTTAAGTCGACAAAACACGACTATTTAGGTGCAAGCTGTTACATATACTGAATTGGTATATTCATGCACTTATAAAATGGATGTGGTCAATGTATTCAAAATGCGACTATTCAAGTTTAGGTGTCTCTATATACTCTTCATCGGAAGATTTATTGATTATATTGTGATCCATAGACGACCAAATGTGATTGATGTTCACATTGTAATATATTAAAACAACAAACACAATCAATCTTATACTAATCTTATAATTTTAATTTGACATTAACTTAAACTTATTGTAAATGAATTTTTTTTTAAGGGACATTAATTCGATTCCTTAAGTATATGATAAAATCAATTTGTTGGGTTTAATATTTGTTCGGCTCTATTACATAGGAAAATGGAACGGACTAGACTCTATATTGAGAAGGGTTGGGTCGAGCCTTCAAGCCCACTTATGAGCTACATGGGCTCGTCCTTCAAAACTTGAAGCCCATAAGTGCCATACGATTTTTCTATTTAATAATTTTAATAACAACCACCACAAATATATAATAATTAATGACTTTCTATGAAATTGGCTAAATAAGTACTTAAGGCAAATCTTCATTTACATAAAACCCTACTTTAGTTTGAATATTGGTTCTTTGAAAAAAAAAATCATTACATTTTGTTAAATTTATCTTTAAAAAATTATTTCGAATCACAAAACCACTCAATTTTTTTTTATAAATATAACAAAATATCATAATCTATACGTATTATGACACAATTCGATATAAATAGACAAGTACTCGTCTATACATATATATACATAAAAGAAAGTTGAAAATTTAACAATTGTATTCAAAATAATTAAGTGTATAGCAACGTTAATTTAAAAAAATTTGTCAAATTCTATTAATGAAAGAATTTTGATTGACCATGTAACAAATATTGGCATATCACTAATAGACTATACGAGTCTATCAGTGAAACAATTAGTCTATCCGCGATAAATTTTGCTGTATTTGTAATTTTTTAAAAATGTTGTTATATACTTAATTTTTATTCCTAAAATGATCATCAATTACACCATTATCCTACCTACGATATGTATATATATTTTCTTTTTTTGATTGATTGATTAATGGTAGCCAACTGCCTTAGAAAGTTGTAATGTTCATAGGCAAACCAAATCCATGGGGAGAAATAATTATTTTTGGGGTCCTACAAGCATTAATAATGTAACTAATTAGTAGGTAATTTAATTTTCATATATGTAAGAGATAGGTAACTTAATATGGAATCCTTCCATTTAATTATCATAAATGTGATTTATCTCAACCTGCATGCTAACATGTATATATGCTTCATTCATTAATCACGTGAATGAATATCTTTAAATTACATATATGTAATTAAGACACTTGATAATAAAAAAGATATCAAGACACTATAAATTTAAACCTTCCTTTAAAGAATTTGATTAGTAAAAAAAATAAAATCATTTAGTCTTAGATTTTAAGTGAACCCAATATCACAAATTATGAAAGTGTTTAATTTAGGGTTGTTTTGGATTGTACTTTTATGCTTAAAAAGATTATATTTTGTATAAACTATGTGTTATGGACAAGAAGAAGGTACCATATGGCATATATAATTTCCAAAAAGGACCAATCTTTATATGCCAATTTTTAAGATAAAGATTCAATATGAGGATATAGTTTTGTTTAATCAACAAAATAATAATGTATCTTTTTAATTCCTTCAAATGCTAAAAGTTTGAACCTAAATGTTTCACCATTTAAGATATATATGACCATGAACCCTAATTTTTCCCTAATATAGATTCTTGATAGTTAATAACAAAAGTACTGTTTTCAATTTTGGCCATCTTTACTTCTTTAATTAAAAGTGTAACTCAATAATGATAATTGAAAAAGTGAGTTAGATTTGATTACGTTTTTTTTTGTTGTTAAATCGTAATGAAACGTGAGATCCATATAATTAAATTCGTAATCAACAAATATAATAATTTGATTGTGCACTTGAGAATGATCAATTCAATTGCGTCCTCTTTTTACATGAGACTCACTCAATTATTTTAGATATACTTTTGAACGATATGCATATTTGCATGTAAACTGCTATTTATTACCGTTATTGTAATTAAAAATATTGTTAGCCAGGGAACATTATGAATCTTTCACAATTACTACTTTTGCTACATATATTGTTATCAATTGACTCTAAACGGTAACGTTTAATGGGTAAATGTAAGAAAACAATGATACCATACAATAAATAAAAAAACTAATAAACAGATTATGTTTGCAAAATATCTCATTATATGAAATGTGATTAAAAAATGGATATTTTTTAAAATAGCAAAATAAATTAAAATATTTACAAGTTAGTTTAGTTTTAGATTCTATCAATCTATCAGTGATAGGATTTGCTATAGGTGGTAAATATTTTATAAAATTTGCTATTTTTGAAAATTTTCCTAAAAAAAACAAACAAACTAATTACAATTCCAGATATTTATTACAATTCATATATCAACGGATACCTACCTATATAAAACGAATACACCAATTTGAATAAAAACGCTTTTACAATAGCTTGGGTTTTGCCTCACATTATCAACAAAGTCAATGGGGCTATATTATAGACTACTAGGGATAGTAGAAGGGGAGATTTGTATTTGAAAGTTTATAAATACATAAAAAAAGAAGATCTTAATTAAACATTTTTCTATGGTTCTATATATATAAAACAAGATACAAGCTAGAACAAAAATTTCCCTATTCTAAGAATTCTTGATGTCACTCTCAATTTAATTAAACTCTACGTTGATCTATTTTTAAGCCTACGTATGAACCCTTTTAGCCCGTTTAAATATTGGTATAATAAAACATACTTTATTAACATAACTTTCATTAAACTTAAATTTTACGACCATTTATTATCAAGAAATATATAATTTTCAAAGGTGTGACAAGACACCTATATGGATCATGCCATGCATCTGATTGGGCATATAAAATTGTTAGTTAAAATATTTCCATCATATATAATGTTATATTGCTCTAATTAATCATCACTTGGTTGACTTAAACCACGTCGTTTGGTATAAATTTTCAATACAATGTTCACTAACTGATGTGATAATGATGACAAGAAAATTAGATTAATAACAATAATGTCAACTTATGGTGCTTGATCCAGAATTTGAGAAACAAAAAAATTGCAAAATTAAGTTTGTTAATATTTTTGGTTGATAATTGTCTTGTTTGATTTGATTACATGATTGAAATTCAACATAATTTTAAAATTCTTCATCACACCTAACTTAAAATATTTGATAATTAAATATAATCACTGTTGTTTTTCCCTATTTGGAATTAGATCAAATAAGCAGTTGGGTTGTGTTTTCTTGTGTAGCTCTAAAGTTATCATAAAATTGCAATCATGAGTGGTTGGAAAGATTATTATAAATTAGCATTAAAGTTTGATAGTTTCATTTTAAATAAAATTATCCATCAACTCTACATCCCTAATTAACATGTAATGCATTAATAAATTTAATTTATTTGTTAGTTAAAAACCATTTTTATCTAACTATAATTTGGTTGATATAGATAGTAATTAAGATACTATTAACTATATTAAATCTTTCTTCACCACGTTCTTTCACATATTACCTGTTGAATCAAAAAGTGAGTTTAATTTTTTAAATTGTCTTATGGATGAGAGGCAGATAAAGATTAGGTTTATTGTTTCTAAAATGAATGGTATATATATGAATTAGGGCATAGTTCAAACCACCCCATGATTAGTTTGCAAAAACAAAACCCTATTAGTTTGGATAAGTTTTTTCTTTTAAAAAAACCACACCCTATTAGTTAGAAAAACAAATGAAACTTGATTACTTCAAAAGTTGAACTTAATAATCATCATTAATAGATAAGTAAGTAATTAAAGACTAAAAATTGGTATAACCAACGACCATATCCAAACACCTTTTTCATCTTTAAGTTTCTAGGAATAGTTTCATTAGAGAAGACCCCATGTTTTAAAAAGTGGCAGCTTCAAACTTAAGTTTTTGGAAAACACTTCCAAAAATGAAAACCTAGTTCTTTATAATTAGTCATGGTGACAAAATTGTCTACGACTTTTCTAAGATCAATTTTTAAATGGGTTGCATCACAATTAATTGTTTACAAAATCTAGATGATTATAGGTCGGTTTTTACTTGATCATTTGAGCAAAATTTCAACTTTTATTTAACGTGAGAATTTCATTGTTTTCACATATTAGTGAAATTAAATAAGGGATGATTTGACTCGACTTAATTATTTCGAAAAGAAATTTTTTTAATTCTTAGTCGTTACTATTTGAATTATGTATTCTTTCTTTTGGTGTGTGTTTACGGTCGGCGAAAGGGGCAACCCACTAGCTCGTGTAGTAGTGATGTTGTAGGGTAATTTTTTTGGTGTTTCTTTTCTTTCTTCCTCTCCCGTTAAGAAAATGAAAAGGATTATATTCTTTTATCATTCTCTTACTTTAAGGGATTCTTCATTCTTGATTTGTATATCTTATTTAAAGCAATTATTTAGGCTCCCTTGATTGAAGTTGAAAATTTACCACATACTATGCTCTGCCAACCATTATTGTAAACAAAACCTTATAGTTTAGTTGTTGAATTTTGTTCCTATTGTTGGTGAATTAATGTTTGTGCATAAAAATTAGTTGAGAATTGACATTAAATGAAAAGTTAGGGTGAAGGAGCAAATTGACATGATTCATAGGCTCTGCTACCCACCAAGTGGATTCTAAAGCTTCTATAATAATAATCATTCTAACTATGTGTGCTTTTGTGTACCCAAATACCTTTACTTTTTCCCTCTCTTATGTGCTTGTCACCTCCAAATTAAAATAAATCGATTTAGAAAAGAAATATTTTGTCAATTCACGACTAATTCACTATTATTATTTACATCTCCAAACTTTCAAATTTATAATTTGTAAAAAGACTTTGAATTAACTAGATGGAATGGAGTAGACTGTGTAAATTAAAAAAACAAGAAAATCAAATTTTTTTCATTTTAACATAGAAAAATGGATTATTATTAAAACAATAACAAAAAGAAGTCTAAATATTTAATTTTGATTGAGAAGGCTAAAATATCTATATATGTATATTAATTTTTTCAATATTTTCATGTTTATAAAACAAAGATGTCAATATTGTTATGGATTCACTCATCAATGATATTTAAGCGTTACGTCATGTCATATATGACCACATATTAATATTAATAGAGCCGTCAAGATTTTAACACTTTTGTGATGAGGTCAAACCGAGGGATAGTATACCCTAATGCCAAAATGACCCAAAGGCAAATGTCCTTTTTGTGCCAGTGGAGGGTTTGGGTCCAAAAGCTTAGGATGAAAAAGAAAAGTTTGAATAGGGACTTCCAATAAGCACGTCTAACCTTATCTAAACCCTAAACGTTACATTTTTAACTTTTTGGACACATAAAAAACGCAACAATTATTATATTCTATTCTAACTTGCTTTGTTTGAATATTCTCTTATTTGTCATATAGTTATTCTCAATGTAGCTTTCATTAAATTAAAAATATTAGAGAATTGTGTTTGAGATATGATTGTTTGGAATTTATATGTATGGAAATCCGTTCATATGTATGTGTTTAGAATGTAAATAATTGTTTTATTCTAGTTTATAAAAATGTTTGTGTTTTGGGTGGAAATTAAAGTTGAATTTATTTATTATGGGTGTTTACTGCAATTTTTTTTATTCTAAAATGTTTTTTCATGATAACCATTTTTTAAACTTTTTATTCTATAATTTTACCTATCTTTTTTACTCAACCTTATGAATCAAACCCAGCTCGATAATTTTTATGTTATTGTATCATTAAATCGTAATAAATATATTTAACATCTTACTTTGGAACTCTAATGTGTTGTTTTAAATCTCGTGTAAAGTTTATTATATTTTTTAAAATTTTAAAATTCTATATTTTTTTTATTGTAAATGAGAGGAAGATTTAAACCATAAACATTTTGGTCTTCAATATACATCAATTCACTAATCGAGTAGAGTATACCTAATTAAGGCATCATAAAATATAGGGATGAAAAATTAAACATTTTTTTCGAGAAGAAAAGAGTTTCATCTACAACTTTGTAACCCTAGAATAATTTTCTCGAGATGAAAATCATTAGCTAAAGTCTAATGAATTTCATAAGCAGCAAATAATTAATGAGTTAAGTATGTATTATAGGTAGGGGTTATATTAGCAATTTCTTAGGATTTACAACATGTTTTTAGTTCAATATTAAACGAGAATGAATATTTGAATCACTAATATGGTAGAAAAGTATATATAATATAACTTAATGAAGAAATGAGAGTAATACTTAAGCATAGTTTTATTGAATAATTAACTTAATCATTTAGAGACAATAATAAGCTTTTCTTTCTCTCAAACTCAAAGTTCATATTTAGTTTAAGAATTAGAAAAGGAAATCCATTTTTGTTTTAGATGTTGATATTGGAAGGTGGGAGGATGTTTCCTATACCTAAATAGCCTTTTTCTTTACTGTAATGATTTGACCAACATTGACTAATGAATATTATTAATTAAAGCACTTTAGCTTGTGGATACAACTCATTATTATATTTAAACATATGAGTTTTACAAATATATATATATATATATATATATATATATATATATATATATATATATATATATATATATATATATATATATATATATATATAAACCAAACATATATACACTATATTATATTGTAATTCAATTAATTCTATTTTATCAACTTGAGTATTATTAGTTGTTCAATGATACTCCCAATTAAAAGTTAGATATATTTTGAATCACTTAGTTTGTTGTCAATTTAATGATAATGAGTCTTTGGTCCATATTAAACAAACTTTAATTCAGAGGGGTTTAAGTATTTAATATTTTACCTTTCTATGAGGTTGACTAATTAGTCCTCATGTTCTATGTAATGAGTTCAAATTTATCAAATCAAATAACCATGAACTTAAATGAGTTGTAAAATCAATTTATGCATATATATTCCCTAAACAATTAACTTGTTTTTGTTTGAAGCTATATATATAAACACTACTTTTCAATTCTTCTTCTTCTTTTGTAATTTAGGTAAGAATTCAAAGATGAAAACATAAAAAATAAATGGCTAAAAAACATAAACAATTTTTTAAAACCATAATACAAATGGGGTTTAAATTTTATGGTTGAATTGCAAGTTTTGTTTCTATAGTTAAAAAAAAGTTAGAATATAATCGATTTGATAAAACAAAATTTTCATAAATAATCCATGTGAGTAAATTTGCAAATTTTCAAATAAAGGTTATGGCTTGAAATTTCAAATTTACCCATTTTTATATTGATAAAGTATTTGTAGCTAATTATGAGTATTCTTCTAATTTAAGTGTTTTTATTTTATTTTATTGTAAAGTTTGAAAAGGGACTAATTTTGCAATTCAACTTTTTTTTTTTGCCTCAATATTGTGTGGCTAGGTTTGTTCTTATATATTGTCGTAGTAGTAGTCGTAATCGTAGTCGTATGCCGCTATTTAGCTGCTTCATGGCTACTTGCGTGTGCTAAATTGTGTATAAAAATTAAGTGTGGATATGATTTTATTGATATTTTAAAAATGAAATATATGGTATAAACATTGATTTCTTTCGTTAATCTTTCTATCCATCAATTTTGATAATTGATTTTAACAATTTCAATGATTAAAGGTACAAAAGAAAAGATGACACGATCGAAATCGTCTAAAAATTATTCAAGATTTTGAATAATTTAATCTAAATAAGCTCTGTGCTTTTACAAATTCTTCCCTAATATGATTTTCCATGTATTTTATTAAAATTAAATTTGATAATCAGCCATTGCAAGTGTATAATTAAACTTGCATATAGTTATAAATAGAATTGAATTGCTAATTATAAGAAATGATATGAAGCCAACCAAAATAATTTAATTTTGTTATAAATAGATGTGAACCACATATATATTTTGAATGGAAATTAGGGGATGGATTAATGTGGGGAGTCAATAATTAGCATAAAATAAAAGTATTTGTTGAGCTAAAATATGAATGAGATAAGCATGAAAGCATGAATAAATTAAAAATGGTGGGTTATAGAGTTTTCATTTAGATGGTCGTATTGGAGGGGTTATGTTAATTGATGTGATAGAAATGGTTCCGTTTTGGTTTTTGTTCCCTACCATCATGAACCATTCACATGCTTATTAATTTCTACATTGATTTGGCTATTCCACTTGTAAACATCTTTTAAGTTTCTCTCTTTAATTTCTACTCATAATCCCTTTTTAGTGCCTCTCAATCTGTATTATTTTATCAACTTTTTCTTTAACTAAGACAAAATTTTGAAAATTCATTTCAATTTAGTATTTTAGGTATAAAAATATCTCAATTTTATCCTTAACCTATATTTTCTTTTCATTAAATAATACTTTTTGTATATTAATTACTTTAGAAGCAAAATAATTAAAATTCATTTTAAAATTTCACTTTTTCATAGCTATTTTAAATAAAAATTTGAGATTGAAACTATAAAATTTGAAATCATTAGCAAATAAGTTTCTACATATAAACCTTCCAATTTTTAGATATTAGCAACCCCATCAATTTTTATAATTTATTTTTATAGAAATACACACATATATTTTAAGGTTGAAAGATATATATATATATAAACTGATTTAAATCGATATCTCTCTAGCTATGTTTTAGTATAAGGAACATAAATTGAAATAATGGGAGAGGCAAGAAGGTAGCAAGACATCCCCACATAACACACACGTATTCATACACACATTAAAGTAAAATATTTTTCCTTTTTTTCTCTTTTTCAAAGAACGAGTAGAAAGTTTTAGAAGCAAAACAAAAGGACCCAACCCCACTTTATTATTACAAACATATAGTGGAATAATAATAATAATCATCTTCATCCTTGCAAGTATATATGAAGCCCTTTTCTTATTTAAACTCACTCCCACCATTATTCCCTCCCCATGCACACAAATAACCGACCATGAATAACAATAACAGCTACAACAAGCTCCACACCTCCCACTCCGCCAACACCACTCCGGCAGCTTCCTTCCGCCTCTCCGGCAATGATCCCCCTCCACCCTCCTCCTCCCTCCGTCGTCGCTCTCGTATCCTAATCATCTCTTTCATGTCCGTTCTCCTTATTGCTGCTTCAGTCGTTTCCGCGGCTATCCTTGTTCGATCACATATGACATCTAGCCAACCCCATTTCCCTCACAACAAGCCTTCCCAAGCCATCTCCCGCGCGTGTAGCCACACGCTCTACCCATCTCTTTGCCTCTCCTCTCTTCTATCCTTCCCCGGCGCACAATCGGCCGACGTTCATGATCTTGTTCATATCTCTCTCAACTTAACTCTTCAGCATCTCACCAAAGCTCTTTACTCCACATCTCAAATCCCTGTCTTACAAATCTCTAAGGACCCTTTGGCTCATTCCGCTTATGAAGATTGTATGGAGCTTTTAAACGACGCCATTGATGCCTTTTCTCTCTCTCTTTTCTCTAAGGATGCTTCCAATCATGATATCATGACGTGGCTTAGTGCTGCATTGACTTACCACGACACGTGTACGGCTGGATTTCAAGATGTGGCTGACTTGGGTGTTAAGGATGAGGTGGAGGCCAAGTTGAGTGATTTGTCGGAGATGATTAGTAATTCTTTGGCCATATTTTCTGGGTTTGGTGGTGGGGATTTGCCAGTGGAGAATAGAAAGCGGCGGCGGTTGATGGAGAGTAGTACGACGTCGTGGGCGGCGGAGAATGGTGGTGATCATGAGGGGTTTCCTGCGTGGTTGAGTGGGAAGGATCGGCGGCTTTTGGCTGCTCCCCTATCGACGATTCAAGCGGATATTGTGGTTGCTAAGGATGGTTCTGGCAAATTCAAGACGGTGGCTGAGGCCATTGAGGCCGCTCCGTCGTCGAGTGGCCGCCGGATCATCATCTACATTAAGGCTGGAAAGTAAGAATTAACTATACCCTTTTTTTAAATACTCTTAGGAAATCAACTCTCAGCTCAGTTATTGTTTATTTTGGCATAACTATACTTTTCTCTAAATATTCTCATATACATCTTTTTTACTATTTAAATTATCACTGCACTCTAAACTATCATACTTTTAGCACGTGTCGACTTATGAGTGGACACTAGTGTTTAGTCAGAGATACACATAGTAATTATTTTTCTAAAAGTATAGTGTTTCAATGTCTACAAGAGACTATATATACATATATTTGCCCTTTGATTAATACATTTTTGCTAGTAATGTAATAGGTGGTTTTAAAAACTTTAGTTTGAAGAAGATAGCTAGAAATCTAGGGGTATAGTTAGTTGGATTGTTAGAGAGTAGTGGATGATGATTTTCTTTATAATTAATTATTAAGTTAATTTTCTTAATCTTTTTTACCTTTCAAAATTCGAATGATTATTAGTGAAACTTCTTTTTCTTGGGAAAGTGGAGAAAGAAAATGGTTGTGATTAAGCCATAACTAACCAAGATTAATCAAAAGGAAGCAGGGAAAGAAGGAAAAAGAAAAGTTTTATTGACTTCAGTGTCATAATCATGCAAAGCTGTTACTTTACCAATTCCTAAAGTCCGTAGTTTTTTTTTAATATCATGATAATAATTATACAATCAAAACAATATTTTATATGTCCCCTCACAATAATTAATTTAAGTCCTTTTCAATTTAGTTGCTTTCATAATAATAACTCTTAATAACAACCAAAAATTTAAAATCAATAAAATTCAACACATGAATAAATAAAATAACCCATCATTAGAATAATTATCAGTATATATATATTTAAAGGGAAACATTTTTAGGAGAATTTATTTATTTAATTAAAATTAAAATTAGGATGTTTTGATAATAATAAATTGAGAAATGGTGTGGAGTAATAGCAGGGAGATAAATGTAAATTTGTAGGTACGAAGAGGAGAATTTGAAGGTGGGAAGGAAGAAAACAAACTTGATGTTCGTGGGAGATGGGAAGGGCATAACTGTCATTTCAGGTGGCAAAAGTGTTTATGACAAAGTTACCACTTTTCGCACCGCCACCTTTGGTATATACTCTCTCACCCTCCTTTCCTCTTTTCTTTTCTTTTCATTTTTATTCCTTTTTACTCAAAATTCTCTCCATACATAATTAATTAAAATAGAGTTAAAAAATCTTAAATTGTTTTTTTTGGAAAAAGTTAATAACAAATTAGTAGTATAAGCTTAATTTAAAATTAATTAAATAATTAATTTGATTTTTGAATAGAAATGAAGGCTTTTAATTCTAACACACCGGATATCTAGGGCTTGGAATTATGGTCGTCCGGCCTTAGTACTAAAAGTGGCCATACTATATCACCTTTTTCTTCTTAAACTTTCTTTTTGTCTATTCAATTTTCAAAATCATATCATCCCCAAATTAAGAAGTAGATTTAAAAATTTTCATATAAAATATATGAATATCAAAATGGACCCATATGCATGTAGATTTGTTAGAATATTAGATATTTAACGAGTATTTAATACGTACAATAATACAGTAAGTTTAAATCCTTGTGGTAGTTTTGAGAGTTTAGAGAACGAAATAATATTAATTAAAAAAATAATTTCTATAGTAATAATAATAATTATTATCATAATTTTTGTTTAAAAAAATTGGGGTTATATTTCAAGATAGTGACAAATTAAGCTACTTTGGTAGCATTTAATGGGCTATAAAAATAATTGTTTGATTTATATCCAAATAATCATAAGAGAAACAGTAGATTCCAGCTGTGTTTTGTCAAGGAGTCTTCATCATTAATTATTTTTGTAGGAAAAAACACACACCATTCATATTTTTTTAATAATTATATGCTATGCTAGTGTATACGTTTACTACTAAACTGAGGCTTACAAATTCAATCTTTGACGTAACATTTTCACATGGCATATTATTAAATATATATCATCATAAATATTCTTTTATTACTAAGGGTATTATAAAACTTTGATCATCTTTCAAAAGATAATAAAGTATCATATGATAGTCGTAATTAGGCAAGTTGTATTAAAGGGTTATTATTATTATTATTCATATTATAAGAAGATTCTATAGTAGGTGTTTTAAAAATCTTTTTGTTATCTCTATAAGAAAGATGATGTGTCTTTCATTATTATATAATATATTGTGCCTATCATAATTAATTTGTAAAGTATTCCACTCTAATAAATTGTTATAATATTAATAATTTTTGGAAGAAGAAGAAGAAGAAGATGAGAATAATAATAAAAAGAATGAAATGGAATGGAATATCCCAATTGTTCATGATGATTTAGAAAAGTCATAGTAGTATTATTCCCATGTTTCTTGCATCATGCTTACTTCCACAAGTTGGTAAAAAGTTTTCTTTTTTCAAATGGGAATCTAATATGGTCCAAATAGAGATGCCAAAAGCTTACTCTCCATGGAGATAAGGATAGATGTTAGAAATTAATTATTGACTTTTATTTCAAAAGTTCTCCATCTCTCATCACATAATCTATGGTTCATGATTGTGTCATGAGGACTTAAACATTAAACATTATTAAGATTTAAATGGTATGTCAATGTTTAATATGTTAATTTTTTTTTTGTTGTAAACAGCGGGTTCAGGAACAAACATAATTCTACGAGACATGACGTTTGAGAATACGGCAGGACCAAGTAAGCACCAAGCAGTGGCATTACGGTTGAGTGCAGACCACGCGGTGGTATACCATTGCAACATCATTGGATATCAAGACACTCTCTACGTGCACTCTAACCGTCAATTCTTCCGGGAGTGCGACATCTACGGAACAATAGACTTCATCTTCGGCAACGCTGTAGTGGTTTTCCAAAGTTGCAACATCTACGCTCGAAAGCCAATGGCAGGACAAAAAAACACGATAACAGCACAAGACCGAAAGGACCCGAACCAAAACACAGGAATCTCAATCCACGCTTGCAAGATCGTAGCCACCGGCGACCTTGAAGCGTCCAAGGGTTCTTTCCCCACATTTCTAGGTCGACCTTGGAAACTATACTCTCGAGTGGTGTACATGGTGTCTTCCATGGGAGACCATATCCATCCACGTGGGTGGCTTGAGTGGCAAGGCTCTTTTGCTCTTGACACTCTTTATTACGGTGAGTATATGAATTCCGGGCCGGGGGCCGCCGTGGGGCAGCGGGTCAAGTGGCCGGGTTACCGAGTCATTACTTCCACGGTGGAAGCCTCCAAGTTTACCGTCGGCCAATTTATTTACGGTTCTTCTTGGTTGCCTTCTACCGGAGTCTCCTTTTCTGCTGGATTATCTACTAACTAAAAATGCATATATATATATATATATATATATATATATATATATATATATATGTAGTATATTATATGATATGATATCATATGTATTTAAATAATTTCTTTAAAAATTTGTTTTTGTTTTTTTGGAGGTTATTGTTATTTTGTTTTTAGGATATGGTTTATGGTGACAGTGTATAGTCTCATTCCTTTGATTATGCTCTTCCAAAATAATATGGGCCATATACATCAAACCTATGACAAATATTTGGATAGGATATGGTCATTTATATATATATATATATATTATATACACATACACATATATATGGTTATAATTTTGATTGTATTTGTTGTATCAACTTCATATATTTTGATCAGAATAAAATTTGTTTTCTCTTTTCCTCTTCATTATTTTCATAAATGTGTAATATTCCTCTGCACGTATTGATTCGGAGTAGAATAAGAAAGACAGTGGTGCGTTTTAGGCGTTGGTCAATTTACCTAAAGAAATAAATAGGTGTCTTTGTTCTTACCTACTTACGTATTTTTTTAAATAGGGTTACACGATACAGTTGCATGTGAAACCCATGGCACACCTAAGTATTTTCTATTTTGATAACATAGATGTTTGTCGTTATCAATTTTATAAAGTGCACGTTATTGGTGATTAATAAGATAGTTTATGATATAATTGATAAAATTGACATATTTTGCTTGTGTGTTGTGTGTCGGCTGGATTTCTTGATCACCGACAATAAATTTTGTTGTTGTTGACGATGATCATTGTTAATATAGAATTATATACAATATAATATACATTCGATGTAGACAGGAATGATTGGGTATGTATATTTAGCAACGACGTAAAGTGAGGTTTAGAGGAATTTGAAACGTCATGAGTTAATACTTTATTAGTTGATTAAGTCAACGTTGATGATGTTGGATGATCGATTAAGAAAAATGTTAAATTAAATTGTGAGTGATTTGAAAAAGGAAAAGAAAATGATTTAATTAAAGATGATAAAGAATTGATGAAAGGTTAGATTGATTGTCAATTTCATAAATTGGAAATTGAGCTTATCTTTTGATGTTGGGTTGGTAGGTACACATAGTGGTTGATAATGATAAGTGAAACATATAGCAAATGGAATAATGATATTACATAATAACCTCTCCCCCCCCTTTTTTTTTCTTTCTTCTTCTTAATTCATCTTTCTTTTTTTAAAATTATACCATTTTCTTTCTATTTCCATTATCGTCGGCAAGACACCAATAATATGAAAACAATATGATAATCTCAATGTCCTCATCACAACCCCCAACCTAATGTCTTCTTTTTTTTTCCCAACTCTACTTTTCAAAAAATGAATAGATAATTAAATACATAAATGTCAATGCTTTAATTTTCCTTCTAGGTCAGAATCACGAATGCACTTTAACAATAATCTTTATAAGATATAGACATTACTCACACTCGTTTTTTCTATTGTCGTTAGTATGAAATTCCATGCATGTAAAAGTGTTAAAGCTCAAACAATTTTGAAGAGGAGGTTTAATCTACAAGTTTGAATTTGAATTAATTTTGAATGATTAAAGGTAGTTTGCATTCAGTGGGGGAGTGAGATAATTAAGAAACCATGAATGATAATAAATCCAATTACTTATTATAGTTTTCTTTTCCCAAAAGTACAAACCACAATTGAAACTTGACAACATATATGGATGAAAAGGAAAATTATTGTTCTCTTTCTGCTTTTCATGAATAAGCTTTCACTTTATTGATTTTTTTCATACTACCAAAGGAAACTAAAATTGCCATGAAATGAATAACTTTATTGATATTATTCGT
The DNA here is from genome assembly GCF_000004075.3 of Cucumis sativus. Taxonomy (NCBI): domain Eukaryota; kingdom Viridiplantae; phylum Streptophyta; class Magnoliopsida; order Cucurbitales; family Cucurbitaceae; genus Cucumis; species Cucumis sativus. The sequence goes on along the minus strand of NC_026659.2, from coordinate 233,948 downwards.
TGGATGAATGTATGAAAAATGAACAATAACGTTAATGACATTTTCAACTAAAATAATGCATGCCCTTCGATATCCATTAACAAAAGAGTCATTCATATTCGGGAACTTAATGACTTCCAACGCATGTGTTCTTTATCAATAGTTGACATATGTTATACCGTTCTTCCCTTTGTTTTGTTTGAATGTGTTTTTAAGATCTATTGCTAGGAATGGGTAAAAAGCATAGGTTGGATCAAAAGTACTTTCTACTTCTCCTCTTTCTATAGATAGGAGTTTCCATTTCTCATCTCTCACTTGCCTTTTCTTTGGGTTATCCAATAATACATTGTTTCTCCTCTTTCTATAGATAGGAGTTTCCATTTCTCATCTCACTTGCCTTTTCTTTGGGTTATCCAATAATACATTGTAAAAATAATAATGATCACAACCTTTTTTCAACCTTGTCAATGGCCAAGGCCTAAGTAGAATTTTTCATTTTTAAAAAGATTAAAGTATATAACAAAATTTAATTTCTTTTAACAAAATATCATACATGTATTAATCATTATGTACCATGCAATTAGAATGAAGATGGAAAAACCATAAACTATGGAAAATGGTCGAAAAATTCGAGACAAATACATGGATAATATATTTGAAAAAAAAGTTAAACATATTGATATATCGGTGAATGAAAAATTGAATACTACTTTAGCTAAGTATGAAGATGGACTCACAATGTCGGTCATGTGAAGCAAAATTCCCATAATAAAGTCCAAGTACGAAGGTTAGACCTATAGGAACAACCATATGATAAAGATGATAAAGATGATGCCTACTTGAGTGTTTTCCTTTTCACATGATGGTTCGTAATGAAATAAGTCCGATAGTTCATAATGGTTTACTTTGACTTTGTTAAAGATCCAAAAAGTTAATTAATGAAAAACTGCTATGAAAACTTATCATTCTATATAGTCAAGAGGTCTCGTGACATTGCAGATATGTTGAGATACAATCCAAACGATTAAAGATTCGATCGTTAGAGTGATGGTGGCTAAACATCTGGTTGATATGAGTTTTTCCTTTATTGTGTAGGCAATGGTTCAATTTCTTTTCAAAGTTACAAAGTTGGGCATAGAAATTTATATATACTAATGTTTGATTGTATTAATTTAATAGAAGTCACACTCAATTTTATATTTTATAGGTGAGTCATGTTATGCCTATTTAAACAAGTAAAATATAAAATTATCTTTTAACTCAATTAATAAAGTGTAAATAGCAAACTGCATAATTGTATGGAGATATTAAAAAAATTTATTGGACAAAACCAAATCCATAATAATATAAAAGATTAAGGACCAAAAGGAAAAGGAAAAGGGAAAAAAAAATGTATTAGAAAATAGAGGCTAAATCTAAGAAATAAACTAAACTATTACAAAATATTTGACAAAGGAAGAAACTGTGGGGATTCCATAGGATTAAACATCATTTATTTCAAAACCACTAACAAATAACAAAGATTATGAACAAAAATAACCAACCGTACCTCACAAGTTCCTCTGAATGAATTCCCAGATTCTTTCTTCCATGTAGATCCGATCTTGATGCTGTCGAGGCATGTGTCGTTCGTCCGGGAATATCAGTAGCTCATACTTCTTTCTAGCAGATATGAGTGCATTCACAAGTCTTGCTGTATGCCTGAAGTGTACGTTCTCATCAATCATCCCATGAACAAGCAGCAGACTCCCAGTCATCTTCTCTATATGGTAAATCACCGAGCTTCGCTTGTAAACTTCTGGATCTCGAGTCGGTAATCCCATGTACTTTTCTGTATAGAAAGTGTCGTAGCCATCCCAAGAAGTAACAGGGGCACCCGATACTGCACATCGAAAGATATCTGGATACCGAGCCAAGCTCATTGCTGACAGAAAGCCACCATAGCTCCATCCATATAAACCAATCTCTCCAGCTCTTGCTAGACCCTGTCTGATCAGCCATTTTGCTCCAACCAATTGATCGTCTGCATCGATATAGCCGATATTGTATTTCAGAGCAGCTTCAAATTTCAGTCCACGTCGAGCGGTTCCTCGGTTGTCTAACTACAACCAGCAAACCATTCAAAATGACATTAGAAAATTTTTTTGGAACAGTTTGGGAGTATTAAACTAAGAACAAACTATATCACTGAATTTTCAAGGAAAGAAAACTAATGATCCAAAACAGGATGTCTACACAAAAAACACTACGATTTCGGTGTGAACATGGCAGCCACCATGGCAGCGTCATTGATGATTAAAGACAAATAAGACTACAGTTAACAATTTTGGTGAAATCAGACATGTCAGAATATCGACGTTTATAGAAAGAAAAGTTGGCAAAGGGAAGAGCTGCATTAAGTACAAACCTTCCACACTAAGATTCCTCTGCTACGCAGATACTGAGCTCTCATGTCCACCGTATTGATCCACGAATTGGAGACTAGTTGTACACTTGGACCTCCATACACAATGATCATAGTTTTGTACGGTGGCGGTCCAAATATCGCCTCACTAGGCTTGTATAAAGCTCCATAAAGCAATGTCCCATCACAGGCCTGTACCTCAACCATCTCTGGAGGCTCAAGATGAAGCCTTTCAATCCTTGGAATCGCAAGTGTTTGCTCATAAATTGGCAAAATGACACTTCCATCTTTCAAGGAACAGAGCAACACCCTCGGGGGCGAATCAAGTGAATCATGAATGTCGACAAAACTTCCCATGCGATGATCGAGTACAACGACATGTTTTCCCTTGCCATGAGTCAGTCTAATTGGTGGATCCAAGGGTGTGTTCCCGGCAGTAGTTAGTTTGGCACAGTAAAGATGAGATTCAAGAGGCCCATCAAGAGTTCCAGTAAAATAAACTAGCCCAGTTGCCTCATTTACACCAGCAATCTGTTCGACCATCCAGTCGCCTTCAGTGATTGGCCCCAAGCACGTCCCATGGCCATCATGCAGATAAAGATGTCTAAATCCAGTTTTTTCACTTGCCCATATAAATCCCCCAGAATACTTGCTGATACTTTTGTCTAGTGGTGTGAAACAATCATGTAAGTTAATCCATGAATCTTCTTCTTCTACCAGCAAAACTTTTCTCTCCCCCGTCTTAATATCAAACCTGAGTATTTTGAGCTTGGTATGTAACCTATTCAGAATCTGAGCAATGAGAATATTTTCGTGCATCCAACAGACTCGGGCCAGATATTCCTCCTCACCTGTTTCTCCACAAAGAAGATCCATCCAAGTAATAGGGCCTCCAGAAACAGAGACAACACCGAGTCGAACTACAGCATTGGAAGTTCCTGCAAATGAATAAGCATGGTCTTCTTGTGCATCTGAACCAACCGAGCTTTTACCTTGATGCATGATTCTAAATGGAGGGATCTTTGAAGTATCAACTTGTGTAAATGCAATATACTTGCTGTCTAACGACCACCAGTACCCATTTTTCCGATCCATTTCCTCCTGAAAGAAGAAAATATTCATAAAATTGTGAAAATGTCCAATTACAGTTTAAAATAAAACAAAAAAGGCATCATTGAAGATTGCAAATTATTTTTAATCTCTTCCAATAGTAAGAATTCCACTTCCTTCAGCTTCCAAGCAGTAACGATTTCAAGATTCCATGTGAAAAACAGATGCTGGTATTCTCACCTCAGCTATATATTCTGCAAGTCCATGCTGCAATTCGAGGAAAGGTAAGTGTCAACAAAGAGTGAAAATATTAAACATTTATATCATACATGATACATTTAAGAGTAATCTAGATGAACATTTTAGTTAAAATGTAAACTTCTTCAACCAAGATGCCAACTGAAAACCTAACCAAACACCTTTTCCTCCATTAACATATAAAATCCAGAAAATTCATACAACTCTTGACAGGAAAAGACATCATACACTATGTAAATACTAAAATGGGTAAAAATGTACAGACGAAAGGAGAAAGGGGAGCCGAGCTCTAGGATTCTAGTTTCTAAACTCCAACTCACTTTGTTCTACAATCAGTCATCATCCGAAAGCAGAAAGATGACAAAAATAAATTCATAGAAGATTAGAGTTCATGAAAAAGTAAATGTAGGTTTACCGAAATGTTTGTGTTAGCACCAACAGTCAACTGTCTCACTTCATTATATGATAGATTCATTACATGTAATTCCCCATCTTTAACAAATGCAAGCATGGACCCATCTGGTGAGAGATGTGAATCCATGATTGGTGAAGAGGGTTTACTGGAAAGCTTAAGCTCTGGGGTTGAGCCAAAAAAATCCTGAATATAAATCTGCATAGAGAAGGACGTCAGGTACAAAGATATTTAATGAGATCAAGAATATCCATTTCAAATAATACTTCACAAGAAGTAATCATAGTACAAAAACTTTAACGAGATAAAAAAGCTAACCCCAGCAGGCAGAGGCACCATAATTGCTTTCCTTTTGGTGCTTGTTTTCACCCATTCATACCGAGTTACTCCTAAACCGCGTTCCCTCAATCTTTCTCTCCTCAGTTTCTCTTCTGGAGAAATATTACATTCATCCAGTCCACCATCAGGAGGACTAAAAATCAACTCCTGTTTGCCAGTTTTGATATCGAAAGCAAAAACCTTCTTATTCAAAGAACAATCAGGACTAAATAAGTAAGTGACAAAACTATCATCTGGACTAAAAGTTAATGAAGTGGGTGCGACATATCCTGGCAATGGATATTGTACAATCTCTTCAACTGGGAAAAGGAAAGAGTCATCCAAACTCTGAGCAACACTAGAGTTAGTGACGGTCATGTTGTTTGAAAGTGGCCTTGAACGCTTCAAATTTTTTTGCTTACTGTCCTCGTCAACTGATTGCATTACACCGAACATACTGGATTACGACCAACCTTACCAGAAGAAACAAATGATCTAATAAATGCCAAATGAACTGGAGTAAATATGCTTTGCTTTTAATTTATTCGGTCAGTGAAAATAATATATGAAAAAGAGAGAGAGAGAGAGAGAGAGAGAGAGAGAGAGAAATGTGGGAGGGAGACAGACAAAAAAGAATGAATGATTGAGATGTATAAAGGGAAGCAAGAGTAGGTTGCACTGGATTTTCAGATCAAGAAGTTTTGGATGGTAATGTCAAATGTAAGGTCTCTAAATGGGATTAGAACACATTTTACTCAAAATCAGATACAGGACAGTTTAATCATTTCGAACTGCAATTTTTAGACGTAAAGATCACAATAGAATTGATAGTTACCATAGAAACAGGACCATTTAAACATTTCAAATTGCAATTTACTAGAGCTAATAATCATTCTAGTCACAGAATTGCTTGATATTATCTTCAAGGCAGAACTTTAAAAAGTAAAAGTAGCAGAAGGAATCACGTAATTTCAAAATGGACAAACCTTTAATTGTTCTTTACCAACAAATGGGGCAAAGGTCACATGATTATTCAAACCTATTAGCCAAAATTTTACAAAAGTCTCAAGGTAAGATAGATACCTTAACAAAATTCAGTTTCAGATGGAACATGATTCTCCACAACCTGCAATGAATGAAAGCAACGATGGCATGGATTAAAGAATTGTAGTTCCAGAATTTCAGAGTTCTTCAACAGCCAAACAGAGAGAAGAAAAGGTTAATGAAATTAAGAACTATAGTTCATCAAATTAGTACATTTTAAGAAGCTCGAATAATCAAAAGGGTAATGAATCACCCACGGGATCCAATCAAATACAATGAGAGTACACTCAAAACACTTTTTCACTAGACCAAAATCCACCACGAATAAGAATCTTTGGAATGAATGATAAAATCAGAAACTTGACATCAAAAGTTAGAAGCAACTTTTTGTCAAGGCCCGGATTCGAACAAATCAATCAGACCTGAGAAGCCGACGAAAACGATCAACCACTAAAGGGATGAGAATTCAGATTCCAGAATTAAGAATCAGAACTAGATTCCACGAAACCAGCAAATTCGGAAGAAAAGAGAGAGAGAGAGATCGGAAACTGGGATATTTTGGGCTAAACATTTGACCTTCCAAATTCAGAACCTACAATTCGAGGAACAAAAAGAAACCCATGATTCGAAACAGCGTAAAGTTTCAAAGTCTTATTGATCAAACACAAAGCACAAACATCCACAAAAGAACTCGTAATCGCATGCGTTAAAGTGAAAATGACCCACTTGACTTTAAGAACAGATTGAAGAACACTTTCTTCCAGTTTATGAAAAATAATGGGAAAAAGAGTATTGCAGCTCCAAATAGAATGGTAAGAAATAGACTTCTATCGTTCTGGTTCGAAAATCAAAAAAACAAAAAGAATCATCAATGATGATCATCCATGTCGAATAAAGAAACCCATCATCAATCAACAAACTCTGAAATGGGATATTGAAAATGAAGCTAAAAAATCAACTCACCTCTTGTTTCTGTCTCTTTCTCTAAGCCCATTATCTCTTAATCCATCTTAATCATCACAATATATAAAGAGAGAGAAAAAAAAATCACATTTCCTCTATAATATAAAATAGAAAGAGAATCCAATAGAGGAGAATTTTCCAATAAATTTTGCTTCAAACAGAAACAATACAAACAAAAGAGAGGAGAGAACAAGAGCAACTTCAAAGACTCAATCTTTTCTTTCTTTTCCCTTATATATATTGATTTTAGTTGGAGATTTAGAAACTATATCTCATAACCAAAGACTAATATATCTTCTCAAGATTTAACAGCTTCACCCATTTAGTGAATATTATTTAGTTGCTTTGTTTTTGTAAATATTCTACTCACTATAAAATTTATTTTTCTCTAACTATAAATATCAAATTTGTAATTGAATCAAACACTACTTAAAAATAAATGATTTTAAGCCTTTAGAAATTTTTTCTTTATAAAAAATAATTTGAATTCATATTTAAAAGTAAAAAGATTTTTCCAATTCACTTTTGAAAACATGAAACATATTATCTTTCCATTTAAGCAAAATTCTTAAAATGACATTGCAAAAACTTATAAAATAATGGGCAGGTGACATATAATATAGTGTATACTTAGCTCTATAAATCATTATAAATGTGATGAGACATTTTGAGAATTCATGTTGATTGAAAGTCCAACAAAGCCACAACAGGTGGTTAAAACCTATACAAAGTTTTCTATTTCAATTTCATATGTTCCCTTCATTATTGACCCAAAATTTATACAAATTTTTAGAGAAAGAATCTCGACAAATTAAAATATTACCCTGTACACAAATTTTATGGAAAAAAAAATCAGATTGACGTTGAAGGCAAAAGGTGGATGGACCATAAAGTTTTGAAAATGAAATAATGACGTATCCAAGGGTCAGGTTAGCCCAAAAAATAATAGCCCAAAAAATAATTTCATACAATATTCCTTTTGAACTTTGTGCACTTCCTCAAAATGATAACTTTAAAATAATGAGAAGACCTCAAACCTCAATAATTTTTCAAAAATATAACATTCTTGGTTTGTTTAGACGATTTGATTTGATCATAGTTAAAAAAATACTTCTAACAATTAATATTTAAAAAAAAATCTAAACATAAAAGATAACACTCGAAAGACTAAACACACAAGAAAACACACGAGTGGTAAATTATGATTATACATATTAATTTCTCTCGCGCTCTTTCCTTCATGTTTAAAAATTGTCAACTACCCTGGGCATCTACCATCACCTCAAACTCACATTATTATAAACCAAACTTTTAAAAAGTTAAATAAAATTATAATGTTCTAAATGGAAAAAGAAAAAGGGCAAAAACAACAACCAACTCAAGGTAAGGTTATAAGTTACGATTATAACTTCGAACATTCAATTGTAAAAATTAAAATCAAAACTTGTTCAAACTAGACTCTCAAATTTACCTGGTATAATTGCAACTTCCAATATATTTTAGGGTAGTTTTTGTAAACAAGAGAGGGACGTTTTAACCTTTTTTTCATTACTACAATAAGACAAAGGTGACCAAGCCATCCCTTCTAGATTACTGCAAGGCAAGAGAGAACCATAGTCTCCATTATTAAGAACACAAGTTTCAATAAATTTAGATAGCAAGCACTGAAAAAAATGCCTATTCCAGAGAGGAACTACAGATGGCATGTCATGCCACTGCCTATTCCATAGGATTCCCTTGAGAACTTTCAGCTAAACCATAAGATATTTACCTAAAAAATGAAAATGCAATAAGGTTATACATTTTTTAGAGTTAAATATTGCAGCTGATTGCTCTCACAGTAGTTCCTACCCCAAGTTGTTCACTGGAAGACTTGGTTCTCTACTCCAACCTTCATCGTGGTGTCAACCTCTCTGGCTTGGCTGAGAGTTGTTGCTGTAATATTACACCATCAAAATAACATTCAGAATATCATCAGTGTTGATCACAGTTTGAAACTATAATCAGATTTCAAACAGCAGCCACAGCAATCCAAAATCTTCACTTTGATCACTACATCTTAGATCTCCCAAAGCTTTGAATTTAACAACATGCTGATATTTAATTTTCATTATTATAATAGTAAATTTGACAGGTGCATTCCCAGTATGTGAGCTCCAGTTAAAGGAGAATGGGGTACGATAAGCATCAAAGTTGATCTTTGTCAATGTCACGTCATAAGATTGAATTTCCAGATCAAAATACAAATTTTCCGGAACAAAAGAATCACAGCCATTCAATCATAGAGATTTCAATGGCCACGAATGATTATACAAAGGAAACTGAATTGTGAATTGGCAAACTGATGGTATTACAAGTACATTAATTATCAGTAAGAGGAAAAGAGAAATGGAATACAATTCTGTGAATTATAGAATCCGAAGTCTAATAGTCTTTTTATGGATACCCTACCCCCTAGTCTAAATAAATTTATTCCAAAGGACTTTTGGTATACCCACTAATTCTAAGACCTCGTTTATAGGTATTGACGTTGCAAATCAAGAGATCATCAAGTAGGCAACTTTTCTTGGCTGAAACCTAGAGTAGTCCATGTCTATCCCTTACCTCTGGTCTTCCCTTGGAGGGAACCCAGTATGCATTTTGGGATTGTCTTGGTATACTTGGCCATTGTCAAGACTAGGAATGGCAAAGTAGAATTTTCCTAGCTCAGCTTGGCTCATCAAATCTCTATACGAGCTTGTTTACAATTTTAGAAGTTTTTATCGTCAATATCTTTGGAGATGTTTTTGTAAGCTCTTATTGAGCAAGAGAGTCCCCTTCCACTGCCCTTTTTCTTAATGAAACTTAGAAGTACAAAGAATATACATGACATTAGACAAATGATTGAGTTCACCACTTCAATAAACTGCTACCTTTACTAAACAGAAATGGTAGAAAGAGGGAGAAGAAGCAGAAGAGCTCTTACCTGCGCTGCGTATGATGAGCTCTCAGTCAGAAACTTTAGAAACTCCGCCTTTTTCCTGTCAAAATTGCCCTTAGTATTGTCCAGTAATGCTTGTTCTCTCCTTATATCTTCAACCATCTTTTCCTTTTTCCACTTGAGTTCTTTAATCTGCCTCTCGGATTCAATGTAATTTTCAGGTAGGCTTGATTTCATTGAGGGCTTTGGGAATCTCAACTGAACATCTTCCCTGTCATCAAATATGCAAAAAAAGTTGAGATTAGAACTAGGAGGGTTCAAACCTCCCACCTCAATGATAGAAGATAATGTCAACTATCCTTTGAGCCAAACTTGAGATTAGCACTAGATAATATCCATTTTTTAATTGAACAAAAAAGAAGTCCACAAGCCAAAACAAATATCAAACTTTTGCTCCTGAAAATTGAAGAGCAACCCTAGCACATTGTTTCACATGAGGTACTTTGGAAAAAGATGGACAACATTTTATGGTAGTTATTACCAATAGCATTTAAAAACAGAATTAAGATGTATTCCATAATTTACAAACAGGAGTGAGTCCATGGACCAACAAATAAAAAGGCATCCAATTAGATCAATTGACAAAAGGCAATTAACAAATAAAAAGAAATTCATCTCTAATGCACGATCTACTAAATAATTCAGACAAACTTGAAATAGAGTATCGAAAGAGAGCTTCATACTGATTGCCCAAGCAAAAAACACCAGTAGCCTTGATCATTCCTCCATCTAATGAAAGTGCACCATCGCTAATACAAGGGAGAGCTTGTAGCATGTCTGTTCTGGTTTTATATACTTGAAGACGAGAAAAAAGAGAGTAGAACAGGGTTTCCCTGAGACCATATCCATTGGCTGCGAGACAAAACAAGTGTGTGCTATCAATATTGATCATGTTAACAGCAAAGCCAAGAAAGCCAGGTGGACACTCTCCGTTAGGTAATCTTGGCTTTAGAAGGTCAAGTCTCCTTTGTGGGTCATTGGCAATAAAGTCACCAGCATATGGTCTGCCAAAAAAAAAAAAACCGTTTAGAATTCTCATGGACTAAATCAAGGGTAAATAAGACCTCCGAAGAAGATTTACAAGCTTAAAACTTCAGAATTTCAATCAGAGACAGCATATAAGATTAATGCCTCAAATGTTCAAGACAAATTACGAGAAACCGGCCATCCAAGTTCCTTCCAATTGAAGCACCAAGACCATGAAGGCCAAGACTTTTGTTTATGAAACCTTCCTTGTCATATGTTTCTAGCACCTTCACTCCCTCATATGTTCTACAGACAATTGCCAGCATAGTTTCCATTCCCAAGTACTCAGAGAGCAATCTGCAATTGTTTTTTAACAAAAAAATCGTGTAAATTTAGAATTATATACATTGTTTATTTGATGATGTAAAAGGACTCTGATAATAAACAAGCAATTCATAACGAGAAGAATGAAATCACATTTACCTCAATTCTGCTTTCATGAGAAAAAAAATTAAATGGTATAATACCCATATCCACTTTTAACTTCATTAGAACTCAATGGAAATTAACTCAATTTACTCACAACAAATTCCATATTCCCAAGTAGATAGAGGAAATAAAATAAAATAAAATTAGAAGTCAGATGAACCTGCTAAGATTATCATCATCAACTCTTCCAAGTCGAGCAACAATACCCAATACGTCCTTTGTCAACATGAGGTTGTAAGCTTGAATACCATGATGTGCGTTCAATTTACATATAATGCTAGCAGCAGATTTCTCCTGTTGCATAATCTGTTCCCTTGTTTCCTCATCATTTGGAGAATGGGAATGAACCTCGTTTTCCCCCACAGGTGTGCCAGAAGAATGATACTTGCCTAGAATAACTGAAAGGAAACTCTAAGTGGATAAGAGATACTAAATGAAATAGGTAGAAGTCCAGACACAAATAGTCGAGGAAAAGAAAAACAAATTTACATGTCTAAAAATATAATGTGAAAGAAAATCACATGCATGCAAGAAATTTAAATGTATAATACATTTTGGTGGGTAACATAATATCAATATTAGATACAATGGAGTTTCACCTCAAAACTAACTGACAGCAAGAGTAGTACATCTTATGAAGAGTGAGGTCCCTTGATTTTTCCAACACAGGATGCTCAATAATGAACCCCAAAAACTTCAAACCATACATAAAAATATAACCAAAACTAATATATGCTTTTCTTCAAACCATACATAAAAATATCACCAAAACTAATATATGTTTTTGGATGCAATGGTTGCCAAGACCAATCAAGTTGATGGTAAATAACAAAGGATCGCAAGCACGCTAAATTGCCCACGTCTCTCAACTTTAGAATAAATTCAATTCCCAACAATTATAGATAAAATACCTTGCAAGTCGAGGATGGATTCATCTAATTTATTCTTCTGAGTCTTAAGAAATTTAATGTTGTCCTCGTGCTGCTTTATTTTCATTCCAAACATGTGTAGATCCTCTTCAAGTTTCTGCAGGAATCAAGCCAATGATACATGAGACTCGTAATACACTAGATAAGCATGCATGAGGAAGCCACAGTCAACTAAGAGTCTAAAACATTATTTATCTCTATACGGCCGATATCTACTCAAACAAGCAATACAAGAAATTGAAGGAGAAAAAGAAACCCAAGTGAGTATGATGAAACCTTGGAGTAGTTGAAGATGTATTCGGCATGTGGGTAGCTCCCATTTTGCATATCATTCCTCACGACTAAAGACTTGTCACTTTGATCAACTTGCATATTCTGTGGAGAATCTTGGGCAGGCGATGACGGTATCCGAATAGCCAGCTGCCAGAAAGAGTAAAATTAGAAGGAAAGGAGGAAGAGAAACTCAGAAACAATCAAACCCAACAAGCTCTGAACTCCAATTCACACGAGCAGCGCCGTTAATGAACATGCAGGGGAAGGGGGAAAATCGACAAGACAGAATGATATTCTAGGTTTAGGAGTAGAGAAGAAGAGATAATCAGAAAGGAAACAGATAACAGTAAGGGGGAGAGAGATGCCTGCATATTGTTTGGGTGAAACATGGCCGGGGAGGTGAGAGGAGAGGAGACTTGAGAAATGGAAGAATATGGCGGGGAGAATTAAGAGAAAGAAGTGTGGTTGGAGTGTGTTGTTCCTCCAGCCACCGGTGACCGGGTTCCGTCAGCCAGTCTCCACCTGGTAGCTCCGGTGTGGTAGTGTCGCAGTCGAAGGTCAAAACGCCCAATTCGATTTGATGCCAATTCCTTATTCACTCTCTTTCCCTCTTCGCTATTCTTTTGCTTTTCCCTTTCTCTTTTTTCTTTCCTTCTAAATTTTTATTCATATTTTTCATAAAATCATAATGTCCATAATTTCTTGTTTAAAAAAAAAAAATACTCATCCTCGTAGTCGGGCTTAGGCCCAAAAGTTGGGCTAAGTCCAGCCCAAAAGTTAGGCTAAGTCCAGCCCAAAATTTAACACTAAATTAGATGGACCGCTTAAATAAATAGGTTTAATTACTCAATTATATTAACCTTTCTATTTGTTCACATTAATAATCTAATTAACTATTTTTACAGTCCAGATTACTTTTAAACTCTTCTTGTTATTTAATTTTATATAATAATCTTAATTCTAAAATGACCATGCAAGAAAGTTTAAATTAATTCATAATGATTTTAACAAGGAATGAATTAAATGTTTCAAAATATTATTGGTGAGAGATAATATAATTAATGATATTGGAAAAAAATCTTATATAATTAATATTAAATCTCGAAAAGATATAATTTTGAATTTTAAAATACTACTAGATGAGTAGACAAGCTATATAATGAAAAGAAAATGTGGACATTTGTTTTTGCAAAACATTTGAAGCTTTTGGAAAGAAAAGAAAAATCATTTGGCATTAAACATAAAAACTAATAACCATAATTAGTGTTAGAGATAATTGGAATTTATGAGAATATTTGTACATTTAATTGCTAATGAAAGTAGTTGAGATATATTGTTTGTTAGTTAGGTAGCTAAACACTTGAAATGCAACCATCACCCACGTTATCATTATTTTTATCAACAACTAATCATAAATCATCACTTAGTGTAAAATAAAATCACTCATATAATAAATTCATCTCTCGCTAATAAAAACTTTGTTCAACTTGTATATCTCTTTTTGTAAGTTAAAGTCGTATATATATATAGACTTTTTGAAGCAAACATGACTTAAAGTAATTGTTTTTTTTTAAAAAAAAAATAAATTTAGGGTTTGTAATTATTAAACTAATTGATAAGGTGTTGTTATGGTAAAAATTTTGTGTGGATAATAAGGGATGGGATGGGGATGGGACCAATGAAAGATAGACCAACTCACAATTATATCATACGACATTGCTTTTGTGACCTAATTAGGTAGTGTTTGTGTCTTAAGCAAATGAATCATCAACATTTGAATTCTATTCTTTTGGGTGTGGGTATGCTATGGTTGCCTTTTGTCTTCATTTGGATTTTTAATTAATCTTAATATCATATATTTCTATGTCTTCTAAACCATTTTTTAAACAAAATATTTAGCATGCATCAAATGTTAGGGATTAACCTGAACTTTTGTTCAAGAGATTATATGACACATACATAGATATAGATAGAGATGAAAGGACGTTGAAATGTTTGTGATACCCATTAACCTAAAAAAGAATTCACTTAAAGAAGAAAAAAGAAGTGGGTGAGTTGATAAAGAAAGGAAAGGGGAAGTGGGGAAAGTGATTTCTTTTGTAATTAGTTGTATTTAAAGAAACCGCTCCCACTTGTGAAGACCTTAAATAGAGAGAGTTTGTTCATTGATTGATTGGTAAATGGCATTGCCTTGCCGTTGCCGCTCACTCCATTAATTACTAAATAGTAATACTACTCTTCTTCACATCATCACACATTACAATATCATCCTTTTCCTCTCTATTTTTCCCTTCCCCACACTAATAATAATAACTAACAAAGAAAAAGAAAAAGAAAAGTAGTGTTGTTGTTGTTATTAATTAGTATTCCCAATCCCCCCAATGGGGAAGAAAGGAGGAGGCAGCAGCAGTTGGTTCTTTGCTGTCAGGAAGGCCTTCAAACCTTCTCCTCCTCAACATACTCAGGTATTCCTTTCTTTCTTTCATTTTACTTCACACATATAAACAACTATCAAACTTCTTCTTTCTCGTACTTTCATCTCCGTTCCTTCCTCCATAACTTGAGCTTAGTACCATTATCTTTTGTCATTTCGATAATCTAGAAATGTTTTATTTATTCTATCTTCATTTCGATTAGTTAATAAATATAAGCTCTCAAAAGAGTAATACGAACAAGTGTATGTCAATTATGGTTAAGTTATGCTCGCTTTATCATGTTTTTATATATTCTATTGTTGAAATTCATCAACTAAATAAAATTATGTATTTTTTCTTTTATTTAATTGAAGGTAGTTTAGTTTAGTTTTAAGAAACTTTTCAGTATGAAATTTGTTTTTAAACTTGGAAAATAAATTAATTAAAAATGATTAGAAATTTTTGTAGGAATTGGACAATAAAATTGGTTATTTAAACTAAGAAAAATAGCATTGTGCAGAAATGTGAAGAAGAGGGTCCTGAAGTTGTGTCGTTTAAGCATTTTCCAGCAGTTAAAAGTTCTTGTGAGAGCACCAATTCTACACCATTAACAAATACTGATAGATCAAACCATGCCATTGTGGTGGCTGCCGCCACTGCAGCAGCGGCTGAGGCTGCAGTGGTAGCAGCTGAAGCGGCAGCAAAGGTTGTTCAGTTGGCTGGATATAGCCGCTTATACTCCAAGGAAGAAAGAGCTGCAACTATTATTCAATCTTGGTATAGAGGTCACTTGGTAATTATAATTAACTCTTTCATTCATTTCTTAGAACGGTTTCTTCCCTTTAAAGAAATTAATCTCTCAACATCGTTACCAACCAATTATTTAACTCACAAAACCTTTCTATTTATTTCTTATAAAAGCAATGGAAGATTGAAAATAATTTTCATCTTTCATTGAGAATATGTATTTGTACTAGTGCTTTTTTTTCGTAATAATTAATCGTCACTTCTTTAACATCTTTTTCACTAAATAAGAGTCTTCATTTAACATCAAAATTCACTATTTGGTAATTACTTTTATGCTCCACTCCATACATTTTAATTAGCAATTTTCTTATGTAGGCTCGATGTGCATTGCGTGCATTAAAAGGTTTGGTAAGGCTACAAGCATTGGTACGAGGCTACAACGTACGCAAACAAGCACAAATGACAATGCGATGCATGCAAGCTTTAGTTCGTGTCCAAACTCGAGTTCGAGCACGGAGGCTTCAACTAACGCACGACAAGTTTCAAAGAAAAATCGAGGAGGTCGAAGAAGAAGAAAAACTAAAAAAGAAATATGAAAAATTGATGGCTTCCCATAGAAGAAGTGAAATGGTAACACAAAATAGAGAGAAAAATAGAAAACAGCTTTCTTCAAAGAAGCACGAACCGGGTCAATTTTATGAAGGCGGAAACCGGCGTACAACACAATGGGGTTGGAGTTCGCTGGACCGCTGGATGCCTTCTCAACCTTCCCATGCTCATGACGACATGTCGGAGAAGACCGTCGAAATGAACTTGGACTCTGGCCAGGGCCAGGGCCATGTTCCGAGCTATATGGCCCCAACTAAGTCGGCTAAGGCCAAGGCCCGGAATACGAGTGGAGTTAAACAACTGAGCCCACTATTGAGCCCATCAACGAGGAAAAGTTGGGCTCCTGAGTCATCGAGTTCGACTGTTAACCAGGCTCAATATGGCCCAATAAACAAAAGTAATGGGAGAAATACCCAATTACATGGTAGTTGTATTACGTGGCACGACCCAGATTACTATGGTGGTGAGGAGTGGACCTTTCCTCTTGGAGCCCATGGTTGGAGTTGAATTGGTAAAAGTAGGCCCATTGATATTTGTTTGCTCTTGAGTGATTTCATAAAAAATGTAACATAAAGTGTTTCCTTTGCACATCCTTGCATGTTTGAGGTTGATAAAACGTTAATTAATTATCATTGTAAAAATACATAAATTTGTATCTTATCTCTGTAATACCTAAACTCAAATTAATGCATTTTATGATGTTTATCAAATAAAAATAAATTATTGGTATAGCATAACTTTGAGAGATTCATTTATATAACTTCCCGTTTTGAATAAAACCCATCAAATATCGTACCACTCGTTTCTATTCTTCATAGGTTTTAATAAAAATAATAAATAAAAAAACAAAAACAAAAACAAAGAAACCAACTATTTATTTTGGTAATAATTTTAGTTTAAAAAAGTTGCCATTTGAGCCAACCACTCACTGATTTAGCGTTCGAGGATAAGAAATCCAATTTGTGTATAGAGTGTGTTCGCATAACTACGGTCCTATAAACTCATGGAATATCTAATTAGTGTATCAAACAAGTGGATTCCTAGAGAAAGACGTATAATAGAGTTGTAGCTCAAACACTACTTTATAATTCTAAAAGAAAATTTTGAGTCTTAGTCTCAAAATTCCAAACCTTGTGTATTGAGTATTCCGTCACTTTCGATCTTAAACATCATAATACATGCAACCAAGACTAGTGTCTTTTACTTATCAAACCATTTTACTTATTGTGTCACGTAATAGTAATTAAAGTGCATTTTTATTGTTTATATTTTCGCATCGACCGGCAAAAATTTAAGACTTAGGCAGTCAAAATTTAATCAAAGAAGATTTTTTCTAAAAAAAGATTAAAATGAAATTTCTTTTTATTATTTAGATTGGTAGGAATTTGTGTGATTTTGGTTTAGGGTTAGGCCTTCTAGGTATTGGCAGCAAAAAGTGGAGAATGGAGTGTTTGAAATTGGAGAGGGTGTGATGTTTCAAAAGAAGAAAAAAAATGGACCCATAAATCTTCATTGATTTTAGGAAAAGATTTGTATTTTGGACAAACCATCCATGAATTTCAATTGATCCTTTTATTATTATCATTATTGTTTAAGGAAAAGTTTTGAACTCAACCATTTATGAAAAGAATGAATATAAATAGTAAATACATAAATTGGTAGACGTAGACCTTTTTCTTTATTAATCTCTCCTCTAGTCGGTGGTTGGTTGCCTTCTTTCCTCACATTTTTTTCAATGGCTCAATCTCATTTATTTCAAAACACATAATATTTAAAACTTAGTGTAAGATTGTGGAAAACTTAAGATTTGAAAAGATAAGAACTGATATATGATTGGAGAAAGGTTAGATTTTCATGTTACATTCAATCTTCTTGTTCATTTTGGTTATATTCCAACAAGTACGAAACTCATAGGGAAAAGAAAACAGATTTAAAAGTTATGATGATCAAAGAAAGATTAAATCTTATTTGAATCTTGATCATGTCAGTATATAAGTTGAGAAAGAGACAAGAAAGAAAAAGATAAAATTGATAATATTGTTTTTGTATGGTGGAGAGATGAAAAGGAAGGTAGAAAAAGATGGAAGTAGGAATGAATGTAATGGGGAATGGGGATGACATATTTCTTCTCACTCTCAAATTGTAATAAAGTCTCTCAACCAACTCCACACCCAATATAATATCTCTCTCTCACACTCTCTACACTCACATATCTATTTACTCATAATTACTACCAACCAAATCTTCCTTATTTTTCTATCTCCCTACCCCCATGTGCTCGGAGCCACCGCATAGCACCCATCATCCCCCCACCTCCACCCCGACGCTACCTCTGTCTTGGCTTCCAGTACTGGAGCCCCCATGGATGCCAACCCCCCCGCGTTTAACTTTGGTCTCTGTCCCCTTTTTGTGGGAGGAGGCGCCGGGGAAGCCGAGGCGGCCATCTGCTGCATCAAAAGTTCTGTGGCAGGTTCCCGTGGTGGCCGCCGGGAAGCTGCCTCCCCCACCACGGCTTTTGAAGAACGAGGTGGTGAAACAAAGCAACAATCTAGCGTCGCCAACGAGGGTTGTAGAGGGAGATGATCAAAGGGGTGGGGTGGTGGTGGGATCAAAGAGATGGGGTTCTTTTAGGATGTGTGACAGTAATGGAAGCGGGAGGTTTCGAAGGGGAAGATCAGCTTCATCATCGTCATTGTCACTTTCGTCTTATGCAACTTCACACTTCCTGGTAATTATCTCCAAATATTTCCAATTAATCATTCTTTAAGATACTTTGCTTTTGCTTTTCCTGAATAATCTATCACCATATAGTTTCAATTTTTAAAAGGTTAATTTGTAGTTTAATTCTTTGGTTTTTCAAAATCCATAGTTTCATTTCTTGCTTATATCTTGATTTCTTAAATATACATAATATGTCACTCAAATGCTATCAAATATTTGAGGGATGAGTAATCAAATTAACAAAATTTATTAGCCAACTTAATTCTACAACACATGTCTAAATACATTAATAAAAATGACAATTCAAAGATACAACAAATTTCTATAAAATGAACCCTTAATTAATTAAAAATCTCTAATAATTATTCATAGTTTTGATAGTTAAGCTAGAAAATTAATTTTGTGAATATTTTATATATATATGGAAAAGAGTTAATTAGAAATCAGAAGATATAAAGTCAAAGTAACTATAGATATATAGTAATATTTGTGTATGATGATGATGTTGGTTGATGGAAAGTTAATTATATGATCAATTATTTAAGGCAATAGTAGTTTACATGTTAGAATGAGGCTTAGATTTAATATATGCTAAAGACAAAAGTAAAATATTAATAATAAGTAGCTAGAAATTTGTAATGACCCACCCACCACTAAACTTTTTGACAATAAGAGAGAATAATACACACATTTTCTTTGAAAGCAAAGGATGTGTTGAAATTTTTATTTAGTTCATAAAATATTTGAAGTGGACGATGATATATATATATATATTAGACTAATTGTATTGTGTTTGATATCGACCAATTAATCTGTGTTAGAAATTAGTTATAGTTACTTTTAATTATATTTTGTTAGTTGTTATTAGTTAATACTATATAGTAAGAGTTGTCATTAATGAATTATTTTGTTTATTATATAGTTTGAACCCATTTTGTGTCTAAACATCAATATTGCAGGTGAATATCTATGAAAGCTTTAAACAGATTGTCCCATGGAGAAGAAGAAGAACAAGATAGTTATTAATTAACTATAAAAAATTAAGTCTTTAATTTGCATATGCTTTTAAGTCTATAAATATATATAAATTAGAGAACTGATCAGTACCAAGTTTAAAAATTGTATATGTTATATATAAGAGATATTTGAGACAATTGATTTAGTATAACTCAACACATATTATTTTACCTTAAAAATATTTTAACGTAAGTTTCTATGGATTTATGAACGATTGATCATTCATTTACTCTAGAACGAAGAAGGTAAATGAGATAGAGAGTTGTTACGAGTTGAGATTAAGTCTTGATAATAAAAAAGATCGATAATAATATCAATGTGGTGGTGTGCCCTATTGATTTGAGTTAGTACGTACATTTCATATAACTTAATTTTAGAAATTCTTTAAAATATGGTCGTGGTGTGATGTGGTGTGGAGGTAAGGTAAATTAATTAATTTTCTAAACCAATTAGATGATCATTTCTATTTTAATTAATTAATAAATATTTTAAAGGTAATTTAAATTATATTTACCAGAATGTTTAAATCCTACGCACTTAAATTACAAACATTTATGATCCAAACAACTTCTTGATTTTGACACTTTGTAAGTAAAAGAATGTTATTGATTATGTTAATAAATGATGTGTTTTATTTACGATTAAACTCATAAGAGCCTAATATTAATTCATGTATGGAGGTTAAATAGGAATCATAATATATTCGATAGAGAAAGAAAGAGAGGGATTTAATTTGTAATGGAAGTGAGTCATTGTGTGCTTGAAATTTTTAATTGAAAAGAAGAGAAAAGGAAAAGCATATATGATGAGTCATATGTGTGGTTGTATTGATAAAGGCATATTGGGATATTCCAAAAGCATATAATAGACAATGGTGTGTGTGTGTTCATTTAAACTTATGGGTTTATATCATATATATATATATGTTTAAAAGCTAGGTGGTTTGTTGTATTGTATTCTTCTTTGATTCTTTTAGTTTCCTTTCTTATGAAGAAAAGATGCAGCTTATGAACACAACTTTCCAGGCACCTATCTCTTCTCTCTCTCTCTTTCTCTCTTTCTCTTTTTCCATTCTTTTTAATTATTATAGTTATGACCAATTTCTTCGATGGATTTTGCTACTGTTTCCTCTCTCTTCTCTTGTTTTCTTCATCACTTCTTTTTTTTCTTCCTTTTCTTGCATAAACTATGGTTCATTACAATCCTTGCTTGGAAACAGAATAATAGTGTTTTTATATATTGTGCAAAAATTCTAATTTATTAAGCTATATAGCTTTGTTTCACAACTCTTTATCCATTTCTTTCCTGTTATATGTGGTTAAATATTTTTATGCTTCTCTGAGAAATAACATAAGAAATGATATCATAATGTGAATTCTTGTGAGATAAGTATATTCTTAAGAAATGCTTGTGCATATGTGAATTCTATTTTTTTTTCTTTAGAAAGTCTCCATCCTTCTATAAGGTATTGTAGAATTAATGAAAAAGGATATAGTACTTTTTTTTATTTGTATTTAACAAAAAAGAAAAAAGAAACGATGACATAGATGGTGAACTTTCAATGGTATAATTTTCTTTTAAAAGCATATTACAATTCATAATATAAAAGTTCAGTCCAGAATAATAAGCAGTTAAGTACGTAATATAAACTTTTTTTTTTAATAGATTATAAAGAAAGGGTATATATAATTAACAGTTCCAATGTGTTATATTACAATTTACTCAATAGGGAAGGGTATATCAGCCTATAACAATTGGCCTTATGCTGATTTCCCTCTCTTTTGTTGATCTTAAAAGTTCTCAATATTAGAAGAGAACTCATTCCCCAACTTCACTTTGACGGTTGGAGCATTGCCCATCACATAGCAAAAATGAAAGACTCTGCAACAAAGTTGAAGCAAAAACCAACTTATACACTTCTCTGTTTTGGTTTGAGTTCAATGAAAGTAGAGGATATTCAGATAACTCACCTGTAAAAATTTAGGGTCTTTGGAATGTTTATTCACGTAAGGGTGGCTCCAACTCGGGTGGGTTTCAAACTTTTGATGGTGTTCCGGAGATGCCCGAAAATCAAAAGAATCAGACCAAAGAAATACAAGAAGAAAAGATGGAGTTTCTCTAACAAGAAAGGTTTGGAGGAGATACTGCTTCCTCCTTCAGTCTTCATTGTTACAAAAGCCATTCTCTCCTCCATCCACCCTGTTAGGAAGAAAGTATTTTTCAGCATTTCCCAAGAACCAAAGAGAAACAGAGGAATACTAAAAGAAAAACACTCACATGAGCTTTTCTTTGGCAAGTTTGTCCAATCATGTGGACTCATCTTTGTTTCTGAGGCTTTGATTAAGTCAAGAAGAGCTTGATTTACCTAAATTTTCATAGAAAACAAACTTATCTCATCAGTTTCTGTTGTCAACTAGACATAGTGAAAAACGATATTTAGATCGATTGTGGTGAAAATAATACACCTCTTCGGTTCTCTCTCGACTGACTAGATGACCTCCATGGAGATCTACCATTCTAGCAACAGGATACAGCTTTTCGGCAAGTCTTCTAGCATAATACATCTGAGCAATAACATCGTGCCTGGTCGTTGTAAACAAATAAGTCATCAATCAATGACAAAGTAAAAATATCTTTATGCGATATATGGTAGGTGAAACAAATTTGTTTATTTGCATAATATTTGCAGATTTGGATGCCAGTCATCATTTCATACCATTACCAGAAGTGATTGGTTACCTGCCATGAATGACTGATACAAGAAATCCAGCAGACTGAAGGCATTCAATGTCTTTTCTTGTCACTTGATGCGTCCAGCATGCATTGACTTGACCCGCAAAACCATCATTAGATTGCATTCCCGTTGCTGATATACCTTCAACATATTCCTGCAAATAATTGTTTCAAGTTGAATATGACACTAAATCTGTATTTGTTAATCTATGTGCAAATGTTATGCTATAAACTAGAGAAAAAGTTAACTGCTCAATGGTTGGATCCCACCCCTCTTCTTCGAGATAAAAGGTTAAAATATCCACCCGAATCCAATTAGTGAAGGACTTTGGGAAAAACTAAAATTCTAAGACCAAGGAACCAAAATTCTGTCCACAGGAAAAAAGTTGATAGAGATACAGTGAACAATCAACAAATGGATGGTGTCATAGACAACTCTAGACAAGTTTTCCAAACATTAGGGTCCCGTTAGGTAACCATTTGGTTTCTGGTTTTTAGTTTTTGAAAATTAAATCTACAAACGCCCCTACATCTCTAAATTTTTTGCTTTGTTTACTTTTACCAATGTTTTCTATGTCAAAATCTGAAAACTAAAAAAGTAGTTTTAGAAATTTGTTACGTTTTTGGAATTTGGCTAAGACTTCAATCAACTATTATATTTAAAAAAGATACAAACCATTGTAAAAAATAATGAGAGGAAACGAGCTTACTTCTCAAAAGTCAAATAGTTACCATACAAGGCCTAAGATGTCTCTCAATATGAGCGCATGGTTTCAACGAAACTCATCCATTTTGGCAGAGACCCATCTCCACATACGTTTAAACATGCTAGTTTAAATGTCATTTAATGACTTTGAAAAATCTCACAAACTATTAGCTAGCTATATGGGACGGGATTATTTACACTCAGAAGTTGAGACTCAAGAGCATAACTACCAATGCGATGCCAAATAAGAGAAGAAGGTGGACCTTTCTCAAACAGGTTTCATTACAACTGACACCAGTTTTTGGTGTAACTGATTACTTTTTGTTAAAGCTATTTTCATAAGGAAGTTCAAAAGAAGTTTGTTTTGAGAGGGCTCGGGATGTTTGAGTCCTTTTCCTTCATGGTTAGCTTCCATAAGCAGCGGCCATTGCTCGAAACATTTGGCTCTTTGTTAGTCAATAACTTAATATCATGGTTTACTTTCAAGTAAGACTAAAATCTTCGAAACAGTTATATAAGCATTGTATTTCTATGTACGTAGTTATAGCTCTGAATAGTTGAAAAGTATGTTTATCTTTGAGATGGGATGCTGTACAATTCCAAGCAATCTTAAAGACTTGAATTCAAAGCAACTAGTGATGGTAGAATTAACTGGTTGACAGAGAAAAAATACAACTCAACATGGTAGTGTAGCTACCTTTCAAACCAGTTTCAGCACCATTAGTAAGCTTCTGAAGCCATAGAAATAATTAACTTAGTGTTTCTATTTTCATTTTTTGGGAGGTCTCGGGAGGAGAGGGTGGTTTGAAAAGAGGGAGACGTAATGGGGTGGTTTAATGAAAAGATAGGAGAGCCAAAATCCATCTGAGTCTACAAAAGCCAGTTAAGGATCCATCCATCATACATACCCGATACAATAATGTTCTTCTTTTTTCAAATCCAACATACTCCTCAAGATATTCCTGCACAATAAGATACAATAATATTTCTCATGAGAACATTCAGTGTACGTGTTTCAATTCACAAGGTATTGAAGATAACATAAGATAGCGTCAAGATTAACTTTACCTTTGAATAGTGGGTATCTAAATCGACACTGGCCCTTTGTTCAGGAGTCTTCGCCTTCATGAATCTGACTGCAATGTCAAACGTTTGCCTATCGAGCTACAAGAAAGAGTGAGAAGAAAGGCATCAGCATTAGACCTTAAGAAATAGCTCAACCACAACCGAGTTCAATCAATGACCTTTTATATTAAATTCACGCTCTAAGCCTCATCTTCACCAACTTAGAACTAGTAGCAATTTATTATCTTTTTTATGTTTCATAAAATAGATAGACCCTAAAACGAATGAAAAATATGCTAGCAGCAATAAGATATTTTCCTGAAGATTATATAGCAAATAAACAGCTCAGAGTGGCAGCACTGAATATTTTCGTTTTTTTTTAATATGAAAAAATACAAGCACTAAATATTTTATTCAGATACCTTGGGGCAACATTGAAAACCTCCACCGGTTACATTGAGCATGGCCAGCGACTTGACTCTTTCAGGCGCCATAGCTCCTAATTTGCAAGCTATCATACCTCCTATATTGATAACCAGATGCCATGTGAGAATAAAGAACTGATAACAACAAGAAGGTACTGCTTTTACTATTTCTCGTTCAGAAGTCCTTTAGCAGAGTTAAGAACTCACTCACCCATGGAATGACCAAAAATATGGGCCTTTTCCCACCCCAAATGATCCAATAAGGCAATGGCATCCTTGGCCATTATCTTTGTTCTGCACAACCAAGATAAGAAAAACTGATTACAAACTAATTGCAAGTGTTCTTTGTCTAATCGCTTCTTCTGGACCATGAAACAAAAATAAAAATGAAACCCAACAAAGAAGAATTTTGAACTGAATCCCCAAAATTGCAATAAATTTATAAGAGATATAAAGAAAAGTGATTCACAAACAAACGAATGTGGGTGGAACTCACGTATATTCAGATTTTTTGGTGGGGACAGAGCTCCTACCCATTCCCCGATTATCAAATGCACAAACCTCAATCCCACCACCATCCTCGAAGGTGGGTTCTTCGCCGACATGGGCAGCATTCCGATCACCGTCGTCATTGGGAACATCGGTCCCTGTGAGCCCTTTGATTTGGGGGCCCCATGAATCGTGGGTTCCGGCCAATCCTACCCATCATCAAGTCGTCCATATCAGAACCATCAGAATCGAATACCAAAAAAGGTAAAGTGAAATGGGAAAACACAGAAAATAGAAAATGTTGAAGAGACCTATGATAAGAAGGACCTTGGTGGAGCCACGTCCGTAAGTTCTGTAGAAAATTTTGATTGCAGAGTTGATTTTGACGTCCTCTGCAGCGGTGGAGCTGGTGTTTACCTCGATGAAGGGCATGGTTTGAAGCTGAAGAAGAAGAAGAAGAAGATTTTAATGGGTAATGGTGAATTGGGGATTTTGGGATTTTGGGAATTGGGTTTTGATAAACAGCGAAAGGGGTATTGAGTGGTTGGCGCCACCACGCGGCAGACGTATATTGAACAGCATGTTCGCTAATCAAACAAAAACATTGCCACACCTTTCTTTCCAATCATTATTTTATTATTATTACTATAACATTTTTTTTTCAAATATAGAAAAAAAAAATTAAAACTATCTCCAAAATATAAAAAGTCAATCAAATTTTATAGTTTTTTTTAGTTTTAATTTTCTTTTTCTATCTACTAGAACTTTTTATCATTGTTTGGTTGAAATAATATTTTGGTCCCTATTTTTTAAGTTTGTGTAACTTGTTCTGTAGCTTATTTTGTATAAATTAAAAGATGTGAATATGAAATCCAGGTTTTGATGGATAGTGATGTATTTTTAAATGTTCAATTAAGTTTATTTACTTTTAATAAATCTTAAATTGGTTAATTTTTATCAAAATTGACTAAATGATAATAATAGTTATTATTTTCATGAAAAAACACAATATGTGAATATATTTTTAAAATTTGGGTGAAATAAGCCATAAAAAAGGAAAAAGTGCATAAAAAAGTTCATATTCCACCAAGTGTGTATATATATTTCACACAAGATATTTGGAGAGCAGAACTTATTTACTTAACATTAAAGGTCAACTCCCGTTTCATTAAATAAATTTAAATTCGAGTTAACTTGCATTATTGTATGAACTAAAGTTAAGTGCAACGTGTGTTTCTGTAAACTTCATTAGAACTTCCAATCACTCTCGGATGGATACATTGGTTTTGATTTTAATGTTTCATATTTTACTTTTTTAGGAGTATATTTAAGATACAACATTGAAGAAATCAAGAAACTTCATGAACTTTATACAAACAAGGTAGGAAAGATATCTCTCACTTAGTGGATGTCAAATGGATAAAAGCAAAGCGGTTAGAAAGAAGACTAAACAGCTGAAATAAGTTTATTACTGCCTCCTGATTAGAAGCTGCACAAATTCTATCCATTGAACAAGATGGGACATATTCAACTTTTCAGACACAAAAGAGAGGTTTGAAGGAGACAAATAACTCAGATGCAAAACCTGCCTAAACACCATTTTGTAACATAACTTTTACATGTATTTTGTATACAAATTAGAGTTTTACCAAGTGTTGGTGAAGTATGAACACATACAAAGGCTCTACATATTTACAAAAGTTTGATTTTGAGAAGTGAAAAGATGATATTATCCTTGCCTTGACCAGGGAATACCAAAGTGAACCACAGAGAACCTGCTAGTTTGAGATGTTCACCAACTCAAAACATAGGAGGAACCAACCAACCTGTAGTCCATCCGAGGAGCAAACTGGCACCAGCAAGACTCAATCCCACGGCGAAAGCAATGTCATACATTGTAAATTTACGATGGTCTCGGTCCCTTTTCTTCCTTCTGTTTCTAGGTTTATTGAACTGATTGCCTTTACATGGGTCCCAAGGCAAGGCATCTGAGAACAGACCAGTGATTGGTTGATCTTTGTTCCTAAGTTGAAGGCAAATGTTCTGTAATTGCAGTAACTGGAACCACTGCTTATAAGCAAAAAGTTGGGTGGCTTGTCTGAGAAAGAGTGAGACAATGTGCTTCTTCTCTGTATCTGCTTCTTGTGCCGCTTTCTCAGCCTCCCTTGCTCGAGTTTGTGAATGGCATAGTGCTTCCAACAATTGTGCTTTGCTAGAATTCAGATTTGAAATAATACTCGAGTTGTTTTCTTCATTATCAGTTCTGCTAATGCTGTTATTACAGAATACAGATAGTTATTTTTTTATTGCTTGATAATCAACCAAACTTTTCAAACACAACTGATGAACAAGGAGAAGAGGAAATAGGAGAATAGAAGAGCAACCACATTCGTAAAGAGAAAAAGGATAATGGAGATACTACAAGGAGAAAGATGCATATTGACCCTACAGCTTAAGAGAGCATGTTTCATATAATTAATTGTTTAGAATACTCGCAGGCAGAGTATTTCATGGTTTTGATTTCCTATATGTTACTCTATATGGATTTTTGAAATCTCAATTGTTAGTCTCTCTTGGCTTTGCAGTCCTGGATACCCTAGCATACCAACACAAGATTGCATCGTTTGACACATGATTTTTACTGTTCTTTCTTTCACACAGTTCATATCCAAATAATAATCAACACCACGTTATCCAACCACCAATTCATTCCATCTAAACTTCAAAATCTTAGATTCCATTTTCAAAGAAATAGAAGGCTAAAAAGGACGGTGGAAAGCTTTCCAATGGTAAAACAGATTGATTACTTATTCTTAAAATCATGCCATTAAATAGACAGTTTAAATATGCAGAATTTGTACTCGAACAATACCTGAAATGATCTTGATGACGCAGCGAGTGACCTATACTACCGACACCCATGCCACCTGAAGGATGTATGTCCCGGTTATATCCATTCAAACTAGATAATTGCATCTCAGTAAACGGTGAATTGAGAAAGCAATCTTGATCAAAACACTCAAAACAGGTTAGTTCATTTTTGCTCTGGTGTTTGGTTCGTGGTTGAGGAAGATCACAATTTTGCACGTTTTCAAGTGATTTCCTAGCAACCAAGGAAGCCAACTCATCTTTACTAGCAGAACGCCACCATGGCTTAGTCTTCTCAATGCCAATCCAATGCGACTCCAAATCAAGAGAAACCTTATCTCCTTGCTCGGAGATCTGATTGTCAAAATGATCTTCTATGTAATGGAACTCATCAATGCAGTCTGTTTTCTTAGTCGTGTTTACAGATTCATTGTTGCTCACAGCCTCAGTGGTAACATAACTCTTGCAAACTCGATGTTCAAGTTCTTCTATGTTTTGATGCCTTTCAACAGATACAGTTGCTTTACTTACAATCCGGACACTTGAATTATCCACTCCAGCATGCAAAGTTTTTGCCCATCCTACTGCAAAACCCTTTTGATGCTGAAAATCGGGTTGCTTATCTGACTTCAACTGATAAGATGTTGGGATATGAGCAGGTTTAGATGGAGAATTATACCCATGTGCTCTATGATCAGATGCAGCATTACGTTCTGAATTTAAGGAAAACGATGGAGTTGATAATTTTGAATCTCTGTAACCATCATCTTGGGCAGTGAAGTGGTTTTCCAAATGCTTTCGTGGATTTGCTTCTGCTGCAGCCATTACTCAAATATCCACGACTGTTAGTCTACAGATGAAAGACAACTAGTAGTTAGACATTAAATTCAATACCCCAGCAAAAGCAATAATCAGCTAAAAACAGAAAGTAAAAGCAATAATCATGTATTAATTTAGAAATCAATACCAAAGCTTGGTTCAGACAGATAGCCAAAACTAGGCTTTCTAGCTCATGTAATGAAATGTCCACATCCAGAGCTCCATAGCAAGCACTTGAACAAAAAGATGGGAAAACTCTAAATGGTTCTGAACTGATTCTTTTTACCCCTTTCAAAAATTTAAGACCATCCTTTTGCACAACATTTTCCTCATGTCCGTAGTGTAATAGTTCCGAAAGCAAATTCTAGCTAAAGAGAACCTTATGAACAGATGAATACGATATGATCACACGTATAAGCAGCTAACTTATTGGACGAGTGTGTTGTGGAGAAAAAAAAACAATTTCAGTTCATTCCTGGCATTGTTTGGAATATTTGAAAGAAATGAGCTAAAAAATCAAACCTCAATGGTCCAAAATACGGTCTTTCACTTCATGAACCTCGAAAAGGGCTAAGGCTGAGGAAGCTGATTTGCTTTATAGCTTTAACCGCATATTTATAAGAATTGGAAGAAAAAAATGGGTATGATTAATCCCAGCAAAAGGATATCAATCAAGAAACAGATAGTTCTGAAAATTGGTATCCAGTACCATTTCGAAACGATCAGTACAACACGGAGGGAATTCTACATAATTTGCTTCGATTGTAAACAACCCCAGATAACAAGAAGAGAGAATTCAAAAAAAAAAAAAAAGAAAGAAAGATGGCAAAATTCAGACGTATTCCCAGATGAGGAGCAACACCCAGTTGCAAATTTAAACCTAAAAATCGAAAGTCTACCCAGAAGATGAAGTGAGCAAGTAAATAAACTTGGCAGAGCAAAGGCGATCAAAAGATTCTAAATAGAAAGTTTAGATGGAAAATGAAGAAGAAAAAGGACATAAGAGGGAGAAGATTACCGTGGAAAAGAAGAAAAGGGTTTGAGAGGGAGAGAATGGCGGAGACGTGAAAGGGAAACAGAGAGGAAAATGAGTTTTATTGTTGGAATCGTAGGGATTACATTAGAATATAGAAGAACTACTAACATGCCATTACAGCGATGTCAACTGTAATGGTTATATTCAAATTTTCAAAAGCATACTTTTTCAAAACCAAATTCTAATGAAAAAAAAATGATAAACAAACAAATGAGGAAGAAACCCAAACGCCACTTAGTTAAACATTATAGGAAAATATAGGTTTTTTTTTTAAATTTTGGTTGAGTTTGGAATTGGATTGCTTGTGAAAACAGATTATTGTATTTCCTTTTAAAACACTTCTTAAATTGTTTAAAAGTAAAATCCTCCTTTTTCTTTTTTTTTTCCAATAAATTAATAGTTTCAAATTTTCATATAATACAAACGAGTGATGAACGACTGTATTATAATAATTTGTTAACAATAGATAGTCATAGAAGGTCGGGTCATTTGTGGTCCTAACAATGATGGTAAGAAGTGGTGGTGATTTATGACGGTGATGATCATAAAAACGTGAAGTAGTGTTAAGAGTATATGTTGGTCATTTTCAAATATCATGAAATTGTAAAAATAAAACTTGAACAATTTTTCACAATACTTATATCCAAAAAGTTATTTTAGGAGGTTTTTTTTTTTAAATTAGAAAAACAAGAAGAGAGAAAAAAATAATAATAATGCTAAACTTAGTAATTTAAACTAAAATTTTTAAAAGTTGTCAAATAAAGAAATAGTTGAAATTTATTGACAAGTTATTGTATAGCATCGTTATCTTTTTGTTTGTGGAAATGTTTAGTTTTACAATTTAATTGGTCAATGAATTTCTTGTTACGGTATTTATCTTTTGAGTTTCGAGTGTATTTGGCAGAAAGTTGGTAAGTTTAAAAGAGTCGAAAGAAATAAGAATTTGGTAACATAACACTAACTTTTCTTAATATGAGAAATATAATATTTGAAATTGAAGGATTAATAAAGTATGATTGATGTGACAAAATTATATATTTATAAGAGTGGAAATCTTTGGTAGGCGTTGAATATGGAGCGTTGTGTCACCTTAAGATTCTTGGGCAACCAAACAAAGCTATATTCTTCTTCACTACTCTTTGAAGTTTTCATATTTTTCTTTGAGTAATAAATTCATGAATATATCACTTTTGGTCAAATCTTGAAGTTCTTATCTGATCCCTATAATTTCCAAATATTGAAATTTTGATCAGTAACTTTACAAATAGTTCCAAAAGGTCCTTCAGACTCTTTTTGTGGCAATTGTTGAATTTTATTTCATACTCATCGACCAATCAATTCACCCATTTAAAGTTGAAGAACTTTGTAACACTAAGCTCTGCAGGTTGAAGGCTTCCTTGAACTGTGACCAAGTCAAGATGCCTTCGCTGGTGTCGATCAACTTCTCAACAGACTCCCACCATATATAAGCATTGTCCAATTCCATCAACACTGCAATATCTGACACTCTTTTAAGGCATTTCGTATAACGTTGAGAGTTCTATCAACGACAATTAGTGACTCGTCGTCAATACTTTAAGTTGTACTTTCTGAAATCTCAGGACTGTCGCTTCCTCTCACATGTTTTGTTGACTTTTATTTAACTATGATTGCATTCTCTCCATCACGACGGCAGTAAAAGTTGAAGAGGGAAATTCAATCAGGTTACCGAGTAGATTCAATGGTGGTTGGACCACTGGTGGGAACCCTTGGCTCGAGTGGTTGTTCCAGTGACCCTAGTACTGGCTAGCCTCTAGCGGGCCTACCTCATCTAGATTGAGTTGAACCTATTTTGTGTGGCACCATAGCCTGTACACATAACTATATTTCAACAAGTCAATGAACAAGCAATAATAAAGCTACTGGTCCATCAAGCTAAACAAATACTTTTATGCACAATGTTCTACCAAAACATTTTACGGATAAGACATACCTTGCCATGCAAAGTATAAGTGGAGGTTTTATATTGGAAATGTCATGTATGATGTAATGAATTGACTCCAGTTATAGGTTCTAAAACGTTGGTTCGTCACATTTCCTTTTTGTTATTTGTGGGGAAGGAGAGAAATGATGAGAAAGAGAAGAAAGGAAAAGAGAGAGAGAGAGAGATGGGGCAGCAGCCACGATGGCCGCAGGGGGAGGGGGAGGCAAAATAAGAGAAAAATATTACTTTAAGAAATTAAAGAAAAATATAATTTTCAAAAAATATAACGTTGTCATGCACTGACAACATTCAATTGTTATTTTAAGCAAGGTATCAAATATATTTATCACATAGAATCATCATTTAGAGATGGAGACGTGTATTTAGACCTCTTTTAAAGTTCAGGAACATTATATAAATCTATCTAAACAATTAATCCAGAAGCTTTATCATTATCTCGAGAAAAGGAAAATATAGATCACAAGATTAAGAAAGATGAATGATAAATACCTTTAGTATCGCATCTGGTTCTTGAATTTCATCCGCAGCATGGATAGTCGTTTTTGAAGTAGAAATTTCTCATCTTTCATTCCCAGTTTGTCCATGCAGAAGACTATTTTCTTGAGGGTGTCGATGACCTCTTTACCATCTTCCCCGAACTCTTTCTCCTGGATTGTAAGAATTCTCTTCAGCAGCTTCAGTAGCTCACTTTCATCCTTCCCTAGCCTGCTCTGAATCGAAACCAAACAATCTAGAGCTTCACCTGCGTCCAGTTCAGCAGAACGAGGAGCTCATGTGAAGTGACAGAACAAGTGATATACACGTCATTATCTATTGAGTACAAATATAAGCAAGCATCAATTCTCACCAACAGGAAGTGAATCTTTTCCAAAAGCATTTTCCCTTATTCGCAAGACTTCAAGCGCAAGTTGCTCAGCATCATTGTCCTGTTTTAGATTGTAAAGAGTGACAGCAAGATTCAACATTGGGACTGTAATTGATTGATCATCAGATCCCACTGCCTTTATCATAATATCCAATCCAATTCGCAACAAACGCTCAGCCTCCACATAATTCTTTGACCGTGAATAAGAAGCGGCAAGGTTTACAAGGTGCTTCACTGAACTGGGATGCTCTTTTCCTTTCAACCTTTCATTGATCAACAAACACTCTTCTAGAAGTTCTCTGCCTTCATTCGCTCTGTATTAAACCAAATTTTAGGAACTCATGAATACTGGTGGTAAAAGAAAGAGCTCGGGAATGCTCTTGGGAGGCTAGGAACATCATTGGAATAATAAAAGCGTGTTAATTATTAACCTAGGAATTAATATATGAGTGGGATAAGAGGAAGGCAGGCAATTGGTTTAAGGAGGGTCAAGTACCTTCATTACTTGGGAGTTTTTATAGTTTTTCTATTTGATATATTTCAATATATTCCAGTAACTTGGGCTCTATCAATAGTGACAAGCTTCAAACACCAACAGTATTTTTTTAAAAAACAAATCCCAACATAAGTGTGTGTATGACAATACCTTCCTAGAACATGCAATAGTTCTGCCAAATCAATCCTCATCTTCTCAATGGTGCTGTCATCTAAAGCAATATCATTTGAATCCTTGATAATCTCCAAAGCTCTTCTACATAAGGTAACAGCTTCGTCTGCTTCCCCTATGAACGAGTGGAAAAGTATTTTGCAAATGAAAATTTTAGCTAGTGAATAAAAATAAAAAAGATGACACAAGCGACCAAAGTTACCTCTTGCACATTTTGCATTAGCCAGAGAATACATAGCCATTCCGACTTTTCCATTTTTCTCTCCATATAACTTTTCATATATGTTCACAATCCTAAATGGGGCCATGAAAGTAAGTGAATAGTCCAAAGCAAGAGATAGATAGATAGATAGATAGATAGATAGAGAGAGAGAGAGAGAGAGAGAGAGAGAGAGAGAATACCTTGCAAAACATGTTTCTGCATCCTTGCCTTTTCCTTCTTTGAGCATAAGATTGCCCAGACTAATCAAAGGTATAACCAAATCCTCGTTCTCAAAGCCTCTGCTTGATTCCAGAAGTGAAATTGCACGATTGTAGCACTCTACTGCCTTTCCAGCTCTTCCAATGGTACCAAGAACTTTAGCCATCCCTAAAATTGGAGTGATAAGAAAGCTACTGTCTTCTCCTGCAAGGGTTTTATTGTAAGACGGTTTAGAGAGGAATAGAAAAACAAATTATAGCTCCCGTACCAAATTTTTTCTCCATGATATCAATTGCTCTCTTGTACACAGATATTGATTTCTCAAACTTTTTTAAGGTTGAGTACATGCTCCCCATATGCAGAAGCACTGAATCCAGAAAGGGTTCACCGTCTGTCAGACTGTCAACAACCTTGTTCAACTGCATGAAGGAAAATCCATTAGAAGAAGGAAATGAATCTCACTTAAACCGAAGTGAGTCTACAAGATCGACCAACTGAAACTTTGGCTGTATAAGCATGGGATACTTTTGGAGCATAAGACTAAGGCCCAGACATGCTCGTATAATTTTTAAGCTCTAAGCTACTTCATTATTACTCCAAAATCGCCTAAAAAATGTGACTAGATTGCTAGATGACCATCTCCACTTGTCTTTAGGCAAGAATAAGGCCCTGACATGCTCGAATAATGTCCATGGTCCTGACTCCTGACCTGGTCTACATTCCGGCTATCATAAAGTCAACCCAGCATGGGCAACTCCAAATAACTAATGCCATTTTCTAGGTAATTGAATTAATATTTTACCACATGAAGGCTAGATCATAACCTAAACAGAAAAATAAAATCCTCGAGTCATGGAAGTACAACCGTTGTTGCACAAAATTGAGGAGCACTAAAGTTTCCAAATCAATTACTGTACGAATGATAAGGGAAAAAGAAGTTACTATATCCAACACAGAAGCAACAAACTTCAAGTCTCCAACAGTTAAATACCCCAAAGCCACGATGTCAAGAACAGCAGCTTGTTCAATGCCAACGGCGCCTGATTCCATTTGTTCTTTTACAGCTTCATAATTAGCTTGAAGTAGCTCTACAGCATCACTCTTCCTCCCGCTCATGGTCAACGTTCTGACTTCATTGAGTAATTCTTCCAACTGAACTTCAAATTCAGCCACCGTGTTACAATCAGTACGGTAGTGCATGTGATCAGACCTAGTAAAGAGTAAACAACCGTGGTTCAATTTTTCATCTGGATATAATAGACGGACAATTCTTGACACTTACATCAAGAAATTTACAAAATTTGGTCCCAACCTTTGATACCCAATTGGAGTGAACGCAGAAGAAACGTGCTTCCTTTCAGCCCCAAAAGCAGCTCTACTTGAAGCAGAAGGTGTTGATGCAGAGAGGCAAGAAAAAGCTCCAACAGGTACCGCATAAAGCTTGATATTACATTTCTGAAGGCAAACTGAGGAGCATGTGATTGATGCCCTTTTGCAAATGCAATGACTGCACGGAAAAAACAGATTTCACTCATCCTAAAACTGCATAGAGCATATATATTTTACAGAAGTGGATACATATACTGAGTTTAAAACAAATGCAACAGACAGTAGCTACCCTGTAAACCAAACTCCTAAGGATTGATATTCTACACAATTAACAGCATCCCAATTTCGACAAATAAACGAAGAGAAGCAAAAACACAACTGATAAACTGCACTAATTCAATTCAGAA
Organism: Cucumis sativus; assembly: GCF_000004075.3. Classification (NCBI taxonomy): domain Eukaryota; kingdom Viridiplantae; phylum Streptophyta; class Magnoliopsida; order Cucurbitales; family Cucurbitaceae; genus Cucumis; species Cucumis sativus. The sequence goes on along the minus strand of NC_026659.2, from coordinate 198,561 downwards.
GTCAGAGTTCGCATAATCAAAAAAATGAACTGGTAAACAAAGACAACCATGAAAAGAAAAAAAAACCTGTAAGATGGAGAAGAGAGAAGAAGGAAAGTGGCCATTGAAGAGAGTTGAGGAGCTACAGTAACAAAAGCTCTTCTCAGCTCGCGATGAAACGATATAGCTTGATGAAGGAGAGGACGATGTACTCTCGGTGAAGCGCGATTTGACCTGACGAGTTACCCATAAGTTCATAACCATTATTTGGGCCTTTTCGTCCATGAGGCCCAAGCCCATACCTCGTAAGTTCTAGCCCATTAGGGAAACTCCAAGAACACCAAGGACACAAAAATAAAATGAATATCAACTAATCTAACTTTCATATCAACTTAGATATCTAAGCTAATGTTTATGTATTTCACTTGGATATCAACTTTCAGTGTGGTACTCATCTGGAATGATGTCCATGTTCGAGTCTAAATCTTTGGATAACATTTTAACGATTTTTACTTCAAAATGTAATTTTGAAATGTTTATGATATGTCAAGAATAATATTATAACTTTTCTAAATATGGAGTTATTTTATTTATAATTTAGTATGTTTTTCATATTTTAACCAAAGAGTTGTCATAGAAACACTTTAAACTTATCCATAAACTTTTTGCCTTTATTTAGATGGAAGATTTCGTTAAATTATTATGTTGTCCATCCAAAATTCTATAATACGATTCAAATAGACTAAAAATTGGATCCATGAGGCAACTTGTTAAGTTAAGTTAAGGATGACAAATATAGCATGTTGTTATAGATTAAGTCTATAGTTTTGTTTATGAGTCTACTCAATGACCTTGGTCACATGCATGAATCAAATTTTGTTTTTAATACCTTGTAATCAATGTAAAATTACATTTATATAGTTTTTGGTAAAGTTAGTATTTAAAGAAAATAGACCCATAGAGGATGTGGGAATTAAGCAAATAAAAGGCAATATTTCTCTTCTTAAAGAAATCTATGGAGAAGTTTGTCAACAAAGTTAACTTGTTGTTAGTTAATGGTGATAAATTATGATGTCAAGTATAGTTTTAGCTTCTCTTAAATAAAAAATATGTATGTATATAATGTTAGGTGTGTGATGACAGAAGCATAAGAGAAAGTGGGTATTAATCTTTTGTATGAAGTGACAACCACAAACCCATTTCAACACAAAAACAATGGTTCCAATTTAGTTTCCAATATCTATTATTCATCTTTCATATCTCAACCCCATCATCAAACATAAAAGAATGAAATAGATGAATTACAAGACTTGAATATTTATAAATTTCAAATGAATACAAAATGTGTCTTACAAACTTTTTGTAATAATTAAACCATCCATGGACTCAACAGCACACACCACTTTGGATGATTATTGCACCAAATTAATTTGAATATGCCATTATTGATTTTATGATAAGGGATAGCCCATATTTATCAATATTTTATGATTGTACTAAAAAAATTAACAATAGATTATGGTTTGTTTTGTTGGCTATGTATAACTTATCTTTCAAATATTAAACACATCCTCTCTGTGCAATAATGATTTAACTTTTCAAGAATACCCACTTTGGTATAAACCAAGGTTAAGTAATTTGATGTAATGATTTGTACTCCAAATCTTATAGTTTCAACTTTTTATTCCAATGTTTAGATATGAAATCACTTTCATTATAGCTTAATTTTAAGACAGGATAAAAAAAATAATGATTTAAAATAATAATAATAATAATAATAATAAAGTTTGTAATTATTAGCATTAAGAAAAATAGAGATTTATATTAAGTTTAATATTAGTCAATCACTATCTTATAAACATCATGATTGATTTAGGTTTGAGTGATTTGTGTAAATTAGTGATTAAAAAATTTAGAAACTTTTGTTTAGAGAGTTTAATGTGTTGAGTTGTCTCCTTCTCTTGCATTGCATTTGCCTTTGCCTTCCCCCACCCTCTCCTCTCCTTTTAGTGCTTCCATTAGTGGGAAACCTAATTACACTATTTCCAAACTTCAATTCTCTTATAATAATATATAGTTTAAGAAGAATATGTTAATTCTGTTTTTTTTTTTTTTGTTGTTGTTGTCTTAGCAAGGGATCATGTTGGGTATACTTGAAAAAAATTTTATTGGTGTTTTTAAAATCGATTTTGCTACTTTTTTTCGACCTTCTTTTTCTGACTGCACGTTAGAGACAGTGATTTAGTACCAAGATTTCATTATATTTTGTTTTCAAAATAGTGGTTATTCTTTTATGACACGCTAGTAACAATCTAACAAAAGTAAAAAATAAAATAACTAGTAGTTTATAAAGCTTTATTTTGATAATGTAACGTCCACTTTCGTGTTGGAATATTACATCTATTTAACTTAGAAAGTGATAGTCAAATTATGAGGACGAATGGCTCTCTTTAGTTAAAGTGGGTCTTTCAGTACAACATAAATGGAGTCCCAAAAATGGGATCTTGGAATTCTACCTAATTTGGCTCAAACCACACTCACATACACACTTATATTAATATTGTAAGAAGTTTCCAAAACAACCCATGTAGCCATTTGGAATTGAGAAGTTTGTTGTGTTAGAAAAAAAACCCACTTGATATTGCAATAACCCAAACTACACTCTCCAAATTGGAGGGTGCTTTTTCCTTCCTTGTTTTATTTTATAGAAAAATCTTCATATACTTTACAATAACAAATCAAGTGAAAGTTGAGAGCATTAAGATACATTTGCTTGCCTCTTAACAAAGAAAAATGAATAAAAAAGATTGGGTTGATGAAATAAAAACACTTAAAAATGGACAGCACTGAAATTTGGCAAGAGGTGAGGCCATGCAAGGGGATTATTGGTTGCTTACATTGTAGGCATGCACATTATAATCACTTCTTTTAATTAATTTTAATTTCATTTTTTAAAATATTCATTTTAAATTTAAATCTAAAAAATATGAAGAGTTGACTTTAATGGGTTTGTGGGCAAAAGTTAATGCACAAAATCATCATTATGTAGCTATTGGGGGGAAGCACCATGAAAATAGCTTCTCAATTTCTCACTCATTTCCCTCATGGAATTAAGGATAAAAGCCTAACTTCCCCATCCCACATTCCTCCAACCCTTTGCTTCTTACAAATTACCCCTCTCTTTCTCTCAAGCTTCAACACAACACAATGTCCCTAAAAGTACTTAAATTCTTTCTCCTCTTTCTCCTTTCAATCTCCATTCCTTTCTCTTCAGGTAACGTTTGTTTAGTTTTGTAATCTCGTCCCCTTAATGAATAATGCTAATATATATATATATATACTCTTTTCGTTTAGGAATGGTGGTTGAACCACTTCGAGACGACATGATTGCATATAAGTCAATTTTCAAGGTAACTATAGTGTTTTTTGAAAAGAGAAGTAAACAAAGAAAATTCAAGAGCAAAGTTATATCCAATAAATTTCAAGATATTTCTTACCTAGTTTCAAGAAACTAAATGATTTGTCGTTCTTTTTCTTCTTCAACGTGAAAAGATGGGAGGCATCCAAATGAATGGAAGGAAGCTTATGACACTCGACCTACAAGACTACGATGAAACAAAAGCAAATAATAGACACGATCCGAAGAAGCCAGGAAATGGAAAGCCTTGAGTTAGCCTCTCTTTGCCCTCGTGGTTTAAATAACGTGAAAGCACTTCCTATCTTACTTTACCAAGATAATGAAAGTGGTATGGCTGTGGATCGAGAATGTATAGTGGCCTTCTAAGATGAGAAACCCTTTAGATATAGCAAGACCTTTGATTCTTTTTTTATCAATTTCAATTTCACTTCCTTCTTATGCGTCTAATGCTCTAGTGGCTTTGAATAACAAGGCCGAGTGCGAGCTTTGTGGTTATGTTTGAGCAGTTATTTAGGTGTCAAATATCAATGATGAGCTTAAGCTTATGTTTAAATGCTTTATCGTTGCATGGTTGGAATTTGCTAATGGGTACAATTAGTCACTAATCGATAAGACAGATAAAGTAAATATTATAAGACAGAGCATAATTCAAGAAATCCAAATGGATTAGACTGGATAGAAGCAGAATAGGAGAGATTAGAGGCATAAATCAAGTTTGAGAAAAACGAATAAGAGCTCAAAGAAAGGGGGGAAAGCTGAGTTTATGAAATGCCAAGTGAAGCTTTTCATCAATCAGACTTAAAAGGTTGATGATAAATGTCCTGATCAATTAACAAAGGATAACAGGGCATCATTGGAAAGAGTTATATTTTTCATACAAATTGCTTGCCTCCAAAAAAAAAAGCTAGGAATGTTGTTTTAAAAATAATGGAAAAGAAGACAGATAGTTCAGATAAAGATGAAATCAAGTTGAGTACCCACCAAATTCAAAGGAAAAGATGCGGCAGCACCACTAGGCACTAAGGAAAGTTATGACTTCATTGAATCAGAGTCAAATCATACACAATATATTACTGTTCCTCCTGTATGTAAGGCAAAGACAGTTGCACATCTAGAAGAGGTTAATTTAATGATCTTATTCTCACTGTCTTCGAAAGAATGAAAAGTTGGCCACAATGACAATATAATTCAATGATTCAAAAGGTTCAACGGACAAAAATGGTATGGAAATAACAAAAACATGTGAACAAGTCAGTGGAAAACACTATTAAAATAATCAGCAAGTACCTAATAAATGACATCTTCGTTGAAGGAAATAGTTAATAAATATAATGGTCTCTTTTAGAAAATGAACACTAACAATTAGAGAGAGAGAGAGAGAGAGAGAGAGATGAACGGCTGAAAATGCATCCAGAAAAGGCTGTAGTAACAGAAGATGGCAACAAATATATCTTTAGCACCCTCAATTTCCAATCATCAAAACTTTCCTTGTACAAATAATATATACAAGCCAACAAAATCTTCAACTTCTAAGCAGACGTCTCACCCAACCCAACAACTGAATCCAAAAAAACATCACAACTTTTGTGATGTTTCCGATACATATACGTCATTTGCAAAATAATAAGATATCGGATGTAAAAGAAATAAATAAAGGAAGAAGAAAGCAGACTCTGAAATGACGACTGTACTCCAAAAATGACAAGGGATATAATGATTTCATGAATTCACCGTATTGATCATGTATGTTGAACTACAAATTGAGACCAAATGAAATGCAAATATAGGATATGAAATATGATGACGACCCTTCATGATGTGTATTGCTATGAAACTGAACCAAACGAGGTGTACAAATATGAGTGAATTTCACAGGAAAGACCAGAATACAACCAGACATGAAAATTCACTAAGACTGATGCAAAAAAAAAAAAAAACAAACGGGTAATAAATCCTTAACTAGAACCACTAGAGTAGAAGTTTAGAGAAAAAAGAACTAGGGTGTCTAAGCAGGGGGCAGAAGAAGTGAATGAACACTCCCCGTACTTTATCCATTTTGACAACCAAAAATTATATGATGGCAAACCCCACTAGGTTGGACACACTATCTCAAGTCAGAGATACAATTGGAACTGACCAAGCCAAACGAACTGGGGGCGCTAATGGACGCTCCCTCCTCCCACTTCTACCATGACATACAAGATCCCGACTTGATGCTGCTAATGCAATAGTTAGCAATGCTTTCATGATGACGATGATGCAAGAGTTAGTGACAACTAGAAGTGAACAGCTTCCTGTTGTCCTGAGAGTGAAGACTTGTAAGATGCAATCCGGACCCCAACTCAACACACCCATATGCATGCAAGGACTTCAAATGTGAAAAAAAAGAATTTGCCAACCAGCAGAAGCCTAAATTGAAATGGCACGGCTGATGGCCAACTTAGCCCATTCAGCAGATTCTTTAATCAAATGGTCATCAGAGGACAAGCATTCACTTAAAAAGTCTTTGCTTGAGACAGATTGCTGAATCAAGGAACCAGCATTGCTCCCCAGTGTATCAGCCAAATCTCCAAGGACTCCAATGGCAGTTTTCATAACAACTTCATCCCTACAGGGAGTACAAAAATGAAAGTTCAGACATATTTCAAATTTAAGAACATAACAACACCAACAGAGAGAGAGAGAGAGAGAGAGCAAAGAACTTACATGTCTTTTCTCATGTAAATACTATCCAAGAATTGAAGAATATGTGGGGCATAAGGAACTAAAAGCTGAGTTTTTGGAGAGCTCTTGAAACCTTGGAAGATTCCTGAATATGCCTCCAAAATCCCGTTTCTCAAAGAATTTGTATATTCAGTCATTTCGTCATCAATACCTGCTGTGTGTGCAGATAACTCTGCTGCCCTTTGAAGCATGGGCATCGCATACATCAAGTACTTCTCAAAATTCTCTCCTATAGCCAGTGCTATATCACCAAAGCATGAGAAAATAGGGGGCTTAACAGAACGATGCAATTGATCACTGGATAAATTCTTGAGCAACTGAGTCATAATTCCATCACAATAGGGTAAAATCTTATCCTCCAATGCCCTGCATATGTCCCCTACCACACCAACAGTCACGGCACATACTTGGTACTCCTCAAAATTCTGAAGTCCCATTTCTATATATTTATAGAACTCGGTCATGTATTTACCAAAATCAGGGCCTGTTGAATATGCAAGAGCTCCAATCGCCAGCATTGCTTCCTCATGCACAGTGGCATTTCTGCAAGCAAATACCCTAAGGAAAAGTCCCATTATTTGGTCCGCATACTGCATGAAGGCATACTTATTTGGCTCTGATGATCCTAGCTTCTGAATAAGAACTTGTAAGCATCCACAGAGAAGGCCTTGTAGTTCTCCCTGTCTCTCCCTTTCATCAGACGAAAGTTTTTGCCCCTCAAGCGTATTGTGCAATTCCATCATAATGACAGGAACAAGTTGCAACACCATTGGTGCTGTTTCATCAGTTGAACACCTCACAACTTCATTCAATGTTTCATACGCAGCAGTCCTCAACCGCGATTCCCCAGCATCTTCTCTGTGAGTAACAGTCAATAGGGACTGAACAATTTCTTGAAAAAATGGAGTTAGAGGAGATGATGGGCCAACATCTTCATAACCCTGAGCAAGAAAATAGAGAGCACCACAGGCTTTCTCTGCCACATTTGGAACGTCCTTCATGCTCTGGAGAAGAACCGTTATTATCTGTTGACAATTAGCCTGATTGATTATCGGTGTATCGAGAGTTGAACCATGAAGGAATTCAAATATCCGTCCAAGGGTCCATGCAGTTGTGTCCTTCACATGGTTATTTGGATCCTGAGTCAAGGCAGACAGCATGAACCCTAAGGCCACGTTCACAATTGGCATCAATTTTTCTGGAGCAGGCCCCTCTAAAATTGAACCAAAAGCATATGTGGCTGCCTCCCTCTGCCTCCAATCTGATTTTGTTATGTTCTCTTCAATGAATGGCATAACAAGTGGAACAATATCATCGCCCACTGTTCGTGCAACTAGCCCAAGACATGTACCCCCAGCCATGGCAATGTTCCAAGCCCCTTCATCTTGATCCTGATCCTCTTCTTGCTTAAGAAGTGTCTCAAGTAACATGGGCACAAGCGCAGGTAGTGCCTGCTTGATGAAATAAAAGCATGGTATATCAGAATCCCCAGTAAAATCTTCTCCATACTCTTCCAAAATATCTATCTCCTCGTCGCAAATAGAACTCCAGAACTCAATGGCCTGAAGAGCAACAGGTTCTTCATCCTCCTTAACAGCCTTTGCGGTAATGCCAAAAATATCCTGGATGTACCTAGCCAATTTGTCATAGTATGTCGACGCTATTGAAACCAAACATTCAAAAGCTGCCTGGCGTATCCTCACTTCAGGGGATAGTGTGGACTCACAAACAACTCTCATGATATAATCACGTTCCATATCATTGCTAAAGTTTGCTTGAGCAAACCCAAGAGCGTTGTACAAGGATCGAGTGGCAGCAAGTCGTACATCATTGTTTCCTTCGGATGCATTCATTCCCTGGACAACAGCTGTCAATATCCTGTTCACCTGATCCTGATCTATGACGTCTGGAGAAACTTCTTCACACAAATAACCAAGGGTCTCCAAGGTGGCTTGTTTGACATGCGACGATTGTTGATGAACATTTAACAATAGTGAACCTATCAATTCAGGCCATTGCTTATGAGGCAACTCAATACCCGCAATCTTTGCAATGACCTGGGATGCCGTGGACCTGGCATCAGCTACTGCTGAAGACAGTGTATTCAACAAGCATGCCTTTATCTGGGTCTTCACATTGCCATCCAGTGATAGCCATCTCTGAACGAGCTCAAATTTTCTATGTTGTTCCTTGGCATCCAGTGCATTCTTCAGTATCAGACCTGCCAATTTACGACTGTCGACTGGCTTTTCCTCGCTTCCTAATTCATTAGAGAGAGACAGCAAAAAGCTGGGAAGGTTTTGCTCCTGAAATTGCCTTAAACTGTCTTCTGCCTGCTTCCTCACAGTTGCATCGATAGACTGTGCATTCAGAAGAACTTGCGTAACCTCCAATGCCATGTTTCACCTGAAAACAAACAATTTGTTAATTGAGGAAATTGGTGACTTACCCCACTGCTTAAATTTCACAAATCCATCTACTAGACAAGTACTAATCGAATCCCAAAACCTCAATAAGAAATTTTAAGGGAAAGACGAAAACTACAATAGCAGTAACAAAACCCAAGAACAAAGAGCCAAAACCCAGATCTCAACAGCACAGCCAACGACTAATAATAAAACTAACTGAACTGCAGGTGATCTATCGAGAATCCAGCTCTCAAAGTCATGTGGACCAACCATCTATGTATGTATTACAGCGTTCCGGCAAAAACCATAAGAAATAAGAACGAAAACAGATGCTTAGAGGATCGAAATGAGGTAAATGTGATGGTACACAGACCACAATCAGAAACTCGTCACAGTTCAAAAAAAAGAAGAAGAAAAACCCAATAAAAACACAGATAGTGAAAAGAGAATACAAAACAAATGGAGAAGTGAGTCGTGGTGAAGATGGAGAAACGTAAAATGGATAAATCGGAGAAAAATGAATAAAAAAATGGACAGATCAAAAGGAAGGAAAAAGAAAGCGAAAGAAGAAAAGGAGAAAGAGGGTGTAGAAAACAGTACCTGAAATGGGGAAATTGAGAGGATTGAAAGAAAGAAGAAGAGTGTAGAAGAGCGAAAAGACGGCAGTTGGAGGAACCCTAGAAGAAGGGGAAAGAGCGAGAGGAAGAAGAAAGTGGAAGGGCGCAAAGCAAAGTCTGGACTTGAAATTCTAAAAACTAATTTTTTTTTTTTTTTTGTTTATTATTATTATTTTATTTTTGGGCCTAAAACCAAAAGCAATAATTAAAAGAGAGTATTTTCCGGATGCATTTGAATTCATTTTTAGGGTTTTAAGTCTGAGCCGTACACCCAATCACAACCTTCTTCTTGTTGCCTTGCTGGACTCTACCCTCACTAATTAATCTAACAAAAACTCATTTTCATGAGGTCCGAATACTAATCTTTTATGTTAAGTTGTACTTTAAAAAATACACTTTCAACAAATATGATCTTCGAAATTAAAAGATAAGATACTAATTCATATTTTTAAATAGTTACTAATGGTTAGCATGTATAATAATCAAACTCAAAATATCTAAAATGTTTAGAATTCTTTGAAATATTACTTAATTATTAGTTCCAACAGTTATACCTATTGAAACTGCCCCCTTTTTTCTTACTGATATGTGTTTGATTAAATTGGAATTTAGTGTATTTTGTAGATAAATATGAGTATTTCATTCTTGTGGGTATTGAGTATTAATGGATTACATAACCCAACAATAAGAGGTGTAGGGTTGGTTTGAGTTAGATTTTGTGATATTTTGAAGTCAATGGCCATAGATTTGTATAACTAAAGAGCTGTTGCTTAGTTATGAAGAAACTTAGAATAGTCTACAAATTTTAGTGTTATTTAAATTCAATTATTTTGAGATTAGATCAACCTTCTTTGCTATGTAATTTCCAGCTATGCCTCTTGATGGTTGATTGAAGTAAAAAAAGAATTCAAATAAATTATTACCGAACACATATGATTTGGGTTGTTGAGTTTAAAACTAATGTAGTAAGAGAGTTTATGGTTAAAAAGGTAAAGGAGGGGCATTGCATGCTATGAAAATAGAATACATAAATAGAAGCTCAAATATCCAGGTGAGAAAAATAGTTAATATTGCGATTCCCAATGCCCAATTCCACACCCACCATAGCACCAATCCAACTTCAAATATTTCTCTATATAAAAATAAAAAAACCCTAATAGAAGGGTGGTTCATTTAAAAGCATTTCAAATAGTTTTATTATTTTTGGAATTTTCAGATAATTTTAGAGTACTAAAATAAATTTAAAATTCTCATCAAAAACTTGTTAGAATGGCCTAAACCTCTTCTTGTCATCATTAGAGAGGAAGATAGGAAAATATTGTGTTAATTAAAATATATAACCTCTATTGTTTAACAAAACAGAATCTTAATAGATAGACCGAGAGGGACTAATTATGAGAACTATAATAAAGTCTATATCTATATCCAACTACGAGGACTACTTGTGAAAAAAAATTATCAAAGCAAGGATTAATTCTAATTTTTAAAATATTCAAAACTGCTTAAGTGAACTTTCTTTTCTTTTTGCCAACATGCAAGTAAGAGAATCTGACTATAAATTGTTGATAGTATGCAGCAGATGAAAGAATCAAACCTTAATCACATCTGTGTCAGTACGAATTTAATTGGACTTTCTTTCTTAAAGATTCAAGAAAGATGAATTAAAATCAAAAATCAGAACTATCCCCTTGTGATCATAGGGATAATAGCCCTTAGGGCATACCTATCTATTTGCATAATAATTAATAAAATAACAGCATGGCACATCTGCATCCCAATATATTACTTCCCACATTCTTCCTAAAAAATTGAAAATTACAAAACAAACCTCTCTATCACGAGGAATAGAAATCCAGTAGTCAAAAGTAGTAAATAGCAATAGAGCACTAAGGGGCAACAATGGCATAACAAATAAGTCGAAGACCATTTCCACTTCAGAAACAGAAAGCGTATTCATTTCTAAGCAATGGACGTCAAGTCCTATTCATTTGATATTGATCTATCAGAAGATAAACAAAATTCCATCAACATGTTATTCTTATTTAGATGTTATTATAGAAAGCCTAAGAGATTAAGTACTAGAAAATCTCCCATGACATAAAGTACCAGGTATGATATCAACTATCTATCTGTTTTACCCTAAATAATAATATTCAGCATCTGGATTATGAAACGGGGCAAACGTGATAAATACTCCAAATCTATTTATAATGAAGTTGTTGCTGTTAGGAAAGGCCATGCATGGGAGTATTTACATTCAAAAGGAACATGTGAAATAATCAATTAGAGAAGATAGGAGAAAGGCACACCGAACATGATAAAATCATCTGCCAATTTCTACTTCTTTGCAGAGACCATGAAAGGCCAGTTAGACTCGCAAATATCACAAGGTGACTTTCCTTCGTTGTCTTTTTCACTAACGTTAGCATTGTTCTTCACAAGATATTCGGCAATCCCTTCTCGGTCGCATACAACAGCATAATGTAATGGAGTTTGGCCATCAACGTCCTACATCAGAGAGTGCACAAAATTTCAATCAAATAGTAAACATAGGGTTAGATCCAGTAGGCCACTATTACTTTAGTAAGTTTGTATAGAGCTTTCAAAAACAAATCTACTATCTACCTTTTAACAAAATACATAAAATGATAATTTGCAGATCTCTGAAATCTGGCCTTAGCTAAGGTGCCAGCTGCCAATAGTCATGTCTCTCTAATATTACTAGTAGCTAGAACATTTTTTATTAAGAAAAGTGGCATAGGCAAAAGGTGCCACCGAGTAGAGTTTTGGATCGGTGGTTGCAGACAGTTCTGATCAGTAAATATAGTGTTAAATACATTCTAGGTACCTTAACATCAATATCAGCATTCCTGCTAACAAGCACCTCCACAACATTAGAATGGCCACGATCGACCGCCCAGTGCAACGGGGTTCTGCCTTCACTGTCTGCAATCGTTCAAAAGAATTGTTTAGGAGATATAACTCAACATCGTCCTCGGAAGGAAAGAAAAATGTACCCATTCCAGCATGTTGATAGAATCATTTATAATAAAGAAACAAACAAATACAAATAACTTTAGTGGAAGGACCGCATGTCATATAATATTTTCAAATGTTATTTTTTTTAATATAAAAACAAGTCACACCCAGCATCATGAAGCATTTTGAAACTTAAACTCCGAATACAAAGTTGCAGCTAGACTCTTCTCTCGTGAGGGGATAGCATGCAACTTTCCCAGACCCGTGGAGATCTGGATCTCAGAAGGTTTCAAGTTAACTGTTGGGAAAGAAAGATTTAAATGCTATCTCGTCAGAGGATTCAGGAATGGCTCTTTACTTGGAACAAAAGAACTTTAACCAGAAGAGGTCATCTAGGAAGTCATGATATTGGAAAAACAAGATGGTTGACTTCCAAGGGTTGTGCGGTCTGTGTTGGGCAATGCTTCAACACAACTTCTCTCTTAATTAAAGATGGAGGATAAAATACCCGAAGAAAGTTAAAATCCTTATCTAAAGATGTCTTGGGCAGCAGGAATACCCAAAAACTGCAGGCACGATTCAAACTCACATGATCACAACAATTATCCACTGTGAATTTCCGACTATCTTTTGTAGCCAACTCTTAGTCTTGTTTGAATGGGATCCTGCCTGTCAATAAAACAATTACTTCCAACCTTCACTCCTTTTGGCTTAAACATCCATTCAAGAAAAAGACTAAAATATTTGGTCGAGTATCGTTGCAAAACTGCTGTGGAATACTTGAACAGAGAGGAACTTCAGAACTTTTATCTTTTGGTGGACAGGAAAGAAATTGCCCCTTACCTTCCTTCCCTTTGTATACAACGTTATGTTGATAGAATTGTATTTCCTTTCAAAGAGGAAAAATGAAGAAAGAAAATGAAGGATGGATAGCACAAGGAGAAAGAGGTAACCTATAGAGTTAAGTAGTGTGTGGCTAAAGCTATTTTGTGGTTAATTTGGAAGGAAAGGAATGAGTCTTTAGAGTTCAAACATAGGTTCAATTCTTTTTTTAAAAAAAGAAAATTTTGTTACTTTGTATACTTCCATCTTCCAATTCTATCACAAGTTTTTTCTTTTTTTGTAATTATTCCACTTTCACCATTAGAGGTGTTCTCATAACCTAATCTCGTTAGGGAAGGGACTTATTGTCCCTTTGCTTGTTAGGTTGATTTGTTATCCATTTTTTAAGTGAGGTGAGTTAAATAAGTTGGTTTCTCAAATCTTTTTAGCATAAATATCAGTTCATAAAAGAAATTTTAAAAAAATGGCTTGCAACTCGCTACTTTTCTTTCAAGAAACAATGACTTTCATTGTGATAAAAATAAAAGAATACAAGAGCATACGAAAAAGAGAAAACCATGCCCACAAAAGACACAACTATAGAAAATAGAACCTGTAGAGTAGTGAGAGAATGATGCAGAAACCATGATACCATCATCACTATTAAATTGAAGTGCAATGATGAAATATGAATTTAAAAAAGTGACATAAAACCACAATGATGCCGTCATATTAGTCAGCAAAGGAGCATATCTATATGCCTAACTGGATTGTTCAGTAGATTATGGAACTCTGAACCGCATAATGAGTGCACACCCAACCCGAATCATCTGGTGATTCCTATGAAGGTTATCAAAATAAAAACCACACAGTCCCACAACACCGGAAGGTAAGCTGTTCATTTAGAAATCATACATGATTCTTACAAAACCAGGATTTCTTTTGTGGCTCAGTATAAAAGGTGAACACACTAACCGATGCTTCCCTGATAGAACTGATCCAAGGCATCAAGCTTATCATTGAGTCACTTAAAAGTTTTTTTTTTTTTTCGCAACAAGCTTAGATTCAGATTAAATATAAGATAAGCCAGATTTGCCTCATTTGCTTAGTTTTTAGATCCATAATACCACAACACTTTTGCCTTGATTCTTAGAGTCCTAAGAAGGTAAACTAACTTAATCAAGTCTACATGTCTACTTCAAAAATCATCACAAATCAAGTCATTTACCAACCTCCACGACTCATTAGACCTATCTCATTTTTGGAAATCAAATAATAAGTTAACTTTTAAAAAATTAATTCTCTAAGAGGTTACTGATTTTGTAACTCACATTCAAATACTTTAAGCACTAAGCAAACTTATGATTCGTTATTGTTAAGAACTAAAACAAAGATGGTTTGATAAACTAACCCTTGATATTCACTGAAACTCCATTTTCTATACACTTCAGCAAATTTTCCAATTCTCCTTCTCTAGCAAAGCCATGAATATCTTCCAGCTCCCTGAAAGTTGAAATCAAATTTTCAGTAGTGGGATTCCTAGTGTGGGCTTGAAAAGCTTCAGATTGTCAGAAAAGAAGCAAATGAGGGAAGTCAAAATAGAATGGGGAATGAATACGTCAAATCTCAAAATAAAATCAAGAAATAAAAAAGAAAGACATCAAGAGTAGTTAAAAGGGATTCAGATAGAAAATGTTGGCATTGCTTCTTAATTATGAAGTAAACAGTAAATTAGAATCTGTTCTTTCCATACTACTCTGTGTTGTGCTCCTTGTCCGAACAAAGGTAGTGGTAAGAGCAAGTGTCTAGATTAATGCCCTTGTTTGGGCATCTCATTAAGTCTTTATATGATCTTGGTTTGGGTATTTATCACTAAGTTTTTGTATAATCCTGCTTTCATTTTATTGGAATGAAGTCCCTTTCTGCAGCCTGTATCGGTCTTCCTCTTTTTGTTGGGCTTGTCTTTTGTATTCCATTGTAGTTCATTCATTTTTTATATCAATGAAAGTTCACTTTCTTACCGAGAAAAACAAAACGAAATCATCAATAGACAAAACTCATACAACCATTTAAATTAACCATCATTAATAGACAATTTATTTTCATGTTGAGAATGGCATTCCGTTAGAATCATAGTAAACTAAGAAAACCACCCATCAATATTGTCAGTTCTTGTAGGCTGAACTGGTGAAATGAGTGCATGGTGCTTATTAACCATTTTCTAATTTAAGCAAAGGTATTGTGAACTGTTTTCACTCAAACCAAGCCATAAAAGAAAAATACAGACCTGGCACACAAGGGAGCCATAAAAAACAAGAGACAACAAGGAGGAACACAGGAACCAAGGGAAAATAAGAAAACAGAGAAATATCGTCCATGAGAAAAAAAGGAGTAAACAGCTTAGAAAAAAGCTGATAGAACTCAACAACTGTTCTTTATGTTCAAGAAGAAATACAAGAACGAAGAGAGAATTAGAGAGATCTCCAATCTCTCTCAAAACCATTTACTCTCATATTACAAAAAAAGATGTCCACATCTTCTCTCCCTATTTCATATATTTACACAATATATTCTTCTAACAACTTCCTGACAAACTGGGCCCCACTCCCCTAACCTTGGCTCACCCCCACTCTCTACTCTACTGACACATCATTCTCCTATACATCTTAACCACTGGAGGCCAATTATATGCACTTTTCAACTATATGCCAATTATATGCAATTTTACATTTCTCGACTTTTCAATTATATACCAATTATGCATCTTAATCATCTTCTCTCCCTTCAACTACATGCACGTTTCCACAATTTTATTAATCTAGCAAACCAAAAAAAGAAAAGGAAAAAATAAAAAATTGGTGAAGCACCAGAAGACCATCCTTGTTGTTCAAGGGATGGATGAACATGAATGAGACATGAAGAAGACAAAAGGGAGACAGGCTCGCCATCTCATCAAATAAGAGAACCTAGAATCTCAAGCTCCTGCACCAAACATTGCTCTAGGAGCAACTGTGTAAACATGATATGAAGAAGAAAGAAAGCATTTACAATGAAGGCCTTGCTATGGAATTGCGGTTGGAAATTAAACAATAGGTTGTTTAATGACTAAAGAAACAGCTAGAGAAGCCTTTGACTTAGTAGAACTTCAGTGTTCCTATGCACAAGACAATAAATTTTTGTTCATAATATCAACTAGAGTAGTTTAATTGTTTCAAACAATTAAAAGGGGGGAACAAGAACAACATGAAAGTGGGGGTTATAATCAATTGCATTCAACATTAATAGGAACCTTACAACTCATTCCCGGTTTCTTCATATACAAAAGTGCTGAAGACGGGCCCCATTGGTCCTCTAGAATCTTTACTTCTAGCATCAGCATTTCCATCTTTGCTCTTCTGGTCCTCACAGGCATTAAAAACTAATTATAAAGTGAACAAACAAACAAACAACTAACAAGAAGCAAATAGGGATAGTAAAGATGGTGAAATAAAGAGATTAAGTTCTCACCCCACTTGCACCAGCCACCCAAGATGGAAACAACTCAGTAACTATATCAATGTACTTTTGCATCGCTTCTTCAGGAGGCATAGCACCCAATTTCTGCCACGCTTGCCTGGTAAAAACAATTACCTATAAGTATAAATAGAACACTCAACCCAAATAAACTGTAAGTTGTTACCTCCACAGAGTCGATCTCATGCATCTTCACTTATTCTAATTCATGTTTTTGCGACTATAACATAACAATGTGATAACACACAACGAGAGTGTAAAGCATCTTACAGGGACAAAATAACATTTTATCATTAATAGACAAAACAACCGGAATAACTTTTTTTACCATTTTTTTTTTTTTTTGGAGTGTAGAACCAGCATAATGATTATATATATATTTGTGAGCGTAGGCCCAACAAATTCGGCCAGTCTTATCACACATCGACCTAAACCTATACTACTTGGTTGTCAAAAAATTAGGACTTCAATATCCCATGCAACGGCAGTTTGAACTCCATGACCTTTTTGAACTCTGTTAGTAATCTCAGCGACAGGAGTAGATGAAATATAGTGACTATTTCTCTACTCTAACTACTAGAATAAAATTCCATAAACGTAGTTCATCATATGCCCATAACTACATTGACCATTCCTAATATAATCATAATTCAAGTTTCATCCCGTGCCCATTGAAAACCTGATTTTAAAAAAACGGCCGATGGGGCAAGGCTTTTATAACCATATCCCTACCCTTGTTAAAAGGACCTTCGTCTCAACTCTTAAGAAATCCACTTCAAACGCATAATATTTTGAGCAATATACTCAGAATAATTTCTTCCTAATGTAACTGCCCCTGCAATAATTAAACCAGTCTTTCACCAAGTTATGACTTAGGAATTAGGTGGAGAATGGTCATAACGAATAGGTAAGGGAGGAAAAGCCATAAACGTAGAGAAACACCAATACCACTTAGCCCGAGCTGTCATTTTCAAGGCAGACGGCTGCGGCGTGCTGCAAGGCCCCTCGGTAGCGATTTTGTAGTAGCCGTAAAGCTGCAACTGTACTTCGTTGGATACCTTGGGTGAGAGCCGATCAGCTGCAGAGGCGGCAACAAAAGCAGTAGCCGCGCTGAACAATTCGTCCAATTCGGTGCTCTCCACCCCTTCCCAGTCATCATCATCAGTATCACTCCCACCAATACTGTCATTCCTAACACTACCATGCTCGGCTATGACAGAGTCAGCCTCGTGCGCGAACCCAAAGTCTCCAGAACCCGAGCCGATATCGGTTTCAATTGGCTTGGTCTTGGAAACTCCCTCGTTGGATTGGGGAATGGGAGTAGAGGTAGCACGAGAGAGAGAGAGATTATCTTCCTTAAAAGAGACGACTATGGAGATCAACTTAGCAACAAGATAAGAGAATATGAGACCTATGAAAAGGGTTTGAAGAAAATCTTGCCACTCAGCCATGGGGAGGCCGAATTGGAGAGAAGTGAAGAGAAACAAGAGAAGGCCAATCTGAGAAGAAGAATGAATGAAGAGTTGGGAAAACCCTTGAATCGGAACGGAATCTACGAAGAAGAAGAAGAAGAAGAAGAAGAAGAAGAAGAAGAAAGACGGAGAAGGGAAATTGAAAAGAGAAATGAAGGCTGGCGCTGGCGGAGGGCATAAATACCTATGCAACAAACGCAGAGTCTATTGAAAGCGGCGGCGTACGCAATATCGGGAAATCCCCACGTAATTTTTGTACTCTTTACGCGTGGCATCATCTCGGATGCCTTCCTATTGGCACTTACTGTACAATGCGTAGCAGGTGATTGATCCAAAGTATTATTTTTCTTCTTTTACAGCTCAACTACATCTCTTCCATTCAAAATTAAATTTAAAGATGTTTCAAATACAATAATTATATAAGGAAATTAAAAAAGCTATACAAATTTATCAAATGAGTATATTGATAATTCAATTGCAATCTATGAATTTGTTTGTGTATCCCGCTTTACCAGTCAATGACTACTGTTTAGTTATCAACATATTAGCATTATGTTTCAAAACAAATATAACATGCATTCATTTAAGCTTCTTCATCCGGAGATTATACTGCTAATCACTACCTATTTTTATTATAATATGCTTTCGTTAAATCGTCAATCAAATAAAAACCCTGATTTTTAGGCCCAATGAGAAGTGAATATCATCATCGAGTACATGTTTTAAATCAATCAAATATGTGCAGTTTGTTCTTCAAGCAAGAAAAGATAGAAATGAAGAAGAGATTTTAAGATGAAAACAAAGCCAAATGCTGTAATGAGGTTTGGTTGGTTCAAAAAAAGAGCGGGAAAACGGCTTTTACACTTTCACATGTGAGATGTCAAGGAAGCTTTCCCTCCTTTGCTTTACCTTTATTTCAAATAAACAAAGATACGTTCCAATACCAAAACAAACACAGGACACTAACCTAGCTCACCATTTATTCCCATCAGAATTTCCTTTCATGTTTCTTATTATAAGAACATGCATATCATACAGAATGTCACCACAACTTTTAAGAATCGCCATACTAACTAATTACTAACATGTATATTGTACAAAACATAAAATAACGACACCCTTCTTAAGGGTAAGGGTATATTGGTATGAGAAGGTGTACAGTTTGAATAACTGAATACAACGAGACCTTGAAATTCATAAAAACTGATGCACAAAAATTTGAACAAAAATATGAATGGATAGTATCCTTTAAAAAGAACCGCGCTAAACGAAGTAGAAGTTCAGAGAAAGTAGCACAAGGGTGCCTAAGCGGAGCATAACAAGGAGGGAAAACAACTCCCTGTGTGTACTCTCATTCATCCTTTTTCAACATCCCATACCCACATAAAGGTGTAAAGCCTCTTTTAGGCTGGGTATTTATCTCAAATCAGAGATACATTCGAACCGACCCCCCACCCCACCCCGACCCAGCTTGTATAAATGACAGTACTTGATGGATGAATCCTCCCGCTTCCACCATGACAAGAGAAGATGAACAGACTTCACGTTGCTAATGCAATAGATGATGATGCAAGAGTTAGTGACAACTGGGAGTGAACAGCTTCCGTTGTCTATTAGTGATGACGACTTGTGAGATGCAATGCTGGACCCCGACTCAATACACCCAAATGCATGCAAGGACTCTGAATATGAAAAAAGAATATGCCACCCACCAAAAGCCTCAAATGGAAATGGCACGGCTGATGGCCAATTTGGCCCACTCGGCAGATTCTTTAATCAAATGATCATCTGATGACAAACATTCACTTAAAAAGTCTTTGCTTGAGACCGATTGCTGAATCAGAGAACCCGCATTGCTTCCTAGTGTGTCTGCTAAATCTCCGAGGACCCCAATGGCAGTTTTCATCACAACCTCATCCCTACAGGAAAAACAAACAAGCAAAAATTTAAACAAAAATCCAATTCACATAGAAAAAGAAAGAGAGAGAGAGAGAGATCAGCAAAGAACTCACATGTCTTTTCCCATGTATATACTATCCAAAAATTGAAGTATATGAGGAGCATAAGGGATCAAGAGCTGAGTTTTTGGAGAGCTCTTGAAACCTTGGAAGATCCCTGAATATGCCTCCAAAATACCATTTCTCAAGGAGTTCGTATACTCGGTCATTTCATCATCAGCACCGGCAGTGTGTGCAGATAGTTCTGCTGCCCGCTGGAGCATTGGCATGGCATACATCAAGTATTTCTCAAAATTCTCCCCTATAGCCAGTGCTATATCACCAAAGCACGAGAAAATAGGGGGTTTAACAGAGCGATGCAATTGATCACTAGACAAATTCTTAAGCAGCTGAGTCATAATGCCATCACAGTAAGGCAAAATCTTATCTTCCAATGCCCTGCATACATCCCCTACAACACCAACAGTGACAGCACAAACTTGGTACTCTTCAAAATTCTGAAGCCCCATTTCTATATATTTATAGAACTCAGTCATGTACTTGGCAAATTCCGGGCCAGTTGCATAAGCAAGAGCACCAATGGCCAGCATGGCCTCCTCATGAACCGTAGCATTTCTACAAGCAAAGACCCTCAGGAAAAGACCCATCATATTGTCCGCATACTGCATGAACATATACTTTGTAGGCTCTGATGAGCCTAGCCTCTGAATAAGAACCTGTAGACATCCACAAAGCAGGCCCTGCAATTCACCTTGCCTCTCCCTTTCATCAGATGAGAGCTTTTGACCCTCGAGGGTGTTGTGCAACTCCATCATGATGACTGGTACCAGTTGCACCACCATTGAGGCCGTTTCCTCGGTTGAACACCTCACAACTTCATTCAACGTTTCATATGCAGCAGTCCTCAACCGCGATTCCCCAGCATCTTCTCTGTGAGTAACAGTCAATAGGGACTGAACAATTTCTTGAAAAAATGGAGTTAGAGGAGATGATGAGCCAACATCTTCATAACCCTGAGCAAGAAAATAGAGAGCACCACAGGCTTTCTCTGCCACATTTGGAACGTCCTTCATGCTCTGGAGCAGAACTGTAATTATTTGTTGACAATTAGCCTGATTAATTATTGGTGTATCTAGAGTTGAACCATGAAGGAATTCAAATATCCGTCCAAGGGTCCATGCAGTTGTGTCCTTTACATGGTTATTTGGATCCTGAGTCAAGGCAGTCAGCATGAACGCTAAAGCCACGTTCACAATTGGCATCAATTTTTCTGGAGCAGGCCCCTCTAAAATTGAACCAAAAGCGTAAGTGGCTGCCTCCCTCTGCCTCCAATCTGATTTTGTTATGTTCTCTTCAATGAATGGCATGACAAGTGGAACAATATCATCGCCCACTGTTCGTGCAACTAGCCCAAGACATGTACCCCCAGCCATGGCAATGTTCCAAGCCCCTTCATCTTGATCCTGATCCTCTTCTTGCTTAAGAAGTGTCTCAAGTAACATGGGCACAAGCGCAGGCAGTGCCTGCTTGATGAAATAAAAGCATGGTATATCAGAATCACCGGTAAAATCTTCTCCATACTCTTCCAAAATATCTATCTCCTCATCGCAAATAGAACTCCAGAATTCAATGGCCTGAAGAGCAACAGATTCTTCATCCTCCTTAACAGCCTTTGCGGTAATGCCAAAAATATCCTGGATGTACCGGGCCAATTTGTCATAGTATGTCGATGCAATTGAAACCAAACATTCAAAAGCTGCCTGGCGTATCCTCACTTCAGGGGACAGTGTGGACTCACAAACAACTCTCATGATATAATCACGTTCCATATCATTGCTAAAGTTTGCTTGAGCAAACCCAAGAGCATTGTACAAGGATCGAGTGGCAGCAAGTCGCACATCATTGTTTCCTTCGGATGCATTCATTCCCTGGACAACAGCTGTCAATATCCTGTTCACCTGATCTTGATCTATGACGTCTGGAGAAACTTCCTCACACAAATAACCAAGGGTCTCCAAGGTGGCTTGTTTGACATGCGACGATTGTTGATGAACATTTAACAATAGTGAACCTATCAACTCAGGCCATTGCTTATGAGGCAACTCAATACCCGCAATCTTTGCGATGACCTGGGATGCCGTGGACCTGGCATCAGCTACTGCTGAAGACAGTGTATTCAACAAGCATGCCTTTATCTGGGTCTTCACATTGCCATCCAGTGATAGCCATCTCTGAACGAGCTCAAATTTTCTATGTTGTTCCTTGGCATCCAGTGCATTCTTCAGTATCAGACCTGCCAATTTACGACTGTCGACCGGCTTTTCCTCGCTTCCTAATTCATTAGAGAGAGACAGCAAAAAACTGGGAAGGTTTTGCTCCTGAAATTGCCTCAAACTGTCTTCTGCCTGCTTCCTCACAGTTGCATCGATAGACTGTGCATTCAGAAGAACTTGCGTAACCTCCAATGCCATGTTTCACCTGAAAATAAACAATTCGTTAATTGAGGAAATTGGTGACTTGCCCCACTGCTTAAATTTCACAAATCCATCTACTAGACAAGTACTAACCGAATCCCGAAACCTCAATAAGAAATTTTAAGAGAAAGACAAAAACTACAATAGCAGTTACAAAACCCAAGAACAAAGAGCCAAAACCCAGATCTCAACAGCACAGCAAGAAACTAATAATAAAGCTAACTGAACTGTAGGTGATCTATCAAGAATCCCAGCTCACAAAGTCATGTGAACCAACCATCTATGTACGTATTACAGCGTTCCGGCAAAAAACCATAAGAAATAGGAACGACAACAGATGTCTAGAGGATCGAAATGAGGTAAATGTGATGGAACACAGTCCACAACCAGAAACTCGTCACAGTTTTTTTTAGAAAAGAAAAAACTCAATAAAAACACAGATAGTGAAAAGAAATGGAGAAGTGAATCGTGGTGAAGATGGAGAAACGGGAAATGGATAAATCGGAGAAAAACAAATAAAAAATGGACAGATCAAAAGGACGGAAAAACACAGGAAGAAAAAAGAAAGCGAAAGAGGAAAAAGAAGAAGAGGGTATAGAAAAGAATACCTGAAATGGGGAAATTGAGAGGATTGAAAGAAAGAAGAAGAGTGTAGAAGAGCGAAAAGACGGCAGTTGGAGGAACCCTAGACGGAGGGGAAAGAGCGAGAGGAAGAAGAAAATGGAAGGGCGCAAAGCAAAGTCTGGACTTGAAATTCTAAAAATTAAATTTATTTTTTGTTTATTATTATTAGTTGTTATTTAATTTATTTTATTTTTGCGCCCAAAACCAAAAGCAATAATTAAAAGAGAGTATTTTGGGAATGCATTTGAATTCATTTTTAGGGTTTTAAGTCTGAGCTGTACACCCAATCACAACCTTCTTCTTCTTGCCTCGCTGGAACTATACCTCACATATTCATTCATCTATCATTCAAATAATTCAAATTTTTACCATAACAATTCTTTTTAATACATCAATTATTATTATTACGGAGATAAAAGCATCAAACCATTCATCTTTATTATAAAAATGGTGGCTATTGGGTATCGGTGGATCTTATAACCCTACAATATCAGATTTAGGGTTGGTATGAGTTGGATTTTGTGATATTTTGAAGCCAATCTTATCATTCATAGTCGTTGGTTTCTATAACTAATGGACTCTTGTTTGCTTATCAATCAATCCCTTTTTTATTTCTTTGTCTTCATTTATGTTGATTTATTGAAGTTATGTTTCGAGTTTACAGTAAAAAAATATTAATTTTTTGAAGTCATACAGTTAACGATAATTGATTTTCTTATAACGATGATGTTATCCTTTAGTTCAGAGTATTATGATTCTCAACTTAGTTCTTTGTCTTCGTAAGTTCGTAGATGTGGTTGTGTTTTGTGGTCGTGAAGAGCATGATGAGTATTTGTACTTAAAACTCCTATCGAGAAACTAAATACATCAAAAGGGCTGGAGAAAAACTTATAATTAAAAGTTGTTAATAGAACGTTGAATCAAATACCTTCAAAATTGTCTCATAAGTTTTAGAGGGTAGAAGATATGATCGGTAGTACATATACACGTGTTGAACTAAAAAGAGTAAAAACTATCTTTAAATACTAACATGTAATTCAAACTCTCTTTAATCTATTTAAGTTGTTTGCTACGTTGAATTGTTGCTTCAATACAAGTAGAGACTAAAAGTATTTTAACATTATTCAAATTACAGCTCCAATATTTATGTGAAAGTCATTTGTCAAACTTAACTACGTAGTCCTTAGAGATTACTGTCATACGAATTTATCAAACACATATGCACTTAATTAAAATGTAAATGGGTTTGTGAAGGATTACGTGATCTTCCATGTCTCTACATTTGTATGATATTATCCACTTTTCTTTAAATACTTAGAATCGCTTCCTAATCTGGTTTAGTCCACAAAGTCTGCATATTAATATAAACGTTCTCTCACACTATTTTTGTCTTAATTAACTTTTTTGTTCTTTTGGAGGAGGGGAGAAATAAAAGAATGATTCGAGGCCATTGAATTAGGCAAAATACTCAAAACCAACGAGAAAAGAAAACGGTGAAAGATAAATTTTGTAAGAATACGAATGTGACTTTGTTGGGTTTATTTTCAAAGAAATGACAATGGTTATATTAGGAGGGAAATTCCACCTAATCAAAAAATATATATAAATTATTTGACAAAAAGAAAGAGAGTTATACTAAGGAATAATAAAATATAACAACGATTTTAATAGTCATTTTTTAAAATGACAAAACTATTTTTTCTTTTGAATTTTAGCAAATAACATTTGTTTGCATGGATATTATATTTTATAAAATACAAAATTATCTCGTTTTTTCCAATTGTAATTAGTTCGTTTCTACGTTGTAATTAATTTAGGCTATTTTTTCAAAATGAGTTATTCTTGATTGATTATAATGATATCGTATAGGGTAAAGACATTGCTTTTAAGTTAGTTTTCAAACTCCTTCCCCAAATTATATAATCATTTTTTTTTTAATTTTACTTTCTAACAATTGAACTCACAAACTCATTAAATTTTGGTCCTAATTTCAAGTGGAAAAATGAAGGAGATAAGGTAAGAGTTAAAATAAAGTATAAGAAATTTATCCCAAGCTTTTATATAATTGAACTCTTTCTCTTAGACCGACTTATTGTAAAAGTCCAGATTTTGGCAGACCCATACTTCCTTTGTTATTCTCGTTGGAGCAAAGGGGAAGGAGAGCTCATTTTTCACCAAGCAAAGCACACCCTCAATCAATCTATCTTCTCTTCTGCTCTTTTTTCTCATTTGGAATCTCAATCCCATTTCGTCGTCGTTCTTCTTCTTCTTCTTCTTCTTCCACCACCAGTCATGGGGAGCGGTTCGTCGGAGACGAGGTTCGTACAGGAATTGATTCTCTACGCAGCCAGCGCTGCCTTGAGCTGCTTGGTTCTCTTCGCTGGTCTACGCCATCTCGACCCCAACCGCGAGGCCTCCAAGAAGGCTCTGGAGCACAAGAAGGAAATTGCTAAACGTTTGGGCCGCCCTCTTATCCAAACCAACCCTTACGAGGTAATCCCCCCCACCTCACCTTTTTTCATAATCCTTCGTTCTCTTGTAGTAATGTGAATTTTGTTATGTGGGTTTTGATTTTGAGTTATCTGTGAGTTGAATTCAATTGGGTTTTTGTTTCTCGAGGCACCAATACGTTTTTGTTTCACTCCTGACTTGCTTACATTTTAACCAGGATGTGATTGCCTGTGATGTTATAAACCCCGATCATATTGATGTGGAGTTTAATTCCATTGGAGGTCTGGAGAGTATCAAGCAGGCTTTGATTGAACTGGTGATACTTCCACTGAAGAGGCCCGAGTTATTTTCACATGGGAAGCTTCTTGGTCCGCAGAAAGGAGTTTTGTTGTATGGGCCTCCTGGTACTGGGAAAACAATGCTGGCAAAAGCTATTGCAAAGGAATCTGGAGCTGTTTTCATCAATGTCAGGATTTCAAATCTGATGAGCAAGTGGTTTGGAGATGCGCAAAAGCTAGGTTAGTTTAGGGATTTGGTGAAGCTTTTCTTGGATATGAATGATATATACGCTCCTGTTCTATGTCTTGATACGAATGATATTAATGATATATTTGTTCCTTGGATTTGTTGATGCTTTATTAACTACTTATGCCTGATTGGTTGTTGCCTGGCATGACTTTTCAGTGGCTGCTGTGTTTAGCTTGGCTTATAAGCTCCAGCCTGCTATTATATTCATCGATGAGGTGGATAGTTTTTTGGGTCAGCGACGAACTACAGATCATGAAGCAATGACAAACATGAAGACTGAGTTCATGGCTTTATGGGATGGATTTACCACAGATCGTGAGTCATAATTTAACCTATTTTGTCCTTATTTTCTGTCAGCAGGAGGATTTTGTGGATTGTGATTGTGCAACTTTATTCATTATAGCTGCTCTTCAGTTCTGATGTGTCATATCCATTCTTATAGAGAGTGCCCGTGTGATGGTCCTTGCTGCTACTAATCGCCCATCTGAACTAGATGAAGCTATACTTCGGCGTCTTCCACAAGCCTTTGAGATTGGGATACCTGACCGGAGGGAGAGAGTAGAGATATTAAAGGTGATTTTGAAGGGTGAGCGGGTTGAAAACAATATAGATTATGACCGTGTGGCAAGCTTGTGTGAGGGGTACACGGGTTCAGATATTCTTGAACTGTGCAAGAAAGCTGCTTATTTTCCGATCAGGGATCTCCTTGATGAAGAGAAGAAGGGAAAACAATCTTCTGTGAGTACATTCATCACCTTTCCTCCTCCCTTCCCTTCTGTTTAGGTCTCATTTGATAACTGTTTAGTTTTTCAAATGAAGCTGATGCACATTACTTCCACTCTAGTTTCACCCAATACCTATTAAGAATCTTTTTATAAACCAATCTAAATTTTGAAAATTGAAAAGACTAATTATTAAAAACTTGCTTTTGTTGTTGGAATTTAACTGAAAGTTCACCTGTTTAGTTAGGAACGATAAAAACCATGGTAAAAGAAGTTGTGGAAGTAAACAAACACGATTTTCAAAAACCAAAAACTATAAACAAAATGGTTATAAAACGTGTTCATAGTTACTTGCTTCTTCCTGCTGGGGTAAAGGTATTGAAGTTGATAACCAAATGTTTACATACTTTGCCACTTAGGCTGCTTTCAAGATGAGATTTATATCCCTTCTTATGGGATTCATATCTATGCTACTGGTGCTCCCTATAGGACAATGAATTTTGGATGCTGATCATTTATGTTTTCATCTTTCAAGGGCTTACGAGATAGTTATATTGTTTTATGACCTGTCCATCTACTGGCTAATATTATCCAGTGGAGATAATGGACGGGGAAAAGAAAAATAACCTATGGGAATATTTCTCCTGTGAGGATTGACGATGTGTAGGGTACTAGACAATTTGATTTTGGAAATTAAGATTTTTTATGGAAGCTCTTTGTTATTTTTGTTATTGTTATTGATCTTTCGTTTACTTGGGGGGTTTATATAATATCTTGGTGATGAAATTTTGAGTCTCCATATTGCCATTGACATCGAGTATGAGTTCGTTTGCTATTTATGGTGGGGTCTTGAATGTTACTGACCTTCGCATGATATGTGGGTTCTTAGGAACCGAGACCACTGTCACAGTCAGATTTGGAAAAGGTTCTTGCTACATCCACAAAGACAAAGGTTGCTGCAAGCGAATACA
This sequence comes from Cucumis sativus, assembly GCF_000004075.3. NCBI lineage: Eukaryota > Viridiplantae > Streptophyta > Magnoliopsida > Cucurbitales > Cucurbitaceae > Cucumis > Cucumis sativus. Next base: position 170,901 of record NC_026659.2, on the reverse strand, counting down.
CGGGATTGAGCTCTAACTCATCTGGGTGGACAGGTCACAGGGAAGCTGGTGATTATGAGGTTCAAGCAGCAATAAGTGAACTCTCCAAGCTAGTGGTCTCCCAAATCTTGAATATCCAATCTGATACCCGAGATTCGTGAAAACCCTAAGGGGCACAGCAACTCGTTTTAGTATTAAACAGGACATATTTACCATTGGATGCATCCTTGGTTCGATGGGTTTGTCTCCAATCTGAAATTTTGAAGTTCTGAATGGTTTCTGGTAGTTGCATATTCCAACTTTACTGTAAGAAATAGGGATAACCCTGTCGGTAATCTTTTGTATGAATCCGGGTCATCCTCGGACAATCTTTCTATTATTCCATTGTTGGTTTAATTTTTTGTATGCTTTTGTCGAATTTAGCCATGTCGAAATCCTCTCTCTAGTTCAAGAAGTTGTTGCTGCAACGATTTGATTATATAGTGGGAATTGAAGCTGGGTCGTGATATGATCGAGTGAGTTAAAATCTGTAAATATTTAAGATTATAATATCATATATGAAATGGAAGTTTGGTGATTCTATGGTTTGTTGCTTGGCCTGCCTCTGTCGTCATAGGTTATGCCATTTTTTCTTGTCCCCCTTGTCAAATTCTAGGAACCAAGAATGTATGAATTCTTGCATAATTCACATAACATTTAAGACTGGAATAAAATTCTCGTCACTAAATTCACATATATATTACACACACATATAGAGAGAGAGAAAAAAAAGGTTTCACCAATGTGAGTTTAGATATCTTTGATTTATCCGCAGTCATAGGACAATTTGTTTCAAGTTTAGGTCTGAAGAATTGACCAAGTTGTGGAAAAATGGTTGATGTGAGCAAATAAACGTGGTTTTTAATTGATCGATTTGTTTAGAATTGTGTGTGTGTAAACATTGTTTATTCAAAAAATATATAACCGAAATGCATCTTCTTTGTTTCTTTCTAAGTTTTGGCTGAACAATTCAAACAAAACCCATCTCTCTGTTTGTAATCAAACTTCCAGATATGTCTCTTGCAAGTACAATTCAATCAACTTGTATTTATAATTAGTAAACAAATCATCCCTCCCATCTGAAGTTTTCAATTCAACTCTCCTTCCTTGTTGATTCATATCCTTCCTGGTCATCGTAGCCAACCTAATGGCACCGTTTTCCTTTACCCAACTCTCCAATTCATTTGACCTTCATTAAAATAATACCTTCATTCCTGTCTTCAAATGCCCAATTCCCATTTATTTCCTCTCCATATGCTCTCTTTCTCCTTCTTCAACCACTGGGTTGGAGGTTGGAGGTTGGAGGTTGGAGGTTGGTGTTCATCCCTCCAGACAGAGCATAGTTTTCTCCTTTTCTTGTTCTTCATCATGGGGTTTCTCACCACAGCACTAGGTTCTTCCTTGTTCTTCGCTTTTGTTTTGGTTTTGGGTTTTCGTTTTATAACCAAAACCTCTCTGGTTTACATGATAGTCAAGGGTTTTCAAGCGATTACAGACTACTTCCATGTCTATCAATTCTACAGAATTCCCCAATTCGATGAGAATCTACAGCACAATCAACTCTACCTCCGTGTACATACCTACCTTCATTCCTTACCTTCCCTTGAGGATTCCAATTTTGCCAACATATTTTGCGGTGCAAAACCCGGCGATATTTTCCTCCGCCTTGACACCAATCAAACAGTTCATGATTCCTTCCTCGGGGCAAAACTCCGCTGGAAAATCGAGATGCATACTGATCATCATCGGCAGAACAACCTTTTTTCGCTCCTTCTCAAGTTGAGGAAGGATGATAAGCGCAGAATATTCCGCCAGTACTTCCAACACATCCTCTCCATTACCGACGAGATTGAACAACAGAAGAGAGAAATCAAGATGCACATCAACGTGGACGGCGGTGCAAGACGGTGGAAAGCGGTCCCCTTTACGCACCCGGCAACATTCGGTACAGTGGTGATGGACGCCGATTTGAAGAACAAGGTAAAATCCGATCTCGAACAGTTCCTGAAATCAAAGCAATACTACCACAAACTAGGCCGCGTGTGGAAACGAAGCTTCCTACTTTACGGTCAGCCAGGGACGGGGAAATCAAGCTTCGTGGCGGCGATGGCGAAATTCCTGCAGTACGATATCTACAGCATCGACATGTCGAAAATCTCAAGCGATTCCGACATGACGACCCTGCTGCTTCAAACGACGCCGAAGTCGCTGATTCTCGTGGAGGATCTTGATCGTCATCTAATGAAAAGATCGACGGCGACGAGCGTGTCGGGTGTACTAAACTTCATGGACGGCATTGCATCGTACTGCGGCGAAGAGCGTGTGGTGGTGTTCACGATGAGCGATAAGAGTGGGATTGATGAAGCGGCACTGAGGCCAGGACGGGTGGATGTTCATCTTCAATTTCCGGCGTGTGATTTCTCGACGTTCAAGACATTAGCGATGAGCCATTTGGGGGTAAAGGATCACAAGCTGTTCTCTCAAGTGGAGGAGATATTTCAGAATGGAGGCAGCATGAGCCCGGCTGAGATTGGCGAGATCATGATAGCGAATCGAAGCTCCCCATCGCGAGCCTTGAAATCCATCATAACAGCTCTGCAAATGGACGGCAGCGGGAATGGATTCAAATGGACATCGGGTGGGCGGGAGATTCATGGTGAGGACGGGATTGGATCCAGACGATTTGTTTTCAAAGACAATTTAAGTATGAAACTATATGGGCTTTTGAAATTGGGACTCAGAAAAAATGATGAATCTTCCGATTCTATTTCTCACTCTTTCGGAACAAATACACTATAGAAAATCAATATGCATTTTAGGAATTAACACACAATTGTAATCATCACAGGGAAAAGTATCATTTTGTTTTCTTCTTCTATTTTTATCTTTACAAAATAACTCCACAAATATGCAACTCTCTCTCAAACATCCATCTTTGCATATTTGGTCAAATTTAACGATGATGATGAGGCGAGCTCAATGGCTAATCCGACTCGTCCGACGTATAAAGGTGGGCCAAAAAAGGTCGAGCCTAAACCAACTTTGGCCCAACCTCAAGTTAAAATAATGGCCCAAAAGAAACTACGCTAACGCTCATGCAAATTTCTTCAAAAAATTCTATAATCAGGAAGCCTTGCGTTACCTTTCAATTTAGGGGAGAAAATAAACTTCGAATTTTGAAGACTAAAGTTTTGAAGTGAGCCTTTTTTTTCTTATAAATATCTAAGTCCAAAGTTTCAAAGATTATAACATCGATCTATTAAAGTCAATTATAATAAAATTATCATCTAAACATCGATTCATAGTGTTTTCTATAGGCTATCCTAACTTAAAATACCATATTCTCAATTAAGAAAAAAAAAATCTCAAGATGCTAAAGTTAAAGAGAGAGATAGTGATGGAGATGTGAGAGAGATTAGAATGAGTAAAAGGTTTGAAAATTAAAATTTATAAATAAAAACCAATTTAGGAATACAACGAGTAAAATGTTTTCGATTCTTTAATAATATTTTAATTTATCTACTTGAAATTAAATTTAAATCATAAAAAATTTGTCCATTTTGCTTATAAACTCTATAACGATTTAATTACAAAAGAGTCAAAAGAAAAGTACAAATTTGGGGGGTGTATGGGTGTGGTGTTATACAACCACTGTTTTGAATGAACCGAGAAGTGGGGTGGAATGGAAAATTATTAATTACAACTATTGTTTTCCATCAAACTTTAGCACTTGTTATTAGACCATAAATGAAATAACATGGGATGTAGCCTATAGTTTTCTCTTTTTTCTTTGGGTTGGATATAGCCTATGCTTAAAGGACTTTTTATTTCCACTTCCTTTTACTAACAAAGCAATCAATACACACAAAGATGGAAGAGATGTTTCCATTATTTAGCATCCTAAACTGTTTAAACATGTTAGCAAAACAATACCACAAAAAACTAATTAATAACAAAAAAAAAAAAAGAAAAATCATTACAATTTATTTTGTCGCGAAGTATAAATATTATATTAATACTTAAATTACGTAATTCGCGCGTGACATCCACCGACGGAGTTATGCGTCTCCGCCTTCTCCCGACGTACGCGGGAAAGAATGTAATCACCACCGACAAGTTCGTACTCCCATCCGACGGTCAGTGTTCAGCCACGTGTCCGTCACATCCACACGACCTCTCAAACCGCGTCCTTGGGTATTAGTTCTCTACTGCATCACGCACGCTAACACCCATACACCGCCCATCAGCTTAGCTTATTTTCTTCGCTTTTCTTTTTTCGATTTAACACGAAAGTCAAACGTACAATTAAGAGATTCCAAAATACTTAAATCATCGTTGGAATTAATTAGGAAAATAATTATTTAATTAGGGGGAAAAATAAAAGGGATTTAAGTAATTAATTGAACACACACTACCTGGCTCGCTCGCTATTGCATCTGAGTATATAACAAACGCTTTCATCTTCTTTCTCTCTTACCATTTCAATCTCACTTTCTAACAGAGGGACGCCCGTTGGAGCTTCTCTCTTTCTCTTTCTCTCATTGTTCTTCAATGGAGATTTTCTACTTCTTGGTGTTTGGAGCATTGTCTCTAGTTGTTGTAGCTCTCGAGCTCACCAAAACCAACAAGGACCGGATCAATACACCATCCGCTTTCAATGCCTTCAAGAACAATTACCTTCTTGTTTATTCTCTTATGATGGGTGCGTATTCTGTTCCTTTTTTCTCTTTTTCTTATTTTCTTCCAGATCTGCTCTCATTTTCCCCTTCTATCTTCTTTAATTCCTTCTAATTATTGTCACTATCACCCACTGTTTCCTTGGATCTCTCTACGTGTGTGTCTACACTTGATGCCTTTCGATATGATCTGAATTTGTTCGGTTCTTGACTGTTGTATTGTTCGATCTGTGTGTGTGTGTTTTTTTTTTTTTTTAATGTGACTCTTGATGTTTTAATTGAAACTATTGCGCATTTTGTTGTTTTGCTGTCTCACGTTGACAAGCGATGGAATTAAGGGAGGACAGAGCGTTAATTATAATAGTTAGAGACGCAATTGGTTGCTGATAGGTTGAGAGGAAGTGTTTTGGACGAGATGCCGATTAATTTCTCTCCCCTCTCTTCGGTTGGGGATTGGATCTGGATCCACCGACAATTCATGATATGAAATCATCGCTATGTTCTCGTTTCTTCTAAGTGTAGTGTATAATGCCATTGCTCTTTCAATTTAGCTCTCTTGATAGTAATTTTTGTAGCTACGATCTTGATTCTTCTGGCACGGTTGATGTCGTTTTCCCTTACGAGCTAGAGCTACATATCTTCTACATTTTTTTTTACCTTGAAAGTTTGTATATGTTTATTGTTTTGATTATCAATATCATGTGTAATGATTGATCTAATGTGTTATTGTTCATGTCGCAACAGCTGGGGACTGGTTGCAGGGCCCGTACGTATACTACCTTTACAGTCAGTATGGCTTTGGTAAAGGAGAGATCGGTCAGCTTTTCATTGCTGGTTTTGGGTCCTCCATGTTGTTTGGTACAATTGTTGGTTCTCTTGCTGACAAACAGTGAGTCTTTTTTGTACCTCCAAAATTGGTTAATGTCACCAAATTTATCGAGGGAAACCTCTTTTCAATTATTGATGCATTCATGTTTTCTACTTCAGAGGTCGAAAGAGGGCTTGCATTACTTATTGTATTACATACATTCTGAGTTGCGTCACCAAGCATTCTCCTGAATACAAGGTTCTAATGTTGGGCCGTGTTTTGGGAGGTATTGCCACTTCGCTCCTATTTTCAGCATTTGAGTCATGGCTTGTTGCAGAGCACAATAAGGCAAGGATTCCACGTCACTGTCTTTAAATTTTATTTAGCTTGCTTATGTGATGTTTTCTGACTGAACAACCGGTGACGTTAAGAAATAAAACTTACTGTCACCTATCAGCTTAGGCTTTTAGATTCATTGTTTCCAATGACCACTAAGTGATGATTGAAATGACAATCACCTTATGCAGAGCAATAAACTCTAATGCTTGGCATTGTCTTTTAGATTCATTGTTTCCAATGACCACCAAGTGATGATTGAAATCACTATCACCTTATACACAGCAATAAGCTCTAAAGCTTGGCATTGTCTCATTCAAATAGAGTGAATTCAGTGGGATGTTGTGACTAATGGTAAAAAGTGCCCATTGATTCAACCGTGGTTTCTTATTCCAATTCACTCTAGTGTTCCTTCACTAGTTAAAAACTATACCATTGGAGTTTTCTTCTTTCAGTTGGTTTGATTCGTGAACGTGATGTATTACTGGATAACTTTTGTCTGCTTGAATTCTTGTCACCTTAATGCAGTAACTGATTCTATTTATAGGATGGAAACCCGTTTTCACTAATATGCAGTGTAATAATCTTTTTGGAAATTTTTGGCTCACATTTTTGGTTCCCTAATTCATTAGCATAATGCTTGTAAATGTGTCTTGGTGACGAACATTTCACTGATTGTACCTATTGGTTGATAGTTTTAAATATAATAATACGTTTCTTGCTCCATTCTCTTTCTTTCCTGCAGAGGGGCTTTGAACAGCAATGGTTGTCTATTACATTCTCAAAGGCTATATTTCTTGGCAATGGTCTTGTTGCAATTATTGCTGGGTTGTTTGGGAATGTACTAGTCGATAGTCTGTCTCTTGGACCAGTGGCACCTTTTGATGCTGCTGCATGCTTTCTTGCAATTGGTATGGCCATTATTATGTCATCATGGACTGAAAACTATGGGGATCCATCAGAGAATAAGGATTTGCTCACCCAGTTCAGGGGGGCTGCTGTTGCGATTGCATCTGGTATTCTCTCAGATTTTCATGCTTATATTTTTTTTCAGTTGATTGCATTTCCTGAAAGCCCAACGTCTTAGCAAGAGTTTTAGTTTCCCCCCCACCATAAATACTTCAATAAGAAATCTTATAAATTTTCCACGACCAATCCACTCGAGTATAAGTATTATTCCGTCAACTGATTTTCCCCCCTTTCTTCTTTTTTCCTTAAAAAGAGAAACATCTTAACTGTGATTTCTTTAAGATATACCAACTCATTTTAAATTTTCTCTTGGTCAGATGAGAAGATCGCACTGCTGGGTGCTATCCAGTCTCTATTTGAAGGTTCAATGTACACCTTTGTGTTCCTCTGGACACCTGCTCTTAGCCCAAATAATGAGGATATTCCCCATGGCTTTATCTTTGCGACATTCATGTTAGCTTCAATGCTTGGAAGTTCCCTTGCATCTAGGTTGATGGCTCGAAACACACCAAAAGTTGAGAGCTACATGCAGATTGTTTTTGTTGTCTCATCTGCCTCTCTTGTACTTCCAATTGTGACCAGTGTATGTGGAAGAATTTTTTTTATCCCCAAAGTAGTTAGATCTGGTTTACATTAATGTTTGTTTTCTTTTTCTCTGACTTTTCTCGCTGTGGCAGTTCTTGGTAGCTCCATCAGATGTGAAAGGTGGAAGCATCTCCTTCTCAGGCTGTATTCAGTTGCTTGGTTTCTGTGCTTTTGAGTCCTGCGTTGGCATATTTTGGCCTTCCATAATGAAGATGAGATCCCAGTACATCCCTGAGGAGGCTAGAAGTACTATCATGAACTTCTTCCGCATTCCTCTCAACATCTTCGTGTGTGTGGTGCTTTATAATGTATGTCACTGAATAACCCTCCATATATTGCCTTCTGTTTTCAAGCAGTTCTGTGTTACTCTACTCCTACCCAAACATATGCGACAAATCTAATCCAATTGCTGGATCCATGGGATAAAAAATTCTCATCTTCTTAACCTTTTTTGTTTTTCCTTTGTCCTTGAAGGTGGATGCTTTCCCTATCACTGTGATGTTTGGCATGTGCTCCATTTTCCTTTTTGTGGCGTCGATCCTACAAAGGCGGCTTCAAGCAATCGTTGAGAAACCAAGTACGTAGTATTGTTCTAATGCTCTAAGATTTTGACATTTCTAATGACCTGCTAGATTCAGTTTCTGTGAGTGGTGAGAAGCTTGTAATGATAAATGCTTCTTACTCCCACCGTAAAGTTGCATTTGGAGAGCCATTTTCAAGGATGATTTAGGCAAAGCACTTCATAGAAAGCGTTGTATAACTAATGATTTTAATATGTAAAAGTATTTTCAAGCATTTCCTTAACCAGGCAACTTAAACATTTCTGTTGGACCTTGTTACAGAGAGTGGAGACTGGGCATTAAGCGATAAGAATACCGAGGCAGATCCGTTAAACATCTAGAAGGACGGAGCACAGGTACTTTTATTGGGAGGTTAGAACATGAAGTCTTGATTCATCTTGTATACAGCAGCAGCTTCATGGAGTAGCTGGTATAATATTTTGAAGAATGAAACTGTACACGTATAGTGGTGGTCTGCCTCATCCAAGCAAAGAAGATGAGACCAAAAAAAAAAAAGAAAAAAAGAAAAAAAAGAAAGAAAGAAGAAGAAGAGTAAAGGCTTAGTTGACAAATTATGTTTTCATCAATTTTTGGGCTTCTTCACAAGTGTCATTAAAGTAGAGAGCTTGTTTAGAGATCTCTCCAGCAATTGTTGGGAATTTTCTGAGTTCAACCCTGGATTTGTCTGAACTTATTAATCAAACATTCCTAATTTTCGTTATGCATTCTTTGCTAAATTTTCATTTTCATTCTCATTATTGTGATTATTATTATTATCATTATTATTATTTATTTGTCTTTGAGGCCTAAATATTGATAGTGATTTGTTTGTGGTTGTTTCTGTTTGTAAAGAGTTTCTTCGGTTTCTCATCCCTTAAGTCCAACCGGGTTCAATCAGGTTTGGCTCGTTCCTTTTTTCTTTATCGATTCTTTCAACTTTCAACCCTCTACGCCCCCTTCTTTTCAAGGGATTAAATACTTGTTAGTAACCTTTTCTACCGTGGAGTCATAAAAGATGACCTAATACTGTTTTGATTACCACATTATGTCGAAAGAATGGCAACAATGGAGAGTAGGTTAATCAACAATTATCCATATAGGAATCAAAAAGGAGGAAACCAGAAGGTTTCTCCGGCAGCAACACTGGCAAAGACAGTGGGTATCTGATGCTCCCTTTTGACAAACAAAAGGGTCAAAAGGGAGAACAAGACCAACGAGAGATCCTCCGGAGTTACAAATCACCCCTTTCAACACCATCATTCCCTTTTGAATGTCACATTTCACATGTATCTATCTATCTCTCACTCTAGTGATTCTCTCGCAGTAGCCACAAATAGTCACGTTAAACCAAGCCATGACCTGCCAAAGAGCACAAAATGAGGAGCTATAGAGTCAAAGATGACTATTTCTACAAGAAAGAATTTCAAATATAAGGGAAAGTCCTACATAGATCTATCTTGAGTTAGGATCCCCTACATCTAAAAATAAATCAAATGTGAAAGTATAACTTAACTGGCGAGAGATCACTGTTGAAGTCAAAAAGTAATAAAAATAATTTTAAAAAAAGAGGTTTTGGAAAGTAAGAGGGCTCCTCCATAAGATAAAAAAAGGCATCTTGAAATGAAGGTAGGATGGCTGATTGGTTTGTTCACCTTACTTGTTAATCACTCTTCTTTTAAGTATTGAAGTCTTATCCCACCCACCAATGTCAACATCACTCCCACTGTTTCAGTCTCACACTCCATTTATCTTACAAGTCAACAAATTGGATTTCAGAATCTTATCCAACTTTCCCTTTTCTTTCTTCTTAAAATCATCTTCATCTAATTTCTTGGTTCATCTGTGTGTTTAGAAGCAATTGAGGTTCCATTCCCATGGCGGAGTATTCGAATCCTACATATAGCTGTAGAAATTGCCGCAATCCCCTCGCTTCCGGAGCCCATCTCCTCTCTAAATCCTTCTTGGTAAACCCTTTGTTTCCTAATTATCACTGTTATGTTCTGCTATAGAAATTTATACTCAACTCTTCACTTACTGGATTTCTTACTTAGCCAACCTAATACATGGATTCGTTAGCATCTATTTATTAATCTTAACCTTATTATGACTTTAACTAATTGAACTATGTTTACCCATCACTGCTGATGCATGAATCTGACCCAATAAGCACACGTATTCAGTTGTCACCTTAATCAGAATTTGCATAACATGATGACCGCACGTACTAGTGCTATGTCAAGGACACTCTAATGTCTCTTTGGGATCAATATTGGATCGAAGTAGTAACTGATGGAGTAAGGGTAATATAAAGGTTGAGTGTGAGTGATTTGTGTCATTAAGCACGACCTGATATGTATATACTCTCGATTGGATTAGATAGTTTTTAAAATGAGACGATCGAAATTAGAATTAGGAGTTTGTGTTTAATGATTATATTATTATATTGAAGGCGAAATCAGGGAAAGCATTCCTATTCTCAGAAGCAAAGAACATAGTGGAAGGACCAAAAGAGCATAAGCAGTTGATAACAGGAATTTTCAAAACTGCAGAAATACATTGCAATATCTGTGGACAAGCTTTGGGTTGGAAGTATCTCAAAGCTTATGACCTCTCACAGAAATACAAGGAAGGAAAGTTCATCATTGAAACCGCTAAAATTTCCAAGGAATACAATTGAACTGAACTGTAATAACAACAATATAAAACCATAAATCTAGTGTGTTTGACATACATGATTCCATTAAATAAGTCCATCATACCCTACATCTTTGTGTATTATTAGGATCATAGCCCCTACTACTATGCTATCATTTGGAGTTTACAAGGTCCAGTATATAACTTGTTTATATCTTCTCAATGACCCTTCCATGAGTTATAACTCAAAGCTGATCTAATTTGGTAATCCTATTATATTACCTACTTTTCTTTATATAATTTATAAAAGGGGATTTCACACTTTTTTTAGTCTTCTTGCAAATTAGGACTTTGTAAAGGGAGAGAGTTGGCTTGCTACATGAGAGGAAAAGAGAGAAAATTTAGATAACGACATTTTCCCCACCAACCCTGATGAGGAAGAATCTATTGTGCATATGAAAAGTTGTGATATCTACAAAATCGAAAAATTATTCAGACTTTACATACCATATTCCTACGTTGTCACCGTAATTTTCTTTTTAAAATAGTGATGTTTAGTCATAATATGAACATGACATCTTCAATTTAATCCATAAGTCAATTGGAATATGATATTTTCACCGTTGATTTAACGTAGTAGTAATTGAATTGCACTCTCTCTTACTATAGTCCAAAAGAAAATTGTGAAGATGGTTTCTGTATTGTTAATTCTATAATTCTAAAGTTTTGTTGAAACCAAACCAACATGATTATACAAAAACTAGTTAAATAAAATAGTAAATATTTATTAAGATGGAGTATTAGATAACCTATAGATTATATGATTAAAAACACAATGTTAAAATTTCGTTTATATTTTTAAAATTTGAGAACTAAATCGAAAAATAAATTAATAAGTAAGTAAGTAAGTAAGTGTGTGAATATTGAAATATAATAGATAAAATATGAAAAAAAAAAGAAGATGTGGTAAATAAATGAGTTTAGTAGAGGATTAGAGGTTGTAGATTCGATCACTAACCGCGGCTGCATGGTGTGTAGGCGTAGGGTATGGCGCGTGGCTCGCTCAACTAAGTCATCAAATCAAATCATCTTCAAACCAAAACTCTCTCTCTCTAAAACTGTGTAGAGAGCTTCAGAGCGGCACATCCATGGAGACACACTCTCCCTCTACTCATCATTCCTTCCCTTAAATTTCTCACTTCACTTTCTAAACCCTATTTTCCTTTTCTTAATTCAATTCCTAATTCCTTTTCACACTCTCCAAGCTAAGAATGACTTCTCTTCCACTCGTCTTAACCTTCCACTCTTTCTCTCTCTCCATCTCTTCAATTTGTATTTAACTTTCCTCAGGTTCATCCTTTTTTGTTTTTTTTTTTCCCCTTTCGTTGATTCAATGAATGATTTTTTCACATTTTTCCTTTTGGGTATTCTATTATGAATGATCCTTCGCACACTATTATTATTTATTGGTCTTCCTCTTCTTTATCCCTCCTAATCCTGTCCCTATCCCTCTATTTTTTTTACCCTTTTCTTTTTGGTCTTACTTGTTGAATTCTTCACCCTTTCTGTGATCCATTGTGTTATTATTGTTTATTTATTTGCACGCTAACCCCTTTTCTTTTTCTTATCTTTTGCTGCAGATTTCTGGGTCACCATTGATTTCATTGTAGGTAGACATTTTTTCCTACCCTTCTTTAGCTTTTGATCGTATCCATCTTTTATGGTTTCTTGATTGAAAGCCTTGATTCACTTCTATTGGTGTCTGGGTTTTGTTTTTGTTAACTTGGGTTGGGCTTGATGATTCTTTAGGGGGAGAGGTGTCTGGAGGTCTTTCTGCTTGATGATCAATGGCTGAACTGTTGGGGCCTCGTTTGTACAGCTGCTGTAATTGTAGGAACCATGTTGCCTTTCACGATGATATCATTTCTAAAGCTTTTCAGGTGATGAAAAACAAATCTAAGCCTTTTATTTTATTTTTGATCTTACTGCGTCTGATCATCAATTCAAGAAGCCTCGCTAATCGCCCAGAAGAGAACCCAATTCAAAAAGGGTTCCTCGATGTTTATATTGTTTTTAATCTTACTGTGTTTCGTGTTGTTAACATAATCTTGCTGAAACTTCAGATTAAACTTGAAGATTGGAATGCCTTTCTGAAACTTTGACCTTCGTACATAGTCCAATACTGTTTTTGTGTTAAATTTTCTCAATAGGGAAGGCATGGGCGTGCTTTTCTCTTCTCTCATGCTATGAACATCACAGTGGGACCAAAAGAAGACCGGCATCTCATGACGGGTCTCCACACTGTTGCTGATGTGCATTGTGTTGACTGCCGTGAGGTGCTCGGGTGGAAATATGAAAGGGCATATGAGGCATCTCAGAAGTACAAAGAAGGGAAGTTCATTCTTGAAAAATCAAAAATCGTTAGGGACAACTGGTAGCATCCTCTGGTCGTATTTAATGCATTGATTTTTATCTTGATGTAAGTTTATTGATTCTTCGTGTTGTTATCTTGTATATAAAGCTCTCATCTATCTCGTCATTGTTTTCTGTTCCTCGTGTATATAGTATATTTCTGTAAGTTGTGAACTCAACTGGATATCATTGTATTGGACATCATTGTATTTTGAGTCCTCACCATCTGTGTTAATGAAATTGTGGTGCTTAATTTAAGTCATTCTTGCTCTGAACATTCCCTGGATTACTTTGATATTGTTGTCTTGTCTTTGATTCTACCGAGATGAAAAAAAAATCTTATTAGTATCTTCAGTCCAATTTCTCTGGGATTGGTGTTCCGTAAGCGTTCTCCATTTTTTGTTTGCATGCTTTGAGCTGTACTGGCTAAAAAAGTGTAACATTGAGTTGGCGAGAACTTAGCAATTTCAACTAAATTGATGATCATTTTTCCCTATGTTAGTTTTCTTTTTCCCTCATATTTTAAAGAGAGTGACCAGTTATGCTGACTAGCAAACTCACTGCTCCGCCATTCACAGTTTCTCCTTTTCTCTGTTTGCATTGGTCTCTATTTTTCCTTTTTGTAAAAAAGTTCTCTCTCTCCAGAAGAACGAGGTTAGCCACTCTGTTCTAGGTGCTATCTCCTTCTCAGAAGAATGTTATGGTGAAACATAGATAGAAGATAAAGAAGAGAAAGGTGAGAGTAGGACAAAGTTAGTTTCCTTTCCATGGATTCTGGATGGTGGCCATGCTTAAAGTTTATGGCGGTGCATATTAAGATACCCCCATTTTCAAAGCCTTTTAACGTGTCTCGTCTCTGTAAAGTTTCAAGCATGGTGAGATAAAAGGTTTTATGGTTTACCTTGCCTCCAACACTAGGAAAGGTTTTATCCTATGTTTTACTGGATTGCTTCTCATTTTTCTCCATGTCTGATTCTCTAATTAGTGAGAAGTCAATCAAGCGAATTGCATACTGCAGCTTTCAATGGGGCATGTGTGTCTCTAGTTTCTTCAGAGAAGATAAGAATTGATAAGTACATGGCTGGACATTAGTTCCATGTTTAGGACTCAAAGCCTCAATTTCTGGTTATTGTGCGTCTTATGGTTCTTGATCATGCTACACCCTTTGCCTCTTGAATCCCTGAACTACTAGTCAGTAGTGATGATACTTCTTATGTTTGTTCTGGACGGCACCTCTTCTTTTCTTTTACTTCTAGCTTTACTGACAGTGTTTAGTTCTTAAATAAGGTGGCCAGAATCGGTCGGCTGATAATTCAATTAGCCTGCCTGTACTTTGGCAACTAGATGGCCGTAGTTATTAAGCTGTTTGCTTATGTGATGTTCTATTTTTCTCTACTGGTTGTTGAACTCCAAGATTTTATAAATGGAACTCGGGAAGTAGATTATTTTGAATGACATGCAGGTATGCAGTCAACTCTGCTTGAAAGCAGAAAAGGGAGTACCATAACACAAAAGCCAGTGTTTGGGGTCATCTTCAACTCCGTCTTCGTTAGCTAATGAACTGCATTGCAGCTTTTGGCATCTGCAGTAAGCAAATTTCAATTCTTCCTTGTTCATGAAAACTGCAGCTGTGCATCCCACATCTGAATTCAGTCTCTAGCATATGCACTTGGATAAAACCATATCATCTTTATATTTATAGCATCATCTTCATATCAGTGTGAACTAAAACTCTGCAGGAGTTCTCACAATGAATGCCAATAGTCGAGGTTTGGTTAAAAAAACTAAAACTAGTGAGAAATCAGGATAAATAACATAACTAGTCAAAACTCATATAGCCACCAGCTTAAATCTTCGTTAACACCATTTCTCATGGGAAAATCAAACAGATGCTCTCTGCCTCTGAAGGTTTGAACTTAGAATGTGCAAGCAGTTATCATATCAGCAAACTTCAAAGGTGATATGTTCTACAGACCAATATTGGGGAAGGTTGTGTTTTAGCAGAAATATAGATATAGTCAAAGAAGTTGAAAATCGATGCTCAATCATGGGCATGGACTGAGCGGTCCAAGGCATCTGCTTCTCTAACTTTTAAGAGGTTGAAATTATAATCCAAATGATATTAATGAATTACTACTTAATTTGATAAGTTGGAATCTTTTGTCTCATTTGATTAAAAACAAAAGGCATGGATGGGAGACTGCCACCAAATGGTTCTTTCTTTAGATTAACATTGACCCAAATCAAATCAACGAAGTGGCGAATGAAGGTTTAACTCTTTAATTACGTGAATTATCTTTTCAACCTCTCTTTAATACTGGGAAGAAGTTTTTTAACGTCATTATCTCAAATATTGATAATTAATTATTGCATCTCACAAATAAAAACACAATTTCTTGTATTTTACATTTTTATTATTTTTAGAGTACGATGATTTCTTTCAAGGGTCAGAATGAAATTGCATTGAATCCAAGAGATTGATAACTTTGGTTCCATATTTTACAACTCTAATTACCCATCCGCTATGCCAAAGGAACATAAAAGTTCTATGCTTATACCAATTCGAATTGAAATACTAAAAACTCAAATTAAACTATTAACTCGAATTTTATCAAACTGAAGTAGGTATGTTAATAATGCATTGGAAAAAAAGTTTGATATTAAGTTTGGTTAATCTAAAATATATTTATATCAAAGCTAAAGGAAAAAAAAAGGATTAATCCTTCTTTTTGTCACATATATTCACTAACATCAGCAAATATTAGATTAATCCAAATAGGAACTGATACTAAAATCCAGTTTCTTTTTCTTTTTTTAATTAAGAAAATCTTAGGAGGAAAACAAATTCGAGAATGGTGTGACAAATTCTAGGGAAGTTTTGCTTTTGATTAAACGTTTTCAATTAAAATTTGGACCTCAATTTTATTCTTAATTTTCTTTTATTAAGAATATATATACTTCATTGTTAACTAATTGCAACGGCGACATTTCTTTTCCGATCGCTTTCGAAGAACAAACCACCGTTGCATCGATTCACACACCTTCTTTCTCCGACGCCGGACTCCCTAATTGGAGATGTACCTCAAGAAGGCATTGTGGACCGACGGACTCACGCCTAATCCCTCAGCCGATTCTTTGCCGGACGACCAATCGGCCTCTGCAACATCTTCCGCCGTCGGGGAGTTGGTCAATTCTTTGAACCGTCAGAGGCTCTTTCGTGAGGTTACTTTTGCTCTTCGAACAGGCCTCAGAGATGCCAGCGCCGAGTTTAGCTTTCTCCGAGTCTGTGGTCTTCGTAGCCTCCTCAAGTCCCTTCGCTCCATTGCTGAATCCAATTCTACGATCGAGCTTTTCTGCCAGACTCAGTCCGTGCCCGAGCTTCAAGGTCTGAAATTCCTCGATTCTCGTTCCTTGCGTTAACTTTCTTTTGCTCTTTCTGTTGGGTGAAACTGTGACCAACGGAGAAGATTAAATCAGCTGCATTGCATTTTTGTTTCTAGCGTGATTTTGTTTTGCTGCAAGATATTGCACACTGAATTTACAAACTTTGGAAATTGTATGAGTTTTAGAAAATTACGAATCTCTTTAGTCTTTTTGGGTGTGAAGCCAAGTTCCAGATTTCAGTTGTGCTTCCCCAGAAGCTCGATTGCTGCATTTTTTTTTCTCGTGCGCCCAATAAAATGATGTTCTTCCCTCTCCGTTTTGGCCATGTGACAGTGGTTCCAGTTCTATTTCAACAGTCGTTAAAAGAATCAGAGGATGATCCTGTGGTAAATTTGGACCATATCTTTGGAGTGGAACCTTTGAAGATCGCTAGTCCTTCAACCGATGCCGAAGTTGCCCTTGCACTACGAGTTTTAGAAGGTTGTTGTCTTCTTCACAGAGAGAGCACTGCTTTAGCCCATCAGCACAAGGCAATTCCGGTATGTCCTCTTGATTTTTCAAGCTCTCGTGCCATTCCTTTATTATCCTGTCTCTTTAAAATTGTTTAGCCTACTGCCGATAGTTACATGAACAGGTATGATGTTTAGACATGGGCTTCTACTCTATCTGCTTAAATTATAGAGTCAACTTCGGTTAATTTATATACGGTTTGGATAAGACGGTGTTTTGACATTAGAAGAAGCTTACTCTTTAATTGAGCTGCGAGGATTTACAGAGAACCTTTGCATTGCTAGTATACCTTTACACAAGTCACCGATCGTCTCTTAGACTTCTTTGGAAAACATGTTTGTATTGCTTTTACTTTTTGTAGTGTGTGTTTGGATTGACTCGTAAGTGTTTAAATTAAATGTTTATAAACGCAAAAGAAAAAAAAGTTTATAAACACTCAAGTCAATCCAAATGGGTCGTCAGTAATTTGGTAGGAGCTTGGTTGGCCCCTTATCTCCCTTCCCTCTTTTGTATATCTTTGTCTTAGAATTTGTATGTCCTTTCCGGTTCATGTACAGAGACAGGATAGTTATTGTTACCTCTGAATGCCAAAGATGAATGAATGGATCAAAATTTCCAGTCTATGCAGTACCGTTTTTGAACTTGTCTTTATTGACAGGATTATGAATTGAGGAATTTTTAGTATTCATCTTTCGTAATGAGTATTTGTTCATGCATATCTTTGTTTTCTTATGGTTGAGGATGTCATGTTTCCTCAAGTTCTGGTTGCAGAAGGTCGTAGGATGGTAGTGCATATAGCCAGAAACTACATAATGCCTAAAATTTTCTAGCGTTCTGTTGGCTGAAACTGTGGAATCTGAATATCCAATTTTTTTCTTCAGGTTTTGATGAACATATTGTCTATTCGTGGAATACTCGAACAAGGTGCATGCTTAGATGCTTTAATTTCAGTAATGTTGGATTCTTCAGCCAATCAAATGGTAATGCTGTCATTAAGACATACTTTACGATGCCTTTGTTCTTGTACTCAACTCTCCTGTTTGTATTGTATTGTTCTCTCAATCATTGTGTTGCGTTGATATTTCATGAATTTTCCGGATGTACGCGATTGAAAACACTATAACAAGTCTTGTTTTCATGGCTAGCATTTCTGAAATATCAAGTTTAATCCTTTACTCATGGGAAGTATTGTTCCTACCAACTGTTTAGTTTGATGAAAAACCAAGGAGTCTCATGTTTTTTATTTTCAGGATTTTGAGGTTTGCAACGGTATTGAGGAAGTTGCAGTGCTCATAAGGGACAAACAGATTGATGAAAACCTCAGGTCCTTCCCATCCCCACCTATCAATCTGTATCTGGCGCTTCCTTTATTATCTTCACATTAACCATTCGCTATATGATATCCAGTTGGTGGAGAGATATAGCCCTCTTTAAAGGCTACCAATACGATGTATTTCCTTATTTTCTAATCTAATTCTCCCCATTAATTTGTCTTCTGATTAGGTTGAAATGTGGTGAGTTCTTATTGCTTCTTATTGGACATGTAAATGGGAGGGGAAGGCCTCCTCTAGCAACCATACATGAAGACATAAGGCAGCTTCTAGGAGAGAAATCAGCCTCCTTGATATGGGCAGCCAGTCAATTTGGGTCAACTCTTGATCCAGAGCAGAGATTAACAGCACTACACATCCAAGCTCGTCGGGTTCTCGAGTCGCTGGACCTGTATTAAATATAAATATGGTAATGTTTCTTTAGGTTGTCATTGCATCAATAAACTCTTCCTGATGTTGTCTGGAATGTGGCAGATGCAGCAGTAGAAATATCTCGTGATGTCGGGTTTGGAGTAACAGTGATGAATTTTTAGGGTGGAATGTTAAAGGAAAGAAAAGGGGATGAAGTTAGAAAAACACACACTTGGTCAAGTATGAAGAGAAAAACAGAAACAGCGTATCTTTGCCTTGATTTTTGAAGGAAACGTCCCTATCTCAGGGAACATTGGTTGGGGACGAGAAAATTGTGTTATAGTGAGAACAGCCGATGCTTGATTTTGGTCTTCACATGAAAGTTCAACCACTCCACATTACTAAACCAGGCATGTTCTGTAAACTTTTTTGATAAAAATCATCATTACTTCAAACTAAATTGTTTCATGATAGTCCACGATTTGCCTGTCTGGTTGTTTATCAGTATAATAAGTCTTTTATTAATTGTTTAATTATTAGAATACGAAAAAGAAGACTATTTTTTATCCTGTTGGGTGATTTCATAAACGATCCATCTTTTCATTATCAATAGAGTTAGTCTCTTTCAAAATTAGGGTGATTAGCATAAAGGGTACTATAAAATAAAAGTAGTAGTTAGTTTTACAAACACTTCTTCAAGCGAAGTCTTAATCAAACAAAATTTCACTTACTCACATGTTTTTTAATTTCGTTTTTTCAAATAGCCTATAAACACGACTTCAAAGATTATCATAGATTTTTCCAACTGCTAAAACAGTGGACCACCCATGACTTATGAGTTCTGACCTTTCCTTGTCCCTTTATTTTCAATGCTATCCCACTTTGATCTTAAAGGACTCTCAATTGATCTTCATTTCAAAGCCTCTCGAGTATTCTTTTTTCACAAGAAACCACCCAAGTATTCTTCTCTATTTGCCAACTCATTACAACATTTTTTAAATTAAATAATAGTACTTTTTTGTTTTTAGAACTCTACCTTTAGGTTATTTATATATGATAATTGGTGTCATCCTTCGATAGAAGAGCCTTCTACTCTTCTAAAATGTCTTCTTATGATTTCTATTGGGCATTCCTAGATGAGTCAGATAACTATGAATCCTCTAATTCTTCTGGGATATATGATATAATGACTCTGGCACTCTTTCCACCCCTTGAAGAAAGCTTAAAGAAGAAAGTCGATTACTCTTTTGCAATAAGTTTATATTATGATGGAGATTAAAAATGAATATGGACTCTTGATCAAATAGTCAAATAAAAGCTATTGTGTTTGAAATACCGCAATTGGATCAGTTGAGATAAGGAATTATTGTTACCAATTAGTTTGCAATTCTGTGGAAGCCTCTAATATGTGTCAACTGCATAGCATAATAAAGTAAGCTTTTGAAATAGAAATTGAGCGTTTATTTTAGATTCGTAGGTCAGAAGAGTGAGAGATAGATGATGTCCACTCTATTTCTTTGTCTATTAGTTCATAAGAAAAAATTACGATATCGCTCTCGTTCTTAGTTCTTGCCCCCAATAGTTGTTGGTGCTCTCTCCCTATTTTTCTCACTCAACTTCTATATTTTCACAAGCATGTGCCTCTTATTCTCTCTACTTTTGTTTTCACTCTTATTTTCTCTCTTGTTTGGAGAAGAAAAAATAACTACCTTTCTTTCCCCTCAAAAACCTTCACCAAAATATGTTATTATGTCTTAATCTACACTTATCTTTATGCAATCTATTCAAGTATTCAATCATAAATTATCATGCGACAAAGTTTTTTCTTTCATGGTGATCGGAATGCATGAAAAGGGTGCAAGCTATAATAAATAGCAACTACGATAAGAAGACAATGTAACTCGTCTACTCATATTTGACAAGTCATGTTGTCAAATAAATAGTATATTAATTGATTTCATGAATTGTAGGCAGTACTTAATTTCTACTTTTGTAAGCAACTACATGGAAAATTTTCAAACTACGAAAATTATCCCTTACCAAACTGCTGCTCTTTTTGGTTTCTGTTACTTTGAAATGGAAACTCCAAAATTCCCTTCAAGATTTTTCTGGCGCACTTATCTAAGGGAATGTTTGGTGGGTCCTTACGACCAAACAAACCCCAATTTCCCCCACCATTTTTCTCTCTCTCTCTTTAAATATACACAAACAAAGTTGTAGGGCATAGTCTTTTATCATATTATTCTTTAATTGGAGCTCAATCTCATGCATCTCCCTCCATCTTGACTCTTTTCCATAAGGTAACTGCATTTATGCATACCCTATATAATTATTTGCAATGACAAATATTGCGAATGTTGACTCAGCTTCATGAAGGAAGCATATTGCACATCATTCATTGTTTGCATCCTTGAAGTCAACAAGTAGGGTAGATAGTTATTAAAAAGGACAAAAAGAGAGAGACCCTTCAATGGGACCTTAATGTTGTTCTCTATATTTCTATGCAAGTAAAAGACTATAGAGTAATTGAATGATATACAATGGTTTGATTGATTATTCCCCTTTTCCTTGTTGGGAATGTAGCTAAGGCTATGCTAACATGAAATGAAGAGAAGAGAGGGGTTTTAATTTATTGGGATTCCCGTAGGGCTTAGCTTTTTAATGGATGGAAGTGTTCGATCATAAAGAATTACTTCAGATGGGGTTTTGCTGAAAAGACACTGACATTTGTGAGCTGTTGGGCAATTGGCATTTGCATTTTGGCAACCAAACACACACTAACTTTTGCTGTTAAAAGGGATTGGCAGCCACCTCACTCTCTCACTCCTCTTCTAACAAATAAATTATGTTTAATTAATCACACAAATCTCAGTTTTTCTCAAATAAAAATAATAATAAACAAAGGTAGTTGTTGTTGTTGTAGTGTAGTAGTAGTGTTTGTAGCTGTAGCCAAGCAAGCTGCAATTTGCAGGCTGTTCATCATAACTCCATTCTAATCCCTAAACCATACTTCAATATATATAAACATTATACATCAACAAAACAAATGGAAAAACAAGTCAAAACCCAACAATATAATTAAAAGATGAGATACAAAAAAGATAATAATCATGAAATATTTAAGCTCTACAATAGGAATCAATGAGCTCTCTCTGATATTTGTTTTGTAACACAACAACGTACAACATATATATCTGTGTGTGATATATTTTCCACTGAATTTCAAATGTCAATTCATTTGAAGCTGACCTGAAAACAAAGCTTCAAAACCATCCAAATCCTCTATATAATAAAAAGATTACACACACACACACACACACACAAAAAGGAAACATAAGAGAGGAAAAACAAAAACCCTATTGTTAGTTTTTTTTTCCATCAAAACCCCACAAACAAAATCACCCCACCAACACCAAACTATGAAGTAAAGAAAAGAAAAAAGCACACACCATTTTCTTCATCTTTCTTTTTCTAGCAACGTGAACATTTGTATTTAAAAGTGAAAAATAAAAATATTACCACGATCCACCTCCCAACATTCCATTCCAAAATCCAGTACTACCACCTGAATTATTACTATTATTATTGTTGTTATTATCCCCTCCATGTCCTCCCCTATTCTCCTCATGATCATTACTTTGCTTCATATCTTCAATTGGAAACATCACAGCCGTCTGATCTTGATGATGGTGATGATGAAGATCCCCGTACCCTCTTACTCCATTCTGATCAAACCCTTCCAAAGAAAAACTTAAGCTTGCAGGTGGCTTCAACTCGTTCAATCCAAACCCACCACTGCCATTGAACATTCCTGTTGCCGGTGCCGTCATGAAAGAAGCCAAAAGATGAGAAGAAGAAGAAGATGAAGTGGAGATAGAAGTATTGTTGTTGTTGTTGTTTGGAGGGAAGATTGCAAGATTGAGATCTTGATGATTGATGATTTGATGAGATGCGTTGATTTTCTTATTATGATCAGAAGAAGAAGAAGAAGAAGAAAGTGAAGATCTTTTGTTCTTCCTTGAGCCGCCACCTACTGGAACATTCCTTAAAGAACCACCTTCAGTCCAATACCTCCGACAAGCCTTACAAAAATACCTTGGCTGCGACAGGCTGTAATTGTTGTAATAACAGAACTTTGTGTTACTCGAATTACATCTCGGACACTTCAAAGCTTGCTCCTTTTCACCTCTTACTTTTTTTTCCAACAAATTATTTCCATTTCCATTATTTCCACTATTAGGCTTTGAACAAGAACTTGATGATCCTCCTCCTCCTCCTCCCCCTTCCATTTGTTTAACAACCATTCCACCACCACCTGCAAACTGATAACCAAATCCACAAATTCGTCAGATTCCATTTTTAAGACGACCCACAAGAGAAGAAGAAGAAGAAGAAGAAGAAGAAGAAGAAGAAGAAGAAGAAGAAGAAGAAGAAAGCTTTTTTTCGATGACCCTTTTGAGAATCAGTGAAAAAAAAAACTGTGAACAAATGAAAGATAAAGGAAAGTAGAGAAAAATACAAATTTCTAAAAACAAATTTAATTAACAAGAACCCATAAAAGAAAAGAAAAGGAAAAGGGAAGGGAAGGGAAGGGAGAGCTAATTAAAAGTGATAAAATAAGAGAGAGAGATAGAGATTAGAAAGACCTGTGGCCAATGAGCAGTGTCCATTGGGGGATTAAGAAGAAGAGAGAAAGGGAAAGGGAAAGGGAAAAGGGGGAAAGAAAGAAAGAAAGAAAGCAACAACAAAACTGATCAAAGAGAATGGCACTTTTCTTTTTTCTTTTTTGCTTTAAGCTTTGTGTGTTCAGTCTGAAAAAATGAGTGTAAAAGCAAAAAAACATGGGATTAGGATCCCCCCATTCATATCCATCACTCTTATTTGTGTGTCCCCCCCCTCCCAACTCATCTTCTACTCTCTTTTCATCAGGGTCTTTTCGTCCTTTCACCTTTTCCCTTTTCTTTTAAATAAACCCTAATTAATCAAATCCCATACTTAAATACTTTTTTTTGTTTAAGTCTTTTTCACAGTGCTCATC
Organism: Cucumis sativus; assembly: GCF_000004075.3. Lineage (NCBI taxonomy): Eukaryota > Viridiplantae > Streptophyta > Magnoliopsida > Cucurbitales > Cucurbitaceae > Cucumis > Cucumis sativus. The sequence goes on along the minus strand of NC_026659.2, from coordinate 147,289 downwards.
ACGCTTTAGCTATCCCTATGATCTTCTCAGTTTTGTACCACTAATCCCATCATCCTCAACAACTTCCACCAATGTTTCCACCACCACCACCACCACCTCCATCTCTATTCGATTATATTTCTAAATATTACAACTTCTTTTCTTCCCTCCATACCACTCAAAGTAAAACCAACTTTCATTTCTCATTTTCAAACGATTAAAATTACTTCTATAAAATATTATCCTCAACCATCTTGCTAATTGTTCAAAATGAATTCTATATTCTAACCATTTCAAAACCATACTATATTTCAAAAATAAATAAGATGAGAATTAGGGTTTTCTAAATTTCACTAACTTGGCTTGAGGCCATCTTCTAACTTTCCACTTTTGAAAGGAACTTTAACTTGTATTCAGTTTCCATGGTTGGAGAGACATGGAGGAAAGAAGTTTGGTAGAAGGGTAGGTCTGTTTTAAAATTAATAAGGCCACTAGCTAAACATGAATAATATACCAAATGCTGACTTTAATTTGTACTACCTTTTCTTAATTACTAATTAACTTATGATTTTAATCTATCCAAAGAAATCAGAAGAGAAGAAAAAAAAGCAAAAAATCTTTTTATTTACTTTTTCTCATGCAATGATAATGGTAACATAACATTCTTTAAGGGAAGATTTGATGGATTTGATATTTTTGACTCTTTCTGCTCTTCTTTGTCATATATAATATTATTGGTTTTGGAGCTTTTCAAATTTCTTCCTCCTTTCCTTTAAAGATATCAAGTAAATTTACAACTAATAAATCCATTTTAATTGCCTCTATACTAAAATCAAACGTAGATTGCAAATCATCAGTATCACTCAAATCCTTTGGAGGAGATCACCATCGCTACACTATATGTGTTAAAGTTGCTAACCTCAATAATAATTGAAGTTATTATATATCATCCGCATCGACTTCATTGAAAGAAATCATATTGAACACATTTAATTTATTTATGTGTACGTTATATAATACTTCATCTAGTAACTAAAAAATTCATGCTTAATATACATTTTTTCCCGATGGATACATAACATATTATTCTATCTTTCTTTTATATTTTCTTAAACTTTCTATAACGTGTGTTACAAGAAGAAATTCAAAAGTTAATGCAACTTCTTCAATTCTCAATCAAATGATCGATCATCACCATCACATGCATACTGCACCATTCATTTTTCTCACGCCTTTCCTACATTTTAATTTTCTTTTCTTCCTTTGCATGCATGGTGGAGACCTCTTTATGATATATCATTTGAACAACTTATCTTTGTACACCTATATATTAATTTCAATTTTATAGAAATAATGTTCTTTCTTGTTACTAAAGACCACTACAATAATTCAATTTTAATTCATTATTTCATAGTCAAAGGGGTATTATACTCATACCTGGTGTAGAGTTTGTTATTGTTTCTACAAAATAATATGAATTCTTCAAAACTATAATTTTATCCTATATATTTTTCAACAACACACCCACATTTATGATGAAGTTCTTTAACCATTATAATTACAACTTTATGTAATTGAGTTTTGAAGCCATTCTTCAATATACAGTGAAGCTATTGTTAAAGATACACATGCTATAACATAAACAAAGTGCAGGTACCATAATATATATATACTGTATAATGTTGAAAACGAATATAGAGGAAGAGATGTAGTTAGTATATATTACCACAAAATAGATGTTTTGTTTTCTTCTATAATACTAACATTGTAAATAAATAAATTAATAAAGTTCGGAATATAGTTAAAACTATAATAAAAAGGAGTGGATTATTGAGTCATATATAGTTTAATTTCTATGACATATGGTTTTTGAATTCAACAATAGTTTAATTTGAAATATTCAAACCCTTCCCCTATAGGTTAAGACCTATATTTTTGTCACATTTACATACATCATCCACTCTCATATCTCAACCAAATAATCACTTCTTGTATTTACTTTCTTATTATATACACTAATTTATAGTTATATTTTTTAAGTTTTTGTAAGAATATTAAAAAAAAACTATTAAATAACAAAAACTCATTACACTTGATTTTGTTTGTCATAAAGTATAAATAGTGGTTCGTTTTGTTATTTTTTTACAATTTCTCCATCATTTTTCGATGAATAATAGTTTAAAATATAACTTTTGAAATTAGTTATACAGTTTCTCAAAACAAAAAATAATTTTTTTCCTTTTTTTCATCAATGGTTAAATGAGTGCATCTAGCTCCTACTTTTTAGATTTAAAATAGTAATAATAACAAATGCCATGGAGGACCGTCTGTATTCAATACATGACTTTGATCAGTCTTCGGTCATGTGATTCGTTAGTAACCTTTTTTATAATACTTTCAACTTCGACGATTATATAGTTTATCTACGATGATTTTTGTAATAATATTTATGTGTTTAGGGTTAGAGGGAGTAAAAGTTAGTATAGGTGTTAGATAGGTTTGAAGGCCTTGAGGGTTGAGGTTATGGTAAGAAAATTGATGGTGGGGAAGAGAGAGGACACGTGTAGGCAAGAGAATGGGTGGTGATGGAATTAGATACATGCAAGGGGAGAGCGTAACGTGTAATTGACGCGATGTTGGGGAATAATTAGGTGTGTCTCAACAAGTTCGGTCCCATACCCGATCCCAATCAAATCACACATTTCATCCATCCATCCATCCATCCATTCATCCATCACCGTTCATTCATTTTTCCTCACGTGCTTCTTACTTCTCCCCCACGTGCACCACCACCCACATTTGATTTTGTATTTTGAATAAATATGTCTACTAATTTTAATTCTTTTTAAAAAATATTAAACATATGTTTACATGCATTCGTTAAATTTATATTCAACTTCAAGCAATGGTCACATGTTTATAAAGGTGTCGTAGGATAACGTGAAACATGCTTGACGTTGTCAAAATTACAAACAACCGCAGTCACAAAATGACGTCGGATTATAAACAAGCTTATTTGATAACCTTTAAGGAGGAAAAGAAAAAATGACGATGTGAATTCTCCTCGCTTTGGTGAACTAAAAAATATCACCATGTGCTTGAACATCCAAGTTGTTTGATACCTTTTGCAGTGATGATATGAGCGCATGCAATCTCCTACTAAGAGTTCTTAAACTTTAAAATCATTTTCAACTAAAATCTTAAGCAATTAACTTCACCAATTTAAATTCTATTTTTTTCACCACCTAAATCAATTTGAACCCTATATCAAAATTTCCATCTTCAAAGCATTAATATAATTCATTAGCTTTCACCCTAAATATCAAACAATAGTAGTCAAATTTCACTTTAGTATCAACTGCAAGCACACTGCCACTTTTCTTTTGTTCTCTTGCAAAAGAGTTCACACATTTTCTCTCTCTCTAATTATTCTAGATTAATCCTTGTTAATTCACCATATATGTTTCATTGAGGAGTCATATCAACTAATAAACATGATTAATAGAGTCGGATATTACACTTAAATACACACGAGAAGAATCTCGTAGTGAACTCGTCTCTTCTCACTTAGTAGGGGAGAATGGTTAACAAAGTTGGAAGCATTGGAGGAGAAGAGAGAAATAGAAAGTAGAAGAGGCAATAATTGCATTATGGAGTAGAAAAGAAATGGGTTTGAATCATAGTATTATTTCCCAAGGAAGAGAAACCAATTTTGTATCACTCACTCAACCTCATTCCTTCAACCCTACAAAACAACAAAGGATAATATCACATACTAGTGGATGTGGGTCCAACAGAATTTAAATACAAATTAAAAAGCAAAACTTATTTTAGTATTCAGGATGAAGCTTCCTTCCTACATGAGGGAAGCACTTTTTCTTCATCTTCTCCATAGAATCATTCTTCTGCCTAACAGCTCACCTTCGTTTTAAATTAAACACCATCTAACCAATACCATTCAAGCTTAGTGCTATTATGACCCAACCTTTGAAAACTATAAATATATATATATATATATATATATGGCATCCAAGCTGGGATAAATAATTTTATGTTGATTATTATTATTTCGTGGGTGCTTTTGGTTTTGATCAGCATTCAACCAAACTCCATCTACTCTTCTGCTTACTTTTAAATATCAATTGTCAAGGGGCAAACTATATTAATTGTGAGCATAGAAAGCCATTAAGTGAGGTTGTTTTGTCCCCTAAATTGGACATGTGAAATCAATTCTAGTTTTTTAAAGCTAAGCATCCATCAATTTGAAGTGCTTTAAACAGCTTTTAAAAAAAAGGTTCTTAAATTTCTATTGATCGTTCTTGAAAAGGACATTGAAGTAGTTTAGACATAGAATATAGGACGATGTTTAGTTTTATAGAAACCAAATAATAAAAGGAAAATAAGAGTGTGAAAGGAAGAACGTTGGATTCTAAGGTAGAGTTTTGGTCTTAAAGATGATTGTAATTTCAAAAGTTAGTGATTTTAAAAATGAATGAAAGTGATAGAGGATATTTGAATTGAATACAATCTTGGGATTAAATCTCAAACTTTGACTTGTAAGATTTTAATTATAAATCACATACGAACACTCCATTAAAAGAATATATGTTCATTCTATTGTTATTATTGGGGTATAGCCAGCAGATGGAGTTGATTGGGAATTGCTAGTATAGTATTTGAATTAAATATGCATACTTGCATGGACTATATTTTGTTTGTCAACCTTCACGTATGTGATGGGCTTGATTGAACTTTTATTTAGACCAGTGAAATTTTTAGAGGAGACATGAATTGAGAAAAGAAGGAGGTGGAGGATGCATTGGGTATCCGGCCCATTTTGGAGCTGAGGAAGCCCAATAACTATTTTTGTAACCCAAGCCCAATAAGGAATACGAAGGAAAGAGAGGGAAGAGAGTTGTAACGTAGGGTTGGTAAATTGGATTTGGCGCCTAGTTTTGCCGGGAAACCAAAAAGGGCGCCAGATGCCCTAATTCCTTTCTTCAAATACCCATTTCTTACATCTTTCAGCATTCATCGCGCCAATTTCCCATTCCTAATCCCAATCCATTCCTCCCAATTATGATCCACAGCCGGAGAACTCTTGCTCCCAAGCCCTCTTCCCCCCATCGTTTTCTACCAGATCACGACGACTGCGACGACATTTTTTGTCAGAAATGCGGCTCCGGGGACTCTCCGGCCGACCTTCTTCTCTGCGACAAATGTGATCGAGGCTATCACCTCTTTTGTCTTACCCCCATTCTCCCTTCCGTCCCCAAGGGAACCTGGTTCTGCCCCACTTGCTCCAATCACAAGAAACTCAAATGTACCGTCTCACTTTCCTTCCTTTCATTTTAACTTTTTTCATTTCATCTGGTCTATCCAATACATCTCATTTCTTCCATTTATTTATATGCATTATGAGATGGAAGTCGCATTTCGCATTGTGTGTCTTCTTCTTAAGTTTCATTTGGTGTTATGTGTTCGAGATAAATTAGCTATTAATCTGTTACCCAGCGGGCGGATGAACTTCATTAATTTTCTTAACTTTATAATGCTGCATGTTTAATCAAGTTCTTTTTTTTTCTGTTCTGAGTAATGTTCTGCTGGGTTACTGATTTTTCCGTAGACTTTTTTCTGTACATTTCTTTTGTTGCCAGTTACCAAGTTAAATCAAGTTCCACGAGTGATTTTCATTTTTTTTCTATGGTTTTTACTCTTGCTGGTTTCTTACTTTGCAGCTTTCCCTCTTGTGCAAACTAAAATTGTTGACTTTTTCCGCATTCAAAGACCCGCGGACTCTGAAAAAGGCTCAAGCCTAGGTAGAAATCTTATACTACTGGAGATTTGAGTTTGGTACCATCCTATTGGGTAAATGTTTACATGGGTCATATCTGAAATCGTTTTCCTTGGATTGTTTTCTTCTTCAGAAAACCGTAAGAAGCGAAGACGGGCTGGTAGCTTAGTACTTAGTAAAAAGAGAAGGAAGCTCTTACCTTTTAATCCAACAGCAGATCCTGCGAGACGCTTGGAACAAATGGCGTCACTAGCAACAGCATTGACAGCTACTGGTACAAATTTCAGCAACGAGCTTACATATATGCGTGGGATGGCCCCAAGATCGGCAAACTGCGCATCTCTCGAGCACGGAGGAATGCAGGTAAAGTTGAAACCCCCATTTGTTCTCTTAAAAGGAAAGGAGTGAACTGAACGTGAGTTATCAATCTTGCCCATTTTTTCTAACATGATATTTGTTTAGCGAATTTTTTTTGGTGATGCATTTGTTGTTATTGGATCAATGAAGTTCCAAATTATAGAAATGCACAGACCAAATACAACTGTCGGATAACAATGAATCGCTGGATGTCTTTATTCTTTGAACTAGTTAAGGACCATTTTTGGCATTTTCGCTTAGTGGGAGAGTGGTAAGATGGATAAACCTGCATTTACAAAATATTTTTCTGCCTAACTTAGAGTTAGGAATGTAGTTTTTCAACGTCAAAGTTTATTAAGTCACTGGGTGTCTGGAGGCTCTTTGCGTGATATCTTCTGTGATGTTGAAGTTTTTTTTATCATCTGCATTCCAGGTTCTTCCTAAAGAGGACGTTGAAACCTTGAACTTGTGCAGAAGTATGATGGAGAGAGGGGAATGGCCCCCCCTTATGGTTGTTTTTGATCCTCGAGAAGGGTATGTGAATCTACATGGTCCTATATTTTTTTCTATCTTTTGATAGGAACACAGCTCAATCTATTCATACGTGGTCACAGGTTCACTGTGGAAGCAGATAGGTTTATAAAGGACTTGACCATAATTACAGAATATACTGGGGATGTTGATTACCTGAAGAACCGTGAACATGATGATGGGGATAGTATGATGACTTTACTGTCTGCTACTAACCCATCTAAAAGCCTTGTCATCTGTCCCGACAAACGTAGTAACATTGCCCGTTTTATAAATGGAATCAACAACCATACACCGTAAGCTCAACACTTTCTTTATTTCTTGTCATACTTTGGTGTTTGAAAATGAAGGACTAGATTCCTCATTTTATAAGTTTCTTTTCCTTGTTTTCTCTCCCTTTTGATTTGAGGCTGTCTCTTCCATGCAGGGATGGCAGGAAAAAGCAAAACCTTAAGTGCGTAAGGTTCAATGTAAATGGTGAATGTAGAGTTCTACTGATTGCAAACAGAGATATATCCAAGGGAGAGAGACTGTATTATGACTATAATGGATATGAGCATGAATACCCCACTGAGCATTTCGTGTAACCTTTTTACTTTGTAAAGCCCACACAATGTCTAGAAATTGTAGACGTGAGCTGATCAATTAATGCCTAATTAATGGTTTGGTTGGTTCTGTAAGCTCAGAATTCCACAAGCATGTGCCTATTTGAGAAAATAAGAAAGGAGGACAAAATTTGAAATGCCTCCCATACTAACAGTTCATAATTTGCTAACTCATTTGTTAGTGGGAATGTAATTGTCCTAATATGTCAATTCTTTCTTTTCTGATTCAAAACTCTTCTATCAGTCTTTGGGCCACCCAATTCTGAAGGTTACTATCTCAAATACGGTTGTCTGGTTTTCTGCTCTTTTGAATGATTGCAATTGTAGATAACTAAATAGACTGCCCTATGTTCAAACAACTATTGCTGGTGTAAGGTCCATATTTTTGGGCTGAGGGCTGCAGATAAGAGTTTACAAAGGCCTTTGTAATCTCGTTCTCTCTAGCCTTGTTTAATTGTTCTGTGAAACCAGAACTTGCAGTCTTGCACTATGGGGATAAGGGACTTTGTCTTGGGCTGGAATTCATCGAAGAAAACCAAAACGGTAACTCCAGGTCCAGATTGAATGGATCGGTTTTAGTTAGGTCCACTAGTTCCTGCTTATCAGCTGGGTTTTGGTGATTAGAGTGTTCTTCATCCCTATGTCATACAGGGGAATGCGACTGAATGTACCATTCAAAGAATTATTTGGCTAAATCAACTCAACCTCTAATTGACATCTACATTGAAATGACATCTACAACGAAATTATGTATAGTGCAGGACCTGCAGGTTATCATTCCTCTTTGAGTTGCAAAGATTGCAAGGAGCAACAAAGCTAAAAGCAAATCCAATAGAAAGGGATAGCTCTGACTGAACCTGGATCTTACTTGCCCATATATGACAAGTATTTTCTGTTGCGTTCAAAAGTCTTCTAAGAGCTACCTAGTTTTGAAAGATACCATATCTCTCTGATATGGCTTTCAAGTTCTCTCATCACTAGAATGATTGCAGTTGTTAACAGGCTATACCCTGAGTTTAGACAACAACTTGCTGATGGTGAAATTGCCATCTATTGGACCAACAGATGCAGATCTAATTTTTCTAAAGCCTCAATAATTTTGTTAACTCTGGCCTGTCCAAATGATTTGGGAATCTAGGAGATGCATGATGGAGGAGAAGAGTATTTGTCTTGGGTTGGGTTGGAATTCATTGAAGAAGACTATAACATTGTTTCTCGGTTCATATGGCAGCCTGAGGAATGGAGCTATACAATTTACAACTTTAAAAAACTAGATCCTATCACCATTGCTATGAACTGTTCTTCATTCTTTTGTAACATGGGAGCAATGAATGTACCAACAGAATTCAAACTCCACTCTAATTGAAATTCTGGATAATGCAGGTCAACAGGCCCATTCCTCTTTGAGTTGCAAAGATCTCAAGTAGCAAGAAACCTGAAAAACAAATCCAACCAGGAGGGATATCATTGGTTGAAGCTGGATGTGTTCCTTCGAGTGTGTACACACACACGCATATATTTAAATATGCAGGAGAATGAAAAAACGAGGAAGAAAAGGAAAAAGCATGAAGAGTGATGTTGTATTATTGTGAGTTGTGAGAAATCTTGCAAGATATGTTGTACGAATGTGGATTACAGCGGAGGTTTGTACTGTCCACACCATTCTTTCCTTTTCCAATCTTATGATTGTCATCATATTTAGGACCACTCTATACCATACTATACTAGCATTTGGAAAGAAACCACTCGGGTGGTCCTTATTTAGGCTGCCTACTTCTTTATCATTTATCATATTTACTCATATAAAACCCTCTCTAGTTTAGCAGAAGTAATTCAATACATATTGATAGTGATACCAATTGCACACACTAACCCACTCTCATTTGCCAGTAAGCCGTCAGATATGGATGATCAGATGTCACTTCCACAACCATTGTCCCACATCCACCCTTTGTTCATTTTGATGCATTCCTACCATTAATTATAATAGTGGTCCTTTTTCTGAGTATGAGAAATAATAATGATAGTAATAATATTGTTTTGTTTACAGGGTACTTTGTTTTGTTTTGGGTTTTGCAAGATCCATCCTTTTTTTTCTTCTGGCACTTGCTTTCTCTTTGCTTGTATCTGTGTTTTCTTTTCCAGAGATCTTTTCCATCAGAACTCAGATCCCTATGAAACTGCCTTTTCTTTTCCATCTTTTCCTGCCCCTGCATTCATTGTCTGATTGTGACAAAAACTGATCTCTCTAAATTCAATTAAAAGCTCTTCTTTCTACCCAATTCCATTTCCTTCTTAAATATATGTCAACCCATATCCAAAAGAACCCTCATCCTCAAGTTCCTCACATTAATGCCTCACATCTGGCCTCTTTCATTCCAAAAAGATTATCCAAGTATGGAAATTTCTTGTCTTTTGAATTTTGAGGTCCCTAAGAAAACATGTCATTCATCGAACTCGAAATCATTAGATTATGCCGTGGACGAAGAAACAACTTCAAACTCTCTTATCTTGGTATGAGAAGATAATTTAATAGCTATAAACTTGGAGGGTCCTAGCAAAAGTGGCATATACATCATGAGACATTAGAGTGGAAAATTCAAGATGATGATATTATATCCACACAAGTGATGAGAACTAAAAATTTAGATGGAAGATATATTGGTAGGGAAAGGAGTGGTTAAAGGGAAAGGAAAAGAGGAATGGTTAAAAGGACAAAGTGGATGAATAGTGGTGAGGAGTGAAATAATAAAGAGAAATGCAGGGAAATGCAGCTATCAAAGACCCCAAAGGCAGCCACCAGCTTTGTTTGGTGGGAAGTTGTCTGCACCCATTAACCTCATCCACACCACACCACACCACACCACACCCATGTTTTCCATTTATTCTCTAATTCTCTTTAACTAAGCCGTGGTACTATATGCATGCTTTCCTCATTGGTCCACATCTCCATTAACACACTCCCCTTTATCACTAATTCCTCTCTTTTCATTTCCTTTTTCATCGATCCTCCCCGCCCCCCTCTCGAAACTCCTACCCTTTGTTGAATTTTTATCAAAGTCACTACCTACTTAAAGTTACTTTAAATTCACTTTGGACGATTGAACCATCAATCACGACTATTATATTTGTTAGTTCAAGTGCCCTTGCAAGTCAAAGAAAATGAACATTGATGTGGTGCCACCTTCACACACTTGGACACCTCAAGTCAATTTTGGGTTTGTAATAATTTGATAGTAAAAGAGAATAGATTAGGATTTTAGGCATATGACCTTCACACAATGACTTTGGTATTTCATATAAGATAACAACGTATGACTAATGCTTGAACTCATAATTGCTCCTTTCAATTTTTGAATTGTCACTTACGCTACCACCACTTTGATGTTGTAACTAGTGTATGCTTAAGTATTATCTATGAGCAACTTTTGAACGATTCTTTTATGGATTGTTCATTGAGAGTTTGGACAATTTCAAACTCTCAACTGCTCAAAGACCTCCATAGGTATGCCAAAGTCCCCACGTGACAGAAGTCCCCTCCATGGGTCTTGCAAGTGGTTCATAAGCACGAGTCCCGGAAAGTTCTTTGTCATGGATCTACCAATTTTCTCTATGTGACTACAACTGTACTACTTCTAATTAAGCTCACTAACTCATGGGTCTTCTGAGCTACCACTAAGTTCTTGCATAAATTTTTAGAGATTACTCTAGGCTCTTTAATGAGTCTTTTAAGCTCTCTTATAGGTCAAATGAGTTTTTTCAAGGATCTCCTATAGATTCTTTGAGCTATCTCTTTAAGTTCTCCATGAGCATTCTTTGAGCTACCTCTAGACTCTCTCATTATCTATAGGCTTCTTTATCTCTCTAGACTATTGGTTTCAACCTAATTCCCATCTTCTTTATCTCTCTAGACTATTGGTTTCAACCTAATTCCCATAATAATATTGTACACAAATGTTATATCGTTTATTTATAGAATACAAAAATGAAAGAATCTTACTGATGTTATTAAGTTGTTTGAAATACACACTGACGTCAGAAAATAAGTAGCAACTTAAATTTATTGTAAAATAGACAAAATTTATCGTAAAAAATGAATATACGTATGTTAGTGATAAAAAGAAAGAGAGAGTTTGTGATTTGATGAATTATGTATACGGTTGAAAGGCAAAAAGAAAAAAGAAAAAAGTGGTTTCTGTATTTATAAGCAGAGCTTTAAAACAAGACACAAGCAACTAATTAAATTTAAGATGGACAGCTAAATGACAATATATGTCATATTAATTGAGATTAGTCAATATAATTAGGATGGGGTTTAATTTAGTAAAGTTAGTAGTGTGTAAAGTGTTTTGTGAAAGAAAATTGATATGATTAGCTAACACAATTTGACCTTTTAAACACACTTTGATCAATACAAAACAAAACATTTCTCCAACATTCTGTCTCTTTAACCCAACCCCTTTTGGCTCTTCATCATTTCACTTTACCCACCAACCTAAGGATTATTATTATTATTATTATTGAGTCCTCCATAATTCTTATTTCAATTCAAAATATGAACAAAGATAATTAATAATAATGTTTCTAGCTAGGCACCGTGAATTCATTCATTCATTTGTCTCTGAGATGTTTACCAATCAACATACAATATATATTCAATTAACATCTATTCTTAGCATTGTTATGGAATGTTTTGGTTATTCAATTAATCAACTAATAAGGTGAAATTAGTAGTCTAAATATTCATTTTATTTGTTGTTTATGAGTTCAAATATTGAAGTTTAGAATTAGAAAGATGGAAAAAGAGAATGGTAGAGAGGTATATAACACAAACACTAATTTATTAATAGTAAAAAAGAGTGGATGATGTTGAAGCCACGAAGGGAAAGGTGAAGACATCATCTTTTTTTCTCTTTCATTAATTGCTGTCGGCCGTCAATTTCCAACTTTTATTATTATTATTATTTCATTAAACAAAATAAATAAAGAAGAAAAGAAGAAAGCAAAATCAATTACACAATGGCATTTCATGCGACTTTACAAACCAAACGTGTGGCCTCTCTTTCTATTTCTTACACTTTCTATACCAAACAAATTTAACCTCTTTTAATATTAGAGAAAAATAAATAAACCTTTCTTTTTTCTTTCTAATAATCCAAACACATCCAAATTGGATATATGCTCTTCATCCATTGGTATCTGAATTTGAGATTAAATTAAAAAGAGAGAGAAGAAACATTGGGTATCTAAAAGTCTCAAAATTTGTGTAATTTAATTCATAGTAGTTTGAGGGTATGATCCAAATCCATGCATGCAACTCTACATTCAATAACTGTGTAAATACAATTTGCAAATTAAGCAAAGAGAGAGAGAGAGATGTCTCACTCATCTCTCTTTCATTCCATTCCATGAACTATCATTTGTTTACTAACCCTAAAATCTTGGTTTAGATTTTTGTGTCTTTTAAGACATCATCTTAATTATATTCTCTCACCATCTTCTTATAAAATTCTCATAAAATATATAATAAATCATATCCTATACGTAAATTGTGCATGAACTATCATGTTTATGTTTTAATACTCTCTCTAAACATTAGAATGTATTAATTAGTAGCTTTTTATTTTATGTCTATTTGATTTTTTTTTTTTAATTTTCAAATTTATGTTTCATAACTAAATCCTTGATTCTTTATATCCAAAATAGGTTAATTTATGATCAATGTCATAGTTAAAATGACAAATAGGTTAGGAATTCATTACACCTTTTGTAGATGATAATTAGCTAGAGGATCGGACTTATATTTGGCACAAATGGCCTAAAATTGAAAATTGAATTGGTAGAGTTTACCCTATAAATTATTATTTACAAGCTTACATATTTGGCTATATAATATAATTGAGAAATTAAAGTTTATATATTTTTATATTTAAGGAACACATTAATTGACGGTGGTCCAATCTTAGATACAAAGCTTCATCTACACATCCTTTTTAATTAAAATTACATAATTCATAATTATTCTCAATAAAATACATTATATTATTGCTGCTAATTAGTTGTATGCAAATAATTTTCTTTTTTTGTAAATAAAATAGGTTATTATATATAGTTGGCTATGTAAGTTGTATCTAAATTATAATTTTCTTTTTGGCTTAATAGGATTAATCAATAAGACCCATATATCATGGAAAATGCAAAACCATGTGCTTAGGCATCTATATGCAATGGTTGATTGATTGGGCTTTTTGGGTTAACCAAAAATCATAAACCCTTATAATATATATGAAAAAAGAAAAGAAGGAAATTAAGTGAAGCCACATGGCAATGATGAGGTTGGATGCCATTATCATTTATTTTGCTAACACTTTAAACTACAACATTTCCCTTTTGCACCACATCACTTGCCTTTCTTCTTAACCCCACTTTTCTTTTTCCTCATCTATTTTTTTTAATTTATTATACTTATGTATACACACACATGTACATGTACATGTACATGTACCTATACATATATACTTTCTACTTATAATTTCAATATGTTAACAAAGTCTCAAAAACAAAAGGGAAATGAGATATTTAAACACTGTTTAAAACAAAACAAAAATGGTGAATATGTAATTTAGTCTCCAGCTAGAGTCATTTTTAGCTTAAATATAACAACACTGTTAAAACTTTCAAATGAATTATTTTGAATTAAAGAGGGAAAAGGAGGGGTGAAGAAAATCGATTAAAAGAAAAGTAGAGATGAAGATGTAAATCAATTATTTTATGAATGGAAATTGTAAATATCAATGATGGATCCCTTAATCAGTGGGAAAAGTAAATAGAAGATTTAATGTATATTATTATAATATATGAAAGGATTGAGCCATGGAGGAGAAGGAGGGGTTGAATCTCAATGAAATTTTAAAAAAGTTTGTCTCTTTATTGTTGGGTATTGAATATGACTTGTGCAATTCACCATCAAACATGTGTGCCTCTCCTTTAACAAAAGACTACTTGTAAACCCATTATCTAATTTTATTTTTCCTAATTAATTTCTTTCTCTAAGAAATTGATATAAATATCTGCTAATACATGTTTTTTCACTTAATTTAGATGTTTCAATTGATAATTATATGAATAATAATATACATATTTGCCCTCTTGATTAAAATCCAATTTGCCTAACTTTTTGCCAAATGTCAATTGGTATTAGACACCAAATTTTGTCTCATATTAGCCGAACTTTTTAGCTAATTTGCACAAGAAAGATGATGACAACATTTTGAAATGATGATCCAAAGGCAAAAAGAGGAGAGTTTTTTTTCCCCTTTTAAATCAAGTGTTTGTAAATTGTTAGGTTAATTGGGAACAAGAGTAGGTTTAACTTTTAGACTTTTGGGGAGATTGTATGGCTTTCTAGGGAACACACTAACCTATTGAGCTAATAAAAGGTTCTACTACTAAATATTCTTCTTGTGATTATGCAAATTTATTATCATCATAATGTCCATATATATTCTCAATGTGATCAGTTGTATTTTTAATACTACATGCAAATTTTATTAGCTAACCTAGTATTCATTTACTCAAAATAAACAAAACCCACCTCTGGTTAGTAGTGGCATTTCATTTATCTTCTTTTCTTTAAATCTTAGCTTGTAGATAGTTTCGAAAATAAAGTCGCGTGGGTTTATATTTAATATGGACAATAGTACCTTACAATTACTATGATAAGAAGAGGTTTTGTTATCTTAATCCGTAATTAGTATATAATAGTTATAGTTTAAATCTAATTTCGTTAATACATTTAAGGTTTCAAAAGAAAATAGTTAACGTTACATATTAACCTTTAGATCAAACGCAAAATGTAATTAATAATGTGATTAAGGTACAAACTCAAATACATACACATCTTTACCAATAAAACTACATTATTCATTCTAAAACCTTATTATTAAAAAGAAGAAGAAGAAAGGGTAAGAATCTCTTTGAAAATCCCTAAGATTTAGGGTTCTTAAGACCCTTATTGATTTACAGGAACTAATTATAATGCATGGTCTTTTTTTTTTTTTAATGTTATTTTACAACTACATTTCTTGGTATTTGTAATCTTAAGTAAGAGCATTTCTTGGTATTGGTATTAAATTGATTGTTACAAAATAAATTTTCTGCATGACAATTTTGAACCCAATATTAAAAAGAAAAAAAGGAACAAAATATATGGCATAGTCAACTATTATAGAATGATGAAGTAGGTAGTAGTATATGATATCACACATATTTCTCTCTTTAAACTAAGAAAACACAACAATTGGAACTTGAAAAGTAGTTTGAAAATGGCATATCACTTATTAAATTAATGTTTATTATTATTCTTTGATAAAAAGAAAAATAAAAAATGAAAATGATTGAGGTAAATGAAATTGATGGGCAGAGAGAGAGAGATAGAGAGATGGATGAGAACCATATCCCAGAAAGGGTACTGACAGCTTTGACTTGACAGAGCGTATTTGTGAGGCTATATTTGCAAAATCACAAGGGCAATTTGGTCATTGTGTTCTTATTTCGTACCTTTTTTCAAAAACAAATCACAGCGGTGAACCGTCAATTTTGTAATCGTTGACCAGTCCTAATCGGTCGGTCATCGTCCACCGCCACTTTTTTTATTCATTTTAAGCTTTATGTTTAATTTAAGTTTTTTTTTAAATTCACTTCTCTACTGCTTAATGCCATTCTTTTTCATTAAAACCCCATTTTAAATATTTTGAAAGTTCAAGCAATTACTTTTGAATTGTTTGATATTTGTAACTTTTCAATTTCCAATTTTATTTGTGATAAATCATCTATGCATTTGATTTTTAAAAAGAATTTGATTCATTTATTGAATATAAAATTTAATTCTTTTACAAGATTGTGAACTTTCAATTTAATTTAATGACGACTGTTTTATATTATTTCTCATAAAAAATGAGAAAAGTTAAGGGTATATAAATGGAAATTTTTATAAACAATAAAATGCCAAAACTATTTAAAAACTTATACCAAAATCTATTAAATTCTCTCTATTCCATTTGAAAAAAGTTTCAATTTTTTTTTGTTAATATAAAATTGAAAAGTAGGAGACTTCCTACCAAACAAAGTTGAAATTTTGTGGAGTTAGTAGACAATCCTCAGAAGTTAAAAAAAAAAAAAAAACAATTAAGGACATATTTTAAATTTGAATATGTATTTGAGATCTTTTAAATCTTATAAATTGAATTTTAAAGTACCAATTTGGTATATAAGGACATGGGTCAAATGGAAGCTTTTAAAATTTAAGATTTTAGAGAGTAAAATGAAATTAAAATCAATTTAATTGAAACTAAATTGATACTCTTGAATCTATATGCTTTAAATTGGAACTCAAATAATGCATTAAAAGTTGTAATTACTTAACATGTAGATAAAAATTTATTTGTATTTTCCTCTCCATTTTGGTTAGAATATATATTTCATACACTTCCTTAAGAGCAGTTCATAACCACACAGAAGTATATATAATATTGAGTTAGGGGCCAAATAAATAAAAATGAGTGAAAGTGGAAGAGATTTATTTGGGTGAATGAATATATATTCATAATTCCTAATTTGAATGGAATTCAAAGGTCAAAAGTCTTAGGTGATGACTTAATCATGAAATGGGAAGCAACAATTTTGGAAACCTACTACCACTTTGCAATTTTGAGAACACAAGAAACCAAAAATCTTTCCCATTTTTCTTAATCAAATCCAACGAGATTTTGTAATGCCTTTTTATGATACTAATTTAAATCTTTTTTTTTTTTTTTGGGGGGGGATTGCATTTATTCAAATTTTACCCATTCAATGGACACATTCATTAACTATTTCCATTATATTCTTTTTTCAACTAATTCAAATATATTATAAAATTCAACAGTATTGAAATACAACAGATGAACAACATCCAAAAGTTATTTTTTCTTTCACAAATTTGTTTGTTATTAGGTATAATTTTAAAAGGTAAATATTGAAAGAGAAAAAAAAAGGAATTGAAGTCTGAAGATGTAGGTTGAGATCATGAAACTGATAATGTGATTAATTATTTTGATTAGGGAATATGAATGAGTTAAATTGGGAAGAGTACATTGGAAAGTAATTGATTCATGAAAAGGAATTGTTTGTTTATTTAATTTTGTAAGTGAAGTATTGAGGAATCATTAAAGTGAATAATGGGAATAGTGTGATGTGGGTCGTGAAATTTGATAATACAAAAAAATTATATTCCACAAATTAATCCATAATAATAAATTTTTAAGAGAGAGAGAGAGAGAGAGAGCACAAACATACCATACCAAGTCTTGGAATCTCGTTTCGCGGTCCATCAAACCACGAATAACGAGGAACTAATTTCTTCTTTCCTGTTTTAACATTATTTCTTCTTCTTCTTCTTAGTTCTTCCTATTTTCTTTATAATAAAAGAAAATTAAAAGAATAAAAAGGTTTTTATTTTTAAAATATTGTTGTTGTTTTGTTTGTGATTTGTGATGGGTTTTGTTGTTAATTTAATTCATATAATTTCCCTATTTTATAATTAGTGTTCCTTTCTTGTACTGCTCTTTCTCTGCTATAGAGAGATATAGAAAGAGAGAGTCCAAAAAGAGCTCCAAATTTCCATGGATGCTTCGATCTCCTCCCTCCTCAGTTTCAAACAGATCTCATTCTCATAGAAAAAACCCAATTCCCCATTCTCCCAATCCTCATCCCCATGTAAGAAACCTTTTCCTCCTTTTCCCTATTTTAATTATTTACTTTTCATTTTCTTTATTAATCCTTTTTTTTTCTTCTTTCTCCATTCGCATTTCCTTCACCTCTTTTCCTCTGATCTTTGATTTTTGGTTTATTGGTGTTCCAGTTACTGTGCTAATTGACTCATTCATGCCTGCTAAATCTTTCTCTACTTCACAATTCCATTGCTTTCTCGTTTTCCTTAAACATTTTCTTATCTTTTCTTTTTGTTTGCTGTTTGCTAGACCAGGTTCAATGGGTTTCGCTTGGGATCCACCCCTTTTGTTTTTTCGGTTTACTGCAATCATTGTCATTCTTTATATAATTTATTAATTTTTTTTTCTTCTCTTAGACTGATCTGCGTTTTCCTTTTATTTTTTTTTTTGGATTCTTGTGTAGTGGGTGCTCGTTTTTTTTCCTCACATTTTCTTCCCGCATATAATGCCGTGTTCTTGAGGCGATTTCATGGGTTGAACTGTGAGGAATAATGGGTAGCGTTAGCGGGGATGAGGAATGCCCATTTTTTGATGCCCAAGAGATCAATGCTCCTTCGATATCTGAACCCAATTGCGATGGTATTGAGGCGGCCTTTGATTCTCATCCCAGATTCAACAATTGGGTCGATGGGAGTTTGGTTTACGATGTATGGAATCGGAGCCCCAAGAGTGTTCATGAACGTCGGAGGAAGTTTTTGACATGGATGGGGATGGGATTAGATCGAACTCCTCCTCCTTGTCATGGGAATTCTCTGTCTCTGGGCTGTGATTGGAGAGAAGGGGATGTAGGAAGATTGAGGGACAATTCTGGGGTTGAATCCTCTGATTTTGAAGATGTATTTTGCTCAGGAAGATCTTCGATTTCATGTTGGTCTACTGATGATATTGAACTTGCAGAGATGGCTTCAACCAATACCGTTCTGTATAGGGATGATGTGATTAAGGGAGAATGCGGCAGGAAAAATGGGGATCTAAAACCCTCTGTTCGGTTTGCAATGGCTGAAGAGCTTGAGGAGACTTCTAGTTCCTCGCCATCTTTTCAACAAATGATGCAGATGGAGGCTGAGAGAGTAAACATCCCATCGCGTTCAGCACGAAGAGTCAACAAACGTTGGCTTAAGAAATTGCGATCAGCAGCCTGCATTTTTGATAAGCATGGTAAATCAACAAGATTGGTAGTTGATGATGATTCGGCTGCAGGGTCGAGAGTTCGAAGGGTGAAAGTTCGCCATTGCAAGAAGCATTTGAAGGAACTATCAGCCATGTATATGGGACAAGATATCAAGGCTCATGAAGGTGCTATTTTGACAATGAAATTTAGTCCAAATGGACAGTATCTTGCTACTGGTGGTGATGATGGGATTGTTAAATTGTGGCAAGTGATTGAAGATGAAAGATCTAATGAATCTGATATCCCCGAAATTGATCCATCCTGCATTTACTTCACAGTGAATCGTCTTTCAGAGTTGAAGCCCCTGCTTGTGGAGAAAGAGAAGTTGGCTAACTCAATGACCTTGAGGAAAACATCGGAATCAGCTTGTATAATTTTTCCACCTAAAATCTTCAGAATATTGGATAGGCCATTGCACGAGTTCCATGGACATTCTGGTGATATTTTGGATCTCTCTTGGTCAAAAAACAATGTAAGTAGTGATGCTGTGAATTTCCTAGAAACTAAATCATGCTTATGAATTGGTCATCATGTTAAACTTGTACTGTTATCTCATATGCAGTATCTTCTGTCATCATCAATTGATAAAACTGTCAGACTTTGGCGATTGGGATCTGATGATTGTCTCAGAGTTTTTTCACATAGTAATTATGGTGAGTTTGTATATCCTTTTTGTTAATAGAGTGAACAAAATTGTTTACAAACTATTAACGTGCAGCTCTCACTATTTCTCTTTTTAAATTATTATTTACTTTTTTCCATGTTGGCTGCAGTTACTTGTGTTCATTTTAATCCCATGGATGAAAATTACTTTATCAGTGGTTCAATAGATGGAAAGATCCGCATTTGGGGAATTCCTTCTTGTCAAGTTGTTGACTGGATTGACATTAGGGAAATTGTCACTGCAGTGTCTTATCATCCTGATGGACGGGTGTGTGCTTGTTTGATTCTTTCATCGTTTAGAAGTTGTAATTAGGAAATCTGCTTAGCCATTAATGGTATTTTCATTTTCACAATGTAGGGAGGAATTGTTGGCTCCATAAATGGTACTTGCCGCTTCTTTAAAGTAATAGGTACGTCAGTTATATTCATTTGAATTCCCATTCCCAGGCTTATCTTCTGTCCTTCGTTTTGCTCCCAATCTATTGTGATAATGAACTATTGGTCTGTTTGCCTGCTGCCTTTATGTGTGTGTATGATCATGAATGATGTTGAATGATATGAGCTGTATATGTTAGCTTCTGTGAAATTTATGCTAAGTTCCATACACTATGCTTATTAAATAATTCGTATGTAGAACTGACATTGTGATATCTATGAAAAGAAAACCTTTTCGCACTAAAGTTTTTGTAGTTAGATGATGGGAATTCTTTTTGGCATCAATATACCATTGTCTGAAAATTTGCATGGAAATAAACGAATATTTCCATACATCTGCTTCAATGTGTAGCTTGGGTATCAAGTTGCTATTACATTGGAGGAGTAATTAGTAAAGATTTTGTGAATAAAAGTGACTTGCAAGAGGAGAATATTCTTCATAAAAGTGACAACAACCTGGTTTTTGCTTTGATACAAATGGATTCTAGAGTACAATTGAATTTTATCTTATCACTGAAATGAACTATAAAGTTGTGAAGTTATGTTGACCTTGGAGTAAGATTGTCTAAACTGATCGCTTGATTTGTTTTGGTTAGGTGATAATAACTTGGAATTAGATGGCGAAATATGTTTGTCCAGTAAAAAGAAGTCGCCCAGTAAGAAAATAACGGGGTTTCAGGTAATTCTTTCAAGTAATCTTCTTATTCACGTTTAGATGTTATGTTTACATTTCAGTTTCTTGGTCTGATTGATCAAGATGCTAATGTTTTGTACGTGTTTTTATTTTCTTTTTCTTTTGGCCACAAGTATTCTGCAGAAGATTCAAGCAGAATAATGGTGAGCTCTGCTGACTCTCGAATCCGGATTATTCAAGGGCTTAATGTGATTCAGAAGTACAAGGGTATGCACCTGTCTATCCTTGCTTGTTGTTGACATCTTCATTATATAAAGTATCAACAGCATGGTTAGTTCTGGTTGGGAGGTTTTACTACATTGTGTATGATCAGTGTGATTTGATTTGATGTGGTTACAGTCAGCTTGATTGGTTGTTTGGTTTCGATTATGAAGATTTTGCTTTTAAACCAAATGGTGTCGTTCGTCGTATCCTGTCTTCCATGTGCCCTCATAAGCAAGTTTCGTCCTTTCTGTTCAGGGCCTTGTAATACTGGAAACCAGACGTCTGCATCATTTACCTCAGATGGGAAACATATCATCTCGGCAAGTGGGGATTCTAATGTATATGTATGGAACTGCAGTTATAAAAACGAGGCCGTTCTTTCCCCTGTGAAAAAGATTAAGTCGTATGAATATTTCTCCTCCAATGCTTCCATTGCAGTACCATGGTACGGTTTGAGATGTAACACAGAGGCTGGTGAAAGACATTTTCCTGGCATGCAAAGGAACTCATCGGAAACTTTCCCCCTTCCATCACCTGCGTTTTTCTCTTTGAGCCAAGAGTTATTAGAATCCTTCCCCAAAGGATCTGCAACTTGGCCGGAGGAGAAGCTCCCAACCTCAAGCCTACTACCGAAACCATCTATGATGCATAAATCTCGGTATAAATTTCTGAAGTTGTCTTGCCAAAATACATCAAGTTCTCATGCATGGGGTCTGGTTATCGTGACGGCAGGATGGGATGGACGAATCAGGTCGTTTCACAATTATGGTTTGCCTGTACCTATATGAAATTTTAGGATTTTCCAAGTACATGAAGTGATTTCTTCATATTGTGGTGTTTCACATGTTAGTGCCTCCTGGCTGAGTAATAGCTATGATGGAAGCCTGATCTCATTTTAGATGATCAACCAACCAATGTTATCACCAGCTGCAATAAAACACAATCATATGTGCTGATAATCGATACGTTACCGTTTTCAGAATTTCCTCGAGCATATCTATAGATTTTCTGATACTCTAGGGTCAGTTTATGGAAATGACAATTGATGGAAGAAGCTTCTCTATAGAGGAAACGGCTTCAAATCAGCTAGTGGCCAAGGTTAGCTTACCTGGATTCTCTTGTCAATCATCCTCTAGGCAGTTTAATCATAGACTTTATGATGTTGCGATTTGAGTATTTGCTGCTGGCCAGTAACAAACATGTGAAGTCATTCATGTATTGGGGGAAATAACATTGATACGAGAAGTTGTCTCAACGATGCAGGTTACTACAGGGCTTGGAGGACCTCTTACCTCTTGCTTTTTTCTGCTCTTACATGGTCAAGGAAATCAAGATTGGTGGTCTGAATTCATTGAAGAAGAATTGGTTATATGCCATTATATCTTGTGGGCCATTTTTTATTGATTTGATATTTTGACCATTTCTTCTTCTGCTTCGTATCAAGACGACGAGAGACATGAGGATTTGAGCGTGGGGCAAACTTAGTCAGTCGTTTTCATCTGATGAGACTTTACCTGCCAGGCTGGTCTTTGAATTTGAAAGAGAAGAAAAAAAAAGTTTTTTTTGTTTGCTTTCTTGCTGTATTGTTACACACTAACACAAGTCTGCAGCAACCCTTTTGCTAACAGAGATTATATACTATATAGGCTGTATTATTCTCACTTATTTCATTCAACAACATCATCTTTAGGACAGGTGTTATGAGCTTAAGCTATAAGCTATTTAGCATCCTTCGAGTTTCCATCTGTTGTAAATACACAAGCTCTCTGTGCAGGAGGCTTATGTTTCTTTTTTTCTCCCCTTCTCTTGTAAAAGATGTTCTATAGAAGCTACCATAGAATTGAAAGTTCAAACAGATTGAGAAGACTTGAAGTTCTTATGAACTTATCTCTCTTCCCCATCTTGTAATGGTAGTGAAGCAAATATAATGCCAACAAATTCTGAGAATTTACCATTTGGAACTTGTTAAAAAATAAGGGAGATAGGAAAGGAATTTGATGTTGATGATTAGATTGTGACTGAAAGGGATTTGATCATATTCTAATGATTTATACAGTTACTTTTAAGAAACAGAGGACTACAAGATATATATATATATAAAGAAAAAGATCTGTTCTTGGCTTCTCTATGAGTGAATACAATCTAAATATTCTTTACAATGTATGAGGTATTTAAAATAGTGAACTAAAGAGGTGTTTATTTGCAGTTGCCTTGTTCCCCCTGTTTTCTTCTGCCATTTCTATTAAAGCTCTCTGCTACCACCAAGCTATGTGGCCATGTTCCTGCACTGAATCAGAAGCCAAATGATTAGAATCAATTAGCTGTACTGACAAAAAGAAAAAAGAAAAAAAAAAAAAGAATTAAACGACTTTGAGATCTAAATTCCAAATCCCAAGAAGCAGACAAAGAAACATGTAACATCTTCCATTCTTCTCACTTTTGTTTTTTAAATTCCAAAGAACAAACTTCATTCATGCTTGTTTAAATATTGATACACACACACACATATTGTTTATTCTGCTTTGGAGTTTGGAGAAGATCTCTATCTCTCTCTTCTCTGTTTGATCAAATATTATATTACAATGCCTTCTGTTTTCAGACATAAAATAACAATTGATGAGGTGTTTTGTGTCTGAGATCCATGAAAATGAATGACAAAACAGTACGAAAATTGTCTTTCCAACTGCTTCTAATCATATTTCAGAATATGTTAGCCAATTCCTGGACATCCCATATCATTAACTGCATTATGACTCATGAACATCCAAGAACAAGAAAAAAAAAGGCAGAAACAAAGCTCGGAAATGAGTAATCAGAAGAACAACTGCATGCTTTCAATTGTTTTTTATAAAAAAAACAGAAATGGGAGAAAGAAAGAAAGCTCAGATCTGCATCTGCACAATTTCAATAGAAAAAGTGAAATATTCCCACCACCAAGCAGAAACTCGGGTGACTTTTGAAACCATCCAATGGTCAGATTAAGTATCAGTAACACCATATCCCATCTTAATCCCAATTCAATTTGGGTCATTGGTTTAAGAATTTTTCTTCAGGCTTCATGCAGTCCAAAGAAAGATAGATCTCAATTTTGAATGGTCTGAATCTCAAACAACGATGAGAAACTACCAACAAAGATAAGAGACACAATTTGTTTCCGTTAATTTTTATTATTATAACATTCAATTTATAATTCACAGAAAAGAAGGATAAATATCAACAAACGAAGAAAAACTGATCGAACACGAAATCCTCAATTCCAAAGTAAGGAAAAGGGACAGGAAAAAAAAACAGCATAGAACAAAGAAAAGAAAAGAAACGAAAAGCAATCCGATCCCGCAAGAAATCTGAAGAAAACCTAATTTGGAAAGGACCTCAGATCCAGAGAGAAAGAGAGAGAGGCGGTCAAACGGGGAGATTGGCGACATCATTGACTGGGGGAGGAAGGGGTTCGAAGCTGCGAATGACGGAGGAAGAAGTGGAGGTGCAGTACATGAGAGGGCGATCATGGGCCTCTTCGGGATCTTCGTGGTCGTCGGAGGTGGAGAGATTGATGCAAGAACATCGCTCAAGAGAGGCGAAAAAGGCGGAGGCAACGCTGGTACCGACCCAAGTGGCCATTCCGTTGAGCTTCTCATAGGACAAACAGGTGCTTTGATTCTCCATGGGTATGGGGGATTTCTTCTTCTTCTTCTTCTTCTTGCCTGCCTTGGATCTTCTGCGGAAACACACAACAAAATCAGCCAACACAATGGAAGATGGGTCTAACAGGACAGCACATTTTTTTTTTTAATTCTTCGTTTCTCAATTTCTATTATTAGATTATTATGACCAATTCAATTCCTTTTTTTAACACAACAAAATCTTCATCTCACAATTTTTTTTCTCTAATTAAAGGAAAATAGGGAAACCCAACATTTTCTCATTCTTCATTTTCTCATTCTTCATTTCATCCAAATCTTCTCTGTTTCCTTTTTTCATCTTCTCCGTTTTTATCTTAATTTTTTTTGATAATGCCTATGTTTTCCCAATCTCTTAACTTTGATTCTAAGTCTCTTCTTCCTTCAACTTTGTTTGTTTACCTATTTTACAACACTACTTTTTTTCTTAATTATAAATTAACCTCTTCTAGTTGATAAATGAAAGGGATGTGTTTCTTGTAATCTTGTAATTGAAACAAATAAATCACTGTATATCCATTTGTTAAAGGACTTTTATCTTGGAAACATGAATGTAACCAAGTATCAAAACGACGAAAAAGAGAATTAAAATGAAACAAAAATGAGATTGAATTTAAAATTAAAATCCATTACAATTTCATTCCATTTCATCCTTTAAACAATTTTTATCGAGCTTAGAATATTATCTAGCCACACAGTCTTCAATAAAGGTCACATTTAATCATAAGAATTGCTGAGTGAGCAAA
This sequence comes from Cucumis sativus, assembly GCF_000004075.3. Lineage (NCBI taxonomy): Eukaryota > Viridiplantae > Streptophyta > Magnoliopsida > Cucurbitales > Cucurbitaceae > Cucumis > Cucumis sativus. The sequence continues at coordinate 121,664 of NC_026659.2, read as the reverse complement.
TATTATTTTGGTGACAAGAACAATGGGTGTAAAATGCAATTTGATCCCCTCACCTTCATCTCTCTATTAATGTATACATATAATTGTTTCAAAAAGAACTTCTAAGAGTACTAGCTACTACTTCATATCTTAATTTTCTAACTTTTTAAATGATGGTATACATCTTAAAACTTAGATTGACATTTCATAGTAATGGTGACCATGCATGTTTTTTTGTCTTATTAATAATAATAAATCAACTAATGAACCAACTTGGCAGCAATTGGTTCCTAGGTTCCTTCTCCACAATGACAAGAAAAGGTTATTGTTTCCTTTGCTTGGAGAAAAAGGCAAGTTTAATTATGCTTAGGGAGATATTTTGAATAATAACATCACATCTTACATGATCACCCATTTTTTAAAAATACCCTCTTACTAATTTTTGTTATGCTCAGGATGTTATTTTTATTTAAAAAAATTAATCCAAAAAGTGAAAGAAAGGAAAAAAAAGAAAAGAAAAGAAGTAATTAAGAAGAAGAAGCTTGAAGTGCATTACCAAGAACATTAAGCTTCTCCCAATCCCAAAGCAAAGCATCTGATCTGAATATGTGTTACTTCTTCAACAATGGCCAATGCCACACCCAAATTCACTATCTTCTTCCAAATCCATCTTCATCACCTCCATCCATCCCATGGCTTCCTCTCCTTTCACTCTCTCACACCACCTTCTTCTTCCTTACTTTTCCACTTTACCCACTTTTCTCCTTCTAATTCTCCCAACACTCTTCCAAATTCAAGGTAAATCAATTACATCATGCATTATTCTTATGTGCTTTTTTTCTTTTCAGTTTTCACTATCATATTTTTTCTTTATAAAAACATTTAACTTTCTTCAGGAGTTAATGGTGGATCAATCGGAGTCAATTACGGCACGGTGGCTGACAATCTCCCTCCGCCCTCTAAAGTTGCAGCCTTCCTTTTGGATAACACAATTATCGATCGCGTCAGACTCTTCGATGCGGATCCCGACATCTTACGAGCTTTCGCTCATACCGGCATTTCAGTATCCATTACAATCCCTAATGATCAAATACCCCGCTTAGTGAAGCCAAATTTCGCTGAAGAATGGATCAAATTCAACATTCAACCCTACATCCCTGCCACAAACATCATTCGCGTTCTAGTTGGCAATGAAGTCTTATCCACCGCCAATAAATTGCTCATTGCCAACCTCGTTCCAGCAATGCAGAGCCTCCACACAGCTCTCATTGAAGCCTCCTTGGATAGAAGGATTCAAATCTCAACGCCCCACTCGCTCGGCATTTTGTCGAACTCAACCCCGCCGTCGACTGCAAGGTTCAGGCAAGGCTACGATACACACGTAATTAAACCAATGCTGAGCTTCCTAAGAGAAACAAACTCGCCATTAATGGTGAATCCATATCCATTCTTCGCCTGCACTGCTGACAATCTAGATTACGCGCTCTTCCGGCCGAACCCCGGCGTGTTCGACTCGGATTTAGGAATTCTATACACCAATATGTTGGATGCTCAATTGGACGCGGTTTATTCCGCGATGAAAAGCTTGGGCTTTGAGGATCTCGATATTGTGATAGCCGAAACGGGCTGGCCTTCAAAGGGTGATCCAACCCAAGTCGGAGTCGGCCCAAAAGAAGCTGCTTATTACAATGGGAATCTGATGCGACATGTCGTATCAGGCAAAGGGACGCCGTTGATGCCGAACCGGACTTTCGAGACATACATTTTCGCTTTATTCAATGAGAATCTCAAACCGGGTCCAATTGGCGAAAGGAACTTTGGGCTATTCGAACCAGATCTGAGCCCGGTTTATGAGATTGGGATTCTTCGGCCCACGGTAGCTGCCACAGCTCGAACCCACCCTAAAACGTTTTTGATAATCATGATGGTTAGTGTTACATGTTGGTTGATAGGTTTGTTGTGGACTTGGATCTAACAGGCTCAATCCGCTACTCCGAGAGCCCATCAAGGTCAAGTTGAAGGCCCAAGCCCAAGCACAGTGAGTGAAAGTAAAAGGTGGTGCCTGCCCAAAAGTGAGGCCAGCGAGGAGGGCTTGCAGAGAAACATAGATTACGTTTGTGGGTTGGGCTTGGACTGTGGGCCGATAAAAGAAAATGGGGCGTGTTTTGCTCCTAATACGGTCCGAGCCCATGCTGCTTACGTCATGAACGCCTACTTTCAAGCCACGGAAGGGAACGATTTTGATTGCGATTTTGACCAAACCGGCACTTTAACCACGGTGGATCCAAGTAAGTCCCATAAGATTCTTATTTTTATTCTCATTCTCATTGATTTTTTTTTAATTAGTCAAAATTCATTGACTAATTCTGTTGTAATTTAATTATTCACAAAGGTATTTTCTTTAGCAATTTGTTTTTGTTTTAATTTTCCAGGTTATGGGAAGTGCAAATATTGGTAAAATGGGAGATTTGGAGGGAGCTCAACCCAATCACCCCTATTTCCTTTCTCTTATTACTTATTTTTGTTTGTTTCCTTTGTATTATTTAGTTTAGCAAAAAAAGAAGAACAAAAAAAGTTATTTAGTTACGCAGTTGAAGAGGTGGAGAAGGTGAGATGTTTAGAGATAGATTCGTGAGTTCTATCTCCAATCCAAAAGTCTTTTCTTGTTATGTACTATCTCTAGTCCATAATTTAAGTTTAGGGTATTCTGTGGGTATCTCTTCAACCTATTAACTCTTTGTGGGTTTTTGTTTTTAACTCAGATCATGTAATAGTTTTGATTTGGAAATGTTTTCTTCAGCGGATTGTTTCACAAACTCAAATGTTAAAATTTAACTAGGGTTTATTCCAACTATTATTTTCCTACATCTTTTTCTTATGCATCGTTTTATTGTTATGTGTTGTTGAAATCTATTTATTTTGTAATTCATTGTTATTCCAATTCAATTATTCAATAATATTATACAAATTTGATTTAACAATGAAAATTTTGAGAAGAAAGAGTTGCAATAAAATGATTATAGATGGTGAAAAATAAGAGTAAAGCAAGAGTTAAAAGAAAAAGAATAAGGTAGAAGACAAAGTTGGAGAATGGTATCCAACTTGAACATCCTCTCTTTTGGTTTAAAATGTTTGGTAGAACTTAGAAGGAGTTTTCCAATGTAATGTGAAACCCATAGGGCATAGGGGTGATTGAGTCCCACACCACATGTTTTGATGTTTTAAAACTTCGATTAGGAAATTCCCCATTAATTACAAGTAAAATGCTTCCCCACTTACCTTTTTCACCTTTTTGCCGCCCTTTATATACCTTAATTAGAATTAATAAGAATTGAAAAGCAAAAATCAATTCTTCCAACTTAAGATCAAGAACCCATCTGTGTTCTGTAATCGCTCGGTCTTTGCCGCAAACAAGGATCCGAACTACACGTTCCCTCTCACCCATTTCCCAGCTGTAGGTTTCCTTCTTTCTTACCCACCCATTTCAATTTCTGTTGTTTTCTTCTGCTCTCTCGCTCTCTTTCTTTCCAATGCCTCTATACTTGCTTTTGGATCCCTTTTCTTTCTGGGGGTTTCTTAATTTTGGTTTTTGCAGGCATAAATGGCTTCGGATCCGAAGGTTCATCTTTTCGAAGAAGTGGCAAAGCACAACAAAACCAAAGATTGCTGGCTTGTTATCTCTGGGAAGGTTGGATCTCTCTTACTTGATTCTTCTTATTCATCACTAGATCGATCAGTTCTGGTTTAATTGTTGACTATTTCTTATTTGGTTGGCAAAAAAAGCATGTCCTATGTTTTTGGACGAGGAAAACCAAAAGCCCTTGCTAAAGAAAAACATATGGCTGTGGCTAAGGGCTTTAACTCTTTCCTAACTCTGGATTGTGGATTCTCATCAAATATCCACTAAAAGAGTTTTTGATATAGATGCAGTAGCTTTGGGGGTTCAATTCCTTTGCATGCACGTTCTCATATTTTTGTTCACAGATACTCAAATTCGAATATCTTCTTCCTTTTTCTTCTTTGTTTTGATTCATATAATAGATTTTTTCTTCTGTATACCTTTAATACAAAAGATAATTTAGTCTCATTTCCTTCTGCTCTGTTTGTATTGTCCTGATTTATTTGGTATGCCGCTTATATGTAGTGTACGAAGGCTATATAAAGGTCTGACATTGACTAAAGAGTCTTAAGATTTTTTTTCTTCTCCCCATAAGAAATCATAACTTCCATTGAGTTGCTTGTTATATTATGCTTAGAAGTATACCCATCCCAAGGGTTGGCATGCTGTCGAAGAATTGGGGTTAACCAAAATGGTGATTGGTTTAAACCCCTTTATTGGCTACCTTGTAGAGATATTAAATTTGTCACATTCTTGGTGAATGTCGAGAGCTTTGGGTACCAAACTGAGTTTAAAATAGTGATAATTAGAGATGAGGTAATTTAGAAATTCTTTACCAGCTCTCGTTAAGATATTTTGAGCCCCAACCACTATGGTTTGGGGTTGACTCAATATTAAAAAAACCACTTAAATTTTCCAGAACCAAATGCCTTAGGGACCATTTGTTCAAAATGACGAGATACTAAGCTGGCTTGTATGAGTAGTTTATTTTCAGTGGAAGTAGTGAGATTTCTTTTCTCATGTTTGATTGCTTATGGCCTTTACTTTAGGTTTATGATGTAACTCCTTTCATGGAGGATCATCCCGGAGGTGATGAAGTATTATTGTCAGCAACTGGTAATCCTCGGAATTCCCTTATAATAACAAACACTTGATTCTGTTTCTTTGAGGTCATTGCGAATGATGATTAGGATGGATATGATAACAGTTACTAATTGTGTTTTGCAGGAAAAGATGCCACAAACGATTTCGAAGATGTTGGGCACAGCGATTCAGCAAGAGAAATGATGGACAAATATTACATCGGAGAAATTGATCCTTCAACGGTTCCTTTGAAGAAGATTTTCATTCCATCACAACAATCACAGCACAACCCAGATAAGACACCTGAGTTTGTGATCAAGATCTTGCAGTTTTTGGTTCCCATTTTGATTTTGGGTTTGGCATTTGCTGTTCGACACTACACCAAGAATGAATAAATAAAACCCTCTGGAGGGTAAACTGCATATTCATATCGATTATATTTGGTAGAAAGAACGTTCTCTTTTTCTTCTTTATCTTCTTGTCATGTGATTTCATGTCGGGGTTGGTCGTAGACTAGAGTTCTCTCATCGGTTTTTGTATTCTCCTTAATAATAAGTAAAGCTATGTGCTATCTTTTCTTTTCTCCTTTTCCCCCCTTCCTTTATTGCTCTGCTCGTCTCTTTAATGATAAATCAACCCTATTTTGTTATTTTGCTTTTTGCTTTTTATTTTTTGTTTTCTAAAGTAAGCATATTTTCACTTATTTTTATAGAATCATCTGCATACTCAGTAGTTAAATTCTTTGCCAAATTTCAAAATCAATTTTAGTTTTTTAAACCATAGGAAGGAAATTGTAAGTAGTATTATAGAAATTTCAACTAAACAAAAACAAAATGGTTAGCTAATGAAGCAATTATGGTTTGGTTTGTTATTAGACGGTTTGGTTTGTTATTAGGCAACTTCACTTTATCTATTAACCCTTTGCTGTCATGGATTATAAATAATCTTTGTTATCATATGATATAATGCTACCTTACATTAAATGTAAAGTATTATTCCTTGCCAAATTATGTACGGTTGTTTTCATTCGAGAATCTATGAGTTGAAACTATCAGTTGAAACTATCGCCATAAATTCTGCTTTGAAGACTCGGCTGCTTGCTCAATCAATGGATCCACTCTGTTCTAATCACTTGCATTAGTCTATCTAGGATATAGTGTAAGAAATAAGTTGTAATGTTGTGGAGTAGGTAGGTTAATTCTTATGCCTGCCTTAAAAAAACTATTGAATTAAACTTACGTTTGAAGATGTCACAAACAGAGGGTTGGTAGCCGTCCAAATGATACATTTATGAATGGTGAATTAGTCAGAAGTTCATATAACTTATACCACAAAGCAAAGCTGGCATAACTAGTTTGTGACATGTTTGTACGCCAACACAGGAATGGCGAGTTGATAAGTTTGTTTTAATATGAAAACAAGTGTTTACAAGAATCATTTGATTCACGGCTCTATTCTAATCATATCATCCCACACAAACTTCACTGATTTATCTTCTCAATTGAATGAATCTAACACAAAAGCCAACAGGTTTTCTTCATCATTCGAATGAATCCCTGCTGCTAACATGTCATAACTTGTGAGGTTTTATGATATGCTCCAAACAGCAATTCTAACTTCGGAGCTTTTCATTGTAAGCTGCACTTACGCGGCAGCATAATGAAATGGCCTAAGTTCCCAACCTTTTTCAGGACCTCAACAGCCAAGAGCACCACACCCACAAGTTAGTAAAAACTGGAATGGAAATGAACCCGTCACTTACTAGAAGGACGTCTCTATCTTATCGTGTAAGGTTACCACCAAATCGTGAGCACCGTCGAGAAGCTTCCACACATCAAGGTGCCCAGCCATGCTATTACATTCCCTCAGAATTTCATCCATGCTATTATACTTCTCTATGATAAGTTTTCTTCTCTGTAGTACTGAAGCAGCAATCGCATAGAGCAGTAAATCATCTGTTGGTGGAGCTCTTTGCCTAATCCGACTCCATGCAGACTTCCCTATTCCAGCCCTTATAGCTGCCTGGTCAGCCCATATCACTTCCCACAGGCATAACGTTTGTTCAAATGTCAATTCCCTTCTGAATAGCACGACAACCATCCGGTAAACGAAAAAGCAATCCTCAGCCTCAAGTTTCTCCAGGTGCTTGTAAAGGTGCGAGTCCTTGCACCTAATAATCTTAGACACTATGTTTAATTGCCTTCTAATTCCAACCTCATCAAGCCTAAAGTTGTGGCGAGCCTTGCGCATGAAACCAACAAAACACCAGAATGCCTCGTGATCTTCTGAAATCACAGTAATGATAGGAGAAAGTAGATCACTCATGCCTTGACAATAACCAATTTCAGGGTCAAAGAGGGCATATGCTTCAAGAATTGCCACAAGCCTTGCGGCATGGAAAATCATACAAGGTTCTAGGTGGTCGTAATCAACTAAACCAACAGCTTCAGCACATCGCCTAGCTCTGCCATCTGAAACTGGTGCTTGAGATGACAGGTATGGTACCCATTCTGAGTTAGAACGAAGTGCATCAAGTCGGATAATCCGCTGCCATGTTGCAAAATCTTCACTATTATGGAGCTTTGATGAGACCTCAGTCCTAGTGGGAGAAGAATTTTCCTTGGCCGTCATATCTAGATAGGGCTCTTCCATTCCATCAGTGGAGGGAAAGGTCTGACTAAGATCCAGATCATCCGAGGAGTCTGAGTCAGAGGAGTCCGAATTCAGTACCAATGAACTATCAGCTGTGATCCGTCTTGAACTCCCCTCCCCTTCCAACAAAGAGCAGAAGGCTTCATCTAAAAATTCAACATTGGAGCACCTTTCTTCGCTTGAAAGGGATTCTCTGGCACTAACCACGTCTTCAGAACTAGGAGAATCTATGTCTTGGACAAGGAAGCCATCTTCCCCGACATCAATCATGTCCCTAAATTCATTCCACTTAGAGCTTTCATTTCTACGTTTTATTAACCGCCTGCACTGTTTACGGAGTTTTTCATATTCCTTTCTGCACGGAACAGGTTTAAATTGTAAGGTAAAGCCCCTCATAGATGGATGTCAATAAAGAGAGATATATATCTTCTGACAATCTAAAGTACTGCATAAAAGATCCAAAATACTGAATAAAAACTTTTAAAAAATATATAGCAATTACCTTTTCTGAGTCTTTATAATATCCCTTTCCTTTTTAGAACTCTTGAGGTCATAGCTGTTAAAAATCATGGGATCAGTCAAATCAAATCTATGCCCCACCAAAAAGTAGAAATTGCGGTTCAGAATTTGAATTACCACAAAAATTCAGAGCTTCTAATGCAACATAGACATGAAAAAATCCTAATAACATTGAAGATTTGAACAGGTTGGTAAAACTCTATGTCGATCAATTGCAGGCCTATAATATTAATATAACTAATAGCAAAATATAAAACACAATTTATCTCTGAGAAAGCTCATAGCTGGTTGAGCAAATCACGTAAAATGGAATCCTGCTAACATTTCTTTGAAGTTAAGGACCAAAACTTTACGAGGGCCCAACTTCCCCATCTTAATTAATATTGTCTTTGTCCACGTACATACTACCCAGTAATATACATCACTCACACGACTGAATTAGGGAATTTCAAATGAATGAAAAAATACATTGAAGTTGATGCTAAAAGACAATGAACCAATGAAGGACTATCTACTTCCATTCACAAATTCCAATCCATATACATCCAAGCGAAAGTGTAGATCAACGAATTAATCAGACATTTTGAAGCAAACTGAAAAGATCAACCTCTCATTTTCTTTGTATGTATATGTGTTTTGTGAGACAAGGAAAACGTACTCCCCCATGGTATGATATAAGACAAGTCAACAAAGTCACCCCAACCATTATTAATAAATGACTCATCTAAGAAAGACATAATACAAGGTGCGTATTGGCATGTCATCCCACCAATAAGTTAGGAAATGTGCAGGACACAATGACACATCATTTTAAAATATTCATATATTTTGATAACGACTTCAAGCAATAAAATTGTCAAGACAACATGCTCAGACCTTTAGGACCATGAGGCTTTATAACGGGCTAATACTCCCAATGAGAAAAGGCTGTGATTAATGCTATTATAGAAGAGGCTGGCACTTTCAGTGAGAACACACAAAAGGATTGAATTCTTTATGACTCGTATAAGGTTGGAGAATAGTTTTAAGTTCTCCTACACTTCAAAAATTCTTCAAAAATATAGAAGTTTTCTAAAATGCCTAATGCTGTTATAGCAGGGGTACTGGTACTGGTAACTTGGACCATTGTTACTTATAGTTATAGCACAAAGGTTTTTTTCCTTGTATGTAAGAAAAAATTTCAGTGATGACTGAAATATTCAAAGATGTCGGCTATTAATAATGAAGGTAATGGATAGAAGCCGTAAGGGTGAGTATCACTTACACTCCAAGAAGGAAGGGCCAAACCTCTGCTCGAATACTTGGATCAACACCCTACATCACAGATTGCATGAGTTGAGATAACGAAACTACCACTAGATCTTAGAAAAAGCAGTAGACTATAGAAGATAGCTTTGACTTACTCCACTGCGAACTTTTTTTAGAAACTTAATTCCACCATCACGGAGTTTCCCATCTGGACTAAACACAGTTTTCCACTGTCGAGGTGAAAGTGCATGCTTTCTTTTTCTACGCGACCATGGTGATTTGAGACGACTCCTGAAATTGAAAGCAAAACCATTAAGAAGAAAATTCTAGGAGTCCTTTGTTTCAGAAAAGTTCAACTTTGCCAGACAAGCAACAGAATGAATGGCTTCATAACAAGAATCAACATTTCAATACACTGCAAGTTTAATTTTCTTGAAGTTTTAAATTATCAATGATGGAAAATTTAGCCATTACATGTTGAAATTACCAGCAGTTATCAAGAAATAGGAAAATACATGGGACAACAACCAAAGGAACAAATTAAAACAAAATGAAAAAAGCAAAGATAACTTGAGTAGTCCCTCCCCAACTCAATTATTTATTTCTGTGATGACAGTAACTGATCTCATAATATTTGCAACATAAATTTTAAAACAAGACAAGTATCCTCCTTCTGAGTTAAGAGGTTGAGAAATTCCACTTTCCTCAACTTTGCAACGAAATGTTTAAACAAGAATCCAGAGTGATAATTTCAAATCTCCCAATTAGATGCATGACATCAGGATCACAATAACTTACTGACTCCTCAAGCAGGGTTTTCTAGCCACGTTTACACGGTAAAGGCGATCCTGTCCCTAATATGCTTATATCCATTCCATTCCGAAGGTTTCGAAAGAAAAGTAAAAAAACTCGATTTCTTGCCAAAGCTGAATCAAGAGAGGGGTGGAAAAGAAGAAGAAAATACCCTTCAATTTCGTAAAGGAAAATGTAATCAACTTGATTCATACAAAGGCGGTACCAACCTAATCAAAATAATCAGGCAGATTTTGTGGCTAATCAAGACCCTCAAAGAAAAGGTTTGTAACAAGAAGTTAAAAATAGCCTAAATCCACCACAAACACAATGTAAAAAATCGTCGGCACACCCATCAAATTCAACCGCCAACGATTAGCTAAAATAAAATTGAAAATAGAACCAAAGCAGGGAAGGGAATAAATAGCACAGGGATCTTCAAGATAGCTTGATCAGACTGAAATTGACCATAAAAAGCAGGAGACAGGCAGTTAAAGATCGAGATCTAAATCGTGAAATAAAATTATAAGCCCAATTAAAGGGTAGCTAAAATAGTTAGCTACTTACCGATCAGAGGAAGAACATGAAGATGGGGAGGAGGAGCTAACAACCACTAAAACGGAACGCAAGTGAACCCAAGAAGAGGAAGGAGAAGAAGAGTTGGAGTTGGGGTTGGAGTTGGAGTTGGAGTTGGAATTGGAATTTGGATTGGAATTGGATGAGGAAGAAGTTTGAGTTCTCCGGAGAGCTTTCATTGAGTATGGTATACAGAAGTGAGCGGAATGAGGGTGGGTAATATTTGGTAAATCCTTTAAGCCTAACTAACACTAACTAGGGTTTTAAATATATGGATTTGTGAAATGAAAAGTTTGTCATGGCATTGATGAAGAGTTAAATGGGGCCAGAAACAGGAAGAGGTCCGGCAAGGGAGCGATGGGGAAGGGAGTAGCTGAGAAAGGGAAAGACATTTGCCGGAATCCAAATCCGGCGCCGGAACCGGAGGAGGGGGAGGGAATGATGAAGAACATGTAGTGGAAATTGAGGAGTGGGGTTATCCCTTTGACAAAAGAGTGCCCTTTCTCTTTGATCCACAGCCAACAGAAACCCAACTGCTTTGATTCCTTTGCTTTTTAAAACCAAAGCTTCTCTCTCTCTCTCACCAGTGACCTGTGAAGAAGAGAGAGAGAGTGGAAGAGGAAGAAGAAGAAGAAGAAAGAAAGAAAGAAGAACGAAAGAAAGAAAAAAAGAAAGAAAGAAAGAAAGAAAGAAGACTCTACGAAACTACTCTTTTACAAATTTAATATTTTTTAAATCACTAAATTATGAAATTTATTACAAATTTGTCCGAAATGGATGTGACTCGCTAAACGACGTAGTTTACAATGGAAATCATTTCGGAAGGAACATTAATTATTGCAATATTAAGATGTGGGAGTGATTTGATTCATTAGGTTGAATAAGTTTTAGTTTTTATTAATAATAATGCTCAAGATTTAGATTTGTTTGTTGGGTTTTTATGCTCATCATTTCTTCCCAAAAAAAAGTTTATAAATTTAATCCATCAATGTTAAAATTAAAAAGAAGAGGTTTTTTTTTTCCTCATTACTTTTGCTTTTTTTTTCCTCCTTGGACCTCTTGACCAACTTTTAATTATTATGCTTTTGGACTAATATCCATTTCGGTTGTTTCTTGAAAATCAAGATTTTAAGCGTCAGTGACTGTAATTTTACCATTCTAATATATATAGGGGTTATATGTCTGGTTTTCGTTTAAGTTAAAAATAAGGTCAAAGGGTGGTAAAAGAAGAATGATTTAGAGTAGAAGGGAAGGAGATTATAAGAGGAAGGAGGGAGGAAAAAGGGGGAAAATGTGTTGGATCATACAAAAGGGGAAAGAATTGAATGGACAAAGTTATTGAACTGAGAGTTAATTGATTTCTCTTACAAGGAGTTTGCAATTCCAGAGATGGATGTGCCTTAGAAGCTCTCAATTGGAAACAAAGATTGGATTGGAATAACAAATTTCATTTTATTTTTTCTTTTCAAAAGAAGAGTCAACAAAGTGGGGCGCTCTGGTTTTAAAAAGGATAGAAAATAAATGATAGAAAAGAAAAAGGTGTTCCCTTTTGTTCAAAAGTATATTCACACAAGAAGGCTATCAAAGTTTTAGAAGACATGATTCTTGGTTCTTCCTTGAATTAATAACATATCAGAATCAATTTTCAATTATTATTTCTGATTTCTTTACTATAGCATACCAAATTTCATCTCATTTATCCACAATTTTATGATGAATCCTCTTTGAAAGAGATTTGATTGAATTCTTATACTTTAACCAATATACTCAAGTTGACAAGTTAGATTGTACCAATTTAGATAACGTTATTTCAATCTAACCCTTTAGGGAAAAATACAACCTCAGAGTTTTTTTCTTGACAAAAATAGAATCAACTGAAAATTATAATGGCAATCTGTATAAGCGTTCCTGAGTATCGTTTACTGTGGCTTGACAAGTTGCATAATTCCACTTTTTTGGAGAAAGATTTTCAATTTGATATCTCTCACTTGTTAGTTTTATAAGAGAGAGAAAGGGAAAAAAAAAAAAAAGAGCCCCTCCCTAGTTTTATTTCACAAAGGAGAAAAAGAAACATAGAGAGGGAGAGGAAATGGGTCCAAAGCAATAGTTAGAAAAACAGGAACATGATTATGAAGATGAGATTTTTGGTAGGACATGGAAGGAGATGATCTTTTTGTAGGGACATGGAAATGGTAGCTTTTGCAAAATTAATGGCCAAAAGGGATTTGAGGGAATAATTTAGGACCAGAGTTAGCCCTATATTCCATTGAGATAGTGACAATACACTTTGGCAGTGTCTTGTAAATCAAGGCCTCTCCTTCCTAAAGCAAAAGCATCAATCTGCCCTCTGTCTTCTTCAATTATTATGTCAAACCAATAACCAATTATAGAATTCTTCCCTTTTTAAGTTTCCCATCTCTGCCTGTCTTTCCCACTTCTCCAACTCACACTTACCTTACCATTTTTAATGCTGTAAATATTTCCAACCACCTGTCTTCCATAATCTCACAATGAAGGATGCAGGGTTTCTTCTGATGTTCTCATCATACAAAAATATGGCACCGTTCCTACCTCCCTGATGGCCCTACGTTCAAGAACCAAGAATCTCAAAGGCATTTGTTGAGAACTCATCAAGTCATTTAGTCCAAAAATTCGAGTGTTTTGAGTTCTATAACAATTCGGATGATACATTTGCACACTCTCAAGACAACTTCAAACAAAAAACATGGATGACATAGGAGAGATGGATAAACTCTTCCAGAAGTCCTACCTACGAGAAGAGGGATCCAATCCACTATCCTGTATCACCTAAGACCAGACCGTCTAGGATGTTCTAGAAGCTTGCCTCATTTCAGATGATACCATGCATCAAGATCAAACATCATTTATTAACTCTAGCCTAGAGACGAACATGCAAACACTCTTATTCAAATGCATTGCACAAGCCTGACACCCCTCGTTGTGAGGACTAACTTACATACATTACAGCTTGGAAGCGGCATCCTTATCCAAGAACCATGTCAATTCCCCTTCAGGAGAAACCCTCTGAACAGGTAATGTTTCAGCATTCTGTGAACTTCCTCCTCCTAGTGCAGTATACACAGCATCTGCTTTGCTAGCACCGGGCGCCACAAGTGCGATATACGCTGATGAGTTGATAACCGGAAAGGTGAAAGTGATTCTCTCTGGGGGTGGTTTAGGGGAATCCTTGATGAAGGTGACCCATTTCTGATTCTCATTGAGAAGGGGATGACCTGGAAATAAAGAAGCCACGTGCCCATCTGGGCCCATACCGAGAAGCATGAGATCAAATTTTGGGAACCCGCTTGCTGCTGAGACATCAACTACTTTGGTATTTACCAAATGCTTCAGGCAGGTTTCATAATCTTCAGCTGCACCCTCAGCAGATAGTGCATCATTAATGGCATAAACGTGACCGGGGAGAATTGGCACCTATATAACACAATTAAAAAAAATACATTAGCACGATTGAATAATTCAATTCCCTATTACTAAATGGTAAAAGACCTCCGAAAACAAATATGCCTAGCTGGGTAGCCTCAAGGGATTTATCTTTAAAATACCCATAGGTATCAAGGACCACTAATCCACACCGCACCTTGACAAATCCAAAAAATAATAATAAACACACACACATACACACAATAGTAATTGACATTGATCTCGTTTCTACTGAGATATTTGATAGCTTATAATTGTAGCTTTCATGATTAGTACCCATTATCTAGAAGACATGGAATTCAAGTTGGTCTGTTAGACCATTGAGATAATCATCATGGTGGTGATTGTGCCTGTAGATCTCAATTGTGTAAAAGTGGTTGATATATATGTGCGTGTGTATGTGTTCTCATCGATATGATGAAATCCCGTGACCAATGAATTACAAAGAACATCTCCAAGTTTCTTTACAATGATTTTTAAGGAAAGATATGAATTCCTAGCAAAATTCCAAAAATAAAAACAAAAGAAAAAAAATTAAATAAATTGAAAACTATTTTTTTTTATTTTTTAAAACTTGGCTTGGATTTTATTTGAAAATGTTTGTAAAAAAGTAAATAACAACATAAAAGAACTCATGGGTAGAAGCAGCATTTATAAGTTTAATTTTCAAAAAATCAAAAACTAGAAACAAATAGTTAGGCAAGGGGAACTAATCTTTCACAGCCCATAATAGCACTAGGCTTCAATAATCAATCAAATGATACAATACAGATATGAAATGTCAATATGTACTACAATTCAATACCCACTCTTCCTATTCAAATTCTTATAGATGAATTTCAAAATTACATGGCTTGGGAACACTTTCAGATTAGCCTTCCGCTTATATTCCAATAGATGTAGTTTCACAATATATGCAGTTAAGGTTACTGCGTACTCAGTTGTTCTAACATTAGATCATACATGAGAGCAAACTAATAGGAAATAAGAAGAAAGAAACGAATCATAAAAAAAATTCCATAACAAAATTTCAGCAAACTTCTATTTTAAAAAGCAAAGGAAAAAAGTTATTTCCTAAACAGTTCTCCAACTATCTCATGATTTTTTATGGGAAGGCATACATGAACTCTAAAGAACATGAATTAAAATGCGATGCCATCATTTCTGTGTGTACATGGCATATAACATCTAAAGGTAAGTATGACCTGAGAAAGAAATCCATCATAAGCGAGTTTGTAGTTGCTGTCAACGTGATCTTTGGGTACAACTCTCTCATCAACCCAAAATACGTGCCATTTCGACCACTCTATTGAATCAACATACGGTGGCTCCAATAATTTCCTGAAATTGGATATATCTACAAGTTAAAAAAAAAAAAAAAGGAGGTCATTCCTATCTCATAAACAATGAAAGTTCTTCCAACTATTTCCCATTGCATGTCTTCAGAAAGTTCTAAAAATAGTGAAAGAATGGTTTGAATATGCAACATCTCTGAAACCCAAGTAACTGGTTTTTCCATGTGTCTAGCCTATTAGAAACAAAAAATGGAGCACCTCAAGAAGCCACATGTTTGAGCACACAACTGTTAACAAGAGTCAACTCCTATCAAATTGCCCTGTTTTGCCTAATCCAGTTCTTCGATAAAACCAAAGACAGCCCCGAAATTGAAATCGAGACACCCAATCGCCGATTTCAGAAACCGAATCTAATGGTAAAGGAATTACATGAAAACCCAAATAAGGTATAGAGTAACCTGAGGCATTTGATGAGAGATCCACCAGAGAGAACAACAGTGAAAGCACCCCTCTTGTTAGCAAAGTGTTCCGACAAATCGGCGGTGTATTTGGCTAGAGAAACAGCCAAATCGTCACCTGAATCAAAAACCCTTTTGTCCGATGCCATGTCAGTTAGGGAGGCGAGAGGTCGGTGGTTCTTGGGGGTATGTAACCGGGAAAGCCCGGAGAAAATCGGGGGCAAACTGAGTGAAAAAGCAGGGGGATTGAACGTAACCGATAGGGAATGAAGGGGAAAGGAAAGCTTGGGATGAGAAGTTGGGAGAGAAGAAGAGAGTGTAGAAAGCCCGGAAGGAAGTGAGAAAGACGCGGAAGCCATAGTAATAATAAGAAGAAAAAAAGAGAGAAATTGGAAAATGGGATCTTTCACTTTTCACCCACAACGCGGCAGCGCGCTTGCTTTGACAACAAATATCCACAATACAATGTTATTTTTCTTTTTTAATTTGCCTAACCATTTTAACTATTATATTTTTTAAAAGTTATTAAACAATTTTGAAAAAAAAAATGAAAAAAATTAAATGCCAAATAATGGTTACCAAATAAACTTGTTTTCTTTAAATTGTTTATTTAAAGATATGTCAATTATTATGTCACCAAAAACAACTATAAATTTAATTTGCATATCTAACAATGTCTTTGTCACACCCAACTCATTCCATCATTTCAACACTGAACATGTCCATGCACTTCTTCTCTACATTAAAAGAAAAAAAGAGGAAGGATTATGAACTAATAATGGCAATTCAAGTGCGAAAATAGTTGTGCTGAAAACTTTTTTTTCCACTTAAACATTTTCAAAACACTCGGAATATCATTCCGAATAAGCCCCCAAATACACTTTTCTATGGACTTGAAAGGACATTCTAAAGAAGATGTGATCATGATAGAAAATATAAGACTTCTATCATGCACTACTTTCTATTTCGAGATGATGTCCTACATCAAACTAAATTCGTTTACTTCTACTCATAAGTGAACATAATCTGGTACAGAAACTCTTATTCAAATGCATAGGGTGAGCACATCTCGCCATGGATGAGGGAGATACCTAAGATCAGTTTAAATTAAATTAGATAAAAGGTGATGGACATATCTCTTTTTTGCATTAAAGCTTGGAAGCAGCATCCTTGTCCAAGAACCAAGTCAGAAGACCTTCAGGAGCAACCCTTTGAACAGGTAAAGTTTCGTCGGCAGTGGGAGGATTTCCACCTCCTAATGCAATAGACACAGCATCTGCTTGAGCATCACCAGGCACCACAAGAGCAATGTAGTCCGACGAGTTGATAACTGGAAAGGTTAAAGTGATTCTCTCTGGAGGTGGTTTCGGAGAATCCTTGATGAAGGTAACCCATTTCTTATTCTCTTTCAGAAGGGGATGCCCTGGGAATAAAGAAGCCACATGCGCATCTGGTCCCATTCCAAGAAGATTCAGATCAAATTTCGGGAACCCGCTTTTCGCTGAGATATCGATCACCTTGCTATTTACCAAATGCTTCAAACGTGCTTCATATTCTTCAGCTGCACCCTCAGCTGATAGAGTATCATCAATGGCATACACGTTACCAAGGGGAATTGGAACCTGTGCAACACATTAAAAAAATAACTCAACATGAGTGAATCATAAAACTACCTACTGGCAAAGACCCTCGAGACACCCATCTCTTTCTAAATAGTAAATATACACTCACTTTTGTACTCAAGTTGTTCAAACTTGCTTCCTAACTTATCTTAGCAACATGTACGATGTAACTAAGGGTCCTAGGTTTTTGCGGAGAAGATTATTACGAATCCATGTGCTTCAACTCTATACACACTCTCCCATCTCAAGTACCTGGACAATGAACCGTCAGCTATCGTGCTCCAAAATACTTTTAAGAATGGCGGTCGTCAAGTTATTTGCAATGGCTAAGGTTACTTTGCAGTTTAAATCATCATTGCTACTCTATGATGTTAAAAGAAGGAAGACAGCTAGTTAGTTTATTTAATGCAACAACTATAGGTGGGGGATTGATCTAACCTCCTATCTCTAAGCATGTCACTAAGCAAATCTCACTTTCTCCCAAAATTCAGTTGATCAAACATGAAAACAAACTAAAAGAAACGTACGATAAAGTTGTTTCTTAAAATAGTTATGTACGAAGAGATAAAAGAAGTATGGAGGACAGGAATTAAAATCCAATGCCAAATCCACAAGAGAGGGAAATAAACATGAAAAGAGTTTATAGTATAAGCTTACCTTAGAGAGAAAACCATCATAAGCGAGTTTGTAGTTGCTGTCAACATGAGTTTTGGGTACAGCACTCTCATCGAGCCAAAATATGTGCCATATGGACCAGTCAATGGAATCAACATAGGGTGGTTCTACCAATTTCCTGAATGACCGAAAAAGAAGCAATAACAGGATTAATTTTCAACAACATTCCTACTACTAATAGGATTATACATAGTTGATAATGATAAATAAAAGGCAGAGAGAGGAGAAGGAAACCTTAAGCATTCAATGAGTGATCCACCAGAGAGAACCACGGTGAAAAGACCCTTGTTCTTGGCAAATTGATCGGATAAATGGGCTATGTATTTGGCGAGAGAAACAGCCAAATCTTCCTCAGAATCAAACACCCTCTTCTCCGTTTGTGCCATCGCTATTGAACAACTCTCAAACCAGCCAAGCTGCGTTTTATAACATCCCAAGAAGGGCGTGGATTCGGTTCTAATTCATATTTTTTAAATTGTGAACATATATAAATATATAGAATATAAGAATAACGTGGTGACAAGAATCTTAAAACCATCAACCAAAGTTGAGTTATTGCATTAAGAACCTCAATTCAATCACATATTCTAAAATGAAAAAACTTTATTAGGTACTTCATTATTGCTCTAGTATGAGAATATTTTGGTTAGGTTAAAATACTTATTCTTGGGTCACCTAACACATTTCTCATTTTCCACTCTTTCTTTTTTTCCATCTCTTTTTCAATATCTCTTGTTGGCCTTCTTGTTCACTCCCTCACCTTTGTAAATAAACCCTTTTTATTAAGGTTATATAGAAACTCCCTCATTCATCATTTAACCTTTGATTTTAAATTATTTTTGGTTGTTATCAGAATTGGAAGTGTGAGTAAAAAATGAGAGTATCTTAATATTGATATGCTAAAGTGATAAAAACTACTAGGGATAGAATCCAAAATTTTGTTATAATTTACAAATATTTTAATTTATTTTGTTATTTTTAAAAATATCTTAATTATATGTAATATCCCGAGTGATTTTTTAAAGTTTTTTATTTGAATTTAAAGGTATTGTTATAGCTTTTGAAAGTTCACTTTGGCGCATCATTTATTTTATCCCTTTGATAGCATATTTAGAATTTACTAATGGAATTATCGACCACATAAAACCAATGAATCAAATCTCAAATCTTTTTCTCCATCTCCTTCCTTTCGCTTCCAACTAGCGTTCTCGAGCTCCAGATTGATTGCAAAAATGGCTTCCTCCACACTCACCCCCTCCTGCTTCGGATCCTTTGCCGCGGCCGCATCCAACAAGACTTCCTATTCTTCTCCGGCGGCTTTCAAGCCACTCAAGCTTCCTCTCTTTTGGCCATGGCAGAAGGTTTGTTTTCATCTGACCTTTCCATTCATTATCCAAATTGAACCACCTCCAAATTCAATTCAATGACACTCCTAGGTAAAAATGGGCCCTCTGAGTGTTTCCCCTATGGGATTTGGAACTTGGGCGTGGGGGAACCAGCTCTTGTGGGGCTACCAGGAATCTATGGACTCTGAGCTTCAACACATTTTCAATTTGGCTGTGGATAATGGAATCAATCTCTTCGACACCGCGGATTCTTATGGCACTGGAAGATTGAATGGCCAAAGCGAAAAGCTACTTGGAAAATTTATCCGACAGTCTCAAGGTCCACTTTGTTCTCTAATTCCCATTACCATTTCTTTTATCGCTACGAGGAATTTAAGTTCGTCCTCATCCTATTCTCCAGTTAAAAATGACATTGTGATAGCCACCAAGTTTGCAGCATATCCATGGCGCCTAACACCTGCACAATTTGTCAAAGCTTGCCAGTATGCCTTTACATCAATCTCCACTCTAATTTTATTGATATTTTATCAGTCTGCCACACATTTTAGATGACAATAAGCTTTATTCAGGGGGTCTTTGGAGCGAATGCAGATTGAAAAAATTGGTATAGGACAATTACATTGGTCAACAGCAAACTATGCTCCTTTACAGGAGATGGCTCTTTGGGATGGGCTAGTAGCAATGTATGATAAGGTTATCATCTTTTGTGCTAAAATGGGTTAAACTTTCTTAAATTTACATATGCTTTTGATGCTATACTCAAAGCTTAAGTGATTCATAGGGATTAGTTCAAGCAGTTGGAGTAAGCAACTATGGACCAAAACAACTAGTAAGGATACATGACTACCTCAAAGACCGAGGAGTTCCCTTATGCACTGCTCAGGTATTTAGTAAACACAAGCACTTACCAATGATTTAAACCCTGAACGTATTTTAAGGATATGACTTCAAACTCGTCACCTATCTAGAATAAATCTCTTATGAGTTCTTTTGAGCTAGCTTTACTGGTCTAGGATTATTGTCTGACCTGCAATATGTTGTAAAGAGATCCATAGGATTTTAATATTACCTGGAGATACCCACCATAGAATTTGAACTCATCTTCAAAGTCCGTTCACTTTTGTCTCGAACTGAGCTATCAGAAGATGGATTTTATGCTTTTGGTAGACATGTTACTTCGCGTTTTCTTGTTCTTATAGTGCAAGACGAAATGAAATACATGCCCATTTTTTGGATTAAGTTTTAGTCCTAAGAATGATGAGAATGGCGACAGTTAACCGACTGTATGGGAAACATTGAATGGTAATTGTAATATCCTTCGTGCTAAGTCTTTTCATTTTAGGTGCAATTTTCTTTGCTGAGCATAGGCGATGATCAGCTGGAGATTAAGAAGATATGTGATTCTTTGGGCATTCGCTTAATAGCTTACAGTCCTCTGGGATTGGGAATGCTTACAGGAAAATACTCACCTTCCAAGCTTCCATCTGGACCTCGGTAAATCAATTGATTTTCTTCTTTTTAGGAACAAGAATATGATAGCAATGGTTTTTCCTTAAGATATTTGATTTGGCATTTTTAGAGGTTTGCTATTCAGGCAAACTCTACCAGGATTGGAACCACTACTGACTACACTTGGAGACATTGCAGAGAAAAGACGCAAAACAATACCGCAAGTAATAAATTTAATTCTCTTTAACCAATTTCGAAGGCATCGTGATTCTGATATTTCCAGATAATCTGGTTCTTTCCTTTACTCTGGACAATTTCATCTAATCTGAGTGAGTGAGTAACAGGTCGCCATAAACTGGTGCATATCCAAAGGGACCATACCCATACCTGGAGCTAAGACATTAAAACAAGCTCAGGAAAATTTGGGTGCTCTAGGCTGGAACCTTACTCAAGAGGAATTGAACCTGTTGGACGATGGAGCTCGAGAGTCCCCTCGGAAGATGATACAGAATATTTTCCAAACAAGGTGGTTTAAGTTTAACTTCAATCTTACAGTTTAAAACTTCATTCTCACATGCACGTTTTCCTTTATTAAACTCTTTGTTTAAAATCAGGTAAACTTGGCTGCACCAAGAGGCGCCCTAGGAGAAGCTGGTGATTATAGCTCACAAGGGCTGTTAGTTGAGTTCAAATTGGATACTGATGTGAGAAAAACAAATTAACACGTTTCATCAATAAAATAGATTCAAAAAGAAAACAACACCATCTCATAATCAATGTAATGCAACAAAAGTTCTGAAGTCCGAACTACAAAATTGAATCCTTAACAAACGGGCACATAATCTAAGACTCTACAGAGCGCATTGAAGTGATATATAAGGAACCACAACATTTCATCCTTAAGATCAGCCGTCTACTTGATTTTCTTCTTTGGCCTCAGCTGCAATTCAACGAATCACATTCAATCCAACGGTAAACCAAAATAAAATTCCAAAACTGGCAGGCACATCATGCACACGATTTTAGAAAAGAATGAAATCAACCGAGTTATCAATGTTGATATCCTTTTACCTGATTGCTGTGACCACATTTCTTCTTACGGCAGTTGACAGCACGGGGATGCAGGCGTGCATAACATCTGTGTGCCAAAGAAAGAAGAAAAAACTTTAGAAAAACATTCTCTGTTCTGGACGGGAGGTCAAACCATATCACACCCAAAAAAATCAATTTCCAAAATGAAAAATAAGTTATTGTTCAAACTTTTTATAAAAAGTATCAAAGTTCAAGAGTTTCAATTGGGAGTACGCTCATTCTGATACGGCTTGGCCAATTTCTGTCCGGCGTGAAAATCTTCATGTTACAACAAAATCAAACTGATAATAAGAAAAAACTTAAACACATTGGATTTTCAGTTTACTATTAAAATTTTCCCAACTGAAATGAAATTATTCGTTCAGTTATTCAAATCAAACCAAACCAAAGTTCAAACCAGAAAACAGAAAAAAGGAAATTAAAAAACTGAACAGACCAGTCAGGTTGAAATCTTAGTTGTATCAGTTCATGTAAGATAAGATATATCAGCAGTCCTAGAATGAGAAAATACCAAGAACAAAAAATAACTCACTTGCGGCAGATCATCTTGTCCTGGTTATATTTCCTGGCCAATGCCATCAAAGATGGCTCAATAATCCCACCACGAAGCCTTAGAACCAAATGCAGTGTTGACTCTGAACAAACATAAACGGTATCGTACATTTAATCTAATAATGAAAACGCAAAGAAAACTATAGTTCATTCAAAAAGTAGTTCATGTATTTATAGGCAAAAGTGCAAGAATGTCCTTGAATTACTAATCAGCCAACTCTAAAAGCCACATGTTTCTATGACATTCCACTTGACACTACAAATTTCGTATAAAAGACAGCAATTGAAATCAATCAGACACCAACAGAAATTTCTAAGCAACCACCCAATCTCAAAGAATGTCATTCATTCAACATTAACGCCTCTAAAATTTTAAGATGAAGACCAGTACGGTCTTTGACGTCTCTAAAATTGACGACTAACTCATCAAAACTCATGGTCCGGAGTCCTATTCCAGTATCGTTCAAAGACTAAGGGAATAGGAAAACGAACAACAACACCAGGCGAGTCTACAGTATTGATTTCAGCTAAATTCATCTCGTCTACTTCGTAGGCTACCTAAAATGTAAGTAAAATATACCTTTCTGGATGTTGTAGTCGGCCAGAGTGCGGCCATCCTCGAGCTGCTTTCCGGCAAAGATAAGCCGTTGCTGATCGGGGGGAATACCTGAAGAGTTTGCAGCATAAATCAAGATAAACAATAGATAGAGTAAG
Source organism: Cucumis sativus (assembly GCF_000004075.3). NCBI lineage: Eukaryota > Viridiplantae > Streptophyta > Magnoliopsida > Cucurbitales > Cucurbitaceae > Cucumis > Cucumis sativus. The sequence continues at coordinate 98,531 of NC_026659.2, read as the reverse complement.
AAATGAAAAATATGAAGGAAAAAAAAAGACGTACCCTCCTTATCCTGAATCTTGGCCTTGACATTGTCAATGGTGTCGCTGGACTCAACTTCCAGCGTAATGGTCTTCCCCGTTAGGGTTTTGACGAAGATCTGCATTTTCTTGATCCTCTAGTTTTCCTCGGCGCCTCCTTGATGAGTTTGAGGGTTTTACGTTTCCGACTTTTTTCTGCCTCTCTCTCTATATATAGCATTAAAAATGCCGCCTCAAACTTTGCCATTTACGTCAAAATATCCCTAAATCTCTTTAGAAAAATAAAATGTTAAGTTTTATAGAGGATAAAAAAAATAACCTTGCCATAGTCTTTAATGAAAATTGTTAAAGTTTTAATTGAAAAATATCCAAAAGTTTCGTACATATCCAACTTATACATATTAAAAAAATATTAATCTAATTTTTACACCAAATTACTTAAAAATTTAAGTTAAAATTATAATTTTCAAATATTCTATTAATATTTTTACATTTTCGTAGATTTGATATCGATAAAAAAAATGTGAATCTATGTTTTCATTATGTTGTAGAAAATTTTACTAATCATAAAAGATAAACATCAAAATGACATTAATATATAGATAATATGCATGTTTGATAATTTGAAAATAAAATAAAAAAATTATTCACGAATTTAAATTTATTTTTTGAATTTTTTGTTTTCAATCATTTTTAGAAATATCATTGAAGTTGGAATTTTTGTAAAATGAAGACTTTGATTTATTCATCAATATTAATATTTTAAATTTTGATTAAAACATAAAATTTTATGAACGTGTAAAAGAACCTTAAACGTTGGTGTAGATTTTGGATAAATTATAGTTTTTTAATATTTTAAAACTCAATCGTATTTATGAAGCATTTAAATAGTTCATAAGGATTTTCGTAAGAAAACTTCAATAATTTTCATAAAAAACTACTAGTAACAGTATTTTTTAGGAAAATTTTTAAAAATAATAATTTTACAAAATATTTACAACCTATAGCAAATTCTATCGTTGATATGTTATAGTGATAGAAACTATTAGAGATACAATCCAAAATTTTGCTATAACCGGTAAATATTTTAATTTATTTTGCTATTTTTAAAAACGTCTCTATTTTTTAACCATTTTCTAAATTTCAAGACCATTTTAAAAAACTTTTAAAAGCTCATAGGTATTTAATACAAAATACAAAAATTGATTGAAAATTTCTCTTTGAATTTGGACTTAGTGTATTTATTTTTTTTCGAAATAAAAATGATCATAATAATTGATGTTGACTAGTAATTTAATTCCCATTTTTATAATCATATCCCTAAACTTAGAAAGTCCACGAAAAAGAAATAAATAACTATTTACAACATGGAAACAACTAACAACTAAATGCTCTCTTCTCCTAAAGTTGTGAACCTCTACTCTCATATTCAAAAGTACATAAAATGAGTTAGGTTTCATCATGCATATCCATCGTTTCACCTTTTGTTTACAATATTAATCATCGTTAAACTTATATTTGATTAACTTACATGTTTCAAAAAAGTAACAAGAGATAAAAGGAAAGTTCCCACGATTACAACTCTATATATTTGTTCAACTCAATGAGAAAAAAAATGTGATAAAAGATGTCTAAAGTACTAGAGACAATTTCTTTTTTTCCTTCTCAATAATCATTATAAAGAAGTTGAAAATTAGGAAAGTGCCATTCCATATTTTAGGAAAAAAACAACATTGTATTTATTTACGAGGAGATGAAAATGTAAATGAGTTGAAGATTTTAGAATTGACTACGAAAATGGTAAAAAGGGAACATTATTAAAATGGAGAAAGGAAACACGTATAAAAGAAGAGTAGATATGGTGTCCGTGTGATATTAAATGTTTGACCATCTAGAAGGAACGAATAAGGACTTGAAAAATCTCTTAAAAGGAAAATAAAAATAAACCCTAAATTCCGACTAATAAAAATAATAATAAATCATCTTCATGGGTATAAAAAAAGTAATTATAATGAATGACCATTTGAAAAATAATAATTAAAGATATAATAATATCTTTAAAAAATTGCAAATATAACAAAATTACGTTGATCGACTTGTATAGCTCATAGACTCGTATGGTCTATTTATAACATGATGATAGACTTCTATATTGATAGAATTTGACAAATTTTGTTATATTTACAAATTATTATATATCTAATTATTTTGAGTTTAATGGCTAAATTTGCAATAGAATAAACGTTAGTAAAAGTAAAATTGAAAGGTTGAAGACTTAAATAGGGAAAAATCAAGGTATTAAAGAGGGAAAGTTAAAATGAAATTGAAAAGAATAAATACCCCGTAAAAGAAGGAATATAATAAATAAATACATAAATAAAGGAAGGTTTGATGTCATTTATTTGGTAAAAAAGAGAGAAGAAAAAGAAGAAGAGTAGAAGTAGAAGATTGTAGGGGCAGGGCAACCGACTCTGTGTTGGAGTGGAAGCTAAGGAAACGCAAAGCGAGGGCGTGCCTGAGGCTGAGGCTGACCCTTTTTCACACGGACTTGGAATTAAAATTCAATTGCCTTAAGTTTCCTTTTCGGGATATAAATACCACGCTCCGGCTCTCCCAAATTCTCAGTTCCTCTTGCTTTGTAATATCGATCGTATATGTTGAAGAAGAAGCGTCAATGACCAATATCCCTCCCTCCTTCACTCATTCCTCTTTCACTCTCTTCACCCTCGCTATCTCCTCTTACCATCCTTGGCCCTTTTCTCTTTAACACTTTCACCTTTTTCCGATGGGTTTCGGTGGCGACAAGCATCATCATCAGCACCTCCTGCATCTCAATTTCCATTTCCACGTTCATTTCCCTCATTTTTACCACCATCGGAACAAGGTGGAGACTCCCAAGGGATGTTTGGCCATTCTTGTTGGCCAAGAGCAACAGCGGTTCTTCATTCCTGTCATTTATGTCAACCATCCTTTATTTGTTCAGCTCTTGAAGAAGGCCGAGGACGAGTATGGCTTCGATCAGAAAGGACCTATCTCTATTCCTTGCCCTGTCGACGACTTTCGCACCCTTCAGGGCATCATTTACCATGATCACCATCACCACCATCTTCCTGTCTCCTGTTTCAGGGATTCATCTCATTCCCATTGCTGATATTGATGAAAAAACTACGTTAGATTTTAGTTTTAGCTTTTCTTTCTTTCTTTATTTGTTTTCTGATACACAGAACCCATTACCAATTTGATTTCTGGATTTGGATTTTCTCCTGTTAATATATTTTCACGGTCAAGTCAATATTGAATCATATATGATATATGAGCCTTTTTCAGCCTTGTTCTTTCTTACAACTAAAATGATGTAATCAAAACAGTCTGGAATGAATATTTGTTTGTTTAAATTGGAAGTTTTCAAATGATGATGATATCTATGTGAAGGGGAAAGGGGTGGATGAACGGAGATTGCTTTGCTTGCAAGGGTGTAATAGCTTTTTAATTTATTCTTTCTGGCAATGGCAGAGCTTTGGTGTACGCGTCTTTCTCTGTAAATTAAACCTCATTTGAATAACGTAAAGTCAAATTCTCTTTTAAAAAGATTATTATGCTTCTTCCACTAACAACATTGCATTGCAGATGCCATCGTTGACTTCTTCCAACTATGCCCATTCATACACACCCCACATGGTATAAATTATGAACACAACAATATTCTTACTTTTCTACTTTCCTTCATCGTTTACTTTTTATTCATATATTTTCCTAAACTCATCCCTCTACTTCCGTATGAACTTTTCCATCTTTCACGCCGTTAAATACGCGCGCGCGTGTGTATATATGACCCACTTTGTGTAGACTAAATCAACACATTTACATTACCAAAAGAAAATGAAATACCCTTAAATGTTGAAACCATCTTCAAATACTATTTCAACTCAACTGAAAAATTGAGTCTTAGATGTCGCACATTTTTGGCATGTAATTTATTCTCCTTATATAGAATTGAAATGGGGGGAGTATGAAAGAACACCACGGGACATGTCACTATAATCTGTATTGTACTTTCTGTATTGTTTTTACACGTTGGAACATCACAAAAAACGGGTGGAGCGATGGGCAAGTATTGCACCCTTTTTTCTTTCTCATCTAGTAATCGCATAGCCTTCTTTTATTACGTGTTTTGAAGCTGCTTTAAATCAAATGGATGATACAAAGGGAGAAAAAAAATCAGTGTGGTATTTTTAGTGTCTTGTATTAGAGTTGCGGACTGTTACTCCATGCAAAAATCTTGTAAATCCAAAAAAACTGAGTTTCCCATCAGAGCTTCTGGTCCAATTCTGTAGAAAAGAATAAGCTGCAGGACCCAGATTCATTTCCTGTACAGATTTTAAACTTGCACTTCAATTCGCAGTTACTGGTTATGTAATTCCAAGCGTCGAACTGTTTTCTTACCTGCACTAACTCATGAACTGAAATGACTCGATTTCCTTCCTGCTCAAAATACTCGAAAGCTCGAGTGGCAATGCTTTCCCATCCTGCAACAGCCTCCAGCTGATATACACTGATTGCAGCCGCGCAGAACTCCTCGAAGTCCATTTTCTCACGAGCGAGAGGTTCCATCTGAACACAAGTTGGAAATGTTAGTGAAAGAGAACATCCCCGGCCGGGGCAGGGGAAGCATTATACCAAAGTTGCAGAGATGTAACTTGATCTCGGTGAATGCAGGCAGGACCCTATACTCACTGGCAACCATATTATAGATATAAAAGTAGAAGTGAACTCACCATTTTTAGAATATCAGCAACGTGGGACTCTTTCATTGCATCAGTCGCGTTTCTCACAAGAGCCTGTACAAGGTCATAATATGTATGCATCAAACAGTAACAATTACAGATACATGTCAAAGCAAAAATAGTGGCAAAAGGCTGACCGCTTTGAAGTTATCAAGAGTCACAAATCTATTTTGCGGTTCTAAGAGCTTAAATTGGGTCCTGAGATAGAAAAGTTCATCTTCTGTCAAAGCTTTTGCAAGTGCCTGCGATAATGAAACAGTAAATAGACCTGTCCAGTAAAAGTTGATGATGCATTATTGTGCACCAAACAATGTACAGAAACTTCACAGCAAGAGCGTCTATATCAAAGATAGGCGATAGATACGGTGCTTGGGTACAGAATTACGCATAGAAATTCCTTTCTAAGATTGATGCAAGGGGGAACTGCTGGAGTTCAACTTTTGTACAGTTCAGTTTAACAATTACCTTCAATGCTGCACGCTTGAAAGGAGTTGCACGGACATATGCTTTAACTGACTTGTATATGAGGTTATCCAAAGGCACAGCAATGTTTTCATCTCGTAACCACGGGTGGGCTGTGAATCAAAGGTCCAACATTGTTAGTTTATTAAGTATGCTTCCATAACATACTATTGGTACTTGAAAAGAGGAGGAACCTAAGAACGACAGAAGAATTTACTTAAAGCTTGTGCTGCCGTCATTCTTTTTCTGTGGTCTTTATTCAGAAGCCGTTTCACAAAATCTTTAGCTTCTGCAGAGATGGTAGGCCAAGGGGAATCATCGAAGTTAGGATCGGCTCTTAGCACGGAACGAAAGATTCCTGATTCAGTTCTTGCCCAGAAAGGTCTGCCCCCACACAGCAGTATGTATGCTATGACACCAATGCTCCACATATCTGCTTCGAAGCTATAAGATCTGTAGAGAACTTCAGGTGCAACATAGTATGCACTGCCAACTACATCGTTCAGACGTTCATCTGCAAAAGAACTATAGGTGTTGTGAAAACAGTCTCACCTCCAATGAGATGGCCAAGTGAAAATAGAAGAATTGAAAGCACCGTCTTATCAAGTACAACCTAGAAGCTAGGTTGTATCATAATGAACCTGTCTCCACGAATCTTTCACAAATATTTGATGAACTGAACAAAGACAAGAACATATATCAAGGACAACAAGTTTCTACCTGGCTTGACGAAATCAGATAGACCAAAATCAATGACTTTCAGCCCTGTGTTCTCTTCCTTTTTCAAAAAAAGAAAATTCTGCCATGCACGGTGAATTTTGTCAACGATAAGTTACAACAAGTAATAAGGAAGTTTATTTAGAGCGAAAGCAGAAGATTTATTACCTCTGGCTTTAAGTCACGGTGAACTACCCCTTGTAGATGACAGAAGGCAACAACACTAAGGATCTGCACAATAATAGTTTTGGATTCTTGTTCTGGGTATTTTCCTCCTCTGCAAATGTACAGTATGAACTTGGAATTAAGTTAATCTACGTTTTCTCAGAGTAAATGAAGTGAAATAATGCAACATTTTTACCTTGACACTATTCTTTCTAGCAGTTCTCCACCTTCACACAATCTGATAACAAAAGTTGAAATATAGAGATATTAAACAAAAAATAAGGGTTATGCATTGATTAGCTGGATTGATTATGTTAGAATAAGTAGGCAATCACATACTCCATAACCATGTAAATGTTATTGGCATCTTCAAATGCATCATGGAAGTGAACCAGATTATCGTGGCCAGACAATGCTTTCAATATCTTAACCTCCTTGCGAACATCTTCAATTCCAACAGCTGAGGTCATCTGCCAACCCAAAATGAAGCCAATTATTTTGTTACCACTTTTATGATTGGATTTGAAATGAATCAAATGATTGAGATTAGACGTAAACTAAAGAAACCTTAGATTTAGAGATGATTTTGACGGCGACAGGGATTCCTTTGAGATTGCCCTTCTTACCCTTGGCCCAAAAAGTATGTCCAAAATGTCCCCTCCCAACCTCCATCCCGAGCTCGAACTTTGCTGCAAAGTTGTTGGAGTAACCGAAGCTTTTATCCAACTGAACCTCTCCCAATTCTTGCTCCCCAATTTTGTCATCCTCTGGTATAGAAGGCTTGCGGGATTTCCGGCGAAGAATGGCCATGATGGGTTTGGCTGGAGAAGGAGGAGGGAGAGGCCATCGGAATTTCCTGCCCGGAGTAGTGGCCGGAGAGGGTGGTATACCAGGAGGGAGAGGGCTGGAAAATGGACTGGACGTAGTATGTTGAGGTACGTCGGATATGGTAGGGTGGTTAGAGACATCAGAAACACCTTTACTACAGTAGTGACCCATTGAAGAAGAGTTAAGATGGAAGTTGGAAGAGGTTGTTGATCGGAGAATATGGAAGTATTAGAACTCAAAGAAGGTATGGCATGGCGTTGAAAAGAAACAAAGGCAATAGGAACTAGGAAGAAATTAGAAAGAAAGAGAGGGTGTTATGTTTGATTTTAATGATGGGGAGGAATGATCATTGACCGTTCAATCACAGGTCGAAGGAGGAATAGGATGTTGAAACGTGGGCATGCGATTCCGTCAATTTAGGTGACCAACAATTAGAATCAAAATTTAAAAAATATAGAATGTGTATTGGATGGAAGTCAAAGGGTAGCAGGGCAGAGCAGGTTAATGTTTAATGTTAATGTTAATTGGAGAAAGAAAGTCCTTTGCGGTGGCAATAATTGTGGAAAGTTATTTCCCATTTAGGTCTCTTCTGCCTTCTTCACTTATTCAATTATATTTATACATTAGTTATATGATCAACCAACACTTTTGAATTCTACTTCTATTTTATATTCTATGACCAAAACTACTTCTTCTAATTTTCAATTTTTCACATTCTTATCCCTTTCTTAACAAAGCACCTTTCACTCATCTCTCCAACCGATTTTTTTCATAATATTTTAAATGATTTCCATCAATATCTAGAAGGAACCTCTACTCCAAATCATTCATTGTGCATATTCTGATTCCATACTTGAAGATCTGAGTTTCTCTCTTCCATTGCAATGGTTAGAGCTTGTTGTTGGTTGGCCGTGACTTCTTACCCAAAAACTCTAACATTAAAATTCATGTTTTACGCGATTGATTAAAAACAGATAAGTGAGTATTTAGAAATTGATAATGCTGGGAAAAATCCAATCAAATGCTATCGATATCATCAAATGGAGTAGAATATCATGACCATGAACTTGACAATTTAGGGATGGATTTATGTACTGATCTTGTCACTCTAAAATATGAGGATATTTGGCCCATAAAAGAACAGAGTGGGAAGCTGAAATTTGTCTTTAGGTTATATTTATATATATATATATAGAATGCATACGATGTTATTATGTTTTCTTATGTCATAAGTATTCTTGTGAGCAAGTGTTCATCCCACGTCCTCGCTAGTATGTGTTTATATCTAACAATAGAAGAATTTGAAACTAACGTAAACCATTAGTAATAATTTTTAATATAAAAAATGTGTTATTATTGATAGGACTAGCGGTCATAGCTTATAGCCACTAAATAACATACTTGTTATTTTAAACGAGTTTGCTTGTGAACATTTTCTATTTTTCAAATATTTGATCATTTCTACCTGTTAAATTTATTTAATAAATTATGCTATATCCTATAACTTTCCTCTATTTTTCTCCTCAAAATTAGATTTCCCAGCCCACTTAAACCACCAATCTCCCCTATGAATCTTTTCAGTGCGTTTCGAAAATCCAATCCAGTAATCTTACAAATGTTTGATACATTTAAAACAGGGTGCAGATGAAAATCATAACATACCACACTCAGTTTAAGATCATAAAATTTAACTCAAATCTCTTACAATGCTCTATATATATGTGTGTGTATATATATATATTTATTTATTAGGGTTACTGTAGAATTAAAAAAGAAAAAAAAGGAACAAATGAAATATATATATTTTGTTATCCATCCAGCGCTTTGTTAGATCCGGCTCCAAGGTTAAGCTTTTGTGCGAAACTAACGGTTGCCGGACGGTGGATAGAGCTGAAGGAAGAGGAACCAAGAAGAGATAAAAGGGTCCATCCAGTTGACTTGAGTTTTCATAGATGGAGCAGGGTAAACAAGGAGTGGTAGTTAAATTGCCTCCGCATCAGAACCCCGTGGAGCAGATTCAGGCTCGTTTCAAGGAACTAGAAAATGGGTTCAGGACGTGGTTGGCTAAGCAATCTCTCCCAGTTGAGGCCGCTGTTGTCACCGTCACCAGCGCTGCGCAGGGCGCTGCTATTGGTGGCTTTATGGGCACTCTCACCAACGACGTTTCTTCTTCTCTCCCCACTCCTCAAGCCGGCCTCAACCCTCAAGCCATGGCTTCTTTCAAGCAGGCCCAGGTGCGAATCTGCTCCTTCAGTTATTCATTCAACAAACATTATTTTATGGAATTTCGGGTACCTAATTCTTCTGCTTTATTTTTTTCAAAATCATGATTATTATCATTTTAATTGTAGGCTCTTGCTGGAGGTCCCTTAGTACAAGCTCGCAACTTTGCCGTCATGACAGGTGTTAATGCTGGCATATCTTCTGTTATGAAGAGACTAAGAGGCAAGGAGGATGTCCAGTCAAGGTGAGGTTTTACGACTGCTCCGCCGTTCCTTTTTCCAGATTAATAATTTGTTCTATCATCAGGCTTTGCATTCCCTGGCTTTCTTAAGTTCATCTTACTTTTTAATGCAAAATTAATTTTGTTGTTGAAATGGAATTATGTAAGAGGGATAGAAAAGCCAAGCTACTGCTTTTGTATCTGTCTTCGTAATCTTTCTGTTTAAGGAAGAAAAATAAAACTTCTCCAAGTGGCACAAAGAATACTAAAGTTGCAGTTAAAAACGGTGTGATTAAGTTTGCATCAAGGCCACAAAGATGAGAAAATCCAAGAGTTTCCATTACTTGTTCAAGGATTAAATGCCAAAAGAAGGCTCTTACATGCTGCAGCCAAAGGAGGATCCTTATGTTTTTAGAAGTCAAGGACAAAGATGTACAGCTTGTGGAACAAATCGTATACAAGTATGGTTGTCCAAAGAGTGTTCCTTTTGGAGATCAAATCTTGTAGTTCGAGAACATATCACTCATATCAAGAAAATTTAACTGTTTTTCAATTCACCTGTGGTAGCCCACTTTGTCTTTGTAACTCCTCATCAACCTTTGTAGGGAGAGTAAGGAGAAAATTCCTAAATGCAAACTCTTTATGTCTCCTGCAACTAGTATTAGGGCAGATCCTTTGAGGAGTAGGTGTAGGAACTGATAACACATGTATTAACAAGAAAAAGAAAAAAAGAATGGATTGTAAGTAGAAAAGATTTGAAAAAATGACAGGATAAGGTAATTACTTCCTTCAGATTTCTAGCATGCTTTTTTTAGTTTGGGGATGTGTCTTAGATGTAGTGTCTGTCTGGTGATTGAGAGTATAGCCCTATTGTGAAGGAGTTTCTTCCTCATTCACCAAGTTTTGTGTTGTTTTATGGAGCATTTGGATTGAGAGTTCTCGGAAGGACGTTTAGTCATGATTAGGTTTCATGTTTCTCCTTGGAATTAGGTATATAAAATTTTTCGTAATTACCTTTTAGATCTTAATTTTTTAGATTCTTTTTAAATCACTAGATTCAAAAGGTTAAGCTAGAGGGTGCAAGAAAATTTATTATTATATCACTCACACTTCCCCTCACTTGTGGTTCGAAATATGAAGAATATCCAACAAGTGGAAATCAAATTTAATTGGGAAGAAAATAACATAGCAAGGGCTTGACAGAACCTCCCTTGACCGCTTGCTCTATATCATCATAAATCATCTTGACCTAAAAGTTTAAGCTTGTGGGTAAAGGTATTATATCACTCAACAAGAAATAACATTGTGGGGGGGCTTAAAAGCAACCTGCTCTGATATCATCTTAAATTACCAATTGACCCAAAAGCTTAAACTTATGGATGAAAGTAAATTTAATCATGTATCATCCAACAATTCCCCTTTTGTTTTAGTTTAGCTCTTTTTTGCTAGGTGTTTGTATTCCCCTTCTATTCTTTTCTTTCTTCTCAATGAAAACATTTTTCCGCTGGTCAACAAAGCATAACTACCGTTGACAATTTATGCTTGAGGAAAAAAATGTATTCTTTCACACTTTAGGAACCACGTAAACAACAACATCAAACCTCATTAACAAAAAATGTATTTTTTCCTTATTTATCATTACTCATCATTTTAAGCTATTGGGTTCTATAAAGTTCTAAGTGGTGTCAGAACACAAGAGTTTATGTTTGAACTTCTGCAATTCATTTCTTTATCAACTAATATTGTAGCTACTTGTTGGGCATTGCTAATGTCAAAGCCGATGAGTTAGAGTATGTATTAAAATGTGAATAAAAGATTAAATGTGCCATAATACATCCACTTAAATTTTTGAGTTTAGTAGTAGTTCTACAAAGGTTGATTCTTGGGTTCTCCTTTCAAGAAGGATAGCAATATGCTTTGGGACATCATTGTTAGAGCCGTTTAAGTCCTTATGGCAATAAAGTAACCAAGAGGTTTTCAAAATGGAGCACTAGAGCACACATATTGCACCACTTTTGAGAATCTAAGTTCACCATTTGTTCCTGATGTTACTGAATTCCTCTGTTTAGTTTACCCTTTTTCCTCTTTTTATTTTAATCCTTATTTGGTAGTTTGAGTAATTTCTCTCTATCATTTTCATTGAATATCTTCTTCTTCTCTCTCTCTCTCAAAAAAAAAAAAAAAAGAAAAAGAAAAAAGAAGAAAAGAGTACAAAATTATTTAAGTCTAAGAAAAGAGTACTACATCGCCAAGTTGTTTAAATCTTAGGATAGGTTTACAAAATTGTTGCCAAGGTTCTGGCCAATAGTTAAGGTTCTTCCAATAAACATCGCTGAATCTCCTTTCCCTTTTCTCTTCCTTTTGGTGGTGGATGTCTTTAGCTGATTGATCCAAGGGGAGTTGATAAGGATGCGATCTTGGTTTTTGGGTTGGTGTTAACTGCGACCAGGCTAAATTGTGTAGGTGGCCTTTCCTAGTAGGTTGTTAGTTTGTGGTCTACCCTTGTCCTACACGGACCTCTCTCTTGGGCATAATCCTAGGTGCTTGGAGTTTTGGAACCCTTTCTTTGAGGAAATCCAAGAACTTCTTTCCTCTCGATAACTATGAGAGAGAGGTTCCAACCTATTTCATTTCGACATCCAAGATTCAAGTCTTGGTCAGTAAGAAGCTAGAGAGTTATTATCAGGTATTGAAGTTTATTTTGTATGGCTAGTTGTTTGGCTTTGAGTGGATTGCTTTTTATTTGAACGTGGACATTTTGTTCTGTATTTCATTTATTCACTACGAAAGCTTGGTTTCTCAAAAAATAAAATATTAATATGGTTAAACAAATTAACCATCATGGGTTGACCTTGTGTTAAAAAAGGAGACAGTCTCAATAACCAACTAAGAAGTCATGAGTTCAATCCATGGCGGCCACCTACCTAGGAATTAGTTTCCGAGTCTGCTTGACATTTAAATGTTATAGGAGGGTTAGGTCGTTTGTCCTATGAGATTATTTGAGGTGTGTGTAAGCTGATTCGAACACTATGGATATAAAAAAAATATGGTTGAATTAATTGTATAGAGGCCCACAAGAAATGTCAAAGGGCTTTATCATATGCAGTTGTTATGTTTTAACATTGTCTGAAGAGAATAAGATCTGTATAGCAATCTTGTATCCAGTTAGTCATAGATATATTTATTCTCTGCTTTTTTTCCCCTTTGGTTCAATATATGTATTTATTCTTACATCATATAATCGTGGGAAAAGAGTGAGAATTCCTATGCGGATAATTTTGCACACAGTTTGAGTTCTTTGACGTGCGTAGATGAAAAACAGTTCCAGTCTTTTTTATGTTTCTTCTAGCCAACGAATTTTAATCTGGTTCCTTGGAATCTATTTCTGGTTCTAGATGTGGTCTTCTATTTCATAGTGTACCTTTTAGTTATTTTAAGCTTTTCCTGAACAGTTTTAGTTATTGTTACAGCATGGTGGCTGCTTTTGGGTCTGGGGCAATGTTTTCACTGGTGAGTGGCATGGGAGGTCCAAATCAGGCGACAAACGCGGTTACATCTGGTCTTTTTTTTGCCCTCGTTCAAGGTGGACTTTTCAAGGTGTGTGCACTAATGGGGAACTATTTTATTATTACAAAACTTGTTGAGAATGGTACTTTTATTATTTGCTAAAGCTTTGGCAACAAGAAAAGGAAATTGTAGTGGTTTTACGATTTTATCCTGGGGGATTGCGTAGAGTTAATATGCTGTTTTGCAGTTAGGGGAAAAGTTTTCTCAACCACCTGTGGAAGATGTGTACTATGCTAAAACAAGAAGCATGTTGAATAACCTTGGACTACAAAGTTATGAGAAGAATTTCAAGAAAGGCTTATTGACCGATACCACTTTGCCGCTGCTCACTGATAGGCATGTAAATTGATTTAAAGCTTTTGTGCTTAAGATTATAAGCAATGGATATGATGTATTGACTCAGTATACACCTGCTCTGACCTGTGGCAGTGCGCTTAGAGATGTCAAGATTCCCCCAGGACCAAGGCTACTCATTCTGGATCACATTCAGAGGTCTCGATTAAGTTCTATAAACAAAATTGTCGCTGCTTCCATTACAAGTATTCTATCTCATTTATGGATAAACTTTTAATTTCAGGAACCCAGAGCTAAGAGAGAGATGAAGCTGATTTGAGGGGAAGATCTTGCTCTGTTCATTTGCAACCCAAGTGTCACTACTCTTTCTAGTTGAACTAGTATTAGGTCATCTTAATTAGGAAGAATGTGTAATAGGTCCGATGTACTCATGAGAAGTTGATTTTGTCATTTGAATTCGCACTGAGTTCGATTTTGAATGTTCTTTTCGTTTTATTTTAGATAACAGAACGATGCTACTGTAGGATTAGTGGAAGCTTTTTTTTTCCTTTTCTATGTATCTTGAATGGTTAAATCTTCAAATTTGCTGAACTTTTTTTTATAAATGCATGTGTCGAGAAGACCTTAATACGATTTGTGGTAAATGGGATTATTTCTTCCATTTTTTTACAACTAGTGTTCTTTTAAAGAACTTAGTAAAAAGTTTTTCTCACACTCTCTTGGACCTTGTACTTTGAGTTGAAGTGTTTCAATATTATTTAGATCTGCACTTTTCAGCTCATTCAGTCGAAGATTTGCACGCTAATCTGTAATGCTCGCATTTTGGGGATCATGCCCTGCCTGCTCATGCCGCCGAATCCGATAGATGTAATAAAAATTCCCATTTTATTATTGTTAATTATTTATTTTTGTTTGTTTGACGAACAAATTGTCGAATAGGTGGTTAAAAGACGTTGAGCGGAATAAAAAGAATAGCTGAAGTTTAGAATCCAAATTGCCGGAACAAGAAACTCGAAGGTCAAACTTAACACACCATACCATTGGATTCTAATGGCCTGAATCAATCGAAAGTTTGAAGCAGGGGAAAAGCGACACAATATTGAATATGGTAGTAAAATAGAGATCAAATTACATCTACTCGATGGAGTATTGAAGGGGGGAAAAAAAAAGGGGCCTCCAACACATCGGGTTAAGTTTGTGTTGTTCTAAGTAAAGGAGGCGATGGAGGCAGCTTGCAGCAGTTTATGAGCGTGGGAGAGCTGGTTCATCAACGATGTGATTTGTTGGTGGTAATCACGTGCCTGGGTTAGAGCTTCTGCCTCGAGCTCCCCGAGCTGTAACGAAAGTCTCTCCTCCGCCTCCTCTGCCACCTTTAGCCTTTCACAAACCCTTCTCAGCTCCTTCCTCATAATCAGCTCTCTTTCATGGCTCGCCTCCAGTTCCTTCTCCAGCTCCTCATTCCTCCTCTTCAGGCTCACTGACTCAACACCACCCGGTTTCAGGACTCCCATTTTCTCTAACTTCAGGTTTCAGAATGCCCTCTCTCCCCTTTCTTCTTCTCCTTCTTAAACCCCACCATTTGGCTGTCTAGGTTCAATGTATCTTCTTCTCCTTTTCTCTCCTCATAATTCTCATATTATATTATCCTGCTTGTCCCTATCCAACTTTTCTAAATTCAGCATATTCCCTTTGTAAGAGGGTTGATACATCAGAAAGCCAACCACGCTATTACCTCTCCACCACTTATATTCTACAAATATCGCATTCACCCCACCCTTTCTATTCATAATTAGAGAAGAAAAAAAATGATAAGGTTTTTTATGAAGACTATTCGGCTTAAGATTCTAGAGGATGTGAAGGTTTTAACGTGGCCCAGCCCAAGAGGAGGAGTTGTTTGGATTGTCTTTTCCAGTTATTAAACTAAAAAATAAGTTGTTTTAGAAAATAAAATCATGTAATTGACAACCACATTGATTTTGAAAACACGAGTATATAAAATAAATTGATCTAAGACATACATCAAACCAATTTCCAGAACAATAAATTGTAATGTTAAATGGTTAATCTTTTCTAGTTTATATAAAAAACTCTAACCACCACTTCGGTAATCCATGCAGACCAACCTGTCTTTGATGACTATCATCAGCCAACCTCCAACCATCATCTCCAGCGATTCTTACTGACGAACCCTCAACCATCATTTTTCACGCAATTGCCAACAGTCAATTTCTGTCTATCGTTTTCCCTCAATCGTTGTTGGACAATCTCCAATTGCCAACCAAACTCAATAATTGTGGTCTGCACATCAAAGAAGGGCTCGATCGTCTTTTGGTTAAAAAACTCAATGATATCTAAGTTCGAGTTTCTAAAGGTCAGCCATCAAAATCTTCATTGCTCTAATCGTTTTTTGGATCCTTCATGGAGTCAATTATAAAAGAAAGTCAATTGAAGTAAGCAGAGTTCGTCTTTAGGATTGCAAAAAGTTTGTTAAAATGAGCATTGGGGTGGATCTGGAAGAGATGGTGTGATCTTCTAGGATAGGATAAAGTTTTATTTAAAGTGGCTTTCATGCTGAAACAAGGAAAGGGTTATCAGCTCTCCCAAATTCCAAGAAACAAAAAGAAATGGTTCTCTCTCTCAAAAATCCCATCAAGAGAAGAGGTTGAGGTTTGTGCTCTTATGAGAGTCCCTTGAGGAGGTATTGAGATCCTGGACTTTTGACGGCTGAAAAAGAGCTTGAGGTACTACTAGATTAGGAAGAACTTTAATGGAGAAACATAGCTAACTTATATATACAAACAATAAAACAACTTTACAACCAATGCAGTTAGAAATTAGTAGCAACCTACAATGCTCAAGATAAACCAAAACAAAACATCACTGTTACAGATTACTATCAGCTGACTAATAAATGGAAGAAAATCCTCAGCAGTAAAAAGATTGAGATGAGTGTCCCTCCCATCAGAAAAGATCGAAGAACTTTTTCCTTGTTCCTCGGGCTCAATGAGGTGAGTTGGAAAATAATTATCTCCAGAATAGATTCACCATCTAAACAATATACCTATAAAAATACACAATGAGTAATAATCTTTAAAAATAAATAAATAACTTGATTTTCAGATGCTTTGAAAAAGCAGTCACTATTGCTATAGATACTTTCAAAGTCAAAGCAGTTGTTCAATTTTCTATATACTCCCAGAACACAAAAATCTAATATTTTTAAACATACATTGATGAATTTTTTCTAATACAAATTGTTGAGGGCAGGAGATTCGAACCATGAAATTCTTGGTCCTTAGCACATATAGATGTCAGTTGAGCTAAACTTTGGTTGGTACACAACTTTGCAGTGAGTGAATTTAGGTGAATGCATGTAATCAATATAAGAGCTAAGGTATAGTTCTCACATGTAATAATGAAGGTGGTTTTGATGATCTTGAGAACAAATTTGCAAGCTTCAGAAGAAATGTGAGAGCCTTAAAAGTACTTTTTTAGGGATAAAGCTTATGAGATCTAAGAAGAGTATTTAGTTGTAATTGATCTACTTCAATAAGCATTTTTACTCGATTGACAGACAGTAGAAACTCCTACTAAACCAAATATAAGTTACTATTTGCAAAAGCTGAAGTAAATGACAAAGGCAAATACCAAATATTTGGGTAGACAAATCTATTTATCTAACAAATGTCCAAATACAACATTTGCTGTAAGTATGGTTAGACTAGTCATATGCATTCACCTGGACCCACTCATTATAAAGTTGTGTATAGAATCTTGGATTCTTTTGTAACGGAACTTCAGGCATCTAGTTTTTTGAACATGATCATATTCAAATTGAAGTGTATATCGAAATGGAAGGGGCTAGAAGAACTACTATGAAAAATCAACCTCTGGTTTTCTTTTCTTTACTTTTATTCTATTTTTTTATGATTAAAAAATCAAAATAAAAAACAAAACAAAACAAAATGATTTTAAAAAATGTACTTCTTTGTTGGACGAAATTTAGCCATGGCAAAGTGAAAAATAAAATAAGATATTTTTTTAGTACAACAATTGAGGTTGAAGGATTCCAAATTTCCAATAAAAGACCTTGTGGTTACTGGTACACTTGGATATCAGTTGGGCTAAGCTCTTGTTAAAACATAATTTAAAAGTGCATGAAATTTGTGAAAGTACAAGTATTAATAGATATTTTTAGGGGTGATCATTGTTCAATTGGCAAGGTTTTGGCAGGGTTTTTGGAACCGATTGATCGTTATATGAACAATCGTTCAGTTTTGAGAGTGATCTTTGCTCCAATCGTGCTAATTGGATGATGTTTGGCTCCGGTGAGTACATTTTTGGTTAAAGAAAACAAAGTGGGAGAAGAGAATAGGAGAAAGAGAGGAAAAATGAGGAAGAAGAAAGAAAAAATGTTGCTCCATGACTCCATGGAGGTGGATGACAGTGTTGTTTAGGAGAAATCCGAAGAAGGGAGAAAATTTATCAGAAGAAGAGAACATGGAATGAAGGAAGAGAAAAATGAAAATGAACTTGGGAAGGAAAGAAAATGAAGAGAGGACAAAAAGGAAAATGAAACGTTGTAGGGAGAGAAAGTGACAAAGAATTTGGGAAAATAGTAAAAGTAAATAAGCAATGATTACCTACTAGAAGTAGGCTGCAGTTTCAAACTAGTTGGTGTGAACCTTTTATCATGTATATATAGATCGGTCAACCAGTTGTTGAGCCCTTTCTGGGCTCACTGATTCAACCAATAGAGATGTTCATTGTCCATTTAACCCGTGGACTGGGAATCCTCAAATACACGGGGAATGGGGGAGGGAGTGGAATTTTTTTTCCACCATTGGCAACTCGGGGACAGGGAAACCCCAACAAAAAAATATGTTGTCTTAAAAAATATGATGTAATTGAAGACTTTGTTAAAATACTTAAAGAAAACAGCCTGATCCCCACAGACAATCCCTGCCCTGTTCCCCGCGGGGAAATTGGTGGGGATGGGGAATTGGATAGGGGGCAGGGAGTGGCATCCCTGGCCCCACCCCGCCTTGTGGACATCTCTACCGACCAACTGTCAGTTCAAAATAAAAAGCCAACAACAAATAAAACCAAAACCGACTAACCGAAGTTGGTTTGATTGATTTTCATCGGTTAGCAACTTGGCACAGTTTTTGGGATTGTTTTCTCCATCCTAACTTGAGTTAAAATTGTTCCAAAAGACACCTACACAGATCAATTGTGAGAACAAGGTTTTCGCTGCTATCATAATCTATTTCTACATGATAGGAGAAAGTATAAGTTACAAGCAGTTCACAAATCACAATGGAGACCGATGTTACATGATAGGGGTGTAATCAGTTTGGTTTGGCTCAATTTGAGTGTTGAACTGAGGATGAACTGTTAAGAAAAATAAGAAAAAATGAACACCCGAGATGAATCGCCCAAAATGCATAATTGAACTCCCTAAACTGACTATCCAAAAATGGTTAGAAGGCCTAAAAATATGCCATTAGGCCACTGTCCAGCCTATATATAAAGTTGTAACAACGGCCAGTGAGGCTGATTTTGAAGTTGAGAGAAAATTGGAGGTTTCACATGACCTATGTTTGGGGAAACTAGTAGAAGAAAACTTTGGTATCCAGGAGAAGTGCTGAAGCGATTCATACTACGGTTTACCAGATATGGAAAATATTAACTAAAAAGGATCTCTTACGAATTCAGATTCCTAAATGTGACAATCAAGTCACTATCAATATTGAAAAGATTGTGTTCATCACAACACAGAATCTAGAGATTGATAGGCACTTCATCCAAGTAAAGATAAAAGGGGAAGCTCTTCATCAAAAATACTTAAAAAATTCCAAAACTCCGAACTGCAGATATATCCACAAATATTCTGCAAAGCACGTGATTTGAAGAATAGACTAAATCCTAAACCTCATTTGATATTACCCCATGAACTAAATATGAAAACAGCTTATAAAATGGTGAATTAGAACTTACCGGCAAACTGTTGAGAAGGGCTAGTGCAAGAGAGGTATGAAATAAGCACGATAAAATCTTTTCCAGTACATCCGGAAGATATATAGCAAAATGAAAATCCAATCGTGGTCGGTACATGGTCAGCTGAATAGAGCGCGCCATCGAGACCACATCACCAACAAAAATAAAAGTTCCACTACAATTTGAACTTGGGAGTGGATATTCTCTGGAATAGGAACAGTCTGAGGAATAGGGGTTTAGATATGTAATCTCAACCCATACCAAACCAGGCATTTGAACTGGACTTAAGCAAGTTTCATCCTGCGAATTAGAGTTTCAAAAAAGTGGTGACAAGATAAAGCCAACAAAGAGAACTTGCAAAAATGCATAATGCTCACCAAAGGTCAAGTGCTTACCTGTGAACACATACAGGAGCTAGTGTTATCATTGATTGCTGCTTTATCCCAACTAGAACACTTATTAAGCTTCATAACATCATTGACATTTAAGCAATATATCCCTTCTTTGCGGTTAGAATAGTTATCTTCTGTGTAACCATCAATTAAACCAGCAGAACTAACACAAGGAATAGAAGTAAAAGAAGTAAAGTCGCCAAAACAAGTTGACTGATCATGTGTGAACTGAACTTTATTGCTTTCCTTCAACATAAAATTTGGAAAACAATATCCTCTCCTGCCATTGGCCATTTGGTTGTTTTCAACAAGCCTGGAGTGGGTTTCATTTTGAAATGTTAAATCACTTATTTGAGCCGATAGATTGATCCAATCATCCACACTGTGAACATGCATGCCATCCAATGACAGAATTACATGACCATGGGACAAATAACTAGACAATGGCGAAGTATAAGGAACATCCAGAACCTATCACAATTTATAGGATTCAGTCAAGAGAAGAAAATGAAAAATAAAATTCTTCATTTGACTTTATGAAATAATTTGATGCACATACAAAATGTTGACGTACCGTGGGACTTTGGCCATGTATGTAAAGAGGAAACAAAATCAGTGGCAGGAAGAATAATATCAATCCAGAAGCTGCAGAAAGCTAGAGAGACATTGCACATTTAGACATATCTTTTCTAAGATAGAAAACTACTGAAGCAATCACAGTCAGACCCACGTCCTGAACTAGAATGGAGATTAAGCAAAAGGAAACAGCCAGCCAATAACACAATTAGAGCTTACAGCTGTGTTGTGCCAAATACCAGCACAGTAGATTCGAAGAGCATTGAAGCATGATGAATCCTGCAGTGCATCATAATTGAAAGCCACCAAAGCACCAGGGAAAAGTAGTGCAATAAAAACAGCAATATACTCCAATTTCACGCCCTCACTGCCATCCACGTAAAGTTTACAGAGTGAGGAATGATAATCTAGTCCACTACATTGTGAGATCTAAAATAAAGATCATCTGACTTTCCAGGTATTACATTTGATACAAATTAGTTAAATTAACACACACACTTTTAAACAAATGTCAATTGAAAAGAAATAAAAATCAGAATTGATGATGTAGAAAGGAACACACCTTGCAGCAGCAGCAGCATGACCAAATTCATGAAAAGCTACAGATATTAAGGTAGAGATAATTATGTATCCAGCACCAGCAGGGAAAAGACTACAGCTGGAAATCTAGTGTAGAAGAAAAAATGTAATGAGAAGCAGGTATGGCACATTGGCGCAGAAAAATTGAAGAATGAGACGTAATTCTATTGATAATGGAACAAAATATTGAAAGATATTGTATATGAACCAACGAAGGAAGACCAAATAACGAGGAACAGGAAACAGGAAGTCCACGAATCACATTGCTCTTGCCAAAAATATGCATGACGATTGTAAGTTCCCGAAAGAGAACCTGAAAAATAAAGAATTTAGTTAGTTATTAACATAAACTAATACAAGAAAGAAAATTACTTGCCCAGACAAACAGCAAATAGCACACTTAATAATAGAAGTTATTGCAGTAATTGCTTTCTTGCTTGCTAGCACAGTCAGGTGTTGGTCTTCTTCCTTTTCCTTTCTTTTTTTGGGTTTTTTAACGTCAAGTCTAACTTCTCTAAAAGTAAATTAATCAAAAGATACAAACTCTAAAAGGGAAATAAAGAAAGAATAGAACATAGAAAAATTACATAGGAAATGAGCAAAAAAAACCCATTAGGGAGTTAGTTTTTTCATAGGAAACCTATTTCAAATACAATCGTCAATAAAAATAGAGTCCAGAGTGAACTGTAAGAATCAATTTGGAGCTTGATTGATAATGTTTAGCAAAAATGCAACTTTTACATTGAAAAATTGAACAATCAAAATCTTTAAATAGGTTTTGAAACAAATACTTCAAGTTAAAGAAATTTGGATGCCCTAATCTACGATGCCAAAGCATTATAGTTTCTTTATAGAAGAAGAACAAACACTACTCAAACCCTGAGCAAGCTTAAAACTAACTGAAACTTCATCAAAGTAATAAGCCCGAGCGGCGATTCCGACAGAGAAGTGGTGGCCAACAATCTCTAAAGGACCAGCAACGATGATGGAGGTCCAAGGCGGCGGCGGCAAACTAG
Source organism: Cucumis sativus (assembly GCF_000004075.3). NCBI lineage: Eukaryota > Viridiplantae > Streptophyta > Magnoliopsida > Cucurbitales > Cucurbitaceae > Cucumis > Cucumis sativus. Next base: position 76,696 of record NC_026659.2, on the reverse strand, counting down.
GCTTTTTTAGTTTTTGAGAAAATTAGGAGAAAATAAATACACAAATATATCATAAATACAATGAAAATATTAATGATAAAGGAAATAATCAACAGGTAATTTCCTCCTTGTCTATCCTTGTTGGGTTTTACGAGGCAGGGAGACTAGAAGCCTAACACACTGCTTTGGAGTTAATTTGGGTATCTTTTGCTTAAAGACCATATTTCTCATTCCAAGCCGCCCATAGTATGGTATGATAACTTGATAGTGGTTCATCTTAGTGTCAATATATTGTCTTCTCAGACTTAACATATAGGATAGGTCATTAATTTCATAAACTCATTGTTCATCATCTCCCAGCAACAGATCAAGCCACAAGTAGCTGATATATTTACCAAATCACTGTCAGATCGCTTTTCTACCTCTCCGTGAGAAACTTCTTGTTTGAGAAGATTCAGACATTGGCTTTCAGGGGATATTAAGACATCCAGCAAATGAGCTGCCATTTTGTTGTAAAATAACTAATTTGAACTTAATTATCTCGCTTCTGCTGTAGCCATTGCCACCTATATATGAAGGCTGATTCCTGAACACTTTTTCAATAAAAAAAAAAAGTGTTGCTTCTTGTGATAATTTCCGTGTGAGTACCTCCGTTTCTTACTCCTATTATGACCCAGCTATCTCTACTTTTTTTTTTTTTTTTTGACATTTCGAGTTAGATTGTCGTTTGAAAAACGGAAAAGAAAGCATAGAATAACAAGATGGTTATTAAAACTATATATAAAGAATAAACAACAAAAAGAAAGCGTCGGCAGAAACCGTGGCAACAACAGCAAGAGCGGCAAGAGAGAAACCAATCCCAATCGAGAACCACGTTCTCAGAACCCTGCAATATATTACACAAATGTAAAACAAATAAGCAAACAATTCGGGATCAGCTGAGTCTAATAGAAAAAAGATGACGATACTGCTGAACAAACAATAAAAAATAATAATAACAGCTTGCTGGACGAACAAAAGCATAAAAAAAAAGACGTTGGAAATTGAAAGAGAAACCTGGCATGCCTTCGTCCAAATTGGAAAATGAGTTCGTTGAACGAGGTGATCTTATAATCGCAGTACCAGCAGGAAATGGAATTTGAGAGACCTTTGCGAGATGTGGTAAGCGGAAGTAGGGGAGGAATATGAGCGTGAGCATCGGCCTGAGCCATGAGTCTCTTACTCCGCCTCCATCTTCCTGGCATTGTGCCGCCACGTCCCCCTTCCTCCAGTCGTGTTATTTCAATAGACTTGACGGTTTTCAATACTGAAAAATAAATAAATAAAAGTACCCTTGTAGACCCCTTTTTTTTTCTCTCTTCTTTTTCACATCTACACTCTTAGAAAACGAAATAAATAAAATGAAATATCTTCCCGCTGTAGTACGACGGTTATAATTTGTAGGCTAAATTATAAAAAAATGTCACTATGGTTTTATAAATACCTTTAATTTAAAAAATAATATCTAATTTTTACACAAAATTTATAGCCTACAAAATAAAGTTCAAACTATAGATTTAAATTTTCAGGTATAAGTTTATATTTTTATTGAAATATGAAGAATTTCTGTAGAATATATTCATCAACGTTTATATTTTAAATATGAATTAGAACATAAAATTTCTAAATTAAAATTTTCTTCTCCGAACATACTAAAACAAACAATAATCAGTGCATGTTAATAGTCAAATATTTTTTATTTGATAAATTATGGTATGTTAATTACAACATTAACTATAGAGATTAATTGTGTTATTGATCTATGATGGTGTGTTAGTGGTCAAATAAAATTAAGACCATGGTTTTAACTTAAGATTTAAGCTTTTATTTTGGTTGATGAGAAAATTGGTATAAAATTTGGATTAGAGTATTTTTTAACCTTTTAAAACTCAGCGGTATTCATGAATTTTTTTAATAGTTCATTGGTATTTTTGAAACATTTACATAAAAAAACTAATTTTTTTATAACTCTTTCTAAAAGTTTAGTGTATTTTTAAAACTTTAAAAGTTTAGGGGTATTTTTTTACCTAAATTACATATATTTTTTTTTAGTTTAACCTATTTTTAAGGGGTTATTTCAATAATTCAAATATAAAGAAGATTATTTGAAATTAAATAACAAGACTTGAAAATCATGAGTAATTGATGATGAAATGGAAATAAGATTGTAAAACATGAAAATAGTGAGCATGAGTCGGCCGAAATCAGTTTATGTCGAAAACATTTGAAAGTTTCAAAATTGTTGTCGATTTCGATTTTTTTCCAACACCAATAAAACCTCTACTTATCTTCGACGACCATCGATTCAATAAGTTTTTGTTGTCCTATAATGGTCACCCCTAATTTTATATTACATATTAGACTCGCTCAATCCAAATATGAAGTTTAAATTGTTACAAACTAATCTTGCTATGGGTCACTAAACACCCTTCCAACTATTACAATAAGAACTAGAAATACGTTAAATACAACCTAACACTATACTTTTTACATAATAAAATAAATATAACTAAATAACATTAAAACCTAAACAATATAAAATAGCATGAAGTAAAACTTGTCTTGAATAATTTTGCAAGAATAAAATTTGAACCATTAGCTAAAAAAATGAAGTACGATCATCCATTTTCCAATGGAAATGAGAGCTTCAACCTCCATACTCCATACCCACAACTTTGTTGTACTAAAAAGAATTGAACCATAAAACTGGTGTAGGGTTGAAAATTAGATCATCAAACTTATACACTACAGTAGTTAAAACGGGACCTCAAAACCTATGTAAGAACAGTAAAGAACAACTTACGAAAAGTAAGGGAAATCATTGAGTTTCATATTTTTATCCAGTAGAAAAAAAAATTATACAAACAAAAATTTTAGTTAGGAAAAACCCATTTTAGCAATAAGGTAAGTAATTAAAAGTTTAAGACCAAAACTCCATAGATAGCATTACTCGTGAAGTTTTAGTCCAAGACAAGACTTTTTATGGAAGCCATTTTGTTACGACATAAGTGACCTTTTTTCCCCCATGACACAAAGAAGGCATTTTGTTATGACATAAATTATCATAAAACCATTTTTAGATGACAGTATGTTAAAATATAACTACAATCTCTAAGTTGATAAGAGAGACGATAGAAAGTAACTGAGAATCAAGAACAAGCTCCTGTAACCAGTCATAGTTGACACTATGTATATCAAGCAGCACTTGCCATAGACTCGATTAATATTTTGTAACCTTCAGGTACGCCTGTCTGGGTCTGAACGCACTCAGCCAGTGCAGGAACGTCAGAGCTCACGTCTAACACCCTGGCTAGTAACAGTAGCAAATGAAAATCGGAAATTCGCTTCACAAACGGAAGCCCTTTTGAACGGTCTAGGTGATTCTTCAATGCCTTCATGGTCACTGGAACATTTCGGTTTTCAATAGGAAATGTTGTCGAAAGTGGACCCTGCAGTACAAAGTTGTCATCAACATCAGTTAGAAGCGGCCAAATTTAAAATTTTCTACCTTTTTTATATTTGAAGTATCAAGTTAGAAAAATGAAGAATACTTGACTTGTCTGCAGTTCTTTTTTCCTATTTTCATATTATTCATCAAGCACAATTGTATGTTTAAATTTGGGCCAATTCTCGCATCAAATTACCCTCCACATCTACTAGAAATGTTACAATTGTTGGCCGATTCACATCCAACTTCATAATCACATTTAAACGCTCAAACACATAGCAGGATATTTGGCACACACACCGAAAGAAAAATGAAAGATCAAACCAATACACTAGCAGCTACATGCGAGGGGTGCTACCAGAATAGAATTAGGGTATAACAGTTTTTTATTTTTTATTTCTTAAGAAAAAGAAAATTAATGAGCAGGGTGAACCGGTGGAGTAATTAAAAAACAACTGTTTTTTTTTCGTTCTTAAGACCAAATTTCAATGAAAAAATCGAAAGAATATAAGGGCATAAAACAATGAGAAAAAAAAAAGCCAGCCCACAAAAAGGGAATACCCTAGAGAAAAGGACTCCAATCTAATAAAATATGTCCTAGACCTAGCATATAATGAAAAAAGGGACCGTCAACAACATCCAAAGAGAAGCATTAAAATTCATAAGAGTCTCCAATTACAAAAAAAAAGGAAATTGTGTTCAGCTACTCCAATTGGAAGCCGTGAACTATACAAAGTCAAAAATAATTAAAGAAATTGTACGTGTCTACGAATTCTAACATTTCTTTCCTTCTACATTAGCCACAAAACAGCCTTTGTGTTCTAAACACAGAAGATAAATTTACTTAATGATCCTTCCAAGAGGAAGAAGGGCTTCTAGTTCTACAAAGAAGGGGCTGGTGAGCCTCCAATAAAAACAAATAGGAAAATTGCATCAAATGACAAATTTTTTTTAGAAAAAACAGCTCATAGTACCTCATTTTTGCATATTGCAAATATGATAAATATAACAAGTAATTTAGAAAATGTAGTGATATGGACCATATTATCATAATTTGTTTTTGCTATTTTTGCAAACGCTCCAAACAAATAAGCCTCCTAAATAAAAGAACAAAAGTTGGAACGAAAAATAAACTATAGAAACAGAGTACATTAAGTAAAGGAACCAAAACATATTACATTACTTTGTTAACCACAACAGTAAAACTCCACCAGCCCTTGATCTAACACTAGAGGGTAACACCATATCAGACCAAATAAGTTACCAAAGTAGTTGCAGACTTTTTTGCCAAAGCTGCAGTGAAGTAAAAAGTGAGGAAGTGATCCCTCACTCCTGCAGTTGGCACAAGTAATAGGATTACAAGAAAAATGTTAAGGTGAAGTTATCTTCGCACCTTACCGTAAGTATTAATGCCGGGAGTAACCGTCCAAAGGAAGAATCTAACCTTTTTAAGTACTTTTCTTACAAGAACTTTCATACAGAAAAAATGAACAAAAACGGGCACCTCCCTAAATCTAAGAATCAATCACTTCTTCCATGGACAAATAGACATCCTTGATTAATCTATTTTTAACGTGCCTTTTGGTGTAAACACCAACAGCCCCATACAGATCTTAGCCTAAATTATATTGTTGCAAATTGGAACCAACTTTTGTAAGGTGCCTGATTAACAAGCCTGTCTTCCTAAAACATGGTCATTATCACCTAGTTTAAAACTAATGTTTTTCCAAAAGAAATCTGAGTTTTTAGCTATCACCTTCGAAGGACTAAACAAATAAAAACCTCTCAAATTTGTCTTGTTTTTCATGTCTTTTGAAGAATCAACGCCATATTTCCTCTTAACCGCCCTTCCCCAAAGAGCTGCTAATTTTCTTTCTAGAAGTGCTACCATTTGAGAAAAACAGAGTTTTTCCATTTCCTTCAAGGTTGCGCTCCCAATCCACCAAGAGAACGAGAGGTCAAGAGAGTATATTGATAATTGTGAGAAAGATAGTAGAGTGTGTTATAAATAGAGGGGATTAGAAAAGATGAGAGCATGGACAAATTAAGTCAGCTAAGCTTTAAGTGAGTGTGATTAAATGAAGGAGGTCCAAGTACCTTGAATTACTTGGTTATCTTACAATTTTGTCACCTTTTATATTTTTTTTTAGCATATTTGGATTCAATCAATTGATGTAGTGTAATTCATTTCTGGTCATGGAGTCAGATATAGAGTTAGAGGTTAATTTACGTTAAGTGATATTGAAGATTTATCGAAAGAAATGGATCAACTGAAGAATCAATTGGAGTAAATGTATTTGATATTTCAATGTGTCAATAGTGAAAAATTTTGGAGAAATAAAAGTGAAGAATAGACAATTAAAAAGAGAGAGGGAGAGAGATTAGGTTGGCAAAGACAAAGAGGTAGAGCTCCATAACAAAATCAAGTGTGTCATATGGCAAGAAAGACAATACCAGGAAGGTTGATAATCAGGATGGTGCAACGACAGCAAGAAAAGAAGGAAGATCACAAAGTGGCCCAAGGTTGAGTTTGTTCACAGTGTGGGTAGAAAAGAAATTGGAAAGTATAAAGGCCAGCAAAAAATATCAGCACAGAAAATTTGGTTTGTGAGTGAGGGGAGAATGACTTGTAATCCGCCTGCATTCAAGGACAGCAGGTAAATGAGCTAAAGGTCTGGCATATCAAAGGTTGGATCCTCAAAGTGGGATCATCGGTCATTAAGAGGAAACTTTTTAGTAGCCGCAAATATGGAAGGAAAGAAAAGAAAAGCTAATGGAAGCTGTTACCAGCAACACTGGTATATGTCTATGGATATGAAGCCTCAGGGAAGGTAAGTTTGAGAACAGAGAACTGAACTGACAAGAAACTGGAATAAATTATTTCGTACGTCATAGAAGGGGGGAACAGATGGAACATTGAATGCCAAGAAGCACAGAACACCATGCCAGAAACAGGAAAAAGAAAATCTTGAGAAAACAAAACTTCGTCTTCTTAGAGCTTCAAGTCCTTTTGGAACTTCAGTCCACAAAATATCTTTGGGCTTAATAGGAAACCAATTATGATTTTCATAACAAGCGTATAACAAAAAAGGCCTACTAAGAGTCGAAGAAATAAGCCCTATAATCATCATTATTGAGATGGAATGAATGGGAGAAGAGATATAACAGCCTCTTTGATGTATTTAGCAAGACCCTCATCCATGAGGTTAACATAGCTTTCCCCTCTACTGAAGGGATGGCCAAAGTTTCCATATTTTCACCATCATGTGACGTTTTATTTTCCCTATAGAGATTAAGGAGCTCGACATGAAATGATTGGTTAGCCAATGCATTATTTAACGATATGGACATTGAGAGACAAGACTGATACAATAACTTGTAAACAACACCTTAGCCCCATCGGTAATAAGAACATCATTTGGGAACGATTAATGCAACAAAATTTACTTAGTAGACAAGGATGCTATATGAACTTTTTGAACATACACAGTCAAGCAGCTCATAAGAGGATAAAAAAGGTGAAGAAACATAAAGCATAAAAGTACAGTTAATTCTTGTATGAAAAAGAAGCCAGAAAAACATAATAGATCCCAAGAGATAAAATGTTATACTAGAAGGAATTACGAAGCTTTTTCCCATTGTAAATACCATCATTATGGAGCTCAGGAATTCAGTTTCAAGAGGGGGCTAGAATTGAAAAGAAAAAGGAGAGGTAGGCAGCAACTAGTGAATTTTAAAAAGGCAATTCTCATTCTTCCCCAATCTAGATGTGGACGAAAGAGTAGAATGGAGTCTAGGCCTTGGTAACTTGAGCTGGAAACAACATTGAAGATCCAACTTGGCCCATGGTTCCCAAGAACGAAGAACTTAGAGAGAAAATAGAAGCAACAGTTATATCTTACTTGATCCGAGTTATCTGTTAAACCTGTTATGGTAGAATAAATAGCAAATGTGCAATGAACGAATTACCAAATTGATATTTCCAAAAATTATTACCTAATATTCTGGCCCTAAGAAGATGGAAAATACACCACCCCCTAAACCTCCAACTCCTACGCTCCGGCCAATAGCTAACACATTCAGTTCACAAAGCAAGTTGACAATTCACTTTCAATCATGATATCCCGGTAAGTCAAATGTGTAAAAGAAGCAACATACAAAGAATATTTACAAAAATCTGAGAATTCAGTGGAAACAATTTCAATGAATGCAATTATGAGTCGTTATTTGAAGAGAAAACACACACAGTTCGACACAGCAGAGGAATGAGGGAATACGATTATTAAAAATAAAGGGTCCACGAACCTGATGGTCGAGAATCTTGACGACGACCAGGAAAAAATCATTGTCAACATCTCTAGTGTCTTTGACACCAACAACAACGTCCTTCTTCATCTTGGAGAGCTTGGGATCAAAATCCTCTCCAATATCCGTCTCAAACCAACATTCCTTAAACAATCTAATACACATGTCACTCATTTGAAAAGCCTCAAAATGAACATCAGCACCCCCATCCTCGTTCACCTCCAACTTCACAACTGCTGTCACCCACTCCTTCAACTCGCTCTCAGAGTGAAACTGAGCCGCCTGGAGTACTTCCCTGTTGGATAAGGTGTAGTCCTTTTTGTCCTGACTTATCGTCTGCGTGAATATAAACCCAACTTTCCTCATTCCCAACCCAACTGCGATTGCTTCCACCAATCTTTCCTCATCGTGATCTCGGAAAAACAGTAAATTATCCTCAGTCCCTTGCTGTGGCGGCTCATATATGAAATCTACCTCGACCTTGCCTTCTGGTGATACGGTTCCGTACATCATCCCCCCACGTTTGACGGCGAAGGCTAGCGTTTCATTAACATAATGCTGGAAAGCATTGGCGCAATCCCGGTCGAAAGAAACCAATTCACAGTGCGGGTTTTCTTGACGAGTGATCCGCATCTGCTTAGCAATTAGATCATCCATAGTCATTTTACGGCCAAAAGATCCGGCGGGATGGACAGTAGGCCCAGCAACAGTGCGCTCGCCCTCGTAGGCGAGAAAGACAATAGACCCATGGGACAAATTAAGCGAGGAGAGGTAGGTATTAGGATTAGACATGTCAGTGAATTTGGAAAGATCATCCTGAGTCTTAGCCAATAGAATATTTTGGTTAGTGGAGAGGGTTTGGTTGTGGATTGGGATTTTGAGCTGGGATTGAATTATGGCTTTGAGTTGAGCGATTGTGATGTGTGGGTTTTCTACAGCGACTCGCTCCAGACCATCTCTACTGCGAATTCTGAGCATCATATTGGTGTCGGCAGGAGTTGTAACGTGAATTTGAATAAGGAAGAGGAGATTGATCGTTATTTAGAGAGAGATTTGATGAACAAACAGCTATACTTCCAGTCGACGTTGGGATTCAGAAAATGCTGACGGAAATTTAGAGAGAAGTTTGAAGGGTATGTATGACGATCTTCTGGGAATTTCTTGTTAAGGGAGTAGAGGCAAGGGATTGTATTTATATCAAATCGGAAGTATACCGCGGTCGCTTGGGAATCAGGAAATAGACAATCTCCGTTAACACGGCGGAATTCGATGACCAAATAACCCCCTCGACCCTTCCACTTTGCTAGACGATTTCTAGTTTTTTTTCTAATCATATTTGGGAAATTTACCTTTTTAGTTGGGAATAAAGTGTGTTTTCACAGTTTTAATCTTCACGTTTATAAGAATATGCTTATTTAGTCTTTGATGTTCAAAATCCTTTTTTTTTTTTTTTTCTATTTCTGTTTTCTTAAAAGATAATCCAAATAATTAACTATTTTTAAAAATTTCAAAACTTTATGTAATCTGTATAAAAATTTATACATTGAGAGATTTTTATAAGCATGATAATAAATTTAAGAAAATATTTTAAAATTTTATAACTCACACTTTCTACCAATTTATTTAATATAAATGTATGGTATCCATTGCTTTCCTTTGAGAGAATGATAAATATAAATAAAAGTCTTCAAAAAAAAAAGAATGATGATTTTAGAAAAAGATATTTAAAAAAGAATGATGATTTTAGAAAAAGATATTTAGGTGCAATGTAATTAATTTTGTAAAAGTGATTTTTAAACCATCAAATTTATGTTTGGTATCAAACTTTTATGATTTTTATATGTTTAAAATTGTTTTATTCCGTGTATTTGATTTCGAGAGTTAATTGAGAGCTACTCAAATAGTAATTGTAATTTTTATTTGAGAAATAATTGTTGGGATGATCTAGTTATTTCTTATTTTATTGTTAAATATTAAAATATGTGAAGGACTTAGACATTAAGCATCCGACACTATACAAGGATCTCCATTTGGTTATTTCATATCACAATAAAACTTATCGTCCTTACTTTTATGTGTTCATGCTATCTTTATTTTTTGAGAAATAGTCCAAAGGACGTTGGTGTTTCAATTGATTTTAGTATAGATTTGATCCCGTTGACTGTTTTATTATGGAAACCCCGTGACATTTACAAAATTTTATTGTATTACGGGCATAGCTGCAAAATATCTTGAAGAGAGCGTGATCCCTGATTAACCTTCTCCTAACAAGTTTCAACTTTGCAACTTTGGATGCATAATTGATATCATGGTCATACTTGTCCATGATCGCATGTTGCTTCCACTTCACTTTATTATGATTTCATCCTATGTATTTTATTTTGTTTGTTAGTTTGGTTTATATGTAGTTTTCATGTTGTATGACCGCTCGCCTCTTTGCATGTGTAAATGTGACAGTTTGCTTTTTTTTTTTTTTTTTGTCTAGAATGTACTATATTCAGATAAGACTTATCGTCATACCTTCACACTCACGAGTTAAAAGCTATTAAGATGTTGTCCTTTGTTGCTTGTATCTTATAGCTAATTTTCTTTTCCCAAACATTTGAACTCAAACATGCTTTCAAATGTTTGCGAAATTCCTCAAAAAGCTATTTTCTAAAACATTTTTTCAAGATGGGGTCGGAAGTTGCAAAAGTCTCAAACTTTGTCACTGACTATCTGAATTTGATTTGGATAACTTGTTCTCAAGTGAGAACAAGTGCCACACAATCATGTTGGATTGCGACACCTAGTGCGTCCAAGTTCGAAGCATCCAATTTTAGGTAACGAGGTCCAGACGTCCAAATCCTAAGCAGTGAGTTATTGGCTGCGTTCTTTAGGCGACCAATTTTCACTTTTGCTTGTCCAACCTTTGCTACAAGGCATTGAGTTCAACACATCTTGCGTTTAATAGAATATTGAAGTGAAACATCATTTAAACTTTCGTTTCAGTTACGAAATACATAGAGAAAAAAGTGATATTTTTGTAAAAACGAAGGTCGAGTGAATGAGTGTTCTTTGGGTTAATATAGAGGTAGAGGTTGTTGGATTTAAGGCCATTTTGGTCATTTACGATTGGGCTCATCACTCTTAAACCAGAAGTTCGCTGAATTGCGAATCTGCGATTGTCCAACCGAACTCTCTCCCTCTAATGCCTGTTTTTCTTCTGATGTATTGTGGTATGGACGCGGGTATCGAACTCAAAGCAGGGGCCTTGTTTTTATTTCAACATCGACGCCTTCAAAGTGGACATGATCGTTGATATGCCATGCCACCAGCCCCACCTCCACCTCCAGTTCCACCCCCACAACCGCAGCCCATCTCCAATCTTACTCACCTCAACAAATCTAAGGCAGCTCTTCCCGACTTTTTCCTCGCGGCTCTATCGCTTTTCGCTTTCCTCTCTTCTTCTTCTTCTTCCTCCAAATCCTTCAAATTTCCTGCTTTCTCTATTCAATTAAACCCTCGCCGTTTTTTCAAGATACCTTCCATTTCCATGGAATTCCCCAACTCCAACTCCAAATCCTTGACCTTCACCTCTCCTCAATCCCTCTCCGAATGGCTTCAACCTCGCCTACCTTCCCATTCTTTTGCTTCTTGGGGCGTGATCCCTGGCACCAAGAACCTCCATAACCTCTGGCTCGAGATCTCCCAAGGAGAAACTTCCCTTGCCGATTCCAACCCTCCCATCCGCACCCTTCATGTCCTTTCTCTTCGAATTATTGATAATCATCACCGACTTCTTCTTGAATCCCACCAGCAGCTCTCTGATGGTACCCTACGGAATCGAAATCGACCCCTGTCCGAGAAAATGAAGCCCAATGAGACTCCTGAATCTGCCGTCTACCGGGCTGTCCAAGAAGAGCTCGGTTCCATTCTTGGCGATTCCGATTATTCTCAACTTGTTAGGATTGTTCCAGATTCCTATAGATTGAAGATTGAGGAGCGCGACTCAGTTTCCTACCCTGGTTTGTCGGCTAGTTACGTTTTGCATTCCATGGATGTTTGGGTGGAAGGTTTACCCGATGGAGACTTCTGCACTGTGGAAGAGGAGGAATACGTAAACTCTGAGGACACAAACATTGCGGACCACGCTGTGTCCGTCAAGAAGCATTTTTGGAAATGGGTCAGTCCCGAATCTGTGGATTTTTGAGTTCACTGAACTACAGCTTTACTACTTCCTGTCTTACATGGAAAGATGATTATATATATATACACACATACATATATTCTGTTTATCTAATTCGATAAGCTGCAATTTGTTCTTCGTCCGTTTGTTAATAATGGATCTAACTTGGTGAAAAGCTAGTTTCACATGAATCCCAATGAAGCTTATGTTTTGTAAACAAACACAGTCAGCACCAGAAGGTAAGGGGGAATAAATAGCCTGTTTCATCCATAGTTTGGCATTGGAGTAGATACTCTTCTCATATCAGTTAAGTATTAAAGGCAATAAACTTTGGATCACAAGTGTATCAGTACGTATAGTAGTCTATACTCAGGCACCCATGGATATTACGGAAGCACTGGAAACATTAGGAAACTTGGATTATTCACTTGATGTACATTCATCAACATTCCAGGCCTTCTCTTTATGCTATAGTAGCCCTATATAAAACGATGTTTCCTGGCAGACTACCTTACTTGAACAGAAAGGTGGTACAAATGTGTCCTTGAGTTCTAAGAGATCCGGTAGATGTTGTGGTATGTTCCCAGCTGATATTTACTGAGGTTGTTTTGGAACTTGAAGGACTCCAATGGGAAATTTTGTACCTTTGCTTGCTTCTCTATATTACGTTTGTGGAAGTCAATGTAAGGCCTACCAAGGACATAGAGCCATGAGCCAAAGTGGCTTCTTGGTTCAAAGAGAGGAAGCTTGACGAGAGGAAACAAAGTGAGACTTCGACAAATAATCTCAGACTAATTAATAAGTTATCGGTAGGACAACATTCTAGGAATGATGGACGACTTCCCTTGCAAATTTGCAATCTTCTCTAATTATAATATATGAGTTTGAGAATAGCATTTAAGTTTGATATTTCAAGAAATATTTAGAGATCTTCACATTGTTCATATATGTGTAATTAAGGTTTGTAAATGTTTTGTAACTCAAATTTATGTTCTTTATGTTATATATATATATATAAATTGAAATAATACAAATTCTAAAAGTTAGTATAGTGATACAACTGTCTTTTAGTCTTCTGTTTACATTTCTTTTCTACATTATTTTACTAACCTATAAAGTTCTATGTTAATAAAATTTCTGGATCCACCATTGAACACTTCAATTCTTGTCAACGACCTTGTAGCCATTGAGATAAGCTGACCAAAATGATCACAAACAATTGCATCAACATTCAACTCCCAATAATCCCAACTTCCAATAATCCCACCTTTGATGGAGACCAACGATGGCACTTGATGTTGGGAGGGGAAAGGGTCGACGCTGAGGAAGCCTTGACGCTGCCTAAAAGCTGTATCCTCATCCGCCCATAAGATCCTGACAATGGACTTCGATCAAGCTCATTAAGGCTCTAAGATCAGGCATCCCCTTCCCATAGAAAAAGTCATTTTGCAGCTTCCACAAATGCACCAAAGGAATATTAAAGCACAATTTAAGCGTTCGTGCATACACGTAGACCTTAGGTAACCCCAATAGCTCGAGGGAGACCAAAAGTTATTGACACCACCAAACATTCCCATATAAGCAGGGAGTAAAAGATTCCAGATTTTCTTTGTAAACTTGCATTCCCGCCATGAAATTATTTCATTATAATTTGTGAATATTAGTATTTTTATGTGTAATGAAAAAATAGTACATAACAATCAATTAATTAAATTGGTGCTTGCTCAAACTTAATGTAGATAGAGTGATGAGAGGATAGTTATTTCAATCCAAACAACTATATGTATATATATATCTGTATTGGTACTACTGGGGTATATGTATTTGTATGACTGAATTATATAGTTATGTAGTGATTAATGCACAGAGGATGGAGAAGAGAGAAGAGATGTAAAATATATTTATGTACGGAATGCAAAGAAGGGAGGGGAGGGAGTTGGAAATGGAATTGGAATTTAGGAAACTCTTAAAGGGTTGTAGAGCAGCGAGCTGGTTGGTTTAGGGTGAGTGGAGGCGTGGGGAGCGTAGGCCCAAACGGCATCACCGCAACACAATTCACATTAAACCGATAGCCTCCAGAAACCCAACTCCCCACCTTCCATCGGAGCCTTCCCATGGCTTTGAGATTGAGCACGAACCGCCCCGCCGACTGATCCCGTCCTACTTCATATCCAAAGGAAGGAGCCACCGGTACGCGGCTGCCCGCCAAGAAAGCGGTGAGCAAATTACCTTCTTGATAGCCCTGGTAGAAAGGAGGTAAAGAGGTAGGGAGAGTTATCTGTTGCCCCTTATAAACGGCGTACACTTGAAGGTTGTCGTAGTATATTCCCAACCTGTGATTGGGGTTTTTTGAGGAGAGAGTGAGTTGGATGGATGAGTTGAGGAGGTGAAGGTCGTCTATGAGGTTCAGCTGATACACATCTGCCTGTTTCACCCTGAATTCTGGCTTCGAGGGACGCAGGATGAGCCAGAGAAGCAGTATCAGCAAGGAAATGGTGGATAAAAATGCCGATACTCCAAGGAACAGCTTCTTGTAGCGCTTTTGAACCTTCACTTCTTGCTTATTGGCACAGTGTTTGGGGGATTTCACGTGTGCTAGAGACATTTAATTTTAATTTGATCGCAAATGGGAAATGGGAAATGGGAAATGGGAAATGGGAAATGGCATGTACATGTATCTGTGGGATGAGAAGATGAGGAGTAAAATAATAAAAGGAGGGTGTGGTAGCGGCATGGGGGGCCACACATATCACAATTACACACACAAAGAAAGAAAAAGTAGCAATAATTAACAAAGGGACTGGGCTTCATTATGTACTGGTAGTGGTAGTGGGGGTTGGGGTGGCGGGCACGCACACGCATACACTTCTAAAACTTCTCCAACCCAACTTTTTAACTCCAATAATTACACGACCAAATGCCCGACTTTCTTGCCCCACTGGACACCCCAAATTTCTAAAAACTAATTCAACATGTTTCCAATTCCCTTCTTTATTGGGGATGATTACTTTGATGTTAGAAGAAACCAAGAAAAAGTAATTAACAATATCTCAGGGCCCACTCCCCTCAATCATCTACAAAAATAATTGAAACTATCAACTTAATTCATTACATTACTGCATTAGCTTCACCTTTCCTTTTACAAAAGATGACAGTCTATAGCTTTCAAATTCATTTTTAATTTTGTCTTTTAACTTTAATTTAGACTTCCCCAAATGTAGCCACCTCCTTTTAAACTCTCACCACCATTGAGAACAAAGAGTCAGATACAAACAAGAGAAAAGCCAAAAAAAAAAGTGTTTGATGCTTAATAGTAGCTTTCCATACAATTGTACAAGGAGAAACAAACGGCAAGCACCCATAATTTGTTTTGTAGGCTCTTACAGTCTTACTTATACTCTTCTTTTAATGCAATCTAGGGCAGAGATATGTTCATGGATAGAAGCAATCTTATTATCCTTACAAGATAAATGAATACTTACTCATCTTATTAATATTAATATTATTTTATTTAATAAAAGTTTGCCATCGAGTTAAACATTGACAAATTGGTGAATTATTAAAGTGCAACCTTTTGACAACTTTAATTTGCAGGCAAAATTGGAGAAGTCCCATTCCCATCTCTCACCAACTTTAATTTGAAATCAGGATGTCGCTGAATTAGCGGAGTATCTTGCCGAGGAAAAGCGAGTTTAGAGGCTGAGTTCCACACTGGTCAAATCATGAGGATTAAAAGCATTCTTTATCCAATTTGTTCACTCTTCAAATAGTTAAAGGAGAAAAGAGGACAATGGAAGGCCCCAACTGGGCAAGGCCAAGGCGATCCAACTCCAACTCCAACTCCAGGTATTGGTCCGAATTTTGGTTGATTTAAGGAAATGACGTCTCAGAATGTATGCATCGGAGCTGAGTCACCTTGTTGATCCAAATCCCACGCCGATGAACCAACCCGAAAAGCAGCTAATGGCTTGTGCTTGATTGAAACGAAATGTGTGGGTCAGTGGAGAATATTTCAGGGTTGATTTTCAAATTCATGTGGACCATGGACAGTGTAATGACTTTCAAATTTTTGGGTTAACTTTATTTGTTGTGATAGTGTAGCTTTTTTGCCTTTTCTCCCTCAATAAAAAACAAACCAACCAAGTAAAGCATCCCTTTATTGATTTCTTATCTTTCTTTTAGATAACCTTTCTTTTCTTTTCTTTCTAACGTAGAAGAAAAATTATATTTGGAATAAAGTTCTCTTATTTAGTTGTAATTTGTTTATATTGGAACAAAAGTGGAAGCTTTATTTATTCATGAGTGTGTGGTCAATTTGTCTGAAATTTCTTTTGTTTAGTTTGAAGTTAGAACACAAGGTTTGCATAACTAACAGAGACAAACGAGGAAAAAAAAAGATGCAATATAATGCACTTAATTATGATGAATGGTGTTAAAGAAAGGAAGACATGTGAAAAGGGAAGGATGAAAGATATAAAGTCCAAGAGCAATTTGGTGGCATCAAATCATGCTTTAGCCGTAAGGTGTTCAAAGTTGAAACCAAACACCACACATATTCAACGCTTCGCTATTGTTCTTTTGTTCACCATTTTTTACCGAATGAATATCTGCTCAACTCTAGTGTTTTTAAATATAATTTAAGCATATTTAAAAAAAATATTTAAAATATGTATAAATATAACAAAATATTATATTCGATCAGTGATAGACTCGTTTATCACTCAGAAAATAAAAATTTACTACATTTGTAAATAAGTCGCATAAGTTAACTCATTTTTCTATATTTAAAAACATCTCTATATGAAGATTTCTTAGCCTTTTAGTTTCAATCAATAATAGAATTCAAAATTATTGATCTTTTAAGTTAGAAATATTGAAAACAATTTATTTAGCTACACTGTATTTATCTCAACTCATAAGTTTAAATCTCACTGTAATACCTATAATTCTAGGTTAATTTGGTTAGAAATGACTTTAAGCCCATGTTCATAGCAAAAAGTAGGGGTGGAAAAGGAAGAGGCAGTGGTACAATGACGAAAATAAAAATATATTTTTTTTTCTTTTCTATTTCAAGAACTAGAATAATTTTGAAAGTTTACATATCGTAGATTTATTATAAATAAAGTGAAAAATAATAAAATTAGCAAACCCATAAATATTTGAACTACTGAACTCTTGCCATTTATAATTGTACTTTCAAATAATTTGTTCTGATGGGTGAACCTTGTCCAAAGTTCACCTTGATTGTTGTCACCAAAATTTCTGATCTTACATATCGAGCAGGCTTTCAAACAAGAAGAGAATGATTTAAATTTAAGATCAATACGAGTTCCTTTTCTTTTACTGCTAAGATCACAATTCAGTTGAATTACATTAGATCAGAAAAATCCAGTTCAACTCCAAGACAAAGTATATCCTAATAGACAAAAGGAAGAAAAAAACAAAATTAATATACATATGTTGGAATCATGTGTATCTACATGTTAAATGTAAAGAATGTCCCTCACGAAATTTCTAGAAATTACAAAAGATAGAGAACTCTGGGAAGTAAAGCAAATAAAATGAATATGGAAGAGAGAAGAAGGCAGCTTATGCTTCTTGTTCCTGTAGTTTCCAACGCCAACACTCTTGTTTTATCAGTTTCTATAAGTATTATTAAGTGAAGGGCAAAAGGCAGCAATATGGCTTTAACGCTTATTCAAGGGCTTTACAGGCGCTCCTATTTCCAACTGCTAACCGTTGGATGTATTGTCATTGGTTTCTGCAGGCAATGGATCAGTCAATACTCTCCGGACAAACTGTCCCTTCACTCTCGGACGCTGCTCTGCCAGCTTTTTTCTACTCTCATAACGGACCTGAGATGAAATGGAATACCTCCATAAGAAACAGAATGTAAAACCAAAAAAAGCAGCGCCAAATTAGAGTAGCAATACGGTAAAAACTCTACCTTTTTCTCATAACATCTATCTTTTCTTTTCAGTCGGAACTTTGTTAGAGCTGCTTCTCTTTGACTGGACCGATAAGAATCTCCTCCTTGAGAAAACAAAGCTTCTTCATTTCTACTCTCAGATGTAACCCTTGCAATGCCAACTCGATCTACATTGCTGTTGCTTCCGCAGGGGCTAGGATAGCCCAGGCTTCCAACATGAGTTGTATTACCACGCCATACATTACTGTTTGCACTGTGATCAGTGGTTGGGGATATATGGCCTTGATTTTCCGGAGACTGGCCAGAATTCTCTATCTTTCTGCTTGCTGGACTGCTTAAGATGCGATGCTGGTTCAGAAATTGCTCCAATTTATGATTCTCAAGGTTTAAAGGATAAACCGTCTGTTTTCCAAAGATGAGTTCTGGATGGGTGACTGAAGTTCGGCATGGAGATGATGGGCTACCCAGTTGTGCGCAGAAGTTGTGAGAAGGTAAAGAGCCATGGCCTGAGCCTGAGCGTTGATTATTAGACATCAAATCTGTCCCTGAAACTTGAAGAGGGATTGCCGTCTCTGACGTACTTGATTTAGCAACTTCAGACTGAGTAGATTGACTCGTGATCATAGGCATAGAAGTACTACTCTTTTGAAGATTTGGCGTGGGATTAATGGTATCAGAGGTAGAAGTAGCACCCATACTTCCAACATGATCAGGGTTGCTTTCAGTTTCCTTTTGCTCATCACAGATGCTGCTTGATTTTGCTTGAAGTGATTGCAACGGCCTGAAAGTGTATCTGCACAATCACCACACAAGGCTCAGCAAATAGAAAGAAAATAAACATTATATTCTTCATAATGCAACACTTGATAATATCGCAGCTACTCTTCTCCCATAGCTAAACTAACTATGCCACTCATTGCCTTCAAAACATATCGTAGTATAATTGCATAGTTCTTGAAGAAGAACTAGATCCCATTCACCTGGAATTTTACAGACTTCTACCAACCTTACAGTTCAATCACACAGCCCTCTCCTACAATGTTGCAAGAACTTCATCAATTGAAGATTCTAGGTACAAAAGATAATATAGGGCACTATATTTCTGGAACAATGTATCTATTCAAATTTCGAACACATGACGGAAGGAATGAAGGATAACAAGAAAAAGAAAAAGTAGCTTCTCAAACGCAAAAGTGATAACTCAATCAACCACAATCAATTCCAGGAGGCAGTTATGAAAGTGATATCCATCCAAAGAGTAAAATGAGGGAGGGGAAGGATTCGATTAATAAGTTTTAGCCTCTTATCCACTTGAAGTGAAGGGGTGCATTCTAATTTTGAAGGCTTTGTATTTCTCTAGCAAGCAGTTAGGAAAGCATTCATTTCCATATGATGCCTAGAGTTCAGATTGATGCTTTCAGTCTCCTACTAAAAATCCATAGGCACGAGCGCACACACAAATGAAAGGCCAAGAATCAGAACTAAAAAGAAACCACACCTTGTAAAAGCTGAAGCACTAGAATGTTTGAGAGTAGCCTGTCCTGCAGCACGCTCCTCAAAATCGTTAGGTTGACATCTTCTCAGGGAAAGATCCAAATGAAGAGCAGAGCCGAAATTGTTTGCGGCAAAATTGTTGGAAGGAGAACTTTTTTGGTAGTTATCGGGATACTTGATACGGGCATGATTCGAGGCAGTTGCATCTCTGGATGGATTGGCAAACAGATCCTTATCATGACCCGCTTCACTAGCAATATTAGGACTTCTCCCATCATTGATTGGCTCAAGACCCATGCTTAGTGTGATTGGTAAATCAGTATTGACATAGCAACTCATTGCCAATCCTAGTACAGTGCGAAGATTATAAAAGTTAGATTCTGCAAAAAGAATAAGAAACGACCAAATGAACAACCAGCAACTGAATAAATAAATAAGTGCTACCTCCAGTTTCATTTTCATGCATAAACAATCTTTGACTCAAATTGATGTGACGTTCATCTTTTTGTGGCTTGAAGTCGTTGGGAGAGGCTTTTCCCTGCCTAGACTGTGAATTTTCCTGTATCTTATTTCCAGGTTCGAAATCTACCTTTGTACAAGAGCTCTGCAAGAGACACTAAACATTAGCCTTTAGCTAGAATAAAAAATGGAAGATGCCTTCGGAGCATGGTTAGATTCATATGCACATGTAAGTACATCAATTGGGAAATTAAAAGATTTGAATTATCCAAGTACTTTCACACAGATTTCACTATTAATAAGAATTCGGGGACACCTATTTTGTAAGGAAGAATGAGATCCTCAAAACCTACATCTCACTTCAAATATTTTTTCTTAGTGGAAATCAAAACAATCAATTTGCTGATAGGTTCTGGTTTTCTTTAAAACAGAAAAGTTCCGGTATCCCTTTTCAAAAAAAAAAAAAAAAGTTTCGGTATTGTATGCAATTAATCAATCAAATGACTATTTGCACAAATAAGATTGCCGCTAACAGAATGGATAGTTAATTTAAGACCCATACTGCATTTTCCTTAACAAAATAAAAGCAGTAAGGTAAAACCCTACATTTAGTCCACCATAAATAAGTCCATTCTAACCTGAGTATCACTTCCTTTCTCAATGTTTTTGTTATTCCTCTGAACTCCAGCAACATAACCAGTTGAGTGATTGCTTGCGGTCTCATTTTCTGAAGTGACTTCAACCTTTTCTTGAATGTCAGCTCTCACATTGGATGACTGAAATCAACGTTGATCATAACTACATTAGAATTTAGTATTTCATGGCTGGCCTAAGAAGAATTTTACACACACACATATATACACTAAAGTAGCATACCGCTTGTCTTCTCCAAACATGTTGCCACAGGTTTCTCAGCTCATTTCTCCTTAAGGGCTTGACAAGATAGTCTGCTGCACCTTTCATCATGCATTTGTAAACAGTGCTGATAGAATCTTCGGAGGACATCACTGCACAAAGTAAAATGCCTAGTGTTTAGATTTACCTATTGCACAATTAACAGAAAGCATATCTCAGATAGCACATTCCTATCCATCAGTACTTTCAGGAACTTACTTATAACAGGAATATTTTTGCAAGTCTCGTGCCCCATGATCAGAGTTAGGAGAGCAAATCCAGAGATTGACGGCAATTCAACTTCTGCCAATATAAGATCTACATTACGGGGCCTTTCTTTGAGAATTTCCCATGCTTTCAAGCCATCAGGAACAGCAGCAACTTTTTAAACAAGAAAAACGAAAATATCTTCAGTTGAAAAGGGTTAAATTTAACTTCTCGTACTCCCCTCAAGGGAAGATCCCAACATTTCAAATACACACAGAGACAGAATCAGGTGGCTGCAGTCGAATAAGTAGAGCATTTTAGTCCTAATGCAACATTGATATGAAGTAAAGTTTAAAGCTAATATTAATTTCTTAAGACAAAAGGCAAATTAAGCCACCAATTATTTTAGATGTATATCAATGAGAGGCCTTTTTTTTTTTTGGTCCATCTCCAAAACCATAGAAAAGGAAAACCTATCAACTTACGATTTATGATACAGTCTCAAGTATTAAAGGAAGAGAAAAGGCAGAAGCAAATGGTTAGTTAGTCTAAAAGTAACAAAAGATGATTGGGTATATAAAGTTGTAAAAGTAGAAAAAATAGAAGAAAATGAGCATAAATGGGTCAATTTTTGTCCATCAGTTGGGAGGTGCTGGAATAGAAAATATTTGAACAGAAAATTGGAGTCAGTAGTATAGAAATGACCAATTTAAAAAAGAAGGAGAATACAGAATGTAAAGTTAGAAGATAGGAGAGACAGAAGAGCAGAAGAAAGAGGATTTGGGTGTAAATTAACAGTTATATTAGCACTAAAAGTTGTAATCATTTTGATTTTCAGAGTGTACAGTAATAGAAGTAGAAGAGGAATTAAGGGGGAAAGTGAGTAAGAGAAATTGACGGCTAGAAAAAATAAATTTAGGATGAGTTGAAACATTGAAAGAGGGATTGGGAGAAAAGAAGGAGAAATAAACCTCGGTAGCAGCACTTGCGGAGGAGGGCAGTGATAATCTGTCTGGTGGAATCGTCGGCTTCAACGAGCAAAACCCTGAGCATCATCTTGGGCAAGAAGCGCTCCCACTTAATCCCGATCCCAAATCCACTTGAACTGCAATCTCTGTTAGGTCTGTGAGTGCCCATACTCTCTGCATCTGCCATATCGTCGCTGTGGAGCCTGACATAATCAACATCCACATCCACATCCTCAGAGCTCAGGACCACGGCCTCGCCCATTTTAATGTCTGAAACGAAAGCAAATCAGAAACGAAGAAGAAGGAGAAAAGGGAGAATGGTGTGAATGAAGAAGAAGAAGAAGAAAACGGTGGCTGAAAATCTCATCCTTTTGCTTCCTCTGCAAAGGAAACAAAGAAAAAATATCTAAAAAAATATCAGCTGCAAATTGAGTGGGGATCCAAGGGCAGAGAGGAGGAGTGGGGATTTAACCGCCACAAATCGGAGGGCTGAGAAGAAGGGGAGGAGAAAAATATCTGAAAGAGAGTCCAACAAGGCCCACTCGTGACACGTCAGCGGCTTAGTCGGAGGAGGAGATTGTTGGATAGCAAAGGCTAAGAGACAAAAGTCCGATTGGTTATGTTTTTGTGGCGATGGTTTGTTGGGCGTAGCGGGTGGGCCCGGATTAATTCTCCTTTTTTTTGGATTTCGGCAAATAAAGAAACCGAGATACTTTTGAGCCGGGTCCCACTTCCAAGATATTTTCCAATAGCGGGTTGACGTGCTGCTGTATGATTGGTCTAAAAAATATCGACGCCTTAAGAAATCGAAACGTGGCGTTGTGGCGCGGAGGAAACAGCGGTAGATCTTTTTCTTCTACATTTTAGGTATAATAAAATAATGAATAATATCTGTAAACCAAATTGGTGGCTGTGGTGGAGAAGACTCTTTGAATTCTTTTTTTTTTTTTTTTTTCTTTTTTTGAAATGCAAATGCAAATGCATAAAATCGTACACAGTCGTTTCTCGGGATTGGGCTCTATCTTGTCAGCCACTCGTTTCTTTAAACCGTGTCACTATCTGCTACTCTACTTTATTTAAATGTCACTCCCAGGCTCAGTTTTCTTTTAGTACATAAAATATCAATAATTATGTCATGTTGACCTATAATATCATATTTCCAAATTTATGGATAAACTTTTCTAATGTCAAATTCCGTTTATAGTTTCATTTTTTTTAATGACGTATAATATATTTATATTAGTCTTTTCACGTTTTCTTTTTAAAAAATTAAACTTTACCTAGGTATAATAATAATAATAATAATAATAATAATAATATTATAGTATCAGCACAAATTTATAAAATACCTAAGACTTTACACTTTATTTTTTTTTTATTACGGAGTGATATCATCAATAGTTGATCAAATCTATGTAACCACCAATAATTATATAAGTAATGAATCAATATATCTATATATATATATATGCTCCAGCTGAATTGCTAATTGCAGCATTTAAATCACATATACTTACATATTTATATATAAATAACTGCAAAATTAGAATTAAAAAACCGGTGTATACCTTCTTTTTTACGGGAGCGGCAACAGCGACATTGCCGACAAAAGATGCAATGGAGAGTGGATGAGCAGCTGCAGCAGCACATCCTAGGTCGAGAATGAGATCATTGATGTTCCTATTGACGGCCAACTTAGCAAAAAGAGATGGCCAGTATGATTTGATGGTAATGCCAGCAACATTCACCAATGTGGAAATCTGCTCGGCCTAAAATTGAAAGAAAAAAGAGAAAGAAAGAAGAGATGAGTTAGAATAAGGAAATCAAATGAAGAGAGGGAAAAATGAAAATGGTTTAGAATTAGGGAATAGTGATGAAGATGGTGTCCGCGTAGCTGCTAATGTGTTCTGGTGGACATTATTAAAGAGGATATGTATACAGGACTTCCCGGAAGAGAGCTAAGAAGCGAATTATTATTAACGAAAAAATAAGGACAAGCGCATGTCGTAAATTAATAAAAGATGGATGAGAGCTGATTATTTAAAAGTAACACTAAAAAGACATCTTATATCTGAATTAAATAAATTAAATTAAATGCTAAAATGTCAATGATTTTAAATTTGAAAAGCTAAATTCATATCAAGTTTAAAATAAATTATGTTTTCATTAATATAGCAAAAAAAAAAAAATTAATGGACTAAGATTTTGCTATATTTTTTAAAAATAGTTTCATATATTCTTCATGTTATATTTAAAACATCAGTTGATTAATAAAAGATGTTTGTTGTTTAAAAAAATTAATATACCCTGATTTGTAAATAGAAAATTGGAGCCACACTATTATTTAATTCATCAATGTATTTTTTATTTATTGCAAAGTGATAAACTGAAAACTTCGAAAGAGAAAAAGGAAAAAATTGTGGGCTGGCTCGAACTCGTTGATCGGACAAAATATTGAAGCCACAACCACTACGCCAAATTGACCTAAATTCCTTTTATTTTTATTTTTAAAAGTACCATTTTTACCTAAACTCCTTTTTAACCACACTAATCTTCCAATTGACCCGATGAGATCACATGATTGTATGTGATTAAAAAACTGACTGAACTCAATTTTAATTCACATTAGAGATTTAGGTAAACAACCCACCTTGCTAAATTACGTTATGAGGGTCGTTAGAAGCAGTCCTAGTGGCATTTTGAACCCTGCACCAATTTTTATGTTTATTCTTTCATCTTCTTCCCCTTCCCCAACCCCCAACCCCCACCCCACTTTCATCATCTAAGCTCCAAATCCCTACAACAGCAACTCACCGCCCCTCACTATCAACTTTTGTCGGCCTCTTCTTCCTCTTATACCTTCTTTCATTTTCTAGTTTTTTACTTTTCTTTAGTGCATCTCACCTAAATCATAGAAAAGCATAGATATGATATGTGCCTGTAAATACCAAAACAAAGGCACATTCACCCTACGGAGTTCACATCATCTATGATTATCGCAGATCTAAAAACGGAACGTGGGTTCCTCCATCTGCAAGTTCATATCAACGTGCATGTTCACATTGAGAGCACATCGTTCATCCCTCATGGGTCTCTTCAACCTGTGTCCCTCATGGTAGTAAACATCAGGTAAGAAGACAAGAAGCAAAAGGAGAAGAATATCCAACGTCTAAAATTAATAATTACAACGTCTAAAATCCCATTTACTAACAATTTCATTTTCAACTTTCAAACAAAATCTGAATAGTTATCAGCAGGGAAACCAGTGTGCAAGTATCTTGAGAATGCAGATACCTAAAAATGTCTCCTAACAAAGTGATGTAGGAAGGATTCAAAAGAATATCCATACAACTCATGCCACTTTCCAACTCAACCCCTCATATGGAGTCTGCACTGCATAGGTCCTAAACTAAAACGAATCCCAAGGCAATGTCACATCCTGAATATTATAACAACCATACATATAATCATAGCTTTGCATCACTCGCTTCCTTCTCGTGCCTGAAAAAGGAATTTCCATTATCTTACTTATTCAAAGTATTTAGTGCAATAGATGTGTTTATTAGACGTTGTACAAAGTCAAAATAAGACCAAATGCATTGGATTTTTTTTACATAAACAAATTTCATTAAAGAATATAAGGGCATACAAAAAAGAAAAGCTCAACAAAAAAAAAAAACCCCACTAAAGGAAGGGGATCCAACTAAGATTAATGTTTCCAAGCAAATAGTGACAAAAAAAGCTATGAAACCGAAGCCTAAAAGGACACGTGAAATCTCACTAAAGACCGAATCTCACTGGAGTCTCTATTCTTCCCTATAAAAACTATATCATTTCTCTCCCCCCAAATATCCCACATAAGTGCACACACCCCAGCAAGCCATAACAAGTGGCCTTTCTTCCCATGCACATCTCTCTAACCAGCAATGCTGACATCGAACTCCTGCAAGGATAAGCTCCATACAGATCTCACATACTGGCAGCCCCACAAGAGATGGTCCAGATCTTCCTCTGCCTTACGGCACAAAATGCAACAAAAAGGCCCCAGAAGTGAAGTTTTCCTTCTAGCAAGTCTATTAAAAGTGTTAACACGACCAAACAAGACTTGCCGGATACAAAACCTTTCTTGGAAATCTTAATCCTTCACTAAAAGAGGACCCCTCCTCCAGTAAAGAAAGCAGAAAGGCAACCTCCATTGTTTCCCTATTGGACAGATTACAAAAAAACCCAAAGGAAAAAGACCGGACCAAATCAAGAAGTCAGAACTCGTGCAATTTTTAAAGGAAGAAAGGTGACAAATATGAGGAAAGACAGAACAAAGAGCGCCCTCCCCCACCCACTGATCCTCCCAAAAAAATGTCCTTTCCATTCCCACCACACACTTCACAAAATGAGAAAAGGTAGAAAGTTCAAACGAGATATCTTTTTACGGATTTCAATGTGTGCCTTTAACCCTTTCACCACTCAATCGTACAGGCGATTGTCATACTTGCTCACAAATAACAAGTCTCCCAACCACTAGGCTTTGGGTTTAATTGCAAAGCCCAAAGCCACTTAGCCAAGAGAGCTCTATTGTGAGACCTTAAATTGCCAATCTCTAAACCCTCCCTTACTAATAGGTCTTCCAACCATCTACCAGTTGACCAAATGAAAGCCCTTCCCTTCATCCACCTGCTCCCAAAGAAAGTCCTCATGGATTTTTCAACACTTACAAACTGAACTAGGGACACAAAAAAGGGGACAGTGATAAACTGAGATACAACTAAGAAACGATCTAATCAAAGTTAACTAGCTTGCCTTGGAAAAGAAACTTTTCTTCCAATTGAGAAGCCTTTCCTTAACCTTCTCAGAAATATGGTCCAAACACGATGTAACTTCCGAGTTACCACCGAAAGAGAGACCAAGGTAGGAAGAGGGAAAAGATCCAATCTCACATCCAAACAACTCCGCCCATCTTCCGATCTTCCTTTGGTCACGGATAATCCCTAGAATTTAACATTTACTCCTATTGATTTCAAGACCAGACACATCCTCGAAAAACTCCACCATATGATTAAGGATCATAAAAGACTCCTCTTTACCCTAACAAAACAGGATAGTGTTACAGCAAACAGGAGGTAGGATAAGCCACCTCATTTGAGCCAATCCTAAGGGATTCAATAATGTTTCCATCTACTCCTTTAAGGATGAGACGATTGAGGACATCAAGAAGCTTGGTTTGAGTACTGCACACTCTGGCTTCCTTAAACCTCTAGAGGCTTAGATCGAACCTTTAGGAGTTCCATTGACAAGGATAGAGTACTGAACATTCCTAACACATCCCCACATCTACATCCTTCATCTAAAGGCAAAGCCTTTCTTCATTATCACCTTACCAAAAAATCCCAATCAACATGATCATAGGTCTTTTCAAAATCAAGCTTAAGTACGATTCCCTCCTTTTTCCTCTGATGAACATCCTCAATTGCCTCATTGACTATAAGGAATTGATCTAAGATCTCTCTACCTGCTAAAAAAGCTCCTTGCGCCTCGAAAATTGTAGAATGCATCACTTTCCTTAACCGATTAGCAAGGACCTTATCCAAAATCTTATAAATACAGGTGATTAGACTAATAGGCCTAAAATCCTCAACTCTATTAGACACACATAAGTCTCAACCAGGGATCGATTTAAGATAGCTCTTTTGAAGAACTCTTTAAACACACCTTCCAAATCCCCCTTAACAATATTCCAATTGTTAAGCATATAAACGATCAACATGCTTATTGCACGTACTAATTAGAAATATATAATAAAAGTAAAATTTGAATCCAAAATACAACCAACTAGTTTTTAAGCATATAAATGCATAAAATCATCAACTTTAAATGTCTTTCTTGTATAAAAAAATTATGTGTTTCTAATAAGGGTATGTTTTAATGAATGATTCCATATCGTGTTGTCCTATATTTTTAAAAATGACGTGCCATAATTATCGAATACATATCCCATGCTTCTCAGCTTCTGATCACTTCCATTGGCAACAAGATAGATACTCATGCTACCAAAAACAAAATGATGACCACAAGATAACCATCGTACCCATTCCCTCCCCCATAAAAAAAACACCCCTTCTAAACCTTTATCCAAAGGTTCTTTTTAAACATCACTACCAATTTATACAGCTCAGATAACATTATTTATCATGAGTGTAAATAGATGCTATAAAGTTTACAGTTTTTGAAGCATTAAAACCAAATGTTGCATACCTGACGTGGTGATCCAGATCTTGATTTTGACCGTGGCCTGCATATTTTTGCAGAAAAATGTTTGTCAAGCAAATCCAAACTTTTGGGAAAAAGCACGCATAGGCCAAAGTACCTTGAAGATTTAATAGGAGATGGAGATCTTGATCTTGAAACTGATCTAGAAACAGATCGTCGTTCTGCTGATTTGCTGCAGCATACAAGAAAACATTACAACAACAACGCAAAAGAGGCCATGAGGGTGATACAAACCAACAGTAAAAGAGTGGAACCTCCTATTTCGTCTAGCAGTCCGGCTTCGGCTTCGGCTTCGGCTACGGCTACGGCTACGGCTACGGCTACGGCTACGGCTTCTACTCCTGCTCCTGCTCCTGCTCCTAGTGGGACTTCCATCGTACTTCTTCACCTGCAACCATATATGATATGTTATCCACAAACAAGGGGCACAGACAACTGAATCCAGTTTCTTAAGTGCTGAAGAAAGAGGGTGTGCTGATTATGAAAAATATCACAGCATTAGGCTATTTCGAAATAACCAAAATGGCATGCGAATAAAGGTTAAGGTACCCGAATGTATGCTCTCGCCCAAGGATTTCTGAATTCAGTATCATCAAGTTTTCGTATCTAAATAATAGAAAAACATCAACTATCAAAATAAAGTAATGCAGAACTTCTGAAAAAATGTGCTTTTTAGAAAAACTTACAGCATATTTCATGTCGTCGTAGTTAGTATAATCAACGATCCCAAACGTCCCTGGACATGTTGACTTCAAATAGTAAATATCTAATCTAATTACCAAATCAATTCAAAGTAATTTCAGTTTCTAAGCTTGATGGAATTTTTAAAAGGAGAATAAAATCGACAACTCCTAGTTGTTAGTGTAAATGAATGTCAAGTGTGTTATGTTACGTGTCAAAAAGAAACATTATAAAAGTAAATTTTACTGATAATACACCCCTGGATTATAAACTAATAAAAAACATTGCCTCTTCAAATATCAAAAAAGCCAACATAACACAATGTTAACACCAAAACACCATTATCATACAACAAAATATAATGATGATATGAAGTTGCAAGAGAAGGTGTTATGGTTTTTTTCCTGAAGAAAATGGTATATGTTCAAATTGAACGGAAATAAGCAACCAAAGGACAGGGGTTGACAGGACTCCTTCCAAAAGAGCTAATGGAGGAGCACCTTTCAATTGTTAATAATCATCAAAAGGCTGTAATTTGTGCACCATCAAGAAGATGTATGCTAAACAAAAGCCCAAAAATAATTTATTAAAATATACTCATCTTCGACTAACAAACTATTTTCTTCTCTCCATAGAATCTAGAGAAGATAGTGAGTACCAGATCCCCACTAGATTTTATCACTGCTAGTGAACCATAACCAATAAAAGCCCTTCAAGCAGCCAATCATAACCTTCTTAAGCATATAGCTCACCCTCAAAAATATTGAATAAGTTGGACCTTTGGAGCTTATCGTGAGTATTTAAGCTCAAAAGCAACAAAACCACCTTAAGAAGGTGGTAGACTTAGTTGAGGTCTAGCCTTAGTATTCCTCTCGATCCCTAGTTCTAGCCTTAGTGGCTTTTATGATTCTTGTTTCATTGTACTATGAGTAATAGCTCTTTTCATTATACCAACGAAATGTTTGCTTCTGTTTCAATAAAAAAAAAAAAGGTAAACTTAGTTGAGACACCACTAGAGGGATCAAGACATCAATAACATAAAATGAGCCTCAGATCTCTCCTCCCCAGGAAAGTAGAACATATCAACACATGATTCATCCAATCCCCACATCCTATTGTGTTTATTTCAAAAGGGATGGGAGTATTTTAGACCCCAAATTGTGCTTCAATATAGCAGAAGAAAGAAGCAAGAAAATGCAAGAGTTATTGAGGGTGAGGGCACATTAGTTCACCCCGAGATTGTCCCAAGCAAGTACATCATTCCACCCCGAGATTGTCCCAAGTTATTGAGGGTGAGGGCACATTAAGCATTAGTAAGGGGGAAGTTACAGTCTGTTAAAAGATAGGAGCAGTTAAATACGAGGGGAGTGGGAAAGAGAGGGTTGTTCAGTTTTTGGGTAGTTTTTGGTTTCTGCACTCTTCCTTGAGAGACAGGATAGACAAAGAAGGTTATGTTTTTTTATACTTTTGGTGTTCTTAGTTTTCTATATGTTTGAAATCACAATTGTTTGTTCAAAAATTCTTCTTTGTAATCTTTGAAGTATTTTCAATCAAACTAGAACACAATTACTTGGTGTTCTATCAGAGTTTTTTTTTTTTTTTTTTTTTGGAAAATTGCACAAACCATCCCTTACTATGGAGTTGGTAACAATCACACCCATTAATTTTCAATTTGTACCCTTATAGTTTTTAAATGGTTGCAATCAATCCCTTTTTAAATTAAATATTGTTTATTAATCCTACTCACACATGAAGAGAGGAGAGGGGTAAATTTGTAATAAAAAATGAAACTTGGAGAAGCTGAAGAAGCACACTTGCAGCATCTCCCCCTCTTCCTTCAATAAGCAACACCTCTAAACTCGCCACTTCTGTCCCTGTCACCTCCCTTGACTGTTGCCCCCACTCTAGTCGTGCAATCTACCGTCGTGGACCGTCAGTGAGATTTTATTTGGGGAGTTATTTGCTCTCTCCAACCGATTCTGGATGTCGATTCCAGCTACCACCACGAAATCTTCTGACACCTTTGATGTCATACCTTGAGATCACTATCACTAGCATTGTCATTTTCAAAATCTTAATTTTGAGCAAGTTTTTGGGTTTTATTTTATGTTCTTGAATATCCATTAAGTTTCGGTGTAACTTATGTCAAATTGGAGTTTTGGAGATTTTTAACATTTTTCAAAGCATGTTCAAGATATTTTAGCAATTTTTTTCTGTTGGAATATTTGTACTGAACTATGGGATTTTGAAGGATTTGTGTTTGAAAGTGTTGTTTTTCATCTTTGTGGATGAAAGTGGTGTTCTTCATCTTCCATCTTCCGTACTCTCTCCCAAGTTTATTTTTTATTACAAATTTGCCTATACATTCATGTGTGAGGTAAATTAATAAATAATGTTACTTAAAGAAGGGTATCCTTTGATTTGCACCAATTCAAAGCAGTAGAAAAAACCAAATCCACAAAATGATCAAAACTAGAAGAGTAAAAAAAAAAGATTATTGCTCTTGCCTCATAACATCCAGAAATAAGCTCATTAAAAGGCAAGCCAAAGGGCTGTTGTCTTTTGTCTGAAAGGGAAACAAATACATTATCGATCTTCTCCATTTGCTTGAGAGTTTTGCTATACCCTAAAAAAGAAGGGGTGTTCATATTTAGATTCCAAGTTTGTCAATTTTTCATGTCAATCATTTTTTTCTCTATTTGGTCAAACCTTTCTCGCTCTGGTCTCTAACCTTACCTCGATGTAGAAGGTGAAAATTGGGGTAAGAAGAATAGGGTTAACTGGATAATAGGGTTAAATAGTTTAGTTAACCTCCTTACCCCAAGCTAACGTGTATTACAACTCTATAAATAAGAGTCTTCTGAACAAAATGAATAATACATTTCCTTCAAGAATTCTCCAAAATTCTTAATCTACATCAAATTGATATCAGAGCCTTCATGAACAGGCCTGATGGTGAATTGATGATCAAGAACACCAACAAGCTTCCTGAAATCCAATCTCATGATGCAGAAGCATCCCTCTACTTCCTCACAAACCTTGGCAATTTGAAAACTTTAGTGGCTGGTTTATGAGGCAAACCTCAACGGTCATGCTCCAACAAGCTATTGAGAAGTTAATGTTGGAAGTGAAAATGATGGCCAACAATCAAATTCAAGGATGCAAGAAATTGCAAGAAATCCATCCATAGAACAAATTTCAGAATTTCAACCAGCAATCAATTATCAAATTCATTGGACTTGTGCTATATAGCTTATGTAGTTTTGAATCAACTTTTTGAGCAGTTTGATCTTCACTAGGTTAGACAAGGGCTACAGGGAATGATCAAGAAGTACTTTCTCCATCCCCTTCTGCAAGAAATAAATTTTTTTGTGGCAAGCCAAAGTGCTATTATTTGGAATCTATTAGAAGAGGAACAATAGAATTTTTATAGGGCTTGAGCATTCTTAAACTATCTTTGATCTCTTGTCACATTTCCTTTTTCCTTGTGAGCTTAGGTGGCAAAACCTTTTTGTAACTACCCATTAGAACTCATTTTTCTGGGAATCTGGATTAGAGGCCCTTTTTGCGGTTAGCCTCCTCTTTTGGTGGAAACACAAGGGGAACTTTCAAGAAAAGTTCAGCTATCCAAACACCTTGTTGTCCAAAAGATAAGAATTATCAAAGATTGTTTGACTTGCATTTCTCTATCCAAACACCTTGTTGTCCAAAAGATAAGAATTATCAAGATTGTTTGACTTGCATTTCTCTATCCGAACACCTTGTTGTCCAAAAGATAAGAATTATCAAGATTGTTTGACTTGCATTTCTCTAACAGAGATATGCCAAACTTTCATAAGCTTGATTCATAGACCCCAAATAGAAAGTAAACCACTTTTTAGAGATAAATACAACTATAAAGACCCCTCCATCACATTATGTTCTGAAGCCAGGCAAGGAACAAATGCTTAATTAAATATGTGCAGTAAGAATTATGGATGACACACAGGCTTACATTTTAACCCATATCAGTTATTAAATGAGTTAAATTTGTAAAAAAGAAAAAATAGGCAACATTTGCTTGCTAAGTAATTCCTACACGGAAAAACCGTTGGGCACAAACTGGAAAAAAAAAACAATAGCTGAAAAAGGTGTATTTAACCTTCGCTATCACGTGAAACTTCAGCAAAACACACATCCCCCGCCTTGCGCATATGATCCTGAAAGCATTATTCCAGTAAATTCATCATATCAACATAATCCAATAAAAGAAAACCTTGATCTTTCATTGAACAATAAAGATTTCAACACCTTCAAATCCTGCCAAGAAGCAGAAGACGGAAGACCACGTACAATAACTGAGAAAAATTAAACATCCATTAGCGCAATGAATTCATATGGACCTAATGAAATACAATGCATGGGAAAATTTTCCAGCATCGTGGTTCCTTATAGCAGCACTGAACATATTCTCACACCTCGATATTCTGATCGTTTTGAAACACCAAAACGTCCTCCCCCCCTCCCTCCCCCTCCCCTCCTCCTCCTCCTCCTCCTCCTCCTCCTCCTCCTCCTCCTCCTCCTCCTCCACCACCACCACCACCACCACCCACCACCACCACCACCATAACTACTACGACGATCACTAGATGAAGGGCCCCTACCACCATGTGCAAGCTCAACCTATTTGAAAAACTGAACATATGAATACAACAAAAATGACAGGAATCAGGAAATGAAGGCAAAAGAAAACTTAGTTGATACCCTTAGACGACAACCATCAAAATTATATCCATCACGAGCTCTGATTGCATCTTCTGCATCCCTAACACTCTCAAACTAACAACAGAAAGCACATAATATCATGAACTTTGAAAATACAGCTAAAAGTATGTACAAACTAAAGATTAAAAAAAACATGATACCTCCACAAAACAATAACATGGAGGGCGTGGTGGAATCTTCAATTCAATATCCAAAATTCGGCCATACTGCCAAGAAAATATCAATCATGTAGACATAAAAATTGTAAGTTCAAACAAATTAAACCTTAAATCTGCTGAAACCAGGAAATACATGTAGTAGATTTTTTCAGAACTAAAACAAAAATAAATTTGAACAGCTGTAGATCACCAATGCAAGGAGCTTTCACATCTAAAATATGAACAGAGAAAATAACAATTTGCACAGACACCATGAAAAGAATTAGCTAAGACCAAGGAAATCTACCTTGTAGAACAAATCTTCAATTTCATACTCTTTTATGTCTGAGGGCAAGTTTCCAACATATATTGTGCGAGAAAAACGACTACTCATCTTCAAGGCAACAAATTACTCCGAGGAAGTTTGAATATTATTCCTGCACACATATGTCATAACATGATCAATCTGTTCAACGAATCATCAAAAGGAAAGAAACACCATCTTCCACCATAACCAACTGCCATTGGCATCATCAATTTTACTCTCCAAATAAGGCAGAACAATAAACAATGAAGCAAACCAAGAGAGCAATCCTCGATGTGAGCCGTGCTCCACAATTCCATTGCTCATTTGCTCCCAGATGCTCCAAAGGTATAATAATATTGAAATAAATTTTGTATCTCCTCATCCTCTCCAGAAATTTAGCAGTGCATAGCTCTTCTGAGAGTGAGCAAGTAGCTCCATTTATAAAAATAATACCCATAACTCCACAATGATCCTCCCATTCCCTCTCTATATCCCTATGTATGATTGCAATGCTCATATTTGTCGAAGCGCTTGTCATCTATCATAAAGAAAGCATCTGTGTCATGAGATGAGGTAAGTGACATACATGATTAATTTTACCTTACTCAGCTCTCTTAATAGCATTGAGAAAACAGTCCTGAAAAAATATGTAGGATGTCCTCTGTTGATTAACTTTAGATGATCGGTGAAATCCTCAATTATGTTGCATTCGATTCCAAAGAGGAACAGAGAAAATGTTTTCTTCTATTCATATCAACATATTTAAGGACATTGTCATACAAAACATTGGTGTTATATTATAAGTAGCTAATATTCTTGGTCCAGCTTATCCAAGGTCGTCAGTGGAAAAACTACAAAAAAAAATTGATACAGAAATACAACAATGCTCTATCGATTAAGAAAATGGAAACAAAATTCAAGAAGGTGGGTCTCTGAGTCACGATCTTTAGTCCATGAATCCCAACTAATAGGACATAATTGAAGAAATTCTTTGGGCCAATTCGGTACACGGGGTGCACAAAGGCATAATTAAGAAAATAAAACTCAAACGTTGGCATGGTACTAAGTTGTTGATTCCTTCTAGTGCTGGCTCTTACAGCCCAGGTGCGAAGATAACAGTCAAATACAAAATTATGATTTCCAAGGTACAAGAAAGTGGAATGAAACAAATAAATAAATAATTGGAGGAACCAAAAAGTTGAGGAATGTTGTTATTGGAAAATGTATTTCACCTTAAACCAACTAAATACCGCACCCTATTCCAGAAAACGAGGGAGCTGACAGAGCAAAATGAAAATCCAAGATTTCCAACGTCCGACCCACCGTGAAACACTCGAAAACGGAGCAGTCTGAGTAATGAAATTCCTCAGCAGGGATATGAAGCTAATTTTGATATCACACTGACACAGTGAATAGATACAAGTATAAGCAACGCCTAACGAGAGCAACATACCAAAGATTGAGAAACTGAAGAAGTAAACTGCACCGAGAAAGTGAAAAGCGATAATGACGGCTCTGCGGCTCAGCAAGGGGTGAAAGAGGAGTTGATGACTTGGGGATCCTTCTCTGCTTTCTTCGCAGCGACCGGACGGGATGACGAAGGGCTTAGGGTTAGGTCGTAACAGAAGATAATATACCACAGCCACAGGCGCGGGAATAAGGTAAAGGGACCTAATTTCCAAATATGTGATTATCAACTTAATTCAACCAACCTTTATTTGTTCTCAGAAAGACAAAAAAAATAAAATAAATTTCAAAATTCAAAATTGTTAAAATGTTAAAACTATTTATAAAATACAGTAAAATCCATTTTATTTTATTTTTCTCTAATTGAAGTCTTCTTTTTTATATATTCAAACAATATGAAAGGTAGGTAGGTGGGACTTGGGAGATTCAATCCCAGCCAAATGAACTATTTTGTTGGGGTCATAATCATTTTCTGATGTCTTTATTTTCATTATTTGTAATATTATCTCTACTTATACCTGTGTAATTATTGTTAAATTGGCTTTGCTATCAACCTCGTCAAATGAACTACAATATTACATATTTTATGATTAAGAATATAAGTTTCTTGTGCTTTCACTGAGTGTCTATGACATCGTGAGTTACTTTTGAACTTGAACAAAATTTGATTTGGAAGTATTGTTGATTGGACATGACCTATTTAGTTCACCTTCTAGTCAAGTTAATTTGTTTGCTCCTGATTTTACACAACCATGTTAGAGTCCACTTGACATGTGTATGCCATGCTTGCTTTTCCATTAATTTCACATAGTTAAATTACAATTTACCAAGGTTTAATGTATTATTTTTCTTCATTGAAGTAAACACAACCCTCGATAGTTGCATGCATTACCTCATTTAGCTAGACCTACTTTTGCGGTGGCATGTAGTTTCAACCATAGTTACTAATATTAACTAATTCAATAATCTCTCTAGCTCCAATTTAATTGTCATGTAATTGTTCTTTAATTATTATCTAAGTGATACGTCTAACGATATTGATTTTTCGTATTACTATCTTGTTATTATTGTGTAATCAGTTTGTTATTTGATTGTGAATGATAGTTATTTGATTACTTATGGATGTTATAATTGATATTGTTAGGTAAATATATCAATATACTATGAAAGACATGCCAATAAAGCCATAACAAAATCAACATAAAAAGTAGAACAAAATCAATATATCAAAACATATAAACTCCAAACTTCACGGGAAAAATAAGAGCCACTCATTTAATTTTAATACGTCACTCATTTTAATTTTGAATGCAACATAAAATTCGTCCATGTTAAGTTTCTTTGAAAACATATGAAGTAAACCCCAACCACATCTCGAGCAACTTCCGTTTTTGGAGTCCCTCTTCGCCCCGTCCTTCAGGAAGAACAATACTTCTTCTCGGTTTGATCGCTACGGCAAGTCTGGTCACCACCATGTTCTGCCTCAACGAGTTTCAAGACCATGCCCAAATGTAGCCATGCCTTCCAAGTTCTTACATCAATACGATTATGAACTGATCACGAACCAGTTACCGTCCATTATAAAGACACCCAAATAGAAACGTAATTTTTAAAAACAATTGAAATCCGTCGTGGTTCCAAATTCCATGAAGAAAATAAAAGGCAATAATTCTAACAATTCTTCAACCAAAATCTATGAAATAAACAGAAATCTTAAAACATAGTTGCAAAATTTTATCATCAACTACAGAATGTTGCCCCAACCTTTAATATTCGCGCTCATACAAAAGAGAATGTCGAAAGAGAAGAAAAATCTTGGGAGAAAATGAAGATTGAGTAGACCATGCATGCAAAAAAATGACCGCGAAAAACAATTATTGCGTAGAATAGAAAAAGAGATGAGATCAAGCTCGCGTAGAAGAAGAGAATGAAGAGAAAAAAATTGGGATTCCGCCTTTAAGTTTGTTAGGTGGATAAAATGGATATATGGGTAGAATGAGAGCGATGACTACCTTTTTTTTTCTTTTCTATATTTGCAATATTAAAGACACAATTTGCCAAATATCTAAAAATTATTTTGCTACACATAGAAGTTGTTAAGAATATACATCATATTTTATTTTCTCATTTTCATACATGTATTGGAAGAAAAAAACAACTTCTACTCATTCAAAAAACCATTTAAATTCATCAAAATCAGTTTGGAAAAGATTAGAAGATTAACTCACCACTAAGTCATTTCATGATATTGATACAATATCAGTTATATATGTATATCTATAGAGAAGCCTCCAATCCACAATATCTACACTAAATTCACAGTATCCTATCCAAGAACGTATTCATGAATAAAAATTTGGGAATTGACTGTCTGCCAAAGAAGATGCTTTTTAAGTAAGGAAGTTGAGAGGAGATAAATTGGAAGGCAAAGAAGAAATTTGTTTTCTAATATAAGATTATTGTCCGGACAATTGAGCTTATAATGTACATCAAAGAATCTGATAGATGGATTGATGACCACCATCACACTATCCAACAAAAAAAGAACGTTTCGTGGCATAAATTTGAGTATTTGATTGTTAGTTTCTTTTAGTGGGTTAGCAAAACAAATCTAATGCATATAATACATACTTCCACTCCACAAACCAAACTTTGTCGTTAAGCATTGCATTTAACGATTTCTTTTAGCTGCCTTTTTCTCTTTTTTATGGAACCAAATTATGAGCTAACCTCTCCTCTTCCCCCCAACTCAACCACAACCTTTTTTTTTTTTTTAATAATTATTCTCAACTCGTTAGCTCTGTTTCCCCTGTATGAGTTGAGTGCCCACCAAGTGTTCGACTTTATTCCATAGGCCACAGATCCCAAGTACAGAATAAGCCAAGTCAGATATGGACAACAGTAGGCGCCTAGTTGTTGAGAGTTGGAGCAGGAACAGAAAGGCGAAGCTGCCCCCACCATGCCTTTTTCTTTCTGCACGCTTGTTGACCATTTCAAGCTCTCCTATTTGTATGTATTTAGCACCCCAGTAACTTTGGTTTTCCAACTGAAGGAAGGGCTACCCGAATTTGCCTCTTTCATCTTCTTCTTCATGGGTTCATGCATGAGCATGAGGATGAGAATGATACTTTCCCTACGGCTCCTCCCCGATGTTTAAAACAATTTGCCTAAAACTGCCTCTCTCTTGATTCGAGTCTTGAAGGAATCAAAATGGGCAACTCCTGCTGTGTTTCCTACACAATCAAATTCCCTTGTTGTCTTAAAGTTGACGCAGCGCACAAGCAGAATCACGGGGAAGCTTTGAAGATTGTTAAGTCAGACGGGAAGGTGTTGGAGTTCACCACGCCAACTCTAGTTAAAGATGTGTTGGTCAATTTCACTGGCTTTGTGATTGGATCCTCACAGGATGTCTCTCACCATCACCATCTGTCTCCCGAATTCGAGTTGAAGATGGGTCAAGTTTATTACATGCTTCCTTCTCCCCAACCCACGGCCCTTCCTCCACCTCATTCCTTCATCCAAGATTCGCACAAAAGCAGAAGCACAAGGAGAGTCAGAATCGTTTTAACAAAGAAAGAACTGCAACACTTACTGGCCAAACAAGTGTCAATTGAAGACCTAATTATGCACCAGCTTCAGCACACCACGTTGTATAGTAATCTTGAATCTTCTTCAACTTGGAAGCCAGCACTGGCAGCCATTCCCGAAGGAAATGAAGCCTAGAGTAACTGAAACATCCAATGAATGTGTATACTTGTAAAGGTCAAGTTTTCTTTCCACTAAACAGTCCTTGTGATGTTGGATTTGTAGAACAAATTCAGCAACAGTCAGAGCAGTTAAGAGAGACATAATTTGCCATTATTGAATAATATATGTATATATACATATCAGATTGAAGAGAGCTAAAAGTAGGAATCTCACAAAAAAAAACCAAAAACTAGCGCTGGGATTTTGAATTTCAAACAGTTAGTTACTGGATCTCTATATCCATGACCTTGCGTTGGACTTTGATTTTGGGAAGTGTAATGTAAAGAACGCCATTGGTAAGCTGAGCCTTGATGTTGTCTTTGTCAACGCCATCAGGAAGTTGGAGGCGGGTGTGGTAGGCAGAGGCATTCCTTGTGGACCAGCCGTCATCATTGCTGCTGGTGTTGGAGGTCTCAGCCTCATGGCCGCCTTTTATAATCAAAAAATTGTCTTCAACAGAAACCTTGACATATTCCTTGGAGAGGCCAGGCATGTCAAAGCGCATCCTGATTTCGTTTTCGTGCTCTTCAATGTCCCAAGGAGCTCGGACCCCACCCCTGTTCCATCTCAATCCTGGCGTCATCATTACTGCGTCATCGAATAACCTGTCCACTGTCTCCAGCATTTGCCTCATCGTCCTCATTGGAGACAGAGGGTCTAGAATTCCTGCAAAACGGTAATTGAATCTCACTTCACCTAACATTCTCATAAACGGGAATGACTTATGAGGCGAGCAACATTTTTAAAAGAAGGGTAAATATGGCAAGATAAACCTATGACTCCTATTAGCGATCTAGTGTTGTATCTGAAGTTTGCTGAGCTCGTAAGTTTTTTTTTTTTTTTTATATTGGACTAAATCTATTAATACTTTAATTGTTATATTTAGAGCCGTTCCTCGATATTAAAATTAAAAGAACTTACCATAAGGTGAAATGTCCAGGGCTAGCCGCTTGGACCCCGGCCGTCTTTCCACGGACGTTCCCTGGCCCTGGCTACTTGGATTGACATGAACCTCCAAAGATGTATCTTTGCTGTTGCCGCTGCTGGCTCCAGCCTCAGCTCTCACCCTCAAAGGCAGGACCGTGACTCGTGGCGGAGGGATTTTCTTGAGGGGTCTGGGTTTGAAGGACAACAGAAGTGAAGGAGAAGAGGAAAGAGTTGAAGCCATGGCTATTGTCAGAGACTCAGATTTGTAATTAGCTTTTGGTTCTTTGATATGGTGTTATGGAGAAGATGAAGGAGACATTTATAGAGAAATGAGAAGAGAAGAAGAATGAAGATGAGTCTCGAGTGTTTTGGAAGTTCATTCTAGATTCTACACTTGTCACTTGTTATACTCCAGACTATTACTGGTAGAACTTCTCAGTGATTCTTGAAAGGTCTACGGAAATGACAGAAATAAGAAGCTTGATTCAAACCAGTTTATCATCATGGATTGGGTGGGACACGAGCAAGGACACCAAGATTTTTCTACCGTCGATTGTTTTGTAGATTTTGGTTTTGTAAATATGGCTCTCCTTTTAAACATCTATACGATCCGAATTTGTTGGAATTAAATATAACTATAATCTACTACCGTTTCCAAACAAAAACACATCTTAAATTATTTTTATTACTTAAGTCAATTCAATAGTTATATTAAAAGTTGAAATACAAGGTTAATTGCAACAGTTCTATAGTTCACGAACTTAATGGTAACCATTTTTATTCTTCAAAAGAAGGGTGTAAATTTCAAAATATTTAAGAACTTCGTCCTACAAATTCATTGTTCAAACTGCAATTTTAAATTTTGTCAGTGATTTATCACAACCCCTAAAGATCAAGAGTGGTTTTTGCTGTTTTTCCTAAAATTTAAGAGTAAAGAAAAATGAAAATCAAAGTACTAAAATTGAGAGTTACTAAGACTTTTGGCAACTAAAAATGAAAATTGAAAGTACCATATGGATATTTAGCAACGGGAAGTTTTTTAGTAGAATGCCTGAAATTAAAAGTGGATAGTGCAAATACCAAAACGCGAAACTTAAAAAATTATTAAACTTCCCACAAATTTCATTCGGATAATTCATCAAACTCGTTAACACAAGTCTTACGTCACAATCCAACCTTGGCAAAATGAAATGAGAAAAGGATGAAGGATTGTGTTCCCCAAGCGGAGGGAAAGACCCCAGGGTTCAGCTATCTCAACTTAGGGGAATTTCTATGAGCATGGTCACATCATTACAACTAGATAGCTCCGAAAACTGAAAATAACATTATAGACTAAATAAACAAAATTTTCCAAGTAAAAACTTCATCTTGATGTGCATACAAAGCAGACCAATTTTTCTGCAGTTATTTTTCTTCACAAGTTCTTTATATTTCCAGCAAGGCCCTTCCGACTGTCTTGGCTTGGTTTCCCAGGGTCTACTCTGCTGCTTGAACATGTTGGGAACTATCATTCTTATTCAGCTTTTCCAGTGCCGAAATTCTACTTCCCAGAGAATCATGCAGCCCTCCCATCTGGATAACCATTAGGAAAAAAAAAGTTATCATGAACCATCCTCCATTCCCTCTTTCACCAACAACCAAGAAGGGCGATAGAAACATGGGACAAAGATCTTATATATTTTAAATTTTAAACACTGACAACATTCCTCAATCAGTTTCGGACCGAAAATCAGAAGAAATTATAGACAAAAGATGGTAATGGTGTATTTTTGTTTCAAGCAGGTGTGCTGGGTTGTGTATATTGTTTGCAAATTGCCAGTGTACTTAATACTTACAGATGCCCATTGCAAAAAACGACTTCCTTTCCACTGCCAAACTTGAGGCTAAGTTTCCCAAGACTAATAAATAATAATTCAGCAATGCAGAATAATAAAATCTTACCAATGTTTATCTTGTTCTCAATAAATACCATCGAAGTTTTAAGGCTCCTAAGGCTCATCACCATTAAGCATGTAAAATGCAAAAATGAATTCATTGTATGCACGATTCTCAATGGTAAAAAGCAATCATTCTCTAGTGAATAGTTTGATTCAGCTATAACATAGAGTTAGTTGCCCTTCATAGAGCTGAAATTTGACTTAGAAACTTCACTGAAACTTGCATTTCAAAAAATTAACGGCAGTTCCAATCTGATGATGGAAGGGACTCTTTCTCTTTTTCTTCTTCCCTTGCAGACTCCATGCCATGGACTTTTGAACTTGCGAATGTGAATGTCCTCAGTGAACTCTTAAATAAAGAGATGGCCACATGGGTCTCAAAGTAACAGTTGGCAGTTGCTAATAACTAGATCAATTCTAACCATCTCTATGCCGGTGCAAATGTTCTTTTGCCTTCCCATGTTACAGCTTAAACGATCTTTTTAGAGATGGAGGGCCTTTTTTAATCTTCCTTACCTGGGTCCTGGGTTGACATAGAGGTGGAAGCTGCAAGATTATGGTTACTAGGTTGGCTTTTCTGAAGGTGAGTTAGCTGCTTCTTTATTTAGGTATGTTGCTCAGAGAGATCTCCCAACAAGTCTGGAATCCAGCAATTGGGTGTAGGAAAGGTTATATAAGTGGAAAAGACCCTGTACTCTAAAGGTAGATGCTAGATTTGTTCTCTTCTATCCACCTCCTATCTTTTTTCAAAATCCATGTTAGTAATGCTAAAGTGGTTAGGAATAAAGATGAGAAACTAGATAGGAGAGATTTAGCAAGAGAAGATCCTTTCAAGTGACAGATGAGGATTAGGGGTACACAATCATATTGCAAGTTACGGGTTTAGTATTTTAATGGCAAGGAGATTCAATCAGAAAGATGGGTCAATTTAGCACCAAATTGTTGGTAAAATTACAAGGGAAAGAGAGGACGTTAGTTTACTCTTAAAGGTCAAGGGGTTAATGGCACTTTCAACCAGTCATCAGACTGCATTGTAACACCTTTTTGAAGTTGTCAAATTTTTTTAGAGGAATTCTGGTTTAAGGAGTGACCTCTCTCTTTTTTTCCTTTTATGAGGAAACTTAAAAGATAACTTACTAAAATTGAGCTTTTAGGGATTCACATTGATGATTCTGAAATA
The DNA here is from genome assembly GCF_000004075.3 of Cucumis sativus. Taxonomy (NCBI): domain Eukaryota; kingdom Viridiplantae; phylum Streptophyta; class Magnoliopsida; order Cucurbitales; family Cucurbitaceae; genus Cucumis; species Cucumis sativus. The sequence goes on along the minus strand of NC_026659.2, from coordinate 33,395 downwards.
GATGGAACATGATACCTTTGGCTGCAAAAAGGGACGTGAGCCATCTACCTATCTTGGGCTTCTCTTGGGAGGTAATCTAAATCAGTCTCTTTTTGGCAACTTGTTATTGGAAAGATGTAACACAAACTTCATATTGGAAGTATGCTTTAGATTCTTTTCATTCCAATAATAAAAAGTTTTGTTTCCTTATTCAAAAAGTAATTAGAAGTATGCTTTCATTTCAAAAGGTGGCAGACATTAGCATGCCCACTTATTATATATTAAAGATAATAGGAAGTCACAAGATTATCAGTGATTTCTTATAGGAAGGTTCTCGAGAGAATAGAGGTATGCATAATGGGAATTGGGAGACTAATCAGCTTCCTTAATTGATGGGTGGTCTTAGGATTGGAAATTTTTAACATCAAATTTTGGCTTCATTGGTCAAATGGATTTAACGTTTCCATAATGAAAGTAATCCTTGGTAAAAATTTATTGAAGCTAAATACTACATGATTGCAATTGGGAACAGGTGGCCTCAATCCACACAGCCTGGATCTTTCAAGTTCCGTTGGAGATTTATTCGTCAAACACTGGACTTGTTGCTAGTGGTGCACAACATTGTCGTATAAACAGTTGAATGGGCTAATCCTTCACATTTCTTGGGTTAATCCCCAATGGGACTTAAAAGATTCAGGTCATTATTGCATCTTTCCGAATCAGATCCACATACTCGACCTTCAAAGAGACTCACACATCCGTGCTTCGCTCAAAGAAAGCCTATTAAGAAACTTTACCCTCTCTCAGATCTATTGAGCTTTTAATTTTGAATTTCAAGTTCATTAAGATGTTGACTTTCTAATTTTTTGTTTCACTAGCCAATGGACGTAAAAAATATTCACTAGGTCAAGAAACCTATTACACACAAAATTGAAATTCAAGGACACATTAAACACAGCCTAAAAGTCTAGTAACCATGACTGTAACTATCCACTAAGCAGAAACATGTGACAACATGACATAAAAAACCGGGCATTTATGCACCGACAATGAAATCCCTAATTCTATTTCTCATCCCCCAAGTTTTCGCACAGAGATGAGTTTGAAAACCAGCGTCGTATACAAATTTGAATCTCCACGTCTGCCGGAGAATTCAAGAATTTCACAAACAAACTAATTCAATTTGGAATAGTAATCGAGGCGAAAATGAATCAAACTGAGATGGAGAAGAAGCGAGGGGGCAACGAAGAAATGAGAATACCTTGTGCGAAATGGAGTCGTAAGCAATCTTGTAATCTCTCTGAAGAAGGTAAAGCCCCAGAGAAGATGCAACCGCTGCTCCGGCGAAGAAGGAAGCCATTCTCACTCTCAGCACGTAACCCATCTTCCACCCCCACGCCCTTCCGTTTTGCTTCGCAAATGCCAAATGGAAAATGCCTATTCACAAATCATATTTACCAAAAGAAAATCATATTTTTCTTTAATTGAAAATTTAGGATAAAATACAGCCGCATTTCTCTTCTCCAGAATATTTATTCAAATTCAACTCGGTATAAAATTAATTTTTAAATTCTTAATTTTTAGGTCATATATTTATGAATTTTTAATTTTACAAACATTCAATCTTTTGTTAGAAGAGTTTGCAAAAGAAAAAAAAAATTCATTTCACCCCTATTTTCTCAATTAAAGAAATAGCATATTTAAAAGTAAATTATCCCATGATATTTGTCAAATTTACCATACCAAAAAGATATTTTTTTTCTAAATTTTTAGTTATCTAATACAGTTTTCTTTTTATATAAATTAACCGACTTCTCAAATACAAAATTAGTAAAAGGAAAATTGCATCCATATCACCCACATTTTGAATATTGCGATATGGTAAAAAAATATATAGATATGACATACTGACCTTTATTTTTTATTAACATATTTTTTTTATTACAAAACTACCCTCACTAGTCCCAAATACACATGCTTTCCCTTTTCTTCCTCCTTTTGACAACCGGTCCAAATTCCTTTCCATCCTTTTTATCTTTGCAAAAATCAGCCGAACTTTAAGTTGATCTTGTGAAAATTCAAGTTTCGTTTTCTCCTTCTCTTTCTTGTTCCATCGGTTGTGAATTTGATTTGGTTAATTTCGAATTTTCCACATTTGGTGGAAATTCAAGTCCAAACCAAATATTCCAATGACTTAACGAAAGCTGCCATCTGGAACTTTACCTCGAAGTCCAATCGAAAATACCCATGGCTCTTTTCTCTTTACAGGTGTTGCAACGACTCTTTTTTATATTTTTATATTTGAAGACCCTAAATGACGAAGATGGCCAACATGAGTTTAACTCAACCGACACCTGTATGTTTCTGTGGACAAGAGATCTCAGGTTCAAATCCTCGTCCAAACATTTATTACAATACCTTTGCAAAAAAAAATTGATGAAGACAATGATATTTACAAAATTACACGGTTGCCCTCAACTTATAGCACTTAATATTTTTTTATTTTTAACACATTTTTTTATTTTAAATTTAGCTTGTGATAATTTATATTTGATACGTATTTGCTAGTGTGTTGTTTGTATCCAATTGTCATTATTTTTATTATATATTAAGTAATTCACAAGTATCCATGTGATTGATATATTATTGAGATATATGATTTTTATTAAATATTAAATCTACGTGATTGTCATATATGATTAATATCTTATTATGATACGGTTGCTATAAGATCACTATGTAATTTTTGTTTTTATGTTTGGTGTCATGTGATTACCAAGAGATCCAAATTTCATTTTTATTTGGTTTTCATTATTGGTATTATCTTATTTCAATAGGATAACAATATAAAACACTACTAAATATATTTCAAAGAATAGAAAATTAGATAACTATAAAAAAAACAATTAACTACTTAATTAAATAATTGAAGATAATCATATAACAATATAACAATTGCACGGTAATTAAATTTCATCTGCATGTTTCAACAAAAACTAACTAAAATTGAAAATAAAAGCAAAAGAATTGAAAATAAAAGCAATAGAAGATGATCATATGACAATCAGAGTAGTCAAATGATTATATCACAAGGTTAATTAAAAAAATAGAAAACAATAAGATGATAATGAGGAGATAATCAAATGATTATGTTACCAGGCTAACTAAAAATGAAAAAAAAAAAAAAATCCCCAAAGATAATTAAATGAAATAAGATAACAATCAAATTGTTGTAAAAAATTAGGACATTTTCGACTCTTTACTTCAAGCCTATTAGCAAATTTTGGTTGAATTGATCTAATTCCAAATTTCAAGTGACAAGTCTAATTTAGTTTTTTTTTTTTATTTTTCAATGATGCAAATGACCTTAATTTAACGTATGAATGAGTAATTGTTTAAAATTTTCTAACTTATGAATTATCAACTATTAGACACTAAATTGGAGGCAAAGAAACATACTTTTTAAATTGTTTCTTAAATGTTAGAAGAAAAATCCAAAGTTATTAAACTAATAGATACTTTCCAAAGTTAAAAACCAATATGCATTCTCCTGAAAAATAAATACCATTTATCAACTAAATTTGTAATTTATAAAAAATTGAAAATAGAAAAGAAAACTTAAAACAAAAATGACCATTTCTACCCCCCGCACTTGGTCCTCAAACTTTAAAATAATATGATAGACCATAAATACATCTGATGGGTTATTTGTTTTCCACTTAATAAATGTTTCTATCGATCAGGTACAAAACTAAAATTTAGAGTCATACTTCCCTCTCAAATGAGCCTACTCTGAGTAGGCGTACACAGCTTTCAAGTTTTCATGCTAATAATATGTAGGCGTACACACAGCTTTCAAGTTTTCATGCTAATAATATGACGGCCAACATAATCCTCGAGGAAAAGTGACAACGAAGACTAAACACTAGTTATGAGCAAATTCAATTAACAAAACAAAGGGAATCGTCAACAACCCTTAGGAATCTGATGAATGACGGTTTATAGAGCATGCCTTTAAAATCAAAGCCAGAGAAATCGAGTATGAATTATCAGATTCACAGTTATGATGATCATTCGTTTGAATAAAAAATCAGAAAGAGACATCTGATGAGTTTGTCATTAAAAGCATTCCTACAAATAACAACCCCCCCCTTCCCAAGAAAGAAAAAGAAAAAAAGAGAGAGAATACAACACATAAACTAAAAGGAGAAAAGAAGATCAGCTGACAAGTCCGATTGGAGAAATTACAGATAACTGATCAATCAAATCTGGACGATTTTCTGGTTCAACGTCTAAGTATTATCCAATCCCTTCCTCCAGGGCCCCCCATCGAGCCATAAGATTAGCACTTTTCATATAATCTCTGGAAAATCCACAGAAAAGGGAATCCTCCATGAATATCCACTAAGAAAATACCGCTAAGATGTTCATTCATAACAGTCTTATCAAAACACGTAACAATGTGCATTCTTATAGACACTAACCACTTCTTGATTAAAAAGTTGAGCTTCTCAACCAACTTGAGAAAATCACTACCGAAAGATAATAATAATAATTCAAATCGGTTGCCCCTTATCAATTTGCATCTCAATATGAACAAAAACAGGAATAAATGCAGATTGCATACAAAAGAAAACTTAGACCTTAGGGAACCCCCACTCAAATTCCGATCAAACAAGAGTACTTACTATCTTCTTGAAGGCAACGAAGCAGCAGCCATCCTGTCACCGCACATACAAATTAAGCTCATTAAACTTATGTTTCAATCACTCACAGTCAAGAGACATTGAGCAAAAGAACATTGATCGTGAATCCACATGCTAGAGGGTTTAGAATGATACCTCCCCTGATGTTTCCCAGAAAAATTGGCACTAGACCTCCCATCAGTCAAAGGTAAGCTTTGACTGCTCCCACTTGATGTTCTATCAAGAGCGGCCCCATTTTCAAACCCTAAAAACACGGATGATTCACCAGGTTTGGCTTCCGAGACATTCAGTTCACGACTATCCTTTGATCTTGTGAAAAGTTTTACGTTCAATAGGCCTCCACCAGCAGGCGAATGAAAACCATTTTTAGGTTGATTCTTCATTTGTATGCCCAGAGGAGAATCCTTCGTCATATTTGGAGTAAAAACAGAAGTCTTCTCGGATTTCATGTTTTTTGAATCAGCAGATGAAATCCTCTTTGACCGATTAGTATGAGCCATTGGGGTCATAGCAACAGAAGGCAAATGTGATGAATAATGAGATGAAGCCGCAGCTGCGGCGGCAACCTTAGCAAAAGCTGCAGTAGCTGCTATTGTCTTCTGTGCTCCTTCACGAAGCTGAATATAATCGCCCTCAATCACAAATAACTGATGACAAATTAAATTAAATTAATTTCTGTTTAAGATATTGCAACTTTTACAGCCATACACACTGCTAGAAATAAAAAGCCATTTAACATGCATCAAAGTTCTGGAGAGTCTCACTTCTGGATGACCAGCTACGAAGTCTTCGAGCTTACCATACTTCTTCTCATAATCACGCCAATGTAAAGGTGCAAGCATCTTGCACAGCCTATTCGGCAGCTGCGTTTGAAAGAGCAAATAGCAATTAAGAAAAAGCCCAGCAAAATATTGTTTTCTCAAAGTACAATCCACTTTGATAAAAGTGTACAAAATAAAACTCACTGTTGAACTTATTTGAATTCTACCACCAGCTGGAATAGTGCGAACAATGCAAGCCAATAATGCTCTTTCATCAAGGAGGGCAGTTTCTGATGTCTTCCCCACCATCATTGGAATTTTCAGCGCAGAAGAAACAAAAGCTTCAGGTACAACCGCCCCAGATCCGGAAGCATTGTTGATAGCCATTTCATTGACATTTACATTGTGAACGGAGGAAGAAGCAAAGGTTAATGTACTGACAGCAGGACTTAATTTTCCCCCACTTAACCCTTGCTCCTCGAGAACTTGATCACCTGCACCCAAATCATTTTGATCCTAGGCCAAACGAAGAATAGCTTAAGTTAAATAAATCTTGAACCAAATAAGCAATCACCAAGTAATGAAGGGAAGAAGGAACGAAGGGTTCACCTTTTCATTCTTGTGCTGAATAGAAGTGGAACCAATCCTTAAAGCATCATGAAATTGAGAGGTAACATGTTGCAAGCTTGTATCAGGTTGTAGGGGTACTTGGTATCCTCTATCCACCGATTCAAGCTAAAAAGGATATACGTATTGTTAAGATTTCAAAAACTAAACAAATCAGTAATTCATTAATCATTTGAAGTTTAAAATATATAGATGACCTGTGTTTCTCCAGTGGACAAGGAAAGCCCTGAATCAGATTCTCTTCTTTTGCTGGTATGAACATCCAGATAATCTGGTTCCAGAGCTTGCCCATTATCAGCCATTTCGTATGGGTAATTAGCACTTGATGTCATAATGCCTTGAACATTTTGAGTTGACTGAAGTTCATTCTGAACAGATACAGTGGAACCCTCTGAAACAATCTTGAGAAGATGCATAATATTTAATTTGCTTCCTACCATATGCAAAGGAAAATATATATATCAATAGCCACTTACCTGATCAGTCTGCCATGGTTGGATGGATGATAAAGTTGGTAATGATGAAAAATGCCCCATGTGAGATTGAGGAACTTGGGATGGTACAGAATGAGGAACTCCTGGTTGATGCATCAAAAAAGGATGCAGAGCCGCCATCTGCCCAGGTGGAAGATAGGGTGGCATCCCGGGGAGAGATGATGGAGCCATTGGAACTCCAGATACATGGTCAATCTAAAGCAAAGAAAGATCAGCCATATTATTAGAAAAGTCATCAATGTTTTTTCAGGTGTATATTGTAACTGCAACGAGATGGGGACTGTTGTTCAAAATTATTTCTACTTCATTTATTATTGATCCATGTACTGACTTTTAATACCAACAGTTCGACAGGGGAAGGACACGAAATTCCACCTGGATAGATGAATTGCTAGTCAAATTAAAAGATGAAACATTTTCTGGATTCCCATTTGGCAGTGCCCCATTATTCCCAGTTGAAGCTGCTCCACCTAATTGGTTACCAGTGGTTTGTCCATATTGTGGTACATCCTTAGAATTTGCCTGAGATATATTCGACTCGTCATTGTAAGTCCCACTTCTTTCCCTTGCATCAGCCAACTCAAGTTGGAGTTGTTGCAAGGCATGCACGTGAAGCCTCTCCATCTCTGCAAACTAATATTTAAAAAGAAAATAAGAACTAGAAAATTAACCATAATAAATTAAAAAAGCAGAGAAATACTGCTCTAGGCAAAATTAAACAAATAGCCCTAGTGTGCTGCAGTGGTTCCTGAATGAGAATTAAAATATTGAAAAATATGAAATCTGTCATTGTAGAGGTCATTAATAACGAGTTCGGAAAGGGGAAATCTGAAAATACAGCAGACCTCATAGATTTGATGACAAAATAAAATGATTTTGATGATCCAATGAAAGAAAATGAAAATTGAATATAATCATAATGACCTCTACAATAATAAGCAATCACAAAGAAAAAAAAGAACCAACCTGGCGCTGGCAACCAAGCCATAGCTGGTTATACTGCTCTGTACGTTCACGCAATTCAGCCTGTAAGGAATGGTTAGTAGTTGATTGCAAAGCGTCCATTTCCTGGACACGAGCAATCCAAGCATGGGCTTCCCTCAATTGTTCATCTTTGTACAAAATGGTTTCTTGAGCAATCCTATGCTGAATAATAGCAAACTATAAGATATTTATGAAGTTATGTAGTTGTTTTGCAATATAACCATATACAACCATATGAATGATAATACCAGGGGGAAATTGATTGTAACAAATAAAATCGTCTTTTATATGAGAACAATCACTTTCATGGAGGAAAAAAAATGAAAGAACACACAGGCGTACACACACACACACAAAAAAAAAAAAAAAAGCCCACAAATAAGGGAAAAGAGTCCCTTTACAAGAAAGGACTCCAACTATACAAAATTTTGCCTAAAGCTTCGAGAAAATCAAAAGAATTTCCTCCTCAATCACTCTATTAACACTCATCCTCACCCCACTCTCAAGTAACAGATATCCAATATGATTATTTTCCTTTCTACTACTAACCACTCTGTTGAAGAAACTAATATTGCAGTTCCCTTCCTTGGCCCATTTAACTTTAGCCTTTTGACTCCAACTGACATTTTCCTTTCTAATTAACTCTTGGAAATCCCTTTTCAAGTCATCCCTCTCCACTCTCAGACTTCTGCCTACAGGACCACCCAACTTGAGACTGTCAATTTCCTCAATTTTGCCTAAAATTTCCTTCTTAATAAACTTCTCTACTCCACACTTTAAGGTTTCCTTTAAGCCTCCTCAGCTTTCCCATCAGACGATAACCTCCCACTTCCCTTGGACTGTCATGCTCCACCAATTTAAAATATGACCCTTAAAATTCAAATGATCCAACCATATATTCTCAAAACAAACTGGGCACGAGCTCCATTTTTATATTCCAAAATTTGAATTAATTTAATGCATATTATTTATTTTTCTATTTTAAGTTTTTATATTTAAATTTAAATTTATATTTTATCTACCAAATAAAAACTTACAATCCACAATACAAAAAATTTAGATTCCAATACACGTTCCATTTTATGATTTAGCAATATTGTTCTCTGTTATAAGGCAGCAGAAGATTTGGACCATATCTTTTCAAGTTGTTACTATGAGAGTACCATCTGGGATTACTTTGCTCATATATTTGGTAGGAAATTGCTCGCCCCAGAGCAGTAGGTAATTTCATTGAGGAATACCTCCTCAATCCGCTTGTTGAGGAGAAAGGCAAATTTCTTTGGAGTGCTACCACCTGTGCGATCTTGTGGTTTTTATGGGGTGAACGGAATAATAGAATTTTTAGTGTTATGGAGAGGGACTAAGGATCTTTGGGTCACTTGTTCGTTATCACGTTTCGCTCAAGGCTTTGATATCGAAAGCATTTTGTAATTATCCTTCAGGTCTTATTTACCTTAGCTACGATCTTTTCTTGTAGTGGACTTTCTCAAGGCTTGGCTTTTGCCGCCCTTGTAATTTTCTCATTATATCTCAGTGAAATTGTCTTTATTCATCAAAGAAAAATGTATGTGTATTGTGATTACAAGACATTCTTTAGATGAAAAATCCACATGTTGAAAGGAGAAAGGTTAAAACAAACATCCAAGCAATAAAAAAACAAATTGCCTATGCCAAGAGAAAACTCAAACAAGAAATAAATACATTTAGAAGTAATTGAGAAAATGGATGTATTGTGATCACTAGACACTTCTTAGATGCTAAATGATGTAGTAGGAATAGGATATTATGGTAAAATCCTTAATCTATTAAGATTAGGATTAATTTATGTTATTTATTAGGAATAAGGGTTAGTTTCTTTTATTAATTAGAATTAGGATTAGTTTGCTATAAATAGAGTACCTGTCTTCTTGTATTCACAACTTTTAAGAATTCTCTCATTTGAGTACTACATCAAATTGGTATTAAAGCAACCATTTGGGCCAATATAGGTGGAAGACCAGGAAACTCTTCATGACACCAATCACAAGAGGGAGCTATCACAAGAGGAGCTTTATGAGTTGTGTTTGTTGCCAAACAACAAACATCTAACAAGGGGGAACCCTTAAACTTCCAAAAAAAATTATCAAGATTTTGAAAAAATGGACTATTACCACTCAAGGAAGATGACGAAGAAAAAAATAGAGCAGTTGAAAGAGTTAAGAAAGTCAAAGTTACTCCAAAAAGCAGCACTGGAATTCTGATTCTAGTGATTCAGAAGAAGAATTCCAACGTAATAATTTCACCCGTGCTCGATTTTCTCAAGGAACCTATCATTATCCACATTTAAAATTTGATTATAGTGATTCTAGCGATTCCAACAAAGATTCTAATGCAGTTTGGAATGGACTAACAAGGATGGACACGAACTAAATACAACAGTGCCAAAATTATCAAGACATATGATGAACCTTCCTCAACGAGTAGAAAAGAACATAAGAGATGAATGAAGAAGACCTACCCAAATGGTAGCAGAAAGAAGTTTTTCATTTGAAAGAGAGCGAAATACCAATTCGAGCAGGATGTTGATGTTTTCATAAATATTATGACCAAGTCCAAGAAGAAAGAGAAGAAGATAAAATCCACATACCTTCATTCGGTGGAAATTCGGACTTGGAAACTTTCCTCGATTGGATGAAGAATGTTGAGAACTTTTTCGATTATATAAACACACCGGAAGACAAAAAAGTAGAATTAATTGTCTTCAAGTTGAAATCAAGGGCGTTGGTTGGTGGAATCAAATCCAGTTGGCTAGAAAGTTGATGGGCAAAAGACTAATAGAAAATTGGCAACGAATGTTGAAGATGATGAAATTTAGATTCTTACCACCAGATTATGAACAAATTCTTTATCAACAAAATCAGAAAAATATGTGAAAGAATCAAACTATGGCTGACTTTACCGAGAGAATAGAAAAAAGGCTGCAAAAACAGAGAAAACCACATGGGAAAAACCTTTCAACAATTATCCACATAGAAATACAGAGGCTAGAAAGCAATCTCAATTTGATAGCGCTTTAGGGACAAAATGGTGTAAACCAAAGTATACTTTTCTGGAAATTTTCTCTTATCTTCCCAATATGGTGAAGATGTTTATTTATAATAGGATTTTTACAACAGAAAACTGTTTTAGTTGTAACAACTTTAACAGTTTTGGTTAGTTAGCTAGGTAGTTTATTTAGTTACATCACAACAACTAAAGACGATGAGCTGAGTAATAATGGTAAAAGGTGCGAGTAAAAGCTCACTTTGGACGAAGAAGAAATTAAAGAAGCTATTTTCAAAAAGGAGAGGGTGCAACAACCTAATTAAGAGGAAAATTCGGGAAACCCACATAAAATTACATTTGGGTACTTAGATGAAATTGCCGATCAGGCAAAGGTGACAAAAAGTAAACACCCGACAAAAAGGAAGAAAATTGCTTGCCCGACGAAGGAAACAATTGGAAGACAGCTGACATCCCATTCAAAATCGTTCCCCAGATAGAGGAAGATGAAGCAACACTGCGAGATGAACGACTTAGTGAAAATTGTTGCCAAATTTTTCTTTCTGGCCTGACCCAAAAGGCACATTCTCAGTTCCGGTTCCATAATTATTTTCACAATTCATCCATCCATTTTCCTTCTCTTAACCCAACCCAGATGCTCCAATCTATTCCAAACAAAAAAAATTTGGTTTTCTCAACCCATGACCCACACATTTTCACCCAAAATCATCTCAAAACCCAGCTCGGTTTTGAACTCCATCCAATATTAATACAATATGTCATCTGGCCCATATTTAAACCTACTGAAGAAATAACAAACCAACCACAATTGGACTATTATCACACTTACAAAATGGGCTTTTATTCATTTTATGAGAAATATACATATTCTTTGACAACAGAGTTCTTTTTTACTACATTAGTTCTACGATCAATTGACAGAAATAGCAGAATTGAGATATTATTGACGTTGGATGTTTCTAGATGACTCCATTCGACTGGCTTACTTTTTTATTTTTACCTTCATTTTCATTTTAAAACTTGAAGGTGAGTTTACTTTTTGGAGAGATAGAATGTGGTAGTAGGAATAGGATATAATGGTAAAATCCTCAATCTATTGGGATTATGATTAGTTTCTTTTATTTATTAGGATTAAGGGTTTAGTTTTTTTAATAATTAGAATTAGAATTAGGATTAGTTTAGTACTCGTATTCTTGTATTCAAAACTTTCAAATATTAATAAAATTCTCTCATTTGAGTTAAATTAATAAATCTATAGGTCAAAAGAAGAAATTTTAAATTCAACATCCTCCCAATAAAAAGATTCAAACTGTCCATGCCAAGTTTAAGCTTGAACCCACTGAACCCCATCCTTGTAAAGCACCAATGTTTACAAGATTCAAGAAATAAAGTACACCATTTAAAAGCAGCAAATTTCTAGCTTGCCCAAAGATGAGAGGCAGAGACTACTCCACAGCATTAAGAACCATTATTTATTGTACCTGGCTATCTGCATTATAACAAGTTTTTTCTCCAGCACATGGACTCTTTTTTTACTTTACTTCTTATGACTTCTCTAGCACATGTACTCGCTTTTATTTGTTTCTTCGAAAACATTGTAGTATTGAATTAAACAAATTGAATCTATTTTTTCAAGTTTCTGCAGTATTGATACTCCTTGGGAACATAATATGAGTTCATAAACCAGAACACCCAACTTAATCCAACATTCTGATGTGTTTTCTTAATCTACATCCTTCACAAAGAAATGAATTGAAAAACTCTAAAAGTTTCTTCATCAAACAATACCATGCAACAATGTTTAAAAAGGATAGTAAAACGGAAGAATGATGATGTAATGGTGTTTAAAGAGGATAGTAAAAAGGAAGAAAGATGGTATAGAGAAATTTATTTTCAACTTAATCAGGAAGAACAATTCAACAACAAAAAAGAAAATATAATAAAAAGACACTTGGGAAAGCAACAAACCTGCTCCTGTAACTCAAGAAGCTGCCGCTCTTTCTCATGAATGTGTTCTTGAAGTTCATGCAATTGTTTTATTTGCTGAGCTCTTTCGGCTTCAGAATGATCACGTTCTCTCCTACAAAGGATATTTTCTAATTTTCATAACTTTATGACTTAATATGGCAGTGTTGTATAATACAAATCCATAATAGAAGAAACACCATTTACAGCAGAGCCAAGAAAAATGAAGATTGTATATAATGTACTGCAATAAAATTAACATACTAAAGAATGTGTTAGGATGTTAGCGTAAGCAAAAAGTAAAATCAATGGCAAAAGGGAAAAGTTGAAGGACTTCTACAAAAAAAAGTAACCTGTAAGTCGCTATTTCTTTATCTTGTTCCCGCAGAAGATCATCCTTGGCCCAAGCCTGTGAAAAAGTTATAGAATAAAAGAGTTGATGGAAAAAACAAATCATTCCAAAACATTCTTATGCAAGCAAATCAAGCATGAGGAAAAAACAACAGACCGCTTCGTTGTCTAATTTAATTGATTGCAATTCCCTATCTTTATCTTCTATTTTCCTTTCCAGTTCGCGAATAGCCTGGTCTCTTTCACATAGTTGTTCCTGTACAGCCACAAAATGTCTCATTTAAGTATCAAACTAGTCCGCATCTAATCACGGTTCCAGTAATCAATTAAACACAAAATCTTGTGTCATGCACACATCTTTAGTGGGATGAGTGGATATATAATGTCACGATTCACGAAGCTCATTGGCCAAAACAATAACTTCCAATGATCAACCCAATAAACAATGCAACTGGCAAAATGAATTTCTGAACCATAAATGATAAAGAAGATTTTAAAATAAAATAAAAGCAGCTAAAAACCTATTATAATAAAATCTTCTTCAGACAACTTGCCCAGTTAAAGAAAGTAAGAACCTGCATCTTGATGGCAGCATTACTGTGTTCTTTCATTTGACCATCAAAACTCTTTTGCATTTCCAATATTTCTGATCTTGCAATAACTTGTGCTCTAAGTTCTATCTCCATCTGTTGAAGATCCTCTCTTTGTCTAGCAACATCATTGAGCCGCCGCTGCAAAATATCATTATCTGGATTCCCATCAATTGAAATTGAACAGAAGTCAACATGAAGGGGTTCCCTTCCCTGCTGCACCTTGACATAGAGCAAATCATCTTCACTACAATGATTCGTGAGGTTCTATAAAGATAATTCCAATGCCAGAACCTTCTTACCTCATATATAGTCCTTTCATCCGACTGTGTCAACTTTGCTCTTTCCATTTCCTGCACATAAAATAAGCTTCAATTTCAACCAAACTCGTAAAGGTTACAACTCCCACGTGATGCTAATTGAACGGAAGTTTAGAAACTGGGACAGGATATGAGCTAACTTCATTATGCTCGGGGTGATGTTCAATCGAATCTGAAAGAAGACCATCTGCTTTCTATCACTCTACTAAAAGAACGCAATTCTATCAACGTGAAGATACCCGTTGAAAGCAAACAGAGTAGAGTACTCTCTTTGGACCACTTTATGTCGTCCTTGATCAAAATAAATATACGCTGTACTCTCATTTACCAAACAGGAAGCAGGAGCAGACGCACAACTAGTGTACTGCTTCCAGACCAGACAACAAGGCAAACTTAAACACGAAAAAAAAAACAATGATGAGGGAAGCCCTACCTCATCGGCGGCATCTCGGGCGGAGTGATTGTCAGCAACGGCTCGCCATTCTTGGCGGGAGAGCTGGGGAGAATGCATGGTGAGAGAAGCACCACGCGCTGCAGCCGTGGCTTCCATAAAAGGATAAAAGCGTGCGTCAATGCTCCAAATCGGTGTGTCTGAACCTCTGGGAATGTCCAGAAACCCTAGCTCCGGGGAGGGTCGAAGGAGACCCAGGAACTGAGATGTGCGATGGGGCGTGCAGAGAAGAAATATTGGAATCAAGCAGTGGCGGATTTGGAGGGCTGGAAACACAATACACCGAGTAAGAAGAGAACGACGGCGACGGGAAAAAGGAAAGGGGAGAAGGAAAAGGGGAGAAAGGAAGGCGAACGACGACAGGAGGGCCAATTTATTTTGGGGAAAGAGGCTTTTTAGGAATTTTTATTTTTATTGAGGACAAACTGTGATTTTTACTAAAAACCACTCAAGTACTTGTAATGTAACAACTCTTCTTTCTTCTCTATTACACAAAGGGGTGTTGAAAAATCAGGCCAATCTGATTATCCAGTCCAACCATTTGGGTTGATGTGAGCTGCACAATTTAAATAAATAAATATATATACATATATCGAGTCAGGTTTCATCCTATTTTGAATGAATTTAAATGTAAACTTAGATTTTACATGAAATAGGGTATAATGTGTTTGAAGGTAAACACTTACTATAGATTTATGGTTTAAAGTTTAAACATTTAGGGTGAATTTGATTTATGGTTTAAAGTTTAAACATTTAGGGTGAATTTGGAGAAGGGAAAGAGCTATGGGAAAAAATGACTATGATAATTCTAGGATTATAATCATCCTGTTACTATGATAATATGTGTTTGAGGGAAGGAATATGAATGGTAGTATTATAATAGTATGCGTTGTTGTAGTATTATGATAATATGCATTGGGGGAGGGGTTAGGAGTGTAGTAGGGAAATTTGTAAGGTTATTTAACTCTAATCCCCAATTTTGCAAAGTCTTGGCTCAAACAAGATTTGGACCAAAACCTTTTTCCCAATCCCTTTAATTCCCCACCTCAAACACACTCATAATACATTAACCACTAACCATTATGAATTGACTTAGTGGTAGAAGAGAGACATAGTTACTGAAGTTAAAGTAACCTCAAAATAAAAATTGAGTATGAGGCATCACTAATTAGTTTTTGTACTAGAGAAAAACTTTAATAATACTCAAAATGAAACCACCTAGTATTTAGATGTAAATTTTCGAGACCTTTTGACATTGTTCTAAATTGGGTCGTTTTTTTGTAAACAATGGCATTGGCCATTTTTCAAATGTTTTTGGGTGTCACCTTCGTCCATAATTAGGGAGCACCAATCATATGATCCCTAGCCCTATTCATATGTCTTAGACCATGTCAAAGATACATTTCAACACTTATCAATCCACAATCCTTAAAGTAGGGAGGGGAAAAAATGAAAAAAATTCGTTGGAGGACTAGTTTTGACACAAACACAAAAACTGAGTCGGGAGCAGCACTTAACAATTTGTTTTAGATAAATCAGCATTCCTCAAAATAAAACTACTTACTAGTTAGATGTAGATTTTGTGGATTTTTTTAACGTGGCAAAAAATGATCATTTTTTGTAGGGCATAACATTAGCCTTTTTCCGAACGTTTTGGAGGCCACTTTAGTCCAACACTAAGAAGCACCAATTCTAACCATTAGATCATTCTCATGTGCTATTGACCATGCCAAAGTTATGAACCCACACTTATCAGCCCATAATCATTGACTAAAGAGGTGCAAGATACAAAAAAAAAAAAAAAAAAAAAAAACCCTTCGAAGACTAGTTTTGAGACAAAAATAAAAATTGAGTCTAGAGCATTACTGCTCGGTTTTTGTGAAGAAAAACTTTAATATTACTCAAAATGAGACCACGCATTAGTTAGATGTGAATTATCGAGACATTTTGACATTATTGTTCTAAATTGGATCGTTTTTTGAAGGCTATAACATTGACCATTCTCTTATGCCATTAACCATACCAAAGTTATGAACCCACACTTATCAGTCCACAACCATCGTACTAAAGAGGTGCAAGTTAAAAAGAAATAAAAAAAAACAAAGAAAACCCTTCGAATACTAGTTTTGAGACAAAAATAAAAATTGAGTCTGATACATCATTGATCAGTTTTTGTGAAGAAAAACTTTAATATTGCTCAAAATGAGACCACCTAATAGTTAAGTGTGAATTTTCAAGACTTTTTCACATTGTTCTGAATTGGGTCATTTTTTGTAAACAATGACATTGACCATTTTTCAAACGTTTTGGGTGTCACCTTAGTCCACTATTAAGGAGCACCAATCATGAGCCCTAGCCCTATTCATGTGTCTTAGACGAAGTCAAAGATACATTTCGACACTTATCAATCCCACAATCCTTAAAGTAGGGCAAAAACAAATGAAAAAATTTGTTGGAGGACTAGTTTTGACGCAAAAACAAAAAGTGAGTTGGGAGCAGCACTTAACAATTTGTTTTGGACAAAAGTTCACCATTCCTCAAAATAAAAGGACTTTGTAGTCAGATATGAATTCTGTGATTTTTTTTTAAAGTGGCAAAAAATGGCTATTTTTTTGTAGGCTAGAACATTGGCTTTTTTCCGAACATTTTTGGGGGCCACTTTAGTCTAACACTAATAAGCACCAATTCTGACAGTTAGCTCATTCTCCTGAGTGATTGGCTATGCCAAAGTAATGAACACACTTTTATGCAAATCTAAAATGAAATATTACTGGATTTTAGGAAGTCTGTAAATATTAGTTACAATGTATGTTAATTAAACAATTTAAAAACCAAAAACTGAAGTTAGATATTTTTTAAAACAACGATCCCCTTTATTATCCTACAATTTCTCATTAGAAAACGTACAACGCCCCAAACTAAAACAAAAAATAAAAACCAAACCCCAATTTTCATCATTCATTTCCCCAAACTGGGTCTTCTTCATTCGTCTCTACCTCTCAACCCTAAACGACGCTAAACCCTAAAAAACCCTAAACCCAAAAACACCCTATACTCAAAAAACCCTAAACCTCGAAAAACCCTAAACCCTAAAAGAACCCTAACCCCAAAAAACCTTGGCCCAAAGAACCTTGGCCCCAAAGAACCTCGAACCAAAAAGAACCCTAAACCCCAAGAAAAACTCTGACCCCAAAAAACCCTCAACCCAAAAATCCCTAAACCCCAAAAAACCTTAAACCCTAAACCTCTATTCACTACTACAAAAAAGGGTTTACTTGACACTAGCGACTTTTACATACTTGACGTTTTTATTAAAAAAACGTCAAGTATTGACCATTTTAAAGAAAAAACATCAAGTATAGTTTCAAAAAAATGAAGTTTTCACACAATTTCCCGAACTATTTTACATTAGCTTTTACTTGAATCTGCTAGATTTCAGATTAATCTGCTAGATTTCAGACTAGTCCTTCGCGGAGGGAAATACAAGATTTTGCTAGGTTTTGGGCCTATAAAGTAGCAAGAAATCATGAAAAATCAGTCAAAATTAGACAATTATCGTTAAATATCAATCTTTGATTTACTATGAAAAAGAAGCAAAAAAGCCGGGAAAACGCAATGAAAAAATCAAGCCTAGGACAGGTAAAAGAAATTCAATTGATCACTTATGGTTTCTGGTCCGGATACTGACAGGTCTATTCTTGGACGTTTTTTTTCGCGTCAAGTATAAGAGAGATTTTACTTGACGTTTTTTTCGTGTCAAGTAAAAGTTCGGTATACTTGACGCGAACAAAACGTCAAGTATAGTTTGAAGAAAGTAATTTTTGTGAAATTTTTTGAATTATTTTACGTTACCTTTTACTTGACGCTTTTTTTCACGTCAAGTATAGTGCAAAATTTACTTGATGGTATTTTATCGTCAAGTATAGTGCATATTTTACTTGACATTTTTTTCACGTCAAGTATAGTTAATATTTACTTGACGCGAAAACAACGTCAACTATAGTTAACATTTTTATTTTGTCAAGTAGAAAAATATAAAAATACTTTTTATTTCTCTCATTTCATGAAATTAATTTATTAAAATAAACTTATTAAAAATTATTTTATTAAAATTTTCCCTCCTTTCTTTTCTCATTTTATTTCACTATAAATCTTATAGTGACAAAGTTCATCTCACTATAAAAAATTAGTGACAAAGTTTTAGTGGCACAAATAATTTTTGTCCATAAAAGTTCCTTTATCGCGACGCAAAAAGAATATGTCACGTTTTTAATTTGTGCCACTAAAAAAATTAGTAACACACAAAAACATGTTACTAAAAATTAAATAATTTTAGCAACTAACTTAAATGTTTGTTAAAACTTCAAATTTTCACCCATACTTTTAACTTTCCTCCAATTTTTCAGTAATGAATTTATTAAATATATATTCTCTTTTATCTTCTCTCTCTTCTAAAAAAACTCCTCCCATAAACCGACCTTTTAAAAACATTGTTCTTTAATTTTTTTTCCACATTTACTAAAAACCAAAATTTCCTCCTGTTTTTATAAGAAAAGAAAAAAAGTCTCTCTTTTATTTTCCCCTCTTTTCCCCTTCTCTAAAATTTCCCCAATTTTCCCGTTTTTCCAATCTCCCTCCCTTTCACCATACACCTTGCCTTTACTTCGTCGTGCACGCCCTCGCAACCCCTTGTCGCACGCGCCGCAACTCTTCTTTCCACGCCGCACGCCACTACAACCCTCGTAGCACGCCGCACGCCGCCACCAAGTTTTTTCAAGGTAACCTTCTCTATCGAATTGGTGCTATAAATGATCCGGGGTTCGTGAGGTGAGGTTTTCTAGCATAGGGGATTACAAGAGCTTTACAATGATTGCTGAAACATCATAGACCATACTGATAAGCTTTGAACATTCTCTAATTACACGAAATCGATTCAAAGAAAGACAATTTGAAACGACGAATACAGAAATCAATTCAACCAAAATCGTCAACATAGTCGAAGTAGAAGGTCTTTTTCTTTCATTACACTCCTATGGCCGACGATTTATAGCTTATAATTCTTCTCTATTGTTGCTTTCAAATTTCAATCTGTGATGCAGTGTACTTGGGAGTAGAAGACGTGGTACAATGGGAGAAATGGAACAATCAAAGATATGGTTGTTAGAAGGTAAAATATGACTTCTTAATTGGCTGTTCTGTTTCAGCCCATATTGTGTTTGGGGTAATGCTTGACTGAATTTAACCCAATTAGTTTTGCAGAAAGAGTGTGAATGTTGGAAATGGTGGTTGCGCTTGATAATTTAAGTTATTTTTAGCTTGCCCAGTTAAGAAAATAGCATCTCCCAAACTTGTAGATTAAGTTATCTGATCATTGAGACATGTTCAAGCTTCTACTTTTAAGTTTTTGTAATTTTACTTCTTCTCTTCTTTCAGGTTTTTTTTTTAAAGTTCACTTTCTAGTTTAATCCTCTGCCATTGGAATGTTCTGCAAATCATCTAATTAAATCCATAAATTGGTATCCAATTTTCCATCTTTTCCATAAATTTGCAATGCCAAGCTGGTTATATGTTGAACTTTTGTTGAGTTTCTATGAAGAAATATATATGTTATGTGATTCTGTTTATATAAAAATTTTAGTGAGCCAATGTTAAGCAGTGGTACATTTAGTCATAATGAATTGTCCTACTCGATGAAACCAATAGTGTACATTACTTTGCGTCTGCACTCTTGTTAGGAATAAGCTTAAAAAGCGGAGTTATGATATTTTTTCCTGCTTATATGCTATTGATTATGGGTTCTTAGTGCTATGTTAATCAATTAGTAAAGTTCTTTTTCTGCAATTTTCCTTTTTTACAATGATAGAGAATATGTCTATGATCGAAGAATATGGGAAGCTACCAAGACTTACTATTTTATTCAATATGTTCTTCATTTCTACGAATCTTCAAGTGCAAGATTCATTTTTCACGTTTCTCATTTCCTGTTTCCAGTTTATCGTTTATCGATTTCTATTGTTTGTTTTCATCATTCATTTCCCCAAACTGGGTCTTCTTCGTTCGTCTCTACATCTCAACCCTAAACCCTAAACCCTAAACCCTAAAATACCCTAAACCCAAAAAAACCTTAAACCCCAAAAAACCCTAAACCAAAAAAGAAAAACCTTCAACCCCAAAAGACCATAAACCTAAAAAAACCATAAATTCAGAATTACCATAAACCCCCAAAAAATTTAAACCGTGAAAAATGCTAAACACCGAAGAACCCTAAACCCGAAAAACCATAGCCTCGAAAACCCTAAACACCAAAAAACCCTAAACCCAAATAAACCTTAGACCACAAAATAACCTAAACCATAAAATACCCTAAACCACAAAAAACCCTAAACGATGAAAAAACCTAAACCACGAAAACCCTAAACCCCAAAATCTCTTACACCCTGAAAACCCCTAAATCCCAAAAAAACCCTAAACCACAAAACTCCCTCTCAACCCTAAACCCTAAACCCCTACATCTCAAAAAAACCCTAAACCAAAAAAACTCATTCTCAACCATAAACCTCGAAAAACCCTAAACACCAAAAACCCTGAACCCCAAAACCCTAAACCCCAGAAAATCCTAAAGTCCAAAAACCCTAATCCTGAAAAAAATCCTAAACCCCAAAAAACCTAAACCCCAAATTGCCCTAAACCCCGAAAAACTTAAAACCCCCAAAATTCCCTAAACCCCGAAAACCCTAAACCCCGAAAAACCCTAAACCCTAAGAAACCTAAGCCTCAAAAACCCTCAACCCCCAAAAAAACTCTAAACCAAAAACAACATTAAACCCCAGAAACCCTAAACAAAAAAAAACCCTAAACCCTAAACCAAGAAAACCCTGAACCTCAAGAAAACCCTAAACCTCAACAAACCATCAACTAAAAAAAAACGTAAACCCCAAAAACCCTAAACCCCAAAAAGCTCCAAACCCCAAGAAACCTTAAGCCCCAAATAACCCTCAACCACAAAAATCCCGAAACCCCAAAACCCCTTAAACCTTGAAAACCCCTAAACCCCAAAAAACCAAAAAAAAAAAAAAAAAAAAACAAAACCCTAAACCTAAAATCCTAAATCGATAAAAAACACTAAACCCAAAAAAAACACTAAACCAAAAAAAACCTTAAGCATCAAAATATCCCTAAACCCCAAAACACCCTTAAACCCTAAACCCAAGAAAACCCTAAACCCAAAAATCCTAATCCCCAAAAATCCTAAACCCCAAAAAACCTATAACCCAAAACACCCTAAACCCTAAAAAACCCGACATCCAAAGAAATCTCTCAACCCAAAATTACTAAAAACCCAAGAAAATCCTAAACCCCAACAAACCCTAACCCCAAAAAACCATGACTAAAAAAAACCCTAAGCCCAAAAAAAAAAAGAAAAAAACATTAAACCCTAAAAGTCCCTAAACCCCAAAAACTTTTGAAACCAAAAAAAAAAAAAAAAAGTTGAACCCTCAATCCCAAAGAACCCTAAATTGCAAAAGAACCCTGAACCCCCACAAACCTAAACCCTAAACCCTAAACCCAACAAACCCTAAATCCTAAACCCCTTCTTTGTTCAGTATGTTCTTCATTTATATGAATCTTCAAGTGCAAGATTTCTTTTTCACATTTTTCTCATTTTCTGTTTCTAGTTTATCGTTTCTCGATTTTTGTGTTTTTTGTTTCTATTATCTTTTTACTATTTCCTATTTCTCACTTCATCTTTCTTGTTTCATCTCTCATTTTATGTTTTATGTTTCTTGTTTATTTGTTTCGTATTTCCTGCTTCATGTTTCTCAAGCCCCATCTCCAAATCCTAAACCATGAACCAAACCTTAAACCTCCACCTCTAGCTTTCAAACCCAAACCGAGTCACATTAAAAAGGGAAGAACTAAATATTTAAAAACATTACAGAGTGGTAAGGTAATCAACTCAACAAACTCTAAATCCTAAACCCCTTCTTTATTTAATTCGTTCTTCATTTCTATGGATCTTCAAGTGCAAGAATCCTTTTTCACGTTTCTCATTTTATATTTCTAGTTTATTATTGCTCGATTTCTATTTTTTGTTTTCTGTTGTCTTTGTATGATTAATGTATTTCTGTTTTTTATTTTCTGTTGTTTTTGTATAATTAATCTTCAAGTGCAGCAATGATATTTATAAAAGAAATATTTGTATAATTAATGTATTTGATTTTTTTTTGAAATTTTAGGAAACTAAAATATGAGAAAATATACAAAGGGTAAAATTGTTCTAAAATTTTGTAAAAATCTAAAACAAAATAATATTCAATTTTGGGATGCCCGTAAATATTAGTTACAAAGTTGAATTTAGAAAGTTAATTAAACATTTACAAAAAAATTGAAGTTAGATATTTTTAAAACAACCATCCTTGTTTATTATCCTACAATTTATAGTTAGAAAACGCACAATACCCCAAACTAAAACACAAAATAAAAACCAAACCTAGTTCTCATTATTCATTTTCCCACACTGGGTCTCCTTCGTTCGTCTCTCCCCCTCAACCCTAAATCCTAAACCTCAAAAAACCCTTAACCCAAAAACTCGAAACCCCAAAAAAGCCTAAACCCCAAAACACTCTAAATTGCGAAAAACCCAAACCCCGAAATACCCTAAAAAAACCCTTAAACCAAAAAAGAAACCCTAAACTTAAAAAAAGAAACCTAAACCTAAAAACGTAAAGTAGCAAATCCTTGGATTGTTTGGACCAACTAAAATGAGATCAGAATAAGATTAGGGAACTTTTTAATTTTTTTCAAGGATAATTAAATGAGAATTTATATGGAAATAATTTTTTTATTTCATTTATAAAAATTAATCGTGAAAACTTTTTAAATTTTCAAGAAGAATTATTATGAATAAGAAAGAAAATGAAATTATTTACAAAATATATCTTAAATTATAAATGAAATTATTTATAAAACATAAAGGTTGCTGTCAAATTATAGCAGGGTAGTTGAAACTGTTGACGACTAATGGAGGAGCAATCATAGAGAGGCCTTAATGGCCCAAATTAAAAATAGCTAACTTAAAAAAAACAAATTGTTTTGACTCTTGGCTCCAAATTGTTATAAAAATAGGCTTTTAAAATAGAGATAAATGGGAGAATAGCAAAATTTAGTATAACAAATCAATTTTGGGAAAACTGCTGGTTACATAATTTTTTGGATTTTTTTACCTGTTTATAGCTTTAAGTAGATAATATGTGTTTTGAGATACAATGTATTTGCCAAATAACACACCAGATACAGTGAATTTGCAAACTACAATTAGTTTGGTAAAATATTAACTAATTTGGACTAACAAGATTTTTCCTATATCCCCTAAATATATGTCTATAATTCATAACAAATTTTTGGATTTTTAGTATTTAAATCAAATTAATTAATATTTATTTATTTAATTCAGGTATAATAAAGATTTTCCCCACAAAATTGCTAAAATATTTTCAACCGTTCTTCATTCATTAGATTTCATAATATTTTGAATTCAAATATTATGAAATCTAATCTCTAAAATAATGACAATCACTACGAAAATAAGATAATACATAGTACCTATGGTTAATAAAAAAATGGCTATGAGAATTTCAACCATTCCCAAATCATTATATTTCATAATATTTTGATTTCAAATATTACATCATATCCTTAATGACAAACATAAATTAAACATTTCATATTATTTATATTTCAAGTTATTTAAAAAAATTATCAGATAATACATCATACGTATGATTAATAATAGTTTAAAAACAAAGTTTTATCATCACTACAATCGTGCTAATTATGATTATACACTTACTTTGATTGATTTTTATTAAAAAAATAATAATTTATTGTGCCTCTTGTATCAGATAATTATTTTTCACGTTCTGTTAATATTCATATTTATTTTAGTTAGATGTTTTATTTTGTATGTGACGTTTTATTTCCAATCATCCTTGTTATGCATGTGTAATCAAGAAATATAATACGTGTGTTATGTCTTTTTGTGTAGGATAATACATGTTTTACTTGTATTTGCATGATACAAATAATGAGACCAAATATCATACCATATAGTGTATCTCCAAACTTTTGAAAAATATTAACTAATTTAAGATATTTTTGAGATTGACAAATTTTTTCCAATATCTCCTCAATATATGCCTATAATTCATAACAAATTTTTGGATTTTGAATCAAATTAATTAACATTTATTTATTTAATTCATAAAACTTATGTTTATTAAATATTTCTCCTCAAATTTTTTTAAAAGATTTTCAACGGTTCATCTTTTCTTAAATTTCATACTATTTTGAATTCAAATATTATGAAATCTAATCTCTAAAATAATGGTAATCACTAATCCACTATTTTCATAAGATTTATATTTCAAATTATTTTGAAAAAAATAATTAGATAATACATGGTTATTTTAATTTATATTTCAAATTGTACACTTAATTTAATTGATTTTTATTAAAAAAACTAATTTATTGTGTCTCTTTAATTAAAGAAATATATTTTACAAACAACATTCAAATTTGGTAAATGTTAACTAAATTTGCTATTTTTTTTTGCTAGATTTATGCTAATGGAAAATATATATACAATATTTTTAAATTTGTTATATTTTAAACAATTTATTAAATAACACATAATATATAAATTTTAATAAAAAATTGAATTTAAATTTTAATATATAATTTGAATATATGTTTTTAATAACAATTTGAATTTAAATTTTAGGATTTAATTATGCCTTAATGACATTTTTACAATTATTTGAAACTTCTTCTTTTATGTTTTATTAGAGAAAAGAAAAAAAAGAGATTGAGAGAGTGGCAACTGACAAGAGATAAACACAATGTGAAAGAGAATTTTTTTTTTTATTGCAAACAAGAGAGAAGAGCTTAAATGAATCTCGAATGTATAAAGAACTCATCGATTTGAGTGAACGAACTCACCAATACGTATCTTGTTAAGGTGTATATAACTGTTGAATTCTATGGTATCATTTCATGATTTCATTTTTATTATAATATCAACAATGCTCCCCTTTTCAACTTGAAGCTTTCGGTTATAGCTGTTCGACAGGTGTAGAGCCAAACCCTTTGATTGAATGTGTCTCAATTTTGCAATTACCAATTTCAAATGAATGGCATATTTTGGACATTGAAATAGATTTTAAATTTTGCAGGCATAAGATGGAGCTTCCCATTAATGATAAATTTTCTAATCTTTATGTTTTTGTGAGAAATTTTTTATGTTATTTCAATTACAATGTATTTGAGATTTAGGTAAATAATTGTACTTTTTATATCGGATAGGAGTATTTGAGAGATTGTTTCATTTATTTATTTTTTATGTTTTACTAATATAATAATTTAAAATTATTTTTGCTATTTTTACAAAGTAAAACTCATAATTTGACGATCCTTTCAAATAAGGAAGCCCAATCTTATTAAAATGGCCTAAACATTTTTGGCAGTTGGTATGAGTTGGTATGAATGGATGTTATTCAACCACGTCTCCATTTAGAATACACGTTTTATTTCCTAAAGAAGAGGTAAAATCTTTTCCCTTTGCAATTGCAAATTTCCTTCGTTCTTCATCTTTATTTCCTCAT
The DNA here is from genome assembly GCF_000004075.3 of Cucumis sativus. Classification (NCBI taxonomy): domain Eukaryota; kingdom Viridiplantae; phylum Streptophyta; class Magnoliopsida; order Cucurbitales; family Cucurbitaceae; genus Cucumis; species Cucumis sativus. The sequence continues at coordinate 7,465 of NC_026659.2, read as the reverse complement.
TTTACTGTCGTTGTTACACATTGTTTGGTAGGTTATAACTTAGTTGCTATTGTAGCTGTTAAATGTTAATGGCTGGTAGTTTAGTTGTTTAATTTTTTATTTGGCTATTATCTTTTTTACTTCGTTGAATGCAACTTTCTTTGTTCATTTGCAACATTTTAACATTTTAATGGTAGGTTATTGCCCTTTGTAATAACAAATTTTATTTGAAAGAAACAGTTTGCAGCACTTTAATAGTTGAAAACTTGCAACTCTATTTCATTGCTCCTCTCACAATAACAAAAAGGCCCTTCAAGTTGAGTTAATTGCAATCTGTTGAAGTAATATAATTACAAATTAATTCGAATTCTTTGGAGGTGTTTGGGGGAAGGAAAGGAAAATGGGGAACATAATAAGAAAAATGGAGATTATGAAAATGAAAGGATTATTTATAATCGTTGTTTGAGGAAGGAATAAGTGAGACGATTATGGATGATTATTTATAATATTTGTTTGCATAAGAATTATGATAAAAAATGTATTTCTTTTCATTTGTGTAAAAATAAAAAAATTTGTATGAAAAAAATAACGAAATAATTTTTTAATGGGTATGAAACTCTTGTTTTTCTCGTGAACCCAATACAAAATGAAAAATGTACTAGTATTGGGTCATTTCTTCGTAGGTTATAACATTGACCATTTTTTCAACGTTTTGGAGCGAAAATAAAAACCGACTCTCGCATATATTTTTTTCGGCCTTTAATATCACTCAAAATAAGGCCACCATGTAGTTAGACGTGAATTTTTGATACCTTTGGCATCGTTCTAAATTGGATTCTCTCTTCGTAGGCTATAACATTGACTTTTTTTCAACGTTTTGGGGCGAAAATAAAAATCGACATTCGAAGATATTCTTTTCGGCCTTTGTGGGCAAAAACTTTAATATCACTCAAAATGAGGCCACCCAGTAGTTAGATGTGAATTTTCGAGACCTTTGACATCGTTCTAAATTGGGTCCTCTCTTCGTAGGCTAGCATTGGCCATTTTTTAACGTTTTGGTGCGAAAATAAAACAAGACTCTCGGCATATTTTTTCGGCCTTTGTGGGCAAAAAACATTAATATCACTCAAAATGAGGCCACCTAGTAGTTAGATGTGAATTTTCGAGACCTTTGACATCGTTCAAAATTGGGTCCTCTCTTCGTAGGCTATAGCATAAACCATTTTTTCAACGTTTTGGGGCGAAAATAAAAATCGACTCTCGGGCATATTTTTTCGGCATTTGTGGGCAAAAAACTTTAATATCACTCAAAATGAGGCCACCGAGTAGTTAGATGTGAATTTTCGAGACCTTTGATATCGTTCTAAATTGGGTTCTCTCTTCGTAGGCTATAACATTGACCATTTTTTCAACGTTTTGAGGCGAAAATAAAAATCGACTCCCGGACATATTTTTTTCGGCATTTGTGGGCAAAAAACTTTAATATCACTCAAAATGAGGCCACCCAATAGTTAGATGTGAATTTTCGATACCTTTGACATCGTTTTAGATTGGATCCTCTCTTCGTAGGCTATAACATTGCCTTTTTCTTCAACGTTTGGGGGCGAAAATAAAAACTGACATTCGAGCATATTCTTTTCGGCCTATGTGGGCAAAAAACTTTAATATCACTCAAAATGAGGCCACCGAGTAGTTAGATGTGCATTTTCGAGTCTTTTGGCATCATTCTAAATTGTGTCCTCTCTTCGTAGGCTATAACATTGACCATTTTTTTTAAAGTTTTGGGGCGAAAATGAAAATAGACACTCGGACATATTTTTTTGGCCTTTGTGGGCACAAAACTTTAATATCGCTCAAAATGAGGCCACCCAGTAGTTAGATATGAATTTTTGAGACCTTTGGCATTGTTCTAAATTGGGCACTCTCTTCGTAGGCTATAACATTAGTCCTTTTTTCAACGATTTGAGGCGAAAATAAAAACTGACTCTTGGACACATTTTTCTTGGCCTATGTGGGCAAACAACTTTAATATCACTCAAAATGAGGCCACTCAATAGTTACATAGGAATTTTCGATACCTTTGACATCATTCTAAATTATGTCATATTAAAGTTTTTTCCCATAAAAACTGCTTGGAGATGCCCTAGACTCAGTTTTTATTTTTCTTCCAATACTTTTCTTCGAATGATTTAGTTTTTTTCTTTCATTTTGTTGCACCTATTTAGATCGATGATAGTCGAAGGATAAGTGTGGCATCCCATCTATTTTTTTACATACTGTATGACACAGAAAAATAGCTCAGGGCCTACGGGTCGGGTGGGGCTCGTTGGTGGTGTACAATGGTAGAACCAAAAACGGTCCAAAAATGGCTAAGGCTGTAGCCTACGAAAAATCGGCTGATTTTTAACCATGTGAAAAAAGTCCTGAAAATTCACAGATAACTACTAGGTGGCCTCACTTTGAGTAATATTAAATTTTTTTCCCACAAAAACCGCTCGGAGATGCCTCAGACTTAGTTTTTATTTTTCTCCTAATACTTTTCTTCGAATGGTTTAGTTGTGTTTCTTTGATTTTGTGGAACCTATTTAGACCGATGATAGCTGGCGGATAAGTGTGGAAACCCATCTATATTGCACACTATATGACACAGGAAAAAAGCTCAGGGCCTAGAGGTCGAGTGGGGCTCGTTCCTGGTGTACAACGGTAGTGCCAAAAACGATAAAATAATGGCCAATGCCTTAGCCTACGAAAAACCGGCGGATTTTTAACCATGTGAAAAAAGTCCCAAAAATTCACATATAACTACTAGGTGGCCTCATTTTGAGTAATATTAAAATTTTTCCCATACAAACCTCTAGGAGATGCCCCAGACTTAGTTTTTATTTTTCTCCCAATGCTTTTCTTCGAATGGTTTAGTTGTGTTTCATTGATTTTGTGGAACCTATTTAGATCGATGATAGTCGGTGGATAAATGTTGAAACCCATCTATATTGCACACTGTATGACACAGAAAAAAAGCCCAGGGCCTAGGGGTCGAGTGGGGCTCGTTTGTGGTGCACAACGGTTGCGCCAAAAACGATCAAAAAATGGCAAATGCTTTAGCCTACGAAATATCGGCAGAATTTTAACCATGCGAAAAAAGTCCCGAATATTCACAGATAACTATTAGGTGGCCTCACTTTGAGTAATATGAATGTTTTTTCCCACAGAAAACGCTCGATGATGTCCCGGACTCAGTTTTTATCTTTCTCCCAATACTTTTCTTCCAATGGTTTAGTTGTGTTCCTTTGATCTTGTGGAACCTATTTAGACCGATGATAGCCGTCGGATAAATGTCGAAACCCATCTATATTGCACCCTGTATGACACAGAAAAATAGCCCAGGGCCGAGGGGTCGGGTGGGGATCGTTCGTGGTGCACAACGGTAGCGCCAAAAACGGTCCAAAAATGGCAAATGCTTTAGCCTACGAAATATCGGCCGATTTTTAACCATGCGAAAAAAGTCCCGAAAATTCATAGATAACTACTAGGTGGCATCGCTTTGAGTAATATGAAAGTTTTTTCCAACAGAAACCGCTCGGAGATGCCCCGGACTCAGTTTTTATTTTTCTCCCAATACTTTTCTTCCAATGGTTTAGTTGTGTTCCTTTGATCTTGTGGAAGCTATTTAGACCGATGATAGGCTGCGGATAAGTGTCAAAACCCATCTATATTGCACCCTGTATGACACAGAAAAAAATCCCACGACCTAGGGGTCGCGTGGGGCTCGTTCGTGGTGCACAACGGTAGCGCCAAAAACGGTCAAAAAATGGCCAATGCTTTAGCCTACGACATAACGGCCGATTCTTAACCATGCGAAAAAAGTCCCGAAAATTCACAGATTACAACTAGGTGGCCTCACTTTGAGTAATATGAGAGTTTTTTCCCACAGAAACCGCTCGGAGATGCCCAGAGTCAGTTTTTATTTTTCTCCCAATACTTTTCTTCCAATGGTTTAATTGTGTTCCTTCGATCTTGTGGAACCTATTTAGACCGATGATAGCCGACGGATAAGTGTCAAAACACATCTATATTGAACCCTGTATGACACAGAAAAACAGCCCAGGGCCTAGGGGTCGGGTGGGGTTCGTTCGTGGTGCACAACGGTAGCGCCAAAAACGGTCAAAAAATGGCCAATGCTTTAGCCTACGACATAACGGCCGATTTTTAACCATGCGAAAAAAGTCCAAAAAATTCACAGATAACTACTAGGTGGGCTCCCTTTGAGTAATATGAGAGTTTTTTCCCATAGACACCGCTCGGAGATGCCCCAGACTCATGTTTTTATTTTCGTCGCAATACTTTTCTTCCAATGGTTTAGTTGTGTTTCTTCGATCATGTGGAACCTATTTAGACCGATGATCGCGGGTGGATAGGTGTGGAAACCCATCTACATTGCACCCTGTATGACACAGAAAAAAAGCCCAGGGCCTAGGGGTCGGGTGGGGCTCGTTCGTGGTGCACAATGGTTGCGCCGAAAACGGTCCAAAAATGGCGAAGGCTTTACCATACCGAAAATCGGCCGATTTTTAACCATGTGAGAAACGTCTCGAAAATTCACAGATAACTACTAGGAGGCCTCACTCTGAGTAATATTAAAGTTTTCTCCCACAAGAACCGCTCGGAGATGCCCAGACTCAGTTTTTATTTTCGTCCCAATGCTTTTCTTCCCATGGACTAGTTTTGTTTCTTTGATCTTGTGCAACCTATTTAGGCGATGATAGCCGCGGGATGGGTGTGGAAAACCATCTATATTGAACCCAGTATGACGCCAGAAAAAAAGCCCAGGGCCTAGGGGTCGGGTGGGGCTCGTTCGGGTGCACAACGGTTGCGCCAAAAAACGGTCCAAAAATGGCCAAGGCTTTACCATACCGAAAATCGGCCGATTTTTAACCATGTGAGAAACGTCTCGAAAATTCACACATAACTACTAGGAGGCCTCATTCTGAGCAATATTAAAGTTTTCTCCCACAAGAACCGCTCGGAGATGCCCAGACTGAGTTTTTATTTTCGTCCCAATACTTTTCTTCCCATGGACTAGTTGTGTTTCTTTGATCTTGTGCAACCTATTTTTAACGCCGATGATAGCCCGCGGATAGGTGTGGAAACCCATCTATATTGCACCCAGTATGACACATAAAAAAAGCCCAGGGCCTAGGGGTCGGGTGAGGCTCGTTCGGGGTGCACAACGGTTCGCGCAAAAAAACGGTCAAAAATGGCCAAGGCTTTACCATACCGAAAATCGGCCGATTTTTAACCATGTGAGAAACGTCCCGAAAATTCACAGATAACTACTAGGAGGCCTCACTCTGAGTAATATTAAAGTTTTCTCCCACAAGAACCGCTCGGAGATGCCCAGACTCAGTTTTTATTTTCGTCCCAATGCTTTTCTTCCCATGGACTAGTTTTGTTTCTTTGATCTTGTGCAACCTATTTAGGCCGATGATAGCCCGCGGATAGGTGTGGAAACCCATCTATATTGCACCCATTATGACACATAAAAAAGCCCAGGGCCTAGGGGTCGGGTGGGGCTCGTTCGGGGTGCACAACGGTTGCGCAAAAAACGGTCCAAAAATGGCCAAGGCTTTACCATACCGAAAATCGGCCGATTTTTAACCATGTGAGAACCGTCCCGAAAATTCACATATAACTACTAGGAGGCCTCACTCTGAGTAATATCAAGGTTTTTTCCCACACGAACCGCTCGAAAATGCCCGGACTCAGTTTTTATTTTCGTCCCAATGCTTTTCTTCCCATGGACTAGTTGTGCTTCTTCGATCTTGTGCAACCTATTTAGGCCGATGATAGCCCGCGGATAGGTGTGGAAACCCATCTATATTGCACCAGTATGACACATAAAAAAAGCCCAGGCCTAGGGGTCGGGTGGGGCTCGTTCGGGGTGCACAAGGTTGCGCCAAAAAACGGTCCAAAAATGGCCAAGGCTTTACCATACCGAAAATCGGCCGATTTTTAACCATGTGAGAAACGTCCCGAAAATTCACAGATAACTACTAGGAGGCCTCACTCTGAGTATATCAAGTTTTCTCCCACAAGAACCGCTCGGAGATGCCCAGACTCAGTTTTTATTTTCGTCCCAATGCTTTTCTTCCCATGGACTAGTTTTGCTTCTTCGATCTTGTGCAACCTATTTAGGCCGATGATAGCCCGCGGATAGGTGTGGAAACCCATCTATATTGCACCCAGTATGACACATAAAAAAAGCCCAGGGCCTAGGGGTCGGGTGGGGCTCGTTCTGGGTGCACAATGGTTGCGCAAAAAACGGTCCAAAAATGGCCAAGGCTTTACCATACCGAAAATCGGCCGATTTTTAACCATGTGAGAACCGTCCCGAAAATTCACAGATAACTACTAGGAGGCCTCACTCTGAGTAATATCAAGGTTTTTCCACAAAGAACCGCTCGGAAAATGCCCGACTCAGTTTTTATTTTCGTCCCAATGCTTTTCTTCCCATGGACTAGTTGTGCTTCTTCGATCTTGTGCAACCTATTTAGGCCGATGATAGCCCGCGGATAGGTGTGGAAACCCATCTATATTGCACCCAGTATGACACATAAAAAAAGCCCAGGGCCTAGGGCTCGTTCGGGGTGCACAACGGTTGCGCAAAAAACGGTCCAAAAATGGCCAAGGCTTTACTATACTCGAAAATCGGCCGATTTTTAACCATGTGAGAACCGTCCCGAAAATTCACAGATAACTACTAGGAGGCTTCACTCTGAGTAATATCAAGGTTTTTTTGCCACAAGAACCGCTCGAAGATGCCCGGACTCAGTTTTTATTTTCGTCCCAATGCTTTTCTTCCCATGGACTAGTTGTGCTTCTTTGATCTTGTGCAACCTATTTAGGCCGATGATAGCCCGCGGATAGGTGTGGAAACCCATCTATATTGCACCCAGTATGACACAGAAAAAAAGCCCAGGGCCTAGGGGTCGGGTGGGGCTCGTTCGGGGTGCACAACGGTTGCGCCAAAAACGGTCCAAAAATGGCCAAGGCTTTACCATACCGAAAATCTGCCGATTTTTAACCATGTGAGAAACGTCCCGAAAATTCCCAGATAACTACTAGGAGGCCTCACTCTAAGTAATATCAAGGTTTTTTCCCACAAGAACCGCTCGAAGATGCCTGGACTCAGTTTTTATTTTCGTCCCAATGCTTTTCTTCCCATGGACTAGTTTTGTTTCTTTGATCTTGTGCAACCTATTTAGGCCGATGATAGCCGCGGATAGGTGTGGAACCCATCTATATTGCACCCAGTATGACACAGAAAAAAAGCCCAGGGCCTAGGGGTCGGGTGGGGCTCGTTCGGGGTGCACAACGTTTGCGCCAAAAACGGTCCAAAAATGGCCAAGGCTTTACCATACCGAAAATCTGCGATTTTTAACCATGCAAGAACGTCCCGAAAATTCATAGATAACTACTAGGAGGCCTC